>NW_028227257.1:31663388-32863388 GCF_978045245.1 Mus caroli | reverse complement strand
ACTTTATTAGATTAGGGTGTGTGATGTTTAGTGTTGCTCTTAATGTTTGTTTCCCCTCATTGGTTGCTGTCTTTATTAGGGTTTCTATTGCTGTGATGAAAGACCATGATCAAAGCAACTTGGGGAGAAAGGGTTTATTTAGTTTACACTTCATGTCACTTTTCATCATCAAAGGAAGTTAGGACAGGAATTCAAAAAGGGCAGGAACTTGGGGGCAGGAGCTGATGGAGAGGCTGTGGAGGAATGTTGCTTTCTGACTTACTCAAGCCTGCTTTCTTGTAGAATCTGGGACCACCAGCTCAGTATTGGCACCACCCTTGGTAGGCTGGGTCTTCTCCCATCGATCACTAATTAAGAAAATGTCCCACAGGCTTGCCTACAGCCTGATCTTATGGAGGCATTTTTTTAATTGAGGTTCTCTCCTGTCAGATGACTGTAGCTTGTGTCAAGTTGCCATAAAACTGTCTAGCACACTTGATTATCAAATATTTGTGTACACATTTTATATTTTGTTATAAGTTTTCTCAGCATTTCCAGTATTACACTGGAAATTCTTAAGAATTGGGATAATGTCTTCTTATTTTTCTGTGATCATTTACAGTTATCTAGAAGCTGGCTCTTTCTATAGAGAAAGTTACCTGAAGACAATGCAATAGAGATCAGAGGTAGTTTGCTAAGGAAGATATTTAACCATTTGACAAAATCATTGTCTACGATAACAATTTGGACAGTTTTCAGTTTTAGTTATTCTGGTTAGACATCTTTGTTTAGTGTCTTTGTTTCCTTGAAAATTAAAACCAATGACACCATCAGATCATTCAGTTTTTCGTTGTTCTCTTTCAGTATTAATTTTAAAGATCCACAGTTTGCTGAAGATTATGTTTTTAAAGCTGCAATGCTTCCAGGAGCAAGGTAACAACAGTAAACTACCTACCTAAGACGTGTGTTTTGTGGCAGTGTTCATCCCTGTATCCTAAATAGTGTATTTTTAAATGGCCAGAAAGCCAGCAACAGTTCTGAAACCTGGTGACTGGGAAAAATCCAGCAATGGGCGGCAATGGAAACCTCAGCTTGGCTTTAACCGAGACCGGCGGCCTGTTCACCTGGACCAGGCGGCCTTTAGAACTTTAGGGTAAGTTGTGTAATTCCTGTTTGTATATTATGAGGTTTTTGTTATTGTTTTCTTGAGTTATTCCATAAACAAGTCAGTATTACTGCTACAGATATTTAAGAGATGACACAGCATACCACTTTGTATCTAGATTAGTGATTTTGATAATCATCTTTTTCCTCCTCTTCCTGCCTTGTCTGTGTCTGTCTGTCTGTCTGTCTGTCTGTGTATATATCTCTGTCTCTATTGAGACAGTATCTCTCTGTAGCATTGGCCTGGAACTCACTACAGAGATCAAACTGACTTTAAACACCCAGAGATCCACTTGCCTCTGCCTTCAGAGTGCAGATTAACTTCTTTTTTAGATGTTCACCTCTGTATTTCCTATGTGCTGATGATATGTTGCATGAAGAGTATATTCTCCTAACAGGTTTTTATCTAGTTTTCTAACAGACAAAGGAATGAAATATTGTCTTTACTGTCAAGTTTTGGATTTGTTATGTATTATTACAAGAGTGTCTTTATGAAGTGTTAGCCAATACATTCATTAAATAAATAATTGATGACGTGTTAACCAATACATTCATTAAATAAATAAAACAAAGGCACTAGGCTCTTAAATTAGTGTTTACTTATGCATGAAAGGTGGTATATCATTGATGTTTGCATTGCCAATGTTTTGCCAGCTAAGATGTTTATTTGGTCATCTGTATTTCCTATATAAATTTGTGGTTTTTATCTTTTACCCTTATTAGCTTTTGAATTGTTTTTCTTAGCTATAGAAGAAACTATGTTTAGAGGACTTTGAAACAACGAAAGTTCAGGCTGGGATTAAAAATAGATGGTCTGGGGTGGGTGTGGTAGCACATGCCTATGGTACTTGGAAAGCTCAGGCAAGATCACAAGTCGGAAGCCAACTCAGGCTACAAAGCAAGACCCTGTTTCAAAGCAGCTTGCTGGAGGAAATGTTAATAACTCACAATTCAGGAATTAAAATAACTCATTTATAGGTATTTTGATGTTAATGAGACACCTAAAAAGTGAAAAGGTAATTCAGGCAGAAAGTTTCTAGCAGCATGTAATTTATATATCAAATAATAGAAAATTGTGGCTTAGAGGTTAAGAGTAGGATTCCTTTTTTTCTAAGCTTCTTCCTGTATTTATAAAAGTTACTATACCGTCTACATGTCAGTTCCCTAATATGTAAAGTGGATAATAATTGCACCTACCTCATGATGACAAGGTGGTGGCTAAGTAGAGTTCTGAGTTTCAAAGATATTTTATCTAAATTCTTATTACTTGGAGCTTACCTCGAGAAAATAGTTTTAAGTAGCATAGCTGTACACGTAATGTCTTGGTCACCGACATATGTAATACTAGCTCTAAATGAGAAAAGGTTTAGTAAAATATGAGACATTAACATAGTGAAATAGTCTAAAGCTTTTATGCTATTGCTATTAAGAGTAATGAAAACCACCTGGCAGTATTTGAGATGGTAAATTGAAATAGCAAAATATAGAATAGTGATTAGTAGTGACAGCAACTGAACAAATACTATGCACATCTTAATGTGGTAGATGAACATTTCCTATCACCATTACAATTGTGTATAGTTTGGAACCTTAGTTTAATTTCAAACCCCATTTTTATATTAATCAGGTCTAACAATAAAGAGGAAACTACCAATGTTTGATTTGTCAGCTTAACATATTAGTATAATCTCTGTATATAGCTCTCTCTGTTTTCTTATGTAAGGGTCTCTTTTACAGCCATGTTACACCAAGAGGCTCGGGAACGAGTGTTTATACGAACACTACACTACCACCTGCCAATTACCAGGGGAACACTTACAGGCCACTGCTGAGAGGTCAAGCTCAGATCCCAAAACTTATGTCAAGTAAGTTTTTACTGATTGGTCATTGTATATTCTAAATAAACTACGACAGCAAAGGTTGCTTTCCCATCCTCACTGCCAAGAAAGATTGTTGCTTTGATTTAGAGATAGAATTAAACATTGCTAGAAGACTTGTAAGAGAATACTTTATACAAATTCTTTCAATTACTTTCTGTCTTGTTTGTATTTAGCTTACTGAATAAGGTGAACTGAATCTTCCTTTTCTTTATTTATAAACCTATTTCTGAGTTAACCTATGCAGGAAGAGGTATGTGTTTATCCATTGATAACTAAAGTATTCAAACAGTTAAATAGGTTTATTAGATATAAAATAGTGATCATTTAGATGCTGATAGACAAAAGTATTCCTATCTTGGACCAAATTGTATGTTAGTTTTACCAAACATAAAGCCAGGTGTTAAGTAGTAATATCTCTCATCTGAAAAAACCTTGGCCTCTTTCACCTCTCAAAACCTGAGTTATAAATAGTTGATAATGCTAACCATAAAGGAAGTAGTATATTTTGATTTCCATAGTAGTGAAGGAAAATAGTTGAGTGTTACATATGCTATTTACCACTGATTTTAATTTTATTCCTACTTAATGCTACATTTGAGATCCATGGCTGTGCTTGTTCATCAGGAAGATACAGATCATGGGCCAGGTTCTCTAAACTATCTTCATATAGTTGCTACCCAACCAGACAAGGACAGCATGGGGGAGAAAAGCATTGGCAAGAAACTAGCATTTGTTATGTTTGAGGGGCATTGACACTTAAAATCTATGTTTTTAATGTTTGTAGTATTTTATAAATTAAATTCCAAAAGAAGGGTGGGAGCTGGGGATTTGGCTCAACAGCAGAGCCCTTATCTTTCTTGTCAGGGTTCTGTGTTTGATCTCTGCTACGACCTGGAATAAAAAGTGCTGCTTTAATGCAGAAAACATAAAAATCTTTAAATCTCTCCCTTCTTCCTTTCACTTCTCTACTTTCCAACTCAATTGTTATTACTATTGTTTGTTTATTTTTGAGGTAAGGTTTTGTTAGCCAGTATATAGCCCTGCTTGGCCTCAGAGTTACAGAAAATTTTCTGTTTTAGATTTCTGATGTATTCACCACACCAGACTTAAACCACTCTTGATCCGAATAATACCTCAGTGCTGTATGCCACAGAGCCAGGCGTTACTTTTAGGTATGCTGAGTAGCTAGCTGTTAGAGTGCCAGCTGCTAAAGTAGGTAATTGTTAGAAGTGTCTGTGCTCTGTGCCTGTCATGGTTTTAATGTTAGTTGATTTATAAACCATTTTCTAACTTAAAGCACAGACGTTTGGATATAGGACATGAGAAGAAATAGGTTCTGAAGGTCTCATTTCTCTCAGGACTCACTTGTTATCAGGTATGGTGTCTGATTGTGTGACTTTGCTGGTTTGCATGACTCTCTGAAATTGATTACAATGCCATCACTCTCAGAGGACATGGTTCAAATCCCAGCACTTATGTGGTAGCTCACAGCCATCAGTAACTCCAGTTTCAGGGAATCTGCTATTTTCTTCTAGACTTTGACAGCATAGCACGCACATTGTAGACAGATGTGTGAAAGTAAAACATCCATAACAGATAAATAAAAATAAATCTTAGCACACGCGCATGCGTGCACGCACACAGGAAAAGCATAATACCAAAACTTAGTTGCTTTGGGTTTACTAGCATACATCCTAGCAGATTGGTGGAACAAAGGTGGGAGTAAGATTCCACAAATTTGAGGTCAGACTGAGTCACAGAGGGAGACCTTGTTTCAACAAAACCCAAACCCACAAAACAAAGTGTAAAATATCCCTCTTTGGTAAGTGCTAGCCTAGGTTAGTGGTGCTTTGCTTAACAGGAGTTCATAACCCATAGAACATCACTAATTATAAATTATAAATTTGAAGTTTTGGTTAGAAACTGTTTTATTTTAGTAAAATTGAAAACTAAGCCACTTAACTTTTCAAAAGCATTTTTCGTGTCATAATTATTTTATTTAATATGGTATGGTGTAAAATACACTGAAGATGAACCATTTGGTCAAAGTGCCTCTTCTATCAGCTGGTGTCTCTTATTGTTGGTCTTTAGTTTACCTTTAATGTGACAGCTTGGGTCACATTATATATAATTAATTCTTTGTTTTTTGATAACTTTTTGGAATCGGGTGTAGACCTGAGTAGTCAATATGAATAAAGCATCAGGTTTTGCATTCTAGAGAAAGTGGCACGTGACTTCTCTTCATTTTGATCAGCAAACTTGTCACTTATCTGCATTTGAAAAGTGACTTGTTATTATTGCAATCAGTTAACGTGAAATCTTTTCTGTGATTGCCATGCTGATTAAGTAAATTGTCACTTGAGAAACTGTTGTTGAAGCTGGTTTATGTGGCCTTAGAGCTCTAGAAAAGGGATACTACCTTTTTAAAGACCAAAGGAAAAATATTAACTGCCCCTTCCTTGTTCTTGTGCCTTCTGAAGTGCAACTCATTGTCTCGTAGGTTTTTTTCCTCCCACTCAAAAAGATCTTCTGTTAGAGTCATACAAATGAATGGTAATAAGTGTGTTTTACTGTCTGCTTCATTACTTATAAGCCAAGAAATATTTCTACTTTATGAATACTTAAGAGCTATGTGTATTACTTAGAGCTACATGAAAAAATTTGTTTAAAGGTGGCTTTGAAAATATTTGTGGCTGTTTTTTACTTTTCTTTTTGGATTAAAAGCAAAGAATGTTTAATAATATATGAGAGAAAAATTTTAAATTTTATATTATTAGTTCAAGTTTTAGCAAAACACTATTTTTGCTAATGTTAAGATTATGTGAAAAAGGGTTGTTCTGAAAATGAGAATTAAATATGGAAGCACTTGATGTACCTGCAAATGGTGACATGGGAATGAATGTTTGTCACTATTTTCTAGCACTTATAGACTGTTAGGAAATGCTCGCCCTTGATGCTTCTGTGTTACTGTATTAGTTCTTAAAAATAATCTTATGGTTAATTTAATGTACATCATGTTTGAATTTAATATATGTGAAGAGATGGTTGAGATGCCATTATCCTCCAATTACATACTTTCTAGGAGAAAATAAACATTTTCCCCCTTCATTTTCAGAAAACATTAGGGTAAATGGCTCTTGAAAGTTTATTTTAATGTGCATATGTCCTTTTCATTGCCTTTAGTTGATCTTGAATAAATCGGGTTTTCATGTGAAAGCTTTTCTAAGTATTGTGTAGGGTATGCATTCTGTGGTTATTAGGATACACCATGGAACCAGACTTAGAGAATGAAGTCTTAATGATAAACATGTTTCCAGGGTGAAGCGCAGGCATGCAAAGTAGAGCTGAACAGCATCTGAATCAGTCATTCTGGTGGTTTGGTTTTGTTTACTTTTGTCGGTCTTTTACCTAATTTTGTAAATGTAAAGACATAAAAAATACAAGTTTTTAAACATTTTAACGGATTCTTACTAATTTTTGTATACCATCTGAATAGGTCATTGGTCGTCAAGTTTAACGAAGAAATCAGAAAAAGTACAAATAATTTATTTTAATTTTCAGTGGTCTATTTTCTCATAGATTGCAGGTCATTGTTTAGTAAATGTCCTAAGTTTTCCATCTAAGGAAGCCTCACAAAGGAAACAATTGTCATTCTTATATGAATTTCTAGGCTTTACCTGTTTAAGATTTCCTTTGGGGTTAAAGTTTAGTTCACTTGGTAATTGGTCCTGCCTAAAGCCCTGGGCTCCATTTTTCAGCACCATATTTACCAGGCATGGTCCTGTAGCTCACTCTAATACCAAACAAATAGAGGCAAGAGGATCAAAAGTTCAAGGTCATCTTGGCTACTTAGATTATGAGGCTAGCCTGAGATACATGAGACCCTGTCTCAAAAGATAAGATAAAATACTGATTTTTCTGACAATTTCTAGTCTGAATCATTCTGGTCCCAGAATAAGGAACTTTGTTCTCCCATTTCTGTGACCTGCATAATTAGCTTCCAGAATTTCCACTGAGGTTTTGAGCCCTATTTTACATCTTTGGACCATTTGGAAGCTTTTTCTACATTGTGACTCAGCTTTACTGCTAGTGATATCATTTTTAAGCAGTAAAACAGGATATAATTCAGCTAGAGAGACTACTTGCTTTTCTGGTGAAGGACTTCCTCTCCTTTTTGAAAGAGGAGCCCCCTAGTTTGGTGCTGGAAACTGTGCAGGTTGGTACCAGTTATTGGGTAGTATGGCCATATCTAGAGAACAACCCCAGGCTGGCTTTCTCAGACCTGTGGAGCAGGGCAGGAAGCTCAGAGCAGAGGATGCCAGCTGTGTCATGCTACAGTCATCAGTTATCACATACTTTAACTTGGCCCATTTGTGCTTTATAAAAAAGTTAAAAGCATTAATCCTTTTGGATTCTTTTTCTTTTGTAATACCAAATTGTACATTTTTGGTTTTTAACTAGGTCTAAGCTTTCGTTTCTTCTTTTAGAAAGCAATTTTGAAAAGCATGGTTTTAGTTTGTGTTTCCATTACACTGTATGCCTGAAAATGTTTTGGTAAGCTGTGTTCTTGCTCCTGGTAGTCTGGAGGTGGCCACTGTCCTCACATAGTGAATGCACAACTTTTAGACCTAGCTGTTTTAATCAGGTCACATCAGATCATGCTAGAGGCAGATGATAACTGGAAGGCAGAAGTCAGGAGCAGTGGTTGGTTGATACTACCCTCTTTGAGTGTTTTAAATGTGAATGCTGAGCCTGACCAGGACTTGATGGACCTTTCCTTCATTGTAATGTTCAGTTTATGTAGGAGAGCAGCAGCCATTTGGTTTTATCTAAGTAGATAAAACTGCCAGTTCTGCTTTGCAATAATGGGGTGGGGGTGGGGGGTTGATGATGAGGAAACTACAGAAAAATAGGGGGTTCTTTCATTAGCTTTTCTCGATGGTATGTTTTGGAAAGATTGTATGCTTTCTATTTGATGGTGTTGCAGTTGGCACACTCATGAGACAAGTGTCATAGTTCCATTAGAATTAATCCTACTAGTTCAGTGTACAGTCATGAAAAAGGCTGAGATCCTTTCTTTTTTTTTTATAACATTTAAAGTACACATAAAAAGTCTATGTATGTGATACATAGCCACGCACTACAGGAAGTGAGAGAGAAGTGTAAGTATAGCTAAGGTTGTTACCAAAACTGCCTTGTTAGCCACAAAAATATAACCAGCGAGAGTCTGTGCTAATTCTTTCTGTTGGTTATTTTCCATTAATGGCTAATTCTGATTCTGGCTCGCTTACTTGGTTTACATGCTATCTCCTTCCTTTTTCAGGGACTTTGAATTATAACCCATGTTGGCAGGTGATGGTAGACGCTTTCGCAAGCATTTTGTCAACTCCTCCCATTTATTTTCCAGATATGAGGCCCCAAGATTCCTGGCGAGGTCCTCCTCCTCTTTTCCAGCAGCATAGATTTGAGAGGTAATGCTAAATAAAGCTTTTGTGCTTTAGATGCTTCCTGTATTGATATCTGGGGTATGCTGCTTACTTATAAACCAAACGTACCTGGTTGGAAAGAATGCTTTTTCTCACCTCAAATATTTTTTTTGCACTTGTTTTTAGGAAATATGTAATCAATCCTTTGTTAAATGCTCTTGTTTATATAGTTTCCTGCGTTTCTTGATTTTCTTGGACTTTATCTTATTGATGCATTGAGGTAGTCTAAAAAAATGCAACACAGAGCTTAAAATTGTATTAGGTTTTTGTCAAGCTAAACAAATTTCTCTTTAGCAGGGTTGTGCAGTTTAATGAGGCATAACTAATGGTGTTCCACTTTTATCACGTCTGCCAGCAGCACAGCGTTAGTACAGACCAGCTATTGATTCTTACCACAGACCTCTTCAAGTTCTAATCAGCTTCTTTGGTACAACTTTTTCAGGGCTGACAGGCCTATTGTAGGGCAGTGTCACTGTAGGTCAGTAGTTATTAGTTGCCACTGAAAACAGTTTCTTTAACTACTTAAGACTGAACTGAATTAAATGCAGAAGGGACTCGGAAGAGGATTATGGGATCTGCAGTCTAATAAGTACCATGGACTAGGAAGAATGTGACATGGTTTAATAACAAGGGATGTTTGACATGTGTTCTGTCACTCATAAGTTCTGTGTTCCTAAGTCAGATGAACCTGCCATGAGAAGTCAGATGGGCATGTTATGAATAATTATATTATCATCTGTAGAATCATTTATTTAAGAGTGTAATGTATTGTTCCAAGCTGGTTTTGACAGCATCAATAAATGTAAAAGCAAATGGAGTTTCATGAAAGTAAAGCTTCCTTTCTCACATTCCCAGTTACAATCTGTTTTTACTTTGCTGAGTTAGCCATTTTCATCTGTTCACATCTTCAATGAATGGAGTGCATTAACAAATGGTTCCAGAAATAGTGCTCTTCTTGCACAAATACTTAGCAGCTCTTGACCTCTTCCAAAATTGCCTTCTGTTGTTTTCTTCAAGATTGCTACAAAAATTTGTGTAACTCACCTGATAGTGTCAGCCACCTCATGCAAATCATATTTTAAATCGAATATGATTGGTAAGTATATGTTGTACATGCACAAAGAATACTGCACATACTATTTAATTATCATCAAAATAGCCCAGGCTGACCTCGAACTTCCAGTCCTCCTGCCTTACTTAGTCTCTCAAGTCTGAGAGTAGGGATTATAGGTATGCGCCACCATGACTAGCTTAACACCGTTTTAAAACAAATAAAGGGATAAATTCTTCTAAATTGTTATATTTGTTTTTTTCATATCATTCTTAACTTCTTCAGTATGTTAATAAAAATTTCCAATGTGTTTCTTCACATTATCAGCACTGTGTTAAAATCTTCTCATAGATATGCTGTTAATTTTCATTATTACAGAAACTGAGACACATTCAGTAGCTTATCCAAGGTCAGTCTTCCATGTTTCTCGTTACCAAGAAATGTTTTAGTAGAACAGAACTCATCGGACTATTTACTCTGAACATAATTTAAAGCCACAGCACATCAAAGGAAAGGAAAGATTAGCCTCCACTTCTGGGGCTCTATCTGTAGTTGCAGCAGCTTTCCTTCTGGTCTGTACACATGGAAAGTTGGTCTAGGACTGCCATCTGTATCCTCTTCCTTGCTCTGCTGTTTTATCATTTTCTTGTTCTTATTCTATCCTCACCAAGAACTGTTATTACCCTGACTTTGTGAACCCAGAAGTAAGGAACATTTTGTTTGGGTTTTTGTGGGGTGGGTGGGTAGTTTTAGATACTTTAACATCATCCCTGAAAGAAAAAGTTAAAGATAAGCATTTATAGAATCATTAATTGTTATTTAGGGAATGGAACTCTTTATTTTTGGAGGTAGGATCTCACTATATGGCCACATTGGTCTGTAACTTGCACTCTTTCTGCCTCAGCCTCCCAGGTACTAGTGAAGGAAACCATTTTATTCTCTTAAACTTCTTTAGCTAATAAGTGGTCACAGCTTATTGCTCATTTCCATAGCCCTTGTCATTCTCGATGGTCAGACCTTACAAGACAGAGTAGGAACCATTTTTTACTTTACCAAAAGATTATAGATAACAGATGGTGGTAGTCTTATGAGAGTCAGGTTTCTCTAATCCTTAGTTTAGAGCATTTCTAGTGTACTATTTTGGGGCATTGTTAAGAATCCTATTAAAACATGACTTTTGAGTGTCTCTTGTTCCTAAACTATAGTATATTGTCTTGAATTATTTCTTCCCTTGGGACAGTACTTAAATCTATATATATCCCTTTGACCTAAAAATACAGCTGGTTGAGGGCTCAGTGGATAAAAGCAACAGTCACCAAGCCTGACAACCTGATTTGTGTCCCCAGGACTCAGTGGTGGAAGAACACTAATTCCTGCAAGTTGTCTTCTAACCTCACACATATATATACACACAGGCAAATGTGAACACACAAAAATAAATACACGTGATTTCCTTAAGAAAAAAAAAAATCAGTAAGAGAGAGGCATGGTTGGGGCTGGTGAGATGGCTCAGCAGGTAAGAGCACCCGACTGCTCTTCCAAAGGTCCTGAGTTCAAATCCCAGCAAACACATGGTGGTTCACAACCATCTGTAATGAGGTCTGACGCCCTCTTCTGGTGTGTCTGAAGACAGCTACAGTGTACTTACATATAATAAATAAATAAATCTTTAAAAAAAAAAAGAGAGATAGGCATGGTGGCATGTATCTGTTATCTGGGCACTGAGAAGGTTGAGACAGAAAGATTTGTTTCAAAAACAAGCCATTGTTCCTCTTTCCCAAACAGAATAACTTGTAGTTAATGGTGCTGACTCTATGCAGGACTAGCCAGCATTTGAGTTTCTTTTCAGCCTGTACAACACAGCCGTTCACTTTAATTTTTTTACTTGTGGTTACTCAACTAAATTATGGGGGAAAAAAATCTTTAAACAATATGATTAACCACCATACAAATTTAAACTATCCAAATCGGTGGGCCTTAGTTACCATCTACTCTATAGAGCAATAATTTGGGAGCTTAAGAATATTGTTGTCAGCCGGGCACGGTGGCACACGCCTTTAATCCAGCACTTGGGAGGCAGAGGCAGGCGGATTTCTGAGTGCAAGGCCAGCCTGGTCTACAGAGTGAGTTCCGGGACAGCCAGGGCTACACAGAGAAACCCTGTCTCAGGAAAAAAAAAAAAAGATTACTGTTGTCAATACAGAAGTGGATGCTCACAGTCATCTATTGGATGGAATACAGGGCCCCCAATGAAGGAGCTAGAGAAAGTACCCAAGGAGCTAAAGGAGTCTGCAACCCTATAGGTGGAACAACAATATGAATTAACCAGTACCCCCAGAGCTCGTGCCTCTAGCTGCATATGTAGCAGAAGATGGCCAGTCGACCATCATTGGGAAGAGAGGCCCCTAGGTCTTTGCAAACTTTATATGCCTCAGTACAGGGGAACGCCAGGGCCAAGAAGTGGGAGTGGGTGGGTAGGGGAGCAGAGTTGGGGGGAGGGTATAGGGACTTTTGGGATAGCATTTGAAATGTAAATGAAGAAAATATCTAAGAAAAAATTTTATAAAAGAATATTGTTGTCACTGCAGTAGCAAGTAGTGCCTTGCCTTATAAGTTACCTCAGTTTATAACCACTAACTCTTGCATTTATTTATTTATTTATTTATGCCTTTTTGTGTTTGTTTTTGTTTTTTGTTTTGTTTTGATATTTGAGACAGTTTCTTAGTGTAGTTCTGGCTAGCCTGGAACTCACTCTGTACAACAGGCTGGCCTTGAACTTACAGAGATCTGCCTGCATCTCCCTCCCAAGTGCTGAGATTAAAGGGCTGCACAACCACCACCTCGTATTTTTATTTTGCTTTTTTTTTTTTTTTTTTTTTGGAGACAGTTCCCACTATGTAGTCTAGCCTAGAACTTGCTAAGTAGACCTTAAATTCACAGAGATCCAATTGCCTCTGCCTCCAGATCAAAGGTGTGCACCACCACATGTAGTCCTATTTATTAGAAGTTAGGGAAGGCCAACCTTAGGGTTTCCACCTCGCATTTTAGAAACATTGTTTCAAAGTTTCAGTTTGCTTATATTTGTAAATTAATATAATTAACATAAAAATGATTGTTGATGGTAAATAAATACAGGTGTTGTTGCCAGCAAACAGAAAATGGTAGTATATACCACTGTTACATTGTTCTTTCTCTTGAAATTTTATTACTAATGATTTTCATCATAGAAATTATCTTTGATCCAAAACATTAGTGATTATTTTGAACAAAAAGAAAATTTGTATGTTTTATACTATGGGTTTGCCTTCTAACTTTAGAATATAAAAAATGCTTTTAAATTTTATTTACAGTTTATATTATGCTAACGAAATTCCATGAAATTCACTAAGACTAAAAAGAAAAATGCCTGACAGTACAGGGTCTGAGCTGCAGTTTTGGTTTGTAGGCTTTGCACATGTGTCCCACATTGATGATCCCTGATGGTATCCATCACCAGCAGGTCCCTGAGCTCGGCAGAGGTCAGAAGAGTCCGTCCTTATGTGTGCACAGAGCTGTTCTTCTCAGTCAGACGGGGCATTCGTGCCAGAATTCATTCGTACTGATAATAACCTCAAGATAATTATAAGTCGTAACCATCGGCACCTCACTCTGACTTTGAACTGACTCTGAATCACATGCAGTGTGCTGTATCTGAGCTCTGGGTTCACTCCTGTCTATAAAGAGTTGCTTTGCCCTTCCTTGAGTCTTCAGACAGCTGTTGTCTTTGAACTGTTACACAAGAATAATTATTTCGCTTTTTTGTTGTTTTGATTTAGGAAGGCTTGTTGTAACTGAAGGGAAAGTAGAATAGCTTCAGATTTGAATAGCTAACTGTAAGAAGAATTAGTCTACTATCCAATGAGCCCAACTTCAGGCTTTTATCCTTAACATTTTCTCTCCCACAAAGAAGTGAAATTCATATGCTGATATCATTATAGTGAAAGCTGGCTATTCAGAACCTTGGTGAATATAAGAAATTTTACTGAGTTCTTCCTGGCATCATCTTTGGCCCCAAAATTTCTAATGTTAAAGTATACAGGAACATTTTTTTGTTTGTTTATTTTTTTGTGACTGTAAGTAGAAGTTAAAAACTTCTTATTGGGAAAGTTCCATTTTAAATGGTGATTATTGTCTTTAGAAATATCTTTGTTACATTGTTTATGTGACAGGTTTTAATTAAGTTATGATTTAATGCCTTCTACCTGTTGTTGTGTATCTAAAAGTTAAAATAGGCACTTGAAGACAATTAAAACATGTCTTTCAACTAGTAATCTGGGACAGCAAACTGGGTTATAATAGCTGTTGAATCTGTGTTCCCATGTAAACTGTACACCAAATGCCAGTCAGCCCATGCCAATTAGTGCTCATGTTGCTAGGTCACCATGGTCAATTGAAAACTGCATCAATAGAACTTGAAAAGGTTTCTTCACCATCAGACCTTCTGACATATTGAGCAGAATAATGGATGGGAAAAAACTGCCAAGTTCCCTACCCTGGATTCAAAATACTGAGCAGTA
This sequence comes from Mus caroli, assembly GCF_978045245.1. Lineage (NCBI taxonomy): Eukaryota > Metazoa > Chordata > Mammalia > Rodentia > Muridae > Mus > Mus caroli. The sequence continues at coordinate 32,849,272 of NW_028227257.1, read as the reverse complement.
AGAATTCACTTGCAACCTGCAATTAACTAGAAAGAATAGAATCTAAGAACGAGTCAGACATTGTTTAAAATAAAGCCTCTTTCTCCTACTTGAACATGTTTACTTTTTTGGACAGCATCATAAATGTAATCAGCTTGCTGATTGTGGATCCAGATACAAAGAAACTTCACATTTAAAACCATAAAAAATATTTTATAAAAGTTTATCAGCTGGCTTTTTGCATCCCCCTTTAAAAAATTATTTATTGCGTTATGTGCATACTAATGTGGTGGTGGTGGTGGGATATTACCTCATGTGGAGATTCCAGCTTGGGTTCTGGGGATTGAACTTGGGTCATCAGACTTGTAAGGCAGGCACTTGGACCCTCTGAGCCATCAGCTGTAAACATCCCTTTTAATAAATTGTGGTGTTTTATGGAATGCAGTACACGTCACTGGTTACCTGAGACACAAAGGCCATCATACTACACATTCTGTATATCACATCGAGGTAAATTGAGTTGTCTTAAATGTAGGAGGAGATAACCTGTCCATTTTAGGCTTGTGTTGTAAAATAAAGCAGGCTTCACTTCTGATATAAATGTCTTTTTACAGAAGTGTTGGAGCTGAACCTCTACTGCCATGGAACCGGATGATCCAGAACCAAAATGCAGCCTTTCAGCCAAATCAGTACCAGATGCTGGGAGGACCTGGAGGCTATCCACCCAGACGGGACGACCATCGAGGAGGGAGACAGGTAAGAAATACAATGTGGGCTGTAGAGGGAAAGCAGCATACTGCGCACTGTTCCGTTTGTCTCTTAGGGATTCATATGTTGTTACCAGTATTTCTGGAGAAATTGTTAATCGAGCAGCTTACGTGAACTCCTGTCATCATTAAACACACATTGATGTCAAGCATCTCACCTAAATAGTTTATATATGGGAGGTCTTCAAGACTTCCATCCTAGGAGCCCCCTTTATCATAGCTGTCAGTGGTGATTAACAGGAGTCACAGTCACCAAAACACTTCTTTTTAGCTTAGAGGATATTGTATTATTAAACTAGGTCTGTCATTAACAAATGAAGACTGCCTGGAAGCTGAAAGTAAATTAAATAAGTAAAATAAAATAAAATAAAACTAACACAAAAGTGCTTGTTTACTGGTTGTCTTTATTCATCCTAGAATTTTCTTAACTGATTGTCGTTGAGTCCCTCCTTGTGGAAGCAGATTTTTCCACACATTTTTCTGCTTGCTAAATGAAAAGTGCCATGTGATGCAGAAGAGCATTATAATTCATAGATACATTGAGGTGATGTAGCTTTGTCTTCTTAATTCCATTCAGTCTTAGCAAGTTAAAGCTGAGGTCTGTTTAATATGATCCCCCTAGCCATCTGTGAGCCTGAGCAGGATTCGTACTTTAATCCAATCCTTGGTAGGGGACAGGGTTTGGAACACTGCAACTCCGCTGTGTAGTCTTCCTGGAGTTAGGCGCCTGCAGTGCATGAGGAGTTTTAAATTGCTTACTTGGTGTTGCCTGCAGGCCTTGGCAGTACTTTGTATATTAGTTTTCTACTTTCTTTTTCTTACTTTGTGCCCCCACCCCTTTAATCCAAGATCTCTGACATGGAAGGAAAACCATTTGATACCTTAAAAGTGTATTTTTGTAAGCCTGTTTCAACTATACAAGAAAATGGTCACCTTAATTACTTACAGTCAATGCCCTTTGAGAAAATTTTGTTTGATTCATTTAAATCATTCCACAGAATTTACATTTTTTTCTACCCAACACCTTTGAAAAGTCCTATTAGGAAATTACTGCTGTCTGTGCTACTGGAGTTTAGGTGGCACTAGGCAGTTAAAATAACAGCATTTTAAGATGAAGACATGAGAAACCATGGAAGATTCTGTGTGCAGTTACTTCGTTTTACAGTCAGGAACTGAAAGCCTGTGATCTCATAGTTTGGAGGCAGAGCTGGGGACACTGAACCCCAGTTAGTTCATCTTTCCTCAGGAAGTGGCCAAGGAGATTTTCCTTTTGGAGGGACTCTGCTGTTGGAAAAGGTGAAATTCTTTGCTGAGAAGATATGTAAACAAGTTGGAAGATTCTTTTTTGGAAATAACTCATTCGTTTTAGTCATGTTTCCATGTAGTGTTTGTTAAATTGCAACTATTGAAGTTAGAGTTTATTGTTAAAGGGAATGATGCTTTCATTTTATTTGTAGTGACCTTAATATATCTCAACACGTCCTTAGCCCACATTGCAGCCTCCAGGATCTGTCATGCCATAGAGTGAGTGTAAGCTGTTTAAGTGATCAACTAGAACCTCGAGTCCTAAGTAGGAAGCTCCTCTTCCCTTTAGCCCCAAACCCGTGCCACACCCACCCAGCAGATGCTCTTACTTCTGAGCTGTATTCCCAGACCTTTAGGAAAAGAATTACGAATTGTTTTTGTATGGAAATGTTTTGTAAGCGTTTTAATAATGTTTTGTTAATGTTCTGTTTTTCATTGAGCATATATATATATTCTTAAAAATAACTGGCCATTAGGCCTCAGTAAGTCCCTTCCTTTGGTTAAATGAAGAGAGTTTCCTACCAAGGACTCAGAATGGTGGAAAATTTTAAAGTACTGTCTTTACAGCATGCACAATATCTGCAGACCGAGACCAGACAGAATCCAGCATAGAGAGGGGAGGTAGACACAAAGTCCTTCCTTCCCTTAGTTAAGGAGCTATTGGCAACTAGAAATCACTGGGAAAAAGAGGGAATGTTTGAATGGTTTTTGGGTTTAGCTCCCGGTAGGGTGTAGATCCTGGTAGGTTGACTACCAGTAAAGGTCACACAGCCAAAAGTATATATATGGGCAGCACAAATTGTACTTGATGGGTTAAAAAAAAAAAAAAAAAAAAAAAAGAGAGAGACAAGTTGGGTGGTTTGAGAAGAGTAGGGGAAGGGAATGAATATAATCACAATACATGGAAATTCTCAAAGAACTGATACAGACATAAAAATAAACCCCACTCTACACACTTACAAGATGCATTTCACTGTTCATTTGTCTGCATTTTAGGGAGTTTCCTAGATGTGGTTGTTATTAATGCTGTGGAGTTAGTGTTCAATAATTCAAACTTTGTTTGCGTCTTCAGCTTTGTTTGAACACAGACTTTTGAAGACTTTCCATGGGATGTACCTTAAGAAAAAGTCTGCGGCTTCTTGAGGAGGTGCTCTTCCACGGAGAGTAATGTCTATATTAGGGGTTATTAATCCTGAAGATAAATTCTTTCTTTTGTTTACTTTCAGGGATATCCCAGAGAAGGACGGAAATACCCTTTGCCACCACCCTCGGGAAGATACAGTTGGAACTAGGCTTTTGTAAAGCTTTCCACATTCCTTTTCCAGTCTACATTTTTATGCTATTTGTGGAAAGGTTTCTTTCTCAAGTAGTAGTTTTTAATAAAACTACAGTACTTTGTGTATTTCTTTTAACTGTGTGTATATTTTTACTGATCTGATCTCACTGTTTCATGTTGCTTTCCAGAGATGTGTATGGCATAATACAGTGGGTCTGAATTTATTATTGCTTGTAAACACATTTGACGAAATTCGGAGTCCTGGGTTTTCATTATGGTTAAAATTCAAAACAGCTCTATGCTGATTTTAATGCACATTAATAATTAGGTATGGACATTTGAGCTGCACATTCTGCAGACTAGAGCATAAATTGCTCAACATTTCTTTGAAAACATTTCATTAAAGTACTTGACTTACAGAAATTTGTGGACTTTAGTAAAAAAAAATAAAAATAAAGCTAAACTTTAAAAATGTTGGTGTCTGGTGTCTGATTATCTCAGCTGAAAGTCTTGACTTATGGTGCCTATGCAGATTTATTTACAGTGCCAGCTTACACAGAAAGCATTTCCTACAGTTAAATGTCAAGAGCCAGTCAGTGTCAAGGTATGTTTTAAGAGGATACGGTTAGCGCTTCAAGAGCAGCATTTATTATATTAGTATTTTACTAGTAAATCTTTGAATATTTACATTTTTACAAATTTCATATTTGTGGTTTAGTTTTAAGGGCTTCTAAATCTCTTATTTAGGGATCATTTTTAAAAATTCAAGTTGAAGTTTTTTAGCTAAAGAATCAATACTCAGCATATTTTAAGTGATATTTTACAGTGGCATTCAGTCTGGATCTTACTCCCTTTCATTTGAGCACGCTAACTCCCTAAGTGCATGTTTAGAGTTGACACAGCTATTTTCATTTCATTACCAAAACAAACTTAGACCGGTTACGTTTCTGTGAAGACTGAGGCTTTCTTTGTCTCAGCTTTTCTAGCCTAATATTGTAAAGTAAGATTTCGTTGGGACCATCTCACCTAGGACATTGGTTCTTTAGAACACAGCTAAAGCACAGTTGTTAATTTTTTATTATGTGGGGAAAACAATCCACCTTTGAATAGACAGGCATTTTGAAACTTAAATTCATTGCTGATGATGGTGAAAGCAGCAGGGTCATTTTATTGTTGGAACAAAGAGTAGCCATTAGCAATTGTCAACCTTTGTGTGTTACCTTCATGCCACATTATAGTAATGAATCCTACTATTAATGTCTCTCATTTAGCCTTCTAAATAAAGTACTCTATCTTCCAAAGGGAACATGTGTCTGTCTTTATATAGTTTCATGAATTCTCCAAACCCACACTAATGCGTTTTATTTCCTCAATTCCCTGGTTTTGGTTTAGTTTTTAAATTTTGGTTTTGGCTGACAGGTCCTGAAGAAGTCCAAGTAAAGGGCATAATGAAGTTAGCTGACAGTAGGTTCTCTCTTGTGAAACAGGTGGGTGTGCCCAGAGAACATCTGCTCAGTTCCTGAACCCTTAGATTCTCCTCTTCTGCCATCTCTTAGTGTTAGAAGAGAAAAATGCTGTTACTTCAGTAAAGTGCTGTTTAAAGCTTTCAAGGATATTTACAGATGTAAATGTTCCCTCAAGTTTTAGTGTTACAGGCAACAGGCTAGTTTTGCTACTTGTATTCCATTATGTTACCTTTGGGGCATCTTTTTTCAGGGAGGTTCTCACTGAACTATTTTAAGTCAGTACCTGGAGACATATGCTGAGAGGACCTAGTAAGGAAAAAGCAACCTTCTTAGTTCTAGAGCCCCACAGGGGTGATGTGAAAGTATAAAACCTTCTGCAAATAGTTAATGACTGCCATTAAGCTTTTCAAAGGCAGATAGGATATAATGACCTGTAGGTTAATTCTTTTTTTGCAAAGACCTGGGATATAACAGAGCTGGGTGTTGGGTAGGAATCCTCCTTTCTAGATGGAGGTCAGATGCTCAGGGATTTGGCTAGGATGAAGGTTTGGGATGCACAAGCACTTTGCAGCTGAGGCTGAGTTGCCTGGGAGCACAGGGCTGGCAGGTTACTGTGAGCTGCCCCTCATAGTGAAGGTTGGGCTGTGTCCTGATTCACCTCCCTGTGGAATCTGGAGGCTGAGGCAGTTGGCCCAGTGTCTCCCCTAAGCCTAGGACTCAGAAGCCTCACAGCCTACCCAGGAATAGACAAATGTGGAGTAGAGTGAGTGTGTGGAATCTCAGACCTTCAATCTTGGGGGCATTGTAGCATCCTTTCTCCACTCCCTGGATGCAGTACTGCAGTCTGCATATTCACAATTCTCCAGGCAAGAAAACACGCTGAACCTATAAGAAAGTCAGAAACATTGGCCCCACCCCACCAGGTTCCTGTTTAAAATTCGAAGTTTTGACTGTAACCAAATTTAGCTGTGCCTAGAAATCTAAAATCTAGACATTCTCGAGAGTCAGTCTACCACAATTAAAGGCCACAGGGTGACTTTGCAACTCTGCCTTGATTCTCAAGACTTCTGCCCACGCTTGGTCAGAAAACTAAGATGCTGTATTCCTGGTGACTCTGTCCTCTATTTCTAACCAGGAAAAAGGTCAAGGAACTAACAAAGTAACAAGTGGCCCATTCTTGAAATATGCTTCGTCCATTCATCATTAATTTCAACATGTTCTGTGGCTGTTTTTCTTTACCCTACTTCCAGAATTGGAGAAAAAAGATGACATGCCTTAATTTGTATGTATAAAATGGCACTACTGTGAAATTGTGCACTTTAAGCTTATACAGCTTAACAGATTTTTTATTAGAAGTTACCTAAACAATTACTAAAGTTACAGAGATTAAAAAAAAAAGTTTCACTTCATTACAGATAAATTATCTAAAGCAAAACTGAGCAAAACTAAAACCCTTATGCCAGAAACTTTCATCACCATTAAATTTAGAAAACTTAACCTGGAGACCAAAAAGAACTCTCCACACTCACTGGATAGAGGAGCACAAGGTGACTTGTGCAAATGGTTCCCCAGTCTGGGGATCTTTGAAATGTCCCCAGATAGCTACTCATCAGTTCTCACTAGCCGTAAAAGGGCTGCTTACGTTTTATAAATGTATTCATTGTCTAGCTTGCTGGGCCTGAGGATGGCATTCACAGCGTTTAAAAAAAAAAAAAAAAAAAAAAAAAAAAAACCTAAATTTTAACATACAGAGGTCCACCATGATACTGTGGCACTAAATGGCAAGGAAATATCCTTGCTTTGTATCTGAACTGGGATTTATATTGCTACCACATAATGCATTACTTTCTCATCTGCACAAACTCATCTAAAAATCAAATCTATATGCTTTTTAATAAAATTATGGACCCAGATTCATTTTTAGAAGCATTACTGTTCAGTGCAGCTAATAAAGCAAGCCTATGTAAGATATTTGTATTGGGTGAACAGAATTGAGTCTCTGATTTGCTTTAAATTGAAAGTAAACAGCTACTAGCAGAATGGAGTTTGAACGCATTTGTGTTAACTATTTGTCCTGACCTTTAGATTGTAGTTCTAAGCAAAGCCTTAAATAGGACAACTGGGTTACACTCTTACCCTTGCGTTTACAAAACATCCTTCTTGTGTCCTTCAAATTTGCACGCACTCCCATACTTTAATTTGCATTCTAATGAAGATTACAGGGAAGTACCTGCAATCCCTGCTGTTACCCTCTGCAACTTTCATTCTGCATTTTGGTTTCTATTCCTCCACTAGAAAAGATGCTAGACCCCAAAATGTACTGCAAAATGTCACATCTGCAGAGTTAGCATTTCTGAAACCCGGTTTTGCTATGGCCTCTGCTAAACTTTGAGAGGGCTTTGTTCCACCCAGCCCCTGCTCCAGTTCTCCCTCTTGGCTGTGGAGACACTTATCCTCCTCTTCAGTTAATGAGTTTCACCTAGTCTAGCCGTTTGTATTTTTATAAAGGATCTGTGAAGCACCAACTGCAAAAGAAGGAAAAGGCTTTTGCTTTGCATTAATCAGAAAGTGGAATTCTATAGTAAAAAACATTTCTTTTAATGTTTCAGGAATCGAACCTTTTCCTATCAGGACGTGCTCAGTAAGTCTCTGGGTGTAGAATGTTAAGCCCTCCGCAGCAATTACCTCAAGCTTGTTTTTTTTTTTTTTTTTTTTTTTTTTCCTACTTAAGAAATGCTGAATGGAAAAAGATATGGCTACAGTACATATACTTTCAGAAAATAGCAAATGAAAAAAGATTGTTTGCTTCTGGTGACATTATTTCCAATAGAGTTCATTTAATTTAAAGGATTCTTTGTCTGGAAATAAGCTACGTGTGTGTGTGTGTGTGTGTAGAACTGTTATAGGTTTATTTTTCTTAGGGCATCATTTCATGCCCATGGACTATAAAGCTATTGTTTTTGTAAGTGATGGCCTGTTTAAAAAAAAAAATATTGCAAATGGTGTGAATTTCTAGAGGTAGTGTAATCAAACAGATGAAAACAAAGCACTTTGAACTACAGCACATCAGTAATAGCTTTACCAGTAAAGATTAATACTGATTTCTGAAGTCAATCTACTACATAATGCAAAAACTCAACCTGGGAGACTTTTCTGTGTTTATCGCACCATTTTTAGACTATTTTGTCTACTGAGATTTTATTAAATGCTTTTAAAATTAAATCTCATTCTCCAAAAATGCACAACGGTGGTTTGATAAAAGACAAATCTCTTTGCCTCATGGCCCCTCCCTTTTCTTGCCTTGAAAGGAACTGGAGTTAATTTAGAGTGAGAAAGAGAGAGAGAATTTACTTTATAAAATACATTTTGGAGAAAGTGCAAGTTTGACTTCTATGTACCTTTCTATGCAGTCCCTTTGAACTTTCCAGAAAAATGTTCAAACCATGAGAGGAAATAGTGTTTCACACTCAGATTTGTTCTAAAACATAGAAATTTAGAAGAGGTTTGGTATCTCTGGTGACCATCTGTTTTGATTCTTTGAAAGCATGTTTTGCGCATATTATTTCTTAAACTTCCATTAGTCCTATAAGTTCACACTATTCAGTCGGTTCTATTTCCTCCAATATGACTATTTTAATGATTAAAGAGCTGTGTTGCCACACTGGCCAAAGGAAAAAAGGAAAAAATCCCTACAACACTTAAAAAGAAATGACCTCTTGACTTTTAGAAAAAGTACTTAAGGCCTTTTAAAGTTATATTTAAATATTCATTTGAAATGCTGAAAATATTAATTGGCATAATAAAGAGTAAATATATTTATTTATACAATAAAACACCGATAAAATTGGTGCAACTACTACGTTCTAAATATGATGGAAACGTATAATTATCTTACTTTTTCTGTATAGTATGATAACAATTCAATAAATCACCTTTATTCTTTTTAACTTGCTTTGAAGTAGATTGGTGGTAATAGTGTCAGTTTTACTTGTTTTTTCTAGTACTTTGTCAAGGAGACCAAATTCAAGTAAAAATACTTTAAAGAAAATAAATACCATGTTTATAGAATAAAAGGGTATGTTTTATCAGCTGATTTGGAAAGGCCAGATTCTATATAAATGAGCTCCAGGCCAGCCAGGGCTATACAGAGAAGCCCTGTCTAGAAAAACCAAAAAAAAAAAAAAAAAAAAAAAAAAAAGAGCTGCATCTTGGGTTGGGGTCGGGATGGGGGTTGTACTCTTCTAGGATAATATACAATTACTTGGTTGCCTAATAATGAACAAAATATTTTAAAATCAGCATTTAAGTGTAAAAACGGTAACAATCCGTATACTTAGTGTTTCGATTCTTTTTATTCCATTTCTCTATTTTACCCAAATGGCAGTTACTCCTCAGCAATCACGTTGCTGTGTATATGATCCACTTTGGGCTACAATTCAATTTACTTTCAATCAAGCATTAACGAAATTGCACTTAGGGGAGGGGCTTTGCAAATTAATCTCCCAAAATAAATTCCACTTCAAGGATTCATCGTGAAAAGCTGGTTGATTTATAGAGATACAAACACCAACAAAGTTTCCGACTTCTAAAACTCTGAGAGCTTTGGTTAGGAACGTGGTGAATGCGTATTCCGTCAGTCAGTTCTTCCGCATAACTTAGGAACTTCTGAAAGAAGGGAAATCACCACTTCAGAGTGTGGTGTCACATTATTCGGTCCGGGGCTGTTGCCTTCTCCCACCCCCAGTAAAGAGGTTCAGAGCAGCCTGACCCTCTCCGTGACTCATTCGTTCTTATCTCCATGCACTAAAGGGTCAGCTTCTGTACATTTCCCCCATCCGTTCTTGCAGTTTCTTGGCGGATCCTGCGAGTCGCAGGCAGACCCTCGGGGCTCATCACCACGTTCTGCCATAGAGCAGGTTGGCGCCGAGCACGCCTCCGCCGTAGTCCCCGGTGGCCGCGTCCAGGGCCGCTAAGCCGCCCCCGGGACCATGCAGAGCGGGCGGGCTGGGCGACAGCTCCTCGAGCTCTGGCGCGGGCGTCGGGGCTTGCGGCTGCTGGCCAGGCGTCGGGGTGCCCGCGCCGTTCTGGCACGGCTTGCCGTCCTTCACCAGCACCGGTACCGCCACGCGGCGCGGCGACGGCGGCGGCGGAGGCGGCGGGGGGCCCAGGCCGCCCTCCTGTTGCAGCTGCTGCGCCGCCTTGTCCTTGGCCTGCCTCTTCATCTTGTAGCGATGGTTCTGGAACCAGATCTTGACCTGCGTGGGCGTCAGGTGGATCATGCTGGCCAGGTGCTCGCGCTCGGGCGCCGACAGGTACTTCTGCTGCTTGAAGCGCCGCTCCAGCTCGTAGACCTGCGCTTGCGAGAAGAGCACTCGGCGCTTCCTTCGCGGCGCGGCCGCGTGTAGCGGCGCCAGCGACTTGGCGGCGTCCGCGATGCCGGTCAGCGAACCCATGCCGGCCACGTTCACGCCCGCCGACGGCCCCATGAACCTGGAGACTGGGGAGGGGGCCCAAGAAGGACGGCCGGTGAGCGCCGGGCCTGCGAGAACCGTTCCCGCCGACGCCCCGCTCGCTTTAAGTGACGGCACGGGGCCCCCGACTGGGTCGCGCCGCCCCACGAGCGCCGCGGCCCGAGCCCCGCTCCCTCCGCGCGCCCGGGGGCCCGGCGACCCCCGTGCGCCCCAGGGGGCTCCCGAGAAACCCCGCGCGTCCCGGGCCGCCCCGCGCGTCCCCAGCCTGGCCCCAGAACCCCTCACGAGCCCGAGGCCGCGTGCCAGGACCCCCCGCGCGTCGACCCTCGGGCGCCGCTGACCAGGACGCCAGCACCCTCGCGCCCCGGCTGTGGCGGGAAAAGCCCGCGCCGCCAGCCCGCCCTCAGTCCCGCGCGTCTGGCCCCGCTCACTTGACGAGTAGCGCGGGTCCGTGTTGGCGCCGTACCAGCCGGTGGCTGCGGCCGCCGCGCCGCCCCGCATGCCGTCCGTGTAGGCGGGCAGCTCACCCATGTTGCCCAGGCCGCCGTTGCAGTAGCTGCCCATGGCGCTGTGCGGGAACTGCGAGACGCCGGGAGGCATGTGGTAGGTGGCGGCCGCCGCGGCCGCCGCCGCTGCCGCCGCTGCTGCCGCCGCCGCGTTGTGTCCGGCCATGGCGTGGGGCGGCTGCATGCCCGCCGCCACGGCCGCCGCCTGCGAGGAGGGGCCGCTCGGTGGCGCGCGGTAGGCAGCGGCCCCCAGGGGCGCCCCCAGGCCGGGCGGCGCACCGTCCATGACGCCGCCGAACTTCTTGTAGGTCTCCTCGATGGGGCTCAGGATGTCGGACACGGAGAAGGGCGTCGTGTGCTTGGGGCTCAACGACATGGCTCGGCGGACGGCCAGGTAGGGGGGCCCGGGGCGGGCGCGGGCGGGACGCGGCGGCCGCTCGTCGCCGCCGCCACTTCGGCCCGGCGGCAGCGCCAGTGGAGAGCTGTCCGCGGCGCGGCGAGCCCCCGAGCTGCGGGATCTCGGGTTTATTTTAGTCCAGCGCCAGGTTTACGACAGACTCGGGGGGCGGAGCAACATCCCCAACGAGCAAACAATGGTCATTGACATCTTTTTCTCTCACCCCCCTTCCAGATAACGGAGGCAAAAAAGGTAAAGGGCCAGTTGGGTGTTTCTGGAAAAGATTGCCCCCCTTTCTAGCTCCATCCATCGCGCTTCTTTCCGGGTTACCTTTAGCCCTAGAGAAATAAAAAACTCAGAGCCCACTGAAAGCCACGCTTGTTTCATGCAGACTGTGAGTTTTCCTAAAGTGACTTTGTGGCAAAGTTCAGTAGAACGTCGAGGGGTGGTGGAGGGGGGAGGACAAACAGCTGTTAAGTTTGGGAGGGGGATGTTTTTCAGGGTTCTCTTCCTTTCTAGCTACCAGCCCCTCACTGGCTCCATCATCTAAAGTGTTAAAAATAAAGGGGGCTCTTGGGTCCCACCATAAGAGCACATAAAGAGGAGAGGTACAATGACCGTCCTCTGCCATTGTAGGGCTCTCTAATTTATGCATCGTTAGATCCTTTAAAGCATCATTTTGTAGCCAACCTAACGGACACTTCCAAATTAGCTCAAAGTATCCAAATCCAAAGAAGAGGTACAACACGCAGAGAGAGATGCTGACTTGTAAGTATGGTGCTCCTACTCTCAGGGTAGAAACTGAACAAGATGAAGTGTATTTGCTAAAAAACGTTTCATATTTAATTTGCACCTTCATTACTGCTATCTTTTCTTTGTCCCCATCCCCAGAATCTGACTTAGGGTTTATTCTTCTGTCACATTCCTGATATGAGAGAATGATGGAAAGAGAAAAAGAGAGAGGGAAGGGAGGGGGAGGGAGGGAAAGATGGAGGGAGGGAGGAAAAGAGAGAGAGAGAGAGAGAGAGAGAGAGAGAGAGAGAGAATTCAAGTATGTCTACTTGTTTGTAATGGATCTTTTGGTGGTGTTGGGGAAATAACCTGTTTAAAAAGTATCAACATTGATGTGGATGCAGGAAGCAGGTTAAAACGACAGCTCTCTTGAAAAAATTCAAACCCATAAGCTGATTTTTAAAAAAATTGTCGTTTCTTGGTATACAAATGTTCCTGCATAACAAAGAACTTATACTTTATGAACTTACAGTAAGTGCTGAACAAGACAAAAGACAAAGAAGTGTGCAGGTACCAGTAAAATGGAAAACATGGGGATGAGCAGGGGAAACAAAGACACATTTTAAAAGTTTTCCTCAAAACTGGAGTAGAAGAAAGAAAAGTGTTTCTTATGCAAGATTTTATTGTATCTAAAAACAAAAGCGTAACCACCAAAGTCTAACCTGGACTCGCATGCCTTGAAGATCTGAACAGCTCCACATTAGCTTTTTCTTGGTTTCAGTCCTGTGGTTTGAATGTCCTTGGTGGTTTTGTCTTTTTATTTTAGTCAACAACTGTGTTCATTTCAGTGTACTTTTGCAAAGAATCTGCCTTTTGTAGGGAGAAAAAAAGGCCATATGATCACTCATGGAAAGAAAAGGACAACCAGAATAGTGGTTAATATTTTAAAACACATACTGTGGAACAAAATGCCAGGTCCTAGCAGTTGTTTATAGACATCAGTTACTGTCTTAACAAGATTAGTGTTGCTACATTCTGACACAATGCTACTTTTACAGGTCTTTCCTCGACTTGGGACACTTGAGTTAGGTCACTTATGCTGGAACTGCCTACTTATATTTCTTGAACTAATGATACACAAAGAAACCTTTAGGGGGGAGGGCACTCAAATGCTGGGATCCTTTTACAATGTGGGTTTTAAACTTTTTTTTACTTTAAATTGTATTCCTTACTACTTACTAGCTTAAAAACAACAAAATGTAATCTTAAACTTTAAACAAAGATAAGGTAAGTAAATATAGTTGTCATAATATCTGTGAATATGAAAGTTTCTTGCAAACCATTATTTTTTCAGGCTTAGACACATTTCAAACATGAAGCAATTATCATAAACTTCATGCTGATGAGCTAGCCAAGCCAGAAAAATGTGGTTAGAGGTCTTTTTCAGATTAATTTTCTATTTTCAAGTTATACATTTATCTTGTGACATTTTATTTGTAAAACTCCAGTGTGGCAATTTTATAAGTGCTTATACTATATTTTGTTCAGTTTATCAATGCACGTAGATCTGGAGGTTTCCCACTATAAAATGAAAATATAAAACAAAACAGAATTTCTGCTGAAATTCACTTTCTGACTGTTTAGGAACATCATAGGCCAAGTAAAATTCTTTTCCTGGACATGAAATGTTCTGAAAGGAAAAAAAAAAAAAACTTAAAATCCTCCACATTTTCTTTTATCAGTTATTTGTGTCTTACCCTAGAAATTTCATACCTTTAAAATGTAGTTGCTGTTTGGATGTGTGCACATGAGCTTGATAATAGACTATGGAGGATGTATACATTAGTATATCAAACTAGTGACAAAATAGCTTGATACTCTGTTGAAGATTTCCATCAAACTCATTTCATCCAATTATTCTCAGCTCAAACTGTGAATGGAAATTTATAGTTAGTGATAGTTAAATTCTGTTGACTATATGTCACGAAAATGTATTTCTCAGGAATGCTTTCTTGTTATTCCCTCCCCTTTGCTTAGCACTTAGCAAAAGAAAGGAAAGAAAGAAACTCTTAAAGAGAATACAGTAGTGAAAAGAGATGGTTCTCCCTCTCTTAATCTAGTCTCCTTTCCCATTTCCTCTCCTCACAACACTTGACATTGTATTCTGCTAGGACTGGCTCCACGTCTTGAAGCACAATACTACTTTACATACAGGGGACAGCATTTATTTGGTTTTTGGTGCCTTGAATCTTTTTCATAGTTTAGATTTTTGTAGTTTCACACAACCCTGAAAACATACTATAAGACAGCCTATAGCAGAAAAAAACTGCTAGACAAAAAGATTCAATAGGTTCATTCTTAAAAAAAAAAAACCAAAAATTGACATTTATTGAAAATTTCTGATATGTTAGTTAACTTTAGAAACAAAAATCCTAACAAGAATCTAAACTAAAGTTCTAAAATCAGAAGCAAGAGTCTTCCCTGCAATTGGGATTTACAGTTGTCAGGCAGCTCAGCCAGAGGGCCTGGGGAGAGAGGAGAAACCTGTGACAGACCCCTTTTGAAGTAGAGTTCCAGCAAGAACCAAGAGGGAGACTTTGTCTTTCTGTGGTGGCACATAGATTGTCAATAGCTCCTGGATTTCTGCATCAGGGTGACTGTTCTTGAAAATATTACTCTTTGCTGAATAACCAAGAATCTAAGTGCTGTGTAGAAATGAGACACTTGCTGCACTTAGAATTAGTTTGGAATACTTGTAAACTTATTTGATTAGTGAAATTCTCATGTTGGAGAAGTAGCTGGAATATAAGAACTGCGATTTTTTTTTTACTTGGAAAGGAGTAAAGAATCATGTCAATAGGACTTGTTTTGTGCAGCAAAATTTGAAGGTATAAACAAAATGCTAGGGAGACAAAATGAAGTTTATTCTTAAGTTTTTGATAATTTTATCAATTTCTGGAATTTAGTTTCCAATTTTGTTTTTAGTTTTCCTAGACACTTTTAGTTTTAATTGATTACTTAAATTATTTTACGTTTCTTTGGCCAACTTTACTCCTATACTTACGACTTTCTCTGTTACACAGTGCTACTTCCATATTTTCTTTATAAAGTGCAAAATCTTCGTGATTTAACTACCTACAAAAAGACACTTGAATGAATCTGAAAATATTCAGATATTTTTAGATGAGAAATTGTTTTCTGCTTTCTCGCCAATGGTGAGTGTAACCAATGAGTTTGTTTCACGTTAGTACA
This sequence comes from Mus caroli, assembly GCF_978045245.1. Classification (NCBI taxonomy): domain Eukaryota; kingdom Metazoa; phylum Chordata; class Mammalia; order Rodentia; family Muridae; genus Mus; species Mus caroli. The sequence continues at coordinate 32,834,121 of NW_028227257.1, read as the reverse complement.
ATTATTAGTAGTGCATCTTTCCAACAGCATGAGAACAAATGGAAAATATCAGCAGTATTACCATTGGCTAAATAATAATAGTGACTTTTTGATATGATTACCCCAGAACAAAAACAAAACAAAACAAAACAAAACAAACCCTCCACAAACAAATAATATAAAGCAACCCACACCAAACAATGTACTTCTAACATTATAGGAAAGCTTAGTTTTTAACTTGCAGCAGAAAATAATAGCGTATATGTGTATATGTATATAAAACAAGATGTATAAATACATCTACTACATTCCAATTCTCTTACCTTGGGAATTTAAACTTAAACTAGGTACTTACACTTTTCTATGGTTTTAAAAATAATGTGTTAGTTTTAAAATAATATATAAAGTTATATATGCTATAGGAAAACTAACAATATTGAAATATAATTTTTGCTTCTAATTAACAAGTTTATGTGTATACCTTGCTACCATTGAAAGTTTAAAACTTTGTTATTTCTATTTATTTTTCACATATTTTACAATGTCATTAAATTCCTGTTATAAAAAAAGAATACTTTGAATTTTAAGAAAAATAATTTCTATTATTTTATGCAGGGAGAAAAATCTATTTTTTTTGTCTCTATACATTCTTAATAGGAACTACTACACATATCCTTTTGTTTTGTTTTGTTTTGTTTTGTTTTGTTTTGTTTTGTTTTGTTTTGTTTTGTTTTTCAAGGCCGGGTTTCTCTGTGTAGCCTTGGCTGTCCTGGAACTCACTCTGTAGACCAGGCTGGACTCAAACTCAGAAATCCGCCTGCCTCTGCCTCCCACATGCTGGGATTAAAGGCGTGCGCCACCACTGCCCGGCCACATATCCTTTAAAAAAATATACATCCATAACTTCATACACAATCAATTTCTCCAGTCTAAGTTAGTTCAATGACTTCAATGCAAATTACATTAATGGTGTATCACCTTAGCTTTACAAGTTAGCTTGCAGCCATCGAAGGTGTTTTTTTCACATCTGAGCTGTGCAGTTAGGTTATTTGTTGTCATCACTTACTTGAAGGGAGCTCCAATGCCTGACATTTGGTGAGTTGATTATGAGGCTGTTGCATTGTTATTAAAGCTGTACTATGTACATTTTAGAAGAAAAACCTAGAGCAATATTACAATCAGAGAATAATTTCTTCACTTTTTTCTTTTTTGTCTATATTGCTAATGTTATTTAGGAGTTGTTTATGTATATCAGTCTGAATACTTGACTGATAATTGTGCTTACAAGGAAGTGTCTACCTCATAAAACAGTTTGAGTAAAATTCAAACAATTTAATTATTAGCTCAATAACATGCGTTAAAAAGCCTGATACAAAACAGTTAATTACTCCATTCATTGTGAGTACCATCAGGAAAATCTGATTGATAAAGTTGCCTCAAAAATAAAATCAAGTTGGATGTTGTAACACCTGAGGCATATGAATTGTGGGTTCAAGGCTAGCCTGTGTGTTATGGTCAACTTGAAGCCAACTTGGGCTATAGGTGGAGATCCTGTCGATAAATAAGCAAATAGATATCAGTGGAGGTTTTAATGCTGGTTCAGTTCGGAAGTACTGAGGATCAACCCCAAGGTTAAATGCTTCGAACAACACCCTCAGTGAAAAAAACCCACAAAATGTTTGTCAGATAGACTTGAAAATTATTTCCCTAAAGTACCTACCTGTGAAGTAAACTGAGAATGGGATCTGACCCTTTGACAAATCTAATGTTTATTTTAAAGTTTTTAAAAAATACTAAATATGAAATTTGAATATAGGAAGTAATATGACAGCTATATGGGAAAGGTTTGTTTGTTTTCCTTTTAGAAAAATAGAAGAATTTCACAAAACACAAAAGTATCACAAAGCACAGGGCATTGTAATTCGGTCTAAAATACAACTCCAGAGAAATAAGATTTGCTTGAGAAATTTTGTACTAGTTTAAATGAAAAGCAATTTATTCTTGGTATGGTGTTAAGAATGTATAATAATATCTAATAAAGACAAAAGTGGTAAATTACCATTTCTATAATGAAAAGCCTAAACCTGCAGTATCAGTTTTAAGAACAACACTAATTCAATAATAAAAAATGGTGAGCCTCAATGGGTGAAGACAAATTATGTAGTAAAGATGAAGTTTTTTAAAAATCTAATTGATAATTTTATACAGTTAACTTTTAGACAATATAAACAATACTAAATACAAGGGATATGTCTGAAGTTTGTCTTTATATAAACAATCTGTTATATATATATATACATATATATATATGTATATATGGATTCTCTTAATTACACTATTTCTTTTGGATAATCAATGGTAGTGCATATATGATTGAGCTGCTGTTGGCAGACTGCCTTGACATAGCTTTTACTAATGACTTGTAGAGATTAAAAGGGTAGTGGAAATGGTGATTTTAGAAATTGCTTTCTAAAGACACTGAAGGATGGAAGGGAAACCTGGGGCTTCTCGTGCCCTCTGAAATCATCTTTGCATAAAACCAGGTTTAGCAGAAACAAGTGTCATTTTAAGTGCCCTGTCATGAAAAAAACAGTGGCATAAAGAGATTATTTGACTATAGTTCTTTAATGGCAAATCAGGGTATATGTTTTATATCCATACTAGTAAAGAAATAAAGAATGTTGTGTATAGTCAATGTAGTCTCTGTGACTGAATTTATCCTCATAGATAATAAATGGACATGGGTAAAGCATTCATGAAAAGTCAAACACTTTTCATGACTACAAAAATCTATTTATGACTGTAGGCATGGCACACACCTTTAATCCCAGCAGTAAAGAGGTTGATAAAGGAAGATGGTGGGTTTGAAGTCAGCCTATGCTTCATAGTGAGACCTAATCTTAAAAAAGAAAAAGAAGAAGAAGAAGAAGAAAAAGAAGAAGAAGAAGAAGAAGAAGAAGAAGAAGAAGAAGAAGAAGAAGAAGAAGAAGAAGAAGAAAGAAAGAAAGAAAGAAAGAAAGGAAAAGAGAGAGGAAAGGAAAGTAAAGGAAAAGAGAGAGGAAAGGAAAGGAAAGGAAAGGAAAGGAAAGGAAAGGAAAGGAAAGGAAAGGAAAGGAAAGGAAAGGAAAGGAAAGGAAAGGAAAGGAAAGGAAAGGAAAGCTAACCACAAACTGTCTTTATCTTTACTTATTTAGGTTGCATCATTTGTATGTGTTCAAGCCAGTTCTATTTGTCACATAGATATTTTGACACCCAGCAGGAATTGTATCGGAAAAATGCAGTTTATTTATTCTCTGACTCTTAAAAATATATGGCAGGTTATCAAGATTTCACAAATAAGAACTTTATTAAAGGTATAGGAAGAAAAATATTTAACTATACAGACTATAAAGTCTGCTAAGTTTATCAGCTTCTCAGAACATGTCCTACTTGGAAGGTGGCAGTAGGTTAAAATTCTAAATGTCGCTAACACTTATGTCTTGTAATATACTCAGCGCTATCATGAGTTTTATGTGTTTGTCTAAGTTAATTGATACACACATAACCTTAAAAGTGTGATTGACATTGGTATAGAATTAAGTAAATATTCTGAATTGGAGAGGAAAGAAGGTCTCAGAAAATTGTGCATCTCTTTCTTCCGAGTCTGAAACAGTGATGGGTCAAGGTTTATGCTATCTTTGAGTGTCAACTGTTAGAGGCTATTTTTATATTGCCTGATCACTTTAATGACTACTTACACAAAGTTTACAAAGTTAATACTCAGGTGGATATTTTTATCCAGATGGCTATGTGCTGCCCCATATCTACCTCTCCTTTGGGATAGCAAGACAACTTGCACACAGAGCTGGCCTGGAGGGAGGGAAGCTTAATTGGGCAAAAGTGGATGCAGTGCAGGATCTTGGTCAGCAATGAATGCATGGGTAATCCGGGAACAGCTGCAGAGAACTGATTCAATTATTAGGGGTAGGAGAAAAGGGGGCATTTATGCCCCTGGGGAGGTGGCCAGAGTCTCTGGGGCAAGGTTTGTGTGGCCATCCATGTACCATTCATTGGCCAGGGCAGGGGTGTTGGAAGATCTTCATCTACATACTCAGGACTGTAGGATCTGGGGATGGGGCTGGGAGTCTGGGGACCTTATAAGGTCAAATGAGTAAATCCTGATAACTGTCATGGTAATAAATTCTTACTAGGGTTGATGGTTGGGGAGCTAGCTTTATGGCTCCAGGTTTGGAGTCAGGGGTCGGGTAGCCAACTCCTGCTGTCCTCTTGATGAGGTATCCAGGGTCGAAGCTCCTTCGTCCATTCCTCTGTAACCCTGGGTCATCCCACAGATAAGGATATGTGTATATACATACGTTTATATTATGAGCGTAATAGAAAGTTGCAATTGCTTGTAAGTGGTAACTGGATGAAAGATGGTCCTTTCCTACAGATTCTTCAGGATTAAAATCATTTCCTTAGAAAATTTAACAGTGTAATCTCCCATGTTACAGTGAATTACAAATTTACAGACCATTGTTATTGATCATTGATGTCAATTTGGTATTATTAAGATTATAAGTAATAAGGAGAGGTTTGTTGCAAAGTAATATAAAAGTATATATACAAGTACATATAATGTGAGTAGGTGGATTGTTCTTAACCCAATATGTCTGAAATACTATTTTCATCCATGAAGCTAATTTTAAAAATTTTGTTTATTTTTGTTTGTGTTTTACAAGCATGTCAGTGCAATGTGTGTGTGCAGTGCCTGGGGAAGCTAGAAGAGGGTGTTGGATCCCCTGAAACTGGAGTTTCAGGCAATTGTGGGTAGCCATGTGAGTGGCTGGAACTGAACCCTGGTTCTCTGGAAGAGCACCCATTGCTCTTAACTGATCCATGTCTGAAGTTGCTGTATATGAAAAGTTAAGCTTTTTTTTTTTCTCTATGTGCTAGACCTTTGCAGTTTTATGCTTACTACTGGCTTAGAGTAGCCATACTTCAAGGGCTCAGTAGCCATGTGTCATTCATGATTACTGTATTGAGAGGCAGGGCTCCTATAGTGTTTTATTCAAATTTCCTATACATCTAAATGTATGTATATTACTTGTCATTACAAATACATGTTTTCAAAGAAATTCACACTGATCTGAAATTCGCACATCAGATTTGGCTTAGCACCTCTTTCTTTTGGTCTCTCTCAATTAAACTGGTCTCTCTCTCTCTCTCTCTCTCTCTCTCTCTCTCTGGCTGGTCTGGTATCCACTAGCCCAGACTAGCCTCAAACTCATAATAATCCTCCTGTCTCAGCTTCCTCAGTGCTGGGATTACCATGTTCAGCAATTAAGTCAAATAAATAATATTAGTTTATCTGATGTTAAACCCCATAAAGCTCATATTTAAGTACTCATAAATAAAGGTTTATTGAGCATATTTACACTCATTTGTCTATAGCTGTGTTCATAACATAGCAACAAAGCAGCCACAACAAAGACTATATGTCCCATAGTCCTACATTTGTAACAGGTGCTATTAACCAACCCTTGCTAGTAAAATGGAAAATTACCTTTGCTATACACAATCACATATGTGTCTCAAGAACTAATCACTATTAAGGTTTTTATGTGCTGTTTTTTTTTTAGGTATTTCTTTACATATTTGTGTATAGAGGTGTGATATAGTCTGCTCTATATATGTGTGCATAAATATACAAATATGTATGTGCAAACATGTTCATATTTTGTAGCTTTATGTATCTAGAACATCTTTACATTTTAATGTAATGGTATCATTACATATGCTCTGATTTCCTTTACTCAACTATATTTCCTATCAATTGTCAGTATTATATGTATGCTCCTTGTTTTATAGGTTTCCTTCTTCTTCCTTTTTATTATTATTTTTTTATTTTTTGAGACAGGGTTTCTTTGTGTGTAGCCCTGGCTGTCCTAGAACTTGCTCTGTAGAACAGACTGGCCCTACCTGCCTCTTGCCTACCAAAGAGCTGGGATTAAAGGCATAGCCGCCATGCCCACTTTCCATCTTCTTTCTAATGATCACAGTCTGTTTCACAATATGAGTTCACATAAGTTGTTTACCAGTCTCCAATGAATATATGTTTATTCTTTTCCTCATTTGTTTGTTCGTTTGTTCATTCATTCTATCCTTCTTTCCTCCCTTACTTCCTGTTGCTCTTTTTCTCCCTTTTTCTTTCCTATTATAAACAGTGCTATATGTAACATACATATAGTTCCTTGTGGTACATATTTTTTATTGAATATTTTCTTCATTTACATTTCAAATGTTATTCCCTTTCCCAGTTTCCCTCCCTGGAAACCCCCATCTCATCCCCCCACCCACCCACTCCCACCTCCCCACCCTGGCATTCCCCTACACTGGGGCATTGAGTCTTCACAGGACCAAGGGCCTCTCCTCTCACTGAGGCCTGACAAGGCCATCCTCTGCTACATATGCAGCTGGAGCCGTGGGTCCCTCTTTGGTTGCTGGCTTAGTCCCTGGGAGCTCTGGGGGATCTGGTTGGTTGATATTGTTGTTCTTCCTATGGGGTTGCAAACCCCTTCATCCCCCTCAGTCCTTTCTCTAACTCCCCCATTGCAAGGTCAGTTTTGAGAAGTAACATTTAATCAAAATAAGAGTTTCTTACATTTGGTAGAGACTGCCAGATTGCCTTTAAAAAACGATCAGTTTACATGTAAGAGTTCATAAACTTTATCTTCATATCCTCACCAACACTAGCTAATTGCTAAATTAAAAAAATACATTTATTTGTGTTTATGTTTGTATGTGTATGCATATATGTGCCATAATATGTGCTCATATGCATGCACATGTACATGTGTGAGAGAACATTCATGCGTGCATGCATTTGTGTGTGTGTGTGTTAGTGAGGGGGGCAACTTGTAGGAAATAGTTCTATCCTTCTATCACATGGGTTGGGATTGATTACATTTGGGGGGCAAATGGCTGAGCCACTGAGTCATCTCTCAAGCCTTAAACCCTTTAATACTAATTCATTATTAGATAATTATTTTAGTATCTCCAATACTTTTCTGCTTTTTAAAATACTGTCACTTATTTTAAAAGAACAAAAAAAATTAACCAAAGAATATATAAAGTCTGAAGAGACTGTTCCCTGAAATAATGTCCAGGAGTATCACTATATAAGTATTCAAACTTAAAAAAAAAAAGCTTAGAATGTTGTTTTCATTTTTATCCTCATTATTTTAAGAACAGTATTGTATAGTCAAATGTAATTATATTTTAGAATTACATGAACTTTGGCTGAATCCTACTTCACCAAACTGTAAATTTTGGTGGCAAATGTTACTTAAGCCTTTTGAATTTCACTGTTCTTAACTGTAAATATGTGACAGATAAAATGGGTTAAATTGTCTGTCATAGAATTCCCCCCAAGGTGTCCACTTTAGTCTTCCTTTCAGTCCTTTATAAGAACAACAAAAAGATTACTTCCAAAAATGCTGTTTTATTGCAGACATTTGGGGACCTATATGTACATAGTGATGGCTTAGTAATAATGTTAATATATTTATAAATCTAGATACATAGAAAGGTTAATTTCTTCAAGGGCTGCCATTTTACTGTGATCTCATGACATTTCTCCTTCAGTTATACCATTCTCTTGTCACATGCTACTCTATAGCCAAGATGTGGATAATATTCTACTTGTTGAGAAAAAATATATATCTCCAGGCATAAAAGAGGTGCCCTCCTCTTTAGACTCCTTACTTTCTTTTATTTATCTATCCATCCATCCATCCATCCATCCATTTATCCTCTCTCCCTCTGTATTTTTAGACGAAAATGACTGTATAATCCTGGAATCAATCAAATTCTATTAAGCAAATGGTTTGCAGTGGATAATTACATTCCAAGGAAGAATAACATTGAGAATTCTGTCCTAGGAAACCATAGATGAGGACTTTATGAACTTCATAGGTGGAGGAGATAGAAGGTGGAAGTCATATTCCAGACAGAAGAGCATTTCTGGAGCATTTATAGAAGCTATGTATGTATATGTGTATGCATGATATGTATACAAATATCTTTTGAGTATACTCAAAAAGGTTGCATTTATTATGTAACCAAAGCTTGCTTTGAACTTACAATCCTGTCTCAGCCTTCTGAGAGCTGGGAGTATAGGCAAATATCACCATATCTGGTAATTTAAATCTGTGATTACTTAGTGCCTAGTGCTATGGTTTATGTGTAAGTCTGTGTTTCAAAGCTTCATATGCTGAAAACTTAGTTACTCTTAAGAGGGACAATGACTGGGGATGCATTTCAGTGGAGGAGTGCTTGTCTGGCATTCTAAGGCCCTAAATTCAATTACTAGCACCAAAAATGGGAAGGAGGGAGGCCTAGTACTAAACAGGAAATTTATAGATTTTCCATTTTTTTAAAATAGAAATTTACCATTTAGGGTATTGCCTTTGAATGGAGTTAATACAGTTTTCTTGGGACTTCACTTATCACTTCTTCTTCTTCTTCTTCTTCTTCTTCTTCTTCTTCTTCTTCTTCTTCTTCTTCTTCTTCTTCTTCTTCTTCTTCTTCTTCTTCTTCTTCTTCTCCTCCTCCTCCTCCTCCTCCTCCTCCTCCTCCTCCTCCTCCGCCTTTATTATTTATCTTTTGCATATGAGTACACTGTAGTTGTCTTCAGATGCACCAGAAGAGGGCATTAGATTCTATTACAGATAGTTGTGAACCACTATGTGGTTTCTGGGTATTGAACTCAGGACTTCTAGAAGAGCAGTCAGTGCTCTTAACCACTGAGCCATCTTTCCAGCCCCACTTATCACGTCTTAAAAGAGTGCATTGTATTAAAGCAAGGATACTCTTACTATTGACTTCTCTACATGTGTCAATTTTCCTATTATGTTGTGATACAGCCAAGGGACCCTTCATAAGATGTCAAACAGATGGGACCTCTTGATCTTGTGCTTTCATCCTCCACAACTCTTAGTTAAATAAACCTTTTTTCTTAATAAGTGCACAGCTTTGTATACCTTAGTATAGCAGCAAAACCTAGACATATGTCAAGCCCTAGAAGATGTACAGTGTTCAAGAAAGACATTGTTTCATTCAACTGGAGTATAAGCTTCAAACTAAGAATCAATGGGAGATAGAGTTGGAAAATTTGATAGGATCCAGATGATAAAGAATTTTGCTAAATATTTGCTAAATATTAAGTATTGGGACTTTATCCTTAGCAATTCCATCATTCATGTGATGCTGCTTTTGCAGGCGTGTAGAATACAAATTATAGAATCATGGAGACATGTAGTTTTAAGGAAGTCCTAGAAAGCAGTCAGTGTTTCACATTCTATCGCAAGAAGTCCGTGAGAGATCAATGTGTGAAGCTCTTAGGTTAAAGTCTAAGCTGTAATGGAGACACTAGGATGTTGGACATAGTAGGAGTATAGAATGTCTGCCAAGAAAAAAGTTATAGGCTACAAGTGAACACAGCATAAGAGAAGCCATATAGGCCTACAGATAGTAAAGTTATAGGGATGGGACTGCCCATGCTTGGTAGTGCCCACATCAGGTCACCACATGTTCTAGATGTATGACAAAAAGGTATGGGATTTAATGTTTTTTCCTACTGTATTTGGTCTTATTCTTGTCTGATTTTTCCTTTCTGTGTCCCCATTCCTTTCCATCCCACACTTGGCTTTTCAAACTTGGTTTTTCCAGCCCTGGCGGTCCTGGAACTCACTTTGTAGACCAGGCTGGCTTCAAACTTAGAGATTCACCTGCCTCAGCCTCCTAAGTGCTGGGATGAAAGGTATGCACTGTCACCACCATAGACAATTCCATTCTTCTCTTAAGAATAGGAATATTAGGGCTGGAGGGATGGCTCAGCAGTTAAGAGCATTGATTGCCTTTTTAGAGAACCTGAGTTTGATTCCCAGCACCCATATGGTGGTTCACAACAGTCTGTAACTCCAGTCTCAGGGAGTCTGAGCCCTCTTCTGGCATCAGTCTAGTGATAGTGCATACATTTGTACAGACATACATGCAACCAAAACACTCATACACATAAAATGAGTCATTTTAAAAATTTCTACTAAGAATAGGGAATATTTGTATCACTGTATACTAGAAATATGGAATACTTTTATTTTACAAGAATTTACAGACAAGAGAATGCCTTGAACTTTAGTATGGACTTTGAACATAGTCTACTGAATTACTTTGAATGGAACTACAGAGACTTTTCATACCAGGCTAGTGAAATTTGTGTAGAAATATAACGTAGCCTTTTGGGGAGACAGTGGTGGGAAATTATGGTTTAAAGTAATGTATTTGTGTGTCAAGTTGGCAAGGGATGGACTTGTGGTAGTTAATATTCATGGTCAATTTGACTGCGTTTAGACTAATTCAGGGGATTGGTGAGGTGTGTCTTTATTCCTAGGGAGGATTCATTTAAAGCGGATGATTTAACTTGAATGTGGGCCACAGCACTATATACGTTAGGTATTTGGATAGAGTGAATAAAGGGAGAGAAAGCCAGCTAAGCATCGGTATTCCTCCTTCTTTGCTTCCTCTTCATGATGTGAGCTTCTCTGGTATGGTTTCTCCACGATAAGCAAATGAATAATATGAAACAATGAGCATAATAAATCCTGCTTCCCTTTAGTTTTTCTACATCAGGCTTTTTTTTTTTTTTGTCACAACAATGAGAAAGTAAAAGGCTCTTCTTATGTGCTTCTTTTTGGGATCTTTGCTTCAAACTCACACTGGCTCCTACCTGCTCAGATTGGCTCCAAATGACTTGTGAGAAAGGCAAAGCTGGTGTCTCTTCTACACCAAACTAAGGGTGTCTTCTTATATCTTGAAATAAATATAATGGAAGTATTCCTATCACAGAATGTTGAAAACCTATATGTTAGGGCATTTTCGTTTGTTTGCTTGCTGTTTGGAAACCAGTATACCAGCAGCTTAATTCCTGGTTGGCTTAACTACCAGGAATTCATTTTCTAACCAATCAGATCCATGGGGAGTGGTTCCCTAGAGCTGGTTACTCTCTGCTCTCAGCTTCTTCACAGCTCAGGTCATGCTGAAGGTGCTTGAGTAGCATTGGCACAGCATCCCCTGCTTCCTTGCTGTTCACCACATAGATGCTAAAAGTCTACATATTCCTTTGAAACTTAAGACCTGTACATTTTAAGTTAGTGTGGTTAAGACATAACACTGTTAACAGTATTTTTCTACTTATTTAATCAGTGACATGCAAAAAAGATACAAATGAGGGCTGATGAAATGGCTCAGTAGGTAGAGCGCTTGCTCCCAAGCCTAACTGAGGACCTGAGTTCAGTCGCCAGGGCCCATAGGGTAGAAGGAGAGAAGAGAGTCCTGCAAGGCGTCTCCTAATTCCCACACATGCGCTGTGGTTTGTGCATAATGCCTCCCCACAAATAAAAAATAATAAATGTAAACATTTTAAAGTGAAAAGTAACTCTATATATTCTCTCTAGATCTTTTAACTTAAAAGATGCCTTAACCAACCATATGCATTGACATTTATATATCAGAGGCAAAATTAAGAGATTATATTTGGATGAACCCTTTCAACACTTATATCCTAAAACCAATTGTGTTGCCAGAATAATGAAATGAAAATGTTAACATGCTTAAACTTGCCATCTGGAAGTCTTTCTAATATCACAATGAGATGTATGCTATCCTTGTCACAGGTTGTCACAGCCCTATAATTACATTCCAGTTTCTAGAAATATCTGTTTCAATATTAGAAATATTTAAGAATAAAATATTACTTAGAGTAGAAATGCATCTCTGAACTTCTGACAAATGATTCTTTGTTTTTATCTGCATATTATCTAAATGAATTTGAGATGTAAGAATGTGCCTTAAGCCAGAGGGGGGACTCCAACTTCTCCCTTGTGTACACCTGAAGCAATTTTTCTTTGTGGTTTTTGACAAGACCTGTATCATGCCAGCTGTTTGGCTTCTAAACTAATCCCTCCTTCATGCTATACTTAGATATAGATAGATTTTTGTTTCTATTGTTGTTGTTAGTGCAGAGAGCTAGGGATAGAGGACCCATTACTAAGCAGTTTTTTTTTTTTTTCTCCAGCACCTGGAACTGTTTATTGGACATTGTTGCCAGTTGCAGGAAGATTCTCTTTATACTACCAGAGGCTCTCAATCACTCTGGACACCACCATGACTGAGGAGTGAAAAGAAATGTGAGGTGACTTGATACACATTTCCTGTACCATCCCCCAGTGATTCTTATGTTTAAACTATCATTGGGTGGCAATAGAAGCTACCATTTCTGTGGCCTTGGAAACTTTGATCTCTGTCTTGACAAAAAGAACAGTCACTCACCAACTTTACCTGCCTCTTTCTCTGTTGTATGTATATGATTGAGCACTTGACTCCAAAAAGTTTGATCTAGTCTTACAGATAGAAACATCCACTACATCTGCTGAAGGTTGTACCAGGTCGCCTTCATATACTAATATACTGTGTAGTTTCTGCTTGCCAGATACCCAGACCCCTTTATTCTGGTTGATAACCTTTAAGGTTTGTTTTTTCCCAGTAACTCATTTTCTTGATGTCATTTCCCTCAATCTTTGACAAAGTCAATTGCCGTCTTTACTATACCCTGCACCAGAGCAGAGCACAAGTTATTGCTCCAGGCTTCAGGTCTGGTTAACAAGGGTTCCATGGAACTTTGTAATTCTCCTGTACTCTGCCCCCAGCCCAAGATTACGACTTTCATCTCTCTTGAAAACATTACAACCAGGAATAACAAGCTGGGTAGTAAGTAGTAAATAAAATGTGTCTAATTCTCCAGATTCAGCAACTCATTTTCATTGTGCTGATAATTTACCTATAGGGAAATCCTGTATCTGAAAACCCCTATATCCTTAATATCCCAGTTCTTGGGGGTGAAGCCATCTGGAGCCGAAACGAGACTGATTTCACTCGCAAGCTCTATCTCTTGCCTTGCGTTCTGTGTCTGAGTTGCACATGGGGAGCCTGTATAAATGATCCCCCAACTCTTAGACACGCCTTTCCTTAGTCTCTTCCCAAGACATGATGTCAGGGTTAGCCATTTAAAAAATACAGTTTTTAGTCTTCTACATTATCTTATATTCTCTTTACCCCTTTCCCTCTCCTCATAGAGGCCAGGATAGCCTTGACTTCTTTTTTGTTTGTTTGTTTGTTTGTTTGTTTGTTTGTTTGTTTTCCGAGACAGGGTTTCTCTGTGTAGCTCTGGCTGTCCTGGAACTCACTTTGTAGACCAGGCTGGCCTCGAACACAGAAATACGCCTGCCTCTGCCTCCTGAGTGCTGGGATTAAAGGCATTTGCCACCATCCCCGGCAGCCTTGTATTCTTGATCAACCTCCTGCATCAGCCTCCCAGATACTGAGTTTATAGATACTCACCAACACTTACCCAGTCTCTCTCCTTCCCTTCCCTTCCCTTCCCGTTCCTTTTGTTCTCTTCCCTTCCCCTTTCCTCCCTCCCTCCCTCCCTCCCTCCTTTTTTTCTCCCTTGCCCCCAGATGATACGCAGACTCTGTCTATGTACTTGATGGTAATATCCATGTTCGCTGTCACATGAAGTTCCTGTATAGTTATATCATTTTTCAGTTTATATTGTCCTTGTTGAATAATGTTAATCAAAATTTCAAATATTGTGAGCAACTGCATTGATGTCACTGTATGTACATCTTTGTACACCTAAACATTGATTTCCTTTGAAGGGAGCAACCAATATTGGGTGACTTACAACTTCCTGTAACTCTAATTTCAAGGGGGATCTGGCCTCTGGCCTCTTTACTCACATATGCATAATTTAAAATAATAAAAATAAATTGTTTTAAAAGGTTCTTTATTAAACACACACATTAATACTTTGCTCTGTGTATATATTGCAGACATTTTTTTTCAATTTGTCAGTAAATTTTGGTTGTATTGTCTCTTTTGAAATAGAACTTAAAGTTTTTATATAGTTATTTTGTAGCTTCTGTCTTCTCATACTTTTCTCAGATATAAAGATATTGAAATGCTTTTCGATATCTTTTTGATATTCTTAATGATTTTTTTAAAAAAATCTAAGCACAGAGGATGTGTCTTGTTATGAAAATGCTGAATGGTGGAATGGAGAAAGGTAATATAGTATGAAGTCATTCTAAACAGAGCTAACGATACCAAATAGTGATTCTCAGCCTGTGGCTCATGAGCCCTTTGGGGTTGAGCAGTCCTTTCACAGGAGTCACCTATCAGCTGTTTATGTTATGATTCATAACAGTAGAGGTCAGAGGCCACTACTACATGAGGAATGTATTAAAGGGCCACAACATCAAGAAGGTTGAGACCCCTACATAGAATCTTATGAACACCACATAAATAAGGTAAGACCAGGAGTCCAGTTTGATGGTGTTGTGTCTTCACAGTCATTTCCACAATTGTTCTGAATGCGCCCTAAGCAGATTAGACATAGATCCTTTTGTCATTAAATTGACTTTTTTGGGGGGTGGCGGGTGTACATGTGTCTATAGCTGTCACTAAATCTATACCAGCACTGTAATTTGTAAAAACACTAACCAGCAGTCTGGATTTTACTGATTAAAGAAAAAGTCCAGGGGCTGGAGAAATGGCTCAGCCATTAAAGGCTAGGCTCACCACCACCACCACCACCACCACCAAAATCCAGGGGAAAGAATTCCTATTCAGCACATATATTGTGAACCAATCTGTTACCACAGGGAAAAAGAATGGACACCTTTTCAAAATCGGTTTCAGGTGTTGATACTAGGGACTTAACACACCAAGAAGGTATGAGAAACTCTGTTACATACATAAGTAGTCCTGGAGAAAGCAGAACAGGCATTCCAAACAAATCTGACATGGATCAAGAAAAGCAAGAAAGGAGTACCTAGGCTTTCCCCTCACCTTGTCCAGATGTGAAGACAACTAATAGAACAGGGAAAACTCAAATGTAGATAGTCAGAAGTAAAAAAACTAGTGGTCTCCATTTTTCTGAGCAGTCTCATTTCCATTTCCATAGGTTCCTCTAAGTGACGACAGATGGGAAAAGGATTCACTCATTCATAGGTGAGTTAATACTCAGATATACTTAATGGTTGTTAATAGCCAGAAATAACCAAATGCCTGCCTTAAAAAATACGTGAGTAGCTCCCAAGATCATGATGTGGATATTCATCACACTCAGCCTGAGATAGCTGGATAGCTCAGACATTTATGTTGAGACAGACCGTAAGTGATTATCAGCATCTGGGTGCACAGTGACCTTATACTCTTCTAACGGTAATGCCCCAGTCTTCGGAGTTTCTCCGGTACGTGGTGATTAGGTTACTAATGTTCTGTGAAGCAGATGTCGTCAGCAGTGCATTTATTTCTAGAATAGTGAGTATCAAAGCTTTGATAAACTGGAGCTATTTTCCTTTGTGAAAATTCTATTTGCTGATATATGATTTTCTCATTTCCTCCTGAAATCACTCCATCATTGTCAGTAATTTCATTCTATTTCTTTAGGCAGCAGTTATTGCCCTTAACTGCTTGCTTTTCAGATTTTCTGTCTTTCTTGGTAACCACTTTCAACAGTACAAACTGACATAATAGAGAATTTTTTTTATAGATATATCTGCTTCTGTGGAGTGTAAATGGCCATTTGATTTCAGTGTTTTTTTTTTTTAACTTGGATAAGAATTGTGTGTGTGTCTGCGCATGTGTGTGTATATGCACACACATGTATGAGAGAGGGAGAGGAGAGGAGAGGAGAGGAGAGGAGAGGAGAGGAGAGGAGAGGAGAGGAGAGGAGAGAGAGAATATTTAGTTTTGAGATAAATTTGACTCATTACTTATGTTTGGCCACTTCATGCTATGCAATTAACTTTTGCATTCTGTAAAAGTTGTTATAACCAAGCTCTTGAGTCATAAATGTTTTGTAGTTACTTGTTTTTAAAGCTTAGTTGTCTGTCTTTTATTTTATACTGTATCTTTTAAAATCATATCTACAAAAGTTTGCCTTCTTTCCCAAAGCATTAATCAAGCACATTTCACAATAAAACTCCTTTGTGTTCTCTTTGTTTATTAGAATTCCAAACCAGAAACTGACTGCTCAACAGGATCAAGTTCATGGAATCAAAGGATTTTTTTGCTGGAAATATTTGGTAAAAATGAAAACTTGATATATAGATACTTCAGAAAATAAAAATAAGGGCTAGAGAAATGACTCAGCAATTAAGAGCCCCTACTGCTTTTTCAGAGGATCTGAGTTTGGTTCCTTGTTTCCCCATGCCAGGTGCTCACAAATACCTGTATCGCTAGCTTCCAGGGTATCCAACACCTTTGGCCTCCACAAGCATCTGAACTCATTTGTACACACACACACACACACACACACACACACACACACACAAATACACACTTAAAAACAATACTTTTTAAAATAATGAAAAATAGCCACTGATCAAATTTTGGAAATATGTTATATAATTTGTCACATAAAATGAAGGCAATAATCTAATAAGATACTGTTGGCTTACTGCACTTAAAACTAGAACTCAAAGTAAAATGCAAAGAGATTATAGATTTTTCTTATTGTGTCACATAGAATCAAATCAGCAAACTCTAATTTCAGCAAGTTCTATGTATGGAAAAACATGTACTATAATATAGCCAATGTCATGATTGTAGCATATCAAAACTGCTTTCAATACACCAACATGGGGACTATAGAAAGAGAAATGTGTGTCACTGCTCATAAAAATAAGCATAATTCAGTGATGAAACCGTGCTATAATAGTGTAAAGCTGATCGTAACAGCCATGGTTCCCAATAAATGATATCTAAAATCTTAAATCTTAATCAGTTTTTTGCATAGTGGGCAGTATATCAGTTTTATAAAATGTTAAATTTTAATACATTATGATCCTCCAACATTGCTAGTCAATGTTCTGAATTCTTAATACATCAGATACTGTTAACTTGTGAAAACTTGTTCTAGGCTGCTCTTCAGTAGTTATTTTCAAGTGACTCAGAGTTCAGCATGAAATTGTATGGTACTCTAATTCAATTGGAAAGACTGGACTATATTTCATTTGATTACCCTTATTATTTTAGACTCTGCTTTAATTTTTGCTGATTATTGTCTTACAATTTGCTGATAATTGTCTCTTATAATTATTATGTTTAGTACAATATTGGAAATAATATGCTTTTAATGTACTAACACATTTTCTATAATCTAGTATTTGGTAAAAAAAAATGTAAATGCTGCCTAGATGCTGGCTAGGAAACAGTTCAATTTTAAATTTAAAAGCATTTAATTTTTTTTATTTATTTACTTTATGTGCATAGATGCTTTGTTTGCATGTATGTCTGTGCATTCTGTGAAGGCCAGAAGAGGGCACTGGTTTTGCTGGAACTAGAGTTTCAGAAGATTGTGACCCTCCGTGTGGGTGCTGTGACTCGACTCAGTCTTCTGGAAGCATCTGGTGTTCTTAACTACTGAGCCAGCCCTCCAGCCCGAAAGGCACAATATATTTTTAAGCCAACTTTTAACTTTGTATTATTTAGATTCTAGTGCTTCTGACTTGGATCGGGAGCAGCATATCAGAGTAATCTGGGGGATAGATGCCCAGTTCACCTCTCATTCCATATATTCCCACTCTGATACAGTGGTCCTCATGAAATTCTAGCTTCTCCTTTTTTAGTACTCCCCTTGCCCTGGACACAGTAATGACTATTAGCAGCTTTTAACTTAGAGCTGAGTCAGTCTCTAGAAATTGTTTTCAGTAGAGAGATTAAGCTTTTCTGGGGTGTATTATGCACCTCAGAGACTGATAAAGAAATACAAAGTTGTGGGTTTTTTTTTTTTTTGGTTTGTTTGTTTGTTTGTTTGTTGTTTTTGTTTTGTTTTGGTTTTTTGGTTTTCTTTCAATGGGAATTTTGTTTTGAAGGATCCTGCCAGCTCCAGAGCTTCCTGAAGGATATATGGTGCTTAATGTAACTACAAGCATAGTTTAGGTTCCTTTTGTACTAATCCAGTTTTCACCATTCCCTCACAATTTTAAGAGTGCACCCAATAAATCTCTTGCAGGCAGTAACTTCTCAGAGTCTCTTGGAACCTGACCCATAAGAGTTACCTTTTGTTTATTTGATCTACCAGTGGCAATTGAAAGATCCTGAGAGAGAGTGAAAAAGTATTTAAGCCCCTAGACCTGTGTCCAAAATAGACCTCACTAGTGGCAGGGAGTAGAACTTGCCCCATTGTTCCAGGATACCAGGTGTTTGAGGTTTTTGCCTTTCTATAGCCCAATGCCAGGTGTTTGCAGTTTTTGCCTTTTACCCCTTGAGCTCAGCGTTGACTCCTCTACCCCTGCATGGGATAGGAGTCGTCCCCAGTGCACTGGTCTTTTCAGAATAAACCTCTTGCAGTTTGCATCAAGACCGTAAGTGGTTTGGGGTGTTGCCTCTCCTGAGTCAGAACGTGGGGGAGTCCTCATGTTGTGGATCTTTCACAATCATTGTCTTTCTTTATGTATATTCTGCCTCTTACAACTACTGCTCATATAAAAATTTGGTAGTTTGTTTTTGTTTTATGTTGTGGTTATTTAGGTTTTATTCATAACCATAAACAGTTCTGCAGTCCAGTTAGACTTAGAAGGGGATGAGTAGTCTGTTTTTAGTTACAGAAGAAACGGTCTGGTTCTTGAGATGAACACAAGTCAAAAATACTAAGAGCTGCCAGGTGGTCTTGCTAGCCTTGTATATTTCTTAACTTAAAATGTTTCATGTCTTCTGTAAGACTGCTGCCATCTTTTATCTTCCCAAAGAGCATATGCTTGCTATCCTATTATACACTCTCATTTGTGCAGATGACAAACTTGTCAACTGTGGTTGAACCAATTTAAACTTATCCATGTCTAGCTTATGAATGAATGAGACTCAGACTATGGTTAACTTATTTGGATTTGACAATTATTGGAGGATAACCCCTAATCTACTTTCCTAACTGCTTGTCTGGCTGTTTCCCCAGCGGTGTACCCCAAATATTTGCTGTTTTTCCTGGCCATGTATTCATGGTTCACCTCCTCTCATCATGGCTTCCACCATTCTCCTCTGCAAATTTCAACCAGGTCACTCAAAAGAACCTACCTCTAATCCCTCCAGTAATTGTCTGTAGCCATTCTTATATAGTCAATAGTTTTAAACTTAGGAGCAAGGTTACATAGCATCATTTGGTGTATTGACTGAATAAAGATGACTGCAGCCTGTAGCCGGGCAGAAGAGAGAGGTAGGTGGAGCTTCCGTTCTCAGGCTTGGGGTCTAAGGCAGAGACCAGGAGGAGGATAGGGGAGAAGAAGACACTATGGAGTAGGTGGATCGTGAGAACATGGCCATGAGGGCTGGTCAATTGGAGTAGGAGTGCCCCAGGTAAAACATGGCAAGTTACATCTCAGGGTTATTGACAGGGAAGTAGACAAAACAGCATAGAATGTTGAAATCTGCCCCCCACTAGTGCTTTTACGGCTTATTATAAATGTATAGGTTGTTTGTTTTTTTTATTGGGAACTAAATGATCAAAGGTGGGGTAGAAACCGCCAAATATTTACCAGAACAGTCAACATTTGCGTTTGTTTCAGCATTTGCCATGAATAAAACGTTGGTGTACTCTGGTTGAAGTATTCATCATAGATGGACTTGCTGTTACAGTATGTAAAGTCACAAACCTGGCACATGAATCCTAAAATAATTCTATAAAAGGAAAAATCCTTATAACCCACTCTCCTTTCTTCAGTGCTTAGACAACAAAACTTTCCTACTATCTTTGGAAACTGGTCTGCAAACATCTCAAGAAGCTACAGAAACTCAAATGCAAGTTATGGATATATATTTTTTGTATATTTTAATGTAATTCTACTTAGAAAATACAACTTAATGAAACGAATTCATTTTGAAACATTCTTTTATCTGCTTTAATGTCTTTGCCCAATTAATGTTTGCCCTAAATTCTTAGCTGTTTGATATTAATTTTGTAACCTGATTTTGTGTTCTTTGAATTGCCTGATTAATACTCACCTGACCTTTTGGTCTTTTTGATGAGACATTGTTGTTACTGAGTCAAGGGATTTGTCTGTTAAAATATTTTAATTATTATTATAATTGGTATGACTTACTTTGCTTTTGTCATCTTGTTTTGTTTGTTTTTTTCTTTTTTTCCCCCTATTTTTTCTTTTCATAAATGGTCGTGGGCATTTTTCTGCACTTTCAGTGATCAAAAAGACATATTCCTGTCTTAAAATCTACCAGTAATTACTTTCACACTTTTTAGACGAGCAATGTTTCTAGGAAATATCTTCTATTAGTCAAGAGATTTAGTATAATTGTATTTTTCTCTCATCACTGTTATTATTGTAATCAAGTTTTATATACAAATAATGGCACACTTTTATAGTTCATTTTTTAACATTTATAAAGTTAGTAGTATAATCTTACTTGCACTTACAATTTTTTTTAATTTAAGTGAAATATTTTGCTGGCTATGATGTTACACAACTTTAATACACACACTTAGGAGGTGGAGACATGAACATTAAGAGTTCATATTTACTATATAGCAAGCCTCAGCTATATAGTAAATTAGAGACTAGCCTAGGACATCCTGCCTCCAAAAATGAATTAATATTTTTCCACAAATTTTTTATTGTTAAGAACCATAGATACTATGTCCAATTTTCTGAGGAACCGCCAGACTGATTTCCAGAGTGGTTGTACAAGCTTGCAATCCCACCAACAATGGAGGAGTGTTCCTCTTTCTCCACATCCTCGCCAGCATCTGCTGTCACCTGAATTTTTGATCTTAGCCATTCTGACTGGTGTGAGGTGGAATCTCAGGGTTGTTTTGATTTGCATTTCCCTGATGATTAAGGATGTTGAACATTTTTTCAGGTGCTTCTCTGCCATTCGGTATTCCTCAGGTGAGAATTCTTTGTTCAGTTCTGAGCCCCATTTTTTAATGGGGTTATTTGACTTTCTGGAGTCCACCTTCTTGAGTTCTTTATATATATTGGATATTAGTCCCTTGTCTGATTTAGGATAGGTGAAGATCCTTTCCCAATCTGTTGGTGGTTTTTTTGTCTTATTGATGGTGTCTTTAGCCTTGCAGAAGCTTTGTAGTTTCATGAGGTCCCACTTGTCAATTCTCGATCTTACAGCACAAGCCATTACTGTTCTATTCAGGAATTTTTCCCCTGTGCCCATATCTTCAAGGCTTTTCCCCACTTTCTCCTCTATAAGTTTCAGTGTCTCTGGTTTTATGTGAAGTTCCTTGATCCACTTAGACTTGACCTTAGTACAAGGAGATAGGAATGGATCGATTCGCATTCTTCTACATGTTAACAACCAGTTGTGCCAGCACCATTTGTTGAAAATGCTGTCTTTCTTCCACTGGATGTTTTTAGCTCCCTTGTCGAAGATCAAGTGACCATAGGTGTGTGGGTTCATTTCTGGGTCTTCAATTCTATTCCATTGGTCTATTTGTCTGTCACTATACCAGTACCATGCAGTTTTTATCACAATTGCTCTGTAGTAGAGCTTTAGGTCCGGCATGGTGATTCCACCAGAGGTTCTTTTATCCTTGAGAAGAGTTTTTGCTATCCTAGGTTTTTTGTTATTCCAGATGAATTTGCAGATTGCACTTTCTAATTCGTTGAAGAATTGATTTGGAATTTTGATGGGGATTGCATTGAATCTGTAGATTGCTTTTGGCAAGATAGCCATTTTTACAATGTTGATCCTGCCAAACCATGAGCATGGGAGATCTTTCCATCTTCTGAGATCTTCTATAATTTCTTTCTTCAGAGACTTGAAGTTTTTATTATACAGATCTTTCACTTCCTTAGTTAGAGTCACGCCAAGATATTTTATATTATTTGTGACTATTGAGATAGTACTACCGGAGGATCCAGCAATACCCCTCCTGGGCATATATCCAGAAGATGTCCCAACCGGTAAAAAGGACACATGCTCCACTATGTTCATAGCAGCCCTATTTATAATAGCCAGAAGCTGGAAAGAACCCAGATGTCCCTCAACAGAGGAATGGATACAGAAATTATGGTACATTTACACAATGGAGTACTACTCAGCTATTAAAAAGAATGAATTTATGAAATTCCTAGCCAAATGGATGGACCTGGAGGGCATCATCTTGAGTGAAGTAACACAATCACAAAAGAACTCATACAATATGTATTCATTGATAAGTGGATATTAGCCCAAAACTTAGGATACCCAAGATATAAGATACAATTTGATAAACGCATGAAACTCAAGAAGAATGAAGACCAAAGTGTGGACACTGTGCACCTTCTTAGAATTGGGAACAAAACACCCAGGGAAGGAGTTACAGAGACAAAGTTAGTAGCTGTGATGAAAGGATGGACCATTTAGAGACTGCTGTATCCAGGGATCCGTCCCATAATCAGCTTCTAAACGCTGACACCATTGCATACACTAGCAAGATTTTGCTGAAAGGACCCAAATATAGCTGTCTCTTGTGAGACGATGCCGGGGCCTAGCAAACACAGGAGTGGATGTTCACAGTCAGCTATTGGATGTATCACAGGGCTCCCAATGGAGAAGCTAGAGAAAGTACCCAAGGAGCTAAAGGGATCTGCAACCCTATTGTTGGAACAACATGATGTACTAACCAGAACCCTGGAGCTCTTGTCTCTAGCTGCATATGTATCGAAAGATGGTCTAGTCGGCCATCAATGGAAAGAGAGGCCCATTGGACTTGCAAACTTTATATGCCCCAATATAGGGGAATGCCAGGGCCAAAAGAATGGGAATGGGTGGGTAGGGAAGTGGGGGGCGCTATGGGGGACTTTTGGGATAGTATTGGAAATGTAATTGAGGAAAATATGTAATAAAAAAAAAAAAAGAACCATAGATAGAGGCTGGAGAGATGGCTCAGCAGTTAAGATCACTGACTGCTCTTCCAGAGGTCCTGAGTTCAATTCCCACCAACCACATGGTGGCTCACAACCATCTGTAATGGGATCTGATGCCCTCTTCTGGTGTGTCTGAAGACAGCTACAGTGCACTCACATACATAAAGTAAATAAATAATTCTTTAAAAAAACATAGAATAATTTTTATATTTAATTTTTGGTTTTATAACCAAACACTTTCAATTCTGTCTCCTTTTTAAAAATGCAAACAACCAGTTTACCTCTTATCTCCTGTCTCTTCCTTTACTTAGTAAAAGATTAATTTACTTTCCATTTGATGAGAAAATAACAATCAGCTGTGAGGTCATGTTTCTTTTTTTTAATATATTTTTATTAGGTATTTTCCTCATTTACATTTCCAATTCTATCCCAAAAGTTCCCCATACCCTCGCCCCCACTCCCCTACCCACCCATTCCCACTTTTTGGCCCTGGCGTTCCCCTGTACTGGGGCATATAGAGTTTGCAAGTCCAATGGGCCTCTCTTTCTACTGATGGCTGACTAGGCCATCTTTCAATACATATGCAGCTAGAGTCAAGAGCTCCGGGGTATTGGTTAGTTCATAATGTTGTTCCACCTATAGGGTTGCAGATCCCTTTAGCTCCTTGGGTACTTTCTCTAGCTCCTCCATTGGGGGCCCTGTGATCCATCCAATAGCTGACTGTGAGCATCCACTTCTGTGTTTGCTAGGCCCCGGCATACTCTCACAAGAGACAGCTATATCTGGGTCCTTTCAGCAAAATCTTGCTAGTGTATGCAATGGTGTCAGCGTTTGGAAGCTGATTATGGGATGGATCCCCGGATATGGCAGTCTCTAGATGGTCCATCCTTTCATCACAGCTCCAAACTTTGTCTCTGTAACTCCTTCCATGGGTGTTTTGTTCCGAATTCTAAGAAGGGGCAAAGTGTCCACACTTTGGTCTTCGTTCTTCTTGAGATTCATGCGTTTAGCAAATTGTATCTTATATCTTGGGTATCCTAAGTTTCTGGGCTAATATCCACGTATCAGTAAGTACATATTGTGTGAGTTCCTTTGTGATTGCGTTACCTCACTCAGGATGATGCCCTCCAGGTCCATCCATTTGGCTAGGAATTTCATAAATTCATTCTTTTTAATGGCTGAGTAGTACTCCATTGTGTAAATGTACCATATTTTCTGTATCCATTCCTCTGTTGAGGGGCATCTGGGTTCTTTCCAGTTTCTGGCTATTATAAATAAGGCTGCTATGAACATAGTGGAGCATGTGTCCTTCTTACCGGTTAGCAAAAATGTCAATGATAAATCATATGAGGAAAAAAGGAAAATTGTACCAAATAATTATGTAAAACTGAATTGAGGTGCCTGGTGGACAGATTAAATCTCTTGGGAGTGGTTACTATTGTCTTATTTCACGGGTGCTACAAAAGTGGCTTCAGATTCAAAGTGGGTTGGGTAGCTAGACTTGGTAATCCTGGCACTTAGGAGGAAGAGGCCAAGGAGAGGGAGGGAGAGAGATGGAGGGAGAAAGAAAAAAGACAGTGCACCAGCCAGCCCCAACACTATCACTACCACCAACAGAACCCTCCCAATCTGTACATGGTTTTGAATTCTGAGTTTTCCCTTCCTATTTCTGGTCTTCTGGCGTACATATTTTCATATCTCTTTCCTAAAGAATGTAAACTTTGGTGCTATTATTAGACATTTACAGAATTAATAACTCATGATATATAATAATCCAATTGGTGTTCTATAATGAAGATGTGTGTTGGGGAGTATACTGTATACGCTTACATTAACTTTTCTTAAACTTATTTTTTCACATATTAGTATATCCTAGAGAGTACTGTGTGGAGGTAATATACATTTCCTATTTCTTAAATAGGTAAATGATGCTTCATTTTATGGATGTGTTATAATATATTCACCTAGACCCCTTCTGATTGAAATTTGAGTTCTTTCAAGTCTTTTACTATTACAAAGCATACTGTAGTGAATAATATATTATCATTTTATGTTTTTTCCCAGGATGTGTGTGGGGTATAGGATGGAATTATGGGGTTAAGAATCGCCTTTGTAATTTTACAACATATTTCTAAGTTCTTTTTCAGTGAAGGTTGTGTCATTTTGTATTTTGGAACAACTGTTTTTGATAACTTCCTTTAATCTGGTAAATGCTATTTCAGTATTCTTTTAATTTATATTTCCCTTATTGCAAGGAAGGTCCACATCCTTTTATGTGGTAACGACCTTTTCCCATGGCTAAGACTTTCTTTCCTACTCACCTTCCCTCTCTTTCTTCCTGTCACACAAGAGAATGAACCCAGAGACACTATCCTGCTAAGCACATTCTCTGAGTTATATCCTCAGCTGTGCTGGATAGTTTTGTCAACTTGACACAAATTAAGGTCATCAGGGAAAAAGAAATCTCAGTCAAGAAAATGTCCCATCTGATTGCCTGTAGGCAACTATAGGAGGGCACAGCCTAGGTGCTATAAGAAAGTAGGCTGAGCAAGCCATTTGAAGCAAGCCTGTAAGCAGTTTTTCTCTGTGATCACTGCTTCACTTTCTGTCTCTGGGTTCCTGCCTTGAGTTCCTGCCTTAGCTTCCCCTGATGATGGACTGTGACTTGTAAGGAAAACCCTTTCCTCTTCAAGTTGCTTTTGGCTATAGTGTTTTATCACTGTAATATAAAGCAAACTAGGATGCAGTTTGAATTTCCTGTTAAAAGTTCTGGTCGTTTTTTTTTTTTTTAAAGTTGGGATATTGACTGTTTCCTTTTCTTTTGTTTGGATTCTCTTCCTATATAAGAATGCCAACCCTGCATGCCTTGCTATAAATAACAAAAGTAATTTCCTAGTTTATTTTTATTAGCAAGTGTAGCAAAACTGCCACCCTAGACAGGAAGAAAAGTTTATTGGTGGATAAATTGTCCAAAGTCTACTAGAGTAGAAAGCAGCAGCTTGACAGGAAAAGATTTGTCAATTTTGTCCTGGGAGGTGGCCTGTAGGCCAAAGCAACCTGTGAGTTAGTTAAGGGACTTTGCAGGAAGAAATGAGACTGAGGGCTGAAGTTTTCTGAGAAACATTGGAGGTTAGATCTCTGTTTCCTAGCAAAAACATCCATGGTGG
The DNA here is from genome assembly GCF_978045245.1 of Mus caroli. Classification (NCBI taxonomy): domain Eukaryota; kingdom Metazoa; phylum Chordata; class Mammalia; order Rodentia; family Muridae; genus Mus; species Mus caroli. The sequence goes on along the minus strand of NW_028227257.1, from coordinate 32,807,996 downwards.
GACCTGATCTTCCATCTTTAAACATACCATCAGACTGCCATTTTGGAGCCTGTTTGTGAGCTATTTTTCCTTTATCCTTTCTAGATTTGTGTTTGTGTGTTTTTGTGTGTATGGTGTACATATGAGTGAAGATGCATTTGCATATGTGTTTATGTTTAGGGCAGAGACAACCTAGGGTATCATTTCTCAGGAGCTATCTGCTAGGTCTTTTAACAACAGATTCTCTCACTGGAGTCTGGGATTTGCCAATTAGGCTAGACTAGATGGACAGTGAGCCTAGATCCTCCTGTCTTTGCATCCCTGTCTGCACTAGAATTGCAAGAATGCACGACCATGGCTCAATTTTTATGTGACTACTAGAAATTGAATTCAGATTGAATTTATTATACTTGTGCAACAAGCACATTATCAACAGAACTATACCATAAGTCCCTTTCTAGATTTTAAAGTCTTAATCTCATTTTTAGATTATAGAGACATTCACGTTGGTTTCCCACCATCCCTCTCCCCTGGTATTCCTTCTTTTTTTTTATGCTGAAAAAAATTGTTTCGAGGTAGGGTGCGGACTGTGGTTCCAGCTGGCATTGTATGTAGCCCAGGGTGGTCTTGAATTCATAGCAATTTTCCTTCCTCAGCCTCCCAAGATTACATTAAGTAAAGATGAAGCCAGCTGAGATTACAGCCATGCCCCACTACATGTTATAGTGAAAGTGATCCATTTAAAATTCTTACGGTGTAAGGAATAGATAAAATCTAGCCTTTTCTATATAATCACCCAGTTGTCCTAATACCTGCCAGCTCTTTTCTTCTGTGACCGCAAAAATGCCTGGCTCTTCAGTTACTTTTATTTAGTGTGTGCTGATGTGAGGGTTGTATGGTGTATGTATGTGCAGTTGTGTGTGTGTGTGTGTGTGTGTATGTGTGTGCATGGATGGGATGACAGAGAAGGACATTTTCCTCTATTACTCTGCCTTACTGCCTCGAGACAAGGACTCTCACTGAACCAGAAGCTCACTATTTTGACTAGGCTGGCTGGCCAGTGAATTCTCTCGACTCACCTGTCTTAGCCCATCAATGCTGATGTTACAGGCACCCACATGCCTGCCTGCCTTTTTACATGGGTGCTGGGAATTCAAACTCAGGTTAGATCCCATGATCACAGAGCAAGCTCTTTTACACACTGAGACATCTCCTCAGCTTAAATGCTTACATTCACCACTACCAGATTTCAATTTGCAGGTGGTTTTGTGTTTTATGCTTTTATGTATGTATTTTTTAAAGATGGGTAAGTAGAGAGTACATATTTCTGGGATATCATGTGTTGTTTCAGTTCATGCTTACAGTGTGCTATGTTCAAATCAAAATAAAAAAGTAAATAATCTCTTCAAACTGTTACCTTTATGGTGAAACCATCAAAAATTACTTGTCTATGTTTTTAAAAAATACACAAATGCATTATTGCTACATTCACTCTATGATGTAAAAGAACAACAAAATGTATGTTTTCCTAAATATAGGTTATTGTCCTTTGGCCAGTCCTAAGGAGAAGTTTTGATGAGTAGCAGTCATTTGTGTGCCCTTAAATTACCTTCTTAAAGGTGGCTTATTATTAGAAGAAATTAGACACACTGTAATTAGGTGATCATGATTAACAATACTAAAGAGAGACAGAAGCCAATGAGAAAACATTGTATGCTTTCAAATAAAATACTGAGTGAGAGATGACATCACCTGTACATATTCTATTGAGTATTAGCTTGAATCCAAGGAAACATCAGATACTTGCAAGATGAAAAGTCTTTCTAAAAGCAGGATTTACTTCTTTTTTTTTTTGATAGGAAACTATATCTTTATTTTTTTTTGATTTTTAATATTTTTATTACATATTTTCCTCAATTACATTTCCAATGCTATCCCAAAAGTCCCCCATAGCGCCCCCCACTTCCCTACCCACCCATTCCCATTCTTTTGGCCCTGGCATTCCCCTATATTGGGGCATATAAAGTTTGCAAGTCCAATGGGCCTCTCTTTCCATTGATGGCCGACTAGGCCATCTTTCGATACATATGCAGCTAGAGACAAGAGCTCCGGGGTTCTGGTTAGTACATCATGTTGTTCCAACAATAGGGTTGCAGATCCCTTTAGCTCCTTGGGTACTTTCTCTAGCTTCTCCATTGGGAGCCCTGTGATACATCCAATAGCTGACTGTGAACATCCACTCCTGTGTTTGCTAGGCCCCGGCATCGTCTCACAAGAGACAGCTATATTTGGGTCCTTTCAGCAAAATCTTGCTAGTGTATGCAATGGTGTCAGCGTTTAGAAGCTGATTATGGGACGGATCCCTGGATACAGCAGTCTCTAAATGGTCCATCCTTTCATCACAGCTACGAACTTTGTCTCTGTAACTCCTTCCCTGGGTGTTTTGTTCCCAATTCTAAGAAGGTGCACAGTGTCCACACTTTGGTCTTCATTCTTCTTGAGTTTCATGCGTTTATCAAATTGTATCTTGAGTGAAGTAACACAATCACAAAAGAACTCACACAATATGTATTCATTGATAAGTGGATATTAGCCCAAAACTTAGGATACCCAGGATTTACTTCTTGAAGAACCTAAACCAAGATGTTCCTGCTTAAAGGCCTTCTTGTAGAGTGAGAAACACTTTCACGTTAATGATTATACAAGTAAACTCAAATTAGCCATCACTGGGCCTTTGCTTGTAATTGGATATACTTATTTTAAGTGTCGAAGAAGACATTTTACTTGGAAATGCCCTGTGCATTATTTAGAAAATTCACCATTAAAACAAATAAAAAATAAAGGACAAATGCATGCTAAATGTAAGTAGAATGCTTACATGAGCTCTAGGAAGTGAAAATTAAGTAAAGATGAAACCAAAAGGATATAGTTTCTTTTTCTCTGAATTTGAATTCTAAAAACAGAACAAATACTGGCACATACCATGAAGTTTGAATTTCTTCCTAATCACTGCTTTCTGTTTGCCATGCTTCTATATTCAGAAAACTGAAAATGGTAGTTGCTTATACACACAATCAGACACTTAACAATAATCCCAGGAAAATTATCCTTATCTTTGTTTTATAATGAATTCCAGGAACAATCAGGTCAATGGAGAATCTTAGGTGCTGTTGAGAACTACCAATTTTATGACAATCATTGAAATTGTGCTGCATTACAGCCTCTTTGAGGATGTACAAACAGACCAGGATGTAAATAACCCTCTTCTATTTTCTCGTTTCGGCTCTTTTCCCCCATGTTAATCAAACCCGCTGCTATTGAAGACAATAGAGTATAGAAACTATATCTGATTTTTTCAGGTGTTTATTATTTTGCAATTATCTGACAGAATAAAGACTGATGTTTAGTTAGTTCCCATATGTGAGACATTGCCTTTCTGCATTATTTACAATATATGAAAACCTACTTAGCAAACATAGAAAAATATAATACATTCAGCAATCAAAAATTGTAACAATGAATGGCTCTAGATAAGATGAGCTAGTGTTGTGAAATGGGTTTTCATGGGAAACTGTTTCAGCATTGTGAGTGGTGATGTGTAAAGCTCTCTTCATAGGAATGATGAAAACTGAAAATACAGTGGGCTCAAAGGCTGCTGCTGCCAACTGCCTAGATGACCTTGAACAAGTTTGCTAACCTCTCTTGAGTGTCATTGTTTTGGTCTGTAAGTTAGAATTTCCAGAGATGCTCTGTGATATGTCACTAGAGCTTACAGGGTCACACCGATGCAGAACACTTCACCTAGTAGGGGCTGAAGAATAGTGACAATATTGTTAGTAAAGAAAATGAGATTCCATTTGGGGGTGGGGGTTGTAATCTCTTAAATAAAAGGATTTTCAAAAGACTAAGAAGAAAGTTTGAGGGCAATTTTATTAGATTTTGAAATAAAGGCAACAATATAGACAAACTAAAAATCCCAGCAACCACCAGAAAGGGTAACTGAGAAAAACTCATGCCTTTTAAAGTTAGCCATGGAGGTCAGAGAAACAGTGAAGAATGGTAGGAAAATATGCTTAGAAGCTGCAAACATAAATCAGAAGATATTTGATCTCAGGCTTTTGTATCCCAGGGACTCATTAGGTCTAGAAATAGAGAGCACTCCCAGGAATAGAAGTGGGTTAGTGAGTTGAGGAAAACAGCACCCCCCCAAATCCCTTCACTCAGTTATGGCCATTCACAGTTTTCCCCAACCTCTCTATGCTTTGTTCATTGGATTTCCAAATATTAACCTTGATGTAGTTTTCTCCACTCCCGACTGTCCTGTCACAAGAGAAAAGTATAAAAGTCTTTGAAGAGAATTTAATTGTTACGTCTACCTATCCTTATAAGTCAAAGTGTAATCCCACCTCTTTCAAAAGAGCACATTTCAGAGAAGAGGGTAAGCCAGGGTTAGCACAGCTCGTAATCTCAGCTCTTAGAAGGATGAAACTGGAGGATTAAACCTGGACTAAGTTTCGGATCAGCCTGGCCTACATAACAAGATCCTCCTTTTTCATAACAACAGAAGTGGGGGGCATTAAAGAGGAAGATGAGAGATGGCAAGAGGGAGAAAGAATAAAAAGGGAGGGAGACAAACTACAGATGAGGGCAAGAAAAAGGAAGGCAAATACCATTATAGTACAATAATGCATAATAGGACAGAGCAGAGGTAAAAGGTGAAGCTAGGGAAAGGAGTAAGTTGTGATTGGTTTATCAACAGAAGCACATCAACATAAAATTGACAGGTTTGGCTTGAGTGTCTCAGGGCAATTGGCATAGTTGTAACAGGGGAGAAATAAAAGTGATCTGAAACATTTGTTGACAGCTTACCACGTGTTTGGGAGTTGCTAGAAATGAAAAGAATTGGATCATAGGTAGCCCCACCTCCTTGGAGTTAAAAATATGGAAGGTGAGACAGGTCCATATGCCATGCCAATTTTAGTCTGCAGATAGCATGAAAACAAAAGTTCAAATCAAGTCATGATGGTGGCCCAGAGAATTAAATCTAGTCCAATCAAATATAGCAGGAGGGAACTGGAAAGAAAGATTTATGATGGAACTGTTATTTAAACTGGGCCTGGAGATAAGTTGGATTGTCAGATGGAGGGCTAAGGGAAGAGCAGAGAGAAAAGCAAGCATGTGAAGAGAGAGAAACAAGAAACTGAGGCCATGTGATGTAACAGTGAGAAACCAAGTAAAAGAAGTATGAAGAGAGATGGGGAAATGTGTTAGGGGGCAGACATTGCACTACCCCTAGATCAGCAAGGGATTTGAGGCACTCTGACTTATCTGCCAAGGACTTCAACTACAATCTAGTAAGAAGCTGGATGGTGGTGTTAGTACTAGCTACTCTGGCAGACCTCTAGTGCACTAGAATGAGCCCTGTTAGAGATCATGAATGAGTGAGGAGTATCAGCCTTGCATTACTGAACTAGAATGAATGCTTAGGGATTTCAGTGACTGAAATATATTTGAAAAGGGAGAAATCATTAGTTTGGAATATCTGTGAAAGCTCTCGACTGGTTGATAATGTAGTACTGGAACTCAAGGTTGGCCAGGTATCTGTGAACTAGTTTAGTTTCTATTGCTGAGACAACTTACCTATAAACTTGGGAAAGAGAATGTTTTACTTTAGCTCACATGTCCATGCCCCAGGCTATCACTGAGGGAAATCAAGACAGGAATTCAAAGAAGGAACTGGGAGAACTGAAACTCAGATTGTATAGAAGAACATTGCTTACTGACTTGTCCTTCATGGCTTACTGAGCCTGCTTTTTTATACCATTCAAGACCACCTACCCAGAAACAGCAACGCCAAGTGGGTTGGGACCTCCCATACCAATCATTAGGCAAGAACATGCCTCCATGGACTTGGCCACAAGATGGTCTGATGTAGGCAGTTCCTCATTTAAGATTTCCTCTTTTCAGATATGTCTAGTTTGTATCAAGTCGATTGAAACTAACTTGTGTTCATAGGGGAAAAATGGTAAATACAAAGCAAAGAAAGTAAAGATGAGTCTTGAGGAACAACCACAAAGAAAAAAGAAAAAAAAAAGAGAAAAAATATGGGATATACCAGAAAAGACAAAGAATAAAAAAAGGGGATGTGTTGTGAAACACAGGTAGCTAAGAGTTTACAGTAGATTGCAGTTCCCCCTCCCTTCTCTCCTCCCAGTGCCGCCTCCTCACCTTTCTATCTCTTTCCACCTCTACTTTGTAGAAAAGGGGAGGCCTCCTATGGATATCAACCAACCTTGACATACCAAGTTGCAGTAAGACTAGACACATCTATTGAGGCTAAGCAAGGCAGTCCAATTAGGAAAAAGTGATTCAAGGTCAGACAATGTAGTCAGAGATATCCCTGCTCCAGTGTGTGTGTGTGTGTGTGTCCCAGCTTGAGACCCATGCATGAAGGTGAGCCTACCCTTGACACTATTGATGATATTCTGAGGAGCCTAACATGACTGTCATCAGAGAGACTTCACCCAGCAACAGATGGAAACTAATGCATAGACCGAAAGCCAAACATTTACACACACACACACACACAGAGAGAGAGAGTCTGTATAATGTATTGGTATATATGTTTTCAGGGCTAACCTTGTGGTGTTGGATAATCAGTTTATAGGTTTTTCCCTAGAGACAACTACTTAATTGGCTTCAAGACTCACTAAACAAGAGGGAAACCATGCTTGGTACTAGAAACCTGGTCAACTACCCAGGACTAGAGAGGTCACAGAGGAGACTACTAGTAGTAGGAGTATAGTAGGAGGAGAACCTACTACAGCATTTTACTAAACAAACCTAATCATTAGCTACACTCTACACACTTGTCCTTGTACCCAGAGATAAATGTTGTCCTCACCTCTCATCAAAGAAACGTCTCTTTTCTCTTTACCTTTTTGTGAGCTCCTGCCAATATGTAGAAATGTCTCAATAGCAGAGTGAGATTTCCAGTGAAGACATTTTGGCTCAACACTGTGACATTAGCCCCTGTCTCAAGAGTTGGGCCTGAATCCCTGACCCATGGAGTGCTGATTCTAGTTCTTCCAGCTATAGGACATGGTTCATTCAGATGAGTCTCTTCAGTGTATCTGACTCCATTTATTTATTTGGATTAACTAAATTTCATAATGTCCTTTGTTGAGTTCTCAATAATCGAAATTTCCTTAAATATTTATTTCAATAGTCTTAAAAATTGTTCATATATTTGTTTGGCCAGTTTATTTCCATATGTTCAATCTGTAATTAATAGGTACATAAAGTATTTTAATTAATCTTATATTTATTCAAATACAAATTATATCTTCTGGCATGAATGAAAAGAGATTTTACAATAAAGAGATTTTTATTTATTTTTTATTTTTTTTAAGTTTTTTTTTGTTATGTATTTTCCTCAATTACATTTCCAATGCTATCCCAAAAGTCCCCCATACCCTCCCCACTACTTCCCTACCCACCCATTCCCATTTTTTGGTTCTGGCGTTCCCCTGTACTGGGGCATATAAAGTTTGCATGTCCAATGGGCCTCTCTTTCTAGTGATGGCCGACTAGGCCATCTTTTGATACATATGCAGCTAGAGTCAAGAGCTCCAGGGTACTGGTTAGTTCATAATGTTGTTGCACCTACAGGGTTGCAGATCTCTTTAGCTCCTTGGATACTTTCTCTAGCTCCTCCATTGGGGGCCCTGTGATCCATCCACTAGCTGACTGTGAGCATCCACTTCTGTGTTTGCTAGGCCCCGGCCTAGTTTCACAAGAGACAGCTATATCAGGGTCCTTTCAGCAAATGCTTGCTAGTGTATGCAATGGTGTCATCGTTTGGAGGCTAATTATGGGGTGGATCCCTGGATATGGCAGTCTCTAGATGGTCCATCCTTTTGTCTCAGCTCCAAACTTTGTCTCTGTAACTCCTTCCATGGGTGATTGTTTCCAATTCTAAGAAGGGGCAAAGTGTCCACACTTTGGTCTTCGTTCTTCTTCAGTTTCATGTGGTGAGAGTGTGCACACAGAAGCAGACAGCTTCTGGGACAGGCGGGAGCCACAGAGCTTCTAAAGAGATTTTTAAAACCTTAAAGGTGGTCAATATGTTTAAAAGGTGGAAATAGGATAGGCCATTAGGCTATATATAAAATTGTCTAGGACTGGGGCTCTTAGAGATTTCTCTGTCCATGTGAACTTTTTGGTTGGTGTTGTTTTTTTTCTCACATCTTGTTTTAGGCAGTCATGTTTATGAGACTTCATTGACATTTTTAGGAGACACAATCTCATAGCAGACTTCCTGTTCCTCCAGCTCTTAGAATCTTTCTTCCTCCCTCTTTAATGTTCCCTGGAGCCCTATGTGTAGAAATTGTGCTGTAGATGAATTAGTTGGGGCTGGGTATTGCAGGATCACTTGTTATTTGCATATTGATTTGGTGTGGTTTTCTGTAATGGTCTCTGTTACAAAGAAAAGTTTCTTTGATGAGCGGTGGGAGCTACACTTATTTATCTTTAACGATTTTGAGTTAGGAGTCACAGATGAGAGAGAATATATGGTATTTGTCTTTTGGTCTTGGTATCTGGGTTACCTTACTCAGTATAATTTTTTCTAGTTCCATGCATTTACCTGAATATTTCATTATCTCAGTTTGCTTTACAACTGGATAGTATTTCGTAATATGTAGGCACTACATTTTCATTCTCCATTCATCAGCTGAAGGGCATTTAGCTTGATTCCATTACCCAGCTGTTGTGGATAGGAGTGCCAATGGACATGGCTGAGCAAGTATCTGTGGGGCAGGACACTGAGTCCTTTCTGAATATATAATATTCTATTTCATCTAAAAAATGTTGCAGGGTAAATGAAAGGCTGGGAATATTCTTCAAGTTATGATAAAATGAAAGACTGTGCATATTCTTCAAGGTACGATAATAGAGTAATACCATTTCTTGGTCTTAATATAACATATTTTATTATTTAAAAGCAGTCAACTATCCAAAGAAATGCTGTTAACTGGGGTGAGGCAGAGGAAGTTATTACAAGCAGTGTTATTTAAGGTTCAGAGAGAAAAAAACCCAGCTGTTCATGGACAGAATTTTGCCCTGGTGAAATTCTGAAAAGTAATCATAGATATACAAAATGGTATTGATTGATATTGCAAATGCTGAAAGAAGATTGAGAATTTTAATCTGATGGAGAGCCGTCTATTGAGTTTTCACAAAAAGCCTTATGTGGCCTAAAGAATCTCTTTAAGATTCTTCAAAAGAATTACTTAGTCTGCTAAATGAAAAATATATAATTGAGCTCCTGCCTGCCAAGCCATGTAATACCCAGCTCTCCAGATTTTAGGTCAGATGGTTTGATTCTCAGCTCTTTCTAAAGCAGAGGTATGGTCAAGTCCATATGAGCATCCTTCAGAACATATTTGCTGTAGGGATGCAGGAGAATTGATACAGAGGTTGGTCACAGAGTGTCTGAAGTGGAACTTAAGCAAACCATTGAAAAGCTTCAAAAATCACTGACCACAATCAAGTACTTAATCAGGATTAAGTACTTAGTAAAGTACTTAATCATTTGCCAAGATTCTAGGTAGAAAATTCAAGTGCAGGTAAAGAAACATGTGGGAAAATATGTGTCATTTAAGCTCCATATATATCAAGCTATGTTAATTTGCAAATGTTTAGGACTAGAAACTAGTATTGTCTGTAAAATATTTGTCTGATGGACCATCTTAATTATACAAATATTAAATTTTTCACATCATTTTTAGAAAAGTGGTCTGCATTTGGGAAACTTAGTTTCTCTTAAATGAAGATAATTAAAGGTTTCTGATATAAAGAACTGATAACATGGGGTGTGGTGGCTCACGCCTTTTATCCCAGCACTCAGGAGGCAGAGGCAGGAGGATTTCTGAGTTCGAGGCCAGCCTGCTCTACAAAGTGAGTTCCAGGACAGCCAGGGCTACACAGAGAAACCCTGTCTCAGGGAAAAAAAAAGAACTGATAACATATTTATAAAGTAAAAATATATTCAGATAGACAACTTATCATATAATGTACTGTTCTCTAAATAAAGCAATGGCACTTAACGTCAGCATTACTCAGTACTGACAAATGGTGTGCTTACAGTTCTCCAGAACGAGACGGTTTTCCCCAACTGGTGTCTAAGTCTGAAAGAAATGGGTTACCCTGAGACAAAATTAAATTAGAAGATAGCTTAATACAGAAAAATCAGCAGCAACCATATACATACAATGCTCTATTTTCATATAGATAACCTCTTCAGGGGTAAAAGCTGTTCTTTAGAGGCTTTGATAGGAGCCAGATTAGCTGAGACTTGCTTGCCTCATTCAGGCCAAAACCAAATACTTTAGAAACAGTTTGACAAGAAATAATTACCAGGAACTGAAATCATCATTAGAAATTATGCTAAGGAAGAACTCTGAACATTTAACTTTTCATATTCTGTATAGATACATATCTATCAAGCTAGAATAACCATTATGAAGTTTAGTCATTTATTTTAAATATCTACATCGTAAAGAAAATTGAATCTCATACCAATAATGCAAATCAAATAAGCAACGTTGTTTCTTCATCTGAAATATATAGTTATCCAGTCTTGAGTTTGTTCATGTTATATCGCCTGTATACATAAAACCTAAAAGAAACAATTATAGATGAAATAAGTGAAATATGGAAACATGTATTCTATCAGTCTGAAGGGGATCATTCTCAACCCAGATGGGAAATTTTCCTTTAAGCTATATATGTCAATTTATTTATTGACTTACATGTATTATAAGTTTTCTAGGTAAATAGTTAATAGCATTATTCCTTATGACTTGTTCACACATCCTTACTGTTATTTTACCCTCTTACCTCCTATATTTATTTCCTTCTTCCATTCCTAGAGCCCCCCTTTTACCCATTTTCAAATAAGGTTAATTATACCCCACTATTCACCTCTCTATTGCTCTCCCACACCCCACTCTGGAAATATACCCCTTTTATTTTCTTGGTCTGTGCAGTTATTCCAGGATGTGTGTGTACTCTCATCTGAAGTACACCTCATTGCCAGGAGCCTTCTGCCAAGTCTGAACATGCTACATTGTCTTCCTGGGTTTGGGTTACCTCCCTCATTATGATCTTTGCTAATTCCACCCATTTACCTGTAAAGTTCACATTTTAAATAACACAATAGGATTCCAGACTATATACATACCACATCTTATTATGCATTTATCCAAGTAACAGTATACAGATTTAGATGATCAACTAAAGGATATTTCATAAACGTGGAAAAGAGCAAGGCAGTGCATATAGCAGACTTTGGAGGGAGGAAAGGAAAGGAGAAATGATGTAAATATAATCTCAAAAATAAAATAATTTATGAATAAAAGAAAATACAAATATCCCCAAATTTGAAAAAAAATGTATAAAGTCAGAAACTTTTGGTCCCAAATATTTCAGGAAAGGTATATTTATCCTGTAATTATTGTTGTTTTAAATAATCATATTTTGTTTGTTTATGTGTGTATGTGTATGTCACTACCGTGGGTGCCCAAAGACACAAGAGGCTGTCCGATCTCCCGGAACCTGATAAAGGTGATTGTGATTCACCTGACATGGGTGCTGGGAACAAAACATGGGTCCTCTTCAAGAGCTGCCAGCATCTCTAACTGCTAGGCCATCTCTCTGCTTGTAAAAATGATGAATGCAAAACAAATGGAGTTGATTGAAAGAAGAAGCTGCATCTCAGATGTTTTCATGGAAACCTGCTGAAGAGTGGTCATATCTGTGGCCAGGCTGCATCTCCAGTATGGGCAGAACTAATTGGGTTCAGAGCTGATGGCAGTCAAGCAGATCTCTCATGATTCTTTAGAGTGCCAAGATCATAGAGAGAGGAATGAAATAATGAAAACATTTTTTTTTTAAATTTCAGTAAAATTCAAAGGTGTCCTTTGAAATGATAAAATAGAGTTGTAGTCAGGAAACAAAAGAGCTGTTACAAACCACAAAGGGATAAACAGTTGCAGGTGCAGAGAACAGGAGTTCGAAGATAATTCTATGGGAAGACAGAGACCTGCCAAGCACGGTGCCATGCAGCACTGGCACAGAAAAACACACACAGATCTGCCTGCTGCCATGCCAGGTGGGCTGTAAGTGCTGACAAAAGAGGTCAGCTAGGAGTCTGCCAGCTGCGTGGCCTCTGCAGTTGGAGTCACTACAAGGTGCAAGGAGGTGGTACACAGGTGGGAGAGAAAGAGAAGTGGAACAGTTTGAGCAGGATCTCCATGACACAGAGTAACAATAGAACAACCAGGAGGTGTCCCGGTGAGGATCCAATATTGATGGTGTGACAGAAGCCAGAGACCTTGAACCAAACCAATGGCTCATTGCAATGAACATTTGCAAGTGAAGATGTGTGGACGAAGGGGTATACTGTGAGACACACTGTGACATACTATAGCTTCCACAATGAGATATTTTCTATGCTTTGTTTTTAGTTTTTGGTCCGTTTGTGTGTTTTTTATTGGGGGTGGGGGAGGAAGATTACAAGGGTGGATATGGGGAGACGAATGGGGCTGGAGTGCATGATATGAACCTCAGAAATCAATAAAAAGTCTTAAAAACTATGGGTAAGCTTGTATCAGTTATTTAAAAATAGATAAAGTAAATATTTTTATCAATGGAGAATTGAATCATCACATACATCAGTTACAGAAATTCGGGAAACATAGAAACAAATTTTACAAATGTCAGAAACAAATGCAGAGTGTGAGCTAGTCTGTACAACAAATCAATATCCAGAAGCAAGAAGGAGTAAACTGTGCCTTGAGCAAAGTCGGATATACAGCGTCTGAAAGCAAGTGGTGGCTTTTTAAATTTTATACTTGACAGTTATGAAGGTGTATATAATGCACTGAAATTGTACTCATCCCTCATTATTCTCTTTTTTTCTCTTCTGCTCTGACTGACTCTTCTTTGCAACAAATCCTCTCCTAACCCCATGTTGTATGTGCATGTATATATGTGTGTGTGCATGTGTGGACATGCACGTATGTGTAGTCACAACTGTTGTGTTTGAGATTGTGATAGCCATGCCATATTCAGACAGTGCTTCATATAGCTCTTCTCTGTCCTCTGTCCCTCACAGCCTTTCTACCCTCCTCTCCGTGATGTTCCTTGAGCCTTTGAGAAAGTGATAGAGATTACTCATTTAGCATTCAACTTATTCTCAGCACTTTAAAGATAGTGTCTTTTAAACTTCAGATTTGAACAAACCAATTTTCATTTTGTCTCATGATAGGGTTTTCTCTGTGCAGCTCTGGCTGTCCTGGAACTCGCTCTGTAGATCAGGTGGGCTTCCAACTCAGAGATCCACCTACCTCGGCCTCTGAAATACTGGGATTAAAGGCATGTATAACTACCAACAGGCACAAACAAAATTTTAAAAGAAAAATTGAAAGCAGCATGACTAAAGACTGGGTATTGAAAAACAAACTTGTCTGGGGTTGAGGTGAGTGAAGTGTCTTAGAGGGCATACCTTAAAATGTTTCTGTCCTGTGGAGATAACACAGCATGGCCCCAGAGAGCAATGCTTCCTTCTGTGACAAGCCTTCAGCTCCACCCTTCACTTACCTGATGTCAGCTATGTAAAACAATGATCTCTGCAACAATGTGACCAGGGCATTACCATTATGTAAGAAAGTACCCATAGGGAGAAACCACGTGCTCAGACTTTGCCTTAAATCATTTTAGCAAGAAAACAATGAAAAAGGATAAATGAAGCAAATGTGACAATATCAGAGTAAATAGGTAAACTGAGTGGTGGACAAGTAGAGAGAGTATCTTGTGTATTGTATGGATGTATAACATGCCAATTAAAACAACCTATGGCCTATAGGAATAAACGTTGGAACATCCAGGAGAGAGAAAGAGTTCTGGGATGGAGTGAGGCACGAGAGGATTTGCCCAGGAAGATGTGTCAAGATAGACAAATGATACCTGAGCACAGATAACCAGTCACATGGCGGAACGTAGATCAGAAGAAATGGATTATATTAAGTTATGATCTAGTCAGAGAAAAGCTTAACTATATGGCCAAAGTATTTGTAAATAAATTTTAAGTCTGAGTCTTATTACTCAGGGAGTCTTATTACTGGGAGCATAGTGTTGGGAGGAAGAACCAGGCCAAACTTCTATATGTACAAATGAGGGTTTGTTGTCTGTTCTTTTGAATTCCTGATAATCTTTGTATTAAAGTTTGTTTTTAAAATGGGCAGTTACATGGGCACATTAATTATAGTTTTACTCAAATGGATGTATCTGCTGATCTCTCAGATCTTGGTCACTCTGGTCTCTCAGTCTTGCTTGCCACTTTCTGTTCCTAGGCCTCAATGAAGACAATGTGCTCTCAGTCCCTACCAATGTCCACGCCTACAGAATTTCACAGTATCTATCTCTGCTGCAGGAATTCCAAGGAGTCTGGGCAAGAATAAGAGTTATGTGGATATGGACTCTACATGGAACTTTAAAACTTAAAGAAAGAGAAGCAGCTAGCTCCGTGAGTAAGTGTCTTGCTGAGCAAGTGTAAGGGTTGGATTTCAGATCCCCAGCAACCAACATAAAAAACAAATGTGCTGACCCACCTGCAAGCCCAATGCTTGGGAGGTGAAGATGGGCTCCCTAGGGCAAACAGGCTACCTAGACTATCTGAATTGTTGAGCTACAGGCGTGGCGAAGAGACTCTGCCTCAGAAAAAAGTGAAGATGGATTGTGGAAGACATGTCAAATACTGGCCTACACACAAAATAATTGAAATTGTGGATCCTTTAAAAAAAAAAGTCTGTGAGTTGGAAAGAGCTTCAAAGACACATGGTCAGATCTGGATTCAAATCCGAAATCTGCCCTTAGCAAATTACTTGGTGGTTTTTTGTTTGTTTGTTTGTTCTTGTCCTTGTTGGCATTTTGTTTTGCCTTGGGATTTAGTGGTAGAGAGCTTGTTTAACCAGACTGCAAGGGGGGGAAAGAAGAAAGGATTGCTATGAGAATGAAGTGAGGCAGTGTTTGTGACGTCTCTAGCCCTCCTGCCTAAGATCAGGTCTTGCCTTTTCCCTCCTTGAAAGTCTGAAGCATCTTTAGGCTGTGCTTATACATGATCTAGGTAAGAATTCAGTTTCTTTGGGACATAAACATGGTACCTTCTGAGAAATGCATGTTACCCGTGGGGCAAGTGGACTGTCCCACCAGACAAAAGAACTGGTAAAGCCTAAATCCTGGAAAATCTCAGAACTGAGGACAGCAGGCATGAGGCCAGCTCCCTGCCAAGCTACCTGATCTGGAACATGTAACCACTACACCCAACTAAGAGGCCCATGACAATCAGTCACATAGCATAAAAACCTGCTATGCTAATGAGGTGTCTAGATAGGCCTCTAGTGTTTAGCCAATGAGCTTCATTTCCTGGGTTCTTTCTACAAAAGGTTTTTAATCCCTAGTTCACCCTGAGTAAGATGTATGAATTCACACCCACCATCGAAGCATTTTGGACAAACAAGGGCTGTCTCCTTTGTTAAGGATCGACATTGCTGGAGAAGGCCTTCATTATAAAGAGCCTCACCTAAATCTTCCAAAGAAGGCCTAGGGGAGGCATGGACTCATGAACTTGTGGACTCCCGTTCCCAACTCCTTGAGGTCCCCGGCAGCGTCTGGGACACAGGAAACCAGGTCCCAGATCCTGGTTAAACATCATCATACTTATATACAATTTTGCATCCTTCCCATTTAATATGAAATATAATTATCATGTTACTGTGTAGTTGTCATATCCATAGTTTTGATGGCTAAAGAGTCTTTTACTAGGTAATAATTTATTTCAGTGTGGTATGACATAAGAATGTGCATTTGCTTATTTTATGCTGTTAAAAAGTATATTTTTGTGAACTATATTTTTTAACTATTAAGAATATATTTCAGCCAGGCATGGTGGCGCACACCTTTGATCCCAGCACTTGGGAGGCAGAGGCAGGCGGATTTCTGAGTTTGAGGCCAGCCTGGTCTACAAAGTAAGTTCCGAGACAGCCATGGCTACACAGAGAAACCCTGTCTTGAAAAACCAAACCAAAACAAAAAACAAACAAACAAAAAAACAAAACAAAAAAAGAAAAGAAAAGGAATATATTTCAAGTTTTGAGTCATAATGTTTGAATATTTTTAAGCTTTGGATAAAATTTTCAAATGTTTCCAAAATGCATAATTTCTTCATATACACCTTTATTCTTTGCAGGTTCTCACTATGTCGATCAGTCTGGCCCAGAGTTCTTGATCATCCTGCTTCAGCATCTTGAGTCTTATGATTGCAGGTTTGTACCAACACACTTGCCTACAATCTTCCTATGGTTTTATGAAGATAACCTTTTATTTAGTGAGGGAAATATGGAACTGATGAATTTGTTGATACATATACCAATTTCCTTAGCTATTCCAAAATAACAGTGGAATTTATGTGCATTTCTATTTAAAAAGCAAAGAGAAAAATATGGTATATGGTATCATTGTAGAGGAGGGGTTTGTGGAAAACTTGCACTTATGGTTGTTAACAAATTACTAGTCCTTTGCCTAAAAATGAGACAGACATAACCAGATGATGTGAGAGAATGAAGTTTTCCCCTAACAGATAGGCAACATTTCTAATCGTTTGTCATCTATTCTATTATCCTAAACATGTTAATGGGGACACTGCATGTAGAACTGCACAGGAGACAGAACCCATCCCCTCACTTGTTCAGCACCTATTCATTTAAACTTTTATTTTATTTTATGTTTTTTAAAGATTTATTTATTATTATTTGTAAGTACACTGTAGCTGACTTTAGACACACCAGAAGAGGGCATCCGATCTCATTACAGATGGCTGTAAGCCACCATGTGGTTGCTGGGATTGAATTCAGAACCTTCAGAAGAGCAGTCAGTGCTCTTAACCACTGAGCCATCTCCCTAAACTTTTGTTTTTAATACATGTATTTTCCCATGATGTCTTTCCTCTCTGTTTCCTCTTTGTAATCATGATGAACACAAATGTTAAGAACATAGCATTTCTTCATTTGAGTCTCTCTTTTGTTCTTTGAATTGTAAACTGCTGCTCTTCTGAAGGAGGACTGTTACAAAAGAATGGAACATTTCAGACAGTGTGTAGTACATTATAGTTTCAAGAGGCTTCGTGTTTGCAACAGGCAAGTTAAGCAGCCTGCCTAATATGTAGACAACATCTGTTACACTAAGTCACCATTAATGATAACACAGGGACCTCCTTTGTGGCTGAGTTTCATCCAGCTGCACCTACCCATAAAGGGTGCCAACAAAGAGGCTGCATATTTAGCTGTCAGTTCAGAATAACTTGAGAAAACTGCACATAAACCAAATTGAACCTTTGGAATCAGAGCCTCATTAATCATGGAGAAAGACAGCATATAATCTTCTCACAGCTAACTTATCATTTCCATTCTGTGTTTCATAAGATGCTCCCGGTCTTAGATTGTTAATGTAGAAGAAAGCCACACACCAAGAAACAGCTTTATGGTGCCTACCTGCAAAGGAATCAACTCAGCCAATAGATCCAGTAACTACAATTTCTTTAAAGCTTATTTTCAGGCAACATTTCCACCCACACTAGCAAATCTGATACTCAATAAAAAACAAAATTCTCAAGTGTGGGTATAGTTTTATTTGATTAACTGTTACTATTTACTTGGGTTAAACATTACAGTGTCAAGCAAGGGCTGGGCAGTAGTGGTGCACACCTTTAATCCCAGCACTTGGGAGGAAGAGGCAGGCGGATTTCTGAGTTTGAGGCGAGCCTGATCTACAGAGTGAGTTCCAGGACAGCCAGTGCTACACACACACACACACACACACACACACACACACACACACACACACACACACACAGAGAGAGAGAGAGAGAGAGAGAGAGAGAGAGAGAGAGAGAGAGAGAGAGAGAAGAGAGAGAGAGAGAAACCAAACAGTTGTCAAGCAAAAGCCATAGAAAACTACTAGAAACATTCCCCTTTGCCTGTAAGAATAAGGTATATAAGTTCTTTCACAATTGGATTGTGAGTCCATTCTCCTATCCATTCAAGGCTTTTGTTGTTGTTATGCATGAACCCAGGGCCTTGTGCATACAGGCAAGTGTTCTACCACTGAGCTAATATCCCCAACCAAACACTGGAATAACACATTTTCTTCTCTAGGTTCCTTTGTGGTTATGTATTTTATAGTATAATATATCAGTTTACATATTTGATATCCACTCCAGTACCTTTTGTATTTCAGACTTGATGCTAGGCACTAAGAATATGCTGAGGAGCAAACCAAAGTTCCAGCTCTCGGATAGTTTTCCTGACCATATTTGGATAACAAATGACTATACTTATAAAAACAAGACTAATTGGGAATGGCATAGTGAAGTCCATGTTTAAGGAGGGACCCTATTTGTCTGAAGTCACACATTAAGCAAATGCAAGAGCAGTGTGTGTGTTCAGGGAAAGAGCACCTTGGTCTAGTGAATAGCAACTGTGTGGGCTCCAAATCTTCCAAGCACAGGGAACAGCAGGGAAGCCTGGCTGTCTGGATGCTGATGCAAGAGGAAAGTGATGTGGAGATCAGCAGAGACCAGCCCTCAACAACCCTGAAGATAATAGTAAGGAGAAGAGGTTCTTTGAGGGCATACTATTCTAGTCTTTTAATTACTCATTATTATTTCTGTTTGTAAGTCAGGGTCCTATGTAGCCTTGGCTGGCCTCAAACTTGCTTTGTAGCCAAGGCCTGTCTTGGACTCCTGTCTCATTATCCCAACTACTGGGATTATAGGCAATGCACCTGCATGGTAGGCTTGTAGTCTGTTGATAATCTTTTTAATTTTGTTAAGACTTGCTTTACTTTTAATTGTTTGTGTGTATCTCTCTGTGAATGTATGCCATGTATGTACAGGTATCTACTGAGGCTTGAAGGAGGTATTGAGCCCCCCTCCACTCCCCTTCCAGAGCTCAACAGTTGTGAGATGCATGACATGGGCTCTGGGAACCAAACTTGGCAGTGCTTTTAACCATGAAGTCATCTCTCCAGCCTTGGTTTATATGTATATTAATTCAATACTAAATTCATCTAAATATATAATTTCCATACCAGCTGAAAGATCTCTTAAGTTACAGAGATCATAATGTAAAACTCTGATTTCCCATCTATGACAAGATTTACCTAGTCAAGGTGCAGGGTCCACTCTCCAGAGTTCTGCAGCAGGAGGGGAACAGGGTCATCTCACCGGCTCTCGTGACCTCAGGGCCAGCTCTCCTGACAGCCACAGGAGGTGAGCTGCAAGAGGGACAAGGCATCATCTCCACACCCATGACATCTTACTGGAGACAAGTAGTGGGGCCAACTCTCCCAAGCTGTCACTCTCAGGATTGGCTCACCTGCATTCCCAGTCATTAGGGCCCTCTCTCCTGAGGGTTGCAGCAGGTGAGGGACAGGGACAGCTTTCCTGCTCTCATGGTCCTAAGGCCCAATCTTTCAGCTGCTGTACATGGTGAAGGACAAGAGGGGAAAAGCATCGTCCCTGCACCTACGCCACCTCATGGCAGACGAGTGGCAGGGTCAGCTCTCCCTTACTCTGTCCTCAGGACTGTCTTACCTGCTCCCCCTTGACCAGGCCAGCAGCACTGCTGTGCTGCCCGGATGAGGTGCTGGGCCTGTACTCCCAAGTGCTACATCCAATGAGGGGCAGGGGCACCTCTACTTTCCTGATTCTGAGGCTAGATCTCCAGACTACCTCAGTGGGTGAGGGGCAAGTGGAGGAAGGCATCCCTCCTGCATCCATGACACCTCACAGCAGACAACTCATGGGGGCAGCTCTTCCACACTCAGGCTTAGGGATGGCTCACCCAGAACTGTGCCACCAAGGTCGCCTCCACTGTGCTGCCTGGGTGAGGTACAGAGCCTATGTTCCCATGTGCTGCTGCTGGTGAGAGATGGAGACAGCTCTCCAGAGTGCCATATCCAGTGAGGGGTGGAGCCAGTTATGCACAGCCCCTTGATATCCACACGATCCCTCAACCAGAAGTATTCCCATGTTCTCTAGTGGTAATGTGAGCCGTGGACATCGACACATGCCACTGCCTTTGTGTAGCCATGGACTCAGAAATGCCCCTCAGTGGCATCTCATGCTGGGACCGTATCATGTCCCTATGTGGCAGGGCTGGCCACTCACAACGGGTTATTTCTCTCTACTCTTGAATCTCCAATTCCATCTCTTTTCATAATGCTCAAGCGTCTCCACTTCTCTTTCTCTCCCATCTGACCACCCCATAGTCACACATTGTGGTGCATGTGGCTCCTGTTGCAAGCTGACTACACAGCTAGTGGGCCCCTGTGCTGCATGGCATGATGACAGGTGGGTGTCCATGGCCCACTTGTGCCATGCACACTGGAGGGCAGGTTTATGGGTGGCATGGTGGTCCACAGGTTTTTATCTTTCTCCTCCTGTGCTGTGCTGTTTGGATTGGATTTGATTTTTTATGAGATCTAGGTATAAGAGAGTTTTGGCCACCAAGGCAGGCATCAAGCTAGGATGAACAAAGAACTGCATTCTGCTCTGCCCCTGACTGATATAAGAACCACACCGAGGTATCTCTTTGCCCATTGCCAGGGAGGCTAATTAGCAGACCTTTAAATGAGTGACCTATTGACTCATTCCCTTTTATCATCATTACCAAAATCTTCCTCAAGACTCTGTCCCATCTGATAAATTGTATGACATCCTTCATCACTGTTTTGTGTCCTTTGTCCTTGACACATGACAATGGATGATACACAAGATACATTCTTTTCTATTATTTTACCTTTTCCCATCATTCAGTTTTGATAATACATATGATATGCCAACAACTATGTTTTTTTGTTGGTGCTCATCTGTTTATTTTTTCTTGAAAAATTTTTATTACCTTTATTTTCTTTACAGTCCAGTCGTTACCTCCTCCTGATCTGCCCTAATACAGTTCCTCATCCCATTCCTCCTCTCCCCTGTCTCCAAGAGGATGTCCCCCCTCCCCCACTTGCCAGGCCTCCACAATCCCTGGGGCCTCAAATCCCTGGAGGGTTAGGTGCATCTTCTCCCACTGAGGCCAGACCAGGCATTCCTCTGCTGTATATGTGTTGGGGGCCTCAGACCAGCTTGCGTATATTGCCTATTTGGTGGATCAGTGTCTGAGAGATCTCAGGGGTCTTGATAAGTTGAGACTGGTCCAAATAATTCTGTGACTTGTTTGGATGACACTTTGAATGGAAAAACTCATTAATATCACAACAGTAACTTAGTAGTTTAACTACACTAAGATTTCTAAAGATAATGGCTTCTTTATCCAAACAGTCATAAGTAAATTTCAAATGGAACATGACATTACGGTGAAGGAATTCTAACTTCAGACTGTTGAAAAAGTTAACCAAGATGGCTTCAAAGTAGACTAACTTGACATGGCATATTTAAAATGAAGGCATTTGGTGATCTGATGATGGGTTCCCAGAAAGGTAACATGACTTGACCCAGGTCTCATGAATCAATTTTTAAATGATATTTGAGTAAGATAAACTTACAAGTTTTCACTGTAACATTTATGCTACATGTACAGAATATATGTGAAACACTATGGCCTGTTGTATAATCTGTGGTATTGTTTAGAAAAATATATCACCCAGTGTCAAACTATCTAGTGATGAGAATTGGTGATTGTATCAGAACCATCTCATGGGAAACTAAGTTAATTAGCTCAGAGTACATGTGTGACTTCCTTAGCAAAAATTTCCTTATGTCTTGCAAAGCAAAATAGTTTGTTTTTACACACACATACACACACACACACACACACACACACACACACACACACACTCATGTGTAGTGATTTTTCTTCAAAAATATTTTATAGAAGTGTCTTCCCAGGGCCAGACTGCCTTGGTGACCAAAAGAAAGATACTCAAATAGTGCTGGAGAGCTAGCTCTGGTAGTATGGGAGCAGGAGGGCTGGTGGCAACTCAGCTACCATCCAGGCCCATATTCATGGGTTTAAGTTAACCCATCCCAGCATCTACCTCATCTATGAACTGCTGGAGCACATGAAAGGTCTAGTCCTACAGATCTAGAGCTGCAGGATCTCCTTGACACAGAGTAACAACAGGGTATCTGAGAGGAGTCCTGGTGAGGATCCAGCATTCACAGTGTAGCAGATGCCAGAGGCCTTAAAACAGACCAATGACTCATTGCAACAAACTTTTGCAAGTAAAGATGTGTGGACAAAAGGGTACACTGTGTGACACACTGTGACACACTACAGAAAGCTTCCATGATAAGATAGGGTTTTTGTTGTTGAGTTTTTTATTCTATCTTGTTTTATTTTCTTGGCAGGGAGGTTGCATGGCAGAGGGCAGATACAAAGGGACAGGGAGATGAGTGAGACCGGGGTGCATAATGTGAAATTCACAACAAATTAATGAAAAAAAATTTTTAAATTATATACTTCATTCCAGTTTTTTTTTAACCTTTTCCTAGTTTGGAAATATATTCTCAAGAAAAAATGTATAATCTATATAATTATTAACTAGAAAGGAAAATTCAGCATTTGTGTTTGAGTGGAGATACTTGCAGTATCAGGAACTCCTGTGAGGTTCTGCTTCATAACTTATTTTTCCCAGAATTCCATTGTCCGAAAATATCACTTTATTGCCAGTGTTTCTATTTGTAAACAGTGTAAACTAACTTTATGTGATAATTGAAATCTGTGTCCTTGTGTTCAAAATCCCAAGCTATAGCAAAGTACCAGGAGGTACAGTGAACTTAACTACACTCTTTAGCTGGAATCCCAGTTGTAGTGTTTTATTGTGTTTTGTGTCTTAATTTCCACAGACATATATATAATGTGTATCTACATATACATATGTGTGTATATATTTGCTGAACTATTGAAATAAATATGAAACCCTGTTTTTTTTAAAAAAAAGAAAAGCCAGGGCAGTGGTGGCACATGCCTTTAATCCCAGCACTCGGGAGGCAGAGGCAGGCAGATTTCGAGTTTGAAGTCAGCCTGGTCTACAGAGTGAGTTCCAGGACAGCCAGGCTACACAGAGAAACCTTATCTCGAAAAAACCAACCAACCAACCAACCAAATAAATAAATAATAAAAAAAGAAAAGAAGGTATCATGGTGTTCAGTCTCATGATCAGACTATTGTATTTAGCAGTTATCAGTATGGGTAATAATAAAAAGTATACAGTAAAGTGTTTTACACTCTCCACAGAACAGAAACTGAAATAACCAGTTATTAAATTAGTCACAAATATTGTTCTGAAGGGTTTTTGCCCATATGCAGAACTGTCTAAAATATATCCTTTTTATAGACTCTAGGCCTCACCACCACTATGCTTGAATGAGTTCACAAATCTGTTGTAACCTGTAGTTTTCCTGTTGCCCTCTGCCTCTCCTCATGATAGGCTCCTAAGTCCTGGCAAGAATTAGAACATTTCAGCTACTGATACTGGAACTACCATACCCACCTTGGTTTTGTGACTTAACAGATATTGGCTGCCAGCAACATAAGGGCTAGAACTTTTGCCTTCAAAGTTTCTTCCCTTCACTGCTCCAAAATTTGAAGACTAATAGTTGTAATTTCACAAATCACTGTAGCTTATAACATCTCCAAAATTGCTTCCATCATTACTATTCATTATAACCACCCCCACAGTCACCATACTCTATCACCACAGCTGCCACCAAAGACACATGGACACTGAAGACCACTGTGATCAAAACCGTAACTGCCACCAAAACCACTTACAAGACAACTACCAAAGTTTCTGGAACCACTTTGACCTCTTTGGGTGGATAAAGAATTAGCCATTTCTTGCTTCATTGGACCGTTTCTTACTTCACAGTTGTAGCCATTTACAATATTGTATTTCTGAATGACAGTCTCATTCACTGAGCCAAGGTCACCAAAAGTGAAATAATGTCAGAAGTCATGTTCTTTGGTTTCTTCTCCAATACCAAAAATGATCATCTTCACAGTTAAGCAGATACCTGGTCTTTGAGAGTCTTTTCTTGACACAGACTCTCTCTTGTTCCACAACTCTTTACCCATTTTATGTGGTCTTCCATTCATATTTGCATCCACTCCCACTGTCACTGTGTAGGTGACAAATCCGAAGCCTTTGGAGCACTTGGTATTTGAATCTCTCATTACCGCACAGTTGGTGAGCTTCCCATTGCTTAAATGACTCCTCAAAGACTCGCCAGTTCTTTTGAAGCTTGGCCCTCTGATGAAGAGCTTCCGCAGCTGCTCTGGGTCCTTAGGATGCTCTGACTTAGACGGGACAGCAGGGATGAGCACCTTTAGCAACGCTTCTTCCCTCACGGCACCAGCAGGCAGAGAGCTGAATTGGTGATTTTCAAGTTATATTTATGTGTACCCATTTTGGGTTCTCATTCAAAATTGTACAACCAGTCTAACCCACCCTGGTTTATGCTCCTTACAGGGAACTCATTCCAGCTTTCCCATCAAAAACTGGCACAGCTGCTTGAACAGGCCTATTCCTAGAGGGCTCCGCTAGCAGCAGAAGGGTGAAATTTGCAGCCATAATCTCATAATACTGTGATTCAACCTGATAGTGGAATATGCCCCAGCATCTTCACTGGCACCAGAATGCTAATGAAGGATGCAAATCCCCATCCAGAGCAGGGCATAAGCAGCAGAACCTTGCTAAATGGCTGTAATGAATGTAAACTGTAGCATAGCAGCTGAACCTTGGGATATGCTTAATTGCATATCGGGTGGCTTAGACTTCAGCCCTGCCAGTTGCAGGAGGATTACTTGTCTTTGGTGAACTCAGTGGAGAGTTGAAAGTAAATTTGCTCAGACGATAGTAGACTTTAGAATAAGCATAACAGAAGAATCATAAATAACCACTAAGGAGGGTAAACCACAACCTAGTCTAAGCCTGCTCTTTGCTAACCACGGACTGGGCTCTTAGAGAGGGAGCCACTGTCTCTTGATTTAGGCTTTTAATAAAGTATAAGTCATGAAGAAAACAAATGAGTTCTACTTAAAATAAGAGGTATGTTCAGTGTTCAGTGCCAGAGAATATTATCATAGCAGGGTGCTAAAGCTGTACTTTCATTACCTCAAATAGGTGACCCCAAACATCTTCAAAAGGTCAGGAATAGGAGACTGCAAATTTTAAGCTTTTACTGAGCCAAGTTTTCCAATCCTGCTTCTTCCCCAGTGAATAGAACTGGTATAGCCTTAGTTCTTAACCACGCGACAATTTTTTCTCTATAATAATTTGTTTAGGGTGGCAAGATGGCTTAGTAAGGGTAGTTGCCAATAAGCTTCAATAAGTTAAATCCCTGGGACTCACAAGTTGTGCTTTGATCTCCATATGTGCACTGTAGTATGCACCCTCAATAAGTAATTTTCCTTTTAAAAACATGTAAGAAGTTGTGTATGTAACTCAGACTGCTTGCCTGGCCTGTGCAAAGCCCTGGGTTCTGTCGTCAGGTGTGGTAGTATATGCCTGCAATCTTAGCACGAAGGAGGTGGAAGCAGGAGGGCCCTAAGTTCAAAGTCATCCTCTCCTGTGTGCAAGTTTAGTGTGGGCTGTTAGGACCCCATCTCAAAAAAAGAGTCGACACAAAGAGATAGTAAACTTTATTGAAAATAATAGAATTCCTCAAAAACTTGCCTGCTCTTGGGACTCTTCCTCCCATTGGATTTTCTTGTCCAGCTTCAATATGAGGAGTTTTGCCTTGTCTCATCATGTTTTGTCTTGTTTGGTCGCTGTTTTTTTGGAGGCCTGCTCTTTTCTGAAGGGAAGCTTAGGGGAAGTGGGATGGGATAGAGGATGTGGGAAAAGCTGGGAGCAGTAGAGGGAGAGGAAACTGTGGCTGGGATGGACTGTATGAGAGAAGAATATTTTCAATAAAAATAAATAAGAAAGTAATAGGAAACAATGGGAACAAAGCCTTCCTTCCTCATGTGTGCTTTCCCCTTAATTCCTCAACTCGCCTAAGGTAACGGGGATGTTCTGCTTTTTGTGATTAAAAATTATCCAAAGTTTTTTGAGAAATGGACTGTTTGATTATTTTTTTCTTTTTGTTATTGTCGTTAACCTATTTTTACAATCCAGTCATTATCCCCCTCCTGTTCTGCCCTCCCACAGTTCCTCATCCCATTCCCCCCCTCCCCATCTCCAAGAGGATGTCCCCACACCCTCACACCCTACCACCACCCTGCCAGGCCTCTCCATTCCCTGGGGCCTCAAGTTTCTCAAGGATTAGGTGTGTCTTTTCTCATTGAGGCCAGACCAGGCAGTCCTCTGCTGTATATGTGTGTGGGGGGCCTCAGACTAGCTTGGTGTATGCTGCTTGATTGGTGGCTCAGTGTCTGAGAGATCTTAGGGTTCCAGGTCTGTCCAGACTGCTGGTCTTCCTATGGGGTTGACCTCCTCCTCAGTTTATCCAGTCTTTTCCTAATTCAACCATAGGGGTCCCTGATTTCAGTCAATTGCTTGGGTGCAAGTACCTGCTTCTGTCTCAGCCAGCTGCTTGTTGGGCCTCTCGGAGATTAGCCATGCTAGGCGTCTGTCTATAAGTACATCATAGCATCAGTAATAGTGTCAGGCCTTGGAGCCTTCTCTTGAGATGGGTCCCAATTTGGGCTAGTCACTGGAGCGCCTTTCCCTCACTCTCTTCTCCATTTTTGTCCTTATAGTTCTTTTAGACAGGAACAATTCTGGGTCAGAGTTTTTGACTGTGGGATGGCAACCCCATCCCTCCACTTGATGCCCTGTCTTTCTACTGGAGGTAGATTCTACAGGTTCCCTCTCCCAGCTCTTCAGCATTTCATTTAAGGTCCCTCCCGTTGAGTCTTGAGATTCTCTCACTTCCAAGTTCTCTGGTCCATTCTAGAGGGTCCCCACCTCCCACCTCCCAAGGTTGTATGTGTATTTCCGTGCCTTCTGGTGGCCCTGGGGGATTTACTCCTGGTCCCACCCAATATCTGATCATGTTCCCCTTTTCCCCTCCCCCTCCCTTCCCCTTTCCCCCTTCCCCACTCATTTCCTCCCCCCTCCCTCTGCCCTCTTGTTTCTTCTCCCTCCCAAGTGGAATTGAAGAACTCTCACTTGGGCCCTTTGGCTTGTTAACTTTTTTGAGTTCTGTGGATTGTATTCTGTGTATTCTGTACTTTTTGGCTAAGATCCAATTGTTAGTGAGTATATACCATGCATGTCCTTTTGGGTCTGAGATACCTCACTCAGGATGATATTTTTTCCATACATTTGCCTGAAAAACTCATTTTTTTTCCGAGACAGGGTTTCTCTGTACAGCCCTGGCTGTCTTGGAACTCACTTTGTAGACCAGGCTGGCCTCGAACTCAGAAATCCGCCTGCCTCTGCCTCCCAAGTGCTGGGATTAAAGGCAAGTGCCTGGCTATGTCCTCATTTTAAATAGCTGAATAGTATTCCGTTGTGTATATGAACCACATTTTCTGTATCCATTCTTTCATTGTGGGACATCTGAGTTGTTTCCAGCTTCTGGCTATCACAAATAAGGCTACTATGAACATAGTGAAGCACGTGCCCTTGTGGCAGGGTGGGATATCTTTTGGGTATATGCCTAGGAGTGGTATAGCTGGGTCTTCAGGTAGATCTATTTCCAATTTTTTGAGGAACCTCCAGATTGATTTCCAGAGTTGTTGTGTGAGTTTTCAATCCCACCAGCAATGGAGGAGTGTTCCTCTTTCTCCACTTCCTCGCCAGCATCTGCTGTCACCCGAGTTTTTGATCTTAGCCATTCTGATTGCTGAAAGGTGGAATCTCAGGGTTGTTTTGATTTGCACGTCCCTGTTCACTAAGGACTTTGAACATTTCTTTAAGTACTTCTTGGCCATTCGAGATTCCTCTGTTGTGAAATCTCTGTTTATCTCTATATCCCATTTTGGGGGGTTATTTGATGTTTTGGAGGTTAGCTTCTTGAGTTCCTTATGTATTCTGGATATTAGCCCTCTATCAGATGTAGGTTTGGTGAAGATTTTTTTCCCAGTCTGTAGGTTGCTGATTTGTCCTATTGTCTGTGTCTTTTGCCTTACAGAAGCTTTTCAGTTTCACGAGGTCCCATTTATCAATTCTTGATCTTAGAGCCTGAGCCATTGGAGTTCCAGCATAAAGAGCCAGTCATTTTCTTGGTGTAGTTAATACGATCATTGTCTTTACTAGCTGCCTAGCTTCAATTCTACAGAGTAGAACAAAGCATCTTTCCCAAATATAAATGACCACAAAGACATTCAGAAGTTTTATCTAACTTTCCATGAATAATAAATCTGTCATGTAGAGGAAATGGATAAAGGGTTGTCTAGTGATGGCAGAACAGATGGCTTCAGAGATCTGGGTTCCTGATGAGTTTATAGAACTGTTTTGCTGTTTCTAGACTGTCTACCTCCAAATGTATGTTGTAAAAATGAAAATAATTCTCAAGTTTCTCTAATATATTAGTTATCTGAGTGAAGTAAGTAGTCCTACAGTCTGTCATATGTAATCTGGAGTCATACCTACAAGCCCTGGTCAAAGGCTTTTCCTGAGAACCAGGAGAGCCAATATTCTAGGGTAAGAGAAAGCCAGCATCCTAAATCAGACAGAAGCAAATTCCTCCACCTTGTCTGTGCTTTCCCTCTACACATTGGATGATACTCAAAAGCTCAAGTGTTGCCAATTGACAGGCAGTATTAAGAAGTGAAGTATTTAAGAGGTGGTCAGATCGCCGCAAGGCTTCATTCCTTTCTGATGGAATTAAATCTCTTAAAACAGCTTTGTGTTGCTCTGTTATTTTCTTACCTATTTATTTTCTACCAAGTGTGTGGGGATGCAGCAAGATGTGCAGCAAGCTAGACACCACACTCTGGCACCTGGATCTTGGATTGTCTCCAAAATGGTAAGACAATACGCTCCTCTTCTTTCTTTCTTTTTTTTTTTTGATTTTTAATATTTTTATTACATATTTTCCTCAATTACATTTCCAATGCTATCCCAAAAGTCCCCCATAGCGCCCCCCACTTCCCTACCCACCCATTCCCATTCTTTTGGCCCTGGCATTCCCCTATATTGGGGCATATAAAGTTTGCAAGTCCAATGGGCCTCTCTTTCCATTGATGGCCGACTAGGCCATCTTTCGATACATATGCAGCTAGAGACAAGAGCTCCGGGGTTCTGGTTAGTACATCATGTTGTTCCAACAATAGGGTTGCAGATCCCTTTAGCTCCTTGGGTACTTTCTCTAGCTTCTCCATTGGGAGCCCTGTGATACATCCAATAGCTGACTGTGAACATCCACTCCTGTGTTTGCTAGGCCCCGGC
Source organism: Mus caroli (assembly GCF_978045245.1). NCBI lineage: Eukaryota > Metazoa > Chordata > Mammalia > Rodentia > Muridae > Mus > Mus caroli. Next base: position 32,778,545 of record NW_028227257.1, on the reverse strand, counting down.
ATCGTCTCACAAGAGACAGCTATATTTGGGTCCTTTCAGCAAAATCTTGCTAGTGTATGCAATGGTGTCAGCGTTTAGAAGCTGATTATGGGATGGATCCCTGGATACGGCAGTCTCTAAATGGTCCATCCTTTCATCACCGCTACGAACTTTGTCTCTGTAACTCCTTCCCTGGGTGTTTTGTTCCCAATTCTAAGAAGGGGCACAGTGTCCACACTTTGGTCTTCATTCTTCTTGAGTTTCATGCGTTTAGCAAATTGTATCTTATATCTTGGGTATCCTAAGTTTTGGGCTAATATCCACTTATCAGTGAATACATCTGGTGAGATGGCTCAGTGGGTAAGAGCATTCGACTGCTCTTCCGAAGGTCTGGAGTTCAAATCCCAGCAACCACATGGTGGCTCACAACCATCCGTAATGAGATCTGACTCCCTCTTCTGGAGTGTCTGAAGACAGCTACAGTGTACTTACATATAATAAATAAATAAATCTCCTCTTCTTTCTAAGATACTGCATGCAGCCTTAGGTGTTCTGTAATAGCAGGAAATGGACACACTCGTCATCCCATCATCACTGTGTGCATCCAGGCAACCACCTCACATCCCTGACAATCGAAGGTTACACTTATCATTGTCTTCACAGTCAATCCTCTTTTCCTACTTACTTTTCAGAAGTGTGATTTAATATGTACCTATTCAGCCGAAGACTTTTCAGAGTTGTCAGTGACTTTATGAACACGACAGCGAATCTGTTGTACCCAGGATGCCACCATATTCATACAACAGGGTGAAGAGTACCGAAACTAATAACATCTTAAATGTCTAAATTGTGTGGGAAGAGTAAAGCTGTTTGTGCAATGGATAATGCATGTTTGTGCATAGCTGTCTCTTTAAACACGCCTTGGCTATGCAGTGACATCATTTCTCCACGTTACTGCAAGTTTGCTATGGTAAGTACACAGAAATTGCACAGACACTGCACAAGTAGCCATGTTCACTTATGTGTAATTTTATTTTTAAAAAACAGTTGTGTTTTTAATAGAAAATAGTATATCATAAATATTAATAGAAAACCTATCTCACAAATCAAATGAAATCACTTACAAAAATGAATATTCAATGCACATTTAGCCTTCTTCTACTCTTAGAAAATTCCCACATTCTTAAACCCATGGACAATTACTGTGTTTTATATGTATATTTTATGTAAATATAAACCAATATGGCTACATAGTGTGCATATTGTACACATTTGAGTACTGCAACTTCCATTTTTATTTTCACCACATATCTTGGATGTTTTGCAAATTGATTCGAAAAGAATCTCTATTTTACTTTAAAGCAGCATTGTAATAGCCTGGCATTATTCCTCTGACACTCACTGGTTGCTCTTACCAACACTCCTATTCAGAACAACCTCACACATGCTATATGTAGGATGATCAAGCTAAGTATGGTGGCACACACCACTAGCTGTTTTGGAGTCTGAGGCAAGATTAGTAGTTTTGACACCAGCATAGGCTATATATCAAGACCCCTGATTCAAACTCTGACAGCCCCCAGCCCCAATAAGGTTCGTGATATCTGCCGAATGAAGATCTAAACTCAGGAAACTCCTGGGTCAAAAGGCAAAGACTTTGGTGATGAGATAGAATATCTATGCAAAATGCCAGGGTTTTGGTCTTTAATGGACCAGAAGTTTGTCATATAAAAGTTTAACTAATATTTGAACTGAATTTTGAGATTTTTGTTAAACAGATCACTCAGCCAGTATACCCTTTCCTTCTCTGAAAGAATCTTACTAATGAAGTGAATTTTGCGGTTACCGTTGGAGTCCAATTCTTGTTCAGCCTGACTTTTCCCATGTGGTGCCTTATTAATTGAAGTATTACTTTGGTTTATCTTAGTCAAAGTTGGAGGCTTTAAAGGATCCAATGGTCAGGTTGTAAGCATGGTGTAGCCATTTTTAAATGATTGCTATAAAACCTTGAGATAATATTTTCAATTTCATAGGTGATGGTAGGTTACAAGGTGGAAAGAAATACATAACACAAAGCTAGTTCTTTTTAAAGACTTGTAGTGATTTAAATAATTTAAGATAGTAATTAAAAATAATATAGACTGTAACCTTTATCAAGCCACCCCCCCATGATTACATCTTATAAAAACATACCATATTGTCAAACCCAGCAAAGTGAGCTTGAAAACAAGGCTAATAATACAGATCTGTTACTATCCTTTTTAATAGTAAAATCTGATTGGAGTTTGTCCACACTTACTGTACTATGGAGGCATATATACAGCTTACTTTATAGTAACTATACGGTATACATACAGACTGCTGCTGAGCACTCATGTCTAGACTAACATGCTAAGAAGCTTTAATTACTATGCTATTGCAATCTGAAAAAAAATAGCATATCAAGTTTGGAGAGATTATTCAGTGGTTGAGAGCACTTGCTGCTCTTAAAGAGGACTGGAATTTGGTTTTCAGCGTCTTCGTTGGATAACACATAACTTCCTGATCTCTAGCTCCAGGGGATCAGACACTCTCTGACCTTTGTGGGCACATGCACACATCTGCAGACACATGCACATACACATAAAAAACAAATAAGCAAACCGAAAACAACTCTTCCATGAGGGAAACAACACTGCTGCCCTCAAAACTAGAGAGACTAGCTGGTAAATACAGAGAATTGTAATTTACCAGAACAGAAGCCCATAACCAACAATCATGATGGGAACGAATTCTGGGACAGAACACCTGAACTGTATACAGATAAATTGGTGTATCCTCAGCATGGACAAGCCTGGGAAACAAAAACTTCAAGGTGGATCCAGTGTGACCGGGGCAGTGGTGGTATTCATTTATCAGACTTGCCTTTTGGAGTACTCTCAGGTTCTCAAAGCAAACAACTTCCAGCATGGGACAGAAAGACTCCAATCATCTTGAAATACAGAAGAACACTCCATGTCCTTAACAAAGGAGAAACTTTAGCAAAAGCCTAATTGCTGAGTTTTGTCAGAGTCTAAATAAAGGAAGGGAAATACTCACATATAGTTCTGACAGCATCCCTTCCATCCTAAACACACGGGAGGAGAACAAAATGACAAGATTCCCAACTGACAACTGAGAATAAACCCTGGATCCGTGGTTAAGAGCACTGTCTACTCTTCCTGAGTTCAATTCCCAGCACCCACGTGGAGAATCACAAACATCTAAAACTGTATAACTATGGTACCCCTATAGAATCCAATGCCCTCTTCTGGTGTGCAGACAGACATGCAAACAAAATACCCATATGCATAAAACAAACCAATCTTTTTTTAATTTTTAAAAGAAATCAAAGATAAATAAATGAGTCCTGACGCAAGTGTAACAGGGTGAAGAACACACTACCTATAAAAGAGTAATGATTAAAGTATACATGATGTTTCAGAGACCATGCCAGCCATCAGAAAGTGCAATGAATCATTTGAAGTTTTGATTCTCAAATATATACCAGTATAGAATTCTGTACCTTGTGGAACTATACTTAAAAGTTAAAAGAGAAATACTTCCTCAGAAAAATAAAAATCAAGGGAATTTGTTACAACTAGACACACTTTGTAAGAAATATTAGAAGATGTTCTTTAAAGAGAAGGAACAGTGGTATAGAAACTTAGACCTGTATATAGAAAGAGTGTCAAAGAGGAGCATGGGAGGGGGAATAGAGGCTTTATTTTATTATTCTTCAGCACCAATATATAGCCTCTTTAGAATAACACTAGTGATCATGTATTCAATTATGTATGTCTACCTATGTGTACAGACACTCACACATGTTTATATACAAAAGCAAAGCAAGTAATAGTAGTAAAGAATGTGTGTGTGTGTGTGTGGGAGGATTAGGATCCCTTGCTCCTGTAGATAGACGACCTAGGAAGCAGTGTAGTGTTTTATGAAAGTGGACTTGGATTGTTATAAGTATACATTACAAACAGTATAGAGTAACCACCAATAGAAGGAAAGAAGAAGTAAGACTGAGATATTCATTAAAGAGAGAAAACAGAATCATTTGGGATGCTCATTAAAGAGCAAAGGAGGCAGAAAAAGAGTAGAAAACAAAAATAAAAACAAAGAACAAGAACAGTATTTTAGTCAGTATTCTGTGAAGAAATAGCCAATAGGCCAATGGGCAAACAGACAGGCAGGCATAACTATGACAATTGGTCCATGTGATTATAAAGGCTGGGAATTTCCAGGATGTGCCATCTTTAAGCTAGAGAACCAGAGAATCTGGTAATTTAATTCAACTTGAGACTCAAGTCCTGAGGAGCTAGGGTGTAGTCCTGGAATCCAAAGACCTAGAGTTTTCATGTCTGAGGGGAGGAGAAAATAGGGACTCTCCTTCCAGAAGGAAGTAAATCCACCTTTCCTCTGCTGTTTGCTTGCTTCTTTTGTTGTTAAAAACATTTGGGCTGTCAGTATGTTGGAAAGGTCATATTTGGCTTAATCTATAGACTGTAGTGCCAGTTTCTTTAGAAACACCCACACGGATATATACCTAGAACTGATGCTTTACCAGAGAGTTATCCCTTAACTCAATCAAGTTAATCTTAACATTAACCATCACAGACCATAGAAACAGTGAAAGTATAGTAGATATTAATTCAATTATATCAGTCAACTATGAATATTAATGGGCCATTTGCAGCAGTTGGAAGATATAATCAGAGTGGATCAGAAGAACAAGCCACATATAAGAAACCAACCTTGAATGTAAAGACACATGTAGATTAAAACTAAAGGATTAAAAAAAAAAGACACACCATGTTAACACTGACAGAAAGAAACTGGTAATAGTTACACAGACCTCAGACAGAGAAATTTCAGAGCAAGAAATGTTATCTAGGACTTGGCTGGGGAGGTGGCTCAGTGATCAAGAGCACTGGCTGCTCTTCTTGAGGATGGGTTTGGCTCCCATAACCTACATGGTATCTCACAACTGCCTGTAACTCCAGTTCCAAGGAAGCTAATGCCCTTCTGGTCTCCATGGGCACCAGGCATACCATGTGGTGCACAGTTGTACATGAAAACAAACACATGAAACAAAAACAGACCCTTGAAAAAGAAGAGCATTATGAAATTACAGAGGTCAATTCCTTAAGAAGACATATCCTTAACATACATGTGCCTTACAAGGTTGTCAGATCCCACGGAACAACAACTGATAACACTGTAGAAATAGAGGAACACACCAGCATAGTTGGATACTTCAGTGATTATCTCAGAACTGGATGGCTTTAATGGGCAGAAAACCAACAAGGATATAGGCGAACTAAACATATCAATCAACTGGATCTAATGGAGATAACTGGCTACTCCATTAAACCTCAACAGACTATACATTCCTCTCACGCTCACATGCAATGCTCAACAAAACAAGTCACATTCTTGTCCATAAAACATTGACTTCTCCAAAACTCCCAAAATTATTAAAAGTAAGATTTGCACATGAAGTAGACAGGCAACCCAAAAGAAAGCCTTAAGCTCTAATTTAGAAATAGGTTTGCTTTTTTTGAGAAAAATGCTGTAAATGTCATAAACCATATTGGGGCATAATAGCTAACATTTTGTTGGCATTTATTTTAGGAACTTTATATTTTCTTTTTTTATTAGATATTTTCTTTATTTACATTTCAAATGTTATCCCCTTTCCTAGTTTCCCCTACAAAAAAATCCCCATATCCCTTGCCCCCCTGCTCCCCAACCCACCCACTCCCATTCCTGGTCCTGGCATTCTTCTATATTGGGGCCTAGAGCCTTCACATGACCAAGGGCCTCTCCTCCCATTGATGACTGACTAGGCCATCCTCTGCTGCATATATAGCTAGAGCCACAAGTTCCACCATGTGCTTTCTTTGATTGGTGGTATAGTTCCAAGGAGCTCTGGGGGGACTGGTTAGTTCATATTGATAGGAACGTTATATTTTCAAAACAACTTTTTTTCTGAGATACAATCTCATGCTGTAGGTCACAGTGCCTGGAACACACACCAATCCCCTGCTTCAAGCTAAAATTTAAAATACATTTTATTGTATATGTGACATTTTAAATCAACCACAAATTCATCTGGAAATATGGTAATTTTTAGAAAAGTAGCAATTCCACTCATATATGTATCAACTGAATTATGCACCTGTCTAACAAAGCCCATAAATGAGAATATTCATGACATGATAACATTCTGGCAGATCTGAGATATAACAAGTATATGTGTATAAACACACACACACACACACACACACTCACACACACACACACACACACACACACACAGAGTCCTGGCATAGAGTTTAGTTTAAAACCTTGGAGTCTGCAGAGTGGCAGGGGTGATAGGCACGTCTTTTGTTATCCACAACAAACCATTTCCCACGATACCTGAGTTGGTGTGAACGGTGTGAACTGTGGGGACCTGGAGAGCTTCAGAATGAGAGCCAGCTGTTTGCTCTGTGTCTTCACCCTTCGATGACCATTCTCTCCATAAATATTGACAAATGTGTCTAAGACCCTTATAAAACATCCTCTCCTCTCATTTTTTTCCTTTATATTCCTTGGAGTATCCAGGAATGCTATCACGTTATACAAATATCTCTCTGGTGGTCATTTGACACTGCTTGCATAGAGTTTGAGCATGAATCTCTCTGACTATCCCATTTTTGTTTCTCCATATATGGCAAGTCTGCCAGGGATGCTTTGTTCTAAAGACTAGGGCCCAGAACAATTAGTTTCTCTTCCAAAGCAACACAACTAACCTAAACTCCTTACCTAGTGTTTGGGATCAAAACCAAGGCCTTCTGCATGCTAGACAACCTCTCTACCACTGAGCTCCCTGCCCAGGCCCACTGAGAGAACAGCCTTTGTGGAGAAGAGAAAGTGAAGACAAGAATGAGGTTTCAGTACACCAGCCATTGTCCTTCCACGGTAATCTCCTCCTGGGATTAACTCTAATGACCCACACATTTCACCACCTACCAATGATAAATCCACATTTCTATGTGTTCAGAGTCCAAAGTGAAGGACGAGCATCAGCTTTGATAGTCTTAGTGGGCAGCATCCCTAGCACTGGGTTGTTTTTGTGTTGTGGTGAATACACAACAAGGACCATTTAAGGAGAGAAGAGAATATTTTGGCTCATGGTTTGAGGCACAGTTCATCATTGTGTAGAAGTCCTGCCACTCGTGAGGCAGCTGGTCTCACTGTGCCTCCAGCTAGGAAGGGAGATAAGTACTTATGCCCCACTTGTTTTCTCATCAGAACTCTGTAGAAATGTTCCCAGAGACATGTCCAGATGTTTGTCTCCTAGATGATTTTAAGTTCTGACTAGTTAACAAATAGAGTAACCATTAGAAGCCTACCTCTTGTCAACTTGACATGAAATATATTACTTTTATATAATAACGTAACATTCCACTCCTGGTCCCAAACCTTATTTTCATTTCATAATGAAAAATACCTTTAACCCATCTCTAAAAGTCTTCAGAATCTTAGTTCCAAATTGTTCAGAAATGTAAGTACCTGTTCAAACATGTAAAACTATCTGGAGTTAAGAGTTAAGAGTACTTTCTGTTCTTATGTTGGACCCAAGTTCAATTTCCAACAGCCACATAGTGACTCACAATCATCTGTAACTCCAGGATCCAACACCCTCTTCTGACCTCCACCGGCACCAAGCACGTACATGGTGCATATACATACCTACAGACAAACACTCATACACACAAAATAAACAAAGCTTTGATTTTTAAAGTATTTTAAGTTATAGAGTATCTTCTGAGACTCAGACAATCTCTCAACTGTGAGTCGAACCCATTTTTAAACAAAAAACCAAGTTATATACTTCCAATATGAATTGGTACAGAGTGAGCATCCCCTTTCCAACAGTGAAGAATGAGGACATTGCAAAGAAAGACCAGATTAGTGCAAAACTGAAACCCTAAAGGGCTACTACAAAACCCTATAGAATGTCTATATCTGGTCACTTGATGGAATCATGTAGGCTCCAGTGGCCATGGGAAGTCCATCTTGGCGTCTGTGCCGCCTGTAGTGGACACTCCCTTTCTCTTCGTCTGGCTCCACTCTGTGTCTGGAGCTTTTTTCTGCAGCTATCCCATGGTTCCATCATCTCAAACATCCTGGTCTCCTACTGTAACTAAGACTTCACGTTCACAGTTCTATGCAAGACCTCTTGGGACCTCTATGCAAGGAATCTAACCCTGAGAGGCATTGCCTGGTGTGATGGCTCTATTTTTGTAAACTTGACACAAGCTAGGGTCGTCTAGGAAGGACAAACTTCAACTGAGAAGATGCTTCCACCAGAGTCTTCTGTAGAAATGTCTGTGAGACATTTTTTTTAAATACTTTTATGTATATGAGTGTTTTGTGTGTGTGTGTGTGTGTGTGTGTGTGTGTGTGTGAGAGAGAGAGAGAGAGAGAGAGAGAGAGAGAGAGAGACTGAAGGGCTAGAGTTTGGAATCCTGGCACCCACCAAAATGCTGGTGAGTATGGCAGCCTGCTTATAATTGCAAGGCTTAGAAGACAGAGACAGTGGGTCACCAGAGCAAGCTTGTAAGCTAGTCTAGCTGTATTGGCAAGGTTTGGGTTCAACTGGGAGACCCTGCCTCAATGAATAAGGTGGAATGAAGTTCAAGACTCTCTCTGTCAACCTTGGCTCTCTGCATATATGACACATGCACATATTTATCATGCACTCACACTTACAAATACATGCACACATATATTTATTATGCATACATTCTCTAATAATAAATGTCAGACTGAGGTAGGAGTAGAGGACTGGCAATCACTAGATCAGGGAGAGAAATGAAATGTGTGGGCAGAGGTGTGTGTGTGTCAGGGGGGTATGTGGGTGTTGTGTGTTTCCAAGCTATCCACTGAATCTTAGGTACCCTAGTGTTTAAGAACAATTTGAATATATCCAGAGCAGTATCTACATGGCTATCTGGAAAATTGTCATTGGAAATGAGCATGTGGCAGAAGTGGGCTTCAGTTTCTGAAAAGCAACCCATTATGGCTGCGGACTAGAAATCATTTATATATCCTTTGGTTTGGATTCTGTAACCAAGCCCATGACTAAGTAATTTTTATGAAGAACATATTTGTTTCTCACAATTCTAGCTGGAAAGTCCAAAGTGAAGACATTCTTAGCTTTGTATCTGGAGAAGGGCTTGCCTATGCTTCCAAGATGGAGTTTTGTTGCTGTGTCCTCCAGAGGTAACAATACCCGTGTCCCCATGAAGTTGAAGAGAATAAAATGTCATAAAGCCCTCTTATAGGGTCAATCCCATCCCATAGGACAGAGGCCTCATGACTTAGTCACCTCCTAAACTGCCACACTTAATACTATCATATGGCATGCTTTGTTCTAAGATACAAAATTTGCGGGGACACATTCAGACTGTGAAATGTGGGGTGTGTCATGACCCTTTGAGTCAGGACAGACTCTGGCTTCTTTGACAGAGTGTGATAGAAGCAGTGCATTGCAGCCTTTAGGCCATGCTACCTACTCACAAAGCACCATCCATCTCCTCTTGGAGAGCACTTGGTCTCCTAAACACTCCATGTAAGAAGTCTAATTATTCTGACATCACCATGAGGGAGGGCAGAGCCACACTTGGGCAGGCATTTGGTTGGCGTTTTGTGAGAGCCTGAGTTGAGCCTGTCGTTCAGTCTTCCTAGCCTGGCACTACCATGGGAATAAAGAAATGCCTAGTAGTGACTCTTCCACCATCAGAAGCTCTAGCCGTCAGAGCAGACTATCTCAGGTCTGGAACACAGAGGAGCGAACCCCAAGAGTTCTTCCCATGCCATACCTGGGTTCCTGGCCTACAGCATCAGATGGTGTTTTATACCGAACTAAAAACTGACTGTCCGCACTGAGAACTTCTCTAAACTGAAACCCACAGACAGAAACGACCAGTACCCATGTGCTCTGCAGATAATATGATACAACTCAAATCAACAGTGAGTGGTGTAATAAAGCAGTGTCCAGGGACTTGGAACTTACTCTCAGGCCTCTGCTGTGGGACTTTATGGTCTAACACATTACAACCTTGTCTAGACCCCAACAAAATTGAACTCTTCATTTTCTTCCTGAAATGCCAAGACCTTGGAGGGTTGATATCACAGACTCTTACATTTAAATTAACTAAATGACAACATTCTTCCCAACATCTCAGAGTGCGGCTAATCTTGGAGAACTGAAAAATATGAAAGAAACAGGAGTAGAAATCTAGATGAGAATTGTATGTGCTTTAAAGGACATGCCAGGGCATTTGGTCTCCCCATGTTGGCACTTCCTAGTCTTTCCTCTTTTTTTAAAAATTTTCTTTGTGTAGTCCTGGCTGTCCTAAAATATGCTCTGTAGACCAGACTGGCCTCAAACTCAGAGATCCACCTACTTCTGTGTCCTCAGTGCTGGGATTAAAGGTATGTGCCACCACACCAAGCTCCCTCCCTCTCTCAAAACACTTGCCTTCTCTGAAGAAAGAGTCCCAATTCCAATTCTTCCTTTCTTGCAAGCTCTAGTAGCTCTTTATGAGATGTTAATGGGCCTTTTTTTTAAATGCCATTTCTTCAGCAAATGCAGGCGGCACAGTGTTAATCTCTTGACTGGGGAGGACAGTGAGCAGAACCCTTCCCATGTCCACTGCAGCAGTGATGGCCCAGCTTGGAGGATCTACCCAGGCTGCAGTCAGGTCTATTGATTTGATTGCAAAAAGAAAAACCTGAAGAAAGTGTATTCTCTCATGGCTTTACTCTGCCCTATTCTTTTTCTATCATCATCCAGGTAAGATTGTACTGTAAGGCCTTGTAGTGGGGCTTGCTCTCAGCTCTAACATTAGGGCTGCATTGGATGTTGCTACTCAGTCCTCACAGTAGCTGAAATTAGCTACTTGTTTGGAGCTGGACATATCACAGACGGCTCATGTCAGGTGGGTCTGTCTTGATCTCTACTTGACCCCTGTGATGAAAGGCAGGCGGTTAAGGCCCCTGGGAAGATTTAAGTTTTAGGGAAGTTTGCACTCATGCATGAAGATGTGTCAATGCTGACCTTGACATTTCATTTTATAGAGGGTGATATTTGCCTTTTATATCATTCCGTTTATTTTAGACACTAGAACACGGGGAGTAAGATAGATGTATTTGGGTCCAGCAAGATGGCTGAGTGGGTAAAAAAGTCTTGCTGCCAAGTCTGACATTGGAGTTTGCTCTCCAGGATCCTCACGGGAGAAGGAAAGCACCAACTCCCAGAAGCCACATGCACACTGAGGCGGGGAATAAGCTGGAAATGGCTAGCAGCCCAGTACTATGGGGCATGAACAGGGAGCTACCCTGAGACAAGAACTAGACTGGGGTGACTCAGGCCAAGGTGGGCAGACTGTGTCTAAGATGACCCCTGCCAGGGGCCACACTGCAAGGGCAGGGCATAGCACTCCTGATACCACTCCTGAGACGACCCCTGATAGAGGCCTGGGCATCACGTGTAGAAATGGAAGACAAAGAGATACAGAAGGATGGGGACAGATCTGGAGATTAGAGGGTAACGAGGAACAGCCTGATGTGAGGAGCTGGTGTTGCCACCTAAGACCATGGTGAGGCCCTGGCCTGTGATACCACTATGGGCCATGTCTGGGTCAGTGGCCCTGCAGCAGCAGGGTTCTGTTATCACCAAAGATCAGGTCTAGGCTGCCCCCCTGGGGGGACATATTGATGTCTAAGCAATGTACAGTGTGGGAGAACTGGCCCTGCCTCTCCCTCCCTTGCAGTGACAAGGACAAGGGAAAGATGCAGTCCCCCCTGCTCACCCCTTGCCACCTGCAGCAGGCAGAAGAGCTGGCCCTGGGGTCACGAGAGCAGGGAGAGCTGTTCCTGCTCCTCACCAGCTGCAGCCCTTGAGAGAACAGGTCCTATACCTTGCCTGGGCAGCTCAGTAGAGAGAACCCTGATGATGGGGGAGGGGTGCACAGGTGAGCTTCCTAGAGGGAGGGATTGTGGGAGAGGTGATTCTGCCCTTTGCTGGTTGCAGTGTTGGATGAGTTTACTTGGGCAGGGCTGGAGAGCTTGCCCTGGTGTGTGGTATAGGGGAGGTAGCAGATACCTCCCAGGCCCAGATCCAGGGCTTTGAATTGGCCCGTCTCAGCATCTACTTAATCAATGAACTTCTAGAGTGCATAAAGAGGCTGGTCCTACGATTCAAAACTACAGAATCTCCATGACACAGGGCAACAACAGGACATCCGAGAGGAGTCCCAATGAGGTTCCAGTATTGATAGCAGAGGCCTCAAACCAGACCAAAGACTCATTGCAATGAACATTTGCAAGCAAAGAAGTGTGGACAGAGGGTATACTGTGGCACACTGAAACACTACAACTTCCACAATGAGAATTTTTTTTTTCTTTTGCAGAGGAGGTTACAAGGGTAAGTTTGAGGGCGAGTTTGAGGGGGTGGGGAGACAAGTGGGAGTGGGGTACATGATGTGAAATTCACAAAGCCAATAAAAAGTTTTTTAAAAGATGCATTGTAATTTTGAATTACAGATCTGCCACTCACTGGGTTGTTTCAGATAAACAGGCTTTTCATGATATCAGTTGGCCACCTATAAAATGGGGTAGTATCTACTAAACAAGGATTAAAGTAATTGACGAGGGCTAAATGAACTATACATATAAAGCATCAGCAACAGTGACTGCATATGGTACATCCTCTACAAATGTGAGCTATGACTGTAACTCACTAGCTTTTAGGAGAGATGAACGGTTGTCATTTAAAATTAACTTCCTGTGATCCCAACAGCTCTCATTAGAAAGACACAGCTTAATTTCATGCTTCCGGAAGTTTAAAGGGCTGCCACACCATCTCCTGGCTTCCTGCAGGAGACTAGCAGCTCAACCAGGAGGTTGAGACTTCAGATTTGAGACTTTGGCTTACATCAGGCTGGACAGATATGCTTGGCAACTGTATTCCAAGTGCCCTTTGCTTCCAGATGTCTCCTTGTTGACAGTTTTTTGTTGTTTGTTTTTACTATTTTATTAGGTCCTTATACCTCTACTGCCCTTCCAACCCTTATTCCACCTTAATCCCTTCCAACCCCCAACACTAGGTAAGAAAGAAAGGTTAGAGAGGAAAGTGGGTATAGGCCTCTTTCGGCCAACAAAGTAGACTACTTCCTGCTGATTAGGGACACTGCGTTCCTTTGGGGCAAGCCCAGTCTTCTCATCAGGATATCTCCAACTTCTTGTCTGTTCACCAACAATTGACAAACAACAGCAACAGGAACCAGGAGCAGCTGCCACGGGCTCTCTTGAAGCTCCCCAATTATACCCTCTCCAGAGTTCCCAGAATTAAACTACCTGTAGCTGGCAAAATCCTGCACCTGCTAGCACATGAGAAGCAAATTATAATCACCCTGCTGTGAATCAGCCTCTTATCCCACACCTGGGGTGAAAACAAAAACATATTCACATAACATATCTGGGTTTTAAAAGAAACCAAAACTCTCACTACATCTCCTCATGAAGAACAGAGACACCTTTGCTTTCCTCAAGACATTCGAGTACTCAATGGCTCTTGGACATCTCTGATCCTCTATCATTTTAGGGTAGGAGGTCACTATTTCCTCCCCGACCCGTCCCCTCTGCTTCTATGAGGGTGCTCACCCACCCACCCTCTCCTGCCTCAGCACCTTAGCATTCCCCTATGCTGGGTCATTGAGCTTCCACAGGACCAAGGGGCTCCCCTCCCATTGATGCCAGATAAGGCCATCCTTTGCTACATATGCAGCTGGACCCATGGATCCTTCCATGTGTACTCTTTGCTTGATGTTTAGTCCCTGGGAGCTTTTTTTGGGGGGGGGTGGTCTGGTTGGTTGTTATTTTGTTCTTCCTATGGGGTTGTAAATCCCTTCAGCTCCTTCAGTCCTTCCCCTAACTCCTCCATTGGGGTTCTTGTGCACTGGTAGCCACTAGAAAGTCCTAGATGCCAGGGACCCAAGAGGTTCCCAGGACCCAACAGGGGGGGGGCATTAGCCGAAATACCCAACAAAGGGGAGATAGAACCTGTAGAGACCATATCCAGTGGATAGGCACAGCCTCTAGTTCAGGGATGAGGCCACCCACCCATCTCAAAAATATTAATCCAGAATTGTTCCTGTCAAAAGGAAATACAGGGACAAAGAGTGGAGCAGAGACTGAAGGAAAGGCCTTCCAGAGACTGCTTCACCTGGGGATCCATCCCATCCGAAGACACCAAACCCAGACACTATTGCTGATGCCAAGAAGTGCTTGCTGACAGGAGCCTGGTATAGGCATCTCCTGAGTGGCTGTGCTAGAGCCTGACCAATAACAGATACGGATACATGCAGCAAACCATCGGAATGTGACCAAACTTTAACCATGAAATTTGATGGGGAGGAAGAGAGAAGCTGATATTCACATGTGAACCTAGGATAAATTTTTAAGATTATTAAAAAGGGTATATTGGTGTACCCATGCAAGCCCAGAGGCAGGAAGATGGAGAGGTTGAGGCTAGCCTGGACTACACAACAAGATCCTGTCAAAAGAGAGAGAAGAGGAGAGAGGAGAAGAAGGAAAATCTTTGGACATTATATTAAGAAAAAGTCATTGAGTAATGAACCTTTTTTTTTTTTTTTTTTTTTTTTTTTTTTTTTTTTTGGTCTTTTGAGACGTTTATTTTCTGTATAGCCCTGGCTGTCCTGGAACTCACTCTGTAGACCAGGCTGTCCTCAAACTCAGAAATCCGCTTGCCTCTGCCTCCCTAGTGCTGGGATTAAAGACGTGCACCACCACTGGCCTGCATGAACCTTATTTTGAGGTACCATTCTATCTATTCAAAAGTGTTCAGGGGGAAATGCAAAGCCACCAGCAATAATAACTGCTGCAAGGAAGATCCATGGACAGACCGATGCTAAAGTCAGAGAGCAAATGTCTGAGGACACATGCATAGACTAAGCACCCCCTTAGGATAGCTTTTAATAACAAAGCAGTGACCTCAAGATGTAAGAACAAGGCAGAGATCTTACCTAGAAGACCAAGGTCAATGTTAACTGTGACAGTACATGCTGAGAGCCTCGCATCTCTTCTGGAGCATTGTTGCCCAAAATACATGATTTGCTCTCAATCATGAGAAAATATTAAGCAACTTTAAACCAAAAAACATTTTCAAGACGACCAACCTTTAAATTGTTGACTATCAGGGAAGATATGTGATGCCAAGAAGAGATGCCAAATTTGAACAGAAAGACTAAGGGGAGCAGCTGAAGGGCGAGTGGGGCTCTAGACTAGGAAAAGGACGGGAGTGGGAAACTAGGGGAAGCCACGTCTGCACAGGTGTGGTGCACCAGTGTTGATGCCCTGGTTTTGATAGTCATACTATAGTCACAAAGCACAGACATTAGCTGGACCCAGATGCAAGGGGGGATGAAAAAAACTCTTCAAACTATTTTTGCAACTTTTTATAAACTTAAAATAATTTCAAAATACAAAACCTAGGGGAAAATACACAACTCATTTTCTTTTTAAAAATATATTTAATTGGAATAGAATTACGTCACGTTTCCCTCCCTTCCTTCCCTCTAGCCCCTCACAGCTATCCTCCCTTGAGCTCCTCCTGTGCTCTCCGACTCTCAACTTAATAACCTCTTTTGATTACTGCTACATATGTGTATGCATACATACATACATATATATGATGTGTTGAGTCTGTTATTATTGCTTATGTGTATATGGTTTTAGGGCTGAGCACTGTGCACTGGCTTACCTCTCTGAGAGGCTAATTCTTCTCCCAGCAGTCCTTAGTTGCTTGTAGTACTTTGTCTCAGGATAGGATTCCTCCCTTCCACAGCAACATGCCTATTGGTATTCGTATTGTTTTTGTCTTGTTTATGCAGTTATTTCTAGGAGAGAGTGTTTCACAGCAAACTTCCAGTCTCATAACTGGTTCTCTCTCTCTCTCTCTCTCTCTCTCTCTCTCTCTCTCTCTCTCTCTCTCTCTCTCTCCCTCCCTCCCTCCTCCCTCCTTTCTTTCTTTCTTTCTTTCTTTCTTTCTTTCTTTCTTTCTTTCTTTCTTTCTTTCTTTCTTTTTCAGTTTTTCAAGACAGGGGTTCTCTGTGTAGCTCCTGACTGTCCAGCAACTTGCCCAGTAGACCAGGCTTGCCTCAGAGATCACCTGCCTCTGCCTCCTGAACGCTGGGATTAAAGGTGTTCACCACCATCCCATAATTGGTTTTCTTGATGATAGTCACTCTGACTGAGTTAGGTGGAATTTCAAAGTAGTTTTAGTTTGCATTTCCCTAATGAATAAGGATTCATTGTTATTGTTATTACTTTGCATGCATGTGTGAGAACAGTGAGAATCAGAGGAGGGCTCTGTAGAGTCAGTTCTCTCCTTCTGGCTTCACATGGATTCCAGGGATGGAGCTCAGGTTGCCAGGCTTCTGTGGTGAGCAGCTTCACCCACTGAGTCACCTCATTACCCCTACCCAGAGATGCACACTGGCCATTGGTGCTTCTTTTGAGACCTATCTGTTCATTTAATTGGCCCATATATTGATTGGCAGCTTTTTGCATGTTTAATATTGGTAGTTCTTTATATATTCTATACATTAATTCCCTGTCTGAAGTTTAGTTGGCAAAGACTTTTCCCCATTTGTGAGGTTATCTCTTCACTCTAGCAGTAGTTTTTCTTTGTTTTGTTTTCGCTTTGCAAAGGCTTTTGAAATTACAATCAAGTCCATCTGTCAGTTCTTGGGAGCCATTTCCTTTGCTACTCAGTCCTATCCAGAAAGTTCTTGCCTGTACTCTTATTATGAGGTGTGTTTTCTGTTTTCCCTTGGAATGTTCAGCATTTCATTTTTACATTAAGCTATCTCATCCACTTTAATATATTTTTATGGAGGATGGAGATATGTGTCTAATTACATTATTCTGCAGGTGGGTATCCAGGTTTGTCAGCACTGTTTCTTAACTAAGTTGTCTAGTGTGTGTTTTTGATACCTTTGTCAAAAATTAGGTGGCCATGGTTGTATAGGTTTACTTCTGGGTCTTATGTTCTGTTGGTCTGCCTGTCTGCTTTTGTGCTCAGACATGCTGTACGCCACTGGCTCTCCAGAGTCTGAGGTCAGTGCTCTCCTGCTTAGGACTGCCTGGCCAGAATAGCCGTGGTCTCTTTTGCTTTCTTGAGCATGTTAGGAGTGCTTTTCTCTAGTTCTGTGAAGAATGTTGTGGGCATGCAATGGAGATTGATTGGATCTGTAGAATTTTTTTGTTAATATAGCCACTTTCACGATAGGAACATGAGAGATCTTTCCATCTTCTGTGTCTTTTTAATTTCTGTTTTCAATGTCTTCTTTCTTTCTTTCTTCCTTCCTTCCTTTCTTTCTTTCTTTCTTTCTTTCTTTCTTTCTTTCTTTCTTTCTTTCTTTCTTTCTTTCTTTCTTTCTTTCTTTTTTGGTTTGTTTTTTGAGACAGGGTTTCTCTGTGTAGCCTTGGCTGTCCTGGAACCTCTGTAGACCAGGCTGGCCTCGAACTCAGAAATCTGCCTGCATCTACCTCCCAAGTGCTGGGATTAAAGGCATGTGCCACCACACCTGACTATGTTTTCAATGTCTTAAAACTCATTGTAGAATCTTTCACTTCCTTGGTTAGTCTTATTTTAAATATTTTTTTGAAGCTATTGCTAACATTTATTCCCTCTCTCCCTCCCTCCCTCCCTCCCTCCCTCCCTCCCTCCCTCCCTCCCTCCCTCCCCTCCTCCCTCCCTCCCCTCCTCCCTCCCTCCCTCCGTTTCCTTCCTTCCTTCCTTCCTTCCTTCCTTCCTTCCTTCCTTCCTTCCTTCTCTCTCTCTCTCTCTCTCTCTCTCTCTCTCTGTCAACTAGTAGCTCATGATCAACTTTCTAGATGGATGCTAGAGGTTAGAACTCAGGTCCTCGCATTTGCACTGCAAGTGCTCTTTCCCATGAGAGCAGCACCGCAGCCCCTCCTCCAATCACTAGGAAACTGTTCCTTCAGCACCTCTAGGTGAGCTCGGTCAGAGCAGAAGCCTCCAACTTTGCTGTCATTAAAAGAGAGACGCAGAGGGGTGGGAGTCACCTTCCGCATTTTGTACTTCCTGCATTTGAACTTGCTGGGCTCTTGCTGCAAGATGGGTTTTTATCATGTCTGCTCGTTTGATTAATTAACCCAGCGGTGGTAATTGTTTCAATATCCACCCCCAGCCCCCTCCCCCGCACAGGCTGCCTCTCCAGCCCGAGGGACCAAGTCTCCATTAGAGCTTTTCATTGTATCAGTGGGGCTAGGAAGGGCGCTTGACGATGGTGTTCATAATTGCTTTGTCTAATTGCATGAGATCAGGGTGGGAAACTTTAAAAGCATGTCTGCATCGAGTGGTGTTTCAATTTGCCTTGTTAAATTATTTTCTCCTGTTGCAGATATCATGTCTGATTTTATGAAATGCCATTGTGCCCACAGAAAGGAATGAATGGTGAGAAGGGAAGGGTTAATCTAAGAGCAAATGCGGCAACCCATCTCTTGCCCCTCATCCCGGCCTATGTGTCCATTAAACTAATGCACTACCTCAGGCAAACACTGTTCTACTGTTTCACCATGCTGCACGCAGCCCACATGGACTTCTGATACTATAGCTTCTCGAATGTAGAAGGCCTTCCAAAATCATGCCTTCTAAGGACAACCTAGGATATATCCAGTGGGGTGTCTTTCCCTCCTAAGTTGGCAAAAGGAGAAGGAAGCAGAAGAGAGTCTGGTCTGGGCCTATTTCTCTGGCTTTCTCTTTTGCCTCCTGTTCTAACTTCTATCTAAATGTTAGACTTACCCACACCTTCATCTCACCCAATTCCTGGCCACAAAGGGTAGGTCTATCCTTTGTTTGTTGAGTCAGGGTCTCACTCCCCAGCTTAGTGTTTGTGGTGGTGTGAATGTGCTTTGGCTCATGGGAAGAGTGCCTTGTTGGAGGAAGTGTTTTACTGCGGGGTGGGCTTTGAGGTCTCCTCATGTACTCAGGCTCTGCCCAGTGTGGAGAAGAGCCTCCTCCTGGCTGCCTGAGGAAGACAGAGGCTCCTCCTGACTGCCTGTGGATGTAGAACTCTTGGCTCCTGCTCCAGCACCAAGTCTCCCTGCATGCTGCTATGCTTCCTGCCATGATGATAATGGACTGAACCTCTGACACTGTAAGCCAGCCCCAATTAAATGCCTTCCTTTATAAGAGTTGCCTTGGCCATGATGTCTCTTCACAGCAATGAAACCCTAAGTAAGACAGTCTTGAACTTACAATAAATCCTCCTGCCCTGGCCTCCAGAGTGCTGGGATAAGAGGTACATGCCACCACATCCCAGAGCCTTTTGGGTTTTGTTTGTGAACCAGAGGGGCACTAGTTCAGAGTGTACGTAACTAACTTGTTCAAAGTCACACGTGGACAGTGGCCATCTTCTGTTGTCAGAACAGGCTTCTTGTACTTGTGCTCTCTATCCATGACAGTGAATGAGTGTTGAGGGTGGCCAGGGTAACTCATGCAGTGTCTCTGGCAGATGTCACTGTGTCATTGAGAGGAAGGCAAAGCCGCCCAGCTCTCAGACTTCCCTCTCTCCAGGGGACAGATGCTTTCCCTGATGAGACACCTGGAGTTGCATCTAGGCCTTGGACCCAAAGGCTGGCTTTACAGCCCCGCAGCACCTTGCAGGATCAGGATAAAGGCAGGATTTTAGAGTTGTGAAAGTAGAATCTGTCCTGTAGGAAACTCCAAGTGATTAATTTATGCCCCCCCCAAGTTTGAGAAACTGTGATTTGGGGTTTGGAGAGGC
This sequence comes from Mus caroli, assembly GCF_978045245.1. Classification (NCBI taxonomy): domain Eukaryota; kingdom Metazoa; phylum Chordata; class Mammalia; order Rodentia; family Muridae; genus Mus; species Mus caroli. The sequence goes on along the minus strand of NW_028227257.1, from coordinate 32,758,647 downwards.
AAGAATCTATCCAAACTCACCTATGTGTAAACTAGCTGGAGGGGGATGTCCCAGATGGGGGTGATAGCACAACCTCCCCTCCAGCCAGCAGGGTCACACCTGTGCCCCCAGGCTTTCCCAGTGGGAGAAATCTGCTTCCATGGGCATGGTTCCATTGTTTCCTGTTTCAAAACCAGGAGAGTTTGAGAACACTTGACACTGGCGTACACAGATACCTGGTGACAGACTGTAGGGACTCATGGAAGCCTCTTCCTCCATCTCATGACTTCTGCAGTTGGCTCACGGCAGCCTCTTCATGAAATCCCCAAAGGCACAGTGTTAGGAGCCAACACTGTGATTCTATGGGAATACTTCGGTTTACACGGACTTTGGGCAGGGTAGCTGAATGTCTGAAAGCGATGCTAACTTGATTATCTCCAGAGTCCATTGGTGTGGAGAAACACTGAACTGAGAAGGAAGAACAAGACATCAGAGAACTTGGGAAACGACTGTTCCAAGTCAGGGGAGGAAACAGGGGATACAGATAGGAAAGCCGAAGAAGGCACCTGTTCCCAAGGCACGGAATCAAGCTACCCAGGTGGACTGTGATTCTAGGTCCTGGGATGTTTGTCAGGCTTCTGTGTGTACCCATCTGCTCCTGAAGTCCACGGATGCATCCCGGCACTGGGGAAAAGAAAGGTGTGGGAAGTTCCTACAGTAGGATGGAAGCCAATGGCTGGACATCGTTTCAAGCTGGACCTGACTTTGCCAGTCTTCCACAATCTCACAGGCAAAGTCGCCAGACTCACAGACCAATCACATAGACCGACTGGTGCCACACTACACAGAAACGCTCTTCACAGTGTGGAGGGCAGAGATTCCGTTCTTAGCAAAGAGCCCAAAGCAAGGTCTCTGCAGGTAACTGACCATGCAAAGAGGAAGCCTCAGTGCATTGCAGAGCACATCCTCCCAGGGCAGCTGAAGCAGTCCACCTCCATCTTGGCAAGCCTCAAGGTTGCCGGCAAAAGCTTCCTCAATGGACTTCCTCCGTGTGATATTTTGGAGCTGTGCGTTTGAGCGTAAGAGCTTGAATGAGCCCCCAAATCTGTAGGCTTTCCTGGTGCTGTGGGGGTTCTGGAGAGAAGAGCTAACTTGTTTGTTCTGGATGCCCAGAAGCAGTAGGAGAGCCCGCCAGCAGTACGAGCATGTGTTGGGTACGAAGGAGAGAGGATACGGAAGGGGACTGGTGATATGGAGGAGGCCAGAGGAAAATGGAGGAGGAGAGAGGACACGGAGGAGGCAAATAGACCGGGCGGAGGTGAGAGAAGATGGAGGAAGTGCCAAAGATTATGTAGGAAAAAAGATATGTACAGGGCCAGGGGCAGGTATGGAGGGAGAGAGGATATGAAGGCAATCAGAAGAATCAAACAACTGTGCTCCTCGGGTCTCAGACCATGTTTCCCTCACCAGGCCACCCCCTCTCCCTTTCCAACAAACAGTGCGCAGGTAAAGAAAAACAAAAATGTCTGAGGTACTAAGTCGCCCATGGCCCAGTAAATAATCCACACCCATGAATGTGAAGTCCCCCTAATTAAAGTTGGTGGCTATTTGATTCTTCTCCTCCTTCTTCTCCTTCTCCTTCTCCTTCTCCTTCTCCTTCTCCTTCTCCTTCTCCTTCTCCTTCTCCTTCTCCTTCTCCTTCTCCTTCTTCTTCCTATGCAAGTAAATGGGAGATGTGCTGAGGAGGTTTCTGAAGGCAGTGGGGGGGGGGGGGGGGGGGGCGGGGAGGGAATCGAGGTGTGTGTAAATATGACCAAAACATGTCAGATAGGTTAGACAATTGTCAAAGAATAAGTACAAAACTATTTTAAAAACAAAAACAACACAAGAAAGTCTAAGGTGGATAAGCAGATACATGGGCAGGGCGGATCTGCAGGAGCTCCGACTACAGTTGATGAGGAGAGTGGCAGGGCGGATCTCCAGGAGCTCCTGTGTACAGTTGATGAGGGAGCACAGGCAGCATGAAGACCAGGTGCTTTGAAGAAGAGAACAATTGCTCACTCTGCGGAGGCTGCAAGTCTGAGCACAAAGTCCCAGGAGGGTCAGTGTCTCCGGAGGCCCTTCCTAAGCTTGTAGATAGTGTCTCCTCCACCCCTGTCCTTCCTGGGCTCCCTCCTGCCCATGGGACCAGTCTTAACCAACTTACCTCATTAAAGTTTCTCTTTCCAGGGGCTGGAGATAGGGCATTAAGAAGCACTTGTTGCTCTTGCAGAGGACCCAGATTCGGTTCCCAGCATCCACATGGTGGATCACAAGCATCCTCAACTCCAGGTCCAGGGATATTTGAAGAACTCTTCTGATCTCTGTGGGCACCAGGCATGCACATGGTGCACAAACATACATAGAGGTAAAACACTAACACAGATAAGATAAAAATAAATACTTAAAAAATGTAAACACATCCTTTCTATGTCTTCTCATAGTCGTTGTCGTCGTCGTCTTCTTCTTCTTACTCCTCTTCCTCCTCCTCCTCCTCCTCTTCCTCCTCCTCCTCTTCCTCCTCCTCCTTTTCCTCCTCCTCCTCTTCCTCCTCCTCCTTTTCCTCCTCCTCTTCCTCCTCCTCCTCCTCCTAACTTGGAGTGCACAGCTCTTCTGAGGAGTGAAGTTGGCTTTTTGACTGCTATCAAGAGTGGCCACCCAGAGCAGTCTTCAGAGATGTCACCTGCACACGAGGTGTTCTGGACCCAGAACTGACGGCCAGTGGTGGGGGTGCTCTGCAGACTCAAGGTGCCTGCTGACCCACTCACAGCCTCTCTCTTGGGAGAAAGGTATAGGAGCTGAGGGCACTGGAGAAGCTGGGGGCTGATGAAAAACAAACAGGTCACTGGTCTCCAGGGAACAAGATCCCGGTTTTACATCTGCACAAGACTGGCTGCTTGTGTGCAGGATGCTAGAGGGACAACCAGCGGCTAGCTTGTCTCTAGTTCCCTCATCATATGGCCTGGAATCACTGTTCCTTCACTACCCATCCTCTAACAAATATGGTGGGTGCCCACTCTGCAGGAGAATGTGGCAATATGCGACAAGTTACAGACAGCAAATGGCCTCTGAGAGGCTAGCATCAAGCCCACAGCGAGGGTAGAGAAGATAAGGAAGTGAGCCAGGGGAGGGAAGGGTGTAAGTTTATACAAGTAGTCCCATAAGCAGACTGTCTCTGAGGGCTGCTGGCATCCACATTACCACGGGCTTCTGTGGAACATGGCTCAGTCATCTACCTGGGACAAGGATGCTGGGCTTTTGATTCAACACCAGTGCCTGCAATTGGCTGGAACCATGAACTTCTTGGCACTGGCCCCTGTTCTGGAAATAGCCCCCTTTGCTCCTTTTAAAGGCACAGACTTAGAGGTCCTGGCAGTGGGAAGCTATTCATCCCCTCCTGGGATACCGCAGACACTTGTTCTCATTCAGAACGCTCTCCCTGTGGCCGGAAGAGCGGATGTGATCCCTGGCTGGGTGCACCAATGATGTCTGAAAGGCACCTCCAGACTCTCAGGTATCTGGTGCGCCTCTACAGAATTCTTCCTCACAAACCTACCTCCCCATTTTGGTGTCCATTCTACAGATATGATCCAGATCTCAGCATGGATGGATGGGGCCCTTCCTCTGATGTAAGGTCAGCACAATGATACCCCAAGGAACGTGTTACCTTTTCTCATTGCCTCACTAAAAGAAAAGATAAGTGCTTAATTAAAGAGAGGAGATCCTGCTGGCATTGAAAAGTCTGTGTTCATGATACTTCTGTTACTCTGGGAATGGAAAGAGGAGGAGGAGGAGGAGGAGGAGGAGACTAGTGTCAAAGACAATGAGATGGAAGGTCATGGGACCAAGACAGTTCGGGGCGTGCCCCTTGGAGAGAGACCCCAGCCCCTCCTTCTTACACCTTTTATTAACATTTTGGTTCTGTGTTTTGGGGACTGAAGTCCAGCCTCTTCAATTTCCACAGGACACTTACTGGTCCAGACTGGCCATCTGCCCCCCTACCCTACAACTCCAGTAACAAAGTATGAGAACTTGGAGGACTCTGGGACCTGTGTGTGGCTGCTAACAGGAACCTGGTAGGTGATTCCAAGCTAATTCTGCAGAACAGAAGGGAACTTTTCTCCCCAGTCCCTCCCTGTCTTCACCAGAAATGGCATGGAATGCCTCCGAGCTGGGCCCTCTGCCCTTGGGGCTTTTTTTCTGGGTTCATGTGTGTTGGGAGTGTAACTTCTGTGAAACCCAGTCTCACATGTAAAGTGAATTGATTGCTCACACCAGACGACGTGATGATGTACGAGAGGAACCTGGGAGGTGCCTTCAAAAGTGGTAAATGGTGGTGACATCAGAGACCTGACACTGGTTCTTAGCACTTTATGAAGAAAGGCTCTAAATCACCCCAGATAAAGAAAAACAGAAAGAAAGAGATCCCTCCTATGTCTTCCAATTGACTACCAACAAGTATCAGGTTATTTTTTATTAGAATAAATTACATTTTCCTGGCACAGGAAACATTTTGAAGAGGTGGAAATATATGCCTTGATTGTGGTGGTGACAGTAACAGAGACAGTTGACATCCACAAAGCAGACGAAAGAAAAAGGCTGAATGCCATCAACCTTTTCATCACACTCCAAGGGACAAGCACCAAGCGAAAGAATTGTAATTCTTTCTTTGGCATTGTGGTCCTACTGTAAAGGGACTTTACCCAGACATCCCTCAAATCCACAGATGGCCAGATTGTGCTCCCAGGCCTGAGTCAGTCGCCCGACCTGAAATTCTTTTCTTATCCAATCGCTCCACCTTGCGGACACTATGGGCACCGCAGCTTCGATCCTGGCATCCATCCGTCGGTTTTGAAATGCTGGTTTAAGAAAGTAAACAGATCAGTGTCTGGAGCGCCAAGGTGGACTGATTTCATGCTTGTTTGTTTTGTTTGGGTGTTTGAGGGGAGTTCAGGGGGCTTTTAATGATTGAGAAGATGCTGAGGAAGATAATCTTCTGAGCTCCCAGTCTACTGCGGTGCCCTCCAACTTCTTGGAAAGGCTGTGGGCAGAGATGGAAGGCATCCCGACTCGTGTATCTCTTTCATTTTGGATTCCCCACCCCACACCGCTGCCTCTATGTAGTTTAGGAATTGGCACCGAGTTGGCATACTTTTACAGGATGGGGTGTTTCAGCCTCCCATTAACCGCGCCCTCCCCCGCCCCCAAGCGTCCACGCGGCGTGTCCCCCTGGTGGTAATATTCCGCTACTGTATAGCATGCAGTGTCAAGGCAAAGGCTCTGACCAAGGAGCCTTTCTGGACTGTAAGATGCACCACAACTTAACTGGATTTGAGGGTTGAATAGGATCACCTGGAGGCCAAATTACATGCTGGCCAAACGATGGTTTCTTCGTTCTAGTACCTCCCACGAAAAGCGGGGAAGGTTGGACCGAAGTCAGAATTTCTCTGAACTCTCCATTACACTCGTACTGAGCTACCTTCCCCTGCCGTCATCTAAAATGGTCTGAGACAGTTCGGGATCATGGGAATGGCGCCTGAGTGCTATAAATGGGAATTCCTAAGGGTCAGCACACTCCTGGCTCACGGAACCACTTTGCTGAGTCTGTGGTGGGTAGGGACTGCAAAGAGCAGCGCGGAAATGGAGGGACGGGAGGATTACAACCTAGGAAAAACAGGATGCTCAATGGTGATGTCCCCTGAGGATGCCAGGCCACCCGGACACACTGTAAATAGAACAGCTGCTCCCATGGTCAGACACTAACTCTAGTTTTGAGCCTGATTGCCCGTGGTAGCAGGCAGACTGTGGGAGTAGCACTGCAATCCGGGTGTGTTTCAGGGACAGAGGGACTCGGTGGGTCGCTTAAAGAGAAAAGCGCTTGGGCGCCTCCTAGCGGCCACACACGAAAAATCCTAGTTTTCCTCACCCCACGTGGTTCGCTGAGCATTGGAAACGTTCCCTTGCAAGCCCTCTTTTCCGCACTTGCTCTGATGGCGGCGCTGAGACCTATTCACCTCTTTTAATAACGATGCCCTGGGAGGGAAAATATAGAGGCTTTTAAAATCCAGACTCCGTGTGTGTGTGTGTGTGTGTGTGTGTGTGTGTGTGTGTGTTGGGGTGTTGGCAAAAGCAATAAAACTCAGATCGCTTCCTTAGCGAGATAGCAGCAGCTATAATGCTCAGAGGGGATCAGGGTTTATTTGCAGATCCTGGATAAAAGATGATATATCGACGAGGTTTAGAGTGTCACTGTGCCTGGCCTCTCGGGAAGCCACAAGTACATATTTCCTGAAATACCACCCAACACAATATCTAATCCAATGCCACTTAAGCCAGGGAAGAGAACGCCAGCATCCCACAAGTTTGCACCCAGCTTCTAAGTTCGAAGTGGAGAGAAACCACCCCTCCCTGGAGAGGTCTAGGGCACCTTAACGTTTCTTGCCTGGCCCTTGTCTTCAGTCCAAGTGATCACTAAACGATGAGCCCTAATAAATACGTTTGAGAAATGTCCTTACTCTTGGCAAATATTGGATTAGTTTTTTCAATGACCAGGCTCTTGAAAAGGCTGGAGAAATCCATGCCAGGTCTCAACTAAGCCTAACAGTCAATAGGTAAGGAAAATAAGTTATTTCCCTGGTGGGAACGGGGAATACTGAGAAGGGAGTGTTCACTCTATGGAGCTATCTACATGATGGCATTTCAAAGCACTAAAGGGGACAGAATTTGAGGTAACCTGACATTTTCATCAATTTAGTGGTACACATGGTCCTCCTACTTTCTCTAGAGATACACATCCAATTTCTATTTTATTTTCACAACGCAGTTTATACACTTTTTTGGTTAGAAAATATGTTGCTTATATGGGTGGTGTTTGTAGAGGTTGTACTCAGAACCAACTCAGACTGCTTAGGGAAGGCCACACAGGGTGAGTTCTTTCTAAGCATTGCTTTCTGCTGGAGATACTGAGAACTAATGGAGTCTCTTCAGGTGAAGGGTGAAGGCTGTGGGATAAGGTTCTGAACTGTCCCCGCCCCCCCCCCCCCCACTAAGATGCCAGCCGGTTACACCTCTGTAGTTCAAGTAAGGATGGACCCCCCACCCCCTTTAGCCAGCTTTGGTTATCAAATGATTCTGCCTGGTGAAAGATGCCTTGGAACTGACTGTGGCTGTAGCTTAGCTGGGCTGAGCAGCCCTCTGGTTTCTTATCCTCTTGGGCCTTTCCAGAAGTATGTGGAGGTCCCTTTGACCATCAGTCCATTGGTGCACGAACATATATGGTTTGCATATATCCAGAAGTCCAGAAGCCCTAGAAAAGCCAGAGTACCAACTAGTTCCTGAGCACCCCAGGCCTGGCTTCAGCATGGGGCACCTAACCAGAGCCTAGCTGTCATTTCAGATATAGTGAGCACCAGGGTCCCAAATCAAACCGTGGTGTGTGTGTGTGTGTGTTTGGAGGGAGGGGGGGGAGGGAGGGAGGGAGGGAGGGAGGGAGGGAGGGAGAAAAAGAGAGAGAGAGAGAGAGAGAGAGAGAGAGAGAGAGAGAGAGAGAGAGAGAGAGAGAGACTGACTCTGTGTCATGGGGCCTAGGCGGGGCAAGCGCCCTCTGAAGCCATCAAAGACAGGGTGGCTTTTTTCCCCCTCCTCCATCCTCCTCCCCAATAGATATAGCACGAATTTTTAATGCGTCTTCCTTTCACAGACAACAATACAGGGTTTGAAAGCCGGACACAATTTGGGTTTTGTGCGGGTCCCTCCTCGCGCTCCCTCGGCCCAGCTGGCCATATGGAATCCAGCATGGAGTCCGCGGATCACAAAGGGACCCAGTGACAGGCTCAACAAAACCCCAAGGAGACTTCTGCCTGACTCCGGGATTCACTGCCCGTGATAAGCGCGCTGAATGGTGCGGGTGGGGGGCTGGGGGGGCTTCTCTCTCTTCCCCTCTCTGTCCCCTGCGATCCTTTCTCTGTCCCTTTTTAATATGCACGCCTCTAACATCTCCAGCTCCCAGCTTTCCCATTGTGCGGTTTTGTGCGGCCCTCTGTAGATTGGGCGAAGATAGACTGCCGAAGCGGACCCTGAGCGGGGTGCGCTCCCAGGGCGCTAGGGTTAGGGCCACACAGGGCTCCACGGGCGCTTTTATTGACTCCTTGGGGACCCGAGGACAGAGAACTCCTGAGGACTCCTGAGCGGACATACTGAGAGTGCAGGCCTATGGGCCCTGGAAACCTGCAAGAGTTTGGGCCTTAACACTCCCATGACGGTCTGAGAGCGCTTGTGAGTGTTTGTGGCAGAAAGCCTGGACCCTGAACACCCAATACTCACCCTTCCTGCACTGCCCACCAGACCTCCGGACAACCACAGAGGCCCGGAGCTAAGGAGAAGTTGCACTTAGGCTAGAGAGGATTGGCTCCAGGGCAGGTTGGACATCTGCCTTTTGTATTGCACAGCAAACATAGGCAGTGAATTCTCTAGCTTTTACAAACAGCAAAACAAAACCCCACAGTTTCCAAGCTTGTGCATAGAACAAAGGGAGACTTTTCAGTATTTAGGGAAAACTGTCCCCTTCCCAGGGCTGATGGGAAAGGACCTGTAGGGGGGTATTAGAAAGACTCCAATTGCCATCAGTGATGGGGTGTGTGTGCACAAGGCAGAATATAGTGTAATCACGTCCCTTCGTGTGTTGTCCCAATTTAGTCACAAGGATAATCATGTTTGCTTTAGATATTGAATTAAATCTGATCACCAACTGGACGGGAGAAAGAGCGAGGGAATCATCTGGAATGACTCCCTTTGCCCAGCCGGCTGCCTCCTTACCTTCTAGCCTCACCTCAACGCTGGAGCTCTGGAGGACCATAGACACTAGATCCAAATAGACTGACTTTCAACCTCCTGGCATCTTAGAGATTGCTGGGCTCTGATTCATGAAGCCATGGTGAGACAGAACAGAAAGGCTTGTGCCCGCTGAGATGCAGGACCATGTGTGCTCCAGGCTCAAGCGACAAAAGCTCAGTTCGCAGTGGAGGAAGGAAAGATTGCCACCTCAGTGTGCTCATGCCCGTCCTCCTACCGGAGCCCTGGTGGCAGGAGTTCCACTCAACCCCAAGCTTGTACTTTCTAACCATCTACCCAGAGCCATGACCAAGAAACCAAGAACTATCCAGCTCCATCGGATCGGGTTCCAGGCCAGAGGGATGGACAAGATGGGGCATCAGTAATGAGAAGACTTCATTGCCTAGGATCCCCAGTCGCTCTACTTCCCTGGCTCTTGGGACTAAAGAGTTTGGAGGAAGGTGCCAGATCTGGTTCGGGCACCCAGGGCTCAGCCAGTTTCTAGAGACAGGCAAAGCCTCAGAAACCTTAGAGGTCAACTAGGCCTCAACTTGGTACGCAGATATTGAGAAAGTGGTGCAAAGAGAAAGCCATCAGACTCAATCTCAGACACTCCCCCCCCCAGTCCCCTTAGCCAGAGGTAAATTAAACTTAACAAAGTGATAGCCATCAAGTGTAGTGGTTTCAACAGCTTTTCAGGCTGAAGGAGCCACTCATAGATTTGGGCGAGTGAGGGGGGCTTGCTTTCCTTGTTTGGCGTTACCCAAAGTCACTTTCCCTCCCCCTGTTGGGGATTCAGAGAGTGCACAGAAGCCGGAGAGCGCCAGGGCCAACAAGGACTTTGGACCACTGGCAAGCAGGCTGAAGGCCAAGCTGCTCTGGTCCTGCACTGAATCGTTTGGGTCAGCCTGCTTGAGGCCTATCCCGAGCACTCCTCCACTGTCTGGGTAACCCCGCGGCCACTGGGCTGCTAGAGGAAAGGCCAGTACTAGCCCAGAATACAGCCAGCCCTAGGCTCCAGATTTAAGGTTGACCGCCCCTTCCAATTAGGCCCGGAGGGAAACTAACAAATTCAAGAACTGGGCTTGGTTTTGTGTCTGTTTTTTTTTTTAAACACAGGATTTTTATTAAAATTCTTATTTAAAAAAATCGAAAGCTTTCAGCGCCCGGCGCTCTTGGGGAACCACGTGAAACTGCTGAGTTCCAAGCTCCGATGCTCAGGAGAAAAGGGGGCCCGGGGGGTGCGCTCCCTACACATATTTTCCTTTTTCATAGTTGAAAAATGTTTGCACTGAACAAATTAAAAATAAAATAGAAATTAAAAAAAAACCCGATGCAACTCAAACTTGACCCACCGAAAACAAACGACAAAGAGAGGCAGGCCCGATGGGGATACAGGCCCATCCAGAACGTCATTTGGCAACGATCACTAGCGATATTTACAACGAAGAGCGAAATTTGCCACCAGTTGTCAGAACGTGTACATGGCCATAAATATTTAGCATTTTCTTATAAAAAAAGAAATCCTCTATATTTTAAAGTGTTCTCCACTTGCTTTTAGAAGGCTGACAATATCGCTACTCACACAAACATAGTTTACAAAATTCACGAAAGCAGTGCGGGGGTGGGAGGTGGGGTGGGGGTGGGGGCTGGCTGGTCCTTTCTCTTTTCAAGTGACAACGTTAACGTTGGGATGGTTTGGTCCCCTCAGGGAGAGAGAGGCAAAGAAGCGAAGCTGCACAAACATTCTGTAAACACGGCTTAGAGTTCTATCCTCTCCAAAAGTTCAAAGGGGAGAGCGATGGGGCAGAGTCAATGGAATCTGCCACTCGGGGAGGCACAGGCAACCTCCCTGTGCCTCCTCAACTGAGTCGAGAGTCAGACTCGACTCTATAATAATAATTATAATAATAATAACAACAACCGTGGTAAGGATCGAGTCCTCCTCGCCACCGGCGCCGCTGGGGTGGGGCCAGGGCCTAAGGCCTCCAGTCTTGGAGGGGCGGCGCTCACCAAGTCCACTGCTGGGCCTGGACCAGGGGGTGTGCTGTCGGGTACTGGGGGGTGCTGGCCGAGCTGTACTGGGCGTTGTACTGCATGTGCTGCAGCGACTGCGCGCTGTAGGCGGAAAAGGGGATGCCTGCCTGGAAGGTGGCGGCTGCCAGGTCCTGGGCTTTGAGCGCGTGGCACGGTTTGCCGTCCCTGACCAAGACCGGCACTGCCACACGGCGCGGCGAGGGCAGAGGCGTCACCTCCATACCTTTCTCCGCCCGGGCACGTTTCATCTTGTAGCGATGGTTCTGGAACCAGATCTTGACCTGTGTCGGCGTGAGACGGATGAGGCTGGCCAGGTGCTCGCGCTCGGGCGCCGACAGGTACCGCTGCTGCCGGAAGCGCCGCTCCAGCTCGTAGGTCTGCGCTTTGGAGAAGAGCACTCGGCGCTTCCGCTTCTTGCCTGCGTCCCCCCCGCCGCCCTGGGTCTCCTTGTCATTGTCCGGTGACTCGTCAGCCGAGGGCTCTGGGGACTTGGAGCTCGAGTCTTGGGGGGGAGCGCTGGCCGCCAGCCCGTGCACTGGGGGGGGGGGGGGGAAGAGAAGCGCATCAGGCGGCTGGAGGCCAAGTGCCACCTGGGTCACCCGGAGTCCCAGGGCTCTTCCGTGGGCCCTTGGCCCACTGGACCAGCCTAGACCCGCTGCCTTTGCAGCAATCCCCGCCCGAGGAAGCCGTCGGGGTCCGCTAAGGTTCAGAGGAGAGTCTGCGCAGCGGGGGCTCTGAGGCATAAGTTTCTAGGGGTTCCCACTATTCAGGAGAATTTAGTGCGAAGCAGAGTGTGGACGGTCATTGAGGGTTAAGGGCTCTGGACCCTTAAACAGTTTCCTCTTTGGAGAGACGTGGGCAGATTTTTAAAAGGAAAACCTCACAATCCCAGCATTGATGGGCTTGGCGGGGTAAAGCAGGTTTGGGGGGCTTTCGCTTTTGCTTTCGGGCTTTCTGGACGGACACACACACCCGCCGCTGCACGCACCACATAGTTTTTCTTTTTCTTTTACAATCATGCAGGGGCAGGGATGAGCTATTATACCCCAAGCCTCCTCCACCCTCTACTGCTAGCCGGACCCTAACCAGGGATCCCTGCTCCAGAAAGCAAAGCCAAGTCCTCTGGGCCATCTGAGTCCAGGGTACTCCGGCCAGAGCCATAAGTCCGGTTGACATCTCTAGCCAGCTCTTAGAAAGCGTCTCTCTTGTCCTTTGCTTTAATTTCTCCCGTAGAAAATATATGACATCAGGGACTGGGAAGGGATGCCTATCGAGGAGGGAAAAGGGCATACTAAGCAAATGTTTCAAAATCTAGGGATCCGGGATGGGACTTGGACATTAAATGGCTTCTTCCCCTAAACTCCCAGCGTCCACCCGGGTTACTGCCTTAGCAATGGAGGCAGCCACAGCCGTTGAGGCCAAGTTTCGCTACTTACGGGAGTATTGGAGGCCCTCGGTGCTGGCCAGCCAGCGAGTGTAGGGGTTGTCGCTGCTGTCGTAGAAAGGACTCTTAAGGGGCAGGCTCTGCACAGCGTCCAGGGCGCCCTGCCCCAGCGGCCCGGCCCTCTTGGCGGGCTCCGGCCCTTCGCTCTCCTCCTCTGGCCCTTCGGCCACCGAACCGTCTTCATCGTTGGTGTCCGGAAGGTCCAAGATGTCCTTGACTGAAAACCCCGTCTTTGTGTTGGTCAGCGACATGGTTCCGGACCCCGCAATTTATGCCACAAAGTTGTAGCCTCACTTGGTCAATTCGTGGCTCTCCCCAGCCCCAGCGGGCGGGGGAGGGGGGTTTAAGGAAAGGAATGGGGGGAGGGATGGGGGATGGGTTTTAATTATTGGGATAATTATTATTTAAAATGAGAGGACACTGTGGGGGGAAAAGGGAAAGGGGAAAAATAATAAAGCCCACCCGATGCCTCTCTCTTCTCGGAAAGCACGCAGAAATGTAGGCTGTGACTGGCGGCCTGCGCGCCCAGCGCCGCGCGGCCTCAGTTTGTAACTCCAGGAGAGGTGCCAAGGTGCCGTCAGCTCCGGCTCCGGCGGCCGCTCCGCGCGCGGTGGCGGCTGGTGGCGAGGAAAAAATGGGCCATTGCCTGAGCGATCAGTCCATATAAGGCTGGGCTCCACTCACGAACCTGGGGAGGGGGGATGGGGAGAAAAAGGGAGGGAGGAAAAGAGGGAGGGGGTCGAGGGAGCGAGAGAGGGGTGAAAAAAAAGGGGGGAAGAGACATTAAAACCGCAAAGGTTGGCCACGTGTGGGCGGGTCTTGGGAGTCAAGTGGATGAAGACAGTATTTGCAGATGTGAAATTGTGGGTTTTGGGGAGCTCTGCGCTCCCAGCCAACGGCCCTCTAGAGCAAGATGAGAGGTGTAACGTGTCAATTAATTGCAAAGATGGGGAGAGCTTTTTTTCTCCCTCAGTATTTACATACAAAGGACCACCGCGTCGCTCGCGAGTCCACACACTTGAAAGAGCCGTTTTAACAAATTGCATCTTAAGGGGGGGGGGGGTGGGGTGGGGTGAGAAAGAAAACAAAACAGAAAGGAGGGGGGCAAAGAATCCTTTTTAACATTCACAGGTTTCTACCTCTCCACGTCCCGTGCACAAGCCCCCCTTCAGCCCCCCAACTAGCCAGAAAATTAGCGATTTGTGGTGCCTTTGGAAAAGGGGGAGGGGGTGAAGCCTGAGCCGCTGAAATCTCTCCTTCCCATCGCTGGTGGTTCCCTAAACAAGATCCAGTTCAAATGGCAAGAGCCCAACTTCTGTAAGCCTCCTAGGTCAATATTTTGGTTGAAGCTTAAGGATGAGTACTAGAAATGACAAGTCAAGTAATTGATTCTAGTTAACCGCGAAAGAGCTGGAAACCCAGGAGAGGAATAGGCTTGGACATGCCAGAGCTACCACTGAGGACCACCCCCCTCCGGCCGCCTTTTATTTGCTAAAGACTCATTTACACCCCCTCTCCCAGCCCCCAATTTCCTAGTAGAGGAAGAAGACTGGCTCTCCACTTTCTGCTCTGCGGGCGGTCTAGAGAAGGGAGGGGCGGGAGCCTGCGGCTCTAGCAGTGGCAGGGTTCGGACCTGCGCCCTAGCGCCTTTGGCCTCTGCTTATTTCCAGCTGGAGAAGGGAAGAGCCTGGATACCCTGCTACCTTTTTATTATCCTAGCCTCCCAGGCCCTCTACCCTCCCAACCTTCAGCTAAAGGTGGAGCGGCCGTGAGAAAGAGAGGCGGTATTTTGTGTGTGTGTGTGTGCGCGCGCGCCTCCGATCCTGGTGAAGACCCAGAAATCCACGGAGACGAGGTCGAAGGTCTAGCGGATGTTGCTGCGTTGTCTTTATGTTTGCTTCTTACGTGCAAATGTTTTAGTTTCTCCAGTTTTGTTCTCCTCGGGGAGTGCGCTGGAAGGGCATGCTCCAGGCTTCCAGTTGGCTTTAGGTTAGTGTGAACTTTGCAACAACCTCTTTCAAACCTGGGAACTGAACTTCTGTAAGGTGGGAAGGAAAACGCTGTATCTTACACCCCCTTCATTCTATTTAAATTTAGGAGGTACGAGGCTGCAAGTTTGCTACATACCACTTGTTCGCCCCACTTAACATCAGGAGTGGGCTTAGCCTGGAGGGGAGGCGGGGGCAGAGAAGAACAGGATTGGTTCTTTTCATTTTTCCCTCTAACTGTCCTTGTTTGGGTTGCTTTAGTCCAGGCGAAGCAGACTGCTCAGGCACCAAGTCCTCCAAGCTCACAGCTGCTTGGGCCGCGGCGGCGCCCCCACCACCCCCGGGTTTCTAGAGCCTTGTGACAGCGCCTCACTCCGAGCTGCTCAGAGGCTTTCTGCAACTCTCTCTGCCTCGCCCCCAGTATGTGACGTGGGTGACAATGGCCCAGGTTGGAGCGAGCCCCACGTCGGCGCGTCCTGGGTGGTCGGACCCGGGCAAACACAAATACAAACCGATTGCTAAGCTGCGGACAATGAGGGAAATGTAGACAAATGTCCCGCTCCTGTTGGAAGCCTTTGTCCAGGCCCGGTTTTTGCATTTATTTCAGTGGCGAAATAATACATGATTGACGCTCTCTTTCAATGTGTCCTAACTGTTTGGAATAAATCTAAGGTTGTCCCTAGTTGTCATGGCATTCAACCCTTTTCAATGGACTATCTCTTCATTCATTTCTGAATCCGTCCACAATATTAAGGAAACCCCTTCATGTCGACGTTCCCCATTCCTCTTTCTCCTGCTTTTCTTTTCTCCTTTCTTCCTCCCTTTTCCTCTTGCAAGAATTAGTATCTGGTTTGAAACGTGTTCCTCAGACTCATTACTTTCTCTGTCTCCCCCCCCCCCCTTCTGTTTTTCCAGCTTCTTTCTCAGCTTTAGAGCCTGTTGCCTCTCCCTCCCTCTTTTCAGGTTGGGGCTCTCTGCCCGGCAGGGTGGGAGGGGGGAAAGTCAGCTTTCCAGAAGGGGGGGGCAATTTGGATCCAGGGGCAGGATGGGCTTGCTACACCATTGTTACTCAGTGGCTAAATAAATACTGGGGAGAAATAGTTTCTCAACTCAAGCATTGCAAGGAAAAAAATTCTTCCTTTGTTCCCCCTCCTTCTCTGTTTTAGAGGAAGGGACTTCTTTGAGGTTCAGGGGAGCCTCTATGGGGGTGGGATGTGGGGCCAGAGCACTGCTTGGTTGGACCAGGCCAGTTCTTGAAATGAGTGGAAAAGGGGTCGCTTGTTACCAGTCTCAGAGTCACCTTTAAGTCTTTGATGTGGGTGTTCCTCTGGGAGCCACCTAGACCCTGTCCATTTCCTTGTTAGACTACCTAGCACTCTTTGCCAACTTTACTCTCTGGCTTTTCCTAGGCATAGTGAGCCTTTCTTCTTAGAAGCAGTCAGTGGCTATTGACCACGCTCCTTTCCCAGCAAAGTGCACCAGAGAATTGTTTGTTTTCTTCAGGGAATTCTGGGAATTAATGGTGGGGAGGGAGTGCTTGCTTGGGTGCTTTGGGACAGACGCCCCTCCACCCCAGTTCACTGAGGTAGCAAAAGTTCACAGAGGCCGGGGCTGTCAGAATACCCACTCCTGGGTCTCAACTAAAGCAGACCAGAAGGCAGCTCAGCCCACAGGGTCTTTTTCTGCATTGCCTGAGGACCCATCCTTCCCCTGCGGACTCAGGAAGCCACCTGGCTCTTGCCCAGCTCCACCCTCACCACTTAAGCCATCTTTGAAGGTCTGGGGGCACTGGACAGCTAGACTAGGAGGGCAAGAGAAACTTGGGCCTTGCCTTCAGCTGCGAACAAGACGTGCTCATTCGGTCTTTTCCTTGGGGACCCGGAGAGTTCTGTTCGTCACCCTTCCGTGGCCCCTGGGGTTTCCACGTCTGCTTCCAGAGCGTTAAAATTTGCAATTGAAAAGACGTAGGAAACCCGCTGGGATGCTCGTAATTGAGGGGGAGAAACCAGGCTTGTTAGAAGATCATAAAATGCAAGTCCCTCAGGGGTAGCTGGCAGACGTGGGAAGGCCTGCACAGGCACAGCTGGAGGTAGGGGACTGGTCTCCCGCCTAGACGGAGCTCCAGCGTCCTCCAGACTTCGCGGGCTGAGCTTGGGGTCAAAAGAATGGACGGGTTAGAGGCAAAGGAATTTCTAACCAAATTAAACAAGCAGTTGTATTCTAAGGACACCCAAAAGGCCTCCCAGAAAGAGTCACAGCTGGGCCTTTGGACCATCTTCATGGCGAAATCCTACATATCCAGCAGTATGAGAGGACCCAGTCGCTTGCCCCTTCCCTCTTAGAAGAGTCTGGTATCAATGTCTTGCCGCTTCAATTCAGGATATGCGAGTGCCTGCTTGTGCTGGCACCGGTTTCAACTCTGCGAGGACCTGTGCTAGTCTTGTTCACGCAGAATTCTTTAGTAAGCTTTTTCCAAGCTCTGCGTTGAGGCCAGGAGAAGACAGCATTTTGAGTGTCGCCAAGTTTGTGTTTGGGCTCAGTTGCAGTAGTGGTAGGTCGGCCCTCAGAGTCTCGCTCTTGTACGCCTTTTCCTGATGTTGCAAACTTAGGGAGTTGAAGTGGGCACTAAAGTTCTACACGGAGCTACCCTGGGCTGGAGAGAGACCTGTTTGGCACTTCTCCTGGGTCAACCTGACATCCGGAGCCCTGCTCCTGCAGCACCCTTGGGCTTTATCTTCAGGATCTCATTCTTCCAACCCTTAGAAGAGGCGCGGTGAGTTACCAGCGGGCGACAAGAGGAAGGCCACCCTCTCCCTGGAAGCTACAGAAGAACCTTCTTTGGGGTGTTTAGGGGGCGCAGAGGCCTCGTGGGTGAGGGCTCACTCGACTTCTGTTGCTGAGCTCTGGAGCAGACTGAAGCACCCGCTCAGGGGGCTGGAGAGCACGGCCGCCAAGCTGAACAATCGCTGGAGGCCCAGAAGGGGAGAGAATGTACACAGGCTAAGTGGCCCCACTCCAGGACAAGTGGCCCTCTAAGTCGGCCGGTGTTTACCTGTTTACTTTCCAGGTAGCTCAAACACGAGCGCCCTTTTCGGTGCTCAGGAGCAAGGGGCCACCTACCTGCGACCTGCTTTCAGGGCCTCTCACTTTTCCTCTCGGTGGCTTTACGCCCCCTGTTGGGGAGGGGGTGAGTTCTAAACTCCAGCAGGCACCCTAAGGAAGAATGGTAGTTTGAGAAAGTCCAAAGAGGCTTTGGCACTTTCCTTCTTTTGGCACGAGCCCCTCCGTGTACCTGTGGATCAAACAGCCGTCCTTGCGTGGCGTTCTACCCCTACTCTCCCATCTCGGCTGGTTGGCCTCTTGGGACTTTTGAGTTCACATCCCCCTCAGCTGGTGAACGTTTGCTGGGTAGGTGCATTCTCCAGAGGAAGGAAAGACAGATGAAGTCTTAGGGGTGGGGATGAGGGTGAGGAATCTTGAGCGTCGGGTCCAAAGGGAGCAGGCGACCTTGAAGAGCCCAAAGCTTCAGCTATCCTCGGGCACCCCTCATCCTCCACACCTACAAAGCATTTCCAATCATGAAAAATACAAGGTCTCTTCCCTTTATTTGGAACACTATTTGTTTGACTTCATTTCTTTTATTATTTTCTTCCTTTCTTTTTCTTCTTCTTTTTCTCTTCCTTCCTTCTTTTCTTTCTGGAATAAAAGGGGCTGAAAAGAACTCCCCTTGCTGGTAGAGTATGTGGCTGAGCTCTCAGGCCCTGCACACCCCATCTCAGATAACAACCTTCAAGTGGATTAGTTTATTGTCTGGTTAGTGCTAAGGTGCAAGCGTTTGTCTTCTTTCACTCCCGAAACAAAGCGGCGCACCTTCCTGTTCCAGCGATGATTAACGGCGTCCACACAAAGGTTTTGTCGGAGGAGAAAGGTTTATTTTATCTCTGGTTGGAGGCAGAGACTGGTATGCACTCTAAATAGAGGGGCATGGAAAATGGCTCCCATCCTGATTCCTGTGAGTGGTCATAAAGATCACTTTTTTTTTTAAGGCATCCTCAAAAACAGGCTCCAAGGAGGTTTTTGGCAAGAGCTGGGGTTGCAAGAGGTTGGGGTATCAGCCCTGCCATCCCACGTGAAAGAAATTCTGACACTGTGGCCCAGGAGTACCACTCAGCCCCCTTCCAAACCCAGAAAATGAAGTTGGGGGGGGTGTTGTGGAAAGTCAGCTCTAGCTTCAGTTGGTTGGCATGTACCTTTGCCCCTGGGGCAAGTGCACTGATAGAGGGTGTGTGAATGCTGCAGGGAGGCCAGACATCTAGCAGGGAAGAACCTGACCTCACCAGTCATATAGAGCAGATGGGCCAGTCATGGAGGCTGGCTGGATGAAAACAGTCTACTGTGAGTTCAAGCTTAAGGTGAGTTTTTCTCTCCTTCCTTCCTTCCTTCCTTCCTTCCTTCCTTCCTTCCTTCCTTCCTTCCTTCCTTCCTTCCTTCCTTCCTTCCTTCCTCCCTTCCTCCCTCCCTCCCTCCCTCCCTCCCTCCCTCCCTCCCTCCCTCCCTCCCTCCCTCCCTTCTTCCCTCCCTTCTCTCCTCCCTCCCTCCCTCCCTCCCTCCCTCCCTCCCTCCCTCCCTCCCTCCCTTCCTTCCTTCCTTCCTTCCTTCCTTCCTTCCTTCCTTCCTTCCTTCCTTCCTTCCTGTCTGTCTTTGGCACATACCATGGCATTAATTCTTTAAAAGCAGGAAAGGTAGGATGAAAGGCACTAACCAGATGAGTTCCCTATGTCTTCAAAAAGGTGGGGTCAATAAGTTTTCCAAGCCCAGGAATTGAGCTCCAATTATGTTGGCAGATAACCAGTGAAAAATGATCAGACCTAGTCATGAGACCTACAGCCTGGGGTCCCCAAGCAGGTAAATGTGGTTGCAGGAGAAAGATAGTTAAGAGATGCAGTCCTCCTTTTCTTTTTCGAGGCAAAATATATAACACTTTACCAATTATCTGCCCCCACCAAAGGGAGTATTTCCCTAAGATGTAAATTGTCATAGAAATTGGGATTTCTTGTATTAATCAGCCTTATTGTGTGGGCATAAGACCCCGAGGGTATATGTTAGGACTTTGATAAACGCACTTTAATGAGATCTTTGAAAATGCATCCAATAAACTAAGAGGCGAGAAAAGCCGTTTAACTTTCATGGATGTTAAATTGAACACGAAATGTGGCTGCGGGCAGACTACAAAATGGAACGGGCCTCCCTCCAATATTTTCTTTAAAAACGTAGCTTTAAGCCCCCCTCGGGCCAAAGGAGCCTTGTTCCAGCCAATCCATTATCATCGCTTATTGGGAAACCAAACGACACGTCCCCGCGGGCGAACCCCTTTCCTTTATTCGTTAGCACAGCTCTAATGATTAAATATGGCACAATGAGATTATGCATCATCACTGTTGCCTTCAGGAACGTTCTTCCAGCCAAACCCGACCTTCCCTTGATAAAGGCGATTCCAATGCGGGAGATTCGGGTTTCTCAGGGATGCAAGGCTCTGAGAGCACTTTCTAATCTGAATTTACTCCTTAACACGTGACAGAATCATTACCACAGACTTTGGGAGCCAAGCTGCTTCTCCTAACCCGTTAGCATTCAGCACTTCAAGACAGACCAGGCGGGCTGATGGGCAACGCAGTCACCCGTGCGAGAGGAAGGCAAGCTCTCAGTCGGAGCTAAGTGCAGGCAAAGACAGACACACACCCGCGGGGGCCTCCCGCACAGAGCACTGAATAGGGACGGCTGAGTCTCTGTCTTATCTCTCCAACCTGGCACCAAAGGTTTTTCAGGAAGCAACGTCCCCTCTCCATACCAAATTCCAAGTGCCACCAAAGTGGAGAAGGAGCGAGAGGCATAGAAAGGCCTGTTTGTGAGTCTGCGTGCTGGGGAGGGGAGGGTATGATAGGATCAGTGGAGGGGTCTTCCAGAAGACACCCTGACTTTAACAGGCCCCACCAAGGTTCATTTCTGATCCTCTGGCGATCTCTACTGTCACAAATGAGAACTGTCCAGAGCCCGGTGAGGCCCAGGAGACACTAATGTTTCAAGCAGCAGGTTTTCGTCGCCTCCCCGAAGATCACCATCTACGGCTCCAGCCCCCAGCCCTGTGGGTCCTTGAATCTGATTCCCGCCGCTCACCCTCCAGCTCCTTACGGCTCCCGGAGCCACTCGCGTGCCAGTTCCGCCCCAGAAGGAACCTTCCTTTCTCATTAGGCGCCATCTCCAAATTCCTTGGTATTCTGGCCTCTGCTTACCAAGCTGAATCGTGAGTCACCAGCGGCGCGCACCAGGAGACTCACCCCTCAAAGGTGGGGGCCGCGGCGCGTCCTTCCTCACTGCAGCCAGCAAAGTCGAAGAGCCCCGGGGGGGTGGGGAGGAGGCTGGCGAGGCGCTGGACGCGCCCGTTCCGCCTCCCACTCCCCGCGCTGCGGGGACAGCTCCGCGGCGTTTCAACACCCGCCTTTATCTAGTCCTCCACCTCCCGGGACGCCCCCTCCCGCTGCGCCCTTCCCCCTACCGCAGGCCTCCCGGGCGGGGCTCGAGGGTCAGCAGGGCTCGACGTGGGCGGTGGTGGCAGTGGGCGCCGCTCCTGCCCACGGAGCTGGGGGGACTCCAGCAGCGGCCCAGCTACCCCCCGCCCCCCGCCCCCAAGACAGCCCTACGTGCTGTCAGGTGCGGCTGCGGGAACACCTGGAGTCTGTGGCAGGTAAAACTTTTCTCAACGACAGATGCGACCAGAGGGAGGAGGCTGTCCCTTCTCGAGGCCTCCTTCCCCTGGTGACCAGCCAAGTCCTTGGAGGGCTTAAGATGCCTGTGTCTGCCCACCTGCTGCTTCCCGACTCCGTGACTCTGGGACAGAGCCAGGTCTCGAGTCTAGAGATGGACGAGAGGGTCGCCTCGCCGAGCTGTTCAGAGGCTTGGTCCTCTAGGCGTAGCGAGGTCCCTGCCCGGGATGTGGTCGCGTCCCGGCGGTAGCAAAGACCGACCCCAGCGCCGGTCAGCCCCAGGAGAACAGACAGTGTGTCCTGGCAGTGGGAAGGCTGGGGAGCTCTGGGCTCCCGGCTCCTTCTGCAGCCCGGGGGCCGTTAGACCGAAGCTTCGGGCGCCCCGGGAGCAAGCGTGCATGCAGGACGTGCGCGAACAGGAGGCTCACCTGGAGTGCGGCGGCGCGGTTCCGCCTCGGCTAGCTTGTGCTCCCGGCCTCGGGTACTCCGGCCTGCCGCTGGGGAGCCCGGGTTGTGGCGCTGCGGGCGAGCGCCCTCCTCCCAGCTTTGGGCTGGGGCTCCAGCCGCGCTCACTCGCCCGCTCCGGGCCCCGCGGCAGCCGCAGCCTCCGCGGAGGGGCCGCTCCCCCGCGCAGCGCTCTGTTTGTTTTTCTAGCCCGACTGACGTGAGTCAAAATATTGGCCATATGTTCAGCGGTAATAAATTGGGTATGAGCGCAAACACACTTGGGCTTCGATGGCTCTTTCAGCTGCCACATGGCCGGCTTGAGAGGGAGGGGGTTTCCACCTTCCACCCTGCCGTGGCCCCTTCTCCCCCAATCCGGGTGGGATTTCTCCGTGGCGTCCCTCTGAGCTGGAGACCCGGGCCCACAGTCTTCCTTGCACTCAACCCCCCTCCTCTGTGCCCATCAGTGCCCAGCGCGGTGTAGCTCCTGGCGAGCCCTGGCTGCTGGTTAACAAGGTCGCCATCTATAAATTGTTTGGTCGCTAAGACGCCATAAAACCAAAGGGCCAGATGTGGCACGTTATTTATGTGTGAAAGCGCATTTACTCTAGATATGCGAGTCCAAGGCAGATAGCACTTCGTAGGAGGTCACAGACCTCTGGGCCTCTGCTTCAGTCTCCTCCTCTGGTGCACTACCCAGCCTAGATTGAGGGATGTAAGTCTTCCCGGGAAAGGTGTTCAGCTCTCTGCAGCCCAGGAAGTATTTGTGCCAAGGTGCCACCTGTGCAGGATTAGTCAACCTCACTCCCCACCCCTCTTCAGACCCGCTTCTGTTTCCTCTCTCTTGTCCCCTTCCCCATCCCTCAAGTCTGGGAGGCTGTTTTCCTTTCTCTCTCTCTCTCTCTCTCTCTCTCTCTCTCTCTCTCTCTCTCTCTCTCTCTCTCTCTCTCTCTTTTCTTCCAGAAAGCCCATGACACCTAGGTCTGATCCAGGAAACCTGGGTTTGCTCTCTCTCTCACCTAGGTAGAGTAAGTGTGAGGGTTCCCAGACCCTCTAGGGAGAAATTAATTGGGGTGGGTGGGTGGGAATCAGGACAGGAAACCTAGGAAGGGGTAGCTCACCTGGAGAGAGAACTGAGACTCCTCCTTCCTCATGGACTGGGCTTTCTCAAGCCCAGGCTGTATTTAAAGTAAAGGCAGCTAAGGCCCTCCTAGGAAGCCACACCAGCAGTTGCATGTGAAACCCAGCCAGCCGCATGTGCCTCAGGAAAGCAAGGATATATTGTACTATTGGACCATAATAGAAAACAATTGTCTTGCTTTTCTCCTTCAGAAAGCAGTTTGCAGACTGCATGTCCCCAAACTGGTCACCTCACACTTCCCTCACATGAATTCATTAAGAGTCATTGTCTCTCCTGGCCATTATTTGATTCTTTCTTGAAGTGAACCCAGCTCTCTCTGTGGTTAATAAGCACTGAGCCAGGCCTCCTACCTTCCTTCTCATCTTCAAAACACCTGGGGTTCCCTGAATGGCATCTTCCTCCTGGCCACAGAAAATAAGAGATGAAAAATGTTACCCTACTGCAGGGAAAAACATAAACATCTGGCTTCACTATTACAAGGTACCCCTCCATCGCGTTCCCTGGATAACTGTCCTTAGGTGGCTCTTAGGGGCGGGAAATGATGCTATTGAAAAGAAGTGGGAGGGAAAGAAAGAATGAATATGTGAATCTGGGGGGGGGGCGGGGCACTCAACAGGTCACAAGAGAGCTAGAAAACCCACCTGGACACAGCCATGGATAACACCTTAGCAGACTATCCTGAAATCTTCAGTTACTCTAGAAAAATCTAAATGAATCTTCAGGCCTTCAGGGATGGTTGAGGTTAGAAAATTAGTAAAAATTAAAATTGAATTAATTAAATCGTTTCTGAGGGTTTAATCCAGGTCTTGCATGAACTAGGCCAGCACTGTACCACAGAGATGTAGTCAGTCTCCAGGGATTTGAAGTTATTACTTATATTTAAAAACTGAAATATAGAATCTTTGGTTTTTCACCACCTTCAGGAGTTTGTGATGCGTTGTTCCTTTGGGTGAACTTCCTGCTGCCTGTCCAACATTATACAAAAGGAGTTGATGGGAGGCCTTTACATTGGTTGCCTTATGGGGATGGATGTGCACTGTGATAAGACTGTCCCACTGGCATCACAGACATCTGTAAGGCTATGTTCTGGGATGGACAGGAGGGTCTTAGAAGCTTGGAATTTGTTGGGCTCAGTGAAGAAGTCAGCCTGAGAGACATGAAGCACCACGTTTACCAGGCAGGCTTCATCTCATCCCCATGGTGGCAAACCCCATTTAGAAAGAGCAAATGGACCACCCAGGTAATTGTTAGAATTCGATGCAAAAAGGATGTAGAGAGGACCAAGCTGAAGATGAAACACAGCTGCTTCATTGTATCTCCTCAAGGGCCCTGGGCTTCTTCAGAAACCCATTGCAAAACCTGGCCTCACTAAGCACTCCAGACCTGTGCAGGATCATCAAGCCCTGATACCTTTCCCAGCTTCACCTCCTCCCCTAAGACACGACTTCTTTGTGTAGCCATGGCCATCCCAGAACTCACTCTGTAGACCAGGCTGGCCTCCAATTCATAGAAAACCTCCTGCCTCGGCCTCCTGAATGCTAGGATTAAAGGCATGGGCCACCACCAAACTTTCTAATGCTGTTACTATTTTGGAAATGTTCCTGTCTGATCCAAAGACTTGAACTTCACAGAACTTTCATACTGGGTAAGTTTTGTCCTACAAAGTTCCCTGAAGTATCAGTTCTGAGACTTCATATGGTTCTTCTCTGGGAGGGAGCAGTTCTCGGAATTTATAAGTAAATGCTCACCAGTTGTGCATCCTTGACTTTTGCAGGTACATCTGTTGTACCTACTGACTCCTGTTGTAAGTGTGCTTTTCTCAAGAGTCTTTCTCAGATCTCACCTCCATGAGAGCCTCTCTGGACATTCATGTTTCTCACACAAGGCACTCTTCCTTGGTGAGACTGGCCATGTAACAACTCAATGCATGGGAAAAGCAAACATTTCTTACTGAGAGAACCATGGTATTACAATTTGGCTGACTGGTTGGGTCTGTGGGTTTTGTTTCTTCTTGAGACATAGTCTGTCCATTGTAGCCCAGGCTGGGCCTCCTTTTGGAATCACACAGTCACACTTAGCTGCACAATTGTCTTTGTTTTTTTTTTTTTAAGTCCAAAGGTATTTTAGTTCAGTTCAGAACACACTGGAGTTCTTTGAGGGCATACGTGCTTCTTTTCTTCCCACAGAACTCTGAGCAGAGTTGGGAAGCAGAAGACCGAAATCCTGCTTAGGAGTCTCCTAGGCTCCAGAGACCAAGCAGGGTCCCAGTTCTCCCTTATTTCCTGCAGAGAGCCATAGGAAGCAAATGCAGCACAAATGGGTTGTTTTGTGAAAGAGTTGGCAGCCTGTGCCAAGTCTTCAAGAGGTGAAAATCCAGTGCCTTTGGAAACAGAGCTAGGTTAGTAGTGAGCTGTAACGGGAGCAAATCTGCAGGGTATGGAGATGTGTGGTTAGGATGAAAAATTCCTAAAATGGACTTTTGTATTGGGCACACAATGCTGCAAATATATCACAGCTGACAGAAGCTGTACACACAACACAGATAGATTGTGCAGTTCATGACTTTTGTCTCAACAAAGATGCCCGAAAAGCCAACATCTCTTTTCTTCCTCTGGGTTAGAAGATAGGAGGAGTGGAAATGAAGCTGGGGAAGAACAGGAGAGTCTGAGCTGTAGCTCATCTTCCTAACTTTATGCTGATTATTTTTGAAACAAAGTTTTACAACGGTGCCCAGAATGGTCCTGCAGTTATAGTCCTCCTGTTTCAATGACCCCCTGGTCCACTTATTCCAAATGCTTTCAAGAACACAGGAAGTTGAAAGTCTACCAGGATGTACACCTGCCTACTGTCCCCCGCCCCAGTCAACCTCTATTAATGTTTTGCCTATCCTAAATGCACCTTATCTTTGCAGAACTATTCAGCATTAAGATTTCAGAAGTCCTGACACATTCCCCACTGGATATAGTTGCATGTATTTCTCAGGAATGGATCTTCTTCAAGAGAGCCACGATAGCAGTACCACACTTCAGAACATCAATAGTATCAAGGCCATAATACTGTCTGATAGTCATTCTTTATTTACAGTGCTTAAGTTTTACTGAAAACAAAATCTATTTTATAACAGCCTAGTTTTTTTTTTTGTTTTTGTTTTTGTTTTCAGATCTAGGACTTGTTCTGGGATTGTGTACTGTGTTGGAGCTTTTACTGGCGCTGGGCATTGAATCATCTATTGCATCTACCACGGAGTTATATTCGGTGTCTGTATTTGTTTACGTTTTTAATTGGTACTAGGTATTGACCATAGGACCTTGTGGTCCTAGGCTATATAGTAGGTTTATAGCACTGAGCCATACCAGCCTTGAAAGCTTGGTTAGTGTCTTTATTCTTTTGAAATGCATTACACTATTTCTCTGCCAACTGCTTTTCTTCTACTCTTCCCCCTTGTCATGGACTTTGGAGAATCCAGGGCATTGGTAGGCCACCCTATACTTTGGCCTTGCCAGATTACTTTTCTTGTATTTTTCTCGCTATCCTACCTCTGTTCAGCTACAAGCTAAGTGTCAGTCCCAGAGCATTAATAGAAGCATGCTTCACACATGGCTTAAGGACACCTCAGGTGGGGCACCAGAGTGTGTCTCGAAAGGAGGCAAATCACTTCTCTCTATGGCTGGCTGCCAGGTCAGCTCATGCGAGTTAGTGATCGCTGAGTCATTCATGTACGTGAATGACTCCATGGTGTTGGTCCAGTGTTCTTTGCTTCTGTGTAGATGCTCGATAACCACCAACTGCTTCCACACCAATTTTCAGCATCTCTCGGGGTGTCTGCTTTTCTGCTTCCATTCCTGTTTCTTTACCATTCCCTACCCTCCACTCCTCACATCTGTCTTTTCCCCTACCTCTCAAAAAAATCACAATGTAGCCCAGGCTGGCCTTGAACTACTGCTCAGCCCCCTTTAAGCTGTGATCTCAGGCCTGTGTCACCATGCTAAGCCTCTCTCTCTGTCTCTCTGTCTCTCTGTCTCTCTGTCTCTCTCTCTCTCATTTGAGACAGGGTCTCTGTGTGTAACAACCCTGGCTATCCTGGAATTCACTTTAGACCAGACTGTCCCCAAGCTTCCAGAATTCCACCTGCCCCCTGTCTCCAGAGTGCTGGAGTTAAAGTTGTGCACCATCATGCCTGGCCTGCTCCTGTTCCTTTTTGTTTTGTATTCTGCTGTAGTTTTCTTTTTCTTCAGTCCACTCTTTTGACAGCAGTGAGGGACACTGTCTCAACTGCCAGTGTTCAGGACTAAATAAAGTCCTGTTCCATGACACATTTTATTGTTTTCTAGTAAAAAAGGTGCATGGAATAGAAGATGTGAACTTTAAAATGGGCAGTCATATCATTTTCAGCACCTCTGGCTTATAGGATTATTGCAACCGAAAACCATGAGCATGCCTATCTACCTTTGAGCTATACCTTCCAGTCCTGGAAGTATTGCATATTAATATTTGCATGTTAAAGACTAGTCTTACTCTTTGGTTTCTGGTCAGAAGTTTCTGTCTGAATAGCATAGTTCTCTAACAGAGAGGTCACAGGGCAGGAGTGGGGCTGAGTCCCAAAGTTAGGTGTTCTAGGCTCAGGGTAGTCTAGAGGTTGGGCGTTGTTTCTTATAACAACATAGTTGCACACAGGTTCACTGTTCACCTTCCTCACTTCATGAATCACAGACAACATCCTCCGCTCTCCTCTGTCATTTGTTCTTCTTGTGGCAGTGGGGTGAGGGAAGGTGGGCATGGGTGGAGCCTGGGGAGTGTCCTACCAAGAGAGACTTTACCAAAGGAAGGCATATTGCTTGACATTTAAAATCAGAGAGAAAAAAGCAGCTTATGTTTCCTTGGAAGGAATTTGGCCACCCTTATATCATTGGAAGTAAAATACAGAAAGGCACAGAGATCAAGTGCAACTGGTATTTCCTGTAATAATCATGTAGTTACTGTCCCTGATCCTTTTATGTGTTAGGGGTGAGAGGATGAAGGTAGGAAATTAAACTTCCTTGTACTTCATCCAGAGAGCTTCCCATAGGTGATGGGCAATCCATTGGCTGAATTACAAGTTAGTTTTTGAGCCCCCTAGGGTTTTCTTGGTGAAGTTATATTTATCTGACCCTAGTGAGTTTAGCTCTTTGAGTGATTTTTTTTGGGGGGGATGTGTGTGTGTGTGTGTGTGTGTGTGTGTGTGTGAATATCATGGCTGATATCACAATAAAGGAAATGATAAGGCCAGAGCAATTACAGCATCAGAGGAAGAAAAAAAATTACATTTGGGACCAATCACAAAATTGTCATCTAGATCATGGTTGTCAAGTTGTAGCTGGTGCTGATGCTGCTGTTGGGGGAAAAAAAAACCCCTCATCATAAATCTCAGTGATTCTTTGACAGTTTTCAATTTCAATGGGAAATCATGGAGGTGAATTTGATAAAGGGCTTGGTGAGGAGGGAAAGGTTTCTCCCACCACTCCCGTTTCTTGTCAATTTTAGAGATCATCAGAGAATTTGTAAATCTTGTTGAGTTTAAGACTTTAAATTGTTTGGGCTGTTTTTTTCTTTATTTCAGGACTGGGTGTTGATACAGCAACCATGTGCATGATTTACCACTGAGCCACCCTACTGGCATCATATCAGAAGTGTTTGTATGGTAAGGACTTCGCAGAAGAAGAAACAGGTCATTTGGCCTGTCGTAGAGGAACTACAGTGTTTTTGGTCTTGTTTCTTGAAAAAAAAAATTACCCAGTCATTAGCTTCAGAAATTATTTTTACTTAGGCTCTGTGTTCACTTGGTGTATGAGTTTGCTAGAACTGAGTAATATGTACCATAAACTGAGTGGCTTAAACAATCATTTATAGTCCGAAGGCCAAAAGCCCTAAACCCACATGCTAAGCAGAGAAGATCAGGATTCCATTCTTAGCTTAGAGATGACTGTGTTCTTCCCATGTCTTTTCCACTTGTGCATATCTGCAATGTCTCTGTCCCCAGACCCTGTGGATGGAGATCACTCAGTGGTGGTGATCAAATCCAGTGCCTTGTGCATGCTAGCCTGGTGCTTTAGCATTGTACGTCAACTTCAACCTAGACCGTCTGCTTTTAAAAGTGAAGAGATCCATCATACTCAATTTGGTAACATCCCAGTGACCACCTGTCTACTTGTTAAGCTCTGTAAATATCTCCAAATATGGTTGCATCCTAAAGATCAGTGCTTTGGATGCGATGAGAATGTTAAAGATCATGGAGGGCTTAAAGACCCAATGCCATATTTAGTCCAGTGTCAGTGCTGGCCTCTGAGTGTAAATGCTTTGGGTTTGGCTGTGTAGTATTTCATATGCATTTAGAAAGCTGCAACTTTTAAGTGAATAAAAGAGTTTGAATAGTAATTGTGGTGGTTTGAATGTGCTTGGCCCAGGAAGTGGCACTATTAGAAAGTGTAGGCTTGTTGGAGTAGGTGGGGCTTTGTCACTGTGAGGGTGGACTTTGAGACCCTCTTTCTAGCTTCCTGGAAGACAGTCTTCTTCCTGGCTGCCTTCAGATCAAGATGTAGAACTCTTGGCTCCTTCTCCAACATCATGTCTGCCTGGACACTGTCGTGCTTCCTGCCATGATGATAATGGACTAAACCTTTGAACTTATAAGTCAGCCCCAAATAAATGTTGCCCTTTGTAAGAGTTGCCTTGGTCATGGTGTCTCTCCTCAGCAATGGAAACCCTAACTACGACAGTAATATTGCTATTGTTTGGATCAGTGATTTTCAACCTTCCTAATGCTGCCCCGTGATGCTTTAATATCTTATGTTGTGGTGACCCCCCAACCACAAAATTATCATGACCTGCAGATTGAGAACCCCTGATTTGAATTTTCTTTTCTTTCTTTCTTTCTTTCTTTCTTTCTTTCTTTCTTTCTTTCTTTCTTTCTTTCTTTCTTTCTTTCTTTCTTTCTTTTTTTTTAAAATTCTGCCTTTTTGAGACAGCATCTCATTATGTAGTCTAGGGTAATCTTGAATTCACCATCTTCTTATCTCAGCTTCCCAAGTGCTGGGATTACAGATGTGCATCACCATGCTTGACCTGCTTTGGATCTTCATTGTCCCTACATGTTCAGGTGTGTTTCCTGCAGTGGCACCATTGAGAATTGTATCTTTTAGGTAATGGGGCTTGCACTATGGGACTCAGTATGGTGGCTCCTCAAAAAAATGTACCCTAAGTATTTGACATCAGTATACCACAGTGACACTTACAAAATATGCTTATAGCTTACTAGTCATAGTAGCAGAACTGTGGATTGTAGCCTAGATTTCTAACAAGAGCTGGATGGATAAAGACCATGTGGTGTATATACAGAACAGGCTTTCATTCATTTGTAGAGATGAGTGAAGTTTTGACATCTGAAAAAAATGGATGGGACTAGAAATCATGTTATCAAATAGGCCAAGTTCAGAAAGAAAAAAAATCACATGTTTTTTTTTCTTGTATGTGAAGACATGTGATGTTGACTTCTGTTCCCCACCCCTTGAAAGTTAAACATGGGACTTCAAGAGGGGAAGAAAACATTTGAAGGGAGATGTGAGGGATAAGAGTGGGTGGATATGGAATATGTGTCTTATGAAAGCAGGGGATTGCTTGGGAAGGAGAAGGGGACTGAGGAGATGGGGAGAGGTGGGGTGGTGAGGGAAGAGCAGAAGAAGAAGAACAAAGTGTAAC
Organism: Mus caroli; assembly: GCF_978045245.1. Taxonomy (NCBI): domain Eukaryota; kingdom Metazoa; phylum Chordata; class Mammalia; order Rodentia; family Muridae; genus Mus; species Mus caroli. The sequence goes on along the minus strand of NW_028227257.1, from coordinate 32,728,254 downwards.
AATATATATGAAAACATTACAACAAAACTCATTCTATGTGCTGAGCAAAATAACAAGAACAAGAAGATCAAATGAGATAGAAAAAAAGAGGCAGGGCCTATGGAGAGGTCTTCAGGTCATTGGAGTGTGCCCAAGAAGGGGATTGTGGGAACACAGCTCCTTCCTCTTCTTCCATCTTGCTTCCATTTACTTCACAGCCATGAGGTGAGCAGTTGACCTCTGTTTCCAACACGGCCACCCAGCATCCTGCCCAGAAATGGGTCCATCTATGTGACCACAGTTGGAGACTCCTAAAACTTTTCTCTCTGTAAGATCATTTTTCGTGGGTATCAGTTAAACTGACAGACAGCAGAGCTGGACAAATTCCATTAGAAAATTGGGCATGTGTGTAGCAACAACTTGGAGAAAAGAGAAAAGTAGCTGGGTCCTATGCTCCCTCTGAGGAAGCTGCTGTGACCCTGGTCTCTTAGAGCTCTGCCCGCACTGTGTTCACCATCTCTTCTCTTTGGCACCCCTTCCTTTGATATCTCACCACAGAACTACATGTCTCTGATAGATGTATAATTCTCACTGAATTAATGGAAGATTTTTGGCTCACTAATAACCTCCAGTTGAGCATTGAGATGTAATTACAATGCTTCTGTCTTCGTCTTCATAGGCTCGTGGCTTTCAGGAGCTCATAGCATTCCAAGCAAGGGCTCATTACAGTAATCCTCTTAACATCACTTGGACCGGAGTTACAAGTGTCATTATTCTCATCTTGTGGGAGGAAAACCTGAGGGACAGAAGAGGAAGGACTATTGTCTAATGCCACAAAGAGGGACAGAAGGGGCCTCACTGTCCCTTTATGGTGCCGTTTATTCTGGAGAGTTCTATATTTATCTAGACCATCCCCCAAGGCAGCCCTTCTTTTCTATTTTGGCATCTCCAGTCACTGTTTGTGTATGCTGGCTGGTGTCTGGCCCAGGCACAGTTCTGGCTGAATTGAGAAGAAAAAAACGACAGAACTCCCATTATAATGCAGTGTTTATTATTGGATCAATATGATCGATGGCCACCTGTCAGATCTGTAACATTATCTGGGAACCAGCAGATGGAGCTGTTACAGATAGCATTCAGAAGTTTGTTTATTCTCCAGAGCATGGCTTTCCATCCTGGGGGAAATACCACTTCATTGTCCGAGCCTCGGCGTTGTTTGCAGCCAGATGTTGAACACACCTCTTCTCTTGGCCCAAGACTGTGGAATCAAGAGGTCATTTAGGTGCAGGGCCATGGTTTTCACATGGAAGCAGTCTTGTGACAGTCACTGACTTCCTGCAGGCCCTGGTGGCCAAGAACAGATGAGTCCTATGTACAACAAGAACATGACATACACCATTATCTAGAATTCTTCTACTTAGACTCCCAGAAGTGGTTACATATGGTGTGCTGGAGGGGACAAGAAAGCTGCTGGTTTTTGTGAATGCAGCATCTATCACTACTTCACTACTGATAGACTCATGTTCTGGTCCTTAATTGAACAGGAGAGTTTGTTTTACTTGTACTAAGAAGGATGGTGCTACATGACTCTATCTTGAACTTTTGAAGATGCCCGTCATACTTAAATATATTTACCTTCCCTTTTTCCTGGTGGGTGTTTTGTTTTTTTTTTTTTTTTTTTGTGGTGGTGGGTAGGGTAGGATAACTAATAATTTTTGAGTGTTGATTTTAAATAAGTATAAGCAGGAAGAGAAGAGGACTCACTTGTTCCTTCAGGTGAGGTTAGAAGGAAAGGAAACTCGCTTGGCGGTTGCTTGACTCATTCTTCTGCTTCCAGATCCCGAGTGTTAGGATTACAGGCATGAGCTACTGTGCCTGGTTTGCGCAGTGCTGAGAATTGAACCCATGGCCTTGTGTATGCTAGGAATGTGTGCTCCCAAGGGAATTATATTCCCAGTCCCTTTCTTTTCTTTCCTCATCTCTGTTTTCCTTTCTTTGGCAGGCTGGCTTCAAGAGAAGTTGGCCTTGAACTTCTGATCTTCCTGCCTCTGCCTTCTAAGTCTTAGGCTTGATTACAGGCATCTGTGCCTCATTTGACTAGTCTTTTAAAATCTAGTTATTGTCAGTAACTGGGTTTCCCAGTTACTCAGGAGAGTGAAGAGAGAGGACTCCAAGTTATGGCTAGCCTGGGCAACGTAAGGCGATCCCATCTCAAAAACAAAACATTGATAAGTAAAGATTAAATATCATCCTTGTATCTTTCTGAAGCTTATGAGTATAAACTAGTTTTAAATGTTCAGCATCTTGAATATTTTTTTTTGTCAATCATGACCACAAATAAGGGGCTAAAATCATGGTTTAGTAGTTATGAGAGCTTGCTACTTTTCCAGAGGACCCAAGTTCAGTTCCTAGCACCCACACTGGGGAGCCCATAAATGCTGTATCATTAGCTAGTGTCCATGGTTACCCATGCTCACAGTATCTGAATACATTACATAGACACACAGTGGAATTTTGGCTTGAATGTTTACTTTATTTCATTTTGGTAATATCTTTTATAATATCTATTTTTATTACATTACTTAGCATCTGCATGTGTTCATGGATGCATACATATTACGGTGTATGTGTGGAACTCATTCTTTCCTTATGTGGGTTCTGACAGTTGAACTTAAACTGCCAGGCTGGACAGCCCCTAGTTGGTGTTTTCAAGGGTAAAATTATGAATTGCCAGGCCTTTGAGACAGATGAAATAAAGGTGCTTGCCACTGAGCCTGACCATCTGAATTCAATCCCCAGAACCCACACCGTAGAAGGAGAGAACTGAGTCCCAAAAGTTGTCCTCTGACCCCCGACATGTGTACCATGGTGCATGTACCCAAACACATGCATGTAAAAATAAGTAATTGTAATAAAAATTAATAAAATTACACCTATAATTATCTATCTATCTATCTATCTATCTATCTATCTATCTATCTATCTATCTATCTATCCTACTCTAAGTGCTAAAGAAAAGAAATGCAGTTTGGTGGTGCCAATGTTTCAAATTGAATTTAGAGTTATTGTGTATGTCCAGTTATTTACTAAAAAAAAAAAAACCCTAGTATATTTTAGAGAAGTAATCTAGGATCTGAGTGATGGTGCACGTCTGTAATCCTAGGAGGTGGGAGGCTGTTAGCACAAGTTCAAGGCCAACGTGAGCTGCAAGTGAGTCCCTGCCTGTAAGACTATGAAGGAAGAGGGCAGAAAAAGAGGAGTGGGCACAGAAGGAAAGGAAGAAGGAGAAAGAAGAGGAACAGGAGGAGGGGAAGGAGGAGGTTTGCTTCATCTTGCAGTTTCTGCAGTAACTGTAGGCTCCATGGACAGGAAGAACATGGCGGCTGCAGTGTCCTGGAGTCAGGGAGAGACCTGGGTTTTCCCCAAAGGGTAGGAGTGCAGCTTTATGGCTGGCCCTTTGCTGTCCTCCTAGAGATGGTGCGCTGGGACTGGATGGACTTCTGGTTAGTTTAGTTACAGCTAGTTAGTGTCCTGCTGGAGCTGATCATACCTAGGATAACCCTTCCCAAATAGTCTGTGAAGGAAATAAAATTGTCTGTTTAGATATTTTCAGACTTGTTTATCTATTATTTTCCTCCCCTCAACAGATGGAAATAATGTGTGCTGAAGAAAGATAACTCTCTTCTTCATACAAAATCCCACATGAGTAACATTGGACCTATAATTAAACATATAGTGTATATATGTTCATATACATTGAATATATAGTATATTATCTATATATGAGAGAATTATCATACTGTACACATGCTGTATGATACCTTACCTTCCATCTCCTTGCTTCTTTCTTAACTTCTCTCCTTCCCCTCTCCTTCTTTTTCCTCCTTCCTCTCTTGGCATTGACTCTAAGCCCTTGCTTACATACCACTCAGCTGTCCTGAGTCCTCCAATGCTTTCTTTCATTTATCACTACATCGTGAAGATCTTTGTATGACTTATACCTTCATCTTGTTCCTTTCCTCTTTCTCCCATTCCTCCCCTCAATGCATCATAACATTTCTTTTTTTAATTTTTAATTGTAATTAATTGATTTTTTTAGATGAGGTTTCTCTATGTAGCCCTGATTATCCTGGAAATTTCTATGCAGTTTGGGCTGGCCTTGAACTGGAAGGGATCCACCTGTCTTTGCTTCCCAAGTGCTGGGATTAAAGGTGTGTGCCACCATCCCTGGCTTTTAAATTTTCTTAATTCCTGATAACGAAGGTTAAGTTGTTCCCAAAATTTCATCCCAGTAAATACTGTTCTAGAAAACTACCTGGAAAGTCCTATATTTCTGAACCCTTAGGAGAGTTCTTATTTATAAGTTTCTCAGAAGAGCTGTGGGGTTAAAAGCCTTTGCTTAGCACTTTCACACATATCAATCATATTAGAGCCTTTGGGTTTGTCGATGACTGGTCAGCCATGCACTTGGAAAGTGATCTTCTAAGAGGTGAACCAGCAAATCTTACAGAATTCCAAAGTTTCTTCACAGCCTTTGAAAGAACTCTGTCCTACAGCCGTCAGTCGCTGGCCTTGTTGCCTGAACCAGGACTTGGAACCACAGACATCTGCAGAAGAGGAAGGCTGACTGCTCTCTGCTTTCTGTTCATCTTGGCACTGTCCCACAAACTCTAGTTCCATTACAGTTTTACAAGGGGAGCTTTTATCAGCATTAGAAAGCTATTTCTCTGAATTTTTCTCAAAAGAACAGGAGTGTGTGTGTGTGTGTGTGTGTGTGTGTGTGTGTGTGTGTGTGTAGTGGACACAGACCCCGCAGGGTTAAGCTCAGGTGGGGAATCCTTTGACCATGGCATATAAGAGGGAATTTACATTTAGATGAGGCAAGAGCAGGTCTGGGTGCTGTAAGACCTGAGGAGGCCTTGTGATATAAGACACAGCCATGAACTTGAAGGAGATGATTTTTTTCAAAAGCAGGGGATCTGTAAGTGATACTGAGGAACTAAGCAGATGGGACGCAAATGCACAGAAGAGAAATCCCAAGAGACAGTGGGCGTGACCATGCCTGGAGCTGAGTGTTAGACAACATGTGACCTGAGATCCATTTCACATGTCTACATGGCTCTGAGTTCATGGGTCCTCTGATCAAAAGCTGTTCTCTCTTCATGTCACTGATGGCCAGCCTCACACTTTCCAGAAGTGTGCTGTGTGTCTGCGTATCCCCGCCAAGGTGTTTTCTTGGAAAGAGGGTGCAGTGGGGAGGACTTGAGTCACCTGTGAGGCATTCGCCCCATCATTAAGCTAACCCGCAGCCCCTCTTGAAGTGTAACTTAAATGCATCATTTGTGAATTTGGATCCTCACACTGTGGTAGCTCCCAAACACACAAAAGAAACTTCTTATGGTCAAGTGGATGCTGGATGGCAGCTTTCCCTATCAGGGACCAAGTTTTTAAAATTTCATGGGTGTAGATACAGCATCTCACCCACCATGCCCCAAAGCAGGCAATGGTGGCTCTTCTGCATGTTAGGTCTCATGAGAACACTATTTTTGATGGAGGCCATACATATTCACCACAGGGTAGAATTCAAAATTCCAGCAGTCAAGGGAATTTACATCCTGCAGGAGGCTGCCTCAGACTGGTCTAGTCGCTGAGACCAAGATGTTTATGGTCACAGGGTTATGTCTTTTGTCCTCATTTCCATGTCAGGGCTGAAGAATCCCTTTCTTTAATGGCTTCACAGTCATTGACACACCCATCTTGACCATTATCAGCTGAGGAATGTGTTCTGTGGGTCTCAAGTTCTCCCACTGCAGTCATCTGCTGGTCCAGACAGGCTACAGGTGGAAAACCTGCTCAAGACCTTTGAAGATCTGCTAGTTACAAAATGGTTTCTCAAACTGGCTGGAAGTTCTCTAGCTTGATCAAGGCTTGGCTTTTTGCAAGGAGGGGTCATGTATTAAAGCTGTGTGTTCTAAGGGTGAATGGCATCTTTTAATTCTCTTACTCTTTTATCCATGTGCAGACTAAGCCGTTGTCAGCCCTGAACTCAGAGATTTCAGCTGAAACCGGTGCTTGTTGCTTGTTTCAGGCATGGACACATAGATGTGTTGTAAAATGGGACATGGTACTCAGCAGTACCAGGCAGGAGGGTTGGGGACATAGATCAGTTGACAAAGTGACAATTAAGACCTGAATTCAGATCTCCAGCACCCATGTAAGCTGGTCATGATGGTATGTGCCCATAATCCCATGGCTAGAACAAAGCTTGTAGGTCAGCCAGCCTAGCCAAACAGTTAAGCTCTGGGTTCAGTGACAACTGACTCAATACACCTGATGTCAACTTCTGATACACACACACACACACACACACACACACACACACACACACGAGAGAGAGGGAGAGAGAGAGAGAGAGAGAGAGAGAGAGAGAGAGAGAGAGAGAGAGAGAGAGAGAGAGAGAGAGAGAGAAGAGGCAGGAAACCTTATTGCTCTCAAACTCCTCAGAGGGCACTGTGCAGGACACCAAATGTGAGCTAGGACACTGACCCCTTACACCGAGCAGAGCAGAGCCCAGAGCATACACATCTGGCGGCACAGATGGTGCCTGGACTGCTGTTGCCTTACAATCTAGATGGCATACACCATTGTCAGGGATGGCCTGTGGACTACTGCAGTTCCTCAGGGGACTGCACCCCTAAGAAAATACTTCACCATCTTGATGGAGTTGAGAGTAGCCACATGTTTTTTCAGAAGAAGCAGTTCCCACAATGACCTTCAGTGCATGAGTTCCCGGGCAGGCAGGCAGGCAGGCAGCAGCAGCAGCAATGTCTGGGCTTCCTGTGAGGAGCTCCCAGAAGGCCCCCACTGCTTACCTGAATTTTCACTTCCTGTTGTTTTCAGCAGCCATGAAGAACATCCCTTCTTTTTCAAGTTGGCATTTCTAAAATATGACTACAATGTGGAATTATTTGGATGAAATACAGCTGATTGACAGGCCCATAAGCCTGTGCACGAGAACTTGGGAGGCAAACAAACGAGAGGCTCCTGGTGGTTGTATTAATTCTTAACATGCAAAGACAGCCACATGTTGGAAGCTAATACTCTAGCAAGGCTGAAATCTGTTATTATTTCAGAGTATTAGCTGTTGGATGTAGAATAACTTAACCGCAATGACACACCGAGAAATCAGTCTGACACGAGAGCCAGTGTGCATTTTCTTGAAGATGAACTGGCTGACTTTTTTTTTTTTTGCAATGTTTTAACAGAAGGAATAAGCAAATTTTGGAAGTAAATGAATCAGAAACTAATATGCAAGTAATACATTTGTAGTACGCGAATGATGGTGCTTTAGCCTGCTGTTATTGCCGTATTGTTCTAGAAATGCGTATTACGCTCTCTGGCTCTATTTCGCCTGATTCCACGAGTCCCAAAGCTCTGTGCATTTTATGGGTTTGAGGACTTGTCACTCATCAGCAAGCAACTCAAATATTCTTTTCCGAAAAGACATTCAATTTAGTATTATTAGATAAGGTAGTGTGAAATTTTTTTCTCGCTATGAAAAAGTTGAAGATGGAGAGAAAAAAAAGATTGCTTTGCCATTTTAATGACAGAAAGAGAAAATGTCTTCCTCTGAGGTCCCCTACTCTTCTTCTCTTTCCAAGTGCTCGGACTGAGCCTAGAGCCTCAAACCTGATGGGAAGACTCAGCTGATGGGCTGTGCTCTGGGGTTCCCTGTTCTTTCTCAAAGCATAAGGAACGTAATATGTTGTGGCTTATTGGAAGACAATACAGGTTGAAACTAACTAAAACACTCTGGTGACGACACCTCTATAATACTAGCCCAGAGAGATCGAAACCAGGGACAACTTGATCTGTGCAGCTTTGGCATTTTAAATGCACAGGTATATTTATTTATAATATAAATAAAATAAATGGGGGCTATTCCATAGCATTGCACTGTGAGGCACTTTTCTGTTTGACTAGGTCTTTAAGATGCTTTTCTGTGTAAGCAAGTACAGGTCTGCATTACAAGTGGTGCTCTGTAACTTTCTTCCCCAGTTCCCTGAATGTCAGCTGTTTAGTTGGTCTTGAATTTTATGATTGACATTACAGACATTACTCATTATTTTGTGTATATATCAGTGTGTAGCTTTTAATTATATTCTTGAGACAAATGACTGAAAATTCCGTTGCTGTTTTCTATTTTTTAAGACACATTTTAAGCAACTGATTTAAGTTTTAGGGTATAGGCCACTCTGATTGTCTGTACTGTGGCTAGCTATCGCAGGACCGAATTCCTCTTGTCCTCCTGGTGGTAGTGGCACAATCATACAGTGGCTGCCATGTTGTAGCTTCCCAGTGCACACAGGTGTATGACCATCCCTTGACTGTGGGGAGGATTGTGAACTCCTGTGATTCACTTCCCAGTTGTTTAACCTTGATGTCATCATTAGCAGATTATCTGAGCAGGTCTGAACTATTCGCACCATCCCAGTGAAGGATAACAAAACGTTTGGAAATAAATCTGGAGTTGGTCTGGATCTGCCAGTGCAACCCTGTGGGAACCATGTAGCCAGCAGCCAAGAGCTTCCAGTGGGAGTGGAGGCCTCCATGGAAGACCCTGGTTGGATGTTTCAGTCCGACAACCACAAGGAATACATATTGCCAAATGTTAGTGAGCCCAGAAAACCATGAGCTCTTGGGGAATGACATCCTGTGTTGACCCTAAGCAGAGGGTTCCACACACCTGCACCAGGATTAACTGTCTTGTTCATTCACTCACTGGTGACTGACCAGTCAGCAGTAGAAAACTGACAGGCATGGTGAGCAGAGACAGCACACTCTGGGCTTGCTTCTTTCTTGTTCCCAGGCAATGGATCCTGGTATCCTGTGTACCAGAAATGGGCAGGGTAGCCTGTGGTGTGAGTCCTGGTCTTTAGGTTATGCACTGTGGTCCTTTATCCTGTTCCACACAGGACCCACTGGGGAAGAAAAGCTCTTCTTGCTGCTCCTCACAGCTTAGGACACAGTCTTCTACCTGAAGGCCTTTGGTAGGGCCTTGGCCTTCCCAGCAACTTTGGGTTATTTTATTAAGGACAGCACCTTTTCTAAGATGTAAAATAATTAAGTTGTGTGTGCAGGAGCTCATGAATCCTAATTTATCTGAAGGATTAGAATCTAACACTCTCATTGTCACCTCAATCGCCTGAGATTGTTTTCAGGAATATGCCTTTTGGCATTTGCCAATCATTCCTGTCCCTGATCTTCAACTTAAAAAAATAAAATAAAAAGACTTATTATTTTTAAATGTGGGGTGTGTGTGTGTGTGTGTGTGTGTGTGTGTGTGTGTGTGAGGCATTGGAGTCTCTGGAGCTGGAGTCACACAATGTTGTGGGTGCTGGGCATCGGCTTAGGTCTTCCAGAAGAGCACTATGTTCTCTTAATCACTGAGCCGTCTCTTCAGCCCCAGCCCCATTATTTTTTGAGCACTCCTTTGTGTGTCCTGGCACAGGTACTCACAACTGTCTCATGCTTCAAAGGCATCAGACAGACCTAGGCACTGGAAGACTGCCGCTTTTAGGTCTTTTCAAGCATTAAACTCCCCCCTCCCCATCCATCCCTCTATGATAAAAGTGAGAGGTCCATCCTGGACGGCTCATGCTCTCTCTGACCCCACCACTGAGCTGGCTGTTTCTCACATCACCCTCTGCTCTGCTCTTGGGCCCAGGACTGTGAGAAAGCCTCAGGACAGCAGCGCACACAGCCATGATAAATGTTTAGCGAGTGTTTGATGTTTGTTTAGTCTGTTCTGTTTTATTTACCTATTTATTTATCTGCCCAAGGCCTTCTATGTGCAGGATAAGTGCGTGTAGTCACTGCATTACATACTCAGCCTCCCTGTTGTGAAGTTTCAGTCTAAGAATGGAACACTGCATCTGGCTCCTTGGTTTAATTTGTTTGTGTGTTTGCTTCTCTCCCTCTCCCTCTCCCTCTCCCTCTCCCTCTCCCTCTCCCTCTCCCTCTCCCTCTCCCTCTCCCTCTCCCTCTCCCTCTCCCTCTCCCTCTCCCTCTCCCTCTCCCTCTCCCTCTCCCTCTCCCTCTCCCTCTCCCTCTCCCTCTCCCTCTCCCTCTCCCTCTCCCTCTCCCTCTCCCTCTCCCTCTCCCTCTCCCTCTCCCTCTCCCTCTCCCTCTCCTTCCTCCTTCCCTCCCTGCTTGCTTTCTTTCTTTCTTTCTTTCTTTCTTTCTTTCTTTCTTTCTTTCTTTCTTTCTTTCTTTCTTTCTTTCTCTCTTTTTTTTTGAGACAGGGTTTCCTGGAACTCACTCTGTAGACCAGACTAGCCTTGAACTCAGAAATCCACCTGCCTCTGCCTCCCAAGTGCTGGGATTAAAGGTGTACGCCTCCATGCCCTGCGCACGTTTGCTTTTTCAAACTCGAGTCTGATAGTGTATCCCTGGCTTCTGCAAACTCTTATTTTACAAAAATGTTTTAAAATTACATTTTTAATTAATTAGTTGATTCATTTTGTATGTCTGCAGAGGTACATATACACACGTGGGTACACCTGTGCCACAGTGCATGTGTGAAAGTCTGAGGACAACTTTCTGGAGTTAGTTCTCTTCTTCTACCATGTTGGTCACAGTAATTAAACTTAGTTTGTCAAGCTTGGAAGTTTTATCCTCACATATATGAACATAAGCAGCATCCACACACATGTACACATGTATAACATATACACATGCATACATATCATCATACACTAACACACTGATATGCATGTGTATACACACTTCCATACATGCATACCTCCACCTATGTGCACATTCATGACATAAACATGTGCATACACAAGTATACACTCACATGTCTACAAACAAGTATATTCAGATATACACACATGCATGGCCTATGCACATACATACATATATATACTCATGCATACACATACATATATACATTCATGCACACAAATATGCAAGCCCACATATGCACACATGCATGATTTATATACATATACATGTACACACTCTAGCAAATTATCAAAGTGAGAGTAACTGGAAATTTAACTATCTCGAGAGATGCTGGCCTCAAATTCATGACTTCTTGTCTGAGCTTCCAAAGTACTGGGGTTTCAGGTAAATACCACCATGTCTGGCTTTATTTACTTATTTATTAATTATTTAAATTTGAGCACTTTCTTTCCTCCAGTGTGATTTTGTTATTCATTTGAAATCCAATTAGGTGCATTTGTTTCTGCTTGATTTATCTTGTTTCAATTTACTTTGTAATCTTTTAAACAGGATCTTTTATTATCCTTATTAAGCAGGAAATAGCTTACGAAGAGTTTATCCCAAGAAGCCATTTTGGCTCCAGAATCTAAGCTCAAGGCTCTGGGATTTCCTTAGGATCCTCTAAGGGAGGGTGATTAGCCCAGCCATCACAGGGCAGGCTTCCTAGTCTGGTTGCCACTTGGAGCTGGCTTTAGCCCCAGGAGGGTCCTTAAGGCAGAGGATGAGCCCTCTAGGATTTTTTCATTCCCAAGGAAGGCCCAGTGCAGTGTGTTGGTGCAGCAGTGGAACAGAGATAACAAGGCACGGGAGAGTGCACGGGAACTCACAAGAGGCACAGCCCCGCACAAGGCGTCCTGAGCTCTCAGCTGTCCAGAGTAACATGGACAAAAATACAATCCTGGATTCAAAAGAATATTACTATGGAGAAGAGTGTTGAGATGACAGGTTGAGAGTGAAGATAATATGAGATATATTTAATATTTCTATATACAACACCATTTCATTAACATTCAATTTTCTAAATCAAAGATTTGCTTCCTGGATTACTGTGGTGATTCTCAAGCTTATGGAACACACAGTGAGACTCTCGGGACAAATGGTCATTATAGTTATGCCTTCCTCTGAAATAATATTCTCACATATATGAACATAAGCAGCATCCACACACATGTACACATGTATAACATATACACATGCATACATATCATCATACACTAACACACTGATATGCATGTGTATACACACTTCCATACATGCATACCTCCACCTATGTGCACATTCATGACATAAACATGTGCATACACAAGTATACACTCACATGTCCACAAATAAGTATATTCAGATATGCACACATGCATGGCCTATGCACATACATATATATACTCATGCATACACATGCATATATACATTCATGCACACAAATATGCAAGCCCACATATGCACACATGCATGATTTATATACATATACATGTACACACTCTAGCAAATTATCAAAGTGAGAGTAACTGGAAATTTGTTGATTGTTGATACCATTCTTTCAAACTTGTGTAGTTTTGTTCTTAAACATAAAAGTACAAATTTTGATAGTGAGTTATTTTGAGGTGACTTTGTGTAGGATAAGTTCAGTGAACTGCATTCTATATGCCCATCAAAATTTGTTTATCTTCAGCCACTTACGTAGTTATAATAAGACATATACCATATTTTAAATAAAAAAACCTCAACACATAAAGTCCCCAGGACACAAGGGAAACACGCATCATTTTCAAGAAGTTCAGATAACAAAGCAGGACACTAAACATTAGTGAATAAACGACGAATCTGTGAGCAAAGCCATCTCGTTTGAAGGTAAGCCCAGGGGCCAGCTCACTGAAATAGCAGCCTAAAATTGTAATTAAAATCTTTTTTTATTCTTAAAACAATATTATAGGGGAACCCCATTTTGTAGAGGGTAATTAAAAAATCCCGATAGGAAAGTTTCCTAGACTATCAAGGTTCTGAAAACCATTGACTAGATTTAATGTTCTGTGGAAAGGAGAGCTCGGAGGCTGAACTTTCCTTAAGTTTGCACAGAGGTCATTCCGCCCACCTCTGGCTTCATAAGGGACAAGCCACACATCCCCAGCCCCCCTCTCACTTCCTATTCTTGTCTCACATTTTACTAAAGCAAGAAAAGACCAAGTGCTACCTTCCTCTATGCTAGAAAGTCTCCTGAGGCGACCACACTCACTTTCTGCACAACTGCACCAGCTGACAGCTTTACTAACGTTCTGCCACCACCTAAGAATTTCATGCTCTAGCTTCCAGGAGCACCTTCCCAAGCCGCTGGGAGCACCTTCCCGAGCTGGTGGGAGCACCTTCTTCCTTTCTTTGTGTCAGTTCTCATTAGCATAGACCTCAAAGTCAAGATCAAAAATTTCTACTGCTCAGTTGTTTGAGCTTTTTCTATTTTGCTTCTGTTTCTGTTCACTCACTACCTGGCACCAAAGCCACTCCTATAGTTAATGTATTGATTTGTACTTAATTATTATCTATTTTTGTATAAGTGGAGTTTAAAACAAGGGCTCATGCATACCAGGCTCTCTATTTCTGAATTACAAAGTTAGCAGACTAAATGAATGCACACCTGTTTTTTGTTTGTTTGTTTGTTTGACTACAGAAACAACAACAACAAATGAGCACAATTTCAATTTTATGTAATCTCTATAAACCTGCAAAATAACATGCTCAGTTTTATAGTTCTTGGTTTCCCATGGTTCATTTGTGCTGCAGGTATCTAACAGTGTGCTCTGCCTGGTCAATCCAAAAATAAAGCTGTTACTCAGACTGGAGAGAGGGTGCAGATGTTACTTGCTGCTCTTGCAGAGGACTGGGGTACAATTCTCGGCACTCCCATGGTGGCTCACACCTGTCAATGCCCTCTTTGGCCTCTGAGGGCACCAGGCACACAGATAATGTTACATATGTGCCAAGCACTAATGCTGCCTCCTGCATAGCCCGAGACCTGGAAACATGACCGGTTGTGAGAGAAGGAAGAAAGGACAGACACAGAGACATACATATAGAAAAGCTGGAAGAAGTTGGTCTGTGCACCGTCTGATGGAGTGGCACCAACTATACAACACCCTGGAACCTCAATCAGATTTTTATGTACAGCACAGGGAGAAGGGGTTAGCTAGCTCCTACAGGGCAGAGTAGTTAGGTAGTCATAGTAGGAAGTTTTTGTGGGAGACCAGGCTGTAAGGATCTGGGAGGGAGAAGCTGCTAATTGTTAGATTTTGCACACACTGGTCAATCATTTGTAAACACTTGTGCTTACATACACTATCAGCATTTACATTCAGACAGAAGAAGGCTTTGTCCACCCTCTGAACCTCAGCCCAAAGGAAGGCTTTGCCACTCCCATAGGCTTTGGACATCAGACATTGATACTTGATTTGGCTGGGCCCATTGAAACAATACACATGCATGCAGGACTTCATCTACTACGGACTCAGTAACTCAAGGCTTCCTCAGATCCTCATAGATGCCTACAGATAAAATACAGATACACAGTGGAGTACCTCTCTGCTGTCAAAAAAAAAATAACATCATGACATTTGCAGGAAAATGGATGGGACTAGAAAAAAAATCATCCTGAGTGAGGTAACCCAGACCTGGAAAGACAAACATGGTCTCTACTCTCTTATAAGTGGACATTAGCTGAAAGTAAAGGATAACCATGCTACAATCCACAGACCCAGAGACGCTAAGTAAAAAGAAGAGCCCAAATGGGGAAATACATGGATCTCCCTGGTAAGGGGAAATAGAACAGATATTATCGGTTGATTGGGGGCAGGTGGGGATGGGAACAGGAGGGATCTGGGCGGGGGGGAGGATGGAGGGAGAGAGTACTAGGAGACACAATTGGAATTGAGGGGGACATTTTGGGGGAGGTATGTAGTGCAGTGGAAAGTTCCAGGAATCTATGAGGGTGACCGCAGCTAAAACTTCTAGTAATTGGGGTGGGGGGAGTGAAGGAGCTTGAACCAACCTTTTGCTCTAGCCAGGCAAGACTTCTAATGGAGGAATTGGGACAGCAACCAAGCCACAAAACCTTCCACCTAGAGTTTGTCCTGCCTACAAGATGTGCTGGGGTAAAGGTGATGCAGAAATTATGGGAGTGGCCAACCAGAGTGGTTCATCTTGGGGCCCATGTCACCAGAGGGAGCCCACTCCTGATGCTGTCTAGAGAGCCAGGAACCAGAGGCTGGAAAGCCCAGAGACATAGGGTATAGCCAAACACAATCAGAGTGAGAGAGAGAGAGAGAGAGAGAGAGAGAGAGAGAGAGAGAGAGGGAGGGAGGGAGGGAGGGAGGGAGGGAGAGAGAGAGAGAGAGAGAGAGAGAGAGAGAGAGAGAGAGAGAGAGAGAGAGAGAGAGAGGAAGAGAAGCTTCATCCAGCAACTGATGCAAACAGATGCAGAGGCTCATAGCCAAATTTTAGGTGGAGCTCAGGGAATTCTGTGGAAGAGGGGGAGGAATGATTGTAGGATCCAGAGGAGTCATGAGCACACAGAATTAACTAACTTGGCATCATAGGGGGCTCACAGAGAGTCAACTGACAGGGAGCCTGCGTGGGTCTGACCTAAGCCCTCTGCATGTATGCTACGGTTGTGTAGCTTGGTCTTCTTGTGAGACTCCTAACGGTGGTAGTGGGGGCTGTCTCTGATTCTTCTGCCTGCTTTTGGGACCCTTTTCTCCTATTGGGTCACTTTGTCCAGCCTTAGGGGAGGTGCCTAGTTTTATTGGAACTTGATATATCATGTTTGGTTGATAGCCCTGGGAAGCCTGCCCTTTTTTGAAGGGAAATAGGAGGAGTGGATTGTGGGGAGAGGGGAGGTGGGGGTGGAGCTGAGAGGAATGGAATTGTGATTGGGACGAAACATATGAGAGGATAAGTAAAAAAAAAATACAAGTAGAGAAGTTTTGTCACGTTTATTCTTTTTTTTTTTTCCTGACAATTATTTTCTTTCTATCTTACAGGCAGATTGGAAAGTTAAAGGCAATATCTTCATCCTTAGTTTTCCATGTGTTGCCTAGAAGACATCATTGTCCTACCAGGTGGGCTCTCAGATGACTTGGAATCATAAGGTGCCGGCAAGGGATCTGGTCCAAGTCTTGACTGCATTAGCAAGCAGAGTTTTCTGAAGCACGGGAATCCATCCTGAGGAGAGTACTTTCTCTTAAACCATACCTGCAAGGCAGCTTTCTCTCAGGGCAAGCACCTCTTCCAGATAGACACCTCTTACTGTCCAGCAAGGTGAGCATCTGCCTTCAGCTGGTGGTATGAACCAAAGCCCACAGCGGTCTTCATGACTGGGAACCCAAAAGAAAAGATACCCAAAAGTTCATGTCTGCATTTGGGTAGTCACAAAAATACAGCTTATGTACCTGGGAGGGATGGCGTGCAGGGAAGAGAGACTTTAGCTGGCAAGAAGGTCAGTAGTAATCAGTATGTGCTCCTAGCACAGAAGGAAAGGGGGAGGAAGAGAGAGGGGGAGGGGGAGAGACACAGAGAGAAGAGACAATGGCACACAGAAGAGACAAACACATGCACAGAGACAGAAAGAGACAGAGACAGGCAGAGAGACAGAGACAGAGAGAGACAGAGAGACACAACTTGAAAGGGAGGGAGACACAAATAGACACACATGCCCAGGGACATACACAAAGACAGAGACAGAGAGGGAAGGAGAGTGAGGAAGAAGAGAGGGGGAATGGAGAGAAAGGAGGGCAAGGGAGAAGGAGAGGGAGAGGGAGTAAAACAATAGATTGTATTCCTGTCTTCCATTCATGGAAACTTGTATCTGGTGTGGAAAACGAAGAAGTAAAAGTCCCACAGTGCTCCATGCTGAGAAAGTGCATCTGCCCATCATTTATGGACATGGAATCTCCTGGGTGAGATACAAGCCGAATGACATTGTACAAGCTCTGGAGATGCTTTGATTTCTCTACTTATTCTGAGTATGGTATCTCTGCTTTGGATGACAATCACATATTCATGATATTTAAAAAACTGGAGGATAGTGGGCCTGGTGAAGAACATGGGAGGGGCCATTGCCTTCAGTGTCCAGTACTGACAAGCTCAAAGGCACTA
The DNA here is from genome assembly GCF_978045245.1 of Mus caroli. Lineage (NCBI taxonomy): Eukaryota > Metazoa > Chordata > Mammalia > Rodentia > Muridae > Mus > Mus caroli. The sequence continues at coordinate 32,711,349 of NW_028227257.1, read as the reverse complement.
TCCACAGGCAATCATTGAGTCTAGACTGAGCTGGGTGCAGTGGGGCATGACGGTACCTCAGCATGTGTGATGGGAGAATCTCTTGAGTGTGCTAGTTTGAGCTCAGATAAAAGCGAGACCATGTCTCAATAAATAAACAGATAATAAGAAAAACCCCAAGTGAATACAAATAAAACCATTAAAGAGAAGTTTTCTCAGTTGTAATGGTTATATATCAAAGAGTTAATAGCCACACATGTTCAAGATTTATTTATAAGGGGAAATATTTATGTGTATGTATGCAAGTCACATGTGTACAGGTGCCTATCGAGGTTTGAGCTGGAGTGACAGTGAATTGTGAGCTGACTGGCTGACCTCCATCCACAGGAAGCACAGATCTTCAAGCTGTCTCTGCAGTCCAATGCATGTTAGATGCTCAGCACTTCACTTATCATAAGAAGTTCCATTAGAAAGTGCTAGAATGGCTCCCGTGAGGGGGACAACATAGTCCCATATGTGTTCTTCAGTTCAAAGGTTGAAATGAGATATCATAATAATAGCATGTGTAATAAAAAGCGTAACTAACCTTTTATTTTTATGTATGTATGTATGTATGTATGTATGTATGTATTTAGTTTTTCTTTTTTTTATTTTTAATATTTTTATTACATATTTTCCTCAATTACATTTCCAATGCTATCCCAAAAGTCCCCCATAGCGCCCCCCACTTCCCTACCCACCCATTCCCATTCTTTTGGCCCTGGCATTCCCCTATATTGGGGCATATAAAGTTTGCAAGTCCAATGGGCCTCTCTTTCCATTGATGGCCAACTAGGCCATCTTTCGATACATATGCAGCTAGAGACAAGAGCTCCGGGGTTCTGGTTAGTACATCATGTTGTTCCCACAATAGGGTTGCAGATCCCTTTAGCTCCTTGGGTACTTTCTCTAGCTTCTCCATTGGGAGCCCTGTGATACATCCAATACTGACTGTGAACATCCACTCCTGTGTTTGCTAGGCCCCGGCATCGTCTCACAAGAGACAGCTATATTTGGGTCCTTTCAGCAAAATCTTGCTAGTGTATGCAATGGTGTCAGCGTTTAGAAGTTGATTATGGGACGGATCCCTTGATACAGCAGTCTCTAAATGGTCCATCCTTTCATCACAGCTACGAACTTTGTCTCTGTAACTCCTTCCCTGGGTGTTTTGTTCCCAATTCTAAGAAGGTGCACAGTGTCCACACTTTGGTCTTCATTCTTCTTGAGTTTCATGCGTTTATCAAATTGTATCTTATATCTTGGGTATCCTAAGTTTTGGGCTAATATCCACTTATCAATGAATACATATTGTGTGAGTTCTTTTGTGATTGTGTTACTTCACTCAAGATGATGCCCTCCAGGTCCATCCATTTGCCCAGGAATTTCATAAATTCATTCTTTTTAATAGCTGAGTAGTACTCCATTGTGTAAATGTACCATAATTTCTGTATCCATTCCTCTGTTGAGGGACATCTGGGTTCTTTCCAGCTTCTGGCTATTATAAATAGGGCTGCTATGAACATAGTGGAGCATGTGTCCTTTTACCGGTTGGGACATCTTCTGGATATATGCCCAGGAGAGGTATTGCTGGATCCTCCGGTAGTACTATGTCCAATTTTCTGAGGAACCGCCAGACTGATTTCCAGAGTGGTTGTACAAGCTTGCAATCCCACCAACAATGGAGGAGTGTTCCACTTTCTCCACATCCTCGCCAGCATCTGCTGTCACCTGAATTTTTGATCTTAGCCATTCTGACTGGTGTGAGGTGGAATCTCAGGGTTGTTTTGATTTGCATTTCCCTGATGATTAAGGATGTTGAACATTTTTTCAGGTGCTTCTCTGCCATTCGGTATTCCTCAGGTGAGAATTCTTTGTTCAGTTCTGAGCCCCATTTTTTAATGGGGTTATTTGACTTTCTGGAGTCCACCTTCTTGAGTTCTTTATATATATTGGATATTAGTCCCTTATCTGATTTAGGATAGGTGAAGATCCTTTCCCAATCTGTTGGTGGTTTTTTTGTCTTATTGATGGTGTCTTTAGCCTTGCAGAAGCTTTGTAGTTTCATGAGGTCCCACTTGTCAATTCTCGATCTTACAGCACAAGCCATTACTGTTCTATTCAGGAATTTTTCCCCTGTGCCCATATCTTCAAGGCTTTTCCCCACTTTCTCCTCTATAAGTTTCAGTGTCTCTGGTTTTATGTGAAGTTCCTTGATCCACTTAGACTTGACCTTAGTACAAGGAGATAGGAATGGATCGATTCGCATTCTTCTACATGTTAACAACCAGTTGTGCCAGCACCATTTGTTGAAAATGCTGTCTTTCTTCCACTGGATGTTTTTAGCTCCCTTGTCGAAGATCAAGTGACCATAGGTGTGTGGATTCATTTCTGGGTCTTCAATTCTATTCCATTGGTCTATTTGTCTGTCACTATACCAGTACCATGCAGTTTTTATCACAATTGCTCTGTAGTAGAGCTTTAGGTCAGGCATGGTGATTCCACCAGAGGTTCTTTTATCCTTGAGGAGAGTTTTTGCTATCCTAGGTTTTTTGTTATTCCAGATGAATTTGCAGATTGCACTTTCTAATTCGTTGAAGAATTGATTTGGAATTTTGATGGGGATTGCATTGAATCTGTAGATTGCTTTTGGCAAGATAGCCATTTTTACAATGTTGATCCTGCCAATCCATGAGCATGGGAGATCTTTCCATCTTCTGAGATCTTCTATAATTTCTTTCTTCAGAGACTTGAAATTTTTATTATACAGATCTTTCACTTCCTTAGTTAGAGTCACGCCAAGATATTTTATATTATTTGTGACTATTGAGAAGGGTGTTGTTTCCCTAATTTCTTTCTCAGCCTGTTTATTCTTTGTGTAGAGAAAGGCCATTGATTTGTTTGAGTTAATTTTATATCCAGCTACTTCACCGAAGCTGTTTATCAGGCTTAGGAGTTCTCTGGTGGAATTTTTAGGGTCACTTATATATACTATCATATCATCTGCAAAAAGTGATATTTTGACTTCATCTTTTCCAATTTGTATCCCTTTGATCTCCTTTTGTTGTCGAATTGCTCTGGCTAGGACTTCAAGTACAATGTTGAATAGGTATGGAGAAAGTGGACAGCCTTGTCTAGTCCCTGATTTTAGAGGGATTGCTTCAAGCTTCTCACCATTTACTTTGATGTTGGCTACTGGTTTGCTGTAGATTGCTTTTATCATGTTTAGGTATGGGCCTTGAATTCCTGATCTTTCCAAGACTTTTATCATGAATGGGTGTTGGATCTTGTCAAATGCTTTTTCCGCATCTAACGAGATGACCATGTGGTTTTTGTCTTTGAGTTTGTTTATATACTGGATTACGTTGATGGATTTCCGTATATTGAACCATCCCTGCATCCCTGGGATGAAACCTACTTGGTCAGGATGGATGATTGTTTTGATGTGTTCTTGGATTCGGTTGGCAAGAACTTTATTGAGGATTTTTGCATCAATATTCATAAGGGATATTGGTCTGAAGTTTTCTATCTTTGTTGGGTCTTTTTGTGGTTTAGGTATCAGAGTAATTGTGGCTTCATAGAATGAGTTGGGTAGAGTACCTTCTGTTTCTATTTTGTGGAATAGTTTGTGAAGAACTGGGATTAGATCTTCTTTGAAGGTCTGATAGAACTCTGCACTAAACCCATCTGGTCCTGGGCTTTTTTTAGTTGGGAGACTATTAATGACTGCTTCTATTTCTTTGGGGGATATAGGGCTGTTTAGATCATTAACCTGATCTTGATTCAGCTTTGGTACCTGGTATCTGTCTAGGAACTTGTCCATTTCATCCAGGTTCTCCAGTTTTGTTGAGTATAGCCTTTGGTAGAAGGATCTGATGGTGTTTTGGATGTCTTCAGGATCTGTTGTTATGTCTCCTTTTTCATTTCTGATTTTGTTAATTAGGATGCTTTCCCTGTGCCCTCTAGTGAGTCTGGCTAAGGGTTTTTCTATCTTGTTGATTTTCTCAAAGAACCAGCTCCTTGATTGGTTGATTCTTTGAATAGTTTTTCTTGTTTCCACTTGGTTGATTTCACCCCTGAGTTTGATTATTTCCTGCCGTCTACTCCTCTTGGGTGAATTTGCTTCCTTTTGTTCTAGTGCTTTTAGGTGTGTTGTCAAGCTGCTAATGTGTGCTCTCTCTAGTTTCCTTTTGGAGGCACTCAGAGCTATGAGTTTTCCTCTTAGAAATGCTTTCATTGCGTCCCATAAGTTTGGGTATGTTGTGGCTTCATTTTCATTGAACTCTAAAAAGTCCTTAATTTCTTTCTTTATTCCTTCCTTGACCAAGGTATCATTGAGAAGAGTGTTGTTCAGTTTCCACGTGAAGGTTGGCTTTCTATTATTTATTTTGTTATGGAAGATCAGCCTTAGTCCATGGTGATCTGATAGGATGCATGGGACAATTTCAATATTTTTATATCTGTTGAGGCCTGTTTTGTGACCAATTATGTGGTCAATTTTGGAGAAGGTACCATGAGGTGCTGAGAAGAAGGTATATCCTTTTGTTTTAGGATAGAATGTTCTGTAGATATCTGCCAGATCCATTTGATTCATAATTTCTCTTAGTTTCTCTGTGTCCCTGTTTAGTTTCTGTTTCCATGATCTGTCCATTGGTGAAAGTGGTGTGTTGAAGTCTCCCACTATTATTGTATGAGGTGCAATGTGTGCTTTGAGCTTTACTAAGGTTTCTTTAATGAATGTGGCTGCCTTTGTATTTGGAGCATAGATATTCAGGATTGATAGTTCCTCTTGGAGGATTTTACCTTTGATGAGTATGAAGTGTCCCTCCCTGTCTTTTTTAATGACTTTGGGTTGGAAGTCAATCTTATCAGATATTAGAATGGCTACTCCAGCTTGTTTCTTCATGCCATTTGCTTGGAAAATTGTTTTCCAGCCTTTCATTCTGAGGTAGTGTCTATCCTTTTCTCTGAGATGAGTTTCCTGTAAGCAGCAAAATGTTGGGTCTTGTTTGTGTAGCCAGTTTGTTAGTCTATGTCTTTTTATCGGGGAGTTGAGTCCATTGATATTAAGAGATATTAAGGAAAAGTAATTGTTGTTTCCTGTTATTTTTGATGTTAAAGTTGGCATTTTGTTCTTGTGGCTGTCTTCTTTTAGGTTTGTTGAGGGATTACCTTCTTGTTGTTTCTAGGGCGTGGTTCCTGTCCTTGTATTGGTTTTTTTCTGTTATTATCCTTTGAAGGGCTGGATTCGTGGAGAGATAATGTGTGAATTTGGTTTTGTCGTGGAATACTTTGGTTTCTCCATCTATGTTAATTGAGAGTTTGGCTGGGTATAGTAGCCTGGGCTGGAATTTGTGTTCTTTTAGTGTCTGTATAACATCCGTCCAGGATCTTCTGGCTTTCATAGTCTCTGGTGAAAAGTCTGGCGTAATTCTGATAGGCTTGCCTTTATATGTTACTTGGCCTTTTTCTCTTACTGCTTTTAGTATTCTATCTTTATTTAGAGCATTTGTTGCTCTGATTATTATGTGTCGGGAGGTATTTCTTTTCTGGTCCAGTCTATTTGGAGTTCTGTAGGCTTCTTGTATGTTCATGGGCATCTCTTTCTTTAGATTTGGGAAGTTTTCTTCTATAATTTTGTTGAAGATATTTGCTGGTCCTTTGAGTTGAAAATCTTCATTCTCATCCACTCCTATTATCCGTAGGTTTGGTCTTCTCATTGTGTCCTGTATTTCTTGGATGTTTTGAGTTAGGATCTTTTTGCATTTTACATTTTCCTTGATTGTTGTGCCGATGTTCTCTATGGAATCTTCTGCACCTGAGATTCTCTCTTCCATCTCTTGTATTCTGTTGCTGATGCTCGTATCTATGGTTCCAGATTTCTTTCCTAGGGTTTCTATCTCCAGTGTTGCCTCATTTTGGGTTTTCTTTATTGTGTCTACTTCCCTTTTTAGGTCTAGTATGGTTTTGTTCATTTCCATCATCTGTTTGGATGTGTTTTCCTGTTTTTCTGTAAGGACTTCTACCTGTTTGATTATGTTATCGTGTTTTTCTTTAAGGATTTGTAACTCTTTAGCAGTGTTCTCCTGCAATTCTTTAAGGGATTTTTGTGCTTCCTCTTTAGTGTCTTCTGCCTGTTTAGCAGTGTTCTCCTGTATTTCTTTAAGTGTGTTATTAAAGTCCTTCTTGAAGTCCTCTACCATCATCAGGAGATATGCTTTTAGATCCGTGTCTAGCTTTTCCGGTGTGTTGGGGTGCCCTGGACTGGGCGAAGTGGGGGTGCTGGGTTCTGATGATGGTGAGTGGTCTTGGTTTCTGTTAGTAAGATTATTACGTTTACCTTTCGCCATCTGGTAATCTCTGGGGTTAGTTGTTATCGTTGTCACTGTTTAAAGATTGGAGCAGAAGCTGTGTTCCACTCACCAGCAGTCTCTAAATCCTGCGGTGGGGGTCGTGGGTAGCTGGCGAGTGTCAGCCGACCCTGCGCCCCAGCTGCCCCGGTGCTTTTCTGACCGGAAGAGGCTGTGGCCCTATGTAGGCCGGATTTCTCTCTCCCCAACCAGAGCAGTCTCAGGTCCCGCTCGATTGGACTGGAGCAGAAGCTGTGTTCCACTCACCAGCAGTCCCAAAATCCTGCGGCAGTGGTCGTGGGTAGCTGGCGGGTGTCAGGCAACCCTGCGCTCCAGCTACCCCGGCGCTGATCCGGCCGGATGAGGCCTGTGGCCCTACTCAGGCCGGTTTCTGCTTCCCTAACTAATGCAGTCTCAGGTCCCGCGCGCAATTGGATTGGAGCAGAAGCTGTGTTCCACTCTCCAGAAGTCTTAAGATCCTGTGGCAGGTGTTGTGGGTAGCTGGCGAGTGTCAGCCGACCCTGCGCCCCAGCTGCCCCGGTGCTTTTCTGACCGGAAGAGGGTATTTAGTTTTTCAAGACAGGGTCTCTCTGTGTATCCCTGGCTGTCCTGGAACTCACTCTGTAGACCAGGCTGGCCTCAAACTCAGAAATCTATCTGCCTCTGCCTCCCAAGTGCTGGGATTAAAGTCGTGCTCCACCACTGCCCAACTTTATTTTTATTTTATTTTTTTAAGAAATGGTATCATTACATAGCTCTGTCTGGCTTGGAACTTACTTTCTTCTTTCTTCCTTTCTTCCTTTCTTCCTTTCTTTCTTTCTTTCTTTCTTTCTTTCTTTCTTTCTTTCTTTCTTTCTTTCTTTCTTTCTTTCTTAAAAAGATTTATTTATTTATTATATGTAAGTACACTGTAGCTGTCTTCAGACACTCCAGAAGAGGGCATCAGATTTCGTTATGGATGGTTGTGAGCCACCATGTGGTTGCTGGGATTTGAACTCCGGACCTTCGGAAGAGCAGTCGGCACTCTTAACCACTGAGCCATCTCACCAGCCCTCTTTCTTTCTTTTTAATTAGGTATTTTCTTCATTTACATTTCCAATGCTATCCCAAAAGTCCCCCATACCCTTTCCCCCCACTCCCCTACCCATCCACTCCCACTTCTTGGCCCTGGTGCTCCCCTGTACTGAGGCATATAAAGTTGGCAAAAATGATGGGCCTCTCTTTCCAATGATGGCCCACTAGGCTATCTTCTGATACATATGCAGCTAGAGACACGAGCTCTGGGGGTACTGGTTAGTTCATATTGTTGTTCCACCTATAGGGTTGCAGACCCCTTCGGCTCCTTGGGTACTTTCTCTAGCTCCTCCATTGGGGGCCCTGTGATCCATCCAATAGCTGACTGTGAGCATCCACTTTGCTAGGCCCCAGCATAGTCTCACAAGAGACAGCTATATCTGAGTCCTTTCAGCAAAATCTTGCTAGTGTATGCAATGGTGTCAGTGTTTAGAGGCTTATTATGGGATGGATTCCGAGGTATGGCAGTCTCTAGATGGTCCATCCTTTCGTCTCAGCTCCAAACTTTGTCTCTGTAACTCCTTCCATGGGTGTTTTGTTCCCAATTCTAAGAAGGGGCAAAGTGTCCACATTTTGGTCTTCGTTCTTCTTGAGTTTCATGTGTTTTGCAGATTGTATCTTGTATCTTGGGTATTCTAAGTTTCTGGGCTAATATCCACTTATCAGTGAGTACACATCATGTGAGTTCTTTTGTGATTGGGTTACCTCACTCAGGATGATGCCCTCCAGGTCCATCCATTTGCCCAGGAATTTCATAAATTCATTCTTTTTAATAGCTGAGTAGTACTCCATTGTGTAAATGTACCACATTTTTTGTATCCATTCCTCTGTTGAGGGACATCTGGATTCTTTCCAGCTTCTGGCTATTATAAATAAGGCTGCTATGAACATAGTGGAGCATATGTCCTTCTTACCAGTTGGAACATCTTCTGGATATATGCCCAGGAGAGGTATTGCTGGATCCTCTGGTCGTACTATGTCCAATTTTCTGAGGAACCGCCAGACTGATTTCCAGAGTGGTTGTACAAGCTTGCAATCCCACCAACAATGGAGGAGTGTTCCTCTTTCTCCACATCCTCGCCAGCGTCTGCTGTCACCTGAGTTTTTGATCTTAGCCATTCTGACTGGTGTGAGGTAGAATCTCAGGGTTGCTTTGATTTGCATTTCCCTGATGATTAAGGATGCTGAACATTTTTTCAGGTGCTTCTCAGCCATTTGGTTTTCCTCAGGTGAGAATTCTTTGTTTAGCTCTGAGCCCCATTTTTAATGGGGTTATTTGATTTTCTGGAGTCCACCTTCTTGAGTTCTTTATATATATTGGATATTAGTCCTCTATCTGATTTAGGATAGGTAAAGATCCTTTCCCAATCTGTTGGTGGTCTTTCTGTCTTATTGACAGTGTCTTTTGCCTTACAGAATCTTTGCAATTTTATGAGGTCCCATTTGTCAATTCTCGATCTTACAGCACAAGCCATTGCTGTTCTATTCAGGAATATTTCCCCTGTGCCCATATCTTCGAGGCTTTTCCCCACTTTCTCCTCTATAAGTTTAACTGTCTCTGGTTTTATATGGAGTTCCTTGATCCACTTAGATTTGACCATAGTACAAGGAGATAGGAATGGATCTATTCGCATTCTTCTACATGATAACCGCCAGTTGTGCCAGCAGCATTTGTTGAAAATGCTGTCTTTTTTTCCACTGGATGGTTTTAGCGCCCTTGTCAAAGATCGAGTGACCATAGGTGTGTGGGTTCATTTCTGGGTCTTCAATTCTATTCCATTGGTCTACTCGTCTGTCGCTATACCAGTACAATGCAGTTTTTAATCACAATTGCTCTGTAGTACAGCTTTAGGTCGGGCATGGTGATTCCCCCAGAGATTCTTTTATCATTGAGAAGAGTTTTTGCTATTCTAGGTTTTTCGTTAATCCAGATGAATTTGCAGATTGCCCTTTCTAATTCGTTGAAGAATTGAGTTGGAATTTTGATGGGGATTGCATTGAATTTGTAGATTGCTTTTGGCAAGATAGCCATTTTTACTATATTGATCCTGCCAATCCATGAGCATGGGAGATTTTTCCATCTTCTGAGATCTTCTTCAATTTCTTTCTTCAGAGACTTGAAGTTCTTATCATACAGGTCTTTCACTTCCTTAGTTAGAGTCATGCCAAGGTATTTTATACTATTTGTGACTATTGAGAAGGGTGTTGTTTCCCTAATTTCTTTCTCAGCCTGTTTATCCTTTGTGTAGAGAAAGGCCATTGACTTGTTTGAGTTAATTTTATATCCAGCTACTTCACTAAAGCTGTTTATAAGGTTTAGGAGTTCTCTGGTGGAATTTTTAGGGTCACTTATATATACTATCATATCATCTGCAAAAAGTCGTATTTTGACTTCTTCCTTTCCAGTTTGTATCCCCTTGATCTCCTTTTGTTGTCTAATTGCTCTGACTAGGACTTTAAATACTATGTTGAATAGGTATGGAGAAAGTGGACAGCCTTGTCTAGTCCCTGATTTTAGTGGGATTGCTTCCAGCTTCTCACCATTTACTTTGATGTTGGCTACTGGTTTGCTGTAGATTGCTTTTATCATGTTTAGGTATGGACCTCGAATTCCTGATCTTTCCAAGACTTTTATCATTAATGGGTGTTGGATTTTGTCAAATGCTTTTTCTGCATCTAATGAGATGATCATGTGGTTTTTGTCTTTGAGTTTGTTATATAGTGGATTACGTTGATGGATTTCCGTATATTAAACCATCCCTGCATCCCTGGAAGGAAACCTACTTGGTCAGGATGGATGATTGTTTTGATGTGTTCTTGGATTCGGTTAGCGAGAATTTTATTGAGGATTTTTGCACCGATATGCATAAGGGAAATTGGTCTGAAGTTCTCTATCTTTGTTGGGTCTTTCTGTGCTTTAGGTATCAGAGTAATTGTGGCTTCATAGAATGAATTGGGTAGAGTACCTTCTGCTTCTATTTTGTGGAATAGTTTGTGAAGAACTGGAATTAGATCTTCTTTGAAGGTCTGACAGAACTCTGCACTAAACCCATCTGGTCCTGGCTTTTTTTGGTTGGGAGACTATTAATGACTGCTTCTATTTCTTTAGGGGATATAGGACTGTTTAGATCATTAACCTGATCCTGATTTAACTTTGGTACCTGGTATCTGCCGACAAATTTGTCCATTTCATCCAGGTTTTCCAGTTTTGTTGAGTATAGCCTTTTGTAGAAGGATCTGCTGGTGTTTTGGATTTCTTCAGGATCTGTTGTTATGTCTCCCTTTTCATTTCTGATTTTGTTAATTAGGATGCTCTCCCTGTGCCCTCTAGTGAGTCTGGCTAAGGGTTTATCTATCTTGTTGATTTTCTCAAAGAGCCAGCTCCTTGTTTGGTTGATTCTTTGAATAGTTCTTCTTGTTTCCACTTGGTTGATTTCTCCAGAGTTTGATTATTTCCTGCCATCTACTCCTCTTGGGTGAATTTGCTTTCTTTTGTTCTAGAGTATGTTGTCAAGCTGCTAGTGTGTGCTCTCTCTAGTTTCTTTTTGGAGGCACTCAGAGCTATGAGATTTCCTTGGTCTGGAACTTTCTATACAGCTATAGCTAGCTTTGAACTCACTATGGGCCAAGCCAGCCTTGAACTTGCAGCAATCCTCTTGCCTCTGCCTCAGGAACACTGAGATTATTTAGGCAAAATCTAATGTGACTAGCACCAAATTATGGAAAAGTTGGACAGGATACATAGCTTTGTGTTAAAGAAGTTGACTGCCCATGGTGTTGGACATCTTTTCCCTTGTCAGGGGCATACTTTACCCAAAGCATGTTCTGCTCCACTGCTGGGCTTTACTTAATTCCTGGTCAGTACAATGAATTTATGGTTCCTTCCTTCCTTCCTTCCTTCCTTCCTTCCTTCCTTCCTTCCTTCCTTCCTTCCTTCCTTTCTGTTTTCTTTTTTTGAGGGTCAGCACTTATTTTATTTTACAATCAAAACACTAAAGGACACAGGCAGTTAACAACACACAAATTCTCCTTTAGATGGAAAGAATTTATTTTTCTTCCCTTGCCTGCATTTTTCCCAATTTACAGCAGATTGAACATTGATCCAGAGTTCATAGTTTGTAAAGTCTTACCACAGGTGAAAGCTGCTAATAATAGAGGGCAGCCTGGATATTCTACCATCATCTGGCCCTCCAGTTACAGATGTGAGGATGGGCTGCACTTACCACACAGAGAAAGAGAGGCAAGGACAAAATATTTTTCCTGAGGTCAGCAGGGACCATTCTTGGGGAGGGGAAATGAAATGCACACTCTAGGGAAGAAAGGGGCAGGGAGCAAACAAAGCATGGTGGTTATAGAATGGAGGAGCATCCAGAGAGAGAAGAGTGATGGAGAAACACTGATAAGTAAGGACCAGGGACAACAGAGCCTCTGGAGTAACCAGGGAATATTTTAATGTAAGAAGAATCCAGTTCATTCCTCCCCCAACACAGGTGCCTGTGACTGCGCGAGTGCGTGTGTCTGTTCAGCAGACAGGTTGCGACAGTCTGTTCTCTCCTTCTACCGTGTGGGTTAGAAGGATCAATCTCAGGCCATCTGTTAGGCTTAATATGAAGCAGCTTTACCTGCTGAGACTTCTCACTGGCCCCCACTAACATATTTTAATTATACATAGTAACGATTTTGTTGTGATGCTTTCACATATATGTGTATACAATACAATTTGATCACATTCATGCCTTTATTATTCTCTCTTCTCCCTTGCCCCCAATTCTTACCAACTCCCTTCTACTTTCATATCTTTTTTTCTCTTGATGACCCAGTGAGCTTCCCTAGGGTTGCCTACATCATTAAGGGTCATTTACAGGGAGGTGGGCAACTTACCAGTGGTCACACCAGGAAAGAAAACATCTCTACCTCCTTCAGCAAGCTTTAACTGCCAAAAGCTACTGAGGGAGAGGTGGGGACCGTGTGGGGTCTCACCCCTCATGGGTCTAGTTTGATCTGATTCTGAAGTGGGAGGCTAAGTGGCACTTTGCCATCTTTAATTAATTGGTTAATTAATTAATTAGTTTTGTGATGCTACAAGTTGATCTCAGGGCTTTGTGTGTGATGCAGCCTCTTCTCCCACTCAGCTCTACCCTCTCTCTTTACTCTTTAAACCAGCATTTGCCTAGTAAGTCCTGACTGACGGCACAGATCAAACCAAGCAAATAGGCTAGTGTCTGGAGAACAGGTATTTTCACTCTGTGTTTTGTATATCTTAACCAAAGCGGGAAATGCATTATGCATATGTGTTTCAACGTGTGTGTGGTGTGCATGTGTATGTCTCACAGGTATGAGAATACATGTGTATTCACACATGTTAATATTAATGACAAAATGTTAACATTCATTTTGGGAGAACAGTTTTCTTGTGTGGGTTATATATCACAATCAAAATAAAAAGTAAATTATGTATAGAAGAAAGAGAAACTAGTGATAAGATAGTTACCACATTTCTTAATGAAGATCAGCCTACGATTTTCAATCTTTCCACCTCCCAAATTACCACACCATCTATTTTTATGTGATATAATATATGTGTAATGTACCTAATAATTGTAACATTGCGATCTGGAGAGCTGGATCAGTGGTTTAAAAAAAATGTACTGACTGCTCTTACTGAGGACCCAAGTTCAGTCCCCAGCACCCACGTTGGGCAGCTCACAACTGCCTATAACTTTAGCTCCAGGGACATTCACAATCAGGTGCACATACCTACACACAGAGTCACATAATGTAAAATAAAACAAGTCTTTAAAATGTTAACGTATGTGCAGTGCTGCCTTAATGTTGACAGTCAATTAACTAGTTGTATAGTAAGCCAGCTAAAAGCATAGTGACCCAAGACCACAGGGATTTGTCATTTCTTGGGGTACTTGAGGATACTGGCTGTTTTTCATGAGCATTCATCTCTGCATACAACTGCATTCATCTCTGGATTAGCTGGACTATGAGGTCCAAGATGGCCTCATTTTCATGGCTGTTCTTCGTGCTTTCTTTGCCTGGGGTGTCTTCTTCCACCTAGCTTCCAACCTCTTGCCCTCCATGAAAAATTCTGGCCATGTCTTGGGCATTCTTAGAGTGGGCAAGGATGGAAAGGTCTCTTGTGGCTTAAGCTCTGGAACATGCCATGCACCATATTAAAACCAGCCTGAGGCTTCAGAAGTACCTATGTGATTAAAGTGCCTTCAGACCATCCTGGGGACTGGGAGCCCATGTAAGTGCTTGGTGGATCTGGTAGCCCACCTGCAATTTCAGCAGGCAGAGACATGGGATCCTCAGAGCAAGCTGTTTAGGGTGTATCTCTCACTCTGCAACTGACTACAGATCATGCCTCAGTGAATAATATGGAAGAGCCATCAAATACCTCAGTCCCACTCATGTACATGTGCACTTACATGAATACACATGTGCTCTCAAATACGTTAAATACTCACACACACACATACATGCACACCACACACAAATGGAAACAAAAACCATATTGTCCTAAGGGGTAGGGAAACAGACCTCACCTTTCCAGTGGAGAGACCTCGAGCTATTACATCCATGTTCTTTTAAAAAAGATTTTATTTTATTTTTTTATGATAACACTGTAGCTAAGGAAATGGGCTCAGAGAATCAGCCTTCTAGAATCTGAAGGTCTTCTGCAAAGCACGATAGATTTCGTCATCACCCTGAGCTGTTCACTGCTAACACAGTTAGACTGTAAGTTTCACGTTGTTTAATTAAACCACTAACAATTAAAAATTAAACAGTTAAAAATCTTTTACTTAAAAATTACACACACACATACATACATATGTGTGTATATATATATATATATATATATATATATATAATGTCCTGCCTCAGAGGATATCCTAAGGTTGGCTCATGTCTATGGATTTCTCTGTATCCCACTAGCTTGGACATCCTTGCTCCGCAGTGAGAATGAAAGCAGGAAGCCCTTTTGAAGAACTTGAGTGGTATTTTGAGAGAGAGGCCCTCCTTTCACTTTAGGACTCTCTCCTGCTGTCTATACTGTCCACAGGGTGCTTCAATTAGCAGGCTCCTCCCTCAGACCAGAAGGCTTGCTTTTATTTCAACCATATTGAAGGGGAACCCACTCACCTCAGTATCTTAAATACCATCTGGAAGTCATGCCAACCCTCCTGTTACAGGTCATGTCGCCTGCTTTTGCAAACCCCCTTCTTTTGGTTGTAAGTACCTGCAGTTGAGGACACAGGACATAGGCTCATGGAAATTTCTTTAGATGGCTTCTTTATTCTTCAATAAGTTGTATAACTTAAGCATGTTGGCAGATCCACCAGGGATTAATTTAGGTGAGAATTACAATACTTGATTTCGGAGGAAGATATAGGTGGTTTGAGTGAGAAATGTCCCCCAAAGTCTAGGGTATTTAAATACTCAGTTCCGACCTGTGGGTTTGGGGAGGTACTGTGAAGTCTGTTACTGGGGGGTTGAGAGACTGAACACTTACCCCACTTCCTGTTCATTCTCTCTGTTTTGTGCTTGCAGTGGAGCATGTGAGTTTTCAACGTCTTACATCGACTGAACGCTTGCTGCCTACTGCCTCACTTCCCTGCCGTAATGTATCGTCACCCCTTCAGAACCGTAAGTCAAAATAAGTTCTCCTTTCCTAAAGTTGCCTTTGGTCATGGTGTTTTATTACAGCAACTTAATAGCAACTGATACAGAGATCCTACTTGGGATTATTTTTCTTTCACATAAAAAGAAGTCTTAAAAGCCGGGCAGTGGTGGCACAGGCCTTTAACCCCAGCACTTGGGAGGCAGAGGCAGGCGGATTTCTGAGTTCGAGGCCAGCCTGGTCTATAGAGTGAGTTCCAGGACAGCCAGGGCTACACAGAGAAACTCTGTCTCGAAAAAAAGCAAAAAGCAAAAAGAAGCAAAAAGCAAAAAGCAAAAAGCAAAAAGCAAAAAGCAAAAAGCAAAAAGCAAAAAGCAAAAAGCAAAAAGCAAAAAGAAGCAAAAAGCAAAAAGCAAAAAGCAAAACCAAAACACACACACACACACACACACACACACAAAAGTGGAGTTAGGAGGAGTTGTGTTCTTCCCTTTATTTCCTACTTCCTCCCCTCCCTTGTGCTAATCTTCCTCTTCTTCCTTCTCCCTTCTTTTTCATCTCCATTCTCCCTTTCCTCTTCCTCCTCTTCCTCTTCTTCTTCTTCTTTTTCCTCTTCTTTGATGGAACTTTGTCTCAGAACCTTCTTGCTCAGGTGAGCAATCACAGGATGTCCCTGCTCTCTGCGGTCTCTGGAGAAGCTGGACATGTGGTGCCACCCCATGGCAGGCAAAAGCGTGTGGTCACTTATCAGAGTTGCTAGCCCATCCATGCTTACCATCCACTTCCAAGTCTTTCAGCATGAGTTGGGTTCTGTTATTGTTTAGAGATGGGTTGAGTGGGATCTAAAAGGTTCACGTAGGAGCCTGCTCCCAGAGTGACAATACTGGGCTGGTGGAACGTCAAGCATAGTTGTTGGCGATTAATGTGGTTCTTTTGCAACCAAGGTTGGTTCTTAAGAGACGGTTGCTATGATAGAGGAACACCAATCTCTCTGTGTTCTCCTGGATCTGTCTGCTATGTGATCTCTCCCTCAGGGAGGTGCTTTCACAATTCTGATGCCATTTTCCTTGATGTGACAGCCATGGCACCCATCATCAGAACTGGTGCAAGGCCATTTGGACTTTCCATTCCCAAAATTGTGAGCTTAAACAAACTTCTTTTTCTTATGTATTATCCATAGCAGCAGCAGGTACATGCTGCAGAGTGTACACCAGTGTCCTGCAAGTCTCCCTTTAAGGCTGGTGCCTTATGCTCATGCCACTTCCTCCCATCTCTGTCTCTTGGCTCTCTGTTGACAGGTGTCCTAGTGACTCCAGTTGTTAGCTTGGTGACAGAAAGGACTAAAAATACACAACCTTCAACTTCCCCTTAATGAAAATCACAGGGTTGTTTAAATAGCAGGTGTTATTAATGCCCATTTGTCCCTTTCTCCCTCATCCCGCTTAATCATTGTCAGGAGCCAGGTAGAACAGCCCGCATGTCAACAGAGCCCCGGAGTCACTGATTTACAGCTAAACTTCAAGCCTGGATGGCAGGGAGGGGCCCTTGCCTCCCCAGGGTGCTCATTTTGTGCTCCAATGCTAATGAACCCCTCAAAGCCTGCAGTGCTGCCCACACAAGGTGGGACTCCTATCTATCTACCCGGTTGATTTTGTCCTGGGCTTCTGGGAGCCACAGGCTGATTTGTATGTTCTCATTGTAACAATTTCCGAAGCCTCAATTTCTGAGGTCTCCCATAGCACACTATAATTTCAGGATTGACGACGATGCTGACAGGAGCCAGAAAGAAAACATATTTAGGGAAAGAGGAATTTCTCTCAACCTTTCTTCTGACATTCAGCGGTCGATGATGGATGTTTTTAAATTACTCTTGATAAGAAGCTATCAGTAGGAGTTATTTTGTTTCACAGATACCTGGCAGGTCAAAAACACACTCAAATTGAACAAATATTCTCAAATTAAGTGCAGAGGATGGCAAGGCCAAGTAGCTCCTACTGCAGAAAGAGGAACGGAATCAGGAGGCACGGGCACACATCTGCAGCAGCACCCGGGGGTGGGCGGCAGGAGGCACGCTCCTACCATGTCTCCAAGAAAGCAATGCATACCAGAAGAAACCCCCAGGGCCCTTGCATGCACTATTTGCATCTTGAGGGTTGCAGTTGATTCAGGGAGAAGTGGAGATTGGGCCTGCTGTACTTTGGATTTTGAATGCCCCCTGTCTATGTGGAGAAGGTCTGCTTCTCAGCCTGGTACTGCAGAAGGTGGTGGAACCAGAGAGAGGTGGGGATAAATGGGAGACTTTAGGTTGTTGCAAGTGTGCCTGGAAGAGGACTGTGGGAGGTTGGCCTTTGCCTTGTCTTTTGCACCTGATGGTGGAGTAGACGGATGGCTTTCCTGAACCATGAACCTCCACAGCAATGTGCTTCCTCACTGTGGCAATGGGGCAAACAATCATGGCCTGAAACCTGGAAAATACTAGCCCAAACATGCTTTCTCTCTTGGTTGTCTCAGGCATTTTGTTACAATAACAATAAAGCTAATACCAAACTCGGGTTGCTATCTGAAAGCAACATCTGTTTTTCTAACATCTGAAAGAAGCTGGGTGTGGTAGCCTCCTGTGATTTCTAGCACTTGGGAGTTGGAGGCAGGAGGATCAGGAACTCAAAGCCATTCTCAGATACACAGGGATACATTTGATGCTAGCTTGGGCTATTCAAGACTCTCTTTAAAAACCCTGAGAAAAGAGTATTCTTCAAGTTTAATTGCCCTTCACAAGTCATGTTTACCCATCTAAAATCTGAGCTGGTAAGATCCTCATATGAAGGACACAGGAGGGCGTGTTCAGGAAACTGCCTGGAAATCACGAGTATTATGCACCTGTTTTTCTTTGGAGCACTAGTATTGTCAACACAGCTATTGGTGTTGTGGTGTGGTGTGTGCCTGTAAACTTAGACTCAGGAGCTGAGGCAGGAGGATTATGAATCTGAGGCTATAGAGTAAGACTCAAGTCTGAAAAATAATTGGCTACAAGAGTGAAAACAATCGACTGGGTCCATGGCAAGCTATTCTAAACTTCTGTCACAACTCTCTGCACACACACTCATGCATGCACACACACACATACAAGTATGTATATATGCACATAAGTATATAATGTGTAATATTTTAATTACAAATAAACACTTTAAACAATATAATTATAATTTTATAATTATATTAATTATCTATTAGTATAAAATTAATTATATAATCAATATAATTAATTTACATTAATTATATAATAATTATAATTTTATAATATATAAAATTTATACAATATAATATATTAATTATAAGTAATAAGCACTTGAATTATAAGCATTATTGACCACTTACTTTGTGTCAAGTGCTGTGCTTGGTGGTAGAGATACAGAACAAATGATAATTTTCTCATTATAAAAATCCTACAAGTGTGATTCCATGGAGGGTAGAAGGTTCACACTTTACTGCCCCCAGGAAGACTTACCTCACCACCGTTTGAAGGGAGAATTGGGTATTGTTTCCTTTTCAGAAGCCAGAGAGCCACTGGAAACTTTTGTGTCGTCTGAGTATAGCAATTTTATTTGTTTCTTTTTAATATAAAAGTTTGTGTGTGTGTTCACACAGGCTTGTGTAAGAATGTCCACATATGTGTGCAGCTGCTTGTGAAATCCAGTAAATGGTCTCCTGGAGTTGGCAAAGCAGGTGTTTGTGAGCCAGTCAGTATGGATGTTGGGATTTGAACTCCAGTTCCTAACGATTGAGCAGCAAGCTCTCTTAACTCTTGATCCATCTCTTCAGTCCACTAATTTTATTTTGTGTGACTAGATTTTATGAACTGTGTTCAATGTGTTTTAGCATCGAAACAGTATTAGTGCTTTGTGTAAAGGTCCCATCTCTTTTGTCTACTTGATGGGCAATGATTCTCGTGAGCCAAGAGAAAAGAGTTCTGGGATTTCACAGGTCCTGTGAAACCTGAGGGGAACTTGAGGGCAAATAGCCTCTGGGAGAGACCGTGGGCATTGTTGTCCAGCCACACCCCGAGAGCTGCTGCTGTCTGTCAGGGCTTGACTGAGGCTGGAACTGTGGGGCACCCCAAAAGGAACAAGGAGTCATACTTGAACTTCATATGCTATCTTATGTCCCAAACTATATATATATATATATATATATATATATATGTATGTATGTGATGTGTGTGTGTGTGTGTGTGTGCTGTGTGCCTCTGTCCTCCACTCAGAGCAGCACTCTGTCCTCAGTGCTCCCAACCAACCCTACCCTGAGCATCAGTGCCACCCCACCCTGTGTGTGTACATGGTAGAATATATATAGCAAGAAATTTGATGTCCTGACTTTACCAAGTGTGCACCTGAGGAGCATCAAAGGACATTCGTGTTGTACAGCCACCCCCACCCATCCCTGAAGTTTTGTTTTCCAAAACCAACACCCTGTGCCCGGGGGACACCAGCTTCCTATTCCCACTTAGCCCCTGGAACTCTCCACTCTGCTTCTTGTCGTGTGGGTTTGGTGCCTCCAGGAGGCAGCGCACGTTACGTGGGATCAGGTTATGTCCATCCTCTGGGACTGACTTTAGCAGGGTGGCCAACTTCCTCTGAGCTGTAACTTGTCAGGATGCCTTTTCCTCGGCATGTAGAAGCACCTTCCTGTTCTCCCTTCACATCCCCTTGTGGGTGGTGTGAGGCTTTGGAGTCCACAAAAGGACCTGTACTATTCTGGGAACCCAACCTAGGATCTCAGGAATTTAGCTACACGACCTTGCATGAAGTAGCCTGGGGTTCTGTGGTCCTCCTTAGGTCATGTCTATACCCATACCCATGCATCTCAGATCCCCACAGGAGACCAGGAGGGCTACTAAATCATGGTGGGTGAGAGACATTGCTTGCTCTCTCTCTCTCTCTCTCTCTCTCTCTCTCTCTCTCTCTCTCCTCTAAGGTTTAGCAGAAGACACATCAGTATCTCAAGGTTCCCAAGGCTCCCCTCCCTTATAGGGTAATAGTTGCATTTCTTAGGATATAAAAATGGCCAGCATTAACAGAAGGGTAACCAAACAGGGCTTGGTTCTGTTAACAGGTGTTATGGCTTGTTTTCTGTGTCTCTCAACAGCTTATGTATTGAAGTTTGATTCCCAGACAACGGTGCTCTTGGTAGCTGGTGAAACTTTTAGAAGAAAGGCCTTTTCAAAGGGAAGTTATTGATGCCGAAGCCTGATAGCTCTTTCCCTCTCTCTCTTCCTCTCCCCCTCCCCCTCCCTCCATCTGGCTACCAGCTAACCACAGGGCACACAGCTTTGTTTTGCCATGATATCCCATCTCATCACAGATTCCAAGGTAAAGTAACCAGCCAGTCATGGACTAAACTCTCCGAAACTGTGAGCTGAGTGCACCTCTAATCCTTCTAAACTGTTAATCTGCTCAGCTCTATTGCCATAGTGAGGCAGAGCTAACCAATACAAACAATGGAAAATTTTCCACGGCGGGGGGGGGGGGGGATGCAGTTTTAGGACTTATAAAAGTCTCCATGTCTCTCTTGGCAAAAGCAGGCAGCAGAGGCAGCATGAACAGTCATCAGGTTGCATGTTCTAGACCTGCACACTGGGCTTTCAAAAGCAGTCGTGTTTTTACCTCCTCTTTCGTTTTTTTTTCCATGGGGTTGAAATAGTTTATTTATGTGACTCTCACCTATGGTATGAACTCTAAATTAAACACTTACCGAGTCATCAGTTAATGCATGAGAAACCCATCCAGGGAGCTGAGTGAGCGGGCTCTAAAACCAGGTGTAAGTGAATGCATATAAAGGGGGTTCAACAAGGTGATCTTTATGTCCTGGACTCCCGGAAGGCTTTCCTTGAACTGGTTCCCGTCATCAACAGCCTCGCATTCTTCTCTGAAGGACAGTTGAGATCATTGTAACCATAATGAGGCTATATGCTGTGGAAGTCTTGAAAAGCCCAGAGGAGGAGTGAGCCCGCAGAGGACATGCCACAGGCCAGCTTTGCTGCTGCCTTCGTGTGCACCGGCTCTTGTCTGGAAGCACCGTCTCCCCTCCCCAGGACTCAGGATAACTATGAAAAGTGAAATGAGGCCCGAGGAGAGGCCACGGGTGTTAAGCACGTTAACGTTTCCATTACGTCTAAAAGCAGAAAATGGAACAAACAAAGCGGGTTGAATTTTCTCCCCAGCTATAATGTATGCCAGAATGTCACAGGAACTCATTGTCTGCGGTGAATGCGAAAACACGGGCAATTCAGACGGAACAATGCCAGTGACTGCGAGTCCATGAAAGCATCTCATCCGCGCGAGTTTCATCTGCTGTGTTTTTGCTCCTATTTTCTTCCCCACGAAGGCTGCTTCTTGGATAATATGGCCTTTAAAGTTTAAGCTGCTCCAATGGAGTTTCTTCTTTTCCTAGGACTCTCTATGGTTTTGAAACCTAAGAAATGCAGAATAAAATAAAATAAAGTCTGTGTTTCCTGCCTGGTCTCTCAGGTCCATATGCTTTCCTACAGAAAGGCCGGGCATTTCCCCAGGAAGAGGATGCGGGGTCCACGGGTGTGTGTTGGTATCTCACGGGGTGTGTGTTGGTATCTCTGTGAGGCGGCTGACTTCAGGGTTGGACTTGTCTGTCACTCTGGTGTTGGTCCATCTTAGGCAGGCGAACATCCATGCTTACATCGTGGCAGGAGACAGGATTGGTCACCCATGGTGGCCCTGAAGCCTACCTGTACTTTGAAGGAAGGCTCGTGGTCTTTTCTGTCCTCCATGTCTCCTATTCTTAAAGGAGGAGCTTATGGGACTCCTAAGGGCTTTTGGCCTGATGCTGCCACATTGGAGTGAGAGCTTGTTGGAAGGGCTCTCCCTGTGGTGACAGGAGACGAGTCTAGGAGACAGAGAATAAAAAAGATACCACTAGAGTTTTTGTGAGCCCAGGGCATGTCTTCTTGGTGTCTTTGGCAATGGTGGCCAGATGAGAATAAACTGGGTTACAGACCCTCCAGGAACGCCACTTTAGATGGCTCACTCCAGCATCCCAACCTGAAGCCCCACATTAAGATGACTTTAGCATTAGGCACAGTACACAAAGACACAAAAGAAACTGTATCTACTTCAGAGAATGGAACACTCCTTGCATTTAACAACATTCTGTTAGATTTCCTTATCTTTATTGCCACCTCTCCTCAGGTGTGTGTTCATGTGTACATGTGATCACCTGGGTGAGCAGAGGTCAGAGGTCAGAGGTAGATGTCTAGTATCTTCCTCTATCACTCTCCATCTTGATCTTTTTGGTCAGGGTCACTCATTACACTCTGCGTTCACTTACTGATTAGCTAGCCAGCCAGCAAGCTCTAGGGTCTCACTGTCTCCATTTATCCAGTGCTCAGGGGTCCAGATATACATCACTATATGCAACTTTTATGTTTTCCTGGGTTATGAAGCATCACTGTGCAAGACAAGATGAAGGCCACAAGTATCTGGAGGGTGGAACAGCCTTAGAAACTATCCCAGCTGCCTGTGAGCACAGAAAGGGGCACAAAGACACAGAGAACACTGTGATCTGAATCTGAAGAGCATCCCCAAAGAGTTCCTGTGTTAAAGATGTGCTCCCCAAAGTAGCACCACGGAGGTGGTGGAATCCTGGAGGTGGATTTAGGTGGATGCCTTTAGGTTACTGGGGTGTATTCTCTCCCAATCTGTCCTCTTCTCTCGGCTTCGTGGCTCGGTATGTGATTTCTGGCTATGACACACACACCCTGCCATCATTGTGTGCTCACAGATGGGACAGTCCTGGGCTCTGTGCTTCTAAAGCTGTCGCCTTGATAACCCTTTTCTCTTTTGAGAACCGGGCCTGGTAATACCTCTAAGGCTCCTTCCTGCCCTGTGTTCTTTTGAGCCCTTCCTGGTTTTTCCTTTTTCCCAGGACATGGTTACTACTGCCTAACCCTGGGGCATCACTGGTACCCTCTCCCAGTTCCCCTTGTCTGCCACCTCTTTTCTGATGTATCTCTGTATCCTCTGACCTAGTGTTATATCTTCCCTGTCTCCTAGTCAGAGGCTGGGGCGCTTGCTCTCTCTGGGATGGTACAAACATTTATTAAAGTCATCATCACTAAACACAGTTCATGTTGATAAAACAGTGACTCCCATTTATGGGGAGCAGTGTTCTAATTCATAGACATATACAATGTTCAGTGATTAACTCAGGACAATCAGACTATCAGTCATAGCTTCATCATTTCTTTTTTAATCATGTGTATATGTGTGTGTCTGTAACTACAGAGGTCAGAGGTGCACACAGAGGTCAGAGGGGTTGAATCCCTAGAGATAAAGTTACAGGTATATGTGACTGTAACTTTATGTACATGCATGTTCATGTGTACATGTAGCTGTGTTTGTATGCGTATGTATGTGTAGAAACCAAAGGTTACTCCCAGGTTTCTTCTTTAACACCCTAGCCACCTTTTTCAGACAAGATCTCTCACTGAACCTGGAGCCAATTTGACACAAGTGGATGACTTTGCTTGCTTTTTAAAAAAAATGTAAAACCAATATTATGAATTTTTATTCTCATATTTCCCTCATGGTTCCTGACTGTTGTTCATAATTATTATTATTTTTTTACTTTTTGGTTGTTTGAGACAGGGTGTTGTTATATGATCCAGACTGGCTTTGAACTTGTGATCCCCTTACCTAGTTTCCTGAGTGCTGGGGTCAGTTTATAATTTTCTTAGGAATGGTTAGGCTCATGTCTAGCTGCAGTGGTACGCTGACATTCCTGTTGGACACAGCTCAGTATAAAAGCAGATGTCAGGGTTTAGGCTGAGGGGTTTCTCATGGGACAGACAGCGAAGCACCTGGCTTACATGGAGCTCTGTGGTTCCTCTGATTCCCACCATGTCTGTACTCCACAGTTTGGTCTTGCTGGTCCTGTGGCAGTGAGCCCTTTTCCAAGAGCAGAAATTTCTCCCAGGTTGTAGGAATTTTTCTTACCCTAGCACAGTGGTAGGGCTGCTCTGGGAATGGAGAATATTTGCCAGGCAAAGAATCATGATAAGAAGGAAGCCTGAGTTAGTTTGGCAAAGGTAGTGTCCTCCCATTCTGCAAGTGAACAACATGAAGGCTGGTTCTAGAATGTTCCTTAAGGGTCTCCATGGGGCAGAGTCTTGGGTCTATGGGAGTCAGTCATTAGTAAACCATCCCCAGTGCCCCCTTTGGCTCCCCCAACTTCCTTTCCTCACTTCTGTCTCTGGGGATCTCCCAGGAAAAATGTACAGACAGAAGACTATCTCAGGAGCTGTGTTTAGGGGATTCCAAGATATTAGTATGAACTTCTTTGTTTGAGGGCCTAGGGTTCTCCTGATCAGCTATCCAAGTTCTGTAAGAAGGCAATTCCAGGACTGTTTTGTGTGTGTGTGTGTGTGTGTGTGTGTGTGTGTGTGTGTGCATGTATCAGGGAAACAAGACCAAGTTTACCGACATGTAATGTACTTAGAGCACAATTCATATTTTAGTGTGCATTTTTGTAAGTATTTGACAAATGCATATAGTAGTCATGAGACTACTGCACATATCAGAACACAGATTAGGTCTGTCACCACCACCCCACCCACCCAATTGACCCATTCTCACACCAAGTCACTCTAGTTCCTGGTGATCCTTCACCTGCACTTTGGTCTTTGTCAAAGGAATGGAAGGAGGTAGGATGCAGTCCTGTGGCACTGGCTTCTGCTTGGCTTCATCACAGCACCTGTTGGCATTTCTTGTTGGGGACAATTACAACGCTTTATTTTAGGGTCAACTTGACTGGATTAGGGAATACCTAGAAAGCAGATGCTATAGTTCACATATGAAGTAGAGTCTCGATACCCAGATGATCAGTTTTTGGAAAGTGACTGGATTCCAAGAGCTCTGACCTCATGTATGAATTCATTCTTTGATGGTGTGTAATATGATGATATTGATGAAAGAGATGAAAGTCAGGGGAGGAGCTAATTGTGGGAAGTAGGTGTGTGTAGGTCATTCTGGGAGACCTCACGTAGGTCTCTTATAACTCTGTCTCTCTGCTTCCTGTTCACTATGGTCTACCACACCTTCCCTGCCATGAGGGGCAGAGGGTTCTGAAACTGAACTATCACGAATCTTTCCTCTTTCTCATTGCTGTCTCTGGTAGTCTTGCTCACAGAAATGACAAGACTTATTAATACTCCTGGAAAAAACATTATTTTGGATGTATCTGTGAAGTGGGTCCAGACCTAGAGAGAACTGGACAGAAAGTCATGGTGGAACACCTTGTGTAGTGGCTAGCTGTTCACCTCATGTGACTGAGAAGTATAGAAGAAAGAAGGAATGAGAGTCCAGAGACATCCCACAAGAGCACACCCACAGTGGGCTAACTTCTTTGACTGGTCTTCACTTCTCCAGTGTCCCGTTATCTCCCTATAGCACACTGCTGTGTGATTTAAGAGACACACTTTGATGCTTGGGTCTTTGAGGGACACTTATCCAAATTGTGACCTTTAAATTGTTCCTCATATTTATACACTCAAGTTTTTGTTTTTAAATTTTTAGAGGGAAACTTAAAATTTTACATGGAATTTCCCAGTTTTCAATAGAAACTAAGTTTAGGGACAGCATGTGTGGCTTTGGTAGGCTTATATCTTGCTAGATTTTCTGAGTCAAATCCAGTGCATCTGTGAGTAACTCAAGCAATCACAGAGCACCCCGTGACACTAATGCCCAGCTCAACCTGCTCTCATGCATTATGCTTTGCAGTCATTCTAGAGTTCTGACAGGGGACTGGAGGAAGAAAATGTGGTTTATAGACACTAGGGAAATGTTTTAGCCATAAAAAAGAACAAAACTAACTCATTTGCAAGAAAATGGGTACAAGCAAAGAGAATCATGTTAAGCAAATTAAGTCAGTCTCAGAAAAGCATATATTACATGTTTTCTCTCACTTGTGGGCCCTAGGCTTTATATATACAAATCACTTATGCATAGATGATATGAAAGTAGAAACAGATCCATCCAGTAAAACAAAGGGGACTAACGGAAAGGGGGGATGGGTGAGAATTGGGAGAGTAATGAGCTGGGGGGCGGGAATAGCCTCAGGTGTATCATACATGTGCATGAAAAAGGCCTCCTATAATCTTGTATACTACTACTAATAATAACAATAACAATAAACCAAGTCAAAATAGACCCCCACTTTACTGTTTATACAGCAGTTCTGCATCCCAGAAGTCATCATCTGGTTTGATACTACTGTGCTTTTGTTGTTGTGGGCAAGCTGGCTGTCTGGAGGCAGCACCTTTGAATTCTGCACTTTTCTGCTAGTGGCTAAAGTTGCTTTATAGCTTTTATGAGCACAAAACATTCTGGTTTGGGAAGCAAAGTACTCCATTCACCCATTCAGTGGGAAGGTGGCTTCAGTGGTGGTAACAGTGACTGTCAGGGATGCAGGCCAAGGCTACTGTGAATGAGGCAGGTTGGATTCACCAGGGACCACGACCCAGAGCGGGGCTTGGCTGAAGTATCTAAGGTCTCTGTGTGCAATCCTCTCTCATTATCCAGGATGCAAAGTGTGTCCCCGTCCTTAACAATTGTTGTTCAAGGTCGTTGTGGATGCTCTGTGATTGTAAAGGCCCTTTCAGGCCCAACCTTGTCATGTGACTGCCAGGTCTCCCTGTTCAGGGTGAACTGGGTTTGTATAATGGCAGTGACTGCTCTTCACTGGGGAATGTTCAGATCATCAGAGACAAAGCTGTTTATCTGTCTTAAGGGGAAAGTCCTGGAGTTCCCTGGGTGGATCATCCTAACAAAAATAATCCTTCAAACTTACAGCTTTCTAGGTAGTCAACCCTAAACCTCTTGTTTCCAAACAAGGCAACCATCGAGTATGGTTGTCCTATCCCTTTGTGTGACAGACCTAGGCTTGGGGATTAATCATGCGGTGGGCTGGATCTTCCTTCCTTTGAGTTTCCAGAAACTTCAAGCATACAGAAAGCCACTTCCTCAAGTTCAACCATCTTGCACAACTTCCCAAATTTTTGTTTTAGTCAAAAATCACTTATATATACCTTGAACATTTCATTTAAAATCCAGATAAAAACTTGTCTTGGCTGTAAGCTATGTCTATCCAATTCAAGTAACTATTGGACTGACTGACCTTAAGATAGATGTGTGGGACAAATTCCAGAGGGTGGAAGGCTGGAGTGGTGGAGAGGCATTGTGGTGTCTCTGCCATGCCATGGCCGCACTTTTCGAAGACTGTTCCAAAGAGAGTATCCCAGCAATCATGAACTTGATAAGACTTTTAAAATAAGCATGTGTTTGAATATCAGTTAGAAAGTGTCACTGGTACCCTTCCATGTTCTTGAGAAGCAGACATAGTCAGAAAGGGTCCTGTCTCTTGGGACCCATCATCTTCTGGTGTTGCTATGTTTACTCGGTGATACAATGTGAGCCCAAATAACTCATCTGTGCAGCATACTGAGGGCAAGTCCTCTCTCCACCTTGGTCCCTACTGTTGCCATATAAACCAGGAGGGCTATGGCTATGATCTGAGACTGTGATCTTTTTGGATTTGGAATCTGGTGAAACCACAGCTATGAGAGAAGTTGGGTTATACTCTCTTGAGGACTTTTATGTCCTACCTGGCAGCATTCTGGGCTGCATGTGACTAGACAGACTTATATGAGAAAGGGACAGACTCTACTGACAGGTAGATTTGCCTCCTGTTTTTGTCTTGATGCATGGTAATAAACCAACAGCTGACAGCCTAATTGTTGAAGATGAGAGCTTTCCAAAGGCCACAGAGACTTTAGGAAAAGGTCTCTAGAAGGAAGAAAGACATGGAGGCCAGATAAGGCTCACAAGAGCTGCAGCAGCAACAACACAAAATTTGTGTAAACTAAACTGCTGATATCCTGACAACGCAAATTGGGTTTGCTCCACAAAACTATTCCTAAACAGGTCCACGTCCTCCCTTGCCCCGTGAACCTTTTCTTTCCATTACCTCTGCTGGGTGGTGGGCTAAAGGGAGGTTAAAACATTTAAGAACCCTTATTAAAAGTAGGTTTTAAATGATATAAACCTACAGGGGTACTTTGGGCAGCAGCTAAAACGTTCTTATGTGTGCTGAGTACCCTGAAACACTGGGCTCAGATGCCACAGATTTTGTGACTGAACTCCAGATCTATCTATCTATCTATCTATCTATCTATCTATCTATCTATCTATCTATCTATCTAAGACAAGGTCACTCTATAAGCTTGGCCTGGAACTCTCTATTTGGATAAGGCCGGCCTTGAATTCAGAGACCTATCTGTCTCTGCCTCCCAAGTTCTGGGATTAAAGGAATGAACCACCACATATCTCAAGACTTAAGCGTTTTTAAACCTCAGACAGAGGTGATGTCGTGGGTAGCCAAGGAGGAGATGTGAAAGACACAGCAACAGTCCTTCAAAACTATAAAGCCAAGTACGAGATCTCATACTTGTAATCTTAGCACTTGGTAGGTTGAATCAAGAGAAGCACCCTGAGGGTTTAGAGTAAGTTCTAGACCAGTCTGGGATATAGAGTGAGGTACTGTTTTAAAAAACTAAAAGAGCTCTCCTGGAAATGGGCAAAGAGATACCTTGTTGGTGATGTTGATATTATACCAGTCGGGGCAGAGCAGAGGCAGTCCTTTTTACACTCTAGCTTGTTGCCTGGATTAGTGACAATGCTGTCTTATGCCTAAGACTCATAAAAATCAAATCAAATCAAATCAAATCAAATCAAATCAAATCAAATCAAATCAAATCAAATCAAATCAAATCAAATCAAATCCAGGCAGTGCAGCACAGGAGGAGGAAGACAGACAGGGAACGGCCATATAACCCACAGACCTATCCTCCTGTGTGCATGGCACTGGTGAGCCATAGACAACTGCTTGTTACCACACCACTCAGCGTGGATGGAAGATGTTGCTCAGGTGCCTACCAGCCATGTGGCCAGCCTGCAGCAGGAGCCACCCACAACACAATGTGCAAGTATGTGATGGTCAGATGGGAGAGAAAGAGAGGTGGAATAGCTTGAGCTTTATGAAGAGAGATGGAACTGGAGACTTGCGTGTGGAGAGGAGTAACCTGTTGTGAGTGGCCTTGGCCTGCCCTGCCACCTGGGTGCCCTGGTGAGGTTCCAACCTGAGCTGTGACTAACAGCCCTGTCTGAATCCATGACTATGCAGTGATAGGGGCTGGTGTCAATGTCCATGGCTCATATGTCCAGTAGAGAACATGGGATGTCCCTGATCAGGGCGGCCACTGGGGAACCACATGGCTATCTAGGAGCTATGTATGTATAACTGGCTCTGCTCCTCACTGGATGTGGTGTAGTGGAGAGTCGGCTCCATTTCTCCCCACTTGGAAGAGGGAGTCCTGCAGCTCACCCAGGCAGCACAGTGAAGCTGGTCCTGGCAGCAGCAGTGTAGGTGAGACAGCCCTAAGGATATGAGTATGAGAGAGCTGACCTTGCCACAGAGGTGGTGTGCTTCTGCTGCCCCTCACTGTCTCTGGCAAAATCAGGAAAGCTGCCCACAGGGTCATGAGTTCAGGAGAGCTCTTCTGACCCCCACCAGCTGCAGCACTCAGGAGACCAGACCCTGCACCTCACCTGGACAGCACGTCTGACTGGGGGTGATTGAGGGTGACAGATTAGGAGAACTGCCCCCACCAACTCTGTCTCCAGTGAGATGTCATGGGTGTGGAGATGATGCCTTGCCCATCTTGCAGCTCACCTCCTGTGGCTGTCAGGAGAGCTGACCCTGAGGTCACGAGAGCCGAGCTGGCCCTATTTGCCTCCCCGTGCAGCACTTGGGAGAGTGGACCCTGTACCTCTCCTAAGAAGCACAGTAGAACTGGCCCTGGCGGAGGGTTGGCAGCTGAGTTGGCCCTGAGGATCGTGAGAGAGATGGCCCTGCCACTCTGTCTGCCATAAGATGGTATGGGTATAGGAATGATACCCTACCACCACCACCACCTGCAGTAGCTGGGAGAACTGAACCTGGGGCCATGAGATCAGGAGAGCTATCCCTGTCCCTTCACTGGATGTAGCACTCAACATAGCACCTCACCAGGGCAACACAGTGGAGCTAGTCCTGATACAGATGTGAGCCATCCAGAAGGTGTGAGAGCAGGGTGCTAGCCCAGCCCCTCATAGGCTGCAGCACTTGGGAGAATGGGCTGCATCTGGAGGCAGGGGGTGCAGTTAAGCTGGCCCGGAGGGAATAAGAGCAGGAGAGATGACCCTGGCGGCATTGGGTGGCCTAGCTGGAGAAGTGCTGGAACGTTCATCTTAGTGGTGCAGTTAGGTGAGAGCCATCAGGCTGACCAGTTCAGCTGCTACCCAGGCTCAGATCCAGAGCTTTGAATTGACCCACTACAAAATCTATATTATCTGTGATTGTGTTGGGATGTATGAAAGGACCAGCCTTGTTCCAAGGCTGCAGGACCTCCATGACACAGGACAAGAACAGGATAATGGAGAGGAGTCCTGATGAGGATCCAATATTGATGGTGTCACAGAAGCAGTAGATCTTGAACCAGACTAATGACTCATGGCAACAAACATTTGCAAGTGAAGATGTGTGGACAGAGGGGCACAGTATAGCTTCCATGATGAGATTTTTTTCTATACTGATTTTTGTTCTGTTTGTTCATTTATGTGTGTGTTTTATTTGTGGGGGAGGTCACAGGGCAAAGGGCAGGCGTGAGGGGGTGGGGAGATGAGTGGGGATAGGGTACATGATATGAAACTCACAAAAATTCAATAAAACACCAATTTAAAAAAAACAACAAAAAGAAAGAATCAGATAGAACCCCTCCACAAACCTGAAAGCATAAACAGACATCGAGATGGTTTTGAGTAGGATGGTGGGATTTGACTTTTGAAGGGTTTAATTTTGTGGCAAAATTCTACATAGAGAGAGATTTTTCAGGAAATAATGGACAAGCAAGGTTTCCGGATGGTGTGGTACAGGGAAGAGAAGGCACTGAGCAGCTCGCTGGTCAGGGGAAAGGAATCCCTGCTTCAGTGGTTGAAGCAGGTGAGCCACAGACCCTGGTGAGTGAAGACAGAGGAGGAAGCACAGGGCCAGAGTTAGAGCACACTGGGCATCATGATATCCTGACAGGGGCAGGGGTGCAGAGGGGTCCCAAACACCTCGCTGAGAACAGAAGGAAAGAAGGAAGGTCTCCACCACCTCCTAGGAAGGGTGGTGTCTTCAATGGGGACATTCCTAGACAACACCTTATGTTTGGGAGATGAGTGGGATGGGAGGTGATATAGACATGGGAAACCACAGGACGTGGTGGCTTAGGGTGGAAGCATTTCCTGGAAGGAAGCCACGTTCAACTTCCTACAGCAAGGAGACATAAGTCACGGTAATGTTGCATGCAGCCTTTCAGACTTGACTCCAGGAAGCAGCAATGATGGGGCATTTTGAATGAAAAGCAAAAGGAAGAGGTATGTAAGGTGATCCTGTTTGTGAAGGGGGTTGCATCCAATGATGTATCTCAGAGTGGACCTCAGTGCACAACAGCACATGAAAGGCACTGAGAAGATCTGCGCTTAAGTGAAGTCTTATAAGGCTACAGCTGCCTGAGCATCCACAATATCTGCCCCTGAAGCAGGTCAAGGTAGCACCTGTCACTCTGTGTGTCAAGTTCATAGTGCTGCCTCTTCCCTGGACCGTCTACTTCCTGAAGCTGAGGTGTTAGCGTGAAAAGGTAATCAGCCACGTCTCCTGCCAGAGTTAGATCAGGTGAGTGCTCCCCTGGTTAGTTTAATGAGAAGCTTGGCTACCTGACAAGGCTGGTATTGTCTAGGCCCTGCTCAAGAGTTTAACAATCTAGAGCAAAGGGCAAAGGTTAAATGTCAACAGTCTCAGACCGTTGCTTCCTGGTCCAGCATGTGAGATCATGAGCAACTACTGAACACCTGGCTTAGTTTCTGGTTGCTGAGCGTGCAATGATGTGGGGATCAATGGCTGGGTTTGAGGAACACTGGAATAAATGGGAGTGACAAAGACCTGTGCAGGGACTTAGTCAGGTGAGGCTAGACAGTGGAAGTGGGAGCAGGGGTGTGAGATAGGAGGGGCAGTCACACAGGGAGTGTTACTAGGCAGATCCCTATTGTAAGGGATCAGAGTCTATGTCTTTCAGGCTCTAGCGATGGTGTAGAATGTGCCCCACCTCTTGAGGATTCTGCAGGGACCAAAGCTTTGTCTTCTGGGAGGAGGGCAGATGTGAGACACTCTTCTAGCTGTTCGAATTACCCTGTGGCTCTCAGACCCAAGCAGAGGATTCTGTAGGCATATGTTGAATGGACAGAGCAGTTCCCAGTAGGAACAAGGATACAGAAGGGGATGGGTGTGTATCCTTCAGGGGCTTGAGTGGACTGGGGTCTTTCCAGGGTGAAGAAGAAGAAGCAGAAGCTAGAGCCCCTGGCTGTCAGCCACCCATGCCTCAGTGCGCATCCTCTTGGACTCTGACCTCTTATTCTCACACGCAGGCATTTTAGATGTGGTCAGTGTTGATATAAGTTATTTCCCCCTGAATTCATTAGAGCGAAACAGAGCCCATAAGCAAACACTGCCCAGGGCCCCTGGGGGGTAGGATGAGAAGAGAGCTCAGGCTGCTGAATGCAAGCTCTCTGCCTGGTGAAGGGTTCCTTAAGCCTGGAGTGTAGTGAGGGGGTCGTGGAGTCCGTTAGTCAGGGTGTGGAGTTTGGCCTGGAGTTCCCTGTTCCTGCCTGTATTTCCTCCATGTCCTGTCGGCTGAGTTACTGTGGTCAGCCCTGTGCCCGCTGCTGACCCAGCTCACACCAGCCATGACGTGTGTATGTGACACACACACTGTCACACCCCAGCATCATCACAGTGCACACCTACCTTTAGGACAGTGGTTCTCAGCCTTCCTAATGCTGTGACCCCTTAATCCAGTTCATAGTGTGGTGACCCCCAAACATAAAATTCTGCTGCTACCTCATAACTCTAATTTTGCTATTATTACAAATCATGATGTAAATATACATCTGATTTGCTCCCGACATGGAAGGCTCACTGGACCTCAAAGGGGATGTGACCCACAGGTTGAGAACCCTGGCTCTAGTGGCTAGACCAGTGTGTCACGCTTCTCCACAGGACAGAACCAATCAAACTTTCTTGATTTCCCCTCCTTTCGTTCTAAAACAAACAAATCAAACTTAAAAACAACTTCCAATTTTAAAGCTATTACTGGAGTTTGGTGCAATATTTCAGACTCCGATTCAATTTTGCATTTTCCAGACCCAAATAAAACACCTCACAGTGTGCTTTCCATCGTATCATTCTGAATTTAAAACAGTAACCAAGAGCCTCAGTGGCTGCATGGAAGGACGCACTGGAATAGGGCTCGCCCCTCTGCATCCAGGAAGTGCAGGGTGATGATGGAGCTCTGTTTGTTTGGAATCCACAGTTCCTACATGAATGTGTAGCACGCAGGGGTCTGGAGGAAACTGAGTCAACCACACAGCTTGAGAAGGCTGCTGGGGATTCTGGAAGGATATAGAAGAGCAGGGCATGTTTAAGGGTACAAAAGTGATGCTCTGGGTTCTGTATAGTTCAGTACTACTTTGAAAGTGTTCACTGTCCTCACCAGAAGTTATCTCCCATTTAATAGCACTTTGTAATCTCACCAACCTCCACTGTCCCCTTCTCCCCTTTCCTAGCCCCACCAAAGCCACTATTCTATTCTCAAACTATTTTTTTTTTGCATTTCGTTGTTCACAACAATCAAGATATGGAATTAACTGAAGTGCCCATCAACAGATGAACAGATAAGGAAAGTGCATATGTACAACAGCTATAAAAATGTTGAAAACCTGTCATTTGTCTGAGCCCAGAGGAAAATGTGTTAAGTGAACTATGACAGGCATAGAAAGACAAATTCTACCCTTTCACTCCTATGGAAAACTCACTTTTGAAGCAGCTGAAGTCTGCGTGAGTCTACATGGAGAATTAGCTGACCGTGTAATTGAATTAGCCTTCGTTAAAATGCAATGTAACAAAGACATAAAAGGAATATTTATAAAATTAAAGTTTACCAGTAGCTATGGTAATTGTTTTAAGATTTTGATCAACGAAGGATTTTTATTTCCCAGAGGAACACACACACACACCCTTTTTATAGTTTTTTTTTGTGAATTTTACATTATGTACCCCATCCCACTCATTTTCCCATCCCTCCATGTCCACCATCAACCCTTGCACCTTCCCACTTCTTGCACATAAGAAAACAAAATAAACCATAGAAAACATCTTGTGGAAGTGGAAGCTGTCTTGTGTCAGTGTGCCCCACAGTACACCCTTTTGCCCAAACAGCTTTACCTGCAAATGATCATTGCAAAGAGTCATTGGTCTGGTTCGAGGTCTCTGGTTCGGCTATACTATCAATACTGGATCTTCACTGAGACTCCTTTTAGATATCCGATGGTCGTCCTGTGTCATGGAGATCCTGCAGCTTTGGATCTGCAGGACCAGCCTCTTCACGTGCTCCTCCTGTTCACAGATGAGGAAGATGCTGGGGTGGGCCAAATCAAAGCCCTGGATCTGGGGCCTGGGTCATAACTGAGCTGGTCAGCCCATCAGGGCAGGGCCAGGGCCAGGCCCAGGGCCAGGGCCAGCTTTTCTGCCTGCAGCAGCCATCAAGGGGCAAGACTGATGTGCCTACACTCATGCCACCAGGGCCAGCTTTCCAGCACTGCCCCAGCTAAGTTACCCATCCTCCTCATTATGATTATTTTTTCTCTCTTTAAAAAGAATCCTGACTGCCTAATGTTCTCCTATAGATGAACCTAGAGAGCTTGTTGGCTTGTCTGGGGGTTCGAGCAGGGGGTGTAGCTTGGACTCATACGCCCTTGGCTGGAAGCAAGCCCAGGGAAGGGCATCCTCCTTACCTAAGCATACATCAACAGGAAGAATGAACATGAAGGAGTGAGAGAGGAAGGTGTCACTCACATAGCCAACCAGCCAGCCAGTCAGCCTTGGTGATAAACAGTGTGTGACAGAGCTCACCATCAAACATCCTCACATCTTCATAGTTACCATCATTGGTCCTGGTGGTGAGTAGAGCCAACTACTGTCTACTTTCTTGTTCAGCAACATCTCAACTATTGCTTATTGCTGGTCCTTTGGATGTCCATGTACATTTTAGAATCTGTGTGCTGATATTTTAATGGGGACAGCAATGAATTTGTACATCAATCTGGTATAGGATTGGTGATTTTATGATATCAAATCTTTCAACTTATGAACACTAGGCTGTTTCATATATTTAGCTCTTACTTTTAAAAAGTGATCATTTTTTGCATAGGTGTCTCATCATTTTGTTAGACGTATTTCTAAGGAATATCTCTCTCTCTCTCTCTCTCTCTCTCTTTCTTTCTTTCATCTGTCTGTCTGTCTGTCTGTCTGTCCATTATCATGTGTGTTTGAGTGTGTGCTCATGCCAGAGTGCGCATGTGGAAGTCAGAGGACAACTTGCAAGATTCAATTCTCTCCTTCTACCCTGTGAGTTCAGGGGATAAATCCCAAGTTATCAGGCCTGGCAGCAAGCATTCCTACCTGCTGAGGCATCTCATCTACCCTTGATATATTTTTTAGATGCTGACA
The DNA here is from genome assembly GCF_978045245.1 of Mus caroli. Classification (NCBI taxonomy): domain Eukaryota; kingdom Metazoa; phylum Chordata; class Mammalia; order Rodentia; family Muridae; genus Mus; species Mus caroli. The sequence continues at coordinate 32,675,550 of NW_028227257.1, read as the reverse complement.
TCATTGATATCTTTTGCTTTTTTTTTAACTTGGTAATCCAGCTATTTATTCATAATTTAGAGAAATGGCACTGATTAAAAAAAATTTTACTCTTTAAAACTCTCTCTGTGTGCATGTGTATGTATGCATGTGTGCATGAATGTGTGTGTGCACAGGTGCCTATGGAAGCCAAAGATGTCAGATTTCCTGGAGCTGGAGTTACAGATGGTTGTGAGTCACCAACATGAATGTTGGGAACTGAATTTGGATCCTCCTCAAGAGCACTATACACTCTTAGCCATGCAGCCATCTCTCCAGACCCTGCAGCTGATTTCCGTGTATTGGTTTGGCAATGGGCAACCTTGTAAAACTCATAACTTCTAATTCTTTGTATATTCTTTGAGCTTTCTATGTATATATGATCATGCCTGTAAAATACGTGCTTATTCTTTCTTTTACAAATTCATATACTTTTTAGTATAATCATATGCTCCATGTCACTGGCACATGGCTGGAAGGCCATTAGGAGGTCACATATACGACAGTGTATGTGTATAGCAGTATATGAGTATATCAGCTAGTGGCATCATAGCTGTCCTTGTGTAAGTTCACAAATTATGGTGTTTATACAAGATATCTAGAAATACATCTCTCAGAAGATCTTCTAGTTAAAGAATACAAATGTGGATTTTTCTTGTGTTCTTGTATTGGATGAAAACCCCACTGCAAATGTTGGAGAGAAATGGTTATTGTGGACATCTTTGTCTTCATTCTGACTTCCAAAAGAGAGCGTTTAAGATTTTACTATGAAAGGGCTGAGGCCATACTTAGTGGTTAGGAGCACTCTCGCTCTTCCAAGACACATGAGGGTGTCAGAACCCTGGATTGGGAGTTACAGATAGTTATGAGCTGCCGTGTGGGTGCTGGGAATTGACCCCATGTCCTGTGGAAGAGCAGTCAGTGCTTTTATCCACTAAATCATTTCCAGCCCCCTTTTCCCTTCATTTTATTTATCTTTTAAAAATACAGTTCAGTTTAAATTTCAAATTTTATTGACGATCATGGTAGTGATGATGGTGTGTGTAATGTATGGGAAATCGTGTGCCTCTGTGCATGGGTAGAAGTGAGAGGTCAAGTTTCAGGTTCTCTCTTTTCACTATGAAGTCTCAGGATCAAACTCAGGTCATCAGATTTGTAAAAAAAAGATGCCTTTAACTGAGGAGGCATCTTTCTGGCCTCATTTATTTTGAGACAGTGTGTCACTGTATTGTCCCTGCTGACCTGGAACTTGGGATCCACCTGAATGAGCCCTGAGATTGTTGAGATTGTGAGTGTGTACCTGGCTTTGCATTTATAATTTTCCTCCTTCTGACTACAGATTTTGTTATCAAACTCATGACAGCTTCATAAGACAAACCAAAGAATACATCTTCCTTGGTTTTCTGAATGAGATCCTAGAAGATGGGCCTGATTTTTCACTTAATTATTTTGAGAAATTTGTACAAGTACAACATTATTACATAAAAGGGCAATTGAAAAAAATTACATTCATGCACACAGTTCCATGTAGCTTTGTGTTACAAAACTGTAACAGCTTAAAATTATAATATTTATAATTATAAAACTCAGGACACTATTTAGACTACAGTTTAAAAAAAAATAGAACACTGAATTAGAAAGTCACATTACAAAACCCTCCTTTACTTTGGAAGCCAGGCTGCCTCCAGTTATAAATCATGAACCATTTAATGGGCTGTGTAGTTCTTTGCCACTTTCTTGGATTCTCTGAACCCCAAGTTTCCTTAATTGTCAGGTGAGTTTGCTTCATGGCTCTTTGCTCCCTGGAGTTGTCAGGAAGAGCCAATGCAACAACTGTATGTCAGGTAGTTAGCCCAAGTTGGGTGTGCAGTGGGTGTTCAATGCACAGTGATGAAGTTTACCACTGCATAGTCAAATTTTAATTTTAATAAATTGTTTCATTCCAGTCATAATTAAGCACCCATTGGAAACCAGGGGCTTTGGGGCACACCAGCAAAATTAAATGTGGCCTTCCATGTGCCTGGTATAGGGAATCAGCGCTGAAACCCAAGGATCCATGAAATGAGATGAAATAAAGCAAAACTGAACCCTGTTTTCATGGTGCTCCTTTTGTTCTGCATGGACAGGGTAAATAAAATTAGCCAGACCTGCTGGGCAGACCGGAGACCAGATGTGGGATCTGAGGCTGTCACAGGTTGAGAACCACCTGAAATGAATCAAGGTGACTTGCTTTTCTGAAATCGGGTCCCAGGTCTAAGGCCTAATTCTGGCCCACGCAGGTTATCACCAGTATTTATCCATGGGAGCTGACAGGCATTCTGGGAAATCTTTGCATCAAGGCCTCACTTTCTGCCACATATAACTATGCTAATTTTTGATATCCATTTCTTGGATAGGTTAATGGAGCCTTAGGGATGAGACTCCAGAATTTGTTGCAGAAATGCAGCGAGACATGTTAGGAATGTGGTGATATGCATCAGGAAGCAGAGAAGGTGGACTCGTTTATTTGAGCAGTTGTTGGGTTGGTGAGACAGACTGTCTATTCATGGACACGATTATATGAATACAGAGTTGGAGCTACACCTCTAGAGAGATGGGTACACACATCTGCACACATCTGTATAGTACATTCACATTATGAATTCAACATTACAATTATACACCCGCAACGTGTGATTTGATATATTTACACTACTGTGTCAATCAGTTGTTAATTCTGCTTGCAAAACCATTAAAAGCATAAAACAGGACCTTGTAATGCCAGGACACTGGAGATAGCCCTCTTTGGGTATGCCTGGACAAGACCTGGCAGTCTTCCCTGCTTGGCAGTCAACCTTTTTTCTCCTGCAGTTCTGCCCATTGTAGGGGTGTCAGATGCCAAGGGGCAGAATGGATTCGGAGGAAGCTGGCGTCACTAAAGCATGAATGGCCTTTACTGCTTCTGTGCCAAAGGGCTGAACCTCCCTGGGTGGGAGGACAAGGAGAGCTGGCTGGAGGGTCAGGGAACTCCATCATCTTGTGAGGGCTTTGGCCAAATGCAGGGCTGGTGCTGTTGTTCAGAAAGAGGGAGCTGGTGTGAGAGGCCCAGGGGCTTTCTTATGCAGTAGAGTGGAGCTTGATCAACACAGCATGAGGCTCTCTTGTCATAGGCTTATCTGGAGCCCAGTGTCTCTGCTGAAGAGCCTTGCAGGTTGTCAGGTTCCTAAAGATGTGCTTGTTTGGTAAGAGAATGAAAAGCTGGGACCAAGTTGCAAATTAACTGGGGAGACGTCTCTGGTAAGTAAAACAAAACAAAAACAATGCATGCTTTCTTCTTTTGTGGGTGCAAGATTTCATAGGTATATAAATCCACATAGGTATTGATGATCAGAAACTGATAATGAAACTGTCTGGGGAATTAGTGGGTGGGGGTGGGGGGAGAAGGAGAAGGATAGTGGGTGGAGTATGGAGGGGAGTATGCTCAAAGTATATTACATGCTTTTGTGAACTTGTGTAATCTTACATAATAATTTGACTTTAAAATCCAGGTTGTGAGTCAGTTGTGCTTGTTTGTGTAAGAGATCAAGCATGTTAAAACTTCAGCAGATGATAATATTATTATTTAAGGCCCTTTGAAAGTACAGCTCCCAGGACTCTGTGAGCTGTTCAGTGGGTGGGGTTCGTCTCAGTGTTCCAGGACACAGGAAAGGGAACACAGTTATATGGCATGCAGTATCTCTCAAAGCAGTTAGAAGAGGGGATTTTGAGTGTACTTACTATAGAAAATGACTAAATGCTAATGATCTAACTTCAGCATGTCCAATGTGTATGCACAACAAACTTCCACCCTATCCCATATGCACGTGCGGTTATGATGCGCAGCAAACCCACAAACCTCTGCCTCTGCTTGGCGATCTGGGACAGTTGCCGCTCAGATTTCCACAGGCACCCTCACAACTGCTCTCTGCTAGATGGACGATGGCAATGAATACTAAAAGAGAAACCCAAGAATTACAAAACAAGGAGGGAACCTGGCTTGGTGGTAAACATCTTATTGTCACAGTCCGTGGGAAGCGGAGGCAGGAGAATCAGGAGTCATCCAAAGCCAACCTAGATCACAGAGTGAGAGTCTACCTCCAAAACAAAATAATAACATGGGAGCCTTTGAAAAAAGTCAGAAATAACTTTGTAGACAGGAAAATCTTTTGCCTTTAAAGAAATCTAAAATTTTGGTTTCCGGGAGAAGTCGTGAAAAGGTTATTTCCCCTACACCCTTGCCTTCTGGATCGGTCTACTTCAGAAACTTCTTAAAAGCTTCATTTAAACTTGCTTAGAAGTTGTCCATTGGGGACAGAATACAGATACCAGGGCCTCGGAGACTCTGGTGCAGCTGGTTTCCAATGTAAGCGGATTCTATGCTTTATAGGGAATGCCACAGAACATGGGGGTTTCCCTTTACAGGTCACCAGAGAGCAGTTCGCAACACTGGCTTCATCAGAACCAAAGGACCCAATTCCCCGACTACAGCCCAGACCAGTTCCAGCAGAATCTGTCCATGGGGTTCAGGCAGTAACAGTGCTTAAAACGTGCCCAGTGACCTGGTACAGGCCGATGAAGAATCCCTGCTCTAGCAGGAAATTCTGTTAGGAGTAATGGCGATCAGATTTCCAGCCAGCAGAATATCATGGTTTGGTTTGCTTTTGGTATAACTTGCTGTACTCTTCAGCTAGCCTTGAACTCAGGCTCCAGCCATCTCCAGCTTCAGTCTTCTGGGTAGCTGGAGCACAGATGATATCACCACGCGTGGCTCAGAATCACATAGGAGACAAACAACAACAACAACCAACCAAACAAACAAACAAAAAACCTATGCAATAATTGCTGTTTTATCTTAAAATGAATAACGTAGAGCATAAACTTATTCGCGTCCTTAAAAAGTTTTCCCTTGCAATGCAAAGGAGAAAGAGAAGTGAACAGAACAAGAGGCTAGGGAGAATTTTGAGCACATGTCTGTAGAGACAGGACATACCTCAGGTCTGACAGTTGGGGGCTAGAGCCAGGGACCAGAGACAGTGTTACTACCTTTTCAAGATGAACTTGGGACTCTTCAGAAATCCAGTCTTTTTCTGCCAGCTGCAGAGGCCCAGCCTTTTCTCTGTTGTCACTGAGGACCCACAAAGGCCCACACAAATTTCTCAGGCGGTCTTCTTGAAATCAGGCTCTGCGCAGTGACTGCCTCTGTATTCTGCATGGGAACAGCATCTGCAGACTCGAATATGAGGTCCGGGGACAGAGGTCAGATTAGTGATGCAGGTTCCCAATAGTCTGGAGAGGCCCTCTGGTGCTGCAGGCTTCCTCCACACAAGCCAGAGTTGGACATCCAGCTGGGAGAAGCATCTGCCCCTGGGAATGATTTGTCAATCTCCTGCGCCCTCTAGCGGCAGATGCATGTCGTGCCTGCACCAAGAGAGTACTTCAATTTTTATCCTATAGTATTTAGAGGTCAAGCTGCTACACATTTCCTTCTCTCTTGTCTATCTTTCTACCTGACTATACGATGCTTCCACAAGTCTTCTATGCATTTACAAATGACTAATGTATCTATTACATACGTATTCATTTCTGTATGTGTAGATAGAAAAGTAGATATGTAGACACATATATACTTCATCCATACATATGAAACATGTCTTATATTTAACCATTTTTAAAGATATTTTTGTATGTATGTATATATGTATGTATGATACATATTGAGACAGGATCTCTCTATGTAGCTCTGGTTGGCCTGGAAATTGCCCATAGACCAAGTTGGCCTTAAACTCAGTTATCTGCCTGCCTCTGCCTCCCAAGCACTGGGATTGGGATTAAGGGTATATATATGTCATCATGCCTGGTAGTAGAGTACATATACATACACAAATATACATATATATACATATAATATTTGCAAATGTAAAGGTACTTTAAAAATGTTACATAAAATATATATTTGACATATGCAATAAGATTTGATTGTATAACTATAAATGCTATAAGTATAATGTATCAGACTAATTAATTTATAGTATACATATTTTCTATAGACTATATATTCATATTTGTAACATATTTATATGTGCAATGTATAGTAATAGATACAAGGTTTTAATGTATAAAAGGAATCCAATCGTCTTAGTTGGATATAGTGGAAATAAGTTAGTATTCTAGCTTACTCTCTGTTATTGTGACCAAACACTGACAGAAATAATTTTGGGGGTAAGAAAGGGTTTATTAGGATTTAAAGGTTATGATCCATCACTGAACAAAGCCAAAACATGAACTCAAGGCAGGAACCAGGAGACAGGAACTGAATCAGAGGAGATGGAGGAATGCTGCTTACTGGCTTGCTCTCCGTGGCTTGCTTGGCCTGCTTTCCTATAGAACCCAGGACCACCTGCCCAGGGGTGGCCCCACCTCCAGTGGGCTAGGACTTCCCACATTAATCATTAATTAACAAAACACCTCACAGATAGTCCCAAGCCAATCAGATGGAGGCAATTCCTCAGTTGAAGTTCCCTCTTCCCAGGTGACTTGAGTCACTAATAAGAATAAGACAACCCAGCGGATTCATTTGATTTGCCTTCCTCTGGGGGACATTTGGATTGGTTTCCTTATTTGCCCATCATGGGAACTCCTTGCATGTGCGACTTTGTTCACATGAGGTGTTTTTCTCCAGAAAAACACTCAAGCCAGGAACTTAAGGCTGAAATGCAAAGTCTTGTGAAAATGAGAAGGGATAGAAACAGGACGCTTTGTGAACTGAGGACCAAGTTGGCCAGGGGGTGGGGGTGGGGTGTTGGGAAATGGAAGAGTTGCTTTTACCTGTAGTCTGGAGCTTTTGTTTTGATTTTTAATTAGGAAAAACAACACTTTTGTGTGGCTCAAAATTGAAAGAGAATGACTGAACGGATGTAAGTAAAGTCCCCACCCCCTTTCTGGCTTCCAGCTACACAGTTCTTTATGGAGACCCCCAATCTCAGTGGTCCTTTTGGACTCTACACAAGATCATTTATATGTGCACAAACAAGAAGACAGATCTCTAGTACAGGTACTCCCCAGTAGTAGAATTCCAACTCAGTTGCAGGGTCCCTTTCTACATGACTTGGCAGTTTCTACTGGTGATGGTTCACTTCTCTAAGACTGGAGCCACCATGTATTATGTTATTTACCAAGGATGTAAATGAAACAAAAATGGAATCTCAGAGAGTTATTTTAAAATGTTATTGTAGTATGGTTTCAGCTAAATACAAGCAAGGAGCCTCACTCGCTGCACTGTCTCCCAGATGGGGGCTTCTTCCATCAATGCTAGATGCAGCTTGCTGCGGGCTTGAGGCTCCTCTGGTGCTATTTTGCAGTAGTGCCACTTTTCTTGTCCCCTCCTCACCAAGCTCTCCACACTTTGGATATGTGCTGCTAACCTCACGGTCTCTTTTTATCTTCCTTCTCTGCTGTGTTGTCTTCTTCTGGATACTAGTGTATAAGAACCACTGCAGAGGAACATTATCCAGCTGCAGAGAATACTGCAGGAGCCTGGGTGCTGTGTGCCTTTGGCATCTCTGCTGCTCTGTTTTCCAGCCTGTTGTCCACATGATCTTCTCCCACCTCCTTATGTGGCTCACTCATCAAGCAGCCAACATGAAGCCATGCTTCCAAACATGGCCGACACTTATGTGACTTTCCCTCCTGTGTTCAGAATACTTGGCTTAGACCCAGCAATGGAAACAAAGCTACCTTCAGTCCCATGAACAACCAGAAATGTGCCCTGCACCTCTTGTTGGCACCTGTCTATTGGGTAGCCAGGGTCTCTTCTATTTCCCCTTTCACAACCATGGAGAGGATAGCACCCTGTCTGAGCAACTTCACTGTCTCAAAGCCCTGCAGCCCAGCATGGTACCTGACTGATGAACAATGAATACCTGGCCTTGTATCCAGAGGCTGCACTAGCAAGCACCTCCCTGTGTCTCTTCATTTCTCTTAAAATCTTGATCATTAAATCTCAGCATATTTTAAAGAAAATTAACACTGAAACAGATCCCTGTTATATATCCACACTGAAGATGTTTTTCTAGAATCTTCATTTTATATAGTCAGAGCATCCTTAAATTGAAAATCCAAAGTCTACATGTTCCAAAATTCCAAACTTTTTGCCCCTGACATGAAGCCCCAGTGGAGATTTCCACAATGATCTCACAGATTGGTCATCTCCAGAGCATGTTGGAACTAAAAATCTTATATAAAGTTACCTTCAAGCTCCAGGTAGCTGTACATGAAACATATGTTTTATGTTTACACTTGGGCCCCACCATTAACCATATTTCATGATATCTATGCAAATAATCTAAAGCAGAGGTTCTCAACCTGTGGGTCATGCACTCCACAGGATCTCATATCAGAAATTCACATCATGACTCATAACAGTATCAAAATTGCAGTTATGAAGTAGCAACACAATAGTTTTATGGTTGAGGGTCACCACAACATACGGAACTGTAAACCACTAAAGGGTCCCAGCAGCACTAGGAAGGCTGAGAACCATTGCTCTAAACTCTCAAATCTGATCATCTCTGGCTCCGAGCATTTGGGTAAGGGTCTTCAATATTAAGGTTGTCTGTTGGGTCCACTGATAAAGTCTTCTCGTCATATTTGGAATGGAAATGAAGAAACAAAATTTAAGATCTATTTGATTTCAATCCTTGGTCAGTTGAAAAGCAAGCAAACAATCAAACAACAAATAAGCATACCAAAACAATAACTCAACAGAACTCAGATCACTCAAACATTTATTTCTTGGCTGGAAAGGAGAGGTAGAACAGGCAGTGGTTGGAGATAGCCCATATGTGCAGGGATTTCTGCTCTCTGCAGAGCACATACCAGTGGCTTACTTCTGTGCCATGATAAGCCTATGACTGCTTGCTAAAGCTGAGGTTACTGCACTTTTGAAGTTATTGAAGGTTCAATAATTGCAATCAAGCATTTCCTTAGTGATACCTGAAGAAGGTATGGAAAATGTCAATGAATCTCTTCAACTTTCCACCCATTCACCATCTTAAATATTAAAAAAAGAGAAAAAAAAGCTGGAAGAAGTGACCCATGAAGGGCTAGAGTTTGGCCTCGGGCTACAGGGATCAAGGACTCCATTCTGTTATGACATAGAGTCATCTACTTACAGCAGGTAGGCCACCAACTCTGCCACATGGTGCATCTGGGGCAGTCTTAACACATTTGAATGCCGCCATCAAGAAGGGTTGATTGTATTTGCCAACAATGGCTGTCCTAGTGTTTCCCCAAACTTCCTGCTCCTTTTTAGTGTGAGCTGGCTTCCACTCCTCCTTAGGCAGTTGTACCCCCTTTCTTCTTGATCTAATGTTACAGTTGGACTTGAACTGTGCCCCCCAAATCATGTGCTCTAGACTTAGTTTCTAGCCTGTGTTGTCACTGAGAGATGGTGAAGTCTTTATGAGAAGGGAGCTCATGGGGGAAGTTACATAGTTGGCTCTTCCTCTAGCACACATTCCCATCCATGAGACACTCACCACAGACACAAGATACAGTTTCAGGTTCTGAATTCTCCAAAATCCTGAGCCAGCTCAAACCTTTCCTTACGGTGCTTTTCTTGGGTATTTATCATAGTAGCAGAAGGCTGGCTAACATTGGGTGGATGGCTCCTGGGGAAATCCTGACTGTATGGACATGGAGGTTAGAAATACATTTTAATGGACAGTCAGAATCCACAGGGAATGACAATTGCAGTGTTGACTGTGGAACACTCTTTTCCCAATAAACTATTCACCACTCCCAGCTTTCCAAAGTGGTTATTCCCTAAAGGCCTGGCAGGGCGGCCGGATGTGGGAGGTCAGGTGGTGACTCTGATGGGACAGTGGCTCCTCCCAGAAGGCTGATTCTTGCTTGGACCTGCAAGCCTGCAGGTTGGCCTTAGCATTACTCCTACTGTGACCCACCCTTCGATAACGCTATTGGGACCCTAGATTGATTTTTAATGAGAAAATTGGAAATGAATATTTTTTTTCTCTGAAACACATGACCTTTTAACATATAGATGGCTAGTGAAAATCAAAGACCTTAAACAGTGTGTCATTCATAAAGCAGGAGTAATGTGAGCACATGCTTGCCATGTTGTTAGATACTCCTGCCGACTTGAATCTTGGCAAGAAGCTGGGCATTGGCTCAGGCAATCTACCTGTTTGTCCAGTTGCATCTGTTTATGTCAGTTACCATATTTGACAGATAGCCTGTCTGTCCTCCCCTCCCTTCCGTTTCCCCCTTTTCCCCTCCTCTCTTCTCCCCTTTTCTCTTTACTCCTCCCCAGACTTTCTGATAAAGTCGTGCTGTAAAGAGTAGGCTAGCCTTGGACTTGCCATGTAGCCAAGGTGGTCTCAAACTAGATATCCTCCTGCCTTAGCCTCCTGAATGCTCCGTATTACAGATATGTGCCGCTGCACCCTGCTCTATCTGCTAAAAATATAAAATACAAATAAATTTCTGCCTTAGGAAAATAACCGAGGTTTTGGATGAATCGGAATCTTGTGTCAGTTAGATCAGGATAGCATAAGATTGGCTTTCAATGAATATATGCTTTTTTTTTTTTTTTTTAAAAACCTGGCGCTGCCTAACTCTCTCCTATAGCTAATAGAGACTGCTTGGTGGCAGTAACAAGGAAGCTGTGACTTCACACAGACAGAGCAGGATGACTGCTTTTGCACTTTCAAGTGTATCAACCGCCTTGCAATAAGTGTGTTAGGGTTTTGTCTTTATCTTGTGCCTCTGGTAGAAAAGCTTTCTGGGTGGTTATGTCTGTGAAAACAAAGGCCTCTATTTTTCTTTCTCTAATAAAAGCTGGGTAATGAAAGATAAGGGTAGGTTCGCACCATGGCTACCGCGGTTGTCAACAGCCTTTTGAGGCGTCGTTTTCTGTGGAAATCAGCTAATGAGTGGAGTTTTCCACGAAGCTCTGAGGTGGCTTTTCGACTAGGGAGCAGAAGTCAGCGACACTTTTTCCTGTGGCACGTTGAAGGGTTTTGTGGAGACACCAACAACGGTCGGGTCTGTCGCCAATCTGGCTAATTATCGCAGGTGGATCTTTGACCCCAGGAGGAGAACAAGGCCTTGGGGCACTTCTCTGTGGCCTCCTCGGGACCCTTCCAAGGGGATGTGCCGCTGGTCTGAAAGCTGCTTGGGTTATAATGATTCTCGAATGGGCTTTTATGTGGACAAGCAATGTGACCTGAAGCATTGGGGACACAAGAAAGGACACTTTTTATGCAGCTGGTGATGTGAGCTGAGAGCAAAAGAGATTTTAAAGATTAGCAGCCAGGCACTCTTAAACATTACAGAGTGTCTTCCGAATGACGAGGGTACTCGGTGAAGGGCACTTAAACTTCACATTTTGGGGGTGGGGGGTGGGGATAACAATGTGTGTTTTATACACAGTGTGGATTAGGTGTGGGCTTAGGAGCTTTCGGTGTGCAGTCTTACCGACTTAACCATTTCGGGGATCTGGAGGAGTTCGGGCTGTGCTGCCCAGTGGTTTAAAGGTGAGGGAGGAAACTGAGGTAATCACCTGGACTCACTGAGCACCAACAGTTGACCCTAAAGCTTGTACCCCTCGAGACTTCAGAGCCTGGCTTAGATGTGGCTGAGTTTATTCACCTAGCAGACTAAAGCAGGATGGGAAATTTCTATGGCATTAGGAACAAATTTCCTCCTCCTCCTCCTCCTCCTTCTTCCTCCTCCTTTTAAAATTTTATTATATAAAAAAAGGAACTTGAAAATAAAAAAAAACACTATTCACTAATATTAACCAGATGCAAAGCCTCCTATCTTAGTGCAGTTAGACTAGGCATTCTGATGCTGTGTTGGATTTTACACTTACACTGTAGGTTGTATTTTTATGCACTATTTACTACCAAACCTGAACAATCGATAGCAGAGTTAGAACTAAAAAAACATTTAGCTTTATATCCTCTTATATAACTCAGGTCCATGAACTACACTCAGTCTTTCCCCACCTACTAATAACTAATATTTAACCTCTCTTGTCGTCATCTTTTCTACATGTTGTACTGTACCAAATATATACATATATCATTGGCCAAGTTCTGAATATGAGGGAGACCATGTGGAGTTTTTTTTCATTCTAAGATTTATGACTTTACTAATTATACATTCAAAATGCATCCATTTCTATGAAGATTTTGTGACCGTGTTTTTCTTTAGAGCTTAGTAGTATTCCATTTTATATCTGCTTTAAGCATAAACAATGCTGGCTGCAAGCTCACTTGAGAGAAAGGCAGGTCATGTAAGAAGCTAAGTGATGCATTATGGATCCACTAATTACTAACACTACAGGTGATCCATAGGACCTCACTCTTTCTCTCAATCTGGATGCAGTGGCTATATCCTCACTAGCTTATAGACTGAGTAGATAGGCAGAAGACTGAGCCAATCCCTTTAGAAGGAGCAATTGGCTCCTTGTCTTATTGCTTTCTTCAAATATGAACCGAGACGATCACAGATGGATATTCCAGAGCTTGTGAGGTTGTGATATTAACTGCACATCTTTGGAAAATGCCCTTGGAAACAGACAGGTGTGTGCACACTTTCTCACCAAGGCCTCTTGCTTTGTTTTTCCAAGGCAAGATACCACGCCTTGACCGAGGTGGGAAGGACCTGCTCTCCGGACTCGGCAAGGGGTGGAGACCTAAGCACCAGGCTGAACCAGTGCCCTCACGGTACTGTTGGCATTTCTGTGATTGGCATCTCATAGATCTGGTTCTCATTTCTCAATGAGCTGCAGTCTTCATGCTAGGCTTTTATAACCTGCAAGAGTTTTGGGCATGTTGGGGTACCTGTTCTGGGTGATTGTGGTGAAGTCCCCATTCCTAAGTGACTGGCAGCTTAGTAGAAATGCATTGGGAAGTACAGGAAGCTGGCGGTCGAGAGGTCATCTCGCCAGCAGGCTGTTTAGCCAGGACTTCTGGAAACCATCCTTTTCTTCTTGTTGTGGAAACCTCACCAGCTGCTTCACTCGGGAGGTTAATTAATGCAATTAACAATGGATGCCTTAATTGCAGCTGTTTAGAGAGACACTTTACTGTTATCATTGCTATTATTGTTATTATTGTTTTGTATACAAGTCTCTGCACACTCGGATATCTCTTTAGAAAAGCAAATAAAACCATAATTAGGTACAGCCTAATTTAAGCAGTAGCAGCCGCCTGGAGCCGGAAACCATAATTCAACGAGGAGCATTCTTGACAAATATTTTGTTGGTGCAGTAACCGGCTCTGTGCCAGAGAATCATGCTTGGCTCTGGAGAGCTCTTACCTGAAGCCTGGCCAGAAGAGGAACACCGGACAGAAGCAGACAGACTGCCTGCAAACTCTTGAACAAGCCCGGAGAGGAGGATGAAGCTAACACAAACACACTCATGTCCATGGCTACAAAAGCAGTGTTCTTAGATGCTGGTTAGAAAGTGGGAGTTAAGAGAAAAGCCAGAAGCAGTTTGTTGTATTCAGACTGTGGCTTGGGATGCTGAGAAGGAAAGAAACTGAGATCAATCAGATCAGAAGATGAAACCATCAATCAAGAAAGCATGTCTCTTGGGCCTTGACACAGAGTCTCTTCTGTTTCCCAACAGCACAAGAGGCTCATAACGGGAAGTTGGTGCATCAATATGCTAATGACGGCCTCTTTAAGTGAAATTAATGCCCGGATTGTGTGCATGGAGCAACCCTTCATTATTCCCTGTGATATGAAGATATGTTGGAGATTCTTCCGGGCCTCTCGGTGACACTCTTCGTACAAAATTTATCTCTTTTATGGGTTTGAAGCTCTTTCAGATACATATCAAAGACCTTTCCATGCCTCTACCATGCATAATATATTCTGCAACAGCTCATAATAAATCATCTTCCTTCCCTGACTTCATCTTCCATGAGCTGACATGGTTGTTGCCAGGGCTGAAAAGATTTGGAATCCTTATATTTAATCCTTTGCCTCTCACAGAAGCAATTTTTTTGTCTTTCCACATTTCCAGAAGAGCCCCACAGAAGAAGGAGGAGCTGGGATCTCCCCCAAGTACAGTTCCGTTCTTAAAGGCAGCCATGGGTGGATGACCCAGGAAATGTCACACACTGTCACCTAGTGTTAACAGGATCTCTCGCTCTCTTCTGTTGCACTTTTTGCTTCCAGAAACAGGTGTAGTACAGCTGCATTGTCAAAACACTGGGCTTAGGCAAGGTGTAACAGCCCCTGGTTACATTCCGAGTGAAGCACAGAGGAGGTTGCTGTTGCTGATGCTGTTGTTGCTGTTGCTGTTGCTGTTGCTGTTGCTGTTGCTGATGCTGATGCTGTTGCTGTTGCTGATGCTGTTGTTTGTTTGTTTGTTTGTTTGTTTTTGCATCTCAGAGAAGAGAAAGTAAGACACAGGGGGAAGGCTGTTCAAAATGGAGGCCCCAGGCTTGTTCCTAAGTCACTGTTGGCTGCTCAGCATAAGAGGTTCTAGTCTATGGTTTGGAATAGCGCCAGAGCACTAGGAGTGCAAACCTGAAGAGTCAACAGAGTGGAGTAAAAGGCTAGATGTTTTGTTTTGTTTTTGTTTTTCAAGAAATCGAGATAGTCTTTCTGTGGAGTTATTCCCCAAGGCCAGTGTGTATTCAAGAAAATGCACCCTGTGGTTCAAATGGCTGGATAGGCTCCCTGGACTGCTCAGATAGTCTTGCCTTTTTTTTTTCCCCTGTAAAAGCAAACCTCAAATTTACTGCTGAACAGATAACCAAGTGACACTTTCCAGACTTTCTTGCAGCTACGAGTGATAATGATAATTCAGATGACCAAAGATTAAATTTCCTAAGTCATGTACCTGGGAAAAGTAACATAAATAATATCTGAACCCAGAACAATTCAGTTCCTCAGCACATAGCCTTTACTGCTTTTCTTTCTTATTTTCCTCTATCTAGACCTTCTGAGGTGGTAACTGCTGGGGAGAGAGAATCATTCCTTTTTTAGGATGTAACCATTGGTAGTTTCCAGTGTTCCAATGGACGCCCCACATTCATGCATATCAATATGTATGAATTAGACTAAGTAGCCTTTAGAAAGAGGAGGGGGTGGAGGAAGAAGAGGAGAAGAAGGGTAAGAGAGGGAACGAGAAAGAGGAGGAGAAGGAAATGAAGTTGGAAGAATATGGTGTTTGAGGTGATGTTGCAAGAGTTGGAGGATGAGAAGAATGGATTTATATGACCATATTTCATTTCTTATATGTATAAATCTCTCAAAAACAGAAAGCATGAAATCCCTCTTGTGAAGCAGCTCAAATCCAAGCATAGAAAAGTAAGTTACTTAACAATTGTGATACTACTGTACCAATGGGCAGATCTTGTCTGGCAGATCATTTTTGTGACATGCAGTGTTTTATAAGAGCATTGGTGTCTTTTCTCCCCCTGTAGCCTCCATAGCACGTTCTGACACCATGAAAGCTAACCATCAGATAGAAAGTTCTTTGCTTGGTTTGAGATTTATTTTCTTTTGTCCTGCAGCCAAAGTGTGTGGTGTCTTCAGCAGTAATATTTTACTATGCTCTTACAGTATGTAGCTAAGGGCAATGACAATAGCCTGTATTGATTTGGAGACCACTGGGCCTCCCTGAGGACTTAAGTCATAGTTAAGTATTCCATCTCTCTTATCTTAGGTAGGGTTTACATTGCTTTGATAAAGCACCATGACTAAAAGCAACTTGGGGAGAAAGGGTTTATCTACCATACACCCTCACACTATGTCCCATCACTGAGGGAAGTCAAGGCAGGGTCTCGAGGCAAGAATCTAGAGTCAGGGACTGACACAGAGGCCATGGAAGAATGCTGCTTACTGGCTTGCTCCTTATGGCTTGTTCAGCTTGCTTTCTTATACAACTCAAGACAGTCAGCGCAGGGTTGACTCCACTCACAGTGACTTGGGTCCTCCCACATCAATATTAATCAGGAAATGTCCTACAAGACTTACATATAGGATAATGTTTTGGAGTTATTTTCCCAATTGAGAGTCCCCCTTCCCAAAGGACTCTAGCTTGTATCAAGTTGGCTTAAAACTAGGCAACATATTTTGTATTGTGATTTTCATTTAACAACTCATGATTTCTCAAAGTGACACTGTCTAACCATGCAAGATAATTCCGTTCAAACTATTTTTAATAGCTATATTTTGAAATGTTTACTAACTAGTAAGATCTCTCTCTCTCTCTCTCTCTCTCTCTCTCTCTCTCTCGATTTGGTTAACCCAACCTCTGTCTCCTTTTCTTTCTCCTCCCTGATTAATCAGCCAACTCCTAGTATTCTCCTTTCTTCTTTCATATCTAATGAATTCTGCTATTCTGGCAATTATATATTTTGTGTGTTTTGAGATAGTAGAATTCCACATGGCTTTTTTCAGACCCCTTCCTTTGGATTAAGTCTCTTTCTACATCACAACTGCTTCCTGCCCCTCTTTGCTTAAGACTTTCTACCCCCAGTTGCAACAGGTATCTTCTCAGAAGGTGCTGTGAAGATGGCCTGTGTCAACTTTTCCTGATGTAATAACATAGGAAAGTGCTTTTGAACCAAGGGTGACTTTGTCCTCAGGAGACATTTGAAAATGTCTGGAGACATTTCATATCTGTATCCATGTCATAAGTGGAGAAGGCAAGACCTTGATATCTAGTGGCAGAGGCCACAGATGTTGTAAGATACCCTCCAATCCAGAACAGGCTTTGCCAGCTCAAAATGACAATAGTGCTGAGGTTCTCATTGCTGTGACCAAAGCAGGTTATAGAAGGAGGGTTCTTTTCAGCTCACAGTTATGTCAGCATGCTGCCCCATGGCAGGAAAGCATAATGGTGGGAGCATGAAACGAGTTTTCAGGAAGCAGAGACAGGTGACTACCGGTGTTCTGTTAGTTCTCCTTTTTATTCAGCATGGGACACCAGCCCATAGAATAGCCCTGTCAAAAATCATGGTGGGTCTTCCCAAGTCATTAATTCTCTCTGAAAATTCCCTCACAGATATGTCATGAGGCACGTCTCCAAAGTGATCCTAAATTGCATGATGTTGACAATCAAGACTGAATAGTCCATGGGGCTGGAGAGATGGCTCAGTGGTAAAGAGCACTGACTGATCTTCCAGGAGTCATGAGTTCAATTCCCAGCAACTATATGGTGGCTCACAACCATCTATAATGGGATCTGATACTGTTTTCTGGTGTGCAGATGTACATACAGACAGAGCACTTATGCATTTATAAATAAATAAACCTTAAGAAAACCCATTCCATCCTGGTTTATAGATTTCTTACAATATCTTACTTGGTGTACAAACTCTTTTGGACAGCAGAGTCTCACTGACATTTGGGGTGAAATGTCACAGTCACCTGAGCTGTCACAGGGTTGAAGCTACCTTCTCTCTTGCTGTGATAAAACACTGACCACAGCAACTTTGTAAAGAAAGGACTTACTTCATCTTACACTTTCAAAGGACAGTACATCATGAAGGGAAGCCAACACTGGAACCTGCTGGGAGGTGGGAACGGAGTCACAGACTATGGAGGAACAGTCCTTACTGGCTCGTTCTCCATAGCTTGCTCAGTTTGCTTTCTTATACAACCTAGTACCACCTAGCCAGGGTAGGTACCTCCAGTGAGCAGGATCCTCTCACATCAATCCCTAACCGATAAGATGCTCCCTGGATATGACCAAAGGCTAATCTAATGGAGGTAATTTCTCAACTCAAGTTCCCTCCTCCCAGGTGACTAGTTTGTGTCAAGTGACAAAAACATAGCCAGCACATCCAGGAAGCACCCCCTGCTGCCTTCCAATTGCTCTCAGGACTGTACACCACAGTCTCCTGTGCCTGGTCTGACTACCAATAGGAAGCTATTGCATATAGAAGACTGGCATTTATATCTTTTATCCAAACTAATTTGCATTAAAGATGTTATGTCTTTAAGAGCGTCACATTGTTCGGAAATACAAACAACTATTTTGTGTGTATTTTGTAGACTCTTCTTAAGATATTTACCTGATCTACAAATCATTCAATAACATATCACCAGAGAACAAATAAGACAATGAAGATGTGTTCAGAAAAAAAAGCAACCTCCCACCTGACACCCCTCCATCCCACTTGAATCCCTTCTCTGAGGCACCTGCTGTTACACTTCAGTGTCCAATTTAGTATCTGTATGTTTTCTTGACATTTATATTCACAAATATGCACATACAGATTGTATTTTTTACTTTTCTCATAGCTGCCACCAAACACCGAATAAAAGCAACCTAAAGAAGGAAAGGTTTATTCTAGCTCATGGCTCAAGAAGTGCAGTTCCTTACAGTAGGGAAGGCATCGGTGGGGGGCAGCTAGCATGACAGGTCACATCTAGAGAGATGGACAGGAACAGGACAGATGAAGAGAGATGCTCTGCCAGAAGTGGGGCTAGGTTCTAACCCCTAAGGCCCACCTCCCAGTGGCCCACTTCCTCCAGCAGGGCTTTACCTGTTAAAGGTTGGACAACCTCCCCAAACATCACCACTACCCGAGGAGAAAACAGTTCAAGCACGTGATTGGACCGCAAGGAAGCATTTCATATTCAACCATAATAGAGACACATAGCCTATTAGTATTGGATTCTCGTGCTCCTGCTCATGTATTATTGTATTACTTCCATTCCCTGTCTCCCTTCCCCTCTTTAATGTGACAGGCCTTAAGAAACAGGGAATATTTCCTTCTTCCTTTTCCATTTCCCATTTCCACATGGGAATTCTTGAGTTCACTTTATCCTATTGGCTGCCATGTTGTGTGGTGTTGCTCCAGTATGTTTGTAGAGTGGTAACTCCTCTATGGTTATATTTAGCCATCTGTCCTTAAGTGTAGACCCAGAACTTGATAAACACTTGAACCACAAGGTACTTAGCATCTCCCAGGCCTGGATGCTTTTCATTTGTGCCCTGGTTTTATTGGGTGTAAAAAAGGGGGAGGGGTCGATTATTGAAGTCACCCTGCAAAAATCATACAATTACATAGACACTATCTTCCATGTTTCCAGAACTCAACATGGAAGAGAATAATTAGAATCACACTGAATTCTCTTCACTGGCCACAGACTTCTAAGCAGTGAAGCCCATGTCTTAAAACCAAGCTTAAGAAGTATTTTACACTTTCCTAGAATGTCCATTTCGCAGCCGACCAGGCTTTAGGTGGATATCAGTTGATTCTGATGATTCTTTATTTCACCTTGGCATGTCTTTTATCAGAAATCATATGAGAACTTTTTAATTTATGGGCTTTTATTGCAATCCTCAATTCACCCTGAGTAGTGTATTATTAAGAGTTCTAGAGGTTCTTATTGTCCCTTATCAAAGAATTGTATCTTAGTGCAATTCATCTGTAGTCACTCTTCACAGAGAGAATCTTTCATATTCTCTTTCTTTCATCATACGACAACTCTTGAATACATCATTATTCCCCAATGAGCTTATAAATTATTATCATTAGGCAATTTTTCATATAATCTGATTTTATAAACTGTTTCTTTTTATTATCGTTAGCGGGAAACCAGTAAATGCATCTGTCTGTTTTGATCCCCATTGATAACAGTAATAGAAAAACTAAGTACGGACATCTTACTGAGCTACGAACACACTGGCTATGTAATGACTTCAGACCAGGATATGAACGTGACACAGTCAAGCGCCACGGCTCTCTCTAAAGGGCACAGCTGCCACCTGTCATGCCATCCCAGCTGGTACTGATAAGTGATAGAAAGGACTTTTGGTTTTATTTGCGTGGGGGGGAGGGTCAGGCTTGAAGCCAGGGTTTGTGCACATAGGTACCTTATTACTCCTGCACCAAGTCACATCCTCAACCTCCCAAAAATGTATTTAAGTGCATTATTTTCTTCTCATAGAAGTGAGTTCTGAAAATGTTAATATACAACTTATCTCTATTTTACTTTACGTGTATGGCTATTTTTATCTGCACTCATGTCTGTGTACCACATGTCTGTGCTTGGTACCCATGGAAGCTAGAAGAGGGGATCAGATTCTCTGGAACTGAAGTGACAGGAAGGTGTGAACTGTCATGTGGACACTGGGAAGTGAACCCTGGTCTTCTGGTAGAGCATCCAGTGCTCTTAACCACTGAGCCATTTCTCCAATCCCATTCTACATTTCTTAAATTGAAAAGGCAGACACATGAACTGCATCGGAGTATGCCATTTACTGTGTGAAATGGTAACCTCCGAAGGAGCTTCTGACACTCACTCCTGCATTCTCCTGCTTACCCCTTCCTAGAGAACACAGGCTTTTGCTTCCCATAAGGATGCAGACATTTTCCCAAGTAAAAGCTAGAAGGTACGTTTCCCACACGAGTTCTATTTTATTCATTGCTGAAGATGGCAGTGTTCATGCATTGCTAACCATGTGCTCTATCACTGAGTTACACCCAGCCCATTCCCAACATGGCTTTAAATCAATTGTTCTATAGCACATAGGTGCGGGTGAAGATTGCCCTCCTCTTCTCTATCTGCCATGCCAACCACCCTCCAGCACCTTGCGACATTGTTCAGTGAAGTGTGCCTTGTGAAACTGTGGGACTGAATTTAAATTGTGGCTTACTTTAATTATTTAAATGTAAATAGCGTCTCGTGGCTAGCAACCTCTATGCTAGCTAGTGTAGTTGACCGTCCAGAGTTGGCGTTGGGCACTGAGCATTACTGCTTGATTCCATGATTCTGGAGAACTGACTTCCAATTTTTTTCTCCCATTCCAGGAAGTCCGCCAAGGAAACTGAGCACTAATGCTCCCTATGTACGGTGTACTGTCCACCAGAGATGCATAACCTGTCAACATGCAGAGAGTAAGAATGGCAGAGTGCTCAGACCCTCAGGGACATCTATGTCACAGTTCCCCCTTCCAAGGTTCAGATATCACTGTACAAAAGGGAGCAGAAAGAATATAAGAGGGGGGCTGGTGAGATGGCTCTACTCTTTCAAAGGTCCTGAGTTCAAATCCCAGCAACCACATGGTGGCTCACAACCATCTGTAACGAAATCTGATGCTCTCTTCTGGAGTGTCTGGAGACAGCTACAGTGTACTTACATATAATAAATAAATTTAAAAAAAAGAATGTAAGAGGGAGAGGTGACAGGTGGCTACAAGGAAATGGTTTTCCAGACACGCCAGGGAAGTTGTACATAGAAACTCATTGTGGTTGTGATGGTACACAGGAGATTAAATCCATCCATGGGAGAAGGGAGCCAGGTACAATGTCCTACACCTAACTGAGAAACTGTTAGCAATG
Organism: Mus caroli; assembly: GCF_978045245.1. NCBI lineage: Eukaryota > Metazoa > Chordata > Mammalia > Rodentia > Muridae > Mus > Mus caroli. Next base: position 32,654,167 of record NW_028227257.1, on the reverse strand, counting down.
GATGGGTACTAGGATAGGGAGACTCAGTCTTCCTTTAAGCTTGTGACTGGTGGTAAGTCAACCATGGTCTAGCAGAAGGCCACGTCTCCAAGGGTATTGTGAGTAGCACTTTATATTCCTTTACCCTTTGGCTTATTTTTTTTTCTTATTAAAAACTTGCTTTTCATACAATGTATTTTGGTCATGGTTTTTCCCTTTTCTTATCTCATTGCATTGTCTAAGACCTCCAGGAAAGTGCTGAATATAGGCCTGGATAGAGAGACACTATCATGTTGCAAGTAAAGAGACAAAGACCTGATTCGCCCAAGGCCACCTGATAAGTTAGAGGCAAAAGTTTGTTCCATCTGAGTTTTTGATCTTAACCATTTGAACTGGTGTGAGGTGGAATCTCAGGGTTGTTTTGATTTGCATTTCCCTGATGACTAAGGATGTTGAACATTTCTTTAGGTGCTTCTTAGCCATTTGGTATTCCTTAGTTGAGAATTCCTTGTTTAGCTCTGTACCCCATTTTTAATAGGGTTATTTGATTCTCTGGAGTCTATTTTTTTTTTTTTTTTAGTTCTTTGTATATTTTGGATATTAGCCCTCTATCAGATGTAGGACTGGTAAAGTTCCTTTTTTTCTAAAGTGACTTCATATTTTTTATTTATTTATCTTATATATATGAGTACACCATCCCTCTCTTCAGACACACCAGAAGAGGGTATCAGGTCCCATTGTGGATGGTTTTGAGCTACCATGTGGTTGCTGGGAATTGAACTCGGGGCCTCTAGAAGAACAGTCAGTGCTTTTATCCACGAGCCATCTCTCCAGCTCAGTAAAGTTCTTTCCCCAATATGTTGGTTGCTATTTTGTCCTATTGACAATGTTCTTTGCCTTACAGAAGCTTTGCAATTTTATGAGATCCCACTTGTCAATTCTTGACCTTAGAGCTTAAGCTATTGGTGTTCTGTTCAGGAACTTTTCCCTGTGCCCAAGTGCTGGAGGCTCTTCCCCACTTTCTCTTCTACTAGTTTCAGTGTATCTGGTTTTATGTGGAGGTCCTTGATTCACTTGGACTTGAGTTTTGAACAATGGCCAAGATAAAAAACTCAGGTGACAGCAATTGCTGGCAAGGATGTGGAGAAAGAGGAACACTCCTGCATTGTTGGTGGGATTGCAAGCTTGTACAACCACTCTGGAAATTTGTCAATTCCTCAGAAAATTGGACATAGTACTAACTGAGGACCCACTAATACCACTCCTGGGCATATACCCAGAAGATGCTCCAACATGTAATGAGGACACATGCTCCACTGTGTTCACAGCAGCCTTATTTATAATAGCCAGGAGCTGGAAAGAACCCAGATGTCCCTCAACAGAGGAATGGATACAGAAAATGAGTTACATTTACACAATGGAGTACTACTCAGCTATTAAAAACAATGAATGTATAAAATTCTTAGGCAAATGAGTAGATCTGGAGGATATCATCCTGAGTAAGGTAACCCAATCACAAAAGAACACACATGATACTCACTCACTGATAAGTGGATATTAGCCCAGAAGCTCGGAATACCCAAGATACAATTCACAGACCATATGAAGCTCAAGAATAAGGAAGACCAAAGTGTGGATACTTTGATCCTTCTTAGAAGGGAGAACAAAATACCCATGGAAGGAGTTACAGAGACAAAGTGTGGAGCAGAGACTGAAGGAATGATCATCTAGAGACTGCCCCACCTGGGGATTCATTCCATATACAATCACCAAACCCAGACACTTTGTGAATGCCAACAAGTGCTTGCTGACAGAAGTCTGTTATAGCTGTCTCCTGAGAGGCTCTACCAGTGCCTGACAAATACAGAGGTAGATGCTCACAGCCTACCTTTGGACTGAGCACAAGGTCCCCAATGGAGGAGCTAGAGAAAGGACCCAAGGATCTGAAGGCGTTTGCAGCCCCATAAGAACAATATGAACTAACCAGTACCCTCAGAGCTCCCAGAGACTAAACCACCAACCAAATAGTACACATGGTGTGACTCATGGCTCCAGCTGCATGTGTAGCATAGGATGGCCTAGTCGGTCATCAATGGGAGGAGAGGCCCTTGGTCCTGTGAAGGTTAAATGCCCCAGTATAGGAGAATGCCAGGGTCAGGAAGTGGGAGCAGGTGGATTGGTGACCACGGGGAGGGGGAAGGGGATAGAGAGTTTTCAGAGGGGAAACCAGGAAAGGGGATAAAATTTGAAATGTAAATAAAGGAAGTATCTAATTGAAAAAAAAGGACATTCTATTCTCAGATGTGCAAACCCTTTATTTGTTTCTGCTTCTTTCATTTTAGTTAATTTGGTTAACATAAAAACAATTTGCTATCTGAACTCCTTTGATTTAAACCTCATGACAGTCTTCAGAGAAAGTTTGAATACAGTGTATCAGGACATTGACACTAATTCCAGGCCTCTGTTACTCTTTTCTGTTGCAAATGCTTGTCTGTCATTATAACTGATACCTACATTTGATATAATTCCTCTGGCAATATCCATGGAGTGGGGTGATTTTGTTAGTGAGAGAGATTAGGAAGGTGTGGAAGAGTCCTGTAGTGAAACTAAATACGGTTAATTGATCACTTAAAACTAGGAGTGGGTGGGTAGTGGAGTTGGGGGGGAGGAGGGTATGGGGGACTTTTGGGATAGCATTTGAAATGTAAATGAAGAAAATACCTAATAAAAAAATTGGAAAAAAAAAAAAAAAACCTAAGCAGACAACTGTGTTAGGAGTTTTACGATACCCAACCCCCCCAGGGTATATTTATAGCAAAGCTCTGACTTGTCTACTATTGCCTCCGTTTTTTACGGATAAGGAGACAATGTCGGGATATCAAGCAATGTGCTCAAGGCCTCTTGTGGTGAAGCTTGCAGAAACTTGATTCAGTTCTAGGCTGGTTACAGCACTACCTGTCCTGGATGCCACTGGGCAGAGACATGCGTAAGTAGCACAGGACATTCAGGTTCAGATGAAGTGTCAGGACTGAATGCTTGTCATTTCTTTAGCTGAAAGAGAATGCAATAACATGAGAGATAAAGGTCGCTGTCTTCTGGCATCTCTTTCACATAAATATATTGAAATTATCAACATTTAATAAAAATGCTTTAATAGTCTAATAGCCTACTATGTCTTCTCTATATAACAAATGTGGACAGGAAGTCTGTTTATACTGTTTTAGGGGTTGGGAAACATGGGTTCTTGGAGATGGAAGGACACATTTCTGGGCCAGGTCACACCCTGCTCTGTGCGCCCATCCCCCACGAGTGGGCAAGTCAGCCTAAAGCTTCCGTTCTGTTTTTCTTTCCTGTCGACCCAATGTAGTTCAGCAGCTGAACTTTAAAGAATCATTTCCACCATTATACAGTTCATGGAAGTGGAGAGGGGCTTCTATAAACATGAGTACACGTTTCCAGACAGAGGAGATAATATCCATGACAAACTGCCATTATCTGGAACATCTGCTGAGACGTTTCTCCTGGCTTTACATAATAAGGCACGGTGCGCCGTGCTTCAGGTGTATTGAAAGCACTCCAGCTCTGACCATGGTTCCTGCGATCCCTGGGTGTGAGGAATGAGATATCTGCTGATCGTGGAGTATGAAGCTTAATCAAGCACTTTGGCTTCTGATCAAATTTTCTATATTTTTAAACCATAATTATAGCTATAACCAACAGTACTTATCTTGCTTTATAATTTGCATAGTGATTCCACATTCATCGTCTCTAAGCATTTAATGCTCCAAACAGCTCTGCTCAGCCATTGTTAATATGGTCCTCATGACAAGGTTTCCGAGCCTGCTCACATGTATTGACAAGGATATTGTCCTCTGAGGGGAGGAGATTTTTAAAATATGATTTAATGAGCTCCTGTTTAGGCTTAATTGTGTCTAGAAAAGAGGACAAATGAATATCAAACAGTTGGCTGGATCTCTCTGGGGAAGAGTTTTGAAAAATTGTCCCTTTTTTTTGTATGCTTAAATTCTCTTCTCTTTAAAACAATTTTATTTATGTATTTGACTGTGTGTTGAGTGTGTGTGTGTGTGTGTACCAGAAATTAACATCGAATGTCTTTCTTTATGATAATCCCCATTATTTATTTATGTTTACCTATTTCTTTGTATTAAGGGGATATTCACATGCCACAGTGCACAGGGGGAGATGAGGGGCCAGCTTCTGGGAGCCCACTCTGTCCTCCCATCATATGGGCTCATGATTGGCAGCAACTGCCTTAATCCTATGAGACAACTTGCTCTTTTATTTGTTGAGACGGGGTATCTCATTGAACTTAGCTGCCTGGCCAATTAATTCCAAGAGGTCCACCTCTCTTTACATCTAACCCATCTGCCACCCCTCGTCCAGGTGTTATAGAGGGAACCACCGGACCCAACTTTTATGTGGGTGCTGGAAATCCAAATTCAGGTCTTCATGCTTATACATGAAGGCATGTAGGCACATTAGAGATTAAGTCATGATCCCAGATCCCCCAAATTTATTTATTTTTGTAATCTTGGTACTTTATTTCCTTTTGTACGTTAGGCCTTGAATTCCTATGGAATGGATTTCAGCAGCTCTGGCTTTTTTCCATTAGTCATCACAAAGTGGGCTTCTCTGGGTGACGCAGGCTGACGCTTCAGCTGAACCCAGGTGCCCTTCTCTTTGGCTTCCTTTTTCTTCTGGTCGTTCTCCTTCACCCGCTTCAGGAAGCTGCCTCTGCTCTTCGAGTGCTTGATGTGCTCAATCCGCACATTGATCCTCGCGGCCAGGATTTTGTCCTTAACTTGCTTGTTTACATCGATGCCCACGGCATGCTGTGTGACATTATAGACTTTTCGAGTTTTGCCGTGGTAGCACTTACATAAGGGCATTCCTTTTTGAGCAGTGCCCATTTCCTTGATGTCTACAGTATCACCCTTCTTGTAGATTCGCATGTATGTGGCCAAAGGAACAACGCCATGTTTCCTAAAAGGCCCAGAGAACATATACCCAGTGCCTCTCCTCTTTTCCTTTGTGTTCATCATTTTGGCGAGTTACTGGAAGATGGCTGTGGCGGCTGAAAGCAAAATTTAATTTTTAATATATGCATTTGAGTAGTCTTTTAAAATATAAGTATACTGTGTTTTAAAATAGACTCATGCATCTCACAAGGCTGGGTACAAAGCAATCCCGTGGACTGCCACTGCCCTCATGTCCCCTGCTGTGACACATATTTGACATGGACTCCTGCTGTGGAGGAAGAGGCTTGAGGACACCTCCATGTGTCTACCCATCTTTTTGCTCTTGGACTCTCATGGTAGGCTAAAGAACCTTCTGAGCTTACTTTAAAGCTATTTTTTTCTTTTTTTTTTTTTTTTTTTTTTAATATTTTTATTACATAATTTCCTCAATTACATTTCCAATACTATCCCAAAAGTCCCCCATAGCGCCCCCCACTTCCCTACCCACCCATTCCCATTCTTTTGGTCCTGGCATTCCCCTATATTGGGGCATATAAAGTTTGCAAGTCCAATGGGCCTCTCTTTCCAGTGATGGCCGACTAGGCCATCTTTCGATACATATGCAGCTAGAGACAAGAGCTCCAGGGTTCCGGTTAGTACATCATGTTGTTCCAACAATAGGGTTGCAGATCCCTTTAGCTCCTTGGGTACTTTCTCTAGCTTCTCCATTGGGAGCCCTGTGATACATCCAATAGCTGACTGTGAACATCCACTCCTGTGTTTGCTAGGCCCCGGCATCGTCTCACAAGAGACAGCTATATTTGGGTCCTTTCAGCAAGATCTTGCTAGTGTATGCAATGGTGTCAGCGTTTAGAAGCTGATTATGGGACGGATCCCTGGATACAGCAGTCTCTAAATGGTCCATCCTTTCATCACAGCTCCGAACTTTGTCTCTGTAGCTCCTTCCCTGGGTGTTTTGTTCCCAATTCTAAGAAGGTGCACAGTGTCCACACTTTGGTCTTCATTCTTCTTGAGTTTCATGCGTTTAGCAAATTGTATCTTATATCTTGGGTATCCTAAGTTTTGGGCTAATATCCACTTATCAATGAATACATATTGTGTGAGTTCTTTTGTGATTGTGTTACTTCACTCAAGATGATGCCCTCCAGGTCCATCCATTTGGCTAGGAATTTCATAAATTCATTCTTTTTAATAGCTGAGTAGTACTCCATTGTGTAAATGTACCATAATTTCTGTATCCATTCCTCTGTTGAGGGACATCTGGGTTCTTTCCAGCTTCTGGCTATTATAAATAGGGCTGCTATGAACATAGTGGAGCATGTGTCCTTTTTACCGGTTGGGACATCTTCTGGATATATGCCCAGGAGAGGTATTGCTGGATCCTCCGGTAGTACTATGTCCAATTTTCTGAGGAACCGCCAGACTGATTTCCAGAGTGGTTGTACAAGCTTGCAATCCCACCAACAATGGAGGAGTGTTCCTCTTTCTCCACATCCTCGCCAGCATCTGCTGTCACCTGAATTTTTGATCTTAGCCATTCTGACTGGTGTGAGGTGGAATCTCAGGGTTGTTTTGATTTGCATTTCCCTGATGATTAAGGATGTTGAACATTTTTTCAGGTGCTTCTCTGCCATTCGGTATTCCTCAGGTGAGAATTCTTTGTTCAGTTCTGAGCCCCATTTTTTTTTTTTCCTTTTTTCCTTTTTCTTTCTTTTTTTTTTTTTTTAATATTTTTATTACATATTTTCCTCAATTACATTTCCAATACTATCCCAAAAGTCCCCCATAGCGCCCCCCACTTCCCTACCCACCCATTCCCATTCTTTTGGCCCTGGCATTCCCCTATATTGGGGCATATAAAGTTTGCAAGTCCAATGGGCCTCTCTTTCCATTGATGGCCGACTAGGCCATCTTTCGATACATATGCAGCTAGAGACAAGAGCTCCAGGGTTCTGGTTAGTACATCATGTTGTTCCAACAATAGGGTTGCAGATCCCTTTAGCTCCTTGGGTACTTTCTCTAGCTTCTCCATTGGGAGCCCTGTGATACATCCAATAGCTGACTGTGAACATCCACTCCTGTGTTTGCTAGGCCCCGGCATCGTCTCACAAGAGACAGCTATATTTGGGTCCTTTCAGCAAGATCTTACTAGTGTATGCAATGGTGTCAGCGTTTAGAAGCTGATTATGGGACGGATCCCTGGATACAGCAGTCTCTAAATGGTCCATCCTTTCATCACAGCTACGAACTTTGTCTCTGTAACTCCTTCCCTGGGTGTTTTGTTCCCAATTCTAAGAAGGTGCACAATGTCCACTCTTTGGTCTTCATTCTTCTTGAGTTTCATGCGTTTATCAAATTGTATCTTATATCTTGGGTATCCTAAGTTTTGGGCTAATATCCACTTATCAATGAATACATATTGTGTGAGATCTTTTGTGATTGTGTTACTTCACTCAAGATGATGCCCTCCAGGTCCATCCATTTGGCTAGGAATTTCATAAATTCATTCTTTTTAATAGCTGAGTAGTACTCCATTGTGTAAATGTACCATAATTTCTGTATCCATTCCTCTGTTGAGGGACATCTGGGTTCTTTCCAGCTTCTGGCTATTATAAATAGGGCTGCTATGAACATAGTGGAGCATGTGTCCTTTTTACCGGTTGGGACATCTTCTGGATATATGCCCAGGAGAGGTATTGCTGGATCCTCCGGTAGTACTATGTCCAATTTTCTGAGGAACCGCCAGACTGATTTCCAGAGTGGTTGTACAAGCTTGCAATCCCACCAACAATGGAGGAGTGTTCCACTTTCTCCACATCCTCGCCAGCATCTGCTGTCAGCTGAATTTTTGATCTTAGCCATTCTGACTGGTGTGAGGTGGAATCTCAGGGTTGTTTTGATTTGCATTTCCCTGATGATTAAGGATGTTGAACATTTTTTCAGGTGCTTCTCTGCCATTCGGTATTCCTCAGGTGAGAATTCTTTGTTCAGTTCTGAGCCCCATTTTTTAATGGGGTTATTTGACTTTCTGGAGTCCACCTTCTTGAGTTCTTTATATATATTGGATATTAGTCCCTTATCTGATTTAGGATAGGTGAAGATCCTTTCCCAATCTGTTGGTGGTTTTTTTGTCTTATTGATGGTGTCTTTAGCCTTGCAGAAGCTTTGTAGTTTCATGAGGTCCCACTTGTCAATTCTCGATCTTACAGCACAAGCCATTACTGTTCGATTCAGGAATTTTTCCCCTGTGCCCATATCTTCAAGGCTTTTCCCCACTTTCTCCTCTATAAGTTTCAGTGTCTCTGGTTTTATGTGAAGTTCCTTGATCCACTTAGACTTGACCTTAGTACAAGGAGATAGGAATGGATCGATTCGCATTCTTCTACATGTTAACAACCAGTTGTGCCAGCACCATTTGTTGAAAATGCTGTCTTTCTTCCACTGGATGTTTTTAGCTCCCTTGTCGAAGATCAAGTGACCATAGGTGTGTGGATTCATTTCTGGGTCTTCAATTCTATTCCATTGGTCTATTTGTCTGTCACTATACCAGTACCATGCAGTTTTTATCACAATTGCTCTGTAGTAGAGCTTTAGGTCCGGCATGGTGATTCCACCAGAGGTTCTTTTATCCTTGAGGAGAGTTTTTGCTATCCTAGGTTTTTTGTTATTCCAGATGAATTTGCAGATTGCACTTTCTAATTCGTTGAAGAATTGATTTGGAATTTTGATGGGGATTGCATTGAATCTGTAGATTGCTTTTGGCAAGATAGCCATTTTTACAATGTTGATCCTGCCAATCCATGAGCATGGGAGATCTTTCCATCTTCTGAGATCTTCTATAATTTCTTTCTTCAGAGACTTGAAGTTTTTATTATACAGATCTTTCACTTCCTTAGTTAGAGTCACGCCAAGATATTTTATATTATTTATGACTATTGAGAAGGGTGTTGTTTCCCTAATTTCTTTCTCAGCCTGTTTATTCTTTGTGTAGAGAAAGGCCATTGATTTGTTTGAGTTAATTTTATATCCAGCTACTTCACCGAAGCTGTTTATCAGGCTTAGGAGTTCTCTGGTGGAATTTTTAGGGTCACTTATATATACTATCATATCATCTGCAAAAAGTGATATTTTGACTTCATCTTTTCCAATTTGTATCCCTTTGATCTCCTTTTGTTGTCGAATTGCTCTGGCTAGGACTTCAAGTACAATGTTGAATAGGTATGGAGAAAGTGGACAGCCTTGTCTAGTCCCTGATTTTAGAGGGATTGCTTCAAGCTTCTCACCATTTACTTTGATGTTGGCTACTGGTTTGCTGTAGATTGCTTTTATCATGTTTAGGTATGGGCCTTGAATTCCTGATCTTTCCAAGACTTTTATCATGAATGGGTGTTGGATCTTGTCAAATGCTTTTTCCGCATCTAACGAGATGACCATGTGGTTTTTGTCTTTGAGTTTGTTTATATACTGGATTACGTTGATGGATTTCCGTATATTGAACCATCCCTGCATCCCTGGGATGAAACCTACTTGGTCAGGATGGATGATTGTTTTGATGTGTTCTTGGATTCGGTTAGCAAGAACTTTATTGAGGATTTTTGCATCAATATTCATAAGGGATATTGGTCTGAAGTTTTCTATCTTTGTTGGGTCTTTTTGTGGTTTAGGTATCAGAGTAATTGTGGCTTCATAGAATGAGTTGGGTAGAGTACCTTCTGTTTCTATTTTGTGGAATAGTTTGTGAAGAACTGGGATTAGATCTTCTTTGAAGGTCTGATAGAACTCTGCAGTAAACCCATCTGGTCCTGGGCTTTTTTTAGTTGGGAGACTATTAATGACTGCTTCTATTTCTTTGGGGGATATAGGGCTGTTTAGATCATTAACCTGATCTTGATTCAGCTTTGGTACCTGGTATCTGTCTAGGAACTTGTCCATTTCATCCAGGTTCTCCAGTTTTGTTGAGTATAGCCTTTGGTAGAAGGATCTGATGGTGTTTTGGATGTCTTCAGGATCTGTTGTTATGTCTCCTTTTTCATTTCTGATTTTGTTAATTAGGATGCTTTCCCTGTGCCCCCTAGTGAGTCTGGCTAAGGGTTTATCTATCTTGTTGATTTTCTCAAAGAACCAGCTCCTTGATTGGTTGATTCTTTGAATAGTTTTTCTTGTTTCCACTTGGTTGATTTCACCCCTGAGTTTGATTATTTCCTGCCGTCTACTCCTCTTGGGTGAATTTGCTTCCTTTTGTTCTAGTGCTTTTAGGTGTGTTGTCAAGCTGCTAATGTGTGCTCTCTCTAGTTTCCTTTTGGAGGCACTCAGAGCTATGAGTTTTCCTCTTAAAAATGCTTTCATTGCGTCCCATAAGTTTGGGTATGTTGTGGCTTCATTTTCATTGAACTCTAAAAAGTCCTTGATTTCTTTCTTTATTCCTTCCTTGACCAAGGTATCATTGAGAAGAGTGTTGTTCAGTTTCCACGTGAAGGTTGGCTTTCTATTATTTATTTTGTTATTGAAGATCAGCCTTAGTCCATGGTGATCTGATAGGATGCATGGGACAATTTCAATATTTTTATATCTGTTGAGGCCTGTTTTGTGACCAATTATGTGGTCAATTTTGGAGAAGGTACCATGAGGTGCTGAGAAGAAGGTATATCCTTTTGTTTTAGGATAGAATGTTCTGTAGATATCTGCCAGATCCATTTGATTCATAATTTCTGTTAGTTTCACTGTGTCCCTGTTTAGTTTCTGTTTCCATGATCTGTCCATTGGTGAAAGTGGTGTGTTGAAGTCTCCCACTATTATTGTATGAGGTGCAATGTGTGCTTTGAGCTTTACTAAAGTTTCTTTAATGAATGTGGCTGCCTTTGTATTTGGAGCATAGATATTCAGGATTGATAGTTCCTCTTGGAGGATTTTACCTTTGATGAGTATGAAGTGTCCCTCCCTGTCTTTTTTAATGACTTTGGGTTGGAAGTCAATCTTATCAGATATTAGAATGGCTACTCCAGCTTGTTTCTTCATGCCATTTGCTTGGAAAATTGTTTTCCAGCCTTTCATTCTGAGGTAGTGTCTATCCTTTTCTCTGAGATGAGTTTCCTGTAAGCAGCAAAATGTTGGGTCTTGTTTGTGTAGCCAGTTTGTTAGTCTATGTCTTTTTATCGGGGAGTTGAGTCCATTGATATTAAGAGATATTAAGGAAAAGTAATTGTTGTTTCCTGTTATTTTTGATGTTAAAGTTGGCATTTTGTTCTTGTGGCTGTCTTCTTTTAGGTTTGTTGAGGGATTACCTTCTTGTTGTTTCTAGGGCGTGGTTCCTGTCCTTGTATTGGTTTTTTTCTGTTATTATCCTTTGAAGGGCTGGATTCGTGGAGAGATAATGTGTGAATTTGGTTTTGTCGTGGAATACTTTGGTTTCTCCATCTATGTTAATTGAGAGTTTGGCTGGGTATAGTAGCCTGGGCTGGAATTTGTGTTCTTTTAGTGTCTGTATAACATCCGTCCAGGATCTTCTGGCTTTCATAGTCTCTGGTGAAAAGTCTGGTGTAATTCTGATAGGCTTGCCTTTATATGTTACTTGGCCTTTTTCTCTTACTGCTTTTAGTATTCTATCTTTATTTAGAGCATTTGTTGCTCTGATTATTATGTGTCGGGAGGTATTTCTTTTCTGGTCCAGTCTATTTGGAGTTCTGTAGGCTTCTTGTATGTTCATGGGCATCTCTTTCTTTAGATTTGGGAAGTTTTCTTCTATAATTTTGTTGAAGATGTTTGCTGGTCCTTTGAGTTGAAAATCTTCATTCTCATCCACTCCTATTATCCGTAGGTTTGGTCTTCTCATTATGTCCTGTATTTCTTGGATGTTTTGAGTTAGGATCTTTTTGCATTTTACATTTTCCTTGATTGTTGTGCCGATGTTCTCTATGGAATCTTCTGCACCTGAGATTCTCTCTTCCATCTCTTGTATTCTGTTGCTGATGCTCGTATCTATGGTTCCAGATTTCTTTCCTAGGGTTTCTATCTCCAGTGTTGCCTCATTTTGGGTTTTCTTTATTGTGTCTACTTCCCTTTTTAGGTCTAGTATGGTTTTGTTCATTTCCATCATCTGTTTGGATGTGTTTTCCTGTTTTTCTGTAAGGACTTCTACCTGTTTGATTATGTTATCATGTTTTTCTTTAAGGATTTGTAACTCTTTAGCAGTGTTCTCCTGCAATTCTTTAAGGGATTTTTGTGCTTCCTCTTTATTGTCTTCTGCCTTTTTATCAGTGTTCTCCTGCATTTCTTTAAGTGTGTTATTAAAGTCCTTCTTGAAGTCCTCTATCATCATCAGGAGATATGCTTTTAAATCCGTGTCTAGCTTTTCCGGTGTGTTGGGGTGCCCTGGACTGGGCGAAGTGGGGGTGCTGGGTTCTGATGATGGTGAGTGGTCTTGGTTCCTGTTAGTAAGATTATTACGTTTACCTTTCGCCATCTGGTAATCTCTGGGGTTAGTTGTTATCGTTGTCACTATTTAAAGATTGGAGCAGAAGCTGTGTTCCACTCACCAGCAGTCTCTAAATCCTGCGGCGGGGGTCGTGGGTAGCTGACAGTACCCCGGTGCTGGTCCAGCCGGAAGAGGCCTGTGGTCCTACTCAGGCCGTTTTTCTGCTTCCCTAACTAATGCAGTCTCTGGTCCCGCGTGCAATTGGATTGGAGCAGAAGCTGTGCTCCACTCACCAGCAGTCCCAAAATCCTGCAGCGGGGGTCGTGGGTAGCCGGCGGGTGTCAGGCAACCCTGCGCTCCCGCTACCCTGGCGCTGATCCGGCCGGGTGAGGCCTGTGGCCCTACTCAGGCCGGTTTCTGCTTCCCTAACTAATGCAGTCTCAGGTCCCGCGCAATTGGATTGGAGCAGAAGCTGTGTTCCACTCACCAGCAGTCCCAAAATCCTGCGGCGGGGGTCGTGGGTAGCTGGCGGGTGTCAGGCAACCCTGCGCTCCCGCTACCCCGGCGCTGATCCAGCCGGATGAGGCCTGTGGTCCTACTCAGGCCGGTTTCTGCTTCCCTAACTAATGCAGTCTCAGGTCCCGCGCAATTGGATTGGAGCAGAAGCTGTGCTCCACTCACCAGAAGTCTTAAGATCCTGTGGCGGGTGTTGTGGGTAGCTGGCGAGGGTCAGCAGACCCTGCGCCCCAGCTGCCCAGGTGCTTTTCTGACCGGAAGAGGGTTGTGGCCCTATGTAGGCCGGATTTCTCTCTCCCCAACCAGAGCAGTCTCAGGTCCCGCGTGATTGGACTGGAGCAGAAGCTGTGTTCCACTCACCAGCAGCCCCAAAATCCTGCGGCGGGGTCGTGGGTAGCTGGCGGGTGTCAGGCAACCCTGCGCTCCCGCTACCCCGGCGCTGATCCGGCCGGATGAGGCCTGTGGTCCTACTCAGGCCGGTTTCTCCTGAGCCCCATTTTTTAATGGGGTTATTTGACTTTCTGGAGTCCACCTTCTTGAGTTCTTTATATATATTGGATATTAGTCCCTTATCTGATTTAGGATAGGTGAAGATCCTTTCCCAATCTGTTGGTGGTTTTTTTGTCTTATTGATGGTGTCTTTAGCCTTGCAGAAGCTTTGTTGTTTCATGAGGTCCCACTTGTCAATTCTCGATCTTACAGCACAAGCCATTACTGTTCTATTCAGGAATTTTTCCCCTGTGCCCATATCTTCAAGGCTTTTCCCCACTTTCTCCTCTATAAGTTTCAGTGTCTCTGGTTTTATGTGAAGTTCCTTGATCCACTTAGACTTGACCTTAGTACAAGGAGATAGGAATGGATCGATTCGCATTATTCTACATGTTAACAACCAGTTGTGCCAGCACCATTTGTTGAAAATGCTGTCTTTCTTCCACTGGATGTTTTTAGCTCCCTTGTCGAAGATCAAGTGACCATAGGTGTGTGGGTTCATTTCTGGGTCTTCAATTCTATTCCATTGGTCTATTTGTCTGTCACTATACCAGTACCATGCAGTTTTTATCACAATTGCTCTGTAGTAGAGCTTTAGGTCCGGCATGGTGATTCCACCAGAGGTTCTTTTATCCTTGAGAAGAGTTTTTGCTATCCTAGGTTTTTTGTTATTCCAGATGAATTTGCAGATTGCACTTTCTAATTCGTTGAAGAATTGATTTGGAATTTTGATGGGGATTGCATTGAATCTGTAGATTGCTTTTGGCAAGATAGCCATTTTTACAATGTTGATCCTGCCAATCCATGAGCATGGGAGATCTTTCCATCTTCTGAGATCTTCTATAATTTCTTTCTTCAGAGACTTGAAGTTTTTATTATACAGATCTTTCACTTCCTTAGTTAGAGTCACGCCAAGATATTTTATATTATTTGTGACTATTGAGAAGGGTGTTGTTTCCCTAATTTCTTTCTCAGCCTGTTTATTTTTTGTGTAGAGAAAGGCCATTGATTTGTTTGAGTTAATTTTATATCCAGCTACTTCACCGAAGCTGTTTATCAGGCTTAGGAGTTCTCTGGTGGAATTTTTAGGGTCACTTATATATACTATCATATCATCTGCAAAAAGTGATATTTTGACTTCATCTTTTCCAATTTGTATCCCTTTGATCTCCTTTTGTTGTCGAATTGCTCTGGCTAGGACTTCAAGTACAATGTTGAATAGGTATGGAGAAAGTGGACAGCCTTGTCTAGTCCCTGATTTTAGAGGGATTGCTTCAAGCTTCTCACCATTTACTTTGATGTTGGCTACTGGTTTGCTGTAGATTGCTTTTATCATGTTTAGGTATGGGCCTTGAATTCCTGATCTTTCCAAGACTTTTATCATGAATGGGTGTTGGATCTTGTCAAATGCTTTTTCCGCATCTAAGGAGATGACCATGTGGTTTTTATCTTTGAGTTTGTTTATATACTGGATTACGTTGATGGATTTCCGTATATTGAACCATCCCTGCATCCCTGGGATGAAACCTACTTGGTCAGGATGGATGATTGTTTTGATGTGTTCTTGGATTCGGTTAGCAAGAACTTTATTGAGGATTTTTGCATCAATATTCATAAGGGATATTGGTCTGAAGTTTTCTATCTTTGTTGGGTCTTTTTGTGGTTTAGGTATCAGAGTAATTGTGGCTTCATAGAATGAGTTGGGTAGAGTACCTTCTGTTTCTATTTTGTGGAATAGTTTGTGAAGAACTGGGATTAGATCTTCTTTGAAGGTCTGATAGAACTCTGCACTAAACCCATCTGGTCCTGGGCTTTTTTTAGTTGGGAGACTGTTAATGACTGCTTCTATTTCTTTGGGGGATATAGGGCTGTTTAGATCATTAACCTGATCTTGATTCAACTTTGGTACCTGGTATCTGTCTAGGAACTTGTCCATTTCATCCAGGTTCTCCAGTTTTGTTGAGTATAGCCTTTGGTAGAAGGATCTGATGGTGTTTTGGATGTCTTCAGGATCTGTTGTTATGTCTCCTTTTTCATTTCTGATTTTGTTAATTAGGATGCTTTCCCTGTGCCCTCTAGTGAGTCTGGCTAAGGGTTTATCTATCTTGTTGATTTTCTCAAAGAACCAGCTCCTTGATTGGTTGATTCTTTGAATAGTTTTTCTTGTTTCCACTTGGTTGATTTCACCCCTGAGTTTGATTATTTCCTGCCGTCTACTCCTCTTGGGTGAATTTGCTTCCTTTTGTTCTAGTGCTTTTAGGTGTGTTGTCAAGCTGCTAATGTGTGCTCTCTCTAGTTTCCTTTTGGAGGCACTCAGAGCTATGAGTTTTCCTCTTAAAAATGCTTTCATTGCGTCCCATAAGTTTGGGTATGTTGTGGCTTCATTTTCATTGAACTCTAAAAAGTCCTTAATTTCTTTCTTTATTCCTTCCTTGACCAAGGTATCATTGAGAAGAGTGTTGTTCAGTTTCCACGTGAAGGTTGGCTTTCTATTATTTATTTTGTTATTGAAGATCAGCCTTAGTCCATGGTGATCTGATAGGATGCATGGGACAATTTCAATATTTTTATATCTGTTGAGGCCTGTTTTGTGACCAATTATGTGGTCAATTTTGGAGAAGGTACCATGAGGTGCTGAGAAGAAGGTATATCCTTTTGTTTTAGGATAGAATGTTCTGTAGATATCTGCCAGATCCATTTGATTCATAATTTCTCTTAGTTTCACTGTGTCCCTGTTTAGTTTCTGTTTCCATGATCTGTCCATTGGTGAAAGTGGTGTGTTGAAGTCTCCCACTATTATTGTATGAGGTGCAATGTGTGCTTTGAGCTTTACTAAAGTTTCTTTAATGAATGTGGCTGCCTTTGTATTTGGAGCATAGATATTCAGGATTGATAGTTCCTCTTGGAGGATTTTACCTTTGATGAGTATGAAGTGTCCCTCCCTGTCTTTTTTAATGACTTTGGGTTGGAAGTCAATCTTATCAGATATTAGAATGGCTACTCCAGCTTGTTTCTTCATGCCATTTGCTTGGAGAATTGTTTTCCAGCCTTTCATTCTGAGGTAGTGTCTATCCTTTTCTCTGAGATGAGTTTCCTGTAAGCAGCAAAATGTTGGGTCTTGTTTGTGTAGCCAGTTTGTTAGTCTATGTCTTTTTATCGGGGAGTTGAGTCCATTGATATTAAGAGATATTAAGGAAAAGAAATTGGTGTTTCCTGTTATTTTTGATGTTAAAGTTGGCATTTTGTTCTTGTGGCTGTCTTCTTTTAGGTTTGTTGAGGGATTACCTTCTTGTTGATTCTAGGGCGTGGTTCCTGTCCTTGTATTGGTTTTTTTCTGTTATTATCCTTTGAAGGGCTGGATTCGTGGAGAGATAATGTGTGAATTTGGTTTTGTCGTGGAATACTTTGGTTTCTCCATCTATGTTAATTGAGAGTTTGGCTGGGTATAGTAGCCTGGGCTGGAATTTGTGTTCTTTTAGTGTCTGTATAACATCTGTCCAGGATCTTCTGGCTTTCATAGTCTCTGGTGAAAAATCTGGTGTAATTCTGATAGGCTTGCCTTTATATGTTACTTGGCCTTTTTCTCTTACTGCTTTTAGTATTCTATCTTTATTTAGAGCATTTGTTGCTCTGATTATTATGTGTCGGGAGGTATTTCTTTTCTGATCCAGTCTATTTGGAGTTCTGTAGGCTTCTTGTATGTTCATGGGCATCTCTTTCTTTAGATTTGGGAAGTTTTCTTCTATAATTTTGTTGAAGATGTTTGCTGGTCCTTTGAGTTGAAAATCTTCATTCTCATCCACTCCTATTATCCGTGGGTTTGGTCTTCTCATTATGTCCTGTATTTCTTGGATGTTTTGAGTTAGGATCTTTTTGCATTTTCCATTTTCCTTGATTGTTGTGCCGATGTTCTCTATGGAATCTTCTGCACCTGAGATTCTCTCTTCCATCTCTTGTATTCTGTTGCTGATGCTTGCATCTATGGTTCCAGATTTCTTTCCTAGGGTTTCTATCTCCAGTGTTGCCTCATTTTGGGTTTTCTTTATTGTGTCTACTTCCCTTTTTAGGTCTAGTATGGTTTTGTTCATTTCCATCATCTGTTTGGATGTGTTTTCCTGTTTTTCTGTAAGGACTTCTACCTGTTTGATTATGTTATCATGTTTTTCTTTAAGGATTTGTAACTCTTTAGCAGTGTTCTCCTGCAATTCTTTAAGGGATTTTTGTGCTTCCTCTTTATTGTCTTCTTCCTTTTTAGCAGTGTTCTCCTGCATTTCTTTAAGTGTGTTATTAACGTCCTTCTTGAAGTCCTCTATCATCATCAGGAGATATGCTTTTAAATCCGTGTCTAGCTTTTCCGGTGTGTTGGGGTGCCCTGGACTGGGTGAAGTGGGGGTGCTGGGTTCTGATGATGGTGACTGGTCTTGGTTTCTGTTAGTAAGATTATTACGTTTACCTTTCGCCATCTGGTAATCTCTGGGGTTAGTTGTTATCGTTGTCACTATTTAAAGATTGGAGCAGAAGCTGTGTTCCACTCACCAGCAGTCCCAAAATCCTGCCGCGGGGGTCGTGGGTAGCTGGCGGGTGTCAGGCAACCCTGCGCTCCCGCTACCCTGGCGCTGATCCTGCAGGGTGAGGCCTGTGGCCCTACTCAGGCTGGTTTCTGCTTCCCTAACTAATGCAGTCTCAGGTCCCGCGCAATTGGATTGGAGCAGAAGCTGTGCTCCCCTCACCAGAAATCTTAAGATCCTGTGGCGGGTGTTGTGGGCAGTTGGCGAGTGTCAGCAGACCCTGCGCCCCAGCTGCTCAGGTGCTTTTCTGACCGGAAGAGGCTTGTGGCCCTGTGTGGGCCGGATTTCTCTCTCCCCAACCAGAGCAGTCTCAGGTCCCGCGTGATTGGACTGGAGCAGAAGCTGTGTTCCACTCACCAGCAGTCCCAAAATCCTGCGGCGGGGGTCGTGGGTAGCTGGCGGGTGTCAGGCAACCCTGCGCTCCCGCTACCCTGGCGCTGATCCGGCCGGGTGAGGCCTGTGGCCCTACTCAGGCCGGTTTCTGCTTCCCTAACTAATGCAGTCTCAGGTCCCGCGCAATTGGATTGGAGCAGAAGCTGTGTTCCACTCACCAGCAGTCCCAAAATCCTGCGGCGGGGGTCGTGGGTAGCTGGCGGGTGTCAGGCAACCCTGCGCCCCCGCTACCCCGGCGCTGATCCAGCCGGATGAGGCCTGTGGTCCTACTCAGGCCGGTTTCTGCTTCCCTAACTAATGCAGTCTCAGGTCCCGCGCAATTGGATTGGAGCAGAAGCTGTGCTCCCCTCACCAGAAGTCTTAAGATCCTGTGGTGGGTGTTGTGGGCAGTTGGCGAGTGTCAGCAGACCCTGCGCCCCAGCTGCTCAGGTGCTTTTCTGACCGGAAGAGGCTTGTGGCCCTGTGTGGGCCGGATTTCTCTCTCCCCAACCAGAGCAGTCTCAGGTCCCGCGTGATTGGACTGGAGCAGAAGCTGTGTTCCACTCACCAGCAGTCCCAAAATCCTGCGGCGGGGGTCGTGGGTAGCTGGCGGGTGTCAGGCAACCCTGCGCTCCCGCTACCCTGGCGCTGATCCTGCCGGGTGAGGCCTGTGGCCCTACTCAGGCTGGTTTCTGCTTCCCTAACTAATGCAGTCTCAGGTCCCGCGCAATTGGATTGGAGCAGAAGCTGTGCTCCCCTCACCAGAAGTCTTAAGATCCTGTGGCGGGTGTTGTGGGCAGTTGGCGAGTGTCAGCAGACCAAAGCTATTTTTTTCATTTAATCCTCTCTTATTTTTTAAAAAGGATGTTGCCAACCTTTTTCTGGTTCTAGTATCATATTTTAATTCTTCCTTTCTATCCTCTGATTGTTCCCTTGACATATGATATTTATTTTGACCACTGATATTCCACCTTCTCTTGATTTCTCTAAACAATATTTATGATAATTTCATTTGGGATGCTCTCTGTAGCAGCCAGTGTGTCTGCTGTAGTTTGAGGGTTTCCGTGTACAGTGTGAAATGTTTACCTTTCTGTCAGATGAGCTTCAGCCTCCCTCAGGCCTGCTGCCACCCAGGTCTAACACCATTCGCTTTAGCCTTTCTGAGGGTGAATCTCAGTCTTCTGCAAGAAGGGGGAAGAAGCAGCTTTGTGTGAGGATGCACGTGTGTTCTGCTGTTGTCTGGTCCATTTGTGGCCCCATCTCTGAAGCTCCAGACCTCACGGGTGCGGTGGCTTTGTTGCTGGGCAGAACACCATGTGTTCAGGGGACAGCAGGCATGCACTTCTCTACTATCCCTTCATCTCCCGCCCCATACCTGCTGAGCAGGATTTTATTGTCGATATCCATTCTCCTGTTCTCCTTATACCTTTTAACTCTCTCCCTCCTTGTAAAAATGATTTTAGAGGATTTGAGGAGGACACGGTGATGGCTACTTTAGTTCCATCTTTCAGATTTAAATGAAGGCTCTTGCATCTTGTGCTCAGGAAGCAATCAATTTTCTCACTTAGCTGGAGAGAGCTGTAGAGTTTTAGGGTCTCATCGCTTCATTCACTCCTTTGTCTTCAGTGATGGGGTGTACTTTTCCCTAGCAACTATAAGAGAGTGGATGGAAGTGTTTTTCAATTTGATGTAATAAGAAACAAAATAGGTGGAGAAAGATCTCCAGCTTGGCAGTTTTCTGGTGAGACTGCTTGTCAGTAGTAGAATGTGAAGTTTGTGAGTTGTGGTCAGTTTTGACCTGTAAGCTGATTAAATAGACTAGAATAAAGAAGAAGAAAATAGAAGACGTCAGACTATATTACATAAGTAAGTGTGTTTTAAAATTATTATTAGATAGGGTCCTATGTAGCTCAGGCTATCCTTGAACTTACTTAATAGCCAAAGATGGCAATAGACTTCTGGATCCTCTTGCCTCCCCCTCCCGAGTGCTGGAACTATAGGTGTGTACCATCATGTCTGGTTTATTCAATACTGGGCATCAAACTTAGGGCTTCGTGCTTAGCAAATGCTCTATTAACTGAGATGTATCCCCAGTGATAGTTGCTTTTGTGTGTATACTAAAAGAATATGTATAAATGTTATTTACCACAATAAGAGACATTTTTAAGAAGTGTGTTAGCAATGATTTTGTGAAAATATAATGAATTTAAATATCTTCAGTGTTCATCTTTCCAACCAGTTGACAGAATACTGGCAGCAGTTGTAGACCCTGTCTTAATCAGGGGGATCCCTGGAAATCACTTTGAATTAAAAAAGTAGGGGAGTGGACATTAGGCAGCCTCTTCTGTTTACCTGATCCATTCACCTTACTGTCTTGAACTTTCTGTTGTGACTTTTCCTTGGGACACACAACACATATGCACATGTGTGTGCATGAGCACACACAAACACATACACACAAACATACACACACAGACACACACACAGACACACACACACACACACACACTCTCTTATTTATTCCAGAAAGGGAATCCACAACAGACCAAGTGTTGATTACATCAAAATTCAACTTGGTGAGCCAATGAGTTTTTATTGGGGTTGGGAACAGGATCAGAGCTGACTTAAATGCAGCCATATCATGGAAAAACCCATCCTAACATGGGTGATGACCCCTGGGAGCTGCAGCCCTGGAACTCTCTGGACAACTTGCAGGCAGCCCTACACGTCCAAGCCATCTCTTCTTAGCTGCTTTGGAAGTCAGTCTCCTCCCTTGGCAGTCATTTTGGCTTCTATAATCCCCGTGGGGAAATCTGGTGAATCTGGCACATTTTGGATTTCCCAGGCACATGAAGTGTGTTGACTTCTGAGTTTCAGGAACTTCTCTACTTCCTCCTGGAGGCAATGTTTCAGTCAGGAGGAATTACTCCATGGTACAGTCCTATGTCATACTGTCCTGGGGAGTCCTCCATTTCCTACATCTGCAGCAGCTTCCGTTCATGCCTCTTGTCCCATGAGTATTAATTGTGAACTAAGCCAATCCACAGCCAGTTCCCATCTGGAGATCATCTGAGGATAGACATGACTGAGGGAGGGTTCTAGCATTAAAATTTAAGTGACTCTTGAGCTGGGGAGAAGGTTCAGTCAGTACAGTGTTTGCTTTGAGAGCATGAGGACCTGAGTTCCACTCCCCAAACCCATGTAAAAACATTACAGATGTGGTCCTTGGGAGGCAGAGACAGGTGGGTTCTTGGGGGTTCCTGGCTCACCAGCTTAGCCTAATTGGTGGGTTCCAGGCCAGAGAACAACCCTGTCTCAAAGAAAAAGGTGGATAATGTCTGATGAACAACATCTGATGTGCTCTGGCCTCCACATGTATGCACACGTGTACACCTGAACATACACTTGTGCACATGCATACACAGAGATAAAAATTGAAAATAATCTTAGGAGGTTCTCATGGTGCACATTAAGGGTAGAGGTGGGGGTTCATTCACTAAGTCACTCCACTGAGATCTTGAGATGGCCTACAGAAGGAGAAAATTGTCTCTGTAATTTACTATGTTTCTTTTGAACACAGAAAATTAGATACACTAAGAATGGCTGTAGCAATGATTTCTTCCAGAATTTCATCACTTCTACGGAGAGGTAGCTACTTAATCTATGCACTTAGGGTGGTGGCCTCAAGGAACTGAACATGGTGAAAGTGATTTTATATGATTCCCAAGGCTAGGTCATAAAAAAGCATGCTATTAATGTCTGTGTGTTTGTCTGTTTGTCTGCCTGTGTGCCTTTGCAGCTGCCTGTCAAAACCTTTGTCCAGGAAACCAGGTTATCATGTTTTAAGAAAGCCCAGGTTCTACGGGGATGAGACAAGGCACTTTGCCTTTAATCCTGTTGAACTTTCAGCCATGTTAGCGAGCCAACGCCCACTCTCTACTGAGCCACACCAGTGGCTACTGCATTAAACAAAGATGAGTCTCTACTCCCAAGCCCCACTGCAAATGTAGGTTTGTGAGAAAAGAAATAACAGGGGTTTTAAGTCTCTCTGTTTTGGAGTGGTTTTTAATGCAACAACAGCAGGCAGATAAGAGACAAGACAACACTCAGGTGTAATGTAACAAGAGCGTGTAGACGTCTGCCACAGTAGCCACTCTGATGCTGTCAGTATCATCAACAGAGAAACCAATAATGCCCATCCAGAAAACCATCTTCCAGTCGCTCTAGTGAAGAAAATTGACCAGAGATACAAGAGCAGTTTCTTGGGTGGCACATTTGGGAAATGATCTTTAGAAATTTTAAACCTTTCCCGCCACCTCCTTCTTCGTAAGTGAGCATGTTACTGCTTGCCTGGGTGCATGAGTGGAGGTCAGAAAACAACTTTTGGGAGTCAGTTTTTCCCTTTTATCATTGAAGTGTCTGGTATCCAACCCCATCAGGACTGGTGGCAGCGCCTTTACTCACTGAGCCACCGTGCCAGCTCTGGGGAAGACCTTTTAAAAGGTTTTTCAACGGGACTTGTCTTTTTGTGCTCCCTCCCCCTACTTGTCTTTGGCATTAGACGTAGATATGATGAATGGGATTCAGCAGCCATTTGTGACTAGGAGATAGCTTAAAGTTAGAAGCTGTGAGCTGTGGAGAAAAGAACAAAAGATGCAAGAGGCAGATGACATGGTAAGGCACCAAGTTAACCTTGGAATATCTGCTAGTGTTAATGGAAGAGGAAATAAGCCGTTAGTCTCTTTGAAGGACTATGATTTTAAGCGTCTAGTCAGGGATGGAAACCTAATTGATGTAGGTGAGTTCTTGTGAAAATCAGAAAAAACAGAGATCACTGCAAGTGCCCAACCTAGTGTTAAATAAATGCCAAGTATGTGAAATCCAGTGTCCTAAAGATTTATGATTATCCATTTGTCTGTGTGCCAGATAATGTTCAGCCCTGTTATTATTTAACAGTGAACAGGTCTGAGAGTCACTTACAAGCTTATTTGTTTGTGTGTCTGTGTGTTGACATAAAGTTCAGACTGCCCATGGACTCACGATCTTCCTGCCTCAGCCTTCTAGATACTGGGATCACAGCTAACTTCAACAAGGGTTTTTGTAGCTCCCCTTTTACACCAGAGGCAAGTGAAGTTGGGCTTCTTTGTGCACATTAGAAATTCTAGCCCTGAAGTAGCTGAGGCAGGAGGATAATGCATTTAAGGACATCTTGGCTTGAGCAGTGAGACCTTGTCTCAAATAAACAAACAAATGGATGAATCAAGCAAACAAAAACGGAAAAATAACTGAGAACCAATGAGATACAGAGTTCCAACTCAGACTCCTAGGGTTAAAGGATGCTGTTGTTCTGATTCCAATACTTTAAGAGCTGTGTTAGAGGTGGGGCAGTAGAGCCTGAAAGACATTGAGGGCACCAGAGACTTGGGTTAAAGTTTGCCATGCAGTTGTTGCTTGAGTGTGGGCAAGAGACAGAAGGTCTGGTCTTCTTGCTGGTAAAAGTGGAGGTGGATGAGTGTGAGAGGTTTAAGGTTGTAGTCGCCACATGCAAGAATAACAGTAACAGTACTTCTCTTTGGCATTAGGTTTTCTGAAAGTGGCTGCGACTCTTCTTCAAGCCTTGCTGTGCCCTACAGTGTGATTTCCATGCTATTCCCACCAACAGAGGAACTTTGTGCTACTTCTCTTCCAGTCTTGGCCCAAGAGCATGATGGAACTGAGCATGTGTGATGTCTGAGACCAAGCCACCAAAGGTAAGGTAGTTCCTAGCTAGTTCCCTCATTGGCTTTGGAAGTCAATACCATGGTTCCACAACTGGCATCTCAGGCAGCACCAGATCACCAGCTACATCCTACCCCCTGGTTTCCACTGTGGCTGTCTCTGCTGATACCAATGATGGTGTCTCCATTGGCCAGGATACACTTTCAGATTTATGAGCTAAAGAAATGATAGGCTTTAAAAGCCACTAAATTTCAGAGTGCCTTATTTATGCAAGAAGATAAGTGGAGCAGATGTACAGTATTGTAGTTGGTACTTCATAGAAGTT
Organism: Mus caroli; assembly: GCF_978045245.1. Lineage (NCBI taxonomy): Eukaryota > Metazoa > Chordata > Mammalia > Rodentia > Muridae > Mus > Mus caroli. The sequence continues at coordinate 32,629,789 of NW_028227257.1, read as the reverse complement.
GATGCAAGTTAGTAGCGATTAATTTTGTGAATATATTTTATGGATTTGGTTATAGTCTTTTCTAATGTCCATAATTAAAGATACTTGTATGAAGGGATCAGAAGATAGTAATGTGGAGATCTTTCTGAGTGGTTCAGTTCCCACGGGTTTGTAACCATAAGGTCTTGGTGTCCCCATCTTAACCACTCCATGTTTTTGGATACACCTACACATGGAGTCCCCTCCGTGGTAAGGCCTCAGCTTATTCACCCAGGGACAGGAAAGACCAGGCGATGGTCCAAGAGACTATCTCTTGGAGGGATCTAGGGAGGCTTGGTTAAATTGTGGGTCCAATAATATCCCTAGATTATCCCTACCCACATCTAAGATGATACCCACATCAAAGATGATGGCCAAGATGGCAAGACAACTGGGTGGTCAGCTGGCTGAGTGTTCCTTTTAGTGCCTGCATGGGAATCACGGAAGGAATGAGTCTTCACATTCAGTCTCTGTCAGCTTTCAGTCTGAGTTTGGGAGCAGTAAGTGATGGTAAGTAGGCAGGAAGATTTGGGCTTTGAACATGCTGCCGATGGCCAGGTGGGTCTGAGCCCTCTTTGGTGGCTACTTTTTGAGTAGCTAAACACTGTCGCCAGAGCAAAGTGGCAACCCTGGGCTGGGACTGGGGACCATATGCTAGATTGTTTGGAAGCTCAGAGCTGGGCACCAGAAACTAGGTACCAGGGTCCTGTGAGTGACACTGTGTGATAGACCCCTGCCTGTGAGCAGCACCAGTGGAATGTGTAGGTGGCAAGTCATGGCCCTGGGAGCGTAGCTTTTCTAGCTATCATGCAGCTTTGCTACTGATGTTGCCCACATGGCTGCAGCTGCCTTCTGTTTTCCCTCTATCCTGCCTTAGGCTCAGCCTGCAAGACTGAAAGGTAGAAAGGAAATGCTACTCCAGAAAGTCATTGTTGCGTATGGTGCTGCAACAGTAGCAGAGGCGGCACTAGAGGATGTCTCCCTGTGACTCACTCAGTGATCCCTGCTTAGGTAGTTTGAGAAGAGTGTTTAGATCAATTGCAGCAACTTGTTTGACCTTAGCACATGTCCCACTGCCCTTCTTTGACTGCTGTGCAATTGGCTCACCAAGGCTTGCAATTGCAAAAGCCTGGTACAAACTGCTTCAAACAGCCCTGGCTGGGGCTGTACATTCAGGTGCCAGGACTACCTAATACAGTATTACCTGCCTTGGGACATCTATGGAATGCTCAGGATAGCTGGTGCTGGCATGAGGGTGTCTGACTGGCTGTTAGACTATTGGTGCTTTTACTCATAGCCAGCCAGAGCAGCAAGAGAGAGCTCAATAACTGCTAGTTAGGACATCACAATGCTGTATCCCCTGAACCATTGCTAGCTGCAGGAACACAGACACTTGCACATATAAACCTACAGAATCTACCATTTGCTTTTTATTGCTGTGTGCAGTAGTTAATGCAGAGACTCAGAACTTTAAAGTGCTAAAAATAAGTGGCACAGAGTGCTCAACTCTCAGGGAACATTCTGGAAGAGAGGTCAGAAAGGATGAAAGAGAAGGGGGAAGAACCCTGGGAAGTGTTATCCTTTGGTCATGATGTGCCTATTAAATTCACGAACCCACAGCAATGGTGGGTACCTGTATAAGACCTGGATAATGTAAAGTCAGCCAAACTTCTGGGATAAATGGAGAAAGTGCTCTTCAGGTCCCACCCCTAGCTGAGGACCTATTGACAGTTGCTGACTGTGAGAGAGGAAGAGTCACTTTTGTTGAGAGGTGGTACTGGTAGGTTGTCCAGGCTCCAATGAATGACCCTACATTCATGTGCATATAGGTAGTACTAATGAGACTCAGTGGGCTAGTGGTGGTGACGATGATGGGGACTATGATGATGGTGGTGATGGTGATGATGCTGATAATAATTTTAAAAAGAGAATATGAAGTTGGGAGGCAGATGTGTTTGAGGGAGTCTAGGGAGAATTGGAGGGGGTAGTAGGAATTGATACCAAAGAAGGTATCAAGTGTGTGTGTGTGTGTGTATGTGTGTGAAATTTTCATAATATTTACCAGCTTCCTAGTACCCTGGAAAGGTGGGTCCCTCCAGTCTGTCTTAGCATCCTGCTAAAAGCAGAAAGATGCTCTCTCCCGGCCCATGATTCAGTAACCATCACCACTGGTTGTACTCTGCCCCATTTCCAACTCTCAGTGACAGCATGGACCTATCTAACTCAGCCATCTCACCTGTGTCTTGCCACTTAACAGGAAGCAGTCTGATCCACTCTGACCTGGTCCCTTCCCTTCCTCATTTCTTCACCTCCTTGCTTTTAAAGGTGGTGTATACCTCCCAAGCCCCTTACTTGTGGAGGAATCACTATTTTAGGATCTGCTTCCGGGTAAACACAAACTAAGAGTTGGTTTTAAGCCAGGTACGGTGGCACATGAGCATTTCAGAGGCTGAGCATCAAGAGTTTGAGGCAAGCCTGGGCTACATAGTGTGACTCAGTCTTCAATAAGCACCCAACAATATCTAAGATTTAATTTTAAGCTGGCAGTTCACCTTCAGCAAAACATGTTACTTTGTTTCTTGTCCCCTGATTTCCTTATTTCTGCCCTCCACTTCTTCTCTGCTTTTCTTCTTCTTCTTCTTCTTCTTCTTCTTCTTCTTCTTCTTCTTCTTCTTCTTCTTCTTCTTCTTCTTCTTCTTCTTCTTCTTCTTCTTCTTCTTCTTCTCCTTCTCCTTCTCCTTCTCCTTCTCCTTCTCCTTCTCCTTCTCCTTCTCCTTCTCCTTCTTCTTCTTCCTTATTATTATTATTATTATTATTATTATTATTATTATTTCTGTTACATTTGCAGTGTTTAGTTCACATTTATATCTTACAATCATATTTTAATCCTTTGGCTTTTGTCCTATCAGTTAATTTTAACAGTTGAAAACCTCTCTCTACTCCTCCCTGTTCCAGAGACAGCCGCATCTTCTCATGTAGTGCCAGTCTTGTCCCATAGACAAAATGGTGAAGGTTGGTGTGAACGGATTTGGCCATATTGGGCACCTGGTTACCAGGGCTGGCTTCTGCTCTGCACTTGGCAAAGTGGAGATTGTTGCCATCAATGACCCCTTCATTGACCTCAACTACATGGTCTACGTGTTCCAGTATGACTCCACCCATGGCAAATTCAATGGCACAGTCAAGGCCGAGAATGGGAAGCTTGTTGTCAATGGGAAACCCATCACCATCTTCTAGGAGCGAGACCCCGCTAACATCAAATGGGGGTGATGCTGGTGCTGAATATGTTGTGGAGGGTGTCTTCACCACCATGGAGAAGGCTAGGGCCCACTTGAAGGGTGGGGTCAAAGAGTCATCATCTCCACCTCTTCTGCCAATGACCTCATGTTTGTGATGGGTGTGAACCATGAGAATGACAACTCACTCAAGATAGTCAGCAATGCACCACCAACTGCTTATTCCCCCTGTCCAAGGTCATCCATGAAAACTTTGGCATTGTGGAAGGGCTCATTTCTACAGTCCATGCCATCACTGCCACTCAGAAGACTGTGGATGGCCCCTCTGGAAAGCTGTGGTGTGATGGCCATGGGCTGCCTAGAACATCATCCCTGCATCCACTGTTGCTGCCAAGGCTGTGGGCAAGGTCATCCCAGAGCTGAACGGGAAGCTCACTGGCATGGCCTTCCGTGTTCTTATACCCAATGTGTCCATTGTGGATCTGATGTGCCGCCTGGAGAAACCTGCCAAGTATGATGACATCAAGGCAGTGGTGAAGCAGGCATCTGAGGGTCTACTGAAGGGCAGGCATCCTGAGCTACTCTGAGGACCAGGTTATCTCCTGCGACTTCAACAGCAACTCCCACTCTTCTACTTTTGATGCTGGGGCTGGCATTGCTCTCAATGACAATTTTGTAAAGCTCATTTCCTGGTATGACAATGAATATGGCTACAGCAACAGGGTTGTGGACATCATGACCTACATGGCCTCCAAGGAGTAAGAAGCCCTGGGCCACCCACCCCAGCAAGGACACTGAGAGCAAGAGAGAGGCCCTCGGTTGCTGTCGAGTTCCTATCCCAACTCTGCCCCCAACATTGAGCATCTACCTCACAATTGCCATCCCAGACCCCCATAATAACAGGAGGGACCTAGGGAGCCCTCCCTATTCTCCTGAATACATCAATAAAGTTCGCTGCACCAAAACAAACAAACAAACAAACCAACAAAGTTGAAAACCAGCAATTAAACACAGATATTGTATCTATTTTTTAAAAAAAAATCTGTCTTTAATTGCAGAACCAAACTGGCTTGCATTTTTTTCTTCAGGAGTTCAATGCCAAGACTCTCAAATCAGTCAAAAGAGAATGTTTCTAGCATTCAGGGCTGGTGTCTCCCGGCTAGCTCCATCCTTTGCTTGGAGGCACACCCCCACCCCTGCTGGCTTCATAGCCAAAGCTAGCTCAACACTTGTTTCTCTTTTACTTTTCTTGTCTTCTGCAGAGTCGCTCCATGAGACAAGCACTGATGTCTCTCATCCCATACAGGTCTTTCTTCAGTACGTTCTTCTTCTTGGAGCCATTTTGGACTTCTAATTTTTTCTAATTGGGGTTTTTCTCAATCTGCCCTGTAACTCTGAGCTTTGCACTTCCTTTTATATGCATGTCAGGATTAATTTTACTTTTATACTTTCTTTACACACTATTCTCTTCTACTAGTTTTTATTCTTTTATTGTGGTGCAGCCTTGGATGATTTCTATAGGAATAGCTCTGAGAGGTTCGCTCTCCAAGTCTTTGTATGATTAAAACAGGTTTAATTTATCTCAGACTTATTATTAGTTTCATGTCATATAAAATGCTTCCACAGAGTAATGCTAGTGTAGAAGAATGAAAAAAATTAATTTTCCAAGAGGAGATTGAATGCTTTTAGCACAGTCTAATAGTACCTTGATTTGTCGATGATAGTTGGGTCCTAATCCTTTGTATATGACCTATTTTTTTAAACCTGTAAGCATTTTATATTTCCTTTATATCCTTGATAATGTAACATTTCAAAAGTGTCTATACAGTGTCGAATCACTTTCCATTCATTTTGCTGGTACTCAATGGACTATTAAACATGAAGACTTGGATTACATTCTTTGGTAATCTTTTCTTTCTTTATGTTTGTTTTTTATTGAAAATAGATTTTCATGTACTCTGTTCCTCTCCTCCAATGCTGTCCAGATCATGTCTACCTCCTCACCCAAATCCCTTCCTCTCATTAGAAAACAAACAGGCAACTAAAACAAATAAACAAGCCAATCAAAACAAAATATGACGAAACAAATAGAAAAAAACAAAGATAAAGCATAAGACACACACACAGACACAAAGACACACACACAGACACACAGACACAGACACACACACAGACACACAGACACAGACACAGACACAGACACACAGACACAGACACACACACAGACACACAGACACACACAGACACACACAGACACAGACACAGACACAGACACACAGACACAGACACACACACAGACACACAGACACAGACACACACACAGACACACACACAGACACACACACAGACACACAGACACAGACACACAGACACACACACAGACACACACAGACACACACAGACACAGACACAGACACACACACAGACACACAGACACAGACACACACACAGACACAAAGACACACACACAGACACACAGACACAGACACACAGACACAGACACACAGACACAGACACACACACAGACACACAGACACAGACACACACACAGACACACAGACACAGACACACACACAGACACACAGACACACAGACACACACACAGATCCCATAAGTGCATGAGACTGGAAACCATAATATATAAACAAAAATCTCCTGTAAGGTTAAAAAGCAAAGCAAAACAAAAAGAAAGAAACAACAAATGCCCAGACAAAGCAGCTTGTGACTAAAAGCCTCCTGAAATACCACTAGGTTAGTTTTGGGCATTTTGGGCTACCTACTACTGACCTGCACTTAAATGTGGTGTGTATACCCATTGAGTCTGTTGATAAAAACAAACAAACAAACTGATTTTTCCTGTGTGAGAAGTTGTCAGCTGGAGACAGCTTCTGGGTTAGGGATGGAGGCTGTTGTCTACTTCCCCTCTCAGTGCTGGGACTCCATCTGGCTTAGACCTGTGCAGGCCCTGTGAAAGTGCACAGTCTGTGTAGGTCTATGTGACCCTGTTGTATCTAGAAGGCCTTATTTCCATCGTGTCTTCCATTCTCACTAGCTGTTACAGTCTGGGTCCTCCTCAATCTGTGCGAATCAAGGTCTCAGACAGATGGGCATAGAGTCGGCGAGTGACAAACAGACATGGCATGAGAGAGTGTGTTGAATCTGAGTGTGTCGTCCAAACGAACACCAGACTTTTTTTTTTATATATAAAAACAAGAAAAGCCAGGCGAACAAATCTGCTGAGTTACAGTGTCTCAAAACAAAAGGAATGCATACATCAAAAGAAGGCAGGGACCAGGCCCCATTTACCACATAGAATGGGGACAGGTGTAATGCTAGTCTATTGTTAAACCCACCACAATGGGTTCTTAGTAAATGCCTGATTATGCTGTTCCTTTGGGCCTAGTGAAGAAACCTGTCCCAGGGGGAATTCCCTAACTCTTTCATGGTTAACCCACCTATTCACTAGGCCATTGTGTATTCCCTTGTTTGGGTGGGACTCAGCTATTGTCCTAAGTAATCACTTTGTAGACTAGCCCTGAGTTATTCTAGCTCTGTTCTTTGTAATGGCTAATTAGTTTCACTGTCTCTACTAGAAGTGAATTTGAATGTTAGGTAATATTTTTACTGAATTCCTAGCTTGTTGGCTTCAAGGATTTTTTAGGACATTGGAACACTGGTGGAAGCTTACCTATGTCAAAATTCAATCTTTAAAGGCACTTAAAACAATATTGAAAGAGAGCATACACCATACTAACGCAAGGATAGGGTTTGAGTATACAGGCTATGAGAATGTCAAGATTCCAGGAGACTGAGCTTCCTTGAAACTCTTTGCCTCGTGAATGAATGCCTCCAGGCCTTTTGACCCCAACAGGCAGACTTCACTGGAGTGGGCATAGCATTCTACAAAACTCTCTGAGCTCTGAGGGGAGGGATTTGATGGAGATATCCCATCCCACTTGTGAATCTCTTTATTTGCTCCCATCTATTGCAGGAGGAAGCTCCTCTGGTAATGGCTAAGCCTATGGCAATGGCTGAGTATAGCAAAATGCCCTTTAGGGATCATTTTATTGCTTCATTCCTTAGTAGACCTCAGTAACATTTTGTTTTTGACTATGTCCATGGTCTATCTAATGTCATGTTCTTGGCTACTTGAACAGTGTCAGGCACAGGTTCTATCTCATGGGGTAGCCTTTAAATCCAAGCAGACAGTGGGTGGTTACTCCTACATCATTTGTGCCATTATTGTACTGGCATATTTTTGCAGGAAGGTCACCATTGGAGAGTGAAGGTTTGCAGCTGGATTGGTATTTACCTTTCTCTTCTGGTCAGGTCCTGAGCACCTTCCAGGAACATGAACACTAGTCGATAGGGGTGAAGGCACCAGCTGATTTCTCTGTGTTCACTGAGTTATGTAGGTGTTGTCTTCAGCAATAGGGACTTACCATCAGTTTGTGGAGAGTACCCAATAGCTTTGACAATAGTTTGGGTTGTTTTGGGGGGGTGTTTCCAATGAGGCCCTTTTGGCCATTGACTTGTTTAGACATAACCCATTTTCAGCACTGGATGTTTTATTTGGTGGTGAGAGATGTCTAATTGGGGATTTGTCTCCCCATCATTTAGTGATTGCATCTAGATTTCTTTCATTTGTACATATATTGTAAGGAACTTCTCCATGTAGTGGGTTTCACAAACCTCTCAAGTGTCTCTTGGTTTTACCTGTCTCTCTTCACATTCTCTACCATACCCCCTTTCTTCTTCCCTCTCTGTTTGACCTTCCCATTCCAGTTCCCCCATCCACCCATAACTATCTGTTCTATTTCCTTTTCTTTGGGAGATCTGTGCCCCCTAGCCCCTTACTCTGTCCTTCACCTCTACGATTAAGATTGTAAGGATTGTAGCCTGCTTATTGAAGACTTAACAGTTAACACCACGTATAATTGAATACATACCGTTGTTTTAACTCTATTTTTATTATTTTTTAAATTTTTTATTGATTCTTTGAGAATTTCACATCATGCACCCCAACCAAACCCATCTCTCGTGTACTCCATATTAAACCCCAGCCTTGCAACTTCTCCCACAAAAGAAAACACAACAACACCGTAAAACCTCCTAAACCAAACCAAACCAAACCAAAAATCTTACTATGTGTCTTAGTCAGGGTTTCTATTCCTGCACAAAACATCAGGACTAAGAAACAAGTTGGGGAGGAAAGGGTTTATTCAGGTTATACCTCCACATTGCTGTTTATCACCAAAGGAAGTCAGGACAGGAACTCGCACAGGGTAGGAACTTGGAGGCAGGGGTGGATGCAGAAGCCATGGAAGGAGGCTGCTTACTAGGTTGCTTCCCTGGCTTGCTCAGCTTGCTTTCTTACAGAACCCAAGACTACCAGCCCCGGGATGGTACCACCCACAGTGGGCTAGGCCCTCTCCCCTTGATCACTAGTTGAGAAAATGCCTTATAGCTGCATCTCATGGGAGACATTTCCTCAAGGGAGGCTCCCTTCTCTGTGATAACTCCAGCTTGTGTCAAGTTGACACACAAAACCAGCCAATACACTATGGAAACCATAGTGTGTCATGATGTGTCATACACTATATCTTTTTGCCCCAGTAATTTTAGCTGGTTGGGTTTCTGTGGTGTTTTTGGCTATTGTATATTTATGCTGTATTCTAGTAACCTACATTGACATTGTGTTTAAATCTTACACTTCTTTAAAAACTTATTTATTTATTTATTATTTATTTATTCATTCATTTATGGGGGTGTGTGCATGCCATAACCTATGTGTGGAGATTAGAGTTGATTTTATCCCTCCACCATGTAGGATCTAAGGATGGAACTCACATCATCAGGCTTGGCAGTAAGTATTTTTATCTGCTGGCTCATCTTACCTCCCCCTGCCTATTTAATTTTTAAAATCCACAAGTATGTTTTTTAGTTATGAAGTTCTTTCTTCCATGTTAAAAGCATTTTATTCTTGCTTAGGAGTTGTGATACTCCCTCATTTACCCTAAGGATACTATGTAGAGGTTTTCTCCTAAAGTCTTATTGATACTCTGGGTCCATTTCTCTCGGGTCTCTTGTTTCTTTTTGCTTTGGATCTTGTATTTCAGGTAGTTAGCATCCTCGGTGCACCTGTTAAGTTTTAAAAAGGAAGTGATGGGCCTGATGTGGTATCTCTTGTCAGGAGAGTGATTGCTTTGAAAGCAAGAGGGCCTGAGTTTGATTTCCAGAACCCACAAAAAATGCTCAGAGTGCCAGTGAGTGCTTGTAAAAAAGACAAAGACAAAGAAAAAGACAAAGGAAAAGAACAAGAAAAGAGTGAACAGTGCCCAAGGAACAGCATCTAAGGCTGACCTTTGATATACATACATGTATACACATACATCCAATGCTCACAGACAGACAGACAGACACACACACACACACACACACATGCACACTCACACACACATAGAGATGTGCACGCAGGTAGAATTCGCTTTAGAGTAAAGAGGCAAAGAAGGAGAGGTTAGGCCAGGAAGAGGAAGGTTTGGCTATGGGTAACTCTAAATTTTAGAAAGGTTTGCTTAATCTGGGGGTGTGTGGCATTATTTCTGTCATCTCTTCCACTCGTTTGGAAGGCAGATGACATGGCATATGGTTTCCTTAGGGCAGAGAATCTGAAGATAGAACAGGATATGGGGAGAGATCAATGACTGACAGTCGGAGGAGTGATCTTTAATTTCAGCCCTGTGGCTGGCCGTTCTCTCAACCACCACACTTGGGTTTGCTGACACAGGAGCTGGAGCCTCTAGGAGTCTGAGTGCAAACACCCATTCTGGGTCCTCCTTTCCTGGAACTCTGAACTCCATTTTCTCAATAGGCTTGTGTATCAACTCTTTGGACCTCTGCAGACACTTGAAACTTCTTGATGGTTTTCCTACCACCATATTTTGCTCTTAAGCATATTTTGCTTTGTCTCTTCATCACTTAAAAGATGTTGTGAGAAATACAGAAGTGGATGTTTACAGCCATCCATTGTACTGAGCACAGGGTCCTCAATGAAGGAGTTAGAGAAAGTATCCAAGGAGCTGAAGGGGTTTGTAGCCCCATAGGAAGAACAACAATATGAACTAACCAGTACCCCCAGAGTTCCCTGGGACTAAACCACCAATCAAAGAAATCACATGGTGGGACTTGTGGCTCTAGCTGCATATGTAGCAGAGGGTGGCCTAGTCAGTCATCAATGGGAGGAGAGGCCCTTGGTCCTGTGAAGGTTCTATGCCCCAATATAGGGGAATGCCTGGGCCAGGAAGTGGGAGTGGATGGGTTGGGAGGGGATAGGGATTTTTTAGAGAGGAAACCAGGTGGCACACACCTTTAATCCCAGCACTCGGGAGGCAGAGGCAGGTAGATTTCTGATTTCAAGGCCAGCCTGGTCTACAAAGTGAGTTCCAGGACAGCCAGGGCTATACAGAGAAACCCTGTCTCGAAAAACAAAAAAAACAAAAAAAAAAATTAAAATGTAAATAAAGAAAATAGCAAAAAAAAAAAAAAAACCAACAACAACCAAACCAAACCAAACCAAAAACAACAAAAAAGATGTTGTGAGAGAGCAGGAAGAGAAATGCTTGCTTACACCGAGTCCATCCTCAACATTTCTGGTTTAGGTGAATTTTTCTGGTTTTACCGCAGGACCTTGTTTTAGCTGGTACTAGACATGGACACACTCTGTGTTCCTGTCAACTGATGTCTTTCACGTGTTTATTTGTCAGAGGAGAGGTGTGGAAGAAGGTGATGGGAAGAAATTGCAATGTGGCCCTCCCCCGTTGCTACATGTAACTATGTTCTTGTCCCTAACTCACAGGTCTCAATCTGTAAGAACTAAAACCAGTTTCCACCAGTGATGTGGCTGTTGATGAGACTCTAAGGATGCCCGCTGTCCCTTGAGCCTGTTCTTTGAGAGGCCTGGCTCCTTCTCCTCAGGAAGCCTATTAGAGACCATTCATTCCCTTTGGTCACACTTGGTGAGGCAAGCTTGGGTGAATGCAGTTCCCTTCTGACTCCATTTCCAGGGCTGCCTGGGTGCTCTCATCCAAGTGGAGTAGGGGGCAGCGGTCCCTGCGTCTCAGTGCGCCTGGCTGTGGCCACCTCTGTCTAGGTGCCTTTCTACAGAGTGCCCAGCTAGGATCCAGCTTGCAGGGTTCTGATCTCTCCTTCTCTGCCCAGCCATTCCTTGCATCTCTGAGACAGAACTGAAAACCGTTCTTGGCTGCTCTCCTGTGCCATTCAGCTGCCTATTGTCCTACACCAACACTCAAGTCTCTTGAGCTGTGCCCACTTCCAGCAACTGTGAGCAAGGTCACCAATTAAAGTAGGAAACAAAACATTTCCTGAGCCCATGTGGCCTCCAGCACTCTGCTTCCTGTTGCGTTGGTGTGTGTGTGCTTCCCGCTGTTGGTCATTCGCCCCTGTTCCGTGTGTGTGTGTGTGTGTGTGTGTGTGTGTGTGTGTGTGTGTGTATGAGTTCCTGACATCTTTATTATTCCTCTTTAGCTTTGGTTTCCTCTCTCCTCATTCCGCCTTTACACGCCTCTGATTTTCAGTCCCTTCCCCACACAGAACCAGAGGCACCCCTTTTCCTGCCTCCTCGGGAGTCACTCCTCCCTCTGCCTCTCAAAACAGAGCTGTCACCTGCAGGCCCTGGCGATGGCTCTGGGCCGAGTCTCACCCACAATGGGAGCTCTCAGAACCCGGCAGCCAGGCCTGGGCCAGGTGCCAACACACCACGGAGAGGCAGCTAGGCCCTGCGGAGGGAGAGTGAGCTGGCAATCAGACCCTCTCGGAGCTGCCACCACTTGCTGTGGGGTCTGGAGCAAGTCACTTGACCTCTGCTTAGCTCCTTGTCCAGAGAGGAAGTCAGAATGGCCTCCCTGAGGATGCTAAAAGAATCAGCAATGAGGGCGGGGTACCTCAGGCTCAGGCCTGCAGACCCATGGCTGGCTTTCTGGATGGTTAGTTTTGTGTGTCTTCCCTCTCTCATACACAAATCAATGTGCACAGACACAGACAAGCTTACACATGTGCACATACACACACATGTCTATACATACACATATGTGTATATATACTCATACAAAGATGCAGACACATGATCACACACAAGCATACACAAGCTCAGCATCAATGACATTACATGCAAGCACATGCATGTTCACACACTGAGACACATGGATCACTGCACCAATACCAACACACATCTACACACATGTACACATCTTTCTATACAAAGATGTACCGATGCATTAACAGGCTTATTCTCACACAAAATGTACACAGAACATACACTCATACATGCACAAATATGCACACTCAGACATATTTCCACCATCCAGGATACATATGAATGTCCATATGACTGAGAGTCCCAAGGAGATCAATACGAACCCAATAGAATGGTAATAGGGTGCATCTCTAAAACTTTACTGTCCTTTTTCCTCTTTCAGTAATCAAGGGTCAGTGGCTTCCTTGTGGCAGTCACCAGGCAGGCACAGTGAGGGACACAACAGAAAATGTAGCCCTGGGCCTGGAGGAATTTATTCAGGCAGAATAGGCAAGCCAGTGACTCATCACTAATGTATTCACACACTGTGGCCGAGCTCATTGCTGGAGTGGAGGCCCCACTGGGTGGGGTGGTGATACTTACTAGCAGGGAAGGTCAAAGAGGACTGTCTGGAGGAGGGAGCACTTGAGCTGATTGATCCCCTGGCAGGGCACTAGTCAGTACTGTGGAGTCATTTAACTAGGGTTGGCCCCAGAATGATAAGTGACAACTCTGACTGGATAAATGTTTTTGGAACATACATCAAGAGAAGTTCCACTGACTCTTCTTGGCGCTCATGGCTCCAGTTGTCTGCCATGGTCAGAGTGGTCCAGTGGCTTTCCCCTCTGCCTGGGGTATTTGCAGGATCCAAATATCTTATACTCGGGCTCATTCAATGCATGAAGCTAACATGTTGCATACTTTTCCCTTGCTCCTGTGTATTTGTGGTAATAAACTGTGCCGTGCCTTAGAGATGGTCTAAGTCTGTCTTCTCAAAAGCTGATGTGCTAGAGGCTCGGTCCTTAGCAATCTGTGTAAGAGCTGATGGAACTTTAAGAGATGTGGTCTACCTGCAGTGTTTGCATCATTGATGCTGCTCTCAGAAGGGAATGGTGGTCTCCTAGACTGAGTTCTAGGAGAACTAGCTAGGTGCTATAAAACTCTGGTCCTGGTCTTGGCTTTAGCCTGACCCAGCCTCATTTCAGCTTGTTCTTTGAGATATGATGATATCCCTACATGCCCTTGCCATCTGCCCTAAATCCTGAGCAACATCCCACACCATGTTGTTTGAACTTTACTCGCCAAAACTGGGGACTCAGTATAGCAATTTTGCTTATAGAGTAGCCTGCCTTGACTATTTCATGATAGCCATGAAAACCAGACTAATATAAACTGTATTGTGCAAATACAACAATATTCTACTGTCTTTTTTAGAGTACTGCTGCGAATAGACACCATGATCAAGGCAACTCTTATAAGAACAACATTTCATTGGGGTTGGCTTACAGGTTCAGAGGTTCAGAGGTTCAGTCTATTATCATCAAGGCAGGAGCATGGCAGTGCCTAGGCAGGCATGGTGCAGGAGGAGCTGAGAGTTCTGTGTCTTCATCTGAAGGCCACCAGGAGAAGTCTTACCCCCATGTGGTTAGCAGGAGGATCTCAAAGCCCAATCCCGCAGTGACACACTTCCTCCAACAAGGCCACAGTAGTGCCATTCCCTGGGTAAGCATATTCAAACCACCACATCCTCCAACATGGCCTTGCCCATATTTCTAAAGAAGCAGAGAGGCCTCTTCCTTTGGCCTGGGTTTGGCTGCAGTGAGCAGAGGACACAACCTGGAAGCAGTCATAGGAGGTGGTTCTGTTTTGTCACAGTCTCTCTAGGACACATTCTTGGGAACCTGGTGCTTATGTGGCTTCACCTGAAGCTACTGTCTTGGTGAGACCACATGGGCAGACTCCAGAGGGACAGAGAGGTGTACAAGGGGGACCCCAGTGTCCCACTCTTAGCCCAGGTGCTAGCTGCAGCAAAGAGCCTGTGGGTGACTCCTCTCAACTTTAGGGCAGCCTAGCTGATGTCAGGAGGAGTTAAGATAGAGGAACAGACTCTTTCTGTGACTCTCCATCCAAAGAGCAAATTCAGGAGCCAAACACATATTGCTGTTGGCCTAAGTCACTGATGTTGCAGAGGCTTGCTAGCCAGTAATAGATAATTATAGCATCGAGCAGGGGTTCAGTCACATTTTCTTCTGAGACAACATCTCACTATGTAGTTCAAGCTGGCCTTCAATTATTTTTGATCCTCTTGCCTCTGTCTCCTGAGTGTAAAGATTACAGGTGTGAACTACCAAACCAGCAATATTTTTGTTTTGTTTTGTTTTGTTTTGAAGCTTAGTCTTAGTAATATAGCCCTGGCCATCCTGAAGCACACTCTGTCGACCAAACTGGCCTTGAACTATGTCAGAGATCTACCAGCCTTTGCCTCCTGAGGGCTGGGATTAAAAGTTTGTATCACTATACCCTGGATTATAATTCTTCTTAAGGACTGAGATAAATCCTGAAAAGAAATTGGTTAAGCTGGGTTGTAGCTCAGCCTAGTATAGGTGAGTTCCTGTGTTTGATACCTAAGACTATGAAAAATTAATAAATAAGTAAATAAAGAAAGAAGATAAAATGAAATTTTAGCTACTTTTGTAGATTCTGTTCAGAGAGCCAAAGCCTTTCTTGTGAACCTCTGAAAAACTGCAACTCTTAAGGAACTGGAGAAGATAAGCTTGAAGTACCTCAAGTTCCTTGCTGCGACCAGGTGGCTTTCTCTAGGCCACCGAGCCACTTGCTACCGTGCTTTCTGCCAGGTGCATGGGTGCAGCCATTAGATCGAAAAGAATGCATTTCCTGGACCTGGAAGGTTGGCCAAAATGTCCGGGACGATCCTGGGTATGCTTGGACTTAGTCATTGAGTCTTTATGGTTATGTTTCTAGGTATGTTGACCTCTTAACCTCGTGAAGGGAACTGTTCCTTCTAGCAAGGACCAGTACTTCCCAACCTGTCGGCTCGAGGGAGCATGAAATGGCTTGACTGGATGGAGAGCTGCTGTCTGGTTTGCAGGAAAAGTGGAGACAGAGAGTAGAAATCACGTTGAGAAACATCTTCAGTCAACGTGGGTGTGCACTTTCATAAAACGCAATAACAATGCATTACTAGGAAAGCTTAAGATGGATGTCGAAAGTCAAGCTGAAGTTTACTATTAGTTATAACAGATCTGAAGTCCCCGTCCAATCGCTACTGAGGGCTCTAAATGTTTCTCTTTCCTATTCACATACATCCTTACTGCTCAGCATACATGCCAAGGCCACACTAGAAACCACATAAGTTTAGGAAACTAGTAATAAAAACCCACAACTGTTTTATGAAGATAAGTGTGGAAAGGAGAAGGTGCAGAGATTTTAAAAAGTAATAGATAATACAAAAGTGGGAGCCTGGTTGTGGAGAAAAAGAACTGGGCTGCCTTTCAAAGGAGAAGCTTGCAGACAGGGGAAGGCAAGGGCCCACACAGCGTTCACTCTTTGTTTTGTAGCGCGAGGTTGGTCTGAAGATTAGAGGAGAGTTTCCTTTAGGGAAAGGGTGGATAGGACATGATAGATAACACTGGCATCCTGGCAAAGGCTGGCACTGGGGTTACCAGGCTAAAAGCAAATCCAATTTTCGGTCTCTCACAGATGCGAAGTAGGTTTTAAAGTGCCTGGGGGTATACCCTCTTGTGGCCAAATCTCACTGCATTGGTCCAAGTAGAAATTCTGAGGATAACTCTGGACATATCTCTCTCTCTGTGTGTTTCTGTGTCTGTGTCTCTCTGTCTCTCTCTGTCTCTGTCTCTCTGTCTCTGTCTCTGTCTCTGTCTCTGTCTCTGTCTCTGTCTCTGTCTCTGTCTCTGTCTCTCTCTCTCTCTCTCTAAGCAAGTCAGTCGACTAAGGGTCTGTACTAGCCCAGCACATAGCAATAGATTGTAGCATGGAGGACAGGTAATTTTCCTCCATAGGCCATGCCTAGCTAACACATGCCAGGAGCCCTTGGAATCTCCACGGGAAGAGGTAGCTGCAGCATTTGGTTGCTCAGGGTAAGCATAGCTACCAGGAGATGGTGTGTGCACTGCGGGGAATACATCTGCAAAGCACCACAGCACGCTCTGGCATGTCTGAGTGCAATTCTTGTGTTTTCCATCAATTATGAAGCATTTCAGGATTTTCTTTGTTGATGTCACTGTCCCCTGGCTTGTATTCTGACATGCTTCCTTGCTGAGCAGTCCTGTAATCCAACCCATCTCCCCACATCTGCTTATCACTGTTGCTGCTCACTGCCTGCCTCTGACTGACGGATGCTTCCTCACTACTCAGAGTCTTAAAGTCTTGCACATTTTGTGCCACTATTTGTGAAAATCTTAGATGGTATTTGGGGTTGTTTAATAATATATAATTATATGTGTGAATAAATATGAATATAATATTATATATTCAGCAATTTTTCTTATTATTTATACCAACCAAATATCGACTCACATGCATAAATGGTCATCTTTCCATTTTTTGACAAAACATCTGAAATAATCTACATAGAAAAAAGAGAAAAGAAATTTCTGTTTTGCAGGGTTTGGGCCCTTAGTGGCATGGGTACCATGATGAGAGTGCATGCTGAAGAAGGCTTGGCATCTCATAGGAGCCAGGAAATAATAAAGATGGGAGGGGTTAGAGTTCCAGAACCTCCTTCAAGGACCCCTCTTCCAACGATCTCGCCGCCTCCTATGCATTTCACATCCCGTAGCACCGCAGGCTGGAGACTACTATGTAAGTCTTCACTACAAAGGGCCTTCAGGGATATTCAAGATTTAAACCATAGTAATTCACAAAGAAGAGTGTGGAGAGGAGTCCATTATGACAGTATCTAGAATAACACAAAATAGACACACCATAATATCTATAAAAGGGTAATAAAAACAAACCAAGCTTCGCCTACACAGTAGAACACTCTGCAGTATTTAAAAGGAATGAGGCAGGTTGTGAGTAGGAACAGGGAAATGTTCCTGGGGCATTGTTAAATGAAGAAAGGAAGTTTGAGACAGTATGTCCAGGATGGAAACATTATTAAAAGACACAACCCCTTCACTGAAGTACAAATCACGTTTACATGGCAGTGTGTGTGTGTGTGTGTGTGTGTGTGTGCGTGCGTGTGCGCGCGCACTCACGCGCACACTGAGTTTCTTCCTCAATCACTCTTCACCTTGACTTTCTGAGATAATGGCCTTTCACTAAATCTAGAACTCAGAAATTCTTTTTGGCTTGCTTGCTTTTAAAAATAGATCCTTTTTCCTTTCTCTCTCTTTCTCTCTCTCTCCCCCTCCCTCCCTCCCTCCTCCTCTCTCTTTCTTTCTTTTTCTCTTTCTTTCCCCCCGTCCTTCCCTAAGAGCTTTTTATTTCATGCATAAGAGTGTTCTGCTTGTATGTATGTATGTATGTATGTATGTACATATGTATGCACATACTATACACATGCAGTTCCTGAAGAGTCCAGAAGAGGGCACACGATTCCCTCAAACTGGAGTTTAAGGTGGTTTTGGGCCGTCATGTACACAAAAGTGCTGGGAGTTGAACCGTATTTCTCTTTAAGAGCAGGCAGCTCTCTTAGCCATGGAGACTTCTCTCTGGTCTCTGTTTTTTTTCCCAGGGTGTTGGGGACTGAACTCAGATCTGCATGCTTTAGCAGCAATGCTCTACCAACCGAGTCTTCTGCCCAACCCTTGGTTTATGTAATTTCTAAGGGTGTATAGTTCAGAGAAAGCTTTTTTAAGGATAAGCCCCAAATGACAGCAGCTCCACTTGGTAGGGAAGAGCAAACAAAATGTTTTATTCGAAGAGGCCCTCAAATCTTTCCTGCAGTGCTTGCAGTTTTGACTTTGTTTTTTGACATCCAATGAGGAAACACCACACACGTCTTACTTGTACAGAAATGGGAAATTTCTTCTCTGAAGTGCTTAGAAGCTGGGCTCTGGATTCCTTTTTGGTCTTGGAATTTGATTATAGATAATGAGAAATTCTGGGGATAGGACCTAAGTCTAAACATTAACTTCATTTATCTTTCCTTTACACCTTACACACACAGGCTGGAGGTTATTGGTGCAACATACATCACATTTTCGTGGTGACTTGAGGTCAGAGGGGGAGGCTTTGCACTCATGGTGACAAGTGGGTGCTCAAAAGCTGCCAGATGTGGGGCCATTTCCCACCGTGGATTTTCAGACTACAGCCGTGCCTGTGAGAGCAAAGGCAAAGGAAGCGGAGGAGCAGAGGAGATGGGTCAAGGCTCTCCAGCAGCCAGTGTGTGAAATAGCTGCTCTACTTAACCATTGCGCTAGGCTGTGCCAGGCTTTGTGGTACTTTGCCCTCACTACCTGTTAGTAGCTGAGAGGAGATCATGCTTCAGAAACCAAGCCACTTGGTTGCAGATAGATGTTCAGTTCAAACTATGCCGGGAGCAGTCATTATTTAACTTCAGTGCTTTAGCGCCATCCAGTGGAATATGGATGTCATCACATGGAGTGCTTCAAGGATGAAATGATGTCTTGAAGTATCTCCTGGCACAGAAGGATCACCACCTTGTAAGTCTTATCCACTGACAGCAACATCCTAAAGTCTCTGGTCCTCTCCCCTCTAGAAGATTCCCCAGCCTCCATCAAGATGCTGCTAGTGCTTGTAGTTTCCGGCAACAACTTGCCAGTCCCAGTGGTCCAGATCTTCCTTAGTAAGTGAGGGCAAGATTAGAGAGAGGAGCACGTCCTTATATAAACGGAGAAATTTGGGTCCAGAAAGGCGAGTCCTGTGATTTGTTACACCATGAAGTTGACAGCAGAGCTAGCTCCAGTTCTCTTGTCTCCTCTGATGTCTCTTCTCAGAGACATGTATTCCGACAAAAAAATGGAAGGCGGGGGTTGCTTGTGGAACAGCGGGATTGGAAATGTTGTCAGAGGACTGACTTGCTCCATGAGAGAATGGGCAGAGTTCAGTTTTGTGCTTCCTGTGATATTTTAGTCAGTGGCCGATTGTGTGTGAATGACAGCATCACCAGGGAGACCAAGTGGGGAGCAGCCACACCATTTAGATTCAGGTAAATGTACTGTACTGGTTATAATCACTTTTAAAGTGTGTGTACACGTGCGCTGCGCGTGCGTGAGAGAGAGGGGGGAGGGGGAGGGAGAGGCTCATGTACGCCTGAGAAGGTCAGATGATGGCCTCAGGTCTCAGGAGTGCTGTCTATCTCCCTTTCAAAACAATTTCTTATTAGCCTCACACTCAACCAATTATGTTATACAGCTAAACAGCAAGTCTAGGAACTCTCCCCTTGTCCCAGCCTCTCCAGTGCTGGGATTACCGATATACACCACAGTACACAGCTCTTTTTCCTTGGGGTCTGGGAGATTGAACTCAGGTCCTCAGGCTTGCCCCGTGAGCACTTTACCAACTGAGTCCATTTCCGTAACTCCGTGGCCCATCTTGATTGTCACCCTGAGGGTAAGGAGAGCTACTTAGGAGACATACCTTTGGGTATATCTGTTACAGTGTTTCCAGAAAGTTTGCTCTGAGGTGGGAGGGCCTGCCCCAGATATGGACAGCCCTGTTTTACTGCTGGGGCCCAAGGATGAATAAGGAGAAAGGGCGGTAAGCACCATCCTTTGTTCATTTCTCTCAGCTGCCTGACTGCAAACCCAACTTGGCCAGACTTTTGTTGCCATTCTTCCCGGCTGCGATGGCTTGTCCCCTCAGGCTAGAAGTCAAAATAAAATCTTTCTTCTTTATGTCACTTTTGCTGAGCATTTTATCAGCACAGTGAGATAGACCAACGAATACCTCAAACAGCCCATGATGTTTGCACAGTGACACAAGGTCTACCAACACATTTCTCAGGACTGATGTTCCAGCCACACGAGACTCTGGAAACACTCCCTGTACTCTGGAGGCCACAGTAGTGACACAGATAAGCTTGCCTTTGTCACCTTTGCCTTGGAGTGGGTGCCACAGGGCAGAGACTGTTGGAAGCCCAAAGAGCAACAGAAAGGAGGCACCTCTGCAGGAGGCTGGAGATGGAGACACGCTTTGGAGGCAGGCAGCTGCCCTCCCTCACACAGAAACAGCCCTCTCTCTTCTTCAATATTGACCTGCAGAGAAAGAAAAAAAGAACCCATCTTAATACTTTTTCAGTAGATCATGAAGCAGTTTATTTAATATTATTTGGATAACAAGCCTCCACATGAATGGGATTCGAATGTCAATTGTCTTAGGGGGAAAAAGATTTATTGGTTGGTAAATATTGAGAAAGGAACGCTGATAAAGACCGGCTTCAGCTGCGGCCTCGGCCGGGGACGGGAGAACAGGCCTGTGTTGTATTTTGGGGCCCTGGGAAGGCAAAAACTGGTGAATGTCTGCCTTTGTTGGTGGGTGTAAAAGTGGAGCCCACCACAAATAATTTCTTATTTCTGTTCACATAGATTTTAAATTATGTAGCTCCCCTACCTTGTTAAGCATTAAAGCGGTCTTGTTTAAGGAAAAGGCACTTAAATAATGAAGCTTATGTAGTTTGTTTTCAGACATCAATATCTGGCTTTGAGTGGCACAAAGAGATAAAGGAGTGTGGATTCACAGCTCACTGAGATGCTTGGCAATTCTAATTCAACCCGACTGCAAATGGACACAAGACTGTTGTGACTTCTCCTGAGGAGAGAGAAGGCTGGGTAAGCACGTGGTTTGGGGAAATTGTATTCTCTTCTTCAAGTTCTTCTGTTTCCGAACATTTAATCCCACTGTTCTCATCTTTAATGAAGGTCTCTTTGGTAAAGAATCTTTTTCCTAGAATGGCAGAGGGCAACAGAAGCTGGATTCAGAAGCACACAGAGCTGGGGAATGTGCGCTGCAGTGGGACTCAGACAGGGAAAGGCTGCCATCTTGTGGTCAGCTTGATGCTCTGCAGTCTGTGAACTGTCCCTCTGCAGAAGCCAGCAACCCTGGAGGGAAGGGGTCTGAATGCTGGATTTCTGCAGGACAATGTGGATGCCTTTAGGAATTACTCTGACTGTGTTCAGGTGCCCTCCGAGGTAGCCTCCAGCGGGTATTCTGCATGTATATCGTCATTCCTGGGGCAAGGCTAGGCCTCACAGACACTTTGCAGACTGAGCAGGACAAGCAGCAAACAGTTCCCCAGTGAGAACAAACAGCCAGACACATATGTACTATGTACTCACTGTGTTCCTGGAAGGCAGCCAACTGAAAAACACCTAGGACAAGGTAAGGAGATAATATCAATATATATAGGAAGAAGTATACAGAAATGACCTGTGGTGCTTCATTTAGCAGGACATCTGGTCAACCCCACAGACAAATCCAAGCCATAACAAGCAAGATCTCTGTCCTGGGGATTTATTCTTTTATAAAATTGTATAAACACACTTGTAGAAATGTTACACATGTTATGAAAGAAAAACAAACAGAGAGCTTCAGAGAGCAAAGCAAGATCAGGGTCCAGGCCACTCTAGTCACTCAAGTCTCACACTTAGTGCATCAGCTTCCAGACATCTTTCTATAAACGTACTTAGTGGAAATTCAGAACACACCTTGATTTAAATGTAGTCAGACCTTCCATCTCATTGGGTAGGGTGCTTTGACACTTAGCACAGAGCCAGGTATAACATTCCAGGTCAATACTAATCAAATCAGCGGCGGCACAAGCCTTCAATGCCAGCACTCAGGAGCTTGGGAGGCAGAGGCAGGTGGATATCTGTGAGTTCAAGGCCAGCCTGGTCTATGGAGCTAGTTCTCAGACAGCCAAGGAAACACAAAGAAATCCTGTCTTGAAAAACAAACAAAAGTTTGGTTTTAAAAATTAGTTGTGTAATTAATAGCTAATAATAAGCTAATAAGCCACCACTTGGCTTCTGCTATGTGTTGGACACCGTATTGAATGCTTGGCATAAGCAATCTTCTGCAATCTAAGAACAGCAATCCAAAGCATAGATCTTTATCATCCCCTTCACACTGAGGGTGATGGTGAGACTGGAACACGAGATATTAGCCAGCACTCTCCTTAGAACCTGATAACTATTTTTATATACTCCTCTTTTCTTTTAGAAGTTCACACACATGAGTACTACATTTACATCATTGCTGTTCCTCCCTCTCTCCACTTCAGCTCTTTCTCTGTTCCTCTAACCCCCTCTCGGATTCATGAGCCCTTCTTCTTTATTATCTAACACACATTCATGCACACATATTTATGTAGGCACACACACACACACACACACACACACACACACACACACACAGAGCCTGCTTAGCTCATTGGCATTACTAATATATGTATTCATTTGGTATTTGATAACCATCAGTATTATTGTCCCTAAAGAAGACAAATTTATTCTCCCTCAGTAGCCTTTAACACCTGTAGATCTTAATCTAGAGGTAGGGGCTTGCGAGAGTTCCACTCTCCATGTTGGCATGTCAACTGGTGTTGTGGAAGTCATGATTAGGTGAGCATAGCTTTACTGTATTACTGTAGCTTCACTGTCATAAATAGAAGACAGGATCTCACAGCAGACTTGCTTGCCTTCTGACTATAAAAATGTTTTTATCCCCTCTTCCATGATGTTCTCTGAGTTATCGGTGTAACAGTTGTATTGTAGATGTGTTAACTGGGGTTGGACACCCCGTGGTCTGCATTTTGATCAGTTGTGGATTTCTATTATAATCTCTTCCTGCTTAAAAAAATAAAAGCTTCTTTGATTAGGGGTAAAAGCTATACTTATCTGTGGTTATAAGGATAAGTCATTATAATGCAGAAGGGACTTACACTATTATACATAATATCATTTAGTATAAATTGAGTTTAAATTATATTACGGTTTGGAAAAGTGGCAGTAGCCGGTTCTTCTCTGGAGTTCATGACCTTATAAGCCATGGGTGGTTGGCCAAGTTTACAGAATCAGGCATGGGTTTCTCCCTTATTGAGTGGGCCTGAAGTCCAGTTACAGAGCTATTGGTTGTCTCCTGGATATAATTGCCACTATTGTGCCACTACAGATAACTTGCCACACTGGTCATACAAACTTGAGGTTTATAGGCTACAGTCTATAGGTTGGAAACAACTACTGATTGTCTTTTTCCCTTAGGAGCCTGCATAAGAGCCTGTGCTGTTGACCAGTAAGCCAGAAACGTACCCTCGTTCACTTAGAACGTGTTCATGATGGGCATTAAGGTGTTTTCACATTTTCTGCTATTAAAGATAAGGATGTAGTGAAACTGTAAGGCACGCACCTCTTGACACATTTGTACTCACCAGAGAGTTCATCTGAAAGGGAGGAGTTTGGGTAATGCACTTTTGCATCACTGCAATCCACCTTCAGAGAAGACATGTTGACTCTCACTAGCACTACCTGAGGAGCTCTCGTGCCTGTGTCGTAAGAGGGTGGCCTATTCCCTCCCCGCTGATTAAAGGAGTGAGGGGCAGAAGTTAATGAAAGAGCACAGGGATCCACTATCTGTGGTTGGAGTTTTGTTCCTGCCTAAAGCTTTTTACTATGTATCACTTCATTCATTTCAATTAGCTCAATTAAAAGCTGATATAGGACCAGGACTGTCTAAGCCTCCCTTATCCTGTATTCCTTCTAGCATTTTTTTCCTGTTTTTAAAAATGGCCTTTGAAAACACCACAGGAACACTGCAATCTGCCCTTGTAAATGGTTCAGCTGTTATAGATGACCAGTTATTATTGTTCAGCATCTGTTGCTTTCTCTGTACATTCATTTCATATCAAATTTTATGTCTAACTATTCTAGTATATCTCATAAGAACAAAGATCTGCTCCTGTATTGATCTAGGATAACCACTGGACTTGGGGGGGATTTCATGTTGATAAATCTACCTAGTATAGTCTCCTCTCTTCTCTGGCCAGGCACATCGCAAACCTGTGTCTTGCCTGTGTCTCTGTCTCACTGAACTTGAGTCTCGTTAGGAACAAGGGTTGTGTCTCATCTACATTGAGATCTTCAGTGTGGGGGATGGCCCTGGGCCCCAGATGATGTTTATATTGTTTTTAATTGTGTTAGAACAAACTGAATTGAAGATGATAGTTCCTTAGTAAAAGCTTTAGCAGGAACAAAACTCCAGGCACCTACAACCTGTGATCAGTGTTGCGCTTTCATGAATTGTATCCCCCCATTCCCAAATTAGAAGAAAGGGAATAGAATACCCTTCTATCTCAGTACTGAAACGAAGATGCTTCAATGAAGAGCTAAGGGAAGATCCACAGTTGGTCTCAGTTACCCAGTAAGGCAGCCACATGAGACACTTCTAGCAAAAACACATTTCCCAGTCCTCTTCTGTTTACAATCGAGTTCCTTTTTACCTCTTTGGATCATAAAAACGTAAAACCTTAAATATTTTAAGTACTATATGCCCCTATGAGATTGGTAGTAACTATTAAAAAAGTAACTGGTAAATTTACCCTCCAACAGATTTTGAGGTTGTGTTGTTAAAATCATCTACAATGTTCACAAAGATAAAAAAAAATGGGGATAGTGCTAAGCATCTTTTACAATAACTAAATGCAAAACAAAGAACGAGTTCATGGCAAGAAGAGCATTTGTGCCTGACAGGGATGCACAGTGGCGCCACTGCAGGTTGGTTGAGTTTTGGTTTTGAGACTGAGTCTTGCTGTGAACAGCTTCAGGACTCATGGAATGCAGCTTACCAGTTAGCACAAACACAGTGGGTGTGCCCTGGCGAGGCAGAGCTCTGAGGAGGACTACGTATCCTGAGGACTTCATGCTGTTATGGAGCATCGATCTGCTGGTTGCCCTCGCGGTCATTACATCCCTCCCAAGCTATGAGTTGTGTAAAAACTCTAAGGGGTCTCCAGCCCCTCACTGGGCAGTGTCATTGGCACTTAAGATAATAGCAATTGATCTTTTTTGAGCATTGCTGCTGGAGCAGAATAATGATTTAAACATCACCCTTAGAAAGAATCTGGAGATGTTGATTGTTAGTCAAGTTAGGTTAAGATGTTTTTGCTCGGGACTTGGTTGTAGAAATTCTTGGGGGAACAATTTAAAGCTCAGAAAGGCACAGCCTTAATCACTGAGCAAGGGGTTTTGGAGATCAGGGCAGAAGAGCAATGGCAGCCCGGCTGCTACTAGATGACACGCCTCTCCCTTGCTAAGGCTGGGCTGGGAATCAAGGTGGTGATGACTTTCTTGTATCATTTTTGCTCTCAGCTTCCTGATACGACTCAATAAAAAATGTTAATGAGTCAATGTGCACCTGGAGGATTTAAAGTAGAAATGACTTTTTTAAATATAAAATTTTAGATTTGTGATTCTTTTAAGATTTTTATGATTACTTTTTAAGATAAATAATAAAACAGTTGATTCTTTCTTTGTAACTGAAAACTGCAGTCTGCCAGAGAAAAGTACCTTGCTTACTTACCCTTTGTTAATCTATAATGAATTGCTTAGTTACAAATGTACGTGGATTCTTGGGAATAACTTATTTTTCACATTTGTTTTTCACCCATAATATATGAAACATTTGATCATGTGAGGGTGATAGGGACTATGGTTTTTCTTACATATACTCATTGTAATCCTTCACTTAAAGAAAAACAGTTAGAATAGGGAACAAAACACCCATGGGAGGAGTTACAGAGACAAAGTTTGGAGCTGAGATGAAAGGATGGACCATCCAGAGACTGCCCCCCCCCCCCCGGGATCCATCCCATAATCAGCAACCAAACCCAGACACTATTGCATATGCCAGCAAGATTTTGCTGAAAGGACCCTGATATAGCTGTCTCTTGTGAGGCTATGCCAGTGCCTGGCAAACACAGAAGTGGATGCTCACAGTCAGCTATTGGATGGATCACAGGGCCCCCAATGGAGGAGCTAGAGAAAGTACCCAAGGAGCTAAAGAGATATGCAACCTTATAGGTGGAACAACAATATGCACTAACCAGTACCCCCAGAGCTCATATCTCTAGCTGCATATGTAGCAGAAGATGGCCTAGTCGGCCATCATTAGGAAGAGAGGCCCCTTGGTCTTGCAAACTTTATATGCCTCAGTACAGGAGAACGCCAGGGCCAAGAAGTGGGATTGGATAGGTAGGGGAGCAGGGCGGGGGGAGGGTATAGGGGACTTTTGGGATAGCATTTGAAATGTAAGTGAAGAAAATATCTAATAAAAATTGAAAAGAAAAGAAAAGAAAAGAAAAGAAAAGAAAAGAAAAGAAAAGAAAACCAGAATGGAACCACATTATGACTTTTATACTGCTTGAAAGATTTTGCTGGGGATATATAAGCTGTGGGAGGAGAAACAAAGTTGTTGGAGCTTCTTAAAGCTTGCTTTCTCCACCAAGTGTGTGTGTGTGTGTGTGTGTGTGTGTGTGTTTGCGTGCGCACTGTGCTCATGTGCCCTCACAGTGTGCATGTGTACATACATGGGTGTGGATGTGGGTGGGCAAGTCCCATAGCGCACTTGTGGATGTGAGAGGCCAGTGTTGGGTGCTGGTCCCCATCTTCTGCTTTGTTTGAGACAGGGTCTTTTTGTTGTTCTTTCACTGTGTGCTCTAAGCCAGCTGACCTGGAGTGTTACATCACCCTCCATCTCTGCCTATGGTCTCTCTGTGGGAGTGCTGTGGTTACAGAGGCTCATGTGACCTTCACATGGGTTCTAAGGATTTGAACTTGGTCCTGACACTCGCATACACTGAGCCATATCCCTGACCCAACCCTTGACTTTCATGTTTTTAACTTCTCAAACTCATTTCTGGTATAACCTACCCAAGAGAAATGAAAAGTTTACATTTACACAAAAAGACCTGAAATGAATTCTCTACATTACTCCAAACGGGGAAAACCCCAGGTGCCTTTCAGAGACTGAATGGGTAAAGGTACCGTGGGACATCCACACAATGACACTTTTACTATTTTGAGGCAAGTGACAACTAAATGCGGATGCTTGGATGGAAGCTTTATGGAGATGCTCTTTGGATGCTTACAGAGGGAGCATGGGAGACAGTTTCCTCAGATGCTGGACAGTCTGCAAAGCTGTCTAAGTAGCTGTGGCAGACAGAAGTTGTTGTTGCCTGGCTGGAGAATCATTGCACTAGCGATGCTGACAGGAGCAGGAGGTGTTTAGGAGCAGGAAATACTCAGAAGCAGGAAGTTCCTGGGTTAGGAAGAGAGGGCTTCTTTCCCTGGCAGGGTCTCTTTACTGAGTCCCACTAGCAGGTCCCATTGCAAGGCTACTTGCAGAGTGAAAATGTGCAGGTGGGATCCCAGCTCTAGTGTCATAAAGGGGATCAGAGAACAGTGGGTTCAGAGCTTAGAAAGTTAAAGTCAACATGGATATGATCCTCTGTGGATGCTCTGAGTAGCGGGATAATTCTGCCTGCAACAGAAGCCCAGAGTGTCACTTCCGTTCGAAGTTCATCAGTAATTCAGTGGCTCTTCCATTGGGGAACCCTCACTAATTCCACCTTCTGCCTTGCCTTCCCTTTTCTCCTACTCTTCTTTCATCTCTTCCTCCTCCCTTTTCATTTGTGGTTCATCTAGAACTGCAAAAAAATCTTTGGCTTCAATTAATCTCTGGGATAGCTCAGCATCCTGCCCTGCTTCCACTGCATCAGACGTTGTCCTTTCTAGGATGTTTCAAGTCTGGGGGACATTGAAAGAACATACCTAAGCATCTCACGCCAAGATTCAAAACATCAGACTTTATCTTTGGGTAAAAATATTTGATCTCTTTTAGCTTTAGTTTTCATAAAATGGGAATGAGCATATGGCCACATGTGCTGTAAATTCTACAAACCGTAGGAAAGCTACTGGTTAATAAACCCAACCGCAGGTAACTCTGGAACTAGGGGTGAGAGGAGATTCTCAGAGGAGAAAGGCCAATGGAGACTCTTTGGCGACCACTCAGGGACCCACATACGTGGGTAGTCAGATCTCGGTTTACCTTACCCAACAAAGACTGGTAGGAGAGGGTAAGTGAGAAGGATTCCATCTGGAGAACATCAGTGTCATTAATGACATAGAGAGGGAACATGCCTCACTCTGTGTTCCTGCTTGACCACCAAGGATGTTGCAGCTAGGTTGTACCTTCTTCTTTTTTTTTTTTTTTTTTGCTTAGATTTTTTTTTTTATGTTTTTTTATTACATCTTTTCCTCAATTACATTTCCAATGGTTAGGTAATGTGCAGAGTATTCTTTGAGCAATCTGAGTAACTCTAACAGAAAGATCCCCGGATGCTGCTCTCAGTGGCTCTCCAGCAAAGTGGCTTATCCAGGTGCTTCTACAGCAGTCTGTGCAGATGCCTAGCATCCTGACACTCAGACCTTCCCATTGAGTTCCTTGCATTGGCATACAACAGACAACTAAGAGTCACTGATATAATGTATTAATTCCTCCATGGTGTCTATGACAAATGATCACAAATTTGGTGGCTTGAATAGATACATATTTATTCCCCTGCAGTCCTGGGGGTGAAAGTTAGAGATCAATATCGTGGGCCAAATTCAAAGTTTTGGCTAAACTTATTCCTTTTGGAAGCTCTAATGGGGATTGGGAAGTGCATTAGTCAGCCAGCTACAGTGATCTCCGGAGTAAATAGAATGTCCACCCAAGAAGCTGGCCTAAAACATCCATCCAGAGACACATGACATCATGTGGAGCAGGGAAGTGCAATATCTAAATGATCTCTCGTTCAAATAAAGAATGAGATCGAAACAGGTTGGCTTTGAATAAAATACAGAGAACAACCAAATAGAGGAAGCATGGACTAGTCATGAAGAAGAAAACTCTAAAAAAGGTACTGCTAATGCCTTGGGAATTAAAAATATATATACTATAACAATTAAAAAAACCCAAGATGTTATTTAGAAAAAAAGCACTCAGGGCATAACTCAGAAACTGAAACAGTATGGTGGCAAAGAAAGACTTGAAACAAAGGTGCAAGAAAATGTGGAGCAGGAAAAGAGGGAGAGAGAGAGACAGAAGAAATTAGAGGAGTGGCTAGGAAATGTGCTAAGTAATAAGTTCCAGGAGTGGGGATCACAAAAGAGGAGACATATTGGATTGGAAAAATTCAAAAGCTTTCCAAGACTTATAGAAACAGGTTTCCAAAATATAACTGTCCCTCGAGTTTCCAGCAGAAAGGGCAAAAATGAACTCAGGCCATCGCACAAATCACAGTGTCACCTCACCTGAGACAAAAGGAAGGGCCAGAGAATGAATGAGAGCCAGAAGACATGAGCTCAGAAGCAGGAAGTCTTGGGTTGTCATTGTCAGGATGACAGCAATGGTCACTGTGTACATACCAGAGCCAGGCAGCGACTCCCAGATGGAACCCACTACAGGCTGGACCACCACCAAACCCAGTGTGACGGAAGGTGAAGACATTTTCATGGGAATGACGTTTCTAAGGCTATTTTTGTTTCCTCCAATTAGAATCAGGAGTACACTCCCACCATCCCCAAAGGGGGAAAACAGGAAGTACAGGAATGAGAGGACCAGACCCAGGAGTTCTGAGTGACAATGGCCTCTGAGGCTGTAGCTTCCAAAGGATCCTTAGCTGCTCGGGATCATACCACACCATTGCAGATTCTCATCATAGTCTCTGGGAGTGACATTAGCATAGACAGAAATAGGACTTATTTGGAGCCCTGTGAATGCTCTCTAAAGAGCTCATTAGGAAGTGGGGATGACTCTGAAGAGAAACCTTATATACTGGGATTTATTCAACTGATGAAATTTGGTAGTGAATTAATGATTAGTTGTTTTTTAAACATAATCTTAACCGCTTGATTTTACTAATGAAGACTTGGGAGCCAGATGTTAGGGTTGAAGCCTGCTTGCTTGGAGAGGCAGATAAAGAACTCAGCTGACTTTCCTCCTCTCTAGTAGACATCCCAGAAGGATGCCTTCTCTCAAACCATCTCAAAAATCCTCCTTCAAACCAAATCTCCCTCCCTTCTACTTCCTGTACATCTCTGTATCCATCCTCCTGATTCCCTCTTATTCCTTATGTTTTTTTTTTTCTTAATAATCCTATGTTTACTTCCTGTCATTTGGTTGCTTGCTTGGCCTCTTAATTTATAGTTGACTTTATTTAATCCTGTTTACAAAATTCAAATAGAAAGCTCTTGGATTAAAGGTGTGCTACCTCCATGGAGTCAGGAGGGAGAGAAGATGGGATGGGGGGTTGCAGAGGAGAAACTGGGAAGGGAGACAATTTTTGAAATGTACATAAATAAGATAACCAATATGAAGAAAGAAAGAGAGAGAGAGAGAGAGAAAGAGAGAGAGAGAAGAAAGAAAGAAAGAAAGAAAGAAAGAAAGAAAGAAAGAAAGAAAGAAAGAAACAACGGAATGTGCGTGCTAATGCTGAGCCACACCACAACTGAAACCAGGTCTTTCTGGTTAATAACACAATCTTGGGGGTGTCAGTGTGATCAAATATCCTGCAATAATCAGTACATAAAAATCTAAGCAAATCTAAAAACAATGATCAACTTTGAGGTATTGATAACTACAAAGGAAATCATAATTGTTGAGCTCCAAACATATTTATATGTTTACAATAATTTTGGCAATAACTGCTTGTCTTTTTTAAATCTTGAAATGCTCGTTTGGGGAGGACTGGGATTATGGCTAGGTAGGGTGTATGGCAAAACAAACAAAAACATGAACCCCACAATGAGAGGCACAGTGAAGTAAACCAAGTGTCTTTCCTCTAAAAGGATTATGAACCAAAGGACTGAATGGATGCTTGCTCCTGTACAGTGCTGTCTTAGGTAGGGTTTCTATTGCTGTGGTGAAACACCATGACCAAAAGCAACTGGAGGAGGGAAGGGTTCATTTCACTTTAATTTCCATGTTCACATTAGAGTCTATCATTGAAGGAAGTTAGGGCAGAAACTGGAAGCAGGAACTGATGCAGAGGCCATGGAAGAATGCTACTTACTGGCTTCCTTGCCATTGCCTGCTCAGCCTGCTTTCTTACAGTATCCAGGACCACCAGCCCAGGGGTGGCACCACCCACAGTGACCTGGACAATCCCACATCAATCATCAACTAATAAAACACCGAAGGCTGGCCTGCAGGTTACTAGTATTTCATTTCTCAATTGAGACTCCCTTTTCTAAAATGATGCTAGCTCGTGTCAAGCTGACATAAAACTAGGCAGTACAAAAGCCATGGAGGTTCTGGACACAGCACACCTGTGCTCTGAAGATTTCTTAGGATGGGAATCAGTTAAATGCTTACAACCAGCTCTGTGGTATGTACTGGCATTTCCCAGGCCTTGCCAAACCTTGAATTTCTTGTGTAAATTGTGAAATTTATGACATGTACTGGGATACAAATTTCATAATATAATTATGAAATTATGACATGTACTGAGATGAAGAGTGTTCTCCCAAATTTTTGTTCGCTGGGAGTCTCAGGACATAATCTTCTTTGGAAAGATGGTTGCAGATGTCACAAGACAGGATGACTGGTTCTACTGGGTGGACCCTAAATTTCCTAACTAGTATCTCCTAAGAGAGGAAGCTGCAGACACACAAGCACAGGGGAAAGAGACGTTCTGGGGAGACTAAGACCTCAGTAGCTGCTCAGCAGTCCATGATGCCAGAGGACTAGATGACTCCTGCAATGTCTATGGTGTTTCATCTGTGTTGGAACCTAAAGAAGCCAGGGTGTGATGTCAACAAAAGATGACAGCAGCAGCAGCGGTGGTGGTGGCAAGGACAGACACACCCACCAGCAAGAGCAAAAGCTGGGTTTTCCTGGGATGTTTTTGTATCTGGGCCACCCACCAGAATGTGCTGCCCACTCTGGGGAGAGTTTTTCCTTCTCAGTCACTCCTTCCTGGACACACCTTCACAGGCCTGTGTCTTGGTTGATTGTAGGTCTTGCCAAGTTTACATTGAAGAAGAACAGTCACTGTATCTTCTGTCTGTCTGTCTGTCTGTCTGCCTGCCTGCCTGCCTGCCTGCCTGCCTGCTTGCCTGCCTACCATCTATCTTTGTTAAATCCATATATATAGATTTGAGGTATATACACAGGTACAAACCCTCTTTATCTAAAAAAAAAATACTCAGTGCATCTACTGTGACCAAAGACATTTACTTACATCAAAATGGGGAACAATTCACATTGGTGTGACATTACCGAATCTGTATTCAGATTCCCCTCCTAGGTACATACTATATTTTATACCTTTTCCTGTCTGTTTGATTTGTGTCTAGAACCTTTCCTCTGTTTTCATACCATTTTCCTTCCACCACATGGACAAAACGCTTCAATGTGAGGCCTGGAGCTAAGTGTGGTGGTTCACATCTGTAAATCTTAGTACACAGGAGTCCGAGGCAAGAAAATCCTAGGGTTGAAGCCACCCTTCAGAAAGAGACAGTGCCTCAAAGAAGAATAGACATTAGGCCTGAAACTGGAACAATGGGGATGTCACACCATCTCATTCTACTGGTGGCAACAAGGCATGTCCAGCTCAGAAGCCAGGGAGAGGGAAACAGATCCCAGAGTATTGAGCTATGAGCCTATATGGTAGGGAAGAGTTGTAACCAGCTTTAAAGACACAGTTACACACAGATCGACACAGAAACTCGTCCTTGTGCTCTCTGAGCACTGTACAGGGAACAAATTTCACTCTCCCAGGTGACGTGCTTACCTGTAGAATGCTAGTAGCAACTGCTACTTAGAGTCAAGATGAAGCGGGGGTGTAAGTATTGAACCCCTTACCCGAGAAGGATATGACCCAAACCCCTCAGCAAATTTCTGAACCAGAAGACAGTATCAAAGTATCAAATGCTACTTAAAATTGCTTTATCGTATGTGCCCTGTGACTTTGTCATGCAGTCTCTACGTTCTGAATGCTGGGTCCCTCCTCTGCATTCCGCATCCCTCCTTTATTATTAAATACCAGCAAGAGTAAATTGAACAGAAACCCTGTCATGCTGGCACAGTCAGTCTGATAAATGAGGAGGCTGCTCAGTGACTGGTGGCTGGGCACGGGTGGATACCCTGGGAAATACAGTACTCCATCTGCTTGGTGGGATGGAACAGGACAGCCCATGGCTTCGTCTCTTTCCTCAGCAGGTATGGCATGGAGTGAGAGCCACCCAGTCAGTCCCTGGGTCACTAACTTAATATTAATATTAAGTCACTAACTTAATATTTTAATAATTAAGTTAATTATTAAAATAAAATTAAATATCTCAATTTAGTAATAATTTTTTTATGTTGTTATAGTCTGGGGGTGGTCTGTTACATAGACAACTGAAAAGATTTACTGCTCATTTTCCATTGAAAATTACCTACTTGAGACAAATAATCAACTCTGAAATTTTCAAAATTTCTGGGAACATGGCTGCTCATTTCTATATGGCCCTTTTAAGTAAGGAGAGAGAGAGAGAGAGAGAGAGAGAGAGAGAGAGAGAGAGAGAGAGAGAGAGAGAGAGAGAGAGAGAGAGAGAGAGAGAGAGAGAGGTGGGTTACTCTTCTGTCTGTTTCTAGCACAAACACTCCTGAGAGACTTGAGTTCCGTAGTCAACACTGAGGGAAGGTAAGAAGAATGGTCCAGGACGTGTTTTACAGGAGTGTTTGCCAGGCACCAGACTGGACTCCACATGTAGGACTTCATCGTGATCACTTTGCAGTGGCCAAAGTTTTGTTGTAAATGGGAGGTACTTGTGACATTCGGCTCCTTCAGTTCCCTCCATCAACCAACAGGTGGTAGTAGCGGGCTGGGTAAAGAAAAGCACCTGCTGAAGTGGGCGGTGCACCCCAATTGTCAGTGTTTGACAGGATCTAAATGAAAAGTGTACTCAGAGAAGCCACGTTAGTCTGATGGTGTGCTGCAAACACTAAACTGCACCACACCTCCGATCCAGCAACAGTGAGGCTGCGACTGAGCATTGCCAGTACGGCATAAAATCATCAGCGGTGGGAAAAAATGTGCTAAGTGTGGTCCTTCTTCTGGCAGGGGTTGTGTGTCCCCCGTGAAGAAGCCAGAGGAGCCAGGTCCAGGTGAAGAACAAATGTACTAATTGCTGAATGGATAGACGGAGACCTAGCCAATCTCTTGTGTGGAGACTGGTAGGATTCATAAAAAAGGCTGTCAGGATGTGAGAGATGCGACTGGTAAACTGGGTTTCTGGAAGCCTGCCTGTGCTGTTCAGGGATGGTGCGGTTAAGGAGCGAAATCTGGAAGGAATTCAGAGAAAGAAAGTTGCCTGGAATGTTGTATCTCAGACTCCTGCCCTCTAGAACATTATAGATTAGAGGCCTTTTTTTTTTTATTACAACTTCATTGATTTTGTTTTGTATGTTTATTTTTTGTGTTTTTGCACATGAGTGGGTGTGCATATGTGGTGTGGAGGTCAAAGGGCAAGTTCCAGGGATCTGTTTTCTCCTTCTTTGTGTGTCCCTAAGATTAAATTCAGGCCATCAAGGCTCCGCAAGAGGCATCTTTACACACTGAGTCATCTCACCCAGCCAGACTAATGTCTCAGGTAGTAAAGGTGGCACCACAAACATCACCATCCTCTGCAATATTAACATCAATGTTCCAATTCCTGGAAAGACCTTACCTGACAGATTCTGGTGACATGGTGTGTTCCACAAATGTTTTGTGTGTTTTGTCTGAATAGACACTGAAGAACACTGCTCGCCTGAGAAGACAAGTGTCCCAGTCCAAGGAGATTTCACTTAAAAAAAATAATGCATTTTACCAAGAATTCGATGAAAAAAATGAATGCATTTCAAATAGTTTTGAAGATATGTCACACCAGAAATACATTTTTCAATGTGAGCCACCATGCAAACTACTGTGTATGGTTTATAATTAAAATAAGAACTTATAAAATGATTAAAACTTTTTATTATGTTCTACTTTGCTTAAACAATGCTGATAGTGACATAATAAATTATTTTGGTGACTTTAGTAGCTCAGGTTTTTTTACAGTTTGTGCCCCTTCTTTCCTGCCAAGGTGCCTCATTGTATGAATGAATGTAAGTAATCTTTTAATCTCTGTGCTTGGGAGCCAGGATACAAACTTTGAGTCTAGCCTGGGGCCTGGGACAACAATACTTTCCTCTCTCCTCTCTCTCTCCTCTCTCTCTCCTCTCTCTCCTCTCTCCTCTCTCCTCTCTCCTCTCTCCTCTCTCCTCTCCTCTCCTCTCTCCTCTCTCCTCTCTCCTCTCTCCTCTGTCCTCTCTCCTCTCTCCTCTCTCCTCTCTCCTCTCTCCTCTCTCCTCCCTCTCTCCTCTCTCCTCTCTCCTCTCTCCTCCCTCTCTCCTCTCTCCTCTCTCCTCTCTCCTCTCTCCTCTCTCCTCTCTCCTCTCTCCTCTCTCCTCTCTCCTCTCTCCTCTCTCCTCTCTCCTCTCTCCTCTCTCCTCTCTCCTCTCTCCTCTCTCCTCTCTCCTCTCTCCTCTCTCCTCTCTCCTCTCTCCTCTCTCCTCTCTCCTCTCTCCTCTCTCCTCTCTCCTCTCTCCTCTCTCCTCTCTCCTCTCTCCCTCTCCTCTCTCCTCTCTCCTCTCTCCTCTCTCCTCTTCTCTCCTCTCTCCTCCTCTCCCCTCTCCCCTTCTCTCTCTCTCTCTCTCTCTCTCTCTCTCTCTCTCTCTCTCTCTCTCATGCCCTCATTGCTTCAGTCTTATTTGCTCTTTATACTAGGTGTTAGGCAGAAGGGTTTTTGTTTGTTTGTTTGTTTTTGTTGTTGTTGTTTGTTTGTCTGTTTGTTTTTGAGATAGGGTTTCTCTGGGTTAGCCCTGGCAGTCCTGGAACTCATTCTGTAGACTGGAGCTCTTCCTTCCTCTGGCCCCTGAATGCTGGGATTAATGCCATGTACCACCCCTGCCTGGCTAACTTGCAGCTTTTATAATAAAAGAATCTAAGTATACCAAGAGAAAAGATGGTACCGAAGACAAAACCAGTGGCAGAACCAAGAAGCAAATTTGTATTTGCTCCCATACAGTGCATGAGATTGGTTTGTCTGTCCATCCTTTAATTAATTGCATTGCCACAGAAACTTTCTGAGGACTATGTGGCTCTCAGGTCTGCTAACTGTCTGGGTTGCCCAATAAAATGATTAAAAAGTCAGAGTAGAGGCTGGAGGTAGAGTCTAATGGTAAAGTTTTTACCCAATAAGTGTGAAGCCATGAGTTCCATCCTCAACACAGCAGAAGCTGGAGGAGGATTCTACAGTTCCAGTCCAGATTCCAGTTTCCCACTGCAGCTGCATGGCCTTGAAGAACAATTCTCTGACCCTTGGTTTCATCGCCCCCATAGGTTAACATCAATAGTGCACACACTCAGTTATGGAGAGCCCCAGAGGCGGTGTTGAAACCCCATCATCTCATCCAGGTACACTGTCTGCTGGGGATACCTGGAGACCTTGGGAGGAAGTAGAAATATGTACATATATCTTTTCCAGAACAGATTAATCTCTATATAAGTTCCCAGAGAATTTCCTACCAGTTGACTGGATTGCTGGATCTAATACAGAACTTTTTTGGTTGTTGTTTAAACTTTTCTTGTTAGTCAAAGTCCATTAAATAGGAAGATGAAGTATATGTGAGTTAAAGGTTTTTGTGAGAATTTTTTTTTTTTTAGACAGGGCTTCTCTGTGTAGTCCTGGCTGACCTGGAACTTACTTTGTAGACCTTGAACTCACAAAGAACTGCCTGCTTCTGCCCCTTTGAGTTCTGGGATTAAAGGCGTGCCTAGTATAGTATTCTCAATGGAACTGCTTGAAGAAATGTTGGCCAGGAGACAATGGCAATAAGAGTCCAAATTATTAATAGTCACTGTTTTCTGAAGGACATAGGAATGGACTGGAAAAGAAAAAAGTGTATATTTAACAACTGAGCAAAGGAGGTTGGAGAGTTCGCTCAGTAGTTAAGAGCACTGGCTGCTCTTGCACAGGACCCAGGTTTAGTGTCCATTAGGCACCGTGGCTTACAACTGCCTGTAACTCCAGCTGAGGATCCTAGCACCATCTCCTAGCCTTCGTATGCACCAGGCACTCACATGGTACAAGCAGGCAAACACTCATCATGTAGAAAACAAAATAATAATTATTAAAAAACAAAAACAAAAACAGAAAAACCACTCAATGTAGTTTTACCCAGATGGCAGTACATACATGGGCAAAGTTATTCTGAGATGCCCCTGGCAAGTGGCTTCACCAAACATGGTGGTATATTTTCTTTTCTCCTCTTAGGTGCCGGCAGGTCTAGGTAAGAGGAGAGAGGTACCAGTCCTGCCAGGGTCTCTCCCGGGCTGAGTGGGATGGCGAGTGTGGATGGCCCAAAAGAAACACATCTGGGCAAGGAGTCTGTCAAAGTAGGCATCAGCCTCTCGCTTATATAAGTTCGGAACATAGGCAGGGGGATTTTCAGTGGGGTAAGATGACATAGAGGCAGGGAAGGGTGACAGAGGGTATGGAGTGACTGACAGGGCCAATGGCAAAACTCTGCATCAACAACAGTAGGGCAGAGGCAGGGACAAATAGTTCTTGCTGAGTCATTTGGAAGTGACTGAGACAGGTCACAAAACTCAAGCCAGGCTTAGACTCTCCCACAAGGCTGCAGAAACTTGAGCCAGGCTCCAGTTTGTCCTCAAGGCTCAAACCAGAGCCAAAATGGGGCCCAACACATAGGCATTTGTTTTCTTCTGATAACTACTGTTTGGTAATTACTTGAATGTCAGATATATAAGGTACCCCCACACTACTGTCACCCTTAAAATTGAAAGAATACCAGTTTTTTCCCCCTCTGTCTTCTTTCTCTTCTGCTCAGCTTTCTAACTGACCTAAAAACCTCTGGCCTGAAGCCTGTCATATGATGTTGGGTGTTTTATTCCATCAGCATTTTTGAGTGTGTGCGCATGTTAAGCCAATTCAAACAGCCTCTTGTCTGCTCAGAGCATGCATAGACAAGCCTTTTGGAGGAGCGTGGGTTAGCACAGTGAAGGGGCTTAAATT
Organism: Mus caroli; assembly: GCF_978045245.1. Classification (NCBI taxonomy): domain Eukaryota; kingdom Metazoa; phylum Chordata; class Mammalia; order Rodentia; family Muridae; genus Mus; species Mus caroli. The sequence goes on along the minus strand of NW_028227257.1, from coordinate 32,591,357 downwards.
TTGGTTTCATGTGCATGGCTGTCAGTCAACCCCAGGAAACCCAGGACTAGGGGAAGAAAAACAGCCCTCTATGCCTGCATGCTAGAATCACAAAGAGGAGCTGAGCAAAATGCAGGCTATCACAAGAAAAGTCACACATGAAACTTCTTGGCCTAACAGGACCAAGTTCCTGGTATTTCTTTTCAGGACCCCAGGGGTCTAGATATAGCTGCCTTTCTGTATGTGAAGATTCTGCGTCTGAAGATTTGAATAACTGGAGACTGACTGAACATGTAAAAGGGATAGTTCTGTGCTGGGCCCATACAGACTTCTTGTTAATGTTCCCTAAATAATGCAACAGAGCACTTATTCTATTAGGTATTGTAAGGAAACTGTACATAGGCTAAACATAAACACTATTTATTTACTTTTGTGTATGTATATACTCCCGTGGGTATGGGTGTATGTGTGTGGAGGGCAGAGTTCGACCTCGGCTGTCATCCCTCTTAATTTTTGAGATAGGATCTCTCACAAAGAATCAGGCTTGCTGGTTATGCCAGGTTAGCTGGCCACTGAGCCCCAGGGATCCTCCTGCTTTTCTCTCCCCAAAGCTGGGACTGAGGTTGTGGAACACCACACCTGGATTTTTATGTAGGTCCTGGGCATCCTTATGTGGGCTGCTGTGTGTGCAGCAAGCACTCTACTGACTCAGCCATCTCTCCAGGCTTGCTGCTGCTGTTTGAATCCATGTAAAAAACTGGAGTGCTGGTACATTTGGGTATCTGTGGAGGGTTCTGAAATAAATCCCTGCAGATACCAACAGACAGCTGCACCTGCATATCCCATAGGCACCTGGCATAGACTCCACGCAGTTACCCAGGATTACAGGAATAACTTACCGCTAGGGAGATGCCCAGCTTAATCCCATGGGTGGTTTTTCTTGAGCTTTCTGTGATCACATATATCTAGGGTAGTAGGAAGCATTGTTCCTTCCTTTTTCTCCATATCTACTAAAGAAGACCCACAAAGTGGTCTCTGTACCCTCAGTCCTGCTAGATCAGGTTCACGTTAGTCCTTGCCTGGATTTTGGCTGGGGTCATGTGTTCTACTCCTGATCCCAGTATTGCTTTCCTAACTCTTCATTCTTTCTGGAATCATAAACAATTTTCTCAAATGAGACTCCAAACATGTCACTGGTAGAGGCTTGCCACGTCTTCATGGCCTTCAGGGTACTATTTCAACCTTAGCATCATGCAGTCTTTGGCCAGTGTGATCACTCGTCCAAGCTGCACTTCTCTTGCTACAACACACCTCCTTGTTCTTCGGAGTTTATGCCTCTTATTGTTGCTGCTGCTGTTTTGTTGTTGCTTTATTTATTTACTTCACACCCCTCTCACTGCCTCTTTTCCTGGTCATTCCCTCCCACAATCCTTCTCCATCCCTCTACCCTTCTCCTCCCTGGGTTTCTCTTCACCCTGGCACTTCAAGTCTCTGTGAGGCCAGGAGCATCCTCTCCCACTGAGGCTAACAAGGCAGCCCAGCTAGAAGAACATATCCCACATATAGGCAACAGCTTTTAGGATAACCATTACTCGGATTGTTCAGGAAACACATGAAGACCAAACTTCACATCTGCTACATATGTGCAAGGAGGCCTAGGTCGAGCTCATATATGCTCTTTGGTTGCTGACTCAGTCTCAGAGAGTCCTAATGATCCAGGTTAGTTGACTCTGTTGGTCTATCTGTGGAGTTACTATCCCATTCAGGGCCCTCAATTCTTTCTCCAACTCTTCTTTAAGAGTCCCCAAGTTCCATCCACTGTTTGGCTGTGGGTGTCTGCATCTTCCTGAGCCAGCAGTTGAGTAGAGGTTCTCAGAGGACAGTCATACTAGACTCTTGTCTGTAAACATAACAGGGTATTATTACTAGTATCAGGATTGGTGGTTGCCCATGGGATGGGTCTCAAGTTGGAAACATATGACAAAATGTTAGTCCTTATAGGTAGTGATGAATAATTTCATTAGAAAAAAATCACACCACATTCTCCAAAATTTATAGGCAATGGAAAAATAGGCTGATTCACCGAAGTATAACCACCAATATTCAATAAATAACTTACTCTCTTCAGCTTCATTGACAAACAAAATAAATTTTAAAAATGAAGTCACATTGCCTACCAATTAGCATGAAACTATTCAGGACTGGTGAGAGATTCTCCACCATATTTTTAAAGCCTTTTGAACAGAGTGGCCCAAAAACCATTCTGAGTCTTTATAGGCTAGTTTCTAGGAATTAGCCCATGGATTTCCCCTAACAACAGAAAATGTTTTATGAACAATTATATTCATTTCAGCATTATTTAAAATTATGGACAATTGGCAAAAGGTTGAACAATAGGATAATATTTTGAAAAATTACATTTCATCACATTAAGCTAAAAAGCTAGGCATGAAACTGGATACTGTGAAAGATCACAGTGAATTGTCAAGTGTGCATAGAAATAAACCAAGGTGTTCATTGTCACTGGATCTGGGTGGTGACCTGTGTGAGTATGTGTACATGTGTGTTTAATATATGTACACATACATATACATATACATATATATTTCTTAATTCACTTTTCAAGTTGTCCATAATGAACTATGACTTTTGTGATGAAGAATTTGGCCAACATTACATACTAGAAAATGACTTAGAGTAATAAGATAAATTCTATTTATCTTTAATCCTTGATATAGAATGAAATGAACACAATTTTCCTTCTAACTAAATTGGAAAGATCTAGGTGGAATTCTGATAAAGTAAGACAATATAAAAATGTCTGTTCAAGAGAATTGATGTCTGAATTACATGTAACCACACTTGTTTCCGTCTCATGTCTAAGAATAGCAGCTTTCCCTGAGCACGCATAGGGGATATATGTCAGCACTTGGTTCCATACACACTAAAGTCTAAAGCTGGTAGAGTCCCTCTCATACAATGGCATGGTAGTTACTTGTAATTTGCATACATTTTCCTGTATATGTTCAACCATCTCTAGAGTGCTTCTACTATCTCCTGCAATGTAAATGATATGTGAGAAGCATTGATTCTGTGTCATTTTTTGGACTCAAAACAGGAAAATCATCTGCGACTCATCAATACAAGCACAATTTTGCTTTAAGGTATACTCTATGACCTATATTCACCACCAAGACTCAGAGAACATGGTTGAACGGGAGACAGACAGAATGTAAGAGTTGGAGGGTAAGTAGAAGAGCTGTGCAATGCTCTCTTCCAGACTTAAAATGGCCATAAAACTCATGAACTTACAGCAGATGTATTACCTGCACGAGGTCAAGCCAGCTAAAATCTCAAAATAGACGAGGTAGATAATCTTCACCCCCTGCTGAGGTGCTATTGTCAGTGCACAGTTGCCTGGGAGAGAATTCCTCCTCCTCCTCCTCCTCCTCCTTCTTCTTCTCCTTCTTCTCCTTTTTTCTCCTTTTTTCTCCTTTTTCTCCCTCCGCCTCCCCTCCCCCTCCCCTCCCCCTCCCCCTCCTCCTCTTCCTCCTCCTTCTTCTTCTTCTTTGTTTTTTTTTTTTTTGAGGCCCTGGTAGGTTCATCATGCTCTACCGGAGCGAGCGCACACACACACACACACACACACACACACACACACACACACACACATACACACACACATACACACACACACACACACCAGGGGTAGCACTAAAAGAAGTTTGTTATCAGAGCAAAATGACCAAGCCATGAAGTTAGGTGGGGACGTGTTAGAAGTGATATAGGTAATGTTAGAAGGGAGAGATGGGGGATAGATATGATTGTGTTTAATTATACATGTGAAAATGAAACATTTAAAAAATCTTTGTCAGGGAAAAAATCATAAACTTTCAAAACATTTTCTGGAGAAATGTTTCCTGTCCTAGGATCTTTGTGCCACATGATCCTGCATACCCTCAGGACAGACTACATACCAGCATAGAGAGGTAGGGATGGACACAAAATCCCGCCTCTTAGGACTTATTGACAATTGAGAGATTTTAAAGAGAATGAGCTAGTTTTCATTGGTAGTGTGACTCCTCAACCATGCTCTAGTGCAAGGATATGCATCCAAGAATATATGGGCAGAACAAATTGTACATGATAGGCTTTTATGGGAAAAAAGAGGATACAAAGTTGAGGGAGTAAGGAAAAGGGATCCATTTGGACAGAGTTGGAAAGGATCTTCAATATGATCAAAATATATTGTGAGAAATTCTCAGATGATTAAAAATGCAAACTAAAAAGGCACTACTTCTCGTAGAAACAGGACCAGCCTTCCCCAAGATTCCTTGAGTCACTCCTGATCACAAGGAAACCTCAACATAGGCAAGAATGGGAGCGTGGGGGCTGCAGGGATGATGGTTCAGTAGTTAGGCACACTGACAACTTTTCCTGAGAGTTTGTAATGGAATCTGATTCCTTCTTCTGATGTTCATGAAGAGCGTGACAGTATATTCATATACATAAAATAGATTTAAAAAAAATGGGAGAGTGGATATATTTTTCCAGGAAAAGATGGAGGAAGGGCCAGTCTGGATGACTGAAACAAAAGAAGATATTGTTTGTGCTAAATATTACACCCAGATGGCTTCAAAGAAGATGACCTTCTTTGTATAAGTTGACAACACAGGACTCTGGCACATCTTCACTTTGTGTTTGTCTTTTAACTCATTCAAGAAGCTTCCAGTCTGTTCAACACAGTTGATGAGCTGTTTGTCTTCCTAATCAATAATTGTAGTGAATATTTTCCATATTGATACATTGTTACTCTATGACATTTACCCAATACTTCCTTATGTCAAGTCCTCTGTAGAATATTTCCTCAATGACTCCTGGTGGCACCCATCCTATAATGACAGTATGGTTGTGTGGTTGTCTTCAGTGATGAAAAAGCTGAGACCTAGAGAAAGTAATCAAATTTCCAGACTGGGCATATCATTTGTGTGTGGAAGAGGCAGAGAAAATCTGTCAGTGTTTCTAGAAATGGTACCCAAATCCACACCATCCTTTTCTGGGTTGTATTGTATTCTTTAACAGACATGTTGTGGTAGACTTAACTAATGAGTTGTATACTTCAGTTGGTTCCAGTTTTCACTACTTACAAACTGTGTTGCAATCAGCATTTCTATGGCCACATTTTAACTCATTACTCATAATCTTTTCTTTAGGACACATTCAGAAGCCTGCCTTGCCTAGGTTGGCGTGCATACCAGCAGGTGTTACCAAATCATTCCTCCAAAGATAGTCCACACCCATCTCATTGTACAAACATGGCCTTTGCCCTTCCCCCTTGAAACTGGGTGTATCCATTTTTAACTATTGCTGATATAATAGAAAAGTGATGCTGTGACATGGTTGTTTGAATTTGTGACTTAGATCATTTCATTACATGCTTGCCGGGTTCTTCCAGTATCCAGGTGTATGCGTGTGTTCCCTGGTCTTTTGTTGTTGTTCTCTGAAGTTTGACTTTTGGTGATTGATTCTGGGGCTCTCTCTCAAAATTAATACATTTTTGAAAGAAATCTAATAGAATTCAAAGTATAGTTATTCTGTATTTTCATCCACGCCTTGTACTCTACCATTCCCCAATCTTGCAGAAAAAGTCAGACGGATGGATGAACACTACCCACGTCCACACCAAGTCACTGGGAAGCATTCGCCTTACTTAGAAGAAGCTCCTACTTTTTACTTCCTGCTCATCAGCTTCACAGAAGGGGGGGGGTGGCAATAAAAAGTTAGAGGAATCGGAAGACCCCTATGCAGCAATGTCATGCCATCTTTTCTTGATAACTGCAGACAATTCAGCTTGACCAGGATACCCTTGGATGGGAGTTTGGAACATTCCTCAACGTGCTTATGGTTGTTTTCCTTCTGATTGTGTGGTCTTCAACTGATAATTCCACAGTACTAACATGTAACTTTAGTGAATTAAACTCAAGCCATCCAATTATACACTTGGCTACCTGCTGTTTTCATTTCTAAGTGTCCCAGGTCTCCTAGAGCAGCCAGTACTGGGGAATTGGAGAGCACAGACAGATTGCATCCAGTCTATTCAACAATTGTGGACTTCTGGGATTACACGTCCCCTAGTTTACCTATAAAATGTTATTTAGAGCAGAGGAATCAGAGAAGCCCAAGGCTTGGACCTGAGGACTCCCTCCAAATGTTGGCACCTTAAGCATCCTCTGGACACCCCATGGGTCTCTATTGTCCATTACACTTTTGGAGGATTCTTGACTCCACTGGCTGTAGGAAAGCTCTGCTGCAGGATTAAGATTCTGAGTTGAGGTGGAGGGTTCAGGCTGTGCATTAAAGAGCTCCATTGGCACCAGAACCTGTGTGGCATGGAGTAAGCAAAGGTGGGGACAGAAGGATGTGAAACTCAGACTCACACTTAAGGACAGACAGCCTCCATCAACCTCACAGGACTGAGCCTTTACACAACCAAGTAGCTCCTGAGTATTAACCCGGGTTGGTCAGAGGGCTCTAAATTTCCACAGCACTCACTCAGGGGACCTGGAGTAGCCCAGTATGGATTCAGATATGGGCTAGACAACTCTCTGGCCCAAATTCTGGCATCGGCTTTGGGTGAGGCCCATGATAACATTCTGCACCCAACCTGTCAGAAAGGATAGTTGGTCAGCATCTTCTGCTGTCACCTGCACTTTTCTATTACTCCTCCATACCCAGGTCTTCCTCCTCCAGGGTCTCTCTGATTCTGGGAAGCCTTCACTTCACCCCTCATACTATGTTTTGCATCCTGTTTCCATGTGTGCCTTGAGTTTGTACTAGCCATATTTTTCCCATCTGGTTTCTCCAGCTACTCCACAGAAATTATTCCCACAGGTGGCTGAAAGTGTGGCGTCCTTAATTCATCTCCCACAACTCTCTCTGGCTTCAGCTCTGTCTGTGGAGTCTACCTTTTGCACTGCAAAGAGTCCAAGATCTAGTGGGGCTGCAGCACTAACAACAGGTTGTATCTCATCCTTTTTCCTTCCTCAAGGAAAGTCAGTTTTTTTGAGAAAATTCCAATATATTTCAGTTTATGAGGAGAGGTTTTCATTAGAGTGCTCAGCATATCCTTGTGGACTTTGACTCATTGAGATGAAGACCCAGCAGTGTCTTTGTGGATCAAGACAGGATAAAAAATAGGAGTGGGGAAGTTAATGTCCCTTCCCCCATGGGCTCATTGTCCTGGCCACAGCTTAGAGGAGCAGATGGTTGCAACTGCCACTCCTGGGCACTTGAGATATGTGGATCAGCAGTAAGCAAATGACTTCCACCAACCCACACATTAAAGTGTGGTTGCTGCCAGCCTGAGGTAAACTAGTTGCCTGCCTGTGAAATACACGCCTGATTCTGACCTCTCCTCACATTTTTCTCAGTGCTGTTAGGATGCAGGGGAATGATGGAAAGATTTCCCATGCTGACATGACAACATCATTTCAGGGTAGTAGAAACAAGTCAACATCATCTAGTGATCCAGAGAGTGATGGAGCTGGGAGTGAGTGCTTCCCAACCCATCTCAAATTTCAGGCTACAGAGGGACTGGAGAGATTGCTCAGTGGTTAAGAGCACTTTGTGTTCTTGCAGAGGACCCAGGTTCAATCCTAGCACCCACATGATAACTTACAACTGTATGTAACTCCAGTTCCAGTCATGGGATCTTTTACCATCTGCTGATCTATGTGGGTATCAGGTACACACCTGGTGCATGTACATATATGCAGGAAAAATACAATAATTTTTAAGGAGTTGGGCTATAGATGGACAAATGAAGGAAGGCTATAAGGTCCTGATGCATATTCCCTTATCTCCTGGGACTTCACTTCTAAAACACAAATTGAAAATAATGGGAGGTGTTAGAGGAAAGAGGGGGAGTGGAAACTATACAAATCCACTACTAGTATAAAATTTAAAAAATGTTCTTTTAAAAGAATCGCAAAAAGCAGAGGCAAGAGGATCTTGAGTTGGAGGTTACCCTAGGCTTCCTGGAGTAAAACAACAACAACAACAACAACAACAACAACCAAACAAAATGCCCTAAAGCTCCTGTGCTGGTTTCTCTTCTCATCACAGCGACAAACACCTAACAGAAACAACTCAAGGTTGGAAGACTTTCTTTTGGCTCATGCTTTGGGGGGTGGGGTCATCAGCCCATCATGGCAGGAAAGGCATGGTGATTGGTGATTGAGGACGGCTCTGTTGGTGGTAGCATGAGGTGGCTGGTCACATGGTGGAGGCTATCCAGAAAGTAGACTGGAAACATAGGATGGAATAACTTTCAAAAACCCACTCCCTGTAACAGACCTCCTACCCAGGTCCCACATCCCAAAGACTGTATTAAAAAAACAGCAGACAAGTTAATCAATTAACAATAATTAATATAAATGGGCAGAGAGCTAAGTGTAACGACTTATGTCTATAATTTTAGTACTTGTGGTTCAGAGGCAGGCATGTCTCTCTCTGAGTTTGAGGCTAGCCTGGTCTACACAACAAATGCTAGGCCAACTAGGGCAACCAGGGCTACATAGTGATTCTCTGTCCCAGAAAAAGTGGAGAGGAGGGAGATGCCCAGTGTATATATGTGCACATGCACATGCATATACCATGTACACACACACACACACACACACACACACACACACACACACACACACACAAACATAGGTGTGCACCTGCACTCACCTTCACAATTTCTTTCTTTCTTTTCAGCTGGAGAAGCTACTGGGTTGCAGGAAGATGCAGGAAGTTATAAGAGCTGTTTTCAATTTAAGTGTCTATAGGGGTCACTTACTAAAAGGACCCCCAGAGGCAGAAAGAGTACTCCATCAGAGGTGGCAGGACTGGGAGCCATGAGCAGCAAGACTGGCAGCTGGATAGACCAGAGCCCAGACATAGGTAATGGAACCTTCACCCCAAGATGGGGATATGAGATTTCAGCATCTAGAGAAACATATTCAGCCAAGAGCCCAGCATCTTTCTCAGATGATGGGCACTGCTGTAGCCTCTTGTTAAACATTTGTCTGTTGAGCATGAACCTGTCTCTTCCCTTCTGAAAACATCTCACAAGCAATTGTTCATTAAGGCCAGTGTTTCTAGGAAGCATAGAGTGCCCGGCCTGAGGGGCACCTTGCAATTGAGGCACTCTCTGTATGGGGGAGGGACAGCCTTTCCAGAGACTTCCTTCCTGAGGAGTCTTCCTTCCATGCCCTAGTGGAGTCCTGCCTGAGAGACATACTGAGCAGAGCAGTGCCTGAGAAACATCCTTCCTGAGAGGGGCTCCCTGCCCTAAGGAGGCCTCATTTGAGGGGAGCCCACCCCTGCTTCCCACAGTAGCCTGATGCAATGGGAGAAGCGACATCCCTGGTTGGGACATTCCTAAGCTTTTTCCTGCCCAGTTTGGCTCTACATGAGGCACAGTGTGGGCATGTGATTTGTTAACTATTTTAAAGAGAATGCCCAATTGGCTTCCTCTCTGCCCTGCAGCAAAAAAGCTATGTTCTCTACCAGCCCTTTCTTTCAGTAGAATTTTCCGTTGACAAGCTGCCTTGAAGTCAGTTGCAAACTTCCATTGTTGTTTGCAACATGAGCATAATGGGATCCAGCATATGCACTCGAAACGGGATCATGCACAAAAAATGTTCTAAAAATATGCAGAAGTAATGCTGATATTGATAGTCTATTGATTATCTATTATTGGATTCTTGCAAATGCTCTTGTGGAGGTGGGTGTCATTTTACAAACGAGAAAATAGAGATACAGAGAGGTAGAGTATTTTAGCCAAGGCTGTACAGTAAGCAAGAAGTTTGGCTTTAATATCCAAACTTTAGTTAACCTAAAGTAATCCTGGGACTCCCTGGTATCACCTGCTACACATTCTTATTAGAAAATGCTTCATTTGCTTGCCCACAGACTCTCCCATGCTTCATTTTATTCAGCTGCATTTCTTGTCATGCGATCTGCTTCATTCGGAGGATGCTCCGGAGATACCAGTCCCGATATTTCTTTGCAACAGAACAACAAGACCATCTTGTGGCCTGCATTTCTCCAGGTAGAAAATGAATTGGGAGAGAACATTTAAAGACTGACCACAGCAAGACTTGGATATGTGCATGAAGACTTCTTAGGGAAAAAGAATACATCCAGATTAGAGCCATGGTTCCATGATGATGCATTTCTCAAAACTCATAGGACCCTATGCCCAGGAAATTGAATTCCACTGTGTATAAATTTAAAAACTTTTAAAATTAAAATGAGAAGGTGCAAGAATTTGTTCTAGTAATCCAACAGGAGAAAAGAAATCTGCACTGTCTACCTAAGTGTCAAACCAGAAAGCATTTCAAACATCCTCTTAGAAATCCACAAAAAATGGCATGTATGGAATTTATTTTTCTGCCCTATGAATTCAGCTCTGAGGTAACTAAGAAGCCGAGGCTCACTTAGCATATATATTATAGTAAGTCTGGCCTCACCCTTTCTCGGTACTAAACATTCCCAGAGGAAACAAAGATAATAAGACCTGGAACTTGATCTACTGCTTCATTGGGGTGTTAGGAGTCCAAGTGTGGAGAGCATTATCACATTTTAGATGACTGTCATTAAGCCACCCATAGATCTCAAAGAAGGGAACATTGTCAATTGAGCAACATATCTCAGAGGCTGCTGGAACTACATGAGAAATGGGAATACTGGTCTATGATGACAAAGCCTGCCAACAAGATCTTTGTCAGTGAAAGTTCAGTATGGCCCTCACACAACAGGGAACACAAGATCCACTCATCTGCCGGCAAGATGGATCTTGAGAGTCACTTGGAGCAAATAAAGAAATTTAAAGAAGCTCCTGAGGCTGGAGAGATGGATCAGTGGTTAAGAGCACCTCCTGCTTTTGCAGAGAATTAGGGTTCTGTTCCCAGTAGCTACATGAAGGCTCCCAACCAACCAATCCTGTTCCTCTGACCCACTAGGCATATCTGTGGTGCACAGACATGCATGCAGGAAATCACTCATACACATAAATGTTTTTAAAAAGAGAGAGAACTTGATGACCCTTTTGCTTAAGAGATATTAACATACAATGAAATGGACAAGTCTTCAGCGGGTCATTCAAAGGGTCTTGACAAATGCATCTGCATTATACAATTGGCTATCGGGGTACAGGACCTGACAATCAACTTACAGGTTATGTCTTTCTGGTCAAATTTCTCCCATTCCCAAGTGAGTGATGCTTTGGTGTTTTTCACCATGAGAAACAGAGGCAGTGATGAAATGGGAGAAGACACATCCTTAGTCAGGACTTTCCCAAGCTCTTTCCTGTCCAGTTTGGCTCTACAGGAGATACATCGTTTTTGTTTTGATTGTATATTAGTCTATTGGATGGCCCTACCATGGTTTGAATAGCTTCCCACAGTTATATATTTATACTGCTACTACACTTCCTGAGCTATGCTCTATGGTTATCCCTGAGGGTGGCCTCAGGAGTCTCTTATACATTTGAATATGGCAGTGATGGGGGCTATGGAGTTCTTGAAAGAGAATCCCTAGTGAAATAAGATGCTTATTTTCAAAGCCTTCTGACATGTCTAGTTTCTCTTTCAAAAGGTGTTAAATTTCCCCTCTGACCAGCAATATTTGAGCATCCTCCTTACCTTGACTGGGCAGAATGCACAGAAGTGGTTCCCTGAGACATAGAGTGCCCAGAAGATGGGGCGAATGACTGACCCATTCCCACGGTTTACAAATATCTCCAAAATACAGCATTCAACGCATAAAAGACAAATGATTCCATGTACTCTAAGGATCTGTGTGAGTAATGTCCTCTTGGGATATTTTAATGGCATAACAGAAGAACAAGTCAGCCTATGGTAGAGGCATATGGGGAAGATAAGAAAGTGAGGTATATTTATTGAAAATGAAAGAAATATTGAATCCCCTGGAGTTTTAGTTCAGCAGAATGAGGCAGACATATGTTCATACAACCACCATGAGAAAGACATTTAAGTCTTTAAATACATTCCATTTATTTATTTTCAAGACTTCGAGCTTGACTCTTAGAAAACCCGGTGTTCTGTCAACAGACTAGGTTTGTGATGATAATTTTTAAACCCAGTAAGCCAAGAATTCCTTGCTGTCAGCACCTTTTGTAAATGTGAGGTAAAGGTGCCAGGCTGTTAATGGTTTGCTCAGGGACAGTATGGAAGTGGGTGTCAGTGAGTGAGCTCAGCACACCAACTATATTCCTACCTCTATTGGACTAGGTTAAATTCAACCTCATGCAGGTTAAATTCAGAGGTGTGACTACTGAAGGCCCAGTGGCCTCCCTGCAGAGCCACCATGCAGTTACCTTCTAGAGGAGGCCATTTTGGAGGGACATCTTCCTACCTCCTGGGAAAGCAAGGCACAGAATAATAATTTCTGCCTTCACTTCCCCTCGGACTGGTTCAGAAGCCCACCTGCCCAAGGAAGGCTCCAGGGATGACGTCATCTATACTCACAGTGAGATACGGGGGAAGTGAAGAGATGAGGCTTATGCACCTTTAGCAGCGTCAGACACCAGGTCTCTCTCCCTTCCTTGAAAGCCACACAGATGCCCATGCAGACTGTTTGTTGAGAAATCCATCTCCAGCCAGCCAGGCTGAATTCCAGTCTTCACCATCTTCTGAGGCCCGAAGCCTTGAAGGGGCTCCCTGGACGCAGATGTCTAGGATTGCATCCCAGGCAGCTGGCGGAATCTGCTCTCTGGTTATTCCCCATGCCACTTAGTCTTGGCTGGGGCCAGACAGGAGGCAACTCCCTTTCACTGGCAGTGTCTTCTGGGCTGAGATGGTGTGAAATCCAGCCGCCCCCCTCTGCTGCCCCCGTGCCTAGGCAGCGACAGCCTCTTGGCCCAGTCCACTGGCAGAGGCTGCCTCGGGGTCCCACCAATTCCTCCCTTCTCAAATGTGCAGCTGCCTCACGCAGCGTGATCTCTTGGCGCTTGGCTGAGCCGCTGCATTTGGAAGTGATTTGGGACTCAGAAAAGCTGTGCATCGAGGAAACTCTCAAGTGTTGTTCTCATCTGTTTCTGGCCACCCACCTTCAGAGCTGAGAAAGTAGGATCGACCCAAATTGTGCTGAAAAGAATCTGTCTGAAATCAAGAAAAATGGTAGCCAACATGATGGGGGGGGGAGCAGAGAACGGTAAAACCTCTCCTCTTCCTTCTCAGCTTAGTGGGCTGTCAACTCAGAGGCCTGGGCAGGGCTCTCCATCCCCTTTTCTGGCCTCCTCGTACCTGCCAGACCAGGCATCAATCTCCATTCTTGTATGATGTCAGTTCATCCTGAGCCTTACAAGGGCCTGACATAGCCATTACATCTATAGCTATCAGTTGGGCTTCTCTGGTTGGACATCAGTGTGACTTGCTCTTGAGCTGGAGACCAAGCCAGGTGTTTCCCTCTCATCTTGTGGGCGCTAGTATCCTTTTGTAAAATGTAAAGGAAGGCCTTTTTATGCTAATGAGGCCCGTTGTCATTCTCCTCCTGTTAAGCCACTGTCCCCTTTCTATTCTCTGATCCAACTAGATGTTAAACTTTTCCAACATGCGTTTCAACTGGAAATCACCACCTAGGGGTCAAATGGTGGTGTTAGACAACATTGCCTGATAATCCAGGGGGACTCTTATTTTTAACACATTTATTTGTTTGTTTGTTTGTCTGTTTGCTTATCTAAGCTCTGGGACTTGGTTTTACTTGTAACCATTGTCCACTACAAAGGGCAAGCTTTCCATCAGTCGAGCATCCTCTATGGAGCATGTCTTGTCCCTTGCCTGGCCTTCAGCTCTCCCCTGTTATGGGCCGTGCCAACTGAATAGCAGGAGGAATTTCTGGAAGGAGGCCAGTTTTGGCTTCAGATCATTTCTCCTCAACACACACTGGCCTCTGAAAACCAGATTCTGTTTGTCATTTGGTTTTCTCCCCCAGCACTGTGCCATTCCGATGGTAATGCTGATGGATTTCAAGCTTGCCTCGCGGAGTAACGCACAAGGTTTTCATAAGCACATTAATCTTAAAAGAAAAACTGTCAGATGCAAACAATACCCATATGACTGATGTTGTAAAGACCCAAACTAACTCTTAACATCCATCCCCCAAGAATATTATCTTACAGGGACCTTATGTTGCCTCTAACTCCCATCGAACACACCTACCTGAATTGCAGGGCTTCACAGCGCCTAAAAAGCTTGCTTTCTACACCAGAAAGCCACGGATTGAGGGCTTGTCTGCTCACTTGCCAACTTCAAATAATAGGCTTGGTCACATGGCCATATAAATAAAACCATGATTACAAGAAATATGTAATTTCATTAGTTTTTTGCAAAATGTAATATAAGCGGCCCTTATGAAAACCAAATTGGAAAGTCATTATACTCTAAGACGAGAGACTCTGGTCTCTGCAAAACACTAAAAACTCATTAGCAGATGAGACATGCTGCCCAAAGTCTTTCCCTCGTGGAAATGTTCCTAGCTCACAAGCAGATTTGTGCAAGGCATTTCACAATTTTGTCCCAGAGTTAGCTAAATGTGTGGTACGAATTAAATATCTGATATTGCTGTCAACGTCATTTGGAAGCATTCCAGACCACAATCAAGAACAAGCTACTAGCTTGTTTTAATTTAATGGTGTTGAAGTGTTCCACTGTAATTAAGCATCTGAAAATTAAACAGAAACAGTCATTAGGCTCGCAGATACAAAGCCAGTAGACCAAAGGATAAAAACAATTTCAAGTAGAGAACGCTGAAAAACATTATAAGTTGTTTCTTCAGAAGGGTCTTGGGAAGCCTCTGGGGTTTAGGGACATGAGAATTTATGAAGACAGGTAGACAACTTAGGGGGTTAAGACTATGAACATGTACTCCATAGTCATATTTAGTTAGCAAATTTCTGGACAAGATTAGGTCCAGAAACTGTGACCCTGACCTCACTCCTACCAAATTTGAGAGTCATTATCTGCAAATGGAACTGTGCCAAGCCAACGGACCACCATTAAAAAGATGATGGGAGATAGAGACCACCAGCCTTCACTGCTGTGACCTGAAACAGGAGTGTGATCTTTTCTATTGGCAGCTGTTCATCACGGGACTGGCAACCTGAGAAATCAGTAGTATCTTCCTATTTCCAACCTGAGAATGGACAAGGGCATGCCTTTCCTTTAACTGTAATGCCCACCTTTTGTAACGGTGAAAGGTGGTTTAGCCAGGTAAGAGACTGTTGGCTCTTCCTAGTCATGCCCCCAAACTTAGGGAAATATTGTGTATAACACTGGTCACTTCTAGAGTGAAAGATTGCTCCTTAGACAACCATGCATTTTAAGCCCAGAGGTGGAGTTCTGTATGCAGCAGCCAGGGCACATCTTTTCACGCTCCTTGAAGCTGAACCTGCTGAGACCTTGAAGAAAGCTCAACTTTCTTTGGAACATATGACTGGTAAATAGCCCAGCTGTCATAAGAACCAGGGTTTCATTCCAACTTCAGTGTGTTTTCCAAAATGCTAACATGACTGTCAATAGAGAATGACTAAAACCCCTCACACTGTATAAATTACACTCACATTGTATTTATCACTAAGGCACTTATCACACAATGATGTTTAATTTATTCCCATGGCTACAGAGCAAAGAGAGTAATGATTTCTGAACATTTTTAGTTAAGTGCTTTGAAAATCTGATGAGAATGAAAGATGGCCTTTCTAGAAAATATGACAAGCAGGGATTGAGACTGTATTTTTAGAGGCTGTGTGGTTCCATGACTTCTGGGACCCCTGACTTCTCTTTAAAATGGATGGGGAGTAGAGGTATAAGTTAGTGGTTCAGTGTGTGCTTAGTCTATACATGGCCTGGATATAGTCCCCAGCACAAGAAAAAAAATAAAGGGTGGATTACTGAAAATTTTAAGTTATATCAGGTCTTCACTTAATAAACTACCTACCTGGAAGGGAGTCTCCACCAAATTTCAAAAGAGAATTCTTTACCTTGTTTCTTACCAGCTACCTCCAGGTGGGGGCACTAGAGAGCACCTCAAGTGCCTCCTGCCAGCTTCTGGGAGAAGAGGCATTCTGAGCTTGATTAACTTTGCCGAAATTAGGTCTGGGAAATGAAGTGCATTGCTTGAAAAACCTTAGAGGAGGGCTGAAAGTTCCTGGACTGAGTACCAGGAGTCTCTGCCCACTGCTTTCATCTCCTGAATAGGAATAGATGTGTACACCGGAGCCAGATGCCAGGTTCAAATCCTCGCTCAGCAGCCTTGAGTTAACATTCACGTGCCATCTCCCCATCTGTGTTTGGGGAGTCATTCCATGTCAGCCTACCTTTGAGGGTAGTACGAGTACTCAAGCAAGATGGTCTGTTTAAATCCTTCATACATGCCTGGCCTAAAGAGGGGTTCAGATAGCTTCAGCTTTTACAGTCAAGGCCAGGGAAGACTATGTCGGTTTGGAGCAAGATGGTCCCAGAGTGTGACCTATGACACAGGGAGGCAGTTGCTATACTTTCTTATGTAATCATACCCAACCTTGAGTGACCTATACCTGTTGTGACTAGTCCTTGAAGGAGCTAAGCATCCAAGTTGGCATCTTTCCCACTTGGGTTTGTATGAATCCTCCAAACAACTGATGGGCTATAGAATGTACTCTGTTCTCAGAGGCAACTGTCTTTTCCCTTTTCATCTCTGTTAGCTACCCATGGGCTTTGTATCTGCGGCTTCTGCCAGCTTCTAGCATTTCACACGTCACTTCTGTCCCTCAGGAGGTGACTATGAAATCGGGCTTGTCTAAGACAGTCGCAAGGGAGACTGAGGAGAGTAGCACATGCCTATAATCCCAGAATTCAGTAGATGGCAGGAAGAGGATCATGTGCTCAAGGCTAGCCTGGGCTACTTAGCAGGGCTTAAAAAGAAAAAAAAATGGCAATAAAGTTTGGTGCTGGAAATGGCTTCTGTTTTTGTGTATGGTTCTTTCTGGGAAGTTTTCAAACGTAAAAGTACTTTGTCTTCATTTTCTGAATATTGGTTTCATATTTTTCTTGTGTAGTGTGTGTGTGTATGTGTGAGAGATGTATGTGTGTACATCTGTTTGTGTGATAGTCCATGTGAAAGTGTCACCACACGGTGTGTGGAGGTCAGAGGATGGCCTCTGGTGCGGGTTCTTGCCTTCTACCTTGTTTGAGGCAGGGTCTTTCTTCTGTTGTTGCTCACACCTGAGCTCAATAGTCTAGTCTGTAAGCTTCTGAGAATTCTTGCTTTCTTTGCCTCCTATCATGCTGTAGGAGTGTACTGATTACAAATGTGTGCTACTGCACCCAACTCTACACGGGACCTGAGATTCAAATTCGATCCGAACACTTGTGGCAAGTGCTTTACCCACTGAGCCATCTTTCCAGTACCATGCATGGGTTTTGTTTTGTTTTTTTGTACTTGTTTTTTGTTTTCTTGCTGCAGGAATCCTTTTCATTACTTTTACAATTCAGAGGTCTACCTTGCGGTGATTACCTGGGTTGGCAGCATAACATAGATCAGGTTATTTTATATTTAGAATATTAAAACACTTTTGGAGGTACTCTAGGATGCTGTTGCAGAAAGGGGCACTTAAGAAAGCATTCCTTGATGGATCACAGGGCCCCCAATGGAGGAGCTGGAGAAAGTACCCAAGGGGTTGAAGGGATCTGCAACCCTATGGGTGGAACAACATTATGAACTAACCAGTACCCCGGAGCTCTTGTCTCTAGCTGCATATGTATCAAAAGATGGCCTAGTCGGTCATCACTGGAAAGAGAGGCCCATTGGACATGCAAACTTTATATGCCCCAGTACAGGGGAACTCCAGGGCCAATAAACTGGGAATGGGTGGGTAGGGGAGAGGGGGGAGGGTATGGGGGACTTTTGGGATAGCATTGGAAATGTAATTGAGGAAAAGATGTAATAAAAATATTAAAAAAAAGAAACCATTCCCTTACTAAGTGGAGACTGGAGACATTTGAGCACGGCTGGCCATTTTCTTCATGGGTGCTCTTGTCTAGGGTGTCAGGCATAAAGTTGGAAATGGCTTATGTTAGCCAATCAGTGGTGGGAGGACTCACATCTCCTTGCTCTGAAAATGGCCACTGCTCTCCCTGGCTCAGGAAAAAAACCCCATGTGTTGCTATGGGTTAAAGACAAGAATGAAGGAAACCCAGGGCTAAGGACAGACACAGGAGGACGCACACGGTCAGGAGCTTGCTTTTGAAAGTTTTATTTATGGACGGGAATTGGCTCAGCAGTTAAAAACACTTATTGTTCTTACATATGACGGATAGCTCACAACCATCTGTAACCCCAGTCGCCGGAGATCTGACATCCTCTTTGGGTTTCTATGAGTACCAGACAGGGAGATGGCACATATACACATATGCAGGCAAAACACTCATAGACATAAAACAATACAATAAATAAATATTTTTAAAGAAAGAAAAATTATATTTGTGTGGATATTTTACCTGCATGTACATCTGTGCAACACCTGTGTGCCTGGTACTCAGAGAGGCTAGAAAGAGGATGCTGAATCCTCTGAGACTGGAGTTGCAGATGGTTGTGAGCCACCATGTGGGTTCTGGGAATTAAATATGAAGCCTCTGAAAAAGCAGCCAGTGTTCTTAACCACCACTGAGCCATCTTTTCAGCCTCTATACCACTGACGTTTACTTTCACTCTGTAGGCATAAGCAGAATCTGCCTGTGGTTTTTAGGAATGTCCAAAGCAATATGTAGCAGAAGATTTAAGTATAAGAATGGGGGCAATGAGTAGAATAAAAATGGCCAGTGTCCATTTCACAGGACAGGAGACATCCATAGCTGAAGTGATTTTATGGAACAGAATTGTCTACTGAGCAAAGTCTTCCTCCAAACTCCAGGCTAACTCCCACCTTTTCCTCCTATTACATTAAACCATGACACTTGGGGTTGGAGAGATACCCTCCAAGAGCACAGGCATGTACATGATGTCACATGCACAGACACTTGCAGGCAAAACCACTCTATACATAAAATAAAAAAAATTAAATAAAAATGTACCACTAAACCCAGACACTACTGCACATGCCAGCATGATTTTGCTGAAGGGACCCTGGTATAGCTGTCTCATATGAGGCTATTCCAGTGCCTGGAAAATACAGAAGTGGATGCTCACAGACATCTATAGGATAGAACACAGGGCCCCCAATATAGAAGCTAGAGAAAGCACCCAAGGAGCTGAAGGGGTCTGCAACCCTATAGGTGGAACAGCAATATGAACTAACCAGTACCCCCCCCAGAGCTCGTGTCTCTAGCTGCATATGAAGCAGGAGATGGCCTAATCGGCCATCACTGGGAAGAGAGGCCCAAGAAGTAGGAGTGGGTGGGTTTGGGAGGAGAGCGGGGGGAGGGGGGGAGGGTATAGGGAACTTTTGGGATAGCATTTGAAATGTAAATAAAGAAAATATCTAATAAAAATGTAAAAACTTTGAAATTCATCACTGTCATGCTCAGCAACACATAGCAGCTCCTTCACAGGGCAAGCTTCCTTTAAAACTATAAATATTCATTTTGTTTTATCAGCATACCAATAAAGTTCTACATAAACAAAGCTAAATAAACAGAAAAGTCATGAAAGGATAGTGCAGTGGATACTTCAGCAATGATTTCCAACACAACTGTCACAAATGAATGAAGATATGACCCGTGCAATGCTTAATCTCCATTTTCAAGTTGACCAGACTTTGACTCACCTAGGAAACATACCTTTGGGGTTGTCTTTGAGAGTATTTTTTCAGAGAGGTTTAATGGTATGGGCAGTACCGTCCACTGAGGGGGGCTCCAGACTAAGTAAGAGAAAGGAAAAGGAAATGTGTGTGTGTGTGTGTGTGTGAGAGAGAGAGAGAGAGAGAGAGAGAGAGAGAGAGAGCGCAGAGTAGCACCACCCATCTCTCTCTGTTTCCTAAGTGTAAGTGCCTCAGTCACTTTGTGTCCCTGCTACCATGCCTTACTCCTTATGACAGACTGTATCCCCTCAAACCACAAGTCTAAATAACTTATCTTTCCTTAACTTATGTTTATCTGTTATTCTACCAATGCCATGAGAAAAATGACTAATACGTTATGCATCTAATGAGAAAACAGACCAGTTCATGAGTAGAGCGATAATATGGAGAAGGGAATTATAATTTCTTCTCGGGCGGAGGGGGGGAGGGGCAGGGACTACTGACGAATGAGTATTTTAGTGCCCCCCGCTCCCTGAAATTTGGTGAGAAGTGAAGACTAGAAAGCTGTGCATCATGTTCCATATGCACACTGGAGCTATGCATTGTAAGTGAATAGAGCTTGTGGATCTAGACATTGCATGTGAACAGGAAGGCAGCATTTAGTAAGAAGAATAGAACAATTGATTCTAACCTGTCCTTAGGAAGCCAACTGTG
This sequence comes from Mus caroli, assembly GCF_978045245.1. Taxonomy (NCBI): domain Eukaryota; kingdom Metazoa; phylum Chordata; class Mammalia; order Rodentia; family Muridae; genus Mus; species Mus caroli. Next base: position 32,570,878 of record NW_028227257.1, on the reverse strand, counting down.
TCACAAATAAAAGCATAAAAGTCTAAGAAACCATTGGTAAATTCTTTACATAGTATATTTTCATAGGATATATTTTGACGTTTCCTCTTCCCAACTTCTCCCCAAGATCCTTCCCACCTCTCTACTCACACGACTTCATGTTCTCTCTCTCTCTCTCTCTCTCTCTCTCTCTCTCCTCTCTCTCTCTCTCTTAAAAACAAAAATAAAAATAATAAAAATCAAACAATCAAACAAACAAAACTCTGGCAGAACAAAATAAAAATACCAAAAAACAAAACAAAATGAAATAAAAAACCCACAAAACCAAACAACAAAAATGAAAATATATGGAGTTCATTTTGTATTGGCTAGTTACTCCCAGGCATGGGAGCCTGCTCTGTAGTGTGGCTATATGCCAGTGATATTTTGTTAAAGAAAATGGAATTTTCCCATTCTCAGTAGGTATCAATTGCAAATAGTTTCTTAGTTAGGAATAGGACCTTGTGCCTACTTCTCCTTCTTCATACTGGAGTTTCATCTGGTTTGAACCTGTGCAGGTCTTATGTGCAATGCCACAGTCTCTGTGTGTCCATCAGTCCCATCCTGTCTGGGAGATGCTGTTTCTGTGAGTCCTCCACCACCTCTGACTCTTACTGTCTTTTTGCCTCCTCTTCTGCATGGATCCCTGAGCCTTGAAGGGAGAGGTTTGATGAAGACATTCCATTTTGGGCCAAGTGTTCTAAAGTACCGCATGGTGTGCATTGTCCAGTTGTGGGTCTCTGTGTTAATTCTCATCTACTGCAAGAAGAGGGTTCTCTAACGTGGGCTGAATAATGCGATTACCTGAGCTCCAGCTTAGCATGAGTGTCGGGAGATCATGGTAGAGAGTGGTTCTGCATGTGTGTGGGTATCAAAAGGGAGTAGAGATGTCCAGAAAGGCTGGAGAAAAGAGGAAGGACTAAGGGGCCATGAGTCTGCCTTATTTAGTGTTTTTACCTTCTTGTCTTCCACACAGAGGACTCAGACATTGCAGTACTGAGGCTCTTGCTCCCACTATTTCCAGGGTTTTGTTTGGGGAAGGAGAGAGTAGCTACTAGGATAGGGAGAAGTGTTTGACAATGTTTGAAATGAAAACTAAGAATGCCTGTCCTCAGCAGACTACCATAATCTTACCATATTCAGATGATGACCCAATTTACCTGGTGATAACCCTCAGAACAAGGACCCCTAGAAACCAAGCTGTGCCTCCAAGTGGATGTGACTGAACTCAGGAAGTTCAACCCGTCCCGGGACTTCTGCACTCGGGGTGCTGATTTGGAGCAGCGTCGGAGGTCATAGGCTGGATTAAACACACGTGCACACATGCGCATGTTATACAGCAGTTTCTCCTAGAAGGAAAGGGAAGGCTCATGAGACTGAGAAGGTAAACAAAAGGTCACCTGTGTGGGAAAGTGAAAACTTGGGTGCATCTCTAAGGGTCCTCCTCAATTTATAGGGATAAACAACTACTGGGGGAGAAGACTCTGGCCAGGAGAGCCGCCGAAAAGGTTCTTAAAACTGCAAAGCTGCCTGAAAGCTGTGCAGAGCTCCAAGGATGCCGCTTTCCTGATGTCCCTGGTGTGTGTATGTGTCGGCGGTGCTTTTGAGTGATGCTGCTGCTGTGTCCAGTCGCCCCTGCTCCTTCCTGTGAGTAACCCCAATGAAAATTGGTCCACCAAGCTGGATTTTGATGCAGTCATTACTTTGGCCTGTAACCGGTTCCTTTTCTGGAGCGGATAGACATATATTTGTTGTGTGGCTCCGGAGGAAAGTCTCATACAACAAATACATTTGCTAGATTTGGTTAAGGCAGACCCCTAGTGCCTTTAGCAACTATTTCTATGTATTTGACTATGAGATGAAAAGGCTTTTAAAAGATAACACAGTAATACCAATATGAATAAATAATGAATAATATTCCCCAAATTTTATGTGCTCACATTTCTTTCTAAAAATTAAGTTATTTATTTACTTAACATCCCGCTTGCAGCTTCCCCTCCCCTCTCCTCCTAGTCCCTCTCTCCCTCACCTGCTCTCTCCCTGCCAATCACCCATCCTCCTTTTTTCCTTAGGGAATGGTACTGGGCAGCAGGATTTATGCTATGGAAGCAGGCTGGGAGGCTTTGGTTCTGTTTAAACTCAGAGCCTCAGTCGAGAGACTCCTTCTGTTTCCCTGAAGCCTCTGGTGAAAGAGAGATCCACCCCTCGTACCACATACTGGGGCTAGCTTCAACACACCATGGATTAAATGTGGACAATGAAAAGCCATGAAGACGCCTGGTGGATGTATGAGAGGAGGGCACATCGTGGAGGGAAGAAGTGCCTAGACATGACATGAAATGCAGACTTCAGCAAGCGAATAAATACTAATTGTTGTGGGTTTTCCTCTTTTATGACAGTGTCTCGTGTAGTCTAGGCTAGCCTCAAACTTACTGTGTATCAGAGTGTGATCTTGAGCTCCCCATCCTCTTGCTTCCATTAAAGAGTCAGGCGATTGCAGGTCCATGTGCTGCTGGGGATTGAACCCATGCATACTAGCTAAGCAGCTGAGTTACCTCTCAGTTCATCTCTGAGTCTCTTGGGAGCTTAGAATGTCTAAGTGGGAAAAAAAATCACCTTAAGCAAAGTAAGAACAGGTGAGAAAGTTTAAAAATGCGTATACAGCCTGAGCTTGGGTATATACTAGGGGTTTTTATTGCTTCGTGTTCAAATAGGTTATAAGGAGTGGTTCAATCTTGTTGAATTGGTAACGATTTGTTTCTGTTCCAGGACGTGGTCTACTTGAGGAAAGCTTCCATGTGCTGCTGAATAGAATGTATGCTCTCTCATATTTGGATGGAATATTCTGCAGATATCTGCTAAGCTCATTTGATGTGGTGTCAATTAATTTTAAATGTTCTTCTATTTTTGTCCAGATAACCTCTTTATTGGAGAAAGTAGGGCTCTGAAACCACCTAGTATTGATGGATTAATGTTAATCAATCATTTTTATGAAACTGGTTGCACCAGAGTTTGGTACATATATATTTAGGATAGTCTTCTTGATTAATTGCTCCTTTTATTAGAATGAAATGTCTCTCATTATCGCTTCTTCCCCCTTTAAGTTTGAAGTTAATTTTGTTAGGTTACTCTCCATTCTCCCAGCCCCCGCCCCAGCATTTCTCTCTTTTCTATTCAAGCCTTCTTTGAGCCACTGCACAAAAAAGAAAATTGCAATTGTTTCCAGTATCTCCTTAGTTTTGCAGCATCTGAAGGGACACGGGTGCAGTAAAAAGTACTGAACCATGAGTCTCTGGGGAGAAAAAGCAATTGGGACGAAACGTTGGGAACCAGCAAACGCATCAAAGATAATCGAAAGAGAGAACTAAGGAGATACTGGGAACAATTTCATTCTTTTAGTGCAAGGGCTCAAAGAAGGCTTGAATGGAGAAGACAGAAAATTGTAAGACGGGATGAAGATGGGTGCCAGCGAGACGGATCTATGAGTAGAAACCCCTGTGGGACGAGCCTGGCGACCTGAGTTCAATACCTAGAACCAGTAGCAGACGAGGGGGCAGACTCCTGAAGGTGTTCTCTGACTCCCCATGTGTGAGCTGTGGCAAAGGGGTGAGACCACACAAAAATCATAAACACACACTAATAAATAAAATAACATTTTTGAAAAAGAGAAATCTGAGAAATCACATCTTAGCAAAGGGGTGAGACCACACAAAAAATCATAAACACACACTAATAAATAAAATAACATTTTTGAAAAAAGAGAAATCTGAGAAATCACATCTTAGAGAGTAAAAGAAGGAGGAGTAAGGGAGGAGAGTCTGTTTTCAACCATGTGGGTGTGAGGTGATGACCACAGTGAAGGAAATTTCAAGTACACACTGGTCCAGTCGGTGTCTTCTGGACAACATCAGATGCTGAAGGAAGGAGAAGAAAAGAAGGGAAGCAAGAGGAAAGACTGAGTTGGGGAACTAGAGGTCAAAGGTCTGTAGATAGCAGGATCAAAGTCTGTGGCTGGTCTGAAATTGGCAGTGAGCACTTTGCAGAGCTGTTGCCACATTCACATCACCTGTAGTCTGGGCTCAGCCTTTCCGTCACTGAACCCTGACGTCTCAGTGCTGAGCTGACATAGAAGAAGGCATGTTCTGCTGGAGAAACTCGTGAAAAGTGACGGTGAACAAAAGGGGTTCTACTCACAGCCCTTGCTTGTCGCTACCATGCACTTCTAGACAGGGCATCTTTGTGCCCTGATGTGTCCCTTGGCAGTGCCCCACGCCCCTCGCCAAGTGCTTTCCTGTGACTGTTCCTAAGGCTGTTTTTATGAGAGGAGTACGAAGAGGAAGGAGACAGTTATGAAAGTGCAAATTTAACTCAAAGGAGATGTTAAAAAAATGAGGTCCGGCCATTCTCCAGGGATAAATACAGTGGAGGCCAGCAAGCTGTGGCTTGTAGAAATTCTGCCTTAGTGAATAATTGAGATCATTTTACAATTGGCTGAACAAAACTCCTGCCAGTATATCTTTCTCTTCTGCAATTCTCAGCTCCAGCTCGTCTGGCTCCCTCTTAATTTTTCACAGCCTTATTATTTGGTGTTGAAAACTGTACAATGGTATAGCACGACATATTTGAATGATCTATTGTTAGAGTGATATAGGAACAGTCACTTCTGTCGAGCGTTTGCTGTGCAGCTGGCACTATGCTAAGCTAAGCATATTATCTTCTTCAGACAGTTTAGTCCTTGGATGTTCCTGTGAAGTGAAATTTAGGATATAAAACTGAGATGTGGAGTTTAGATGGTTTGCTTGGGCCCTGAGATGAAGGAAAAGGGATTGGAGTCATCTTTAGCAGCTCAGTTTCTGGGATGATATCAATGTCTAGCCCTGGTCCAAAGACCTGAGCATTGAAGTCTCTCAGCCTCCCTGCCTAGTAGCTGCTTCCATGTTTTGCCTTTCTGGCCTCTCCTTACAAGGTCCCCAACCTTCCTTCCTGCTTCCTGTGCCACCACTTCCTGCTCCCCCTTAAACCAAGTGGTTGACTTTTTAGTCACATCTTCCCTGTGACTCCCACTTGCCTCAGCACTTTTCTTCCCCAAGAGCCACTTGCCATCCCTCCTTTGCCCTCTGGACTGCTACTTGTCAGCATCTACCCACTCTTCAAGGCCCATCTGGGATACAAGCACCCACCTGCAAAGCCCTGCGGTCCTCCTACCTCAGAGCCTGTGTTGCTGCTTCTGATGATCTCTTCTTATAGAGCTGACAGAGCACTTCAAAGCTTCACAGCACAGCATCCTTTTGACACCCACATCTTGTATTTACTCTGATGTGCTCTGCTTGTTGAGTTGACAGCACAGTTCAAAGTTTTCTACCATAGCGCCTCCCTTGACACTTGGGGCATACGCCTTGACACTCCAGAATGGGAGCTAAGCACAGACTTCTGGTAACTAGGGTGGCAGTTGACACATTCTATTCTGTGCTTCCAAAACACAAAGACAAAAATGACATCCTAATCTATGCCCTGAAGAATCTATGCATGTTTGATATCAACATAACATTATTTTCCAAAATCATTAGGTGAGACTGGGACTCCAGAGAGATGAGTATTCCCATGGCTGGACGCTTCCTCCACCCCTTGCTGAGCACTACAGAAATCTGCATGACCAGCTTCAGAAGCAGGCAACCAGAACAGGAAGTCCTCAGGAGCAAAAGCTGCATCCCCAATGCTCGTCACTCAGGCTGTGTGCTGACGAGAGGAAGAACTTTCTTCTGTTCACTCAAATGAATTGCATGTTAACCCAACCACTGAAAGGGTCTGAAAATCATTTTCCCCTTGGTAGATATGTTTCCCCTGTAATCAAAACTACTTGATTAATTTGCTCAATGAAGCTATTTTGCAGAGTTGGTGTAAGCCCACCAACAAGGCTCGTGTTCCACGCTCTAATTTGTGGAGTGCCCTGGAGGTTCTGTGTATTTCCATTTCAGAAATTTGCCTGTGATGGAAACAAAGCCAGACCATACTTTCAAACCCCTGTATTTGTCCTGGAGCCCTCCCACCTCCATACTTGAGACCTTTCTTTGGCTTCTCAGATTCTAAGAGCCTAAATGCTAATCTGATGGTGTTCACTGCAACTCTGCCAGCCCCTTGGCCCTTCCTTACCCTTGAGGTACCACAAGCCAAATCATTTTCTTTCTTGAGAACCCCTACCTGCTTAGAACATGTCCCTCAGTAGGACAAAGAGGTTGGCAAACTACTAGGGGCCATTCTGGCTTCCATGCTTGTGATTTTGCAACAGTGATATATCACCTCACCTTCATCCTCGCAACAAAGATACACCAGAAACAGATTCAAATGGTTGGCAACGCAGACAGTGTTCACAACTTGTAGATTTAGCTCAGCTTCTTGGGATAAGCACCTGAGGGAGATGTGGGGCTTGACTAAGTAGGAGGACAAGTAGGATGATAATAGAATCACTGCAAAGTCACTTGGTGCTCTCAAGCTGAGATGGTCCTTCCAAGTTATTCTTCAATCCCTGTTTCACAGGCTTTTATACCCCAACTGTGAGCATCAGTGCACATGGGATTACTATTTTCTTGGGCACCCTGACTCTTTAGCTTAGAACAATTGGAAAGAGTCTCCAACGTGAATCGTCAGCATCAACATTTATAGTCTCAGCCTGTAGCAATGAGCATTTGAGTCCTTGGCAGGGAGATTTGAACAGAACCTGACAGTGTCTCATATTGTACATAAGCATCTGGCACCTCAGCCAATGGAGGCCATAAGATTACTAGGTAGTGTGCTTACCTAATGAAGAATAAGTGGTTGGTGTGATGCTTATCCTAAGGTTATAGAAGATGCCACCTAACCAAAAAAAAAAATGGATTTAAGGCACTTCTTGAAATAGGGAAAAGTTAAAAATGTGGGGCAATCTAAGAAAGATATAAGTTTTGGAGACAAGTGGTAATTCATGAGGGAGGGAGAGAGTCAAACATTATTCTTAGTCAGGCAAACTTTGTAGAATGCAGGGGGCTAATAGAACTGAGTTCCTGAGCCATAGGCTTGGTTCTCTGGGGACTGAACCCAATGGTTGAACCCCAAGAGAGATCCTGCTGGCAGAACATCTTCAAATGGCAAGGAAGGAAGTGAGGGGCTCCACTTGGGGCAAAAAAAAACCCTAAGAGAATAAATACAGGAGTGAATGACACTCTCTAAAAAAGGCAGAGCTTCGTATGGCACTGGGAAAAGCAGAATAGACTGTGGCTCCTGTTTAGATTAGGGCCCAGCATGCCTCACTGACCAGAAACTACAAAAATGAAGAACTCCAACCTGTCCATGTCACTGGGCAAATGTAGGCCTTCCTCCTTCCTCGAGTTTCCCAAATCACAGAAGACCGAGTCATACAACTGTCACTCAGCTTCTTAAAGTAGGTGCTGTGACTCTGTGTCCCCAAGATGTCATTTCAGTGTGTTGAACCAGTCCCATGAAGGGACACAGCAAACAGAGGAAAAGTCAGGAGTGTACTTTAAATCCACATTCTCCACAAGTTACCTTGTGCTGCAGCTTGGATTATAAGCATTTCTATTAGCCAAACATACCCGAGTATCCAACAGATGGACATAAAAGCCTACAGTTGTCGATATTCTACGTAAGGTGTATACACAGTTTGGACTTAATAATCCTAAGCTTTAAAAGGAAAAAGTGTTTGAGCTCCACAATGGTGCACTCCTACCTACATACCCCTCCACAGCCCTGCTCCTGCATCCTGGCATACTTTTGCCGTGCATAACCATAAGTCAACCCTTTCCCCACAACTTTCCCATCAGCTTAAAAGCAAAGAGAGCCTCTGACAGCACAATGGGACCAATACAATCCAGGCTCCAATTCCATGACCCAAAACCCTTAAGCCCAGAGTTGTACTATAATGTCATCAAATCCCATCTAAGGCTACTACTCATCAAAGTTTAAGCTCTGTTTCGTCCCAGCTCCAGAAAGTTCCATGGCCCTTCTTGCAGAGTTACCTATGCCCCAGTTTAAAGAGAAACTAAGATGAAAGTGCCAGATTCGTTCTGCTCAAACCAGTCAGCTGAGATTGCAAACATGAACACATGTCCCACACATGGGGCCAGCAGCCCCGCATCACACGACCTGGGTTACAGTCTGTGTAACATAATTGCAGAAAAAAGATTAAACTAGAGAGTTTTGGTTCAAATAGAGGTGTTATTACATAAAATGGAATGGACAGCAACCTCTGACGCTCCCCATGAGATGAGGGGCAAACCCCTTTCCTGTTGGCCTGCCAAGAAGTAATAATACAAATTCTGAGTGTGTCCTAGGCTGGCGGATATTAACTCAACTCATTTTGCCAGTGTCTGCATGCCTAGGAGTCCTGTCAAGACTCATTTTCTCAGCATATCTGTTCATGCAACCTACCAGCTTGTAGCTCTGCTAGCATCTGTCACGACATTTCAACCATCCTCCGGCCTTCAGCTTCTGCTTGCTATTGAGAAATCTCAGACAAATTTAAGGGCATTTTATTTTTTCTGTCATCAGTATTGTTAGCAATTTTTTATATATCTTTAAATTATTTTTTCATATGATCTTATTACAATGAGTGTAAATTTGTCAAAGAATGTGAACATTAATAATTTTTAGACTACTTGAAATAATTGATAGAGTTTATAAAATATATATTGATAGGGATTATAAGATATATAACTCGAGATATCCTCAACAGATGTCTATACTATGCTTTAAACATACACACAAGAGCTGCATGCATAGCTCAGTGGTAGAATGGCATAGGTGGCTAGCATGCCCAAGGCTATGGGTTTGAAACCAAGACACTTAATAATACCCCAAACTCCAGCTGAATTATATTTGTCCTTTTAGCTTTACTAACGGTTTGCATTTCACTGCTAGAAAGGATTTTTTTTTTAAATCATTGCATGCAGCTCTGTACTTTCAAAGTTGAAGGTTTTGCAGTGACAGCGACTCCAAGACTATATTGAAACTTGCCTGCAAAATGAAAAGAAAGCCAATGGTGAGTTGCTGGTGCCTGTCTGTGACCCCAACCCTCAGAAAACTGAGCCAGGAAGATTGAGAGTTTGAGGCCAGAGTGGTCTCTATAGTTTGTCTCAGGAAAAAAACCAAACCAAACCAAAACAAAACAGCCAACCAACCAACCAAACACCCCAAAACAAAAACAGAAAGGGGGTAGAAAGCAAACCTGAAATTATACTTGTCATTTGGAATATACCCAGTCTCCTAAAATGATTAAAAAAAAATCAAGTTAAGAGCAGCTTGGGCCTTAACATTATCCAGCTAACCTAATAAAAATGAAAATTACCTAATTATATTTCTGAGACTTTAGAGATTTGTAAGCTGATTTGGGGACCTATCCTTACCGCCCATCCTCTGGCCAAGATACCCACAGACCATTATCTACCATTATCCTAGTCTGCATGTATTTTCCAGTATTCATGCAGTCTGCCATTACCACCACGGGAAAGCTTCAAATCTAAAATTACGTCAAACTTGTAGAGCATTCGGTATTTCTCAGATAACCTTGGAAGCCCTGCTGCTTCAGGTGTCTATTATTTAAGCCATGTTAGAGTGTTACAAGACCAGAGATGTTCGCAGCTTCTTGGATGACCCAATTACCCTGATCCCCAAAACCTGTTGTGGGGTATTTATGAATCATTTCCACAGACTTTCAGGACAAACTTTGTCATTGCTCTTGAGCTAACCCTGGCACACTCTGCAGATGTTTACACTTAACCAAGAGCCAGGGATCACCTATTCAAGGGCAGGAAGACAGGGATCTTAAAGACAGAAGCTCAGCACCCAGCAATGACAAGAGGAAGGGGCACAATCTGCCCTGCAGTTTCCAAGAGGATCAGAGTACTACAGAAGGAAACTATGTGAAGAGACTGGTTCAGACAAAGATTTAAACATGCCTGTAAGTGTCTTCATAGGGCGTTAGCACAGAGGAAGCCTCCCAGAACTTTGCTACAAAGCAAGGAGCATCATGTCCTACCCCTTCCCCCACCTTCCTCCAAAGCAGTGAGTGTTCAATCTAAATACACCTGAAAACCATCTGCATCTTTAAAATTCTGGTTTCTAGGCTGTAGCTGTAACCATTTCAATTTCAACCACAGTCTCTGGGTGTCAGAAGAGTCTAGATTGCCTAAGTGTTCAGCAGTTTTTCGTAAAACCCACGCAAAGGCAGGGCAGGCTGCAGGAGTCTCCATTAGATGACCATAAAGCTGACTCTTTGTTTAGAGCCAGCTGCACTATTGTGTTGTTTCAGGGCCAGAGAAGAGCACTCACCCCACAATGGTGATTCGGGTCTTTTCCTGTGTACAATCTGCAGACCCTGTCTAATATTTTCCATACTGGGCAATGAGATCACAAACTCCAAAACACTAAATCAAAACCGGAGGCATTACGGGTCTTCAATAAAACTCCATAGGCCATACACCAGGGGGAGGGAGAGGAAAATTAAAACCATCACCGAACAGCGGACATACTTTATGTACACATAAATATATGTGTATGTATGTGTGTGTGTGTGTGTGTGTGTGTGTGTGCGCGCGCGCGCGCTCGTGCATATGTATGTAGCATTGTTGGGATGTTGCAGGGACTGGAGAGGAAAAGATAACCAATAGCAATCAGTTCAAAGGAATAGGGCAGACAAGTCATAAAAAGTTACAAGTCAAAAATCCCATCTGTGCCTTAAAGGAATCTCAGCATAAAAGACACTTGATTCTAGTCAAGGAAAGCGATTCCTTGTGGCAAGAGATTACAAAGATGTGAATACGAAAAATTAAATGAACATGAAGAGGGAAGGCTTTGGGACTTCTGAGCTAATGCTAAAGAAACTGACTGGAGCAAAGACTTTATTTCCGCATATCAATATTTCCCAGAGGTATGTGTTGATAGAAATAAAACAATGGACTTGTAATTATCAATCAATATGCTAATTATGAGGAAATAGGTCACTGAAGTGGGGCAGTGTTTCCATTCCCTCTGACTTAGTAGGAAGGGAACCTAGGCAGTGCCCTCCTGAGGGTTTAGTGTCCTCTGGTAAAATGATGACGGCAGTTACTCTACAAACCTAACTGCCACCTTTGCAAGGTGTTAATTATCCTGTCTGCCCAAGAGTGGAGAGTAGTGACCTCTAATGAGAAATCAGAGAAGTCCAAGCAGAGGAGGTCTGACAGGCACTGTCTTCATTGAGACAAAAGACTGCAATGACTTAATTCCCAGTTACCATCTCCAGCCTCCTTGTTCCAAGTCCATGCAGAAGCTGAAACCTCTGAAGCATTGCCCTCGAGTTCACAGGGAACACACTTCAAGCTGTTTCCTATTAGGTTGGGCCAGAGTGGATGTGGCTCACATGTCAGTCTTTGCAGCTGAGTGAGTCTGATCAGCAGGGACATCCTTTGGGCATCCTGAGACCCTCATCCAGTCCTGCTTTTTAAGAAGTCCTTTAAAACCACCCCCAGCTCCCTCTGTAAACACTCTCCTCCCACAGCTCTTCTTAGATTCCCCCACATTTCCAAGTTCTTAGGAGATATGCCCCATCCATAGTTGATGTTTCCAACGTTGATGTTGATTTTTAGCTTGGACATATCAGCATTTTTGACAGATTATTGCAAAGGTGGAGTTTTGACCATGTCTTGGGATTTGATGGACGTGGTATGTGTGTGTGTATGTGTGTGTGTGTGTGTGTGAGAGAGAGAGAGAGAGAGAGACAGAGAGAGACAGAGAGAGACAGAGAGAGACAGAGAGACAGAGAGACAGAGAGACAGAGACAGAGATAGAGACTGAGACGGAGAGACAGAGAGAGATAGTGAGATGAAATAAATCTAATTGCACAATGTGGGTAACTTTACAGAAGTGGAAATTGAGGTTTATGACATGTTCCCCATTGCCAGGGACGTTAGGGAGACACACAATATGCAGTGCTCAGGTTTTTGGTCAGGTAAGGATTTACATGAACCAAAGACAAGAAGACAGGCGACTTCAAAAGCTCAGGGACACTATTCCACCCCCAACAAAACCATTACTGGCTTTCATAGTTTATTTTTTATCACCCAAGCGCAACCTTTAATGCTTCCATTCTGAAACTCTGAAAGTTAAGCTACAAATATAATAGTCGGGCCCCTACATTTCAAAGCAGGAAGTATCCTTGATCTTCGCTGGTCATGCCTAATTTCCCCCTGTTTGTTTCTAATGGGCTCACACAGCAAGTCTATTTTCTTTTTTCTTCCCTAGTCCCTGAACCCGACTGAGCATCCAACTTTGTTTTTATTCTTCAAAATAGTTATCTGTTCATATTTATTCCTTTCATTTGAAGAAAGTGTAAAGGATTTTGCTTTGCTTTGCTTCTCTAACCATGCATTTTTAAGCACGGGGCCATGAGAGGCGGGAGCAGCTTTTAAGGCTGCTGCCCGACTTTTCCAGGCTAGCAGACATAAACAGAGTCTCTGCAAAGAGTGGAGGGTACTCAAACAGGCAAGGTGAATACAAGCCTGGGGGAAACTCCGTGGGACTGGAGGTGGGGAGGAGCCTGCATTCCAGATGGGAAAACAGGTGCTGTGCGGGACACTAGCTCCCTAAGGTGGGGAAGGGACACAGGCCTTATGCTGACTTGATCTTTGAGATCAATTAATCTTTGAATCTTCCTTCTCCCCATCCTTCCCTTTCATCCCAGTCACTCTCCACTGTCCGCGTATCTTCGTTGCAGTCTACACTGTTTCCACGAGCTAGATTCCTGTTCTGTAGTCCCCCAAGGCTTTGCCTCCAACGCTTTCTTGCACCTGGCCACATGTCAAACTAAAAAAAAAAAATGCATTTTTTCATTTTTAAGTGTTGTGTAGTGGTAAAATTGTCCATTGTAAAATGCCCTTAAAGAGTAAAGTAGGCTGTTCTTACACAAAGTCCTTTGCTTAGTCTGTTCTTACACAGAATCCTTACAAAGTACTCTGAAACTTGCGTTGCTTAAAAAAAAAAAGACAAAACAAACCACCACACGAATTTTAAAAGAAAAGAGATCGTTTGTTTGACTTTAATTTCGAACCATTCAACGCACTGCCCAGTGTTCATGAAACACCGAAAGTGCAAGGCCTGAGCCAGGAGAGACTGGAGCAGCGAAACCCAGTTCTACCAGCCCCCGACTAGCAGATGAGGCTGCTGGAAAACCGAGGCTCGATGCAGGCTACTTCAGAGCTGCTCTGCGAAAGCGGCGTGTTTGCTCCTACTCTGGGTTCCTTCCCGGCAGAATCAAGCTGCGCACCTGCGGGTCCAGAATGGAACTTGCATCTGCTTGTTTAGTTTACTGCTGGAGACCTGAGATGTGTGAGTCCCGGGGAACAATCAGCCCGTTGCACGCTTCGTTTGCACCCAAATAACTTTCCCGCACCATCCCATCAAAAATCAAGATGGTGCAGAGAAGTGAAGCTGGAGATTGATTCATTCAGCCTGAACATTAGGGTCCTCCATTCACGGCTCTGGTGACAAAGGGGCAGAATATTTCTTAGCGACTTTCTCCGCTCCCAGTCTCCAGTCCCCAGAAAGACTCGCTTCTTTTTTAACCTCCTCTTTAACTTCCAATGCCTATGAAGCTTGCCTCGCCTACTTTCTCTGCCCTGGGATACCTGAGCCAGGGACCCCCAGAGACCCTCACCTTGGTCCTCTGCCCCTGTGAGCTTTCAGCACAGGGCGGACCAGGCTTTCGCTGTGTGAGGTTCTTCAGCCCGGGAACTTCCACGTTCCTGGAAACCACTACTCGCTCACTTGGTTGCACGCCGGGCTTAGCGCCGCATGCAATACTATTTTATCAAACCAAACGTGGAGTATACGAGCTTTCTTACCTTTGCGCGCGCCTCGTGGACCATTAGCTGTTCCAGAGCGGTGGAGATGACCAAGCCGCAACGCGTAAAGTTGAAGAGACACTTTGCCTTCTGCACTCCAACCTTTGCGCCACCTCATCCAGCCAGCTGCGCGCGGGAACCTGCGCAGCCAAGCCGGGACCGGACCCGACAGGGGGCGACAAACTGTAAGGTTTTTCCGAAGCCTAGACCTGCTGACCACTGTGTGGTCGAGCCGGCACACGCAGCTGGCTGTTGAGGAGGGAACATGGTAATGGGGAAGCCTGGCAGGTTCAGCTATTCCAGAGAGCCTGCCTCCACAAGTGCAAATCTCCTAAGTCGCTCCTCCACCTTCTCCTCTCCTGGATCACCAGTGGGCTTTCCTCTAGAGAGTTTGATGCTGTCTGGACCGAGCTTCTTGCCGGCGAAGTGGCAGGCTGAGCAAAGGGTAGTTTGGTTGAAACAGCTCTCTGGTGGCATAGCTAGCTTTAGCTGCTCTTTGAGCTTGCTTACCGTCCGCCCTCCTCTAGCCCTTCAGCCTTTTGCTAGCTACTTTGATGCATTTTTGGGTTAAGGGATAGAAGCTGTTTTTCACACCTAGCAGAGTCAGACAGCAAAGGATCACACATTTCTTGATATTCCTTGCCTGACTAGAAATCCTGGAAATGAATCTCTAGATTAAAGGCTCTCAAATCCCAAACGATCTGAAAAGAATTGAAAGAGAGGTGTCCTTACTCCCCAAAGCCTCACGGAACTGTCCCCCCCCCCCCCCCACCAAGTGCATTCATTCTTCTCTGCTTGTTGAACTCTCCGCATGCCCCCAACCCCGCCCCAAACCGAAAGCTCCTATACCTAGTATGCCCACCTTAAATCTATGTTGTTCTCTAGGTCTTTACTGGAAGGCTGCCCTGTTCTAATGGGTCTGGTGTTCCGTGTGTTTACTGTTCTCACTGGGGGGTTGGGGCACCTTCAAGGGTGCACGGGTCCACATCCCAGCAACCTCTCTGAAACTCTTAGGGCTTGAGCTCGCACTATGTTTATGGGCGGCCAGCTAGAGATGCCTCCTCTTTCGAATCTCCCGTTCTCTTTCACCGTTCCCTTCACACCAACCCCAGACTACTGGGTGTTGTACAGTTTCTCTGGAGAGCCAGGAATTTATGGCAAAGGTCCTTCTGACACACATTTGCATGGTTTGAATGCGGTCCATCAAAGTTCCCCTCCCCCAGAAAAAGGAGAAAAGTGGTCAGGGCTTCCAGCGAGGCTCCTGAAGCTATGCTGACAGAGTCAACCTGCAGGAGCCTTTAACAACATCACTGCCCTTGAACAGTGAGCAGTCTCCAGGCTGCTCTGAAGAGCTAGAGATGGAGGGATGTTTGTTGGTGAGGAGAGGCATTTTCTTGATTCCTGAGGGGTGGTTTGAACTCCATGGAAGGTCCAGGATTGTGGCTGTTTCCTGGGGTTCCATCAGGCTATTTTGTGACTAGCCCAAAGCTCTTGGTGTCTACTTGTCTCACCTGGGAACTCCCAGGCCTTGCTCTGCTGGCACGAGGTGCAGAACTCCATGACCATCTCATTGCTTCCTTTGGGATTGCTGCCTTTATGGAAGTCAGCTTGGAGGCCCAGGACTGTGCATTGATATGATTTCGAAGAGTTGATTTTTAATACCAGAGCTGAAGGTCAGGCTTCATTTAGCAGAGACCTCTGGAAGACTACTGGTGCCGGGGAAAGTCTAGGCCAGACTGCTGAGGAATGTGTGTGTGTGTGTGTGTGTGTGTGTGTGTTTGTGTGGCAGGATCTCCTGGCCTGTCTGAAAGAGACCGTCTGAATCCGGAACAGGAGCTCAGCAACCATTAGGGTTTTTTGAAGATTGCCTGATTGTTGGGGGCAGGAAGCAGCAAGTCTGTCTTTCCTGCTTGTTCCTTGTGTCACTTACTGGAGAGGAATGAGTTTTGGTGGGTGGGCTTTGTCATTCGAGGCAGAACCTGGAATGCGCTCCTTTCAGGTCACTGAAATCACCTCATGTTACTCCAAAAGGCACTCCTGTTATGAGAACAGGATGGACAACGATGAGAAATGGGATCTGGGAGAGTCAGCTCCATAAGCCACTGTGGACCACCCTTCCTCGATGCCCCAACCAAGCCGGACCTCTTTTTTTTCATCTTGGTGGTTCCCTGGGTTCTGTATCCACCTGATCTGTCTCTTCTCCTCAGCGCAACAGGTGGTGGAGACAGCCACATGCTAAAAGATTGTGCCAGGATCAACTTCTACCTTCCAACGGGTTATTAGTAATGGCGGTGGAGGTGATTGTTAATGTATGATCAACTTGAGATGACTCCCCTACCTTTCCTGAAGTAGGTTAGGAAGGCCATAAAAAGCAACAAAGATTGGATGATCCCAGGATCTGGCTCAGGTTTAGCATGGTGTATATTCCTCGTGAGTGTGTGTGGGTGGGGTGGGGTGGGGTGGGGGTGGGGGGGGGAAAGGGTTCCGGAGAGGGTAGAGAAAGGCGGAGGGGGAAGCCAAGAACTAGGAGGAGGGGTAGAGTTTCTGGGCGGGGAGGGGGACGCCGGGCTCGGTGACGGGAACCAATGAGCTGCCAATTCGTGAGTCTCCAGCGTGACTGTAGAGATTGACGTGGAGGACGCGTCAAATTGATTCTCGCACCCCGCAGCTTCCCGGTCAGACGAATTTCTCCCAATCGGATGAAGTTCACCTTGGGCCTGGGGTCGCGGGCCTGGAGAGTGTCCTGGGAGCGGGCGGCGGCGGCGGCGGCTGCGGCAGGCCCTGGGGCGGGCGGCGCGCTGGGCAGTGGCTCACTGCGCGTCTCCAGCCGCCGCGGCCCACGGCTCGCGCGCGCCCTCCCTCTATGCCTCTCCGGCGGTGGCGGCGCCCGAGCTCTCCCGGACTGCGCCGGGCCCAGCCCCCGCCGCTCCGGCGCCAGGCAGCTGGCCGGCCCGCGCGCGATGGGTAAGGGGCGAGCCTCAGCCCGGGTGCGGGCGGGTGCGGAGCTGGGTTGAGACTCTTTGCCTCCCTCCTTTCCTCCTGATCCACTTTCCCTGGGCAGAAGGGTTCTATGTCCTCAGGAGCCACGTCCTCTGCTGCTCCCAGCCATCGATGGGTCAGTCCCTTAAGTTCAGGGAGGAGGTGAGGGTATGACTAAAGTCGTGAAAGGGCACCAAGGGCTGAAGAGCACAATGTCTGTCCCTGACCCCGACATGTGCCAGCCTGTCCCTGGCTGGCTCTGTCCTTAGATCTGAGATGTCGGAGGCTGGGGTGGACCTGCGGGTTGTCTCAGAGTCGTGCTAGGGTGCAGTGCATTGGTCCCCCAAGGTCACCCTTGAGTAACCCGCCGGTGTTTTCTCCCTCGCCTGCTCACTCCTATCCGGCGCGTCTGCAGAGCAGACGTACGGCGAAGTGAACCAGCTTGGTGGCGTGTTCGTCAACGGCCGTCCCCTGCCCAATGCCATCCGCCTACGCATCGTGGAGCTAGCACAGCTGGGTATCCGACCCTGTGACATCAGTAGGCAACTGCGGGTCTCTCATGGCTGCGTGAGCAAAATCCTGGCGCGCTACAACGAGACCGGCTCCATCCTGCCTGGGGCCATTGGGGGCAGCAAACCTCGAGTTACCACCCCCAATGTAGTGAAGCACATCCGGGACTACAAACAGGGCGATCCTGGCATCTTTGCCTGGGAGATCCGTGACCGGCTACTGGCTGATGGCGTTTGTGACAAGTACAACGTGCCCTCTGTGAGCTCCATCAGTCGCATCCTGCGAAATAAGATTGGCAGCCTGGCGCAGCCAGGGCCATACGAAGCAAGTAAGCAGCCGCCTCCGCAGCCTGCACTGCCCTACAATCATATCTACCAGTACCCCTACCCCAGCCCAGTGTCACCCACGGGCACTAAGATGGGCAGTCATCCCGGGGTCCCCGGCTCTGCGGGCCACGTCAGTATCCCGCGTTCATGGCCCTCCGCACATTCAGTCAGCAACATCCTGGGCATCCGGACGTTTATGGAGCAAACAGGTTAGTCGTGATGTCTTAGTCGTGATGTCTTCAGTAATTTTCTACAAAAGGCAGAACTTGGGGCGGGAGGATGAGCGAGGGTGTTGCATGCCCTTCTCCTTCTAGAACTGACTTTGGCTCAAAAGTAAGCTCAGGACTGGTCACACAGGCTGGGGGTCCAGAACCTTCTGTGAGAGTCTTCGGACATCTTGAACTTTTTATGACAACTATGGAAAATATTTCTTAAATAGAAGAGCAGACGCAGACCACAAAATCGGAGGCCTGAAATTGAACTTTTTCATTCTTGCAAAAAGAATGCAAAATGCCTATCGCCAAATCTAAGCCAAACAAACCGCTTGGGCCATTTTTGCTCAGCCCCTTCTTTAGCTTTCAGGTTCCTTCAGGAGCTCATGCGGGCTCAGGAGCTCTTTCAAGTAAAAGAGAAAGAACCCCTGTGGTCAGTGTTTTCTTGTTTTGTTTTGTTTTTCTTTTTTTTTAAAAGTATGGGCTAGACCTCTGTTGGGTTCAGAAGCCATTCATGTCCTGCCATTAGAATAGAGGTAATGACTCCCCATTCTCTTTGGGGCAGTTGCTAGGATTTGTGCTCTGGTTGTCATTAAAATTCAGTCAAATATTGGTAATTTCTTTTGCACGGAAAAGACTGAAAGTTTCAGGCAACTTTGATGCCCTGCCTAGGATGATATATATATATATATATATATATATATATATATATATATATAGTGTTTTCTGGAAGCATTGGCACCTTTCCCAAGCAGCTAGTGTTTCCTTCCTTACAGCGCCTTCGCTCCCTGCCAGGAGCAGACCTGAGCAGACCCAGGACACACAAGCTGGGGAAAATGGATTGCTTAGCCCAATCTCCGAGGCTCTGCACACTGTTCATTTAGGTGGCACTATACCAACATAGCACCAACCAAAACTATCCATGGAGCAGCAGAAGGCAGGTGGTTGGGAAGTGGCTACCAGGTCTGCACCCACCTTTCAAGGTTTCCCTCAGCAGGGGGCACACACCTGATCTGGGAACAGCTCTGTGCTTGAGACATCTTGGCGTAGGTCTTGGAGTTGGTGTCTCTTTTGGGAGACCAAGAATGTCCCTAGAAGCAGACCTGGGCCAAAACGGTCTTCTAGCTTTCTGGGTGCTAATAAAAGACATCCAGAGGTTTACAAAATTTTCGTGAAGTTGCCTTGAACTTGAATCTTTTTTGTTGCTGCTTCTGAGCCGTGAACAAACTGCCTCCGGTTGAGCCTCGCCCGCCGGTACTTAGGCTTTTTCGTAGGAAGCGGGCCAGGGTTGGAGGAAATGAACTGGAAGCCCCTCTCTCCCTTGCTTGGAAAGGCCGGGCCCTGCCACTTCCCCCACCTCCAAAGAAAGGCCTTTGGAGTTTGTGGCACCCTCTGGGAGGTGGGAGGGGGTGTCTGGCAGTGCTCGCTGATTCTAGTTGAGTCGCTGATTCTAGTTGGGTCATTGGCTCCTGTACAAAAGTCTGAGCTGGAGGTCTTCACGAGTGCACAGATATTCACTCCATCTGCGTTCCTGCAGGGGCCCTGGCCGGGAGCGAAGGCGCTGCCTACTCCCCCAAGATGGAAGACTGGGCGGGTGTGAACCGTGCGGCCTTCCCCACCTCGCCAGCAGTGAATGGACTCGAGAAACCTGCCTTGGAGGCAGACATTAAATATACTCAGGTAATCAGAATGCAGGGCAGAGGTCACCTTGGCGGGGGTGGGCACAGAAAGGGTTAGGGTGAGGAGAAAGAGCAGCAGCGACTCCCAGCCAGGTTTTGCGAAGTCTGGGCAGAGAGCGTCTTCCAGCGGCCTATTGCTGTCCTCAAGTCCCGCAGTCCTAGTTGAGAGCAGCCTGGCTTTCGAGTGAAGATTGACATGCCTTTCGATTAACAAACAAACAAACAAACAAACACCCTGAGGTTTTAAAATCAGGTTTATAAATCAGATTGCTAGGGAGTCCTAGAACGGTGACAAGTGACAGAACAACAGAGTTCGTGCCAAGGCGGCCTGTGCTGGCGAAGCCAGAGGGTTTTCTGACTCTGTCTCCTTTCTGTAGTCGGCTTCCAGCCTCTCCGCAGTGGGAGGCTTCCTGCCTGCCTGCGCCTACCCGGCTTCCAACCAGCACGGAGTGTACAGCGCTCCAGCAGCCGGCTACCTATCTCCCGGCCCGCCCTGGCCACCAGCCCAGGCACCCCCACTGGCGCCCCACGGAGCTGGTGTGGCGGTGCACGGCGGGGAGCTTGCAGCGGCGATGACCTTCAAACACCCCAACCGAGAAGGTGAGGGGCGCCATCTGGGAGGTGTCAGGTTATTGGAGGGGTTAGAAACTAAGGAGAGGAGCTTGGAAGACAGAAAAAAGGAAGGGGGGTGATGAGTGGGGGATGTGGGAAAAGTAGGGGAGGGAGACGTGAGGCGATTGGGGTAGATTCATCTCTAGCAGGTGCCCTTAAGAAAGGGAGAGTGAGCGATTCACTTTAAACTGCCCCTTTATTTATTTATTTATTTATTTATTTATTTATTTATCTATTGAGAGAGAAGGAAGAGGGCCAGGCTGGTAATCAAGACTTTAGGTGTCATTGAAGTTCTTATATTCTTGGTCAAATTTTTGCCCGTTCTGGCTTCATGTTCTCCATGCCAAGAATGGTCTAAAACGCCCACATTTGTGTAGACTGCAAAAATGCGTTAATTGCAAAACATCCCAGGCCCACATTTGGGTAGCCTAGAAAACTGTAGCTCTCTATAGTGGAGAGAGTCCTGCACTTCAATCCTACAGGAGGGGTTGGACCCTATCAGTGACACTCCTGACTTCCACATCTGGACTCCCCATTGATTCTTGCCCTTCCTTTTCTTCTCAGTTCCTTTTAAACCTTGGCCCGGCTCTCTTTTTTAGACCCTTGTTCCTCAGCGCATTCTCGGTGGGGAAATCGAAAGCATTCAGGTTCTTTCCATTCTAGGGCGCTGTGGCTTGGAGCCTAGTCCCCCTCCCTCTTCAAAATCTGCTTTCTAAAAAGTGAACCAAGAGATTTAACACATGGGGCCAGCATGGATTAAATCATACTGTCTGTGAAATTCTTGTTTTTCACTGTACTGAGAAATAATTCACCTGATCTTAAATCTGTCCGTTATAGTTATGAACCTGCTCGTATTTAGGTTTTGATCACCAGAATATTTAAACTTCACTACTCGAATAAGGGAGTTTCGCTCCAGCAGAGAAGGGGACCATGCACACAAACTAAAGGACAGAATGAGCCAGAAGGGTGTTCTGGGATTAGGAAATAGTTCTGATCTTACTTGTCTCACACCCACCAATGCTGGAAGGGGTCGTGGTGGGGTTGCGCCCATGGCTAGACAGATGATAGTGGTCCCCAGACAAAAAGATCTATTTCCAAGAAGTTTTGGTGAGGCCAGGTAACTGAATCAGGGAGATGGAAGGGAAGACTAGGTACCACCCACAGGAATAAACTGAAGGGAGAAAACAGCTTTTGAAATTTCAAAATATTTTAAAATTATTTATCTTTATTTTATGCGCAAGGTGTTTTATCTGCATGTCTATGTGAGGGTATCAGATGTTGCAAACAGCTGTGAGCTATTTGGTTGCTGGGAATTGAAACCTGTCTTCTGGAAGAGCAGTCAAGTCAGTGCTCTTGACTGCTGAGTCATCTCTCCAGCCCTTAGCTACTTTGTA
This sequence comes from Mus caroli, assembly GCF_978045245.1. NCBI lineage: Eukaryota > Metazoa > Chordata > Mammalia > Rodentia > Muridae > Mus > Mus caroli. Next base: position 32,549,280 of record NW_028227257.1, on the reverse strand, counting down.
GAACAGTTCTATCCTAGCCTATTAAGATTGCACTCATTTGTCTAGACCGAGTCAGAGACTTTATTTTAATTTAGTTTAAATAATAGGATAACATTACTTGGAGAAAAAAAAAGTCCATGAAAGAATTCTGAAACCTGAAAATAGCTTTCATTAGCCCCCTACATTTAAGGACAGTTGAAGGGTCTCAGGGTGAGTTCCCCCTCACTCAGTTTCTCACACCGAAATGGGACTGTTGGTGTGGATATTGAAATGAGCTTTGCCACACCGTGTAGAGTGCTTAACTGAGCAGGTTTACTTAAGTTAAAAGTATTTAGTCAAGAATTTAAGTGATTTCTCCTGGGTTGGTCCCAAGGAGAAGGAAGACATAGTAAACTGAAGAGTTCACTGATTCCAAAAGGAAGGAGTTTTCAGAAGGGCCACTTGGTCATGAGGGTGCTTCCACCTCACATACAAACTCACTAACTCCAAAGACCTGTAGTCAGCTTGGGAGGGATCTGTATTTGGGGGTAATTCCTGATTGATTTTCTTTATCAGACACCCCCTTTTCAGAAATACAGAACACCTCACTCGCAGAATATCCCTGTGACCATCATATCCGCCTCCTACAATAAAATGCAGAACCTACAACCAAGTTAACTACATTGGTTATTAAATTAGTAAGTTAGTGTCCTGATCCATACAGTGCCTTAAAAAAATGGGTTAAAGGAATTATTCACACCCATCCCAATGAACAATTTCTCAGGCTGGCTTGCAAGCATTTGTGCTCAATGGTTGTAAACAGAAGTGTTCATTAAGCACCTGTTTTTGAAACGTAAAAGTTACATACCCCCTTGCAGTATGAATTTACATTCATCTCATGGGCAGAAAGAATTGCCCCTTAACTGGACTCTGAAGAGTCAAAGCAAAGTTATATAATCCAGTGCCATTTGCTTTCAACAATTTCTTAAACAATTAACGTGTTCAAAGAAAATTGTTTCATGAGAGTTTACTGTCATTACTTTTCGTTTACTGTATAATAGTAAAATTAATACTAGTTAACTTTTGATACAAAATTGTCTTTTCAGAGACAATAGGAATTTGTATTCATATGAATATAAATATACCCAGTAAAAATCAAATTATTTTGATGACCCAATGCGTATCCAGGATACAATTTTCACTAGCGTGTTCCTCCAGTTAGCTGCAAATGGGCACCTTACTCATTATTCAGCCTGGAGCCTCATCAAATATCAGCTAGTGCTTCACGATTTACTGCCTTTGTCTTGGTGGAAGGTAGCGAATCTGTTTTGCCTCCTATGGAGGCAAGAAAGTAGGAATGGTTGCTGATGCTTCCCTTCTCCTGAAAGGGAACTTTAATTCTTAGGAACTGAGAGAAGAATAAGGAAGTCTTATTCTCTTCACAAGAAGGGGGTGGGCTTTTAAGAACATCCACAGCCACCCAAAGGTCTCTGTGCCAGTACTTTCCTCCCCAAGGTGAGGGACCCCATTGACTTCTTCTCAAGGCAAAAGGCATTCCCGTGTTTCAGAAAACTGCAAACTTTAACGTTCAAAAACTGATCCCAGGAGGGATTTAAAAATAAGGGGTGGGGGCAATTAAAAAAATCACATTTATGAGTGTCACTTTCAGGCTTCCCGTAAGAAAACTTGCTATTTATTTGTTAAAGAGAATTTGCAATTTTGTTCTGATTATTGCTAATCCAGAGTTGGTGCTTGGACAATACCAAAAGAGAATTCTGTCATGCAAATTAGCCTTTGCAAATTATGAAACTCCTTGCTATTCCCTCTCCTTTGGTGGAGTCCCAGCCTCTCCTGGTTCTCTGTCATATGCTCTGTTCTTGCAATTCCCATATTTTTAAGTTGTCTTCCCTAGTCACAGTTCCCAGAGACTAGAGTATGCCAAGTGACTCCCCGGGGTAAAGGTACTTACAGAAGGTACCCCCATTCCCAGAGTTCTACAGAAGACTCCCCCCCCCCCTCAAACGGGGTAGGAGGAACTGAGATAAGGGAACACGGGAGAATCTTCCCAAAGTGGGGGTGGAATTCATCTCCTGGCTCCTGGGTGTTTATTTTTCTCCACTTGTCATTCCTGCCCGAGAAACCTTCGCCTCAGATGTTTTAAAAACAGGTCCTCACTTTTGAAGTGTGTGATCAGGATGGAAAAGATGTCTGGATATTTGGTTGTACAGTCATAACTGTGCTTAGTAAAGTGAACTGAGAGGTGGGGTATCGCCTGAAGGACTTTGGTCGGGACCGTCTGTATATCTATCTCTTTAAATATCGCACTAACCTGGTGTGTGTGTGTGTGTGTGTGTGTGTGTGTGTGTGCGTGTGCGCGCGCGCGCGCGCCTGTGTACTGTTACTTTGAAATAGGACAGTCAAAGTTGCCTGGGGCTGGCAAATCAGAGTTCCCTCTCCTCGAATTGGAATTGAGGCGTTAGAGAGTGGCTTTTTGCGAGAGGAGGGAAAGAAAACCGAAAACGCACCCCTTCAGAGATCATTTTGCCTCCTGGTGCGAGGAAAAGCTGCACAGCCAGCCGGGCCCCGGGTTCCGGAGAAAGGAAAAATAGGATTGCACAATCGTGGCGTCACTTTCTGGCTTCCAGTAGCAAAACTTGGGCCCCTTCCCAAAACCCCAAATAATAGAGCAATGCGCAGAATACCGTCTGATCTGGCAAGCCCACTGCCACTTAATCCAGAGGCCCACAGGCCCCAGGATGCGCTGTGGCCGCAGTGTTCCGCTGCTTACCTAAAGCTCCACTTTGGCTCAAGTCTGAGGCCCCCAAGAATGTTTGGTGGCCCGTTTTCCGCACCCTGCCTACCTCCAGACACCCTAAGCTGCCCCTCAATCCTGCCTATCTCGCATGGGTCTGGAGTGGATCGGTGAGTCGGGGACCGGAGGACATGCTCTGCGGGGTCAGCACCAGGTTAGTCACGAAGTCTCCTTAGGAGCTGAAGACGTGCACACCACCCCTTGCTTCTGTGGTCATCATCAGGAATGAATGACTGGAGAAGCGGCCTGTTGAGGAGATCCACTAGCCCGCCTTGTGGAGTGGCTCCCTGAACGGGACACGGAAGGGTGAGCGTCCCGAAGTCCGTGACCTGCTGGCATCCTGCTCCATAGCCTAGGCTCTCGGAGGTGACCCGATCCTCCTGTGCTTCTTCCGCAGGGACCGACCGGAAGCCCCCCAGCCCGGGAAGCAAGGCCGCGGACGCACTCGGTAGCTTACACGGACTGCCCATCCCAGCCTCGACCTCCTAGGGGCTGTCCTCTCGCAGAGCCACAGCCCGGTTCAGAGGAGCCGGCCGGCAATGCAGCTCAGCTCATTCGACCTCTGCGCTGGCAGCATCCTGGAGTTGGGGCCCTGCACTGCCTCGGTCTCAACAGTTCCGCCGGTGCTTCCTTCAGGAAACCCTGGAATTTTTTAGGTCTTTCTGCGTCTTGGTTTTAGATGGCTGCGTTCTCCTAACCTTCCTAGTTCGGAGAGAGACTCCTGCATCCACAACCTCAATTTATTTTTGTTTTGTCTTTTCCCATCCATATCCTTCCTCTCTCTTCTTCTTCCTCTTCCACTCCCTCCCTCCGCCTGTTTTCTCTCTCTCTCTTCCCTCCTCTATATTCTCATCTCAATTCTTTCCCTTTCTCTCTCTCTCTCTCCTCTCTCTCTCTTTCCCTTTCTCTCTCTCTCTCTCTCTCTCCTTCTCTCTCCCCCACCCCTTCTCACACACACTTTTCTCACAATCAAAGGTCTTTACAGCTTTCCTGTGCTCGACTTCTTCAATCGAGGAAAACTTCAGTGCATTCTCCAAGGACCCAACTCTCCTTTATACCCCTCCCCCCACTCCTCTGAGCAGCCACAGTCCCAAGGGAGTGGGGCTTGAACCAAGGAGCAAAGCCAAAGCCCTTAATCATATATTTTTATAGTAACAAACAAGAGTACAACTTCCTTGGATTGCTGCCCCTACCCCAAGAATATTGTTTGGAATCCTTTTGTTTTTCTGTGCCCAGTGACTAGGCTGGCTTTGTTTCTATGTTAATGCCACCCCAAAGAAGACAGGACAGGAGAAAGAGATTCTGGGATTGATGCTGGGACTGGTGGTGTTTTCAGTAATTAAAGACTAGGCTTATCTCTCAGCTGGATACACCCAACACTCCCTGATGTACCTCCAGAGCCATCAGCATGGTTTCCGGTGTTTGGGGCTCAGTACATTTGTTAATTTTGAAAAACAAACTGCTTCAGGGTGGTGAGGTGCATTTTGGCTTCTGGTTTGCAAGGAATTGGGGTGGGCAAAAACCCAGGAACTAGGCAAGAGGGCTATTAAATGATTTCAAGTTAAGGCGCATTGGTGGCGGGGACTCTGAGCATAATTCAATTGTTGTAGTCATAAATATATTACTGGTGAGAGTCTGACTTCACCTGTTAAACATGGCTGCCTTTGAATAAAGGAAAGTCTGAAACTCGCCAGCTTGGTGAGGGAGAAAGTCTGTGTTCTCTGTGGTGTTTTGTGCTTAACCTTCGCTCCATCCAGTATGCACACGATCAGAGGATGTGTTCTTGATTTTCTTGGGTACTCACTGCTCTGCTTGGGCAGACGCTGAAAAAGAAGGTGACCTGCATGGGGGCATTTGTCAGTGGCTCCAGCAGATTGGTGCCCCCTACCCTGCGCCCCCCCCCCAGCATGGTCCAGAAAGTGCCAGCTCAGCTTTGGGGACCAGAGGAGAAAGCCAAGTGCAGAAACCATCCTAAAATGAAAGGAAAAATTAAAAGTCAAAAGGAGACAATGGAGGGCTTTTCTATCATTCTAAAAGCCAAAGAAAAGTATCTCAGGTTACCAAACAAACAAGCATCTTTAAAGTACAAAGGAGTTTCTGGCTGATTGTTTTTGTTTGTGTGTTTGTTTTTTGTTGTTGTTTTTGTTATTTTAGTTTTTTTTGCCTCACCGTGTTTGGCTTTCTGAAACCCAGGGAAGAGACTTTTGAGTTAAGTTATTGCTTGGAAGTGTCGCTGTCTACAGTAGCTGTCTGATCTGCTCCCATGCATAGGACCAGTGGGAAATGATGTTCACAGCATTTAAAAAGATAGTACTTGTTGAAGTTATTAGTTATAAAACAGTACTTCCTTTCTTTACACAGAGACTTTTTAGGTTTTAAAGTCTCTGGACTTTAAATGTTCCATTTAATGGAAAGGAACAACAGATTAACTCTTTCTGGATCACACAGCAAGTTGCAAAGAAAGAGCTTGGGCATAGAAATGAGTGACAGGATCTCATCTCATCTCATCTCATCTCATCTCATCTCATCTCATCTCATCTCATCTCATCTCATCTCATCCAATAGTCAGGACTGGGACTTGAACTCTGAGGCAATCTGGCCAGCTTTCCACATGCCAGTAGATCTTGCAGAGAAGTGGGTCTTAAGGAGAGAGGGAGGGAAGTGTGAAAAAATAGCAGGGGGCCTGTGACTTCAGCTAGCCTTGAGGTGCTCAGAGGAGGTTACTCAACCTGGGCATAGAGCTTCAGGCATCCTTTCTTGCTTCCTGGAGAAGTACTGGCTTGCTTAGACTGGTGAAGGCACTGCAACCCTTTCTGTAAATATGAGAAGTACTTATACAATATATACTACACATACACACTAAATCTATATTAGTCTACATACTACAGACTCCATTTTCTGATTTTCATCTTCTCTTATTCTTTGCATTCGAGACTGTATGGTAGACTGCTCAGTCATAAAGGCTAGGAGACTCCTGAAATCCAATTCAGGATAATTGGAAACTTTTTTTTAAAGTCCTACCTGCAAAGGGAAACATGCGTCAGATCTATTCCCCATTGTTTTTGATACCCTGTGATGAAAGTAAGTCTTTGAGTATTCTGGACTCTGGAGCTCTCTGTACATCTAGAGCTATAAAGGAATATCAGGGGGACGGGGCAGAATATAAGAGATGCATATAATAGTCACAATACCAATAGGCTTTGGCTTTTCATGTTAGATACTGAGTGATAAACTGTTCTGAGTCTAGAGGTGTGAAGAGTCCCGATGAACTTGACTTAAATTCTTGCTCCTCTGAGAGCAGTCTAAGGGACAGAGGACTGTAGTGTCCTTTAGCTACAGAGTCCCATCTGTGTGACACACCCTTCCACTACCATAACGCCTGCAGGGGCCATCTGTAAGAAGACTGGCATTGCCTTTGTTTGCCTTCCCTGGAGATGAATTTGTTTAGCTGTAAAAAAAAAAGGCAGGGGAATTATTTCCAAGACTGGTGGGAGAATTTAGATTACATTTAGATTAATTCTAATCTAATCTAATTAATTTAGATTAATTCTAAATCTAAATTTAGAATTTAGATTACATTTAAAAGATGGCATTTTGTTCTCTGTGCAACTAGAGCTATAGAGGAATTGCAGTCTCATAACACAACTTTAGAGCACCAAGAAGGGCAGAATAATTTGAGAGAGAATCAGTACTCAGAGGCTGTTTGTTTCTGGGCAACCACCTGCTTTTTACTTTGTACTTTAAGAATAACTGGAAAAACAGAGTGACATATCAAAAAGAAAACTATGCAAAGAAAGACACAGAATCACTCAGATGGCCCTCTGGTGGCTTTGAAAGGACAGGAGCAATGCACAGTAGAGTCATCAAAATGAAAACTCAAAATTGCTTGGTAGTCTCATTTCTGTTCTTATAGGTGAACACTCTTGCCACCTTCCAAATGCCCTTCTTTCAGCAGAGGACTTGTTTCTGCTTTCTCAGGTACCCAGTGAAGAGCTGTGTCATACACACAGTCACGGGAGACATATCTGCTCCGTGTAAACCAGTGGCTTAAGTCCTACAGCATTCATTTTGTTCTCTCGAATGGATGCATACCAGCAAGTGTTTAGTAAAAACACCATATTTGTAAAGAGGGCCAGCTTCATGCTTCCAGTGACCAAAGACTAGATTTGTTTCGTTGTTTGCTGGAGGAAGTACTTAGACTGGATTATAACTTTCCTGGGGGAAGTGGCTACTTTGTAGCAAGGAGGAGGGACAACAGATGCAGGAGGAAAAGAACTGGGACAAGAGACATGGAGGTTTGTTCTTCAGGAAGGTAACCTGACTCCTTCAGACCAGGGAAGGAGTTGATGAATTAGATTTTCCTAGTCTTGGGGTTGGAAGTCAGATCTCTCTGGGCCAGGAAAGAAAAGAATGGGAGAGACACTGAATAAATGCTGATACAAACCAAGGTGAAGGAAATACCCAGTATTGTTACAGGCAGTTCACTCACCTTCAGCTTCAGTTCCCTGGGACCCATGAAGAGCTGGGCTGCTGCTGGTGACTCTCACTCCATGACAACTGCATTTCCCCTGGCTTGTTCTTGACTCCTGTAAAAAGATGGAGATTTATTGAATTTATCTGTGGTCTGGTTCGCTGTCAATTTCCTGGCACCAGCTTCTCTAGCTAGAATTACACGGGCCAGAGTTTCTTTTCAAAAGAAATGCTACCTGCTCCATGTTATGCGGACAATACGAATTTAGAGTCTTGCCAGAATGCATCAGAGGAGCTCAGCTGAAAGGCTTGTGCACCCAGACAGGCCATATAATGAGAAAAATTTGATTTCTTTCTCTTACTGGGAGTGAATTATGCACAAATTAAGCCTTCACCTCAACCCTGCTCTCTCTCTCTAGCCCCACTCACTGAGGAAATGACCCGTGGCTCAGATACTTCTGCTCAAATCTTTGGATCTCAACTTGACAAAGACATTTTCTCCCGTTTTTTGTATTATCCCTCCCTCTCCCCCAAGAGCAGAAGTGGGAGCAACGACAGTGTCTTCTTCTTCAAGCCTGTACAATGAGAACCACACATCTAGCCCCAATCCAACATGGGAATTCTAAACAGTTGGGACAATTACAGTCAATTTATCCCAGTTATTTCTTTGGAGTATAGGCTAGTTGAAAGCTCTGTTTTGAGTCTGAATAGCATTTCTTGAGGAGGTGAAGCCTGGGATTCTCATTGAAACACACATCTGTTTCTGAGTCGGCCAAATCCAAAAGTGGAATCCCAATTACAGTTTTCATGGGTGATAGAATTTCTACTGTATTACAATTTAACCACCTGGGTCGCCCCCACTCTCCCCTTTTCTTCTTCGGGATGAAATAAGCCGATCAAATGTTCATTCAGCTATTAAATTACATTTCCATCCTGTAAGGTTCCATTTCCCTTCTCTCTGGTGAGATCGACTGATGTGATGGATAACTTCCAGTGTCTTTCTTACAGGGATTGTGCAGTTCTAGCTTCCAAGGATTCTCCAAGTGCTGGTGGACAAGGTTTTAGTTTATAAGATTTTTCAAATAACAAAGAATAAAATGAGACTCCTTCAGGTAACTAGTTGGTTTTGATTTAACAGCAGTCTTTTGGGAATAAAATGAAACAAGATATTGAATGATGGGAGGAAACTGGCTTTTTTTTTCAAAGTTGAGTTGGAACACCAAGTTGGTGGAATACAAAAACAAATAAACAAACACCAGAAAACAAAATACAAAGAAAACCAATCCTTGCACAAAGAAAACCAATCCTTGGGCAAACAAGTAAGTTGTGATGTGATTAATGCTATCTAGGAAAGGAAAGATATCATTCTGGCCACAAGGGGGCGGGCACATTGTTCCACGAAGATAAGGAGGAAGATAACACTGAGTCAGGAAAACAATCAATTGGTCTGTGAAAGCCACACCCTTCCCAGTTGTGAACACCCACACATGAGGAACAGTCTTTTTGTTGTTGAGGCAGTGATTTCTCCTGCCCCAAACGTTCTAGGTCCAACCACATGGGAAGCATCAAATAAGTTAATTAGATGCCAATAGCCACACAAAGACAGACCTCACTTCTGACCCCAACTGCAATCTAGATTTGTCTTCAGTTAGTTCTTTGAGTGGACAACAAGTGATATCAGTTTTAATAGGATCCCACTCTAAACTGAACTCTAAACTGATACTTTTAGGAAGTTAAATTAATTTCATCTATAATTGTGAAAATTTGAGCTTTTTTTTTTTTTTTTTTTTTTTTGGTATGGATTCAAGAAAATTGTCCACTTCTAGCAATCCTTTAAAAGTTTTCAGTTATTTAAACTTGCACACACTGTTTTTCTGTGAGGGATGACACATTACAGATACTGCAAAGAGCGACGGGAGACAGGAGCCTGTCTTCTGTTAGTCGCCTTTAGGGTCAAACCCTAAGAGGAGTTTGTAGATGGAATACAGACGATTTCTTTCTTGGGTGGATGGAAGAGGACTCTCTCACCATCTCTAGTGAGGACTTCCACATATGGGACCCAAACTGCCCACCGTGAAGAATGCTCTGTGGGAGACGTTAAGGAAAATGAGAGAGTATAGTGGCCAGAGACAGACACAGGAGGACAAATGCTGGTTCAGATCTTGTTTTGTCTACTTACCAGTTGTGTACTTTGGGTGACATTACACAAAACTGCCAGCTTCAGCTGTTTAATGGGAATTGTACCTCCTTGTCTGGGCTATTGTAATATTTAAACTTTGTAATAGGCATTAGTTTAATCCTAAGCCTGGTGGCATAGTCCTATAATCTTAGATTTTTGATTCAAAGCCAACTTAAGGGCAATTTAATAAGAGTCTACACCAAAATTAAAAAAGCAAAACCAGCCAAACTACTAAACCAAACCAAACCAAACCAAACCAAACCAAACCAAACCAAACCAAACCATAGCAACTCAAAACCAAGTCTGGAGATGCAGTTCAGTGGTGGAGTAGTACCCCTTTAGAATGAGCAAAGCCCCACAGTTCAGTCCCCACTCCTGGGTAGAGTAGAGACTTCCTGTCAGTTCCTCATAGAGTTGCTATTGTTTCTCCCACTATTTTTCTTTCCAAATCCCTTTTGCCCTCTTTTTCTTCCTTCTTTCAGACAAGATCTTGTCATAAAGACCTGGCTGGTCACACCGTTACTATACCAGCCTCAAATCTGAGACCCTCCTGTTTTGTCTCCTGAGTGCTGGGATCTCAGGTGTACCATCATGCTGGCTTTGTTTTCTTCGCTCAGCACACCAACATTCCTCAGGAGTTAACTCATGTCCCCATCCTGCAGATGATACTTTCTGTATGTTAAAATCTGTGGAGGACCCAGCAGCTATCCAGATAGCTAATGCTAGTTTCTGAGTTCTCTAGAACAATCAGCAGCCTTAGAAGAGGCAGCACCTGTCAGCTACAGATCAGTTCTGGTACCTGCAGATGGCCACCAAGATCTTAAGGCTATTTGGTGATCTTATGGCTAGGCCAGAGAGAATTTGTGACAGCAGGTAGCCATAAATGCTGCATTGAAATACTTTCTATATCAAGCTTGTTTTGGTTAGTTTTATGTGATCATGCATTGTGTCACATCAGCAGACCTGGAAGGGTATCCAGAGACCTTGTGATACCTGGGGAATAGGTTTCCATGGAGCTGGGAAATAGTTTGAATCTGCTGTTGTCTTTAGCAGGCTGATTATGGGTGGTCCTGTTGGCTTCTGGCTTGTGTCTCACTCTTCTCAGTGGGTAAATGAGTTTTGTTAAGATCAAGGCATCATGTTTGGAATGTGCCCTCATCCCTGATTCCCTTCCTCAGGTTGGCTGCTAACAGGGACCTAAACAACAACAACAAAGCTTTTAATTTGGTTCCTTCAGGAGAACTTACATTAAAAAAATCTTTAGGAAGATTGGGTACGATACTTAGAGCCACGAGGAGAAGAAGGGTCCTGTGTCCTCTTCCAGCACCCACAAATACCCAAAGCCTTCAACATATGCACACATACTCCAAATCCATGACCAAGCAGTTCTTAAGTCTTCCTAACAACACTTCTTTGTGCCAAAGAGTGTTCATGAATCAGTTCCACATGTTTGTGGCCTTATCAGTCAAGTGTGAAGGGTGCATATTCATAGAATATGGCAGCTTGGTTCTGATTATTTAGAGTTTGTTTTCACAAACCGGATGCTTCCAAAAGTAAATAAAGACATTAAAAGATTTATAAAGAGACTGTCACATATTCTGAAGTGCAAAGTGTAAATGGATTTTTATAGGCACATGGATTTCATTTCTGGGATAATATGCATGAATTTAAAAATTAAAAGGAAATGTGCTGGCTACAATGTGTTTTTAGTTCTCATTTAGTTGTTGGAAATAATCAAAGTTGCCTAACGTATTCAACACAGGGGAGAATCGGCCCTCCTGTGATGTCATTGGAATCACCAGATAATGATTAATATTGCTTGATAGTGGTGTTTCCCTAAAGAAAGCAACGGCGTGACGCTTGCAGTCTGAGTTCCTAATTTTAATTGAATCTCATGGGATTTCTAGCCAGACTCATCCCTTTCTGTGTAAATGTCCTGGCTGGTCTATGTGGCACACTGCTTGTTTCTTCCTCTGGGCCAGCAGCAGCATGGCCAGGGGAAACTGTTGAGACATCAGCATGATATTTACATGTATTTGCATGAAGGAAGATGAGGACTAGTGCTAGGTCCCCCTGGCTCCATGGATGGATCCTATCAAGCGTGTAAGGTAACAACAGCATCCGGGTCATCCTGAGAACCCATCAAAGTTCAACCAGCCCCGTCAAGAACGCAGATAGCATTTTGTTTTGTCGTGATGACACAGCTTTAGGGAATTGTTCACATCACACTGGCTCAGCTTCAGGAGAAAGTTTGGCTGCAGAAGTTTCATTTTGTTTAGTTCAGCAGAAGCAAATTAGTTTAAAAAAATTTGTTTTGGGGCAGGTTTTACTAGCAGCTGTGAGATTATTGATGACTGTAATGCAGTAAAACAGGGCGGTAATGCAAGGCAGTCAAGGAATAAGTTTCTTGTGGAAGTTTAATATACATGAAAGTAATAAATGATCTATCCACTTCCGTTTGTTTTTATCAGTGTGGAGGAGCCTCAAGACACACTACTCCTTTATTTAAAAATATAATTGCCATACCTTCATGTATCTGAAGAAAGTATTAAAGCTTGTAAAAGAAGTGACAAGTATTTAATACCCATTAGATATCAAATCTGTAGTTAGTAATTAATAAGTACTGCTGGATTATTATCAAATTAGATATTGGGTAGGAGCAATAAATAAATATCTTCTGCCTACTTGCCTGGATCCTGGTAGGTATGAAAGCATTTGTTTGAGATTTTATTTTGGTATCAAGATGTAGAAGAAAAATTGGGAAATAGAGCAAGTTACTCGTGTAGATCCATATCTATCTATCTATCTATCTATCTATCTATCTATCTATCTATCTATCTATCTGCATGCAAAGGTACACATATCACATATATTTTCTGATTTTGGCTTTCATAATGTAGATAGTTAAAACCTTATTGTCAGACTTTGCTGTAGGTCTACAGTATCCCTGAAAGCATTAATTTCATATGTAGTCTGATTCATAGATTATGTTATTTTGATTCTTCAAAGACTCAAGAGTTTAACCTGATGCAGCAGCTCTTCATTCTGATCCTAAGCACTGCTAGGTGAGGGTGGCGTTGTGGAAACACCTGACTTGCTTAGGCAGCCTGTGTGAAACCTGGATGCTCACAGCTTTGAGATTCATTTGCTGTATCCTCACTGCTCTTCCCAATAAGTGCTTTTTGCTGTTTTTTTTTTTTTTTTAATTGTGGTTTGGAACTCAGTTGAGAATGAGGAAAACAACCTGATGTTTGCAAGAGAAGAAAAAAATGGTTGTCTTTGAATGAAAACAGAGCAGGCCTTGACTTTCCTGGGCATCAAGTTCAAATACACTCAGGAGGTCTGAGTCTTTCGCAAGCACTAAGCCCACTCAAGGGTGTACAAAGTGCCAGACCACCAAAGCTCCTCAACCTATCTGAAATCCAGAGTTCTGCTCATGTTGGTAGAGGGAAGAAACTGCAGTCATGGTGTCAGAACAGCGTGGGGGCAGAGTGTGGTTCCTGTATTCAGCAAGGAATCTGCTGCTATGGCAGGGTTGACTGGGGAAGCTTCTCTACAAAGCCTCATGCTTTCCATCTGTAAAATGGGTCTGTTCCACAGGATAGCCAGTAATGATATCATATAAGCACCTTTAGCCCAGGGTTCTAGATGACCAATTACTGGCTGCTATCACTTAATTAGAAAATTACATTTTTGGGCTCTTTTTGAAATACACATGGAACTTTTGTTTTTGGATTGATGTGATGTGGTTGATCTAATTGGGCAAATAAAGTTGACATACAACTTGCTGTTAGCTGCTTTCTGCCTCAGACGAGCACCTTATAAAGAGGAAAGGTTGCTTTGGGCTCACAGTTCGGATGATTCCAGTCTGTGATTAATTTGATCACTGTTTTTGATCTGGGAGGAGACAGAGCATCATGGCTCAGAACACCCAGAACACCGACATTATTAGCAACTAGAAAGAAGGAAGAGACAGAACAGGGGCCAGGGTCCCACATTCCTCCTCATGGCTGTGACTAAAATGACCTAAAGACCTCACACAAGGCCCACCTGCCAATGGATCCACTACCCCTAAGAGTGCCAAGGCTTGTGGACTAAGCTGTTCATACAACGGTCTTTGCAGGCATTCTAGATCCTAACTACAGCACCTACTCTCTGAATTCCAGGCTTGAGGAACACAAGACTGACAACACAGCATCTGTATACATCTATATACACCCTGCATCTGGGACCAGGAGGCCTGTTCGCTCTTCCTGTGCTTAAATTTTCCCAGTGGCAGACTGGCAGACATGCAAACACTAGTTTACAGTGGTTTACATAAAATACTTGTAGGTACAAGTATTAAGCAAAGGCATGAAAACATACATATCTAAGTATTGAAAATACTCACCAAAGTGGTCAGTTAGCAATTTTAAAAATTTAAGTATGTGTATGTATATGTGTGTATGTGTGCATGTAGTATGCAATGAGCCACCTCCTAGCCCCTGGAACAGGGTTTTTTTTTTTTTTTATTTTAGATTTATTTTTTTTTATTATATGTAACTACACTGTAGCTATCTCAGACACACCAGAAGAGGGCGTTAGATCTCATTATGGATGGTTGTGAGCCACCATGTGGTTGCTGGGATTTGAACTCAGGACCTTCGGAAGAGCAGTGCTTTTAACCACTGAGCCATCTCTCCAGTCCCTGGAACAGGTTTTAAAAAGTACCATGCATTGCAAATTCCTAAAAAGACTGGTGTCTCAGTAGCTGGTTCCACAGTAGCAGTCTTTCATTTGGAAGGTTGACAACTCAGCAGCTCTTGTTCAGTTCACAAGGATGGGTGTACCAGTAGTCCTGATCTATTATGGAATTCTAGAAGGTTCCTGGTGAGCTGTTCGTACTTGGTCCATTATGGAAACACTGGCTCTGATAACAGCGAAGGAATCAGAAGTAGCAGCAATTAGCAGTGGTGAGATGGAAGGCAGAGCTTACACAATGTTCTTCCTTCTGAAATCCCCCTTTTATCTGGGCCACTGGAAGGTGCCATCTGCAGTAAGGGCAGGTCTTCCGACTCAGTCAAGGCTATCAGGCCAATTCCTCAGGTAAGGTTCCCTACACAGGTCACTAAGTTGTGGCAAGTGGACATCAAAACCAACCACAACACAGGCTGCATTTGTAAATCCCCAGATCCCAGGATTCAAGAAATCAAAATTACAACTCTGCATTTTTTTTCTGCTGACTTTTCCCCCCTAGTGTGAAATTCCTCCCTTCCTTTTTCTATACTTCGAAAATTTTAGATAAGGCCTATATTCATTAAGTGAGAGAAAAGTTTGAATTTCTACTAAAAAATACAGTGCAGGAAGAATAAGGAATAGAGATCAAATAGAATTATTCAAGTTTAAGATATTAAAAATGAGACTTTGAAATTAGAAATAAAGGTTAAAAAATCAAAAAATATAATAAAATAAAGAAAAAGAAGAAGAAGAAGGAGAAAAAGAAGAAAAAAGAGAAAGAAAAAGAAAAGAGGAGCCGGGCGGTGGTGGCGCATGCCTTTAATCCCAGCACTTGGGAGGCAGAGACGGGCAGATTTCTGAGTTCCAGGCCAGCCTGGTCTACAAAGTGAGTTCCAGGACAGCCAGGGCTACACAGAGAAACCCTGTCTCGAAAATAACAACAACAAAAACAACAAAAAAAGAGGAAGAAGAGCAAGAAAAAAGAGGAAGAAGAGCGGGAAGAGGAAGAAGGGAAAAAAAGAAAAAAGAGATGGCAGAGGAGGAAGAGGAGGATGAGGAAGAAGGTGAAGAAAGAGAAGAATAAGAATAAGAATAAGAAGAGGAAGAGGAAGAAGAAGAAGAATTTTCAAGGGGAGATTTTAATTTTTAAAAGAGAATGTATCTTTGGATTTTTAAAGAGAAAAACGGAGGACACATGTTTTAGATTTTTACAATGTAAACACTTCTAAGTATGAGTGGGGCCTGAGAACAATGACATCTTTAAGAAGCACTAGAGGCAGAAAAACAATGACATGTTAAATACATTTAAAAACGTTTTTAGCTGACGACTCATTTTTAGTATCTCTCCAGTACTAGGGCATCCTCTCCTTGTCCTCTCTGCCTCCTTCTCACACCTCCTTTTCTTTCTTTATATATATATATATATATATACATATATATATATACATATATATATTATATATATATGTATATATATATACATATATATATTATATATAATATATATATATGTATATATATATACATATATATGTAATAATATATATATTATTACGTATTTTCCTCAATTACATAAAACACATGAAACTGAAGAAGAACGAAGACCAAAGTGTGGACACACCTCATTTTCTTACTCAAAGCAATAGGCCCAAGAGATCTTAAGTCTGTAAGTCTGCATGTTGCATGCAGCGCCCCCTCAGGTCAGAAGCAGAGGCAGGTTAAACCCAGATCATCTGCAAGGGCAGCCAGGGCCACCAACCCATTCGTGGGTTTTGATGCATTCAGATTACTGAAATGTGACTGCCAGGGCTACAGGTGCCACTAAGCTCCACTCCCACTTTATTGTTTTCTTTTTTCCCTTACATGTTAGAGTTTTCAAGCATATAGTCTTTTTTAAAATATATATATTGTGTGCTTGAATGATTCTATTTGTCCATTTGTTCTCTATTTTTCCTATACCATTTTGAGTAGGAATTCATTTTTTCCCCTTCGTATTTAATAAATATGAACTTTTGGTTGCTCAACTAGTGAAGAACCAAAAGCAAAAACAACACAAAACAAAACAAACCAACCAAAAGCAAGCAGAAACCTCCAACAACAACTCACCTCTCAAAACTGGAAACATTCTATAGATCTCTTCAGGCTAGGTAGGGATGCTGAACCTGAGTTTAAGTTTCTACAAGGTCCATAAAAACATCTTTCAAACTGTTGAATGTATTGTGAAGGAAAATAGATCTGAAATAGATATTAAAAAAACTCACTAGGAAGATTTAAATCTCCAAATTCATTTCATTTGCTACCACATGCATGTGTGGGATGACTTATGCCATCTAGAAGGATATGCAGAATCTTAATCTTCCATTCCCATGGACGCACGCTTCCCTCATATTTTCATCTTTCTCTCTCTCTCTC
The DNA here is from genome assembly GCF_978045245.1 of Mus caroli. Taxonomy (NCBI): domain Eukaryota; kingdom Metazoa; phylum Chordata; class Mammalia; order Rodentia; family Muridae; genus Mus; species Mus caroli. The sequence goes on along the minus strand of NW_028227257.1, from coordinate 32,532,733 downwards.
TCTCTCTCTCTCTCACACACACACACACACACACACACACTATCTAATATGTACATTTATTACATATATGTATATACTTAAATTGTCGAAGTTCTACACATGAGAGATAATGTGACATTTGATTTTCTAAGTCTGCGTTATTTTACTTAATGTGGTGATTTCTAGCTTATTTTATTTTCCCACAGATGACAGACATAGCTTTGTTCTTCCTTATGATTGAATGAAAGTCCATTATACTTATGTGAATTTTCTTAACCCACTCATCTATTGATGAGTGTCTATGCTAGTTCCCCATCCTAGCTATTGTGGATAGCATAGCAGTTATCATGGATGGACCAGTATGATTGCAGTGGGCTGACTCGGGTCCTGTTGGGTATGTACAGGAGTGTGTTAGCTGGATCTTATGGATGCTCTACTTCAGGTTTTCAAGGGACCTCTGTATGCTTTCTACAGAGAGCATAGTAGTTCATATTCCTGCTAGTTGTGGATAGACTCTCCTTCCCTCCAATATCTTCACTAGGGGTTTAAAAAACTGATAGTCGTTCTCATTGGGATGAAATGATCTTTCCATGTAGTTTTGATTTGTGTTGTCTTAATGGCTAAGGGCGGTTACATCTATTGCTCATTTGTTCTTCACCTTTAATGAAGTATCTTATCATTTCTATTTCTTGGTTAGATTATTTTAAATTTTTGGTCTTTTGATTTGTCTTTTTTTTTTTTTTTTAAAGACGGTTTTCTGTGTAACCTTAGCTCTTCTGGAATTCTCTTTGTAGACCTGGTGGGCCTTGAACTCACAGAGATCCGCCTGCCTCTGCCTTCCAAGTGATGGAACTAAGAGCATACACCACCGCTGCCTGGCTAATTTTTTGAGTTCTTGACATAGTCTAGATATTAATCTCTATGAGACACACAGTTTGCATGAACATCTCTCCCATTACACACAGTCTCTAATCCTGATGATTCTTGGTCTGCTGGGGAGAAGCATGTCATTTCTTGTGATTATTTCCAGAGCTACCAGGTCCTTTCCAGATTTTGTTTTAAACCTAAGCTTTTGTCTTGCAGTGTGTTCTCTCTGTTTTTCTCCAGCAGTTTCAGAGTCTCAGGGCTTACTCATGTTAAAGGGTTGAGCTCATTTGAGTTGGTATCTGTACAGGGTGAGAGTGAGAGACAGGAAACTAGTTTAACAATTTTACATACAGATGTACAATTTCTCAGTAACATTTATTGAAGAGGAAATCTTTGCCCTGCTCTACATGATTGAAACCATAGAAACAAGTCAGATATCTGCAGTTGGGTGGGCTTATTTCTTGGTTCTCTCTCCTACGTTGTTGGTCAACATGCACCATTTTTTGTGTCAGGGGAATTTTACTCCTTCAATTCAGAAGTAACACTCAAAATCAGGGATTGAGACACCCCCACTATTGCTCCTCTGTTCAGAGGTTACTTATTAACTTATTATTCTAGCTACTTGTTCTTACAGTGTTCTGTGCTTCCATATACATTTTAGTGTCTTTTTCTACTTTTTTTTTTTGAGAATGTGTTGGAACTCTGACGGGGATGAGGTTGAATCCCTTTTTGTAGTCTAGAGACGTTTACAATATTAGTTCTGCCATCCATGGGGACATGGGGGTCCCTACCTCACTGCTGTCCCCACTTTCTTCAGTCACCTCTGCTTGCAGATCCATCTCAGTGACCCCACTTTGATTTCTATCATGAGGGCTTTCTTTCTTTTTTTTTTTCCTCCAGAATCTGGCTCTGCATCTTTCATGCAGTCATCGTTCTCTCTCTAGTGATGTGTACATCAATTGATTTGGTTGCCAACGAACACTGCCTTTCTGAAAATTCAAACTGTCTATCATGGAGTATTTTCTTTGTGTGTAACAGTTTGATTGTCTTATGCTTTGCTGAGGTGTTTTGGGAGTGGGGTTGGCCTAGTCTCCTCTAGGAGACTAGGTTGGCAATGGCTTTTTCATGTTTTAGTGCTATGAAATGATTTAGGAACTGTTCTTGGCTTTCTGCATTTGGAAAAGTTCGTGTAAAATTGGTTTTCCCTCTTTTTTGTTTCTTAAACTTCACCAGACAAGCCACCTGGGGCTGTACTTTTTTTTGAGTAAATTTTGATTTTACAGTAACATTTCATTTAAGATTTTCTTGAATTGTTATTATAAAGTTAACCTGAATTTTATTTATCTTTCATATCTGTTAGGTTATCATTTGAGTTAGTTGTTCATAGTGTACTTTCATCTGCTGGACCCCCACTTTCATTCCTTAGTTTGGTAATTTGTGTTTTGCATTCTGCTTTTCTTGCTTCCCAGGGCCAACTTTTAGCTTTCTAGATTCTTCTCTGTTTTATGTTAGTTTTCTGTTTCACCAACTTCCATTAGCTTATTCATCTTTTCTTTGGGTTTCACCATTGTCTTCTTTTTCTCATTTTGTTCTTTTCAGAAATATTCATTTAAAGCCAGACATTTCCTTCTAATTGTGGCTTTCTCTGCAGCCCACAGGTTTTGATAGATCATAGTTTTGTGACTACTTGGCTCTGTTTACTTTCTGATTTCTACTTTGATTTCTCCCGTCCTTTTGCCGGAGCCCTTAAAAAGAGCAGCTGACTTTGCAGACACGAGGGCTTTCAGTCATTATTTTAATATTAGTTTATTGCTTGAATTTTCTCTGTCTGGCACATATAACATCTCTTATTTAAAATCTCATCACAACTTTCCATAGGTTTGCTTTGTTTGAGTTTTTCTTCTAGAGAGGTGATTTTCCAAGCTGCTCAAGTTGAATTCAAGGGATCTGTATGTTTTAACCTCCTGAGTAGATACTTTTGTATTTAAATCCACCTTTCTAACTTTTCACATGAACTGAAAAAGAATGTATACCCTGCAATAGCCAGTATGTGATAACAGTGCTATGTATCAATGCCTTGCTTGGATCTGTACTGGCTTTTGTTTTTCTTTCTGTTTTTGTTTTTTTTGTTTTTTTTTGTTTTGGTCTGTTCTATTGAGCATCACTATAGCCTCTCTTCATATGTTGCTTTTCTCAGCCTCCACAATCCTTCATAAATCTGAATATTATGTCTCTAGGTATCTCAAGTATGTCACCTGCCACAGTTTCTGGCTCCTCTGCTTTGTAGATTCCAGATGTATTATATGATACATATTTCGTCTGTGTCCCATATGTCTCTATTTTTACCCCCATGCCTTATTTGGTTAATTTCCACTGATGTTACTTTTAGCTGATCAGTTCTCTACATTAGAGTCCATCTGTTTTGCTTGTACCTTCAGTGTCTTCATTTTTTTGGTACAGAAGCTGCCTGTAGCTTCTTTAGTTTTAATTATGTGCTGAACCCCCCCTCTATGTCTTAGAGATGTTTTTCACACTTATTTTAACCTTTTCCAAATACCATGGCCTGCTTTTTCTTTCTTCAAGTTTGTAATATTGTCATTTAGTCATGTCTTCTAGAATGCCTGGAGCTTTTTATTTGGTATCAGACTTTATATATGATGCATTTCAGGATGATCGAAGGCTCTGGACAGATTTATTTTCTAGATCGTCTTTCCCTGTGTTTTAGAAAGACATTTTATTTGCTTTTCTCCTTTTTTTTCTTGAACCAGCTTCTCATGACTTAGCTTGATTTGACTAAGAACTCACCATCTTTCTGCCTCAACAGGTGTGCATTATCACATCTGGCCCTTTGGACAGGTTTGGAGAGAAGAGAGACCATGCTAGCTTGGTGAAGCTTGGTCATTTGCCCTGGTGTGTTCCATTCTGCCTTACCCTTTCTCCAAGGGAATAAGCTGCAGGGCTCCACCAGATAGCCACAGAAGTTTTCTAGAACACTCTCTCTCTCTCTCTCTCTCTCATCAGACCCCAAATCCTGATTTTTTCTTCAGTTTTGTGAGGCTGCTCAAAGTTCATATCACCTCTCGGATTTCAGTGTTCACTCTCTGCTCCTCATTCCTGGTTGGGGGGCCCCAGGTTACTGCTTTGGAGTCCATAAATCTCTTAAGGAGAAAGATTTATTTTTTTCTGTCTTAAGTCATGGATGCTCACTTTTTTTTTTTTTTGCTGTATTCACAATTCTTTTATCTCTCATGACATTTTACATATTTTTTCCAACTTTTGTTTTTTCCATAGGGAATTTTTATGTGTCATAAGGTAGTTCAACATGGGCAGAATCATTTGTGAGCTGTTCTTTAGTAAAAAATTATTTGTATTGCTCAACTTTTAGGTCCCAGATCTGAGACTCTGGATGGCTTTGCTGAGGCGTCATGAAGTGCAGTCTCAGAGTTTGAATCTGGTCTTCTGACAGACCCTTATACCACGTGCATCTGAAGACTGTCACTTCAACTAGAGCAACAAAGAGCATGCTGGGAGCTAAAGAGTGAGCTGGAAGATGGCTGCCAAGCCAACAGAGGCTTGCAAGCTTGTTCATCTTAGCTAGTGTTTGGTGGTTTTGCCCTAAGCTTGGTTGAAGCCATATTTCTAGTGAGACAGTATTCCCAATTCATTTATATTTGTTTATGAACACAATATGAGACCTGAAGATACACCCATGACACCATAGCCACAACAGGTTTGAAGAGGTATAGTAGCAGGCAACCGTTCAGGTAATATTGATCTCTAGCAGTTGATGGTGAAAAAACTGGGCAGTGACATATACTGCCTTTGGGAAAGGTATGCTGTGCTGTAAACTATAAGATAACTAACTCAGCCTAGGAGGAAATAAGCACTTAATTCATAGCAGCAGGAAGCACAAGCCAGAAAACTTTGTTAGAATATCTTTTCTTTTGTAGAAAGCCAACAGAAACCACCAATTGTTTGTTTTTTGTAGTGCTGGGGTTAGACCCAGAGTCTGATGTGTGTGAGGCAATCGTTCCGTCCCACTAAACCACCATGTTTTAAGTACATACCACGATCCTTTAACAACTCTTTGAACTTTGATCTTCTTAGCTGGAAGCTATGCAGATAACACAACCTATGGGGGTATAGGTATCTTCATATTAGATATGGGTACAAGAAGCCCCACTGTGGGCTTAAATACCATCTATGCCCTCCCATTCAACTGCCAAATAATCTATAAAAGCTGTTTGTTTGATATTCCTGAGTTGCATGTCATACTCTGGGGAGAATCATTGGAACTTAATCCCTCAATAGGAAGAACATTTTTTTTCTTTATTAGACATTCATTTTTTGTTCTTAGCATCTGGACGTGCATTCAGTGACCCTTTGACAAAAAGTGGGGCAGGCTGTTGAGATTTCTTGGTGTACTGGTGTATTTGCTGAATTTGAAATATAGAAAAAGTTGGATCATCATGTTGCAACAATAAAAAAATTCTATTTTTGAGCATGTCATCTTAGTTGTCCAGATTCTTAAAACACAAATCTCAAGCCATTAATGGAAATGGAAATGGATTTGACAGAACAAAATTACCCTGTGAGTAGCAATGAAGAAGGAAAGGAAAAAGAGAAAACCACAGTGGGAACAGAATTGACTAATCCAAGTGAACAGGCGTGAACAGAAGCACTGTATTCAGAGCTGGCTAGTGTTCTAACAGCCCCAGAGAGCCTTGGAGAAAGGTGCTACCCAAGGCATAAATGAAAGGGATATTTTCCCACATTTCTCATGTCCTTTTGCTGACCTTGGTCATAAAACATATAGGGCTTCAGATTACTGTCAATTAAATTATATTGCAGGAGACCTTAAAACAGTTGCTCTTGGGAACTTAGGAGAGAATCCACTGGCATCTCCCAAGACCTTGTTTTCCCATCATTTTTGATATCTGATCGTTCTGGGAGTGGGATTTCTGGATTTGTGGAAGAGAAGCGTGAAGACTATGGACCCAGTCATACCCTTATCAGTCATTCTGAGCAGAGACTTCACGTTCTCCCACTATTCACTTTCTCCCAGGGAAGACATCTGCAGTTCTAGTCATCTTGGTTGTCCAGATTTTCAGAGTTCCACTCTGAAAGCTGTCCAAAAGCTGGACTGTACACCTCTAAAATCATTTAAAGTGGTTATGTGAACACTGCATTAAGAGGCTGAGAATTTGGGGTTACCAGTTCTCTGGAGCCCCACATTGGGTGTTCAGCACCTGGCAGTGAGTCCCGGATGACAGACACTCCTAGTTGCTGAATAAAGGTGTATGTGTATGGGTGTGTATGTGGTGTGTGTGTGTGTGTGTGTGTGTGTGTGTGTGTGTGTGAATAGGTTGCCTAGAAAATATCAATATGCCAAGTGGGAAAGAAGTATGTAGACAAGGAGAGGGAATAGCTACTTGAGTGAATAGAAAGGGTTGTGGGCCAAAGAGCTTTTTCCCCTATAGGGGCTAGCACCAACTTGATCTTGCCATACACATTTGTTAGCTAGTCATCATCTCCAGGTCTGCAACATTGTCAAAGGAGGAAAGATTTGTTTCTCAGTCTTTGAGCACATGCCTTCCAGAATAGCTTGGAGGGATCTGGCTTCCAGGAATGTGAGCGAAGTTTCTAGCAGCAGTCTGTGGTTTGGTGTCTAGTTACCTGATGAAACTCTAGGGAGTTTATCCTGTGACAGACAGCTTTTAAGAGGCACGCTCCTCAGTAATTACTCCTTCCAGGCTTTATGTCCTTCTATAACTCCTCCTGACATTGAATAAGCCTGATCTGTGCCACCAACATAACCTTGAAGAAATAACAGCAAGTGATGTGTGTGTGTGTGTGTGTGTGTGTGTGTGTGTGTGTGGTGTGTGTGTGTGTGTGTGTGTACGTGCATATGCATGCAAGTGTATGTGTGTGCACGTGGAGACCAGAGATTTATGCTGGATGTTTACCTTAATCATTCTCTCCTTTTAAAAAATAACATCTATCTATCTATCTATCTATCTATCTATCTATCTATCTATCTATCTATCTATCTATCTATCAACTTGTGACAGAATCTGTTACTGAGCCTGGAACTTGCTGATTGGCTAGACTCTCCAGCCAGTGAATTTCAGGTTTCTTCCTGTTCCCTGCACCCCTGAGAAAAGGGGTTGCAGTTAAGTGCCACTGAACTTTGCTTTTTACATGGATGCTGGGGATCCAAATTCAGGTCTTCATGCAAGCATTTTAGGGGCTGAGCTACCTTACCAGCCTCCAGTAGCCTCTGATTTTGAGATTGGTTTATAAAGGACACATTCCTGTTTTGCTTCTGATGGGCCTATATGTTCTGAGGGAAGCCAGGTTCCATGTCATGAACATACTCAACCTGTGTTTGGGAACTGACATCCGCTGATAGCCAAGCTGAACCCTAGCTTTTATTTTTGTAAAATGTGAATAATCCATCACATTTCAGGGTTGATGAAAATTTGATGATATAATCTGTGCCAAGTGTTGAATACATTCTCCATGTGGGCAAGTTTTCTTATTATAACTCATGATAGGTGCATATTAAATCACTCAAATTATCTCCAGGTGAACACAGAGTTTTATAAAATTTAGAATTTTAAAATCAAATCTTTGTAATAAGTATTGCTGGACACATTTATTTACGTCAGATTCTTTTTTAAAAAAAATATTTATTTGTTTTTTATTTTAATTATATGAGTACACTGTTGCTTTCTTCAGACACACCAGAAGAGGGCATTGGATCCCAGTACAGATGGTTGTGAGTCACCATGTGGTTGCTGGGAATTGAACTCAGGACTTGTGGAGGAACAGTCAATGCTCTTAAGTCCTGAGCCATCTCTCCAGCCCAGATTATTTCTTTAGAGTGTGTTTACTAGAATGTATTAGAAACTGCTAGCATGAAGGTTATGGAATATTACCTGTAAGTTGGCCCTTCTTATTCTTATCATACCAGATTCATCAAAAACGGAAGAATAGGTGTACAAGAGCCCATGTTACTGTGTATGAGGAAATCCCAGTTCTAAAAGAAGGGCTTAGGAAGAGAAAGATTTGGATTTAAAAGCAAAAAAAAAAAAAAAAATCCAATATAACCCCCCTCCCCCTTGGTTAGCCATGATGTACTGTCCTCAGTCTGTGAGCTGAGACAGACCTTTCCTCCCTTACGTTGCTTTTGTCAGGTATTTTCCATAGCAGGGAGTACAGTGACTAATATGGAAATATGGGGCTGTTGCTATGACTGTAACTCACAGGCTTATGGAACTAGTTTGCAAAAAGAAGTGGGACAGTTTGGACCTGTCCTGTGGGTTGCACAGACTCTAAAGTGCTGTAATCAGAGCCTAATTGTTCCTTTGGGTGGGTGGATGCAAAGCAGATTGCTGATGGATTAGAGGATACCAGGGTCTGAAGAGATGGCTCGAGGATTAAGAGTGAATGCTCACAACTGCCTATAACTTTAGTTTAGGGGATCTGGTGTCTGTGTTCTCTACAGGCACTGATAAACACACACACACACACACACACACACACACACACACACACACACATACGAGAGAGAGAGAGAGAGAGAGAGAGAGAGAGAGAGAGAGAGAGAGAGAGAGAGAGGGAGAGGGAGAGGGAGAGGGAGAGGGAGAGGGAGAGGGAGAGGGAGAGGGAGAGGGAGAGGGAGAGGGAGAGGGAGAGGGAGAGGGAGAGGGAGAGGGAGAGGGAGAGGGAGAGGGAGAGGGAGAGGGAGAGGGAGAGGGAGAGGGAGAGGGAGAGGGAGAGGGAGAGGGAGAGGGAGAGGGAGAGAATACTTAAATGAGGTTGAATTCAAAACTTAACAGACCAAGTTGTTTGGTGGAGGCAACTTCTAGTTATCATAACATCCAGGCTGTCTCATGGTTTCTGCTTTCTGGTCTTATCCAGCACCAACATTGCAGAAGCCACTAAAGCCAGGCATTGTGTAGTGGGGTTCGAGTCTCTAAAAGAATGACTGGAGAGGCTACTGTATGAAACCATGAATAAGAAACCTAAGTTGCAATGGAGACCACAGGACATTGGACATGCCAGGGCAGCGGGATGTCTGTCTGGGAAAGCTGCAAGCACAGAATAGAATTAGCTCCACTGAGAGCTACAGGTGCTTTAGGCAGCAGAGTAGGAGGTGTATAGCTAGCTACCCAAGGCTGTTGAGGCCACTGCAAGTCCTAGGTGACAGACATGGCTGGAGGTTTGGTGGTTTCTCTGGTGAACTTCAGTCTTCTTTGGCCTCATCTTTTCTTGCTCTGTCCCCCAATTCCTCCATTTAGAATGGGAGTGTTTATTCTGTGCCATTGTATACTCTCTTCTCCTTCTCCTTCTCCTTCTCCTTCTCCTTCTCCTTCTCCTTCTCCTTCTCCTTCTCCTTCTCCTTCTCCTTCTCCTTCTCCTTCTCCTCCTCCTCCTCCTCCTCCTCCTCCTCCTCCTTCTCCTTCTTTCTCCTTCTTCTTCTTCTTCTTCTTCTTCTTCTTCTTCTTCTTCTTCTTCTTCTTCTTCTTCTTCTTCTTCTTCTTCTTCTTCTTCTTCTTCTTCTTCTTTCTTCTGTGAAAGCTTTCACAGTTAAAGGATTACCTTGACTCTCAAAGGAGAATTTGGATAACTTTTAAGAGTTTGGGGACACTTAGAGATGGACATAATGCATCTTTCATTATGAAATGGCCATGAACCTTTAGGTCCTGCTTTGGAAGGTTACGGTTTAGAAGTGTGTCAAGTTGGGAAGGGGTGGATTTGTGATGACTAAACTTACAGGACTTGAAGTCCTTTGAGACCCACCACTGTGGATGTCTGTGAGAGTCTTACCACAGAAGTTTAACGGGGGAGAGAAGACCTACACCAAATGTGAACACCACTACCCCATCTGTTATAGTTCCTGGCTGAATAAAATGGGAAAAAGGAAGAAACCAGCTAAGTACCTGCATTAATTTTGCTCTGCTTCATTGCTGTAAACCAGTGTGACCAGCCACCACATGCAGTGGCCACCAGGCCTTCCTGCCGTGATGCACCATATCCTGCCTTAAACCATGAGCCAAAGTCAATCCTTCTTTCCTTGAATTTATTTGCCAGGTATTTTGTCACAGCCAAGAGAAAAGTCACTAACACACCCCTTATTGACTTACTGGTTTCCTGTTGGATCTTTTCTACAACTTCTATTCCTTATTCTAGAGTTGTTTTCACTAACAACCTTTACTTTAAAAAAAAACTTAGTGTAGGAACAGGGAAGTACTGTAAAGATTATAGTACAATAGTCTTTAAGACCAGCTTGATGGGGCTACGGGTGTAGCTTAGTGGTGGTGCATTTGTCTAGAATGTGCAAAGCCCTGGGTTTAATCCTTAGTGCTGTAAGAAGCAAAACCAACACAGTGTGAGCAGATTTTATAAATTTATAAATCAACAATGTATTTTCACACATCTTCCTTGCCTATACTCCATCTCCACTGAGAATTAGCCATTATTTTGTCTTCCATCAGATGTGTTAGTTTTTATGTTATTCAGCTTCATATGAATGAACTATATGATTAGTGTTCTTTTATGTCTGGATTTTGCTCAACTTTATGTATGAGATTTATTTTTCCATTTTTCAAGACAGGGTTTCTCTGTGTAGCCGTGGCTGCCCTGGAACTTGCTCTGTAGAACAGGCTGGCCTCAAATTCAGAGATTTTCCTGTCTCTGCTTACAGAGTTCTGGGATTAAAGGTGTGTGTCACCATGCCTGGCTGCGATCCATTGTTTTATGGTATTAATAGTTGCTCTATTTAAAATATGTAGCAGTGCAATAGCATATTGTAAACAAAACAAAACAAAACAAAACACAATATCAAGCCAAAAAATACTCAACCCAACCCACAATTTATCCATCTTATTTTAGGCAATATGATCTCATTACTTCAAAGCATAACTATAAATTATCACCTTTAATTAGAATAGAGCATTGTTCACTGTGTTAATACCTTCCTATGATTTTCTGTCAATTTTCAAACCTATCTCACTTAAAGTAAGAACATAATGACCAAATTAAACCACCCTTCAAAGCCACTGTCATAGAATTTTTTTTTTTTAGTGACATAAACACATTTTCTATTCATTTTATTGAGGATGCTGAAACTTTATATATGCTTTTCTCAAACTCCCACAGGCAGTCATGGAAGCACTGTGATCAAAGATGGGGTTAAAAACTGGTTTGAATGTCTAGAACATTTACTCATCAATATTTTTCAGATGACATGAAATAATTGAAATAAGGAGTCTTATGTAAATTTTGAGACAACAAATAATTCATGATTGTTTCCTGTGATCACTTGAGACAGACAGAAAAGAACCCAATGGTTTGACAGCCTGCAGAACGGGTTCTTCAAAGGCGGGGCAGACAGCCATTGCTCTATTTTCTTTGGAAGCTATTTATCACTGTCAAACACATACAGTGGCTTCCTTTTTACCTCTGTTTAAACAAGAATATACTTTGCATCCTGACATTTCCCTGAAAACAGAGAGTTTCCTTTATTACCAGAGTATTTCAAGCTTCATATCCATTGTTATAAAGGCAAGCTAAGTTTTTTGAGGGTGGCTGTGTTGAACTATGTTAGTTCCTTATAAAGACTCGTGTTAGCTTTTTAAATGTGTATCCTTGGCAGTCTCTTCCTGTCTCAGTAAAACTAGACAATTGTTTATTTCCTATTATGTTCTTATTAAGCTCAACTTTAATCTGTAAGTAGTTATATCAGTTTTTATGTATGTGATCTGGCTCACTGACTCTTTAAGTATCACTATTCATGCATATCTCAGGAAAGAAGCAGTTTAAATATGAGTCACACCTGAAATTAAGATGACTTTCTTAGAATGTTGACCTAATCCTCAACTTTGTGTAGAAATTCCTGTTTAGTAATTGACTGACCTGTAGTCTTGTAACTGAGAATAAAATGGGTTACTTTCTATTTGAGGTAGGGAAATACGTTAGCGACTTTTGTCTGAGAAGAATGGTGAGAAAATGACTGACATATAATTATATATGTATACCATGTTCAGCCTCTAAGTCCTTAAAGTGACTTCTAAAATGATGAAAGGAAGTTTCATAAAGTTGACATACCCTTTCTTTTTCTTATATAGGAAATTCACTCAGAGTCATATTGTAAAAACGGTAGAAAATAAACACAACTGCATAGTAGAGAAAATTCCGTATAAATGTAGAATAATCATTAATTTGAATCCCAGACTACTACAGCTTGGTGACACTTAGGAGATACTTGAGTTTAGTGACTGGAAAGCCAGAGCCCCTGGACCAAACCTAACCAGTTGAGTATTACAAGAGTTAAGATTTGGTTGGACCCCAAGCCACACCCATATGTTTATAGGTTACCCACTGCTGCCGTTCTATGTCATATATGGGTGAATATTAGTGTCAGAGATGAAGCAACCTACAAAGCCTTAGATATCTGCCACCTGTCTCTTTACAGAAAACATTCATTGGTCCTTGTGCTAGATCCCAATATGGATTGGGTTATGCAGGAGAAGACTCTTCTTGACTGTATTGTGATTTGGCTGAGCCTCCCCACAAGGAGGCTACTGTCTATATGGAAAGAAAATTTATAGATATTAGTACAATCTGAAGTCTGAAAACTCATCATTTCCATGGTACGTATAAAAGACTAAAGGATCTCAATGGAGCCATAGGGAAGACTCCATGCAGAAGGTGAAATGCCTTTTGATGGATGATGGATAGGGTGTTTTTTTTTGGGGGGGGTTGTTTTTTGTTTTTTTTTACAAAGGGGAACATTTAATTGGGGCTGGCTTACAGTTTCAGAGGCTCAGTCCATTATCTTCAATGGTGGGAAGCATGGCAGCATCCAGGCAGACATGGTGCTCGAAAAGGAGCTGAAAGTTCTACATCTTGATCTAAAGGCAGCAGAAGGAGACTGTTTCACACTGGCCAGACTTGAGCCAATATATGAGACCGTAAAGTCTGGCCTCCACAGTGACACATTTCCTCTAAGAAGACCATACCTCCTCCTCCAATACTGCCACACCTCTTAGTAGTGCCACTTCCCATGGGCCAAGCATATTTAAACCACCACACGGAGGAAAGGTGGACCTACAAATAAATCTAGTTTGTGTGCCTCAGCCAAAAGGCAGGAAAATGGCTCAGCTAAAAACCTCAGGGAAGTGGCCTGAGGTCTTCTTCAGTCAGAAGGTCTGCAGAGCTGGAAGGGCAGGGTCTTCTTATTTCTTTCTTTCTTTTTTTTACTATACTTTTTAAAAAATTTTTTAATATTTTTATTACATATTTTCCTCAATTACATTTCCAATGCTATCCCAAAAGTCCCCCATAGCGCCCCCCACTTCCCTACCCACCCATTCCCATTCTTTTGGCCCTGGCATGCCCCTATATTGGGGCATATAAAGTTTGCAAGTCCAATGGGCCTCTCTTTCCATTGATGGCCGACTAGGCCATCTTTCGATACATATGCAGCTAGAGACAAGAGCTCCGGGGTACTGGTTAGTTCATCATGTTGTTCCAACTATAGGGTTGCAGATCCCTTTAGCTCCTTGGGTACTTTCTCTAGCTTCTCCATTGGGAGCCCTGTGATACATCCAATAGCTGACTGTGAGCATCCACTCCTGTGTTTGCTAGGCCCCTGCATAGTCTCACAAGAGACAGCTATATTTGGGTCCTTTCAGCAAAATCTTGCTAGTGTATGCAATGGTGTCCGCGTTTAGAAGCTGATTATGGGATGGATCCCTAGATAAGGCAGTCTCTAGATGGTCCATCCTTTCATCACAGCTCCAAACTTTGTCTCTGTAACTCCTTCCATGGGTGTTTTGTTCCCAATTCTAAGAAGGGGCACAGTGTCCACATTTTGGTCTTCATTCTTCTTGAGTTTCATGCGTTTAGCAAATTGTATCTTATATCTTGGGTATCCTAAGTTTTGGGCTAATATCCACTTATCAGTGAATACATATTGTGTGAGTTCCTTTGTGATTGTGTTACCTCACTCAAGATGATGCCCTCCAGGTCCATCCATTTGGCTAGGAATTTCATAAATTCATTCTTTTTAATAGCTGAGTAGTACTCCATTGTGTAAATGTACCATAATTTCTGTATCCATTCCTCTGTTGAGGGACATCTGGGTTGTTTCCAGCTTCTGGCTATTATAAATAGGGCTGCTATGAACATAGTGGAGCATGTGTCCTTCTTACCGGTTGGGACATCTTCTGGATATATGCCCAGGAGAGGTATTGCTGGATCCTCCGGTAGTACTATGTCCAATTTTCTGAGGAACCGCCAGACTGATTTCCAGAGTGGTTGTACAAGCTTGCAATCCCACGAAAAACGGAGTGTTCTTCTTTCTCCACATCCTCGCCAGCAACTGCTGTCACCTGAATTTTTGATCTTAGCCATTCTGACTGGTGTGAGGTGGAATCTCAGGGTTGCTCTGATTTGCATTTCCCTGATGATTAAGGATGTTGAACATTTTTTCAGGTGCTTCTCTGCCATTCGGTATTCTTCATGTGAGAATTCTTTGTTCAGTTCTGAGCCCCATTTTTTAATGGGGTTATTTGACTTTCTGGAGTCCACCTTCTTGAGTTCTTTATATATATTGGATATTAGTCCCTTATCTGATTTAGGATAGGTAAAGATCCTTTCCCAATCTGTTGGTGGTTTTTTTGTCTTATTTATGGTGTCTTTAGCTTTGCAGAAGCTTTGCAGTTTCATGAGGTCCCACTTGTCAATTCTCGATCTTACAGCACAAGCCATTGCTGTTCTATTCAAGAATTTTTCCCCTGTGCCCATATCTTCAAGGCTTTTCCCCACTTTCTCCTCTATAAGTTTCAGTGTCTCTGGTTTTATGTGAAGTTCCTTGATCCACTTAGACTTGACCTTAGTACAAGGAGATAGGAATGGATCGATTCGCATTCTTCTACATGTTAACAACCAGTTGTGCCAGCACCATTTGTTGAAAATGCTGTCTTTCTTCCACTGGATGTTTTTAGCTCCCTTGTCGAAGATCAAGTGACCATAGGTGTGTGGGTTCATTTCTGGGTCTTCAATTCTATTCCATTGGTCTATTTGTCTGTCACTATACCAGTACCACGCAGTTTTTATCACAATTGCTCTGTAGTAAAGCTTTAGGTCCGGCATGGTGATTCCACCAGAGGTTCTTTTATCCTTGAGAAGAGTATTTGCTATTTTAGGTTTTTTGTTATTCCAGATGAATTTGCAGATTGCACTTTCTAATTCGTTGAAGAATTGAGTTGGAATTTTAATGGGGATTGCATTGAATCTGTAGATTGCTTTTGGCAAGATAGCCATTTTTACAATGTTGATCCTGCCAATCCATGAGCATGGGAGATCTTTCCATCTTCTGAGATCTTCTATAATTTCTTTCTTCAGAGACTTGAAGTTTTTATTATACAGATCTTTCACTTCCTTAGTTAGAGTCACGCCAAGATATTTTATATTATTTGTGACTATTGAGAAGGGTGCTGTTTCCCTAATTTCTTTCTCAGCCTGTTTATTCTTTGTGTAGAGAAAGGCCATTGATTTGTTTGAGTTAATTTTATATCCAGCTACTTCACCGAAGCTGTTTATCAGGCTTAGGAGTTCTCTGGTGGAATTTTTAGGGTCACTTATAGATACTATCATATCATCTGCAAAAAGTGATATTTTGACTTCATCTTTTTCAATTTGTATCCCTTTGATCTCCTTTTGTTGTCGAATTGCTCTGGCTAGGACTTCAAGTACAATGTTGAATAGGTATGGAGAAAGTGGATAGCCTTGTCTAGTCCCTGATTTTAGAGGGATTGCTTCAAGCTTCTCACCATTTACTTTGATGTTGGCTACTGGTTTGCTGTAGATTGCTTTTATCATGTTTAGGTATGGGCCTTGAATTCCTGATCTTTCCAAGACTTTTATCATGAATGGGTGTTGGATCTTGTCAAATGCTTTCTCAGCATCTAACGAGATGATCATGTGGTTTTTGTCTTTGAGTTTGTTTATATACTGGATTACTTTGATGGATTTCCGTATATTGAACCATCCCTGCATCCCTGGGATGAAACCTACTTGGTCAGGATGGATGATTGTTTTGATGTGTTCTTGGATTCGGTTAGCAAGAACTTTATTGAGGATTTTTGCATCAATATTCATAAGGGATATTGGTCTGAAGTTTTCTATCTTTGTTGGGTCTTTTTGTGGTTTAGGTATCAGAGTAATTGTGGCTTCATAGAATGAGTTGGGTAGAGTACCTTCTGTTTCTATTTTGTGGAATAGTTTGTGAAGAACTGGGATTAGATCTTCTTTGAAGGTCTGATAGAACTCTGCACTAAACCCATCTGGTCCTGGGCTTTTTTTAGTTGGGAGACTATTAATGACTGCTTCTATTTCTTTGGGGGATATAGGGCTGTTTAGATCATTAACCTGATCTTGATTCAACTTTGGTACCTGGTATCTGTCTAGGAACTTCTCCATTTCATCCAGGTTCTCCAGTTTTGTTGAGTATAGCCTTTGGTAGAAGGATCTGATGGTGTTTTGGATGTCTTCAGGATCTGTTGTTATGTCTCCTTTTTCATTTCTGATTTTGTTAATTAGGATGCTTTCCCTGTGCCCTCTAGTGAGTCTGGCTAAGGGTTTATCTATCTTGTTGATTTTCTCAAAGAACCAGCTCCTTGATTGGTTGATTCTTTGAATAGTTCTTCTTGTTTCCACTTGGTTGATTTTGCCCCTGAGTTTGATTATTTCCTGCTGTCTACTCCTCTTGGGTGAGTTTGCTTCCTTTTGTTCTAGTGCTTTTAGGTGTGTTGTCAAGTTGCTAATGTGTGCTCTCTCTAGTTTCTTTTTGGAGGCACTGAGAGCTATGAGTTTTCCTCTTAGAAATGCTTTCATTGCGTCCCATAAGTTTGGGTATGTTGTGGCTTCATTTTCATTGAACTCTAAAAAGTCCTTAATTTCTTTCTTTATTCCTTCCTTGACCAAGGTATCATTGAGAAGAGTGTTGTTCAGTTTCCACGTGAATGTTGGCTTTCTATTATTTATTTTGTTATTGAAGATCAGTCTTAGTCCATGGTGATCTGATAGGATGCATGGGACAATTTCAATATTTTTGTATCTGTTGAGGCCTGTTTTGTGACCAATTATGTGGTCAATTTTGGAGAAGGTACCATGAGGTGCTGAGAAGAAGGTATATCCTTTTGTTTTAGGATAGAATGTTCTGTAGATATCTGCCAGATCCATTTGATTCATAATTTCTGTTAGTTTCACTGTGTCCCTGTTTAGTTTCTGTTTCCATGATCTGTCCATTGGTGAAAGTGGTGTGTTGAAGTCTCCCACTATTATTGTATGAGGTGCAATGTGTGCTTTGAGATTTACTAAAGTTTCTTTAATGAATGTGGCTGCCTTTGTATTTGGAGCATAGATATTCAGGATTGATAGTTCCTCTTGGAGGATTTTACCTTTGATGAGTATGAAGTGCCCCTCCCTGTCTTTTTTGATGACTTTGGGTTGGAAGTCAATCTTATCAGATATTAGAATGGCTACTCCAGCTTGTTTCTTCATACCATTTGCTTGGAAAATTGTTTTCCAGCCTTTCATTCTGAGGTAGTTTCTATCTTTTTCTCTGAGATGAGTTTCCTGTAAGCAGCAAAATGTTGGGTCTTGTTTGTGTAGCCAGTTTGTTAGTCTATGTCTTTTTATCGGGGAGTTGAGTCCATTGATATTAAGAGATATTAAGGAAAAGTAATTGTTGTTTCCTGTTATTTTTGTTGTTAAAGTTGGCATTCTGTTCTTGTGGCTGTCTTCTTTTAGGTTTGTTGAGGGATTACCTTCTTGTTGTTTCTAGGGTGTGGTTCCTGTCCTTGTATTGTTTTTTTCCCTGTTATTATCCTTTGAAGGGCTGGATTCAGGGAGAGATAATGTGTGAATTTGGTTTTGTCGTGGAATACTTTGGTTTCTCCATCTATGTTATTTGAGAGTTTGGCTGGGTATAGTAGCCTGGGCTGGAATTTGTGTTCTTTTAGTGTCTGTATAACATCTGTCCAGGATCTTCTGGCTTTCATAGTCTCTGGTGAAAAATCTGGTGTAATTCTGATAGGCTTGCCTTTATATGTTACTTGGCCTTTTTCTCTTACTGCTTTTAGTATTCTATCTTTATTTAGTGCATTTGTTGTTCTGATTATTATGTGTCGGGAGGTATTTCTTTTCTGGTCTAGTCTATTTGGAGTTCTGTAGGCTTCTTGTATGTTCATGGGCATCTCTTTCTTTAGGTTTGGGAAGTTTTCTTCTATAATTTTGTTGAAGATGTTTGCTGGTCCTTTGAGTTGAAAATCTTCATTCTCATCCACTCCTATTATCTGTAGGTTTGGTCTTCTCATTGTGTCTTGTATTTCTTGGATGTTTTGAGTTAGGATCTTTTTGCATTTTACATTTTCCTTGATTGTTGTGCCGACGTTCTCTATGGAATCTTCTGCACCTGAGATTCTCTCTTCCATCTCTTGTATTCTGTTGCTGATGCTCGTATCTATGGTTCCATATTTCTTTCCTAGGGTTTCTATCTCCAGTGTTGCCTCATTTTGGGTTTTCTTTATTGTGTCTACTTCCCTTTTTAGGTCTAGTATGGATTTGTTCATTTCCATCATCTGTTTGGATGTGTTTTCCTGTTTTTCTTTAAGGACTTCTACCTGTTTGATTGTGTTATCCTGTTTTTCTTTAAGGACTTCTACCTGTTTGATTGTGTTATCCTGTTTTTCTTTAAGGACTTCTACCTTTTTGATGGTGTTATCCTGTTTTTCTTTAAGGACTTGTAAGTCTTTAGCCATGTTCTCCTGTAATTCTTTAAGTGAGTTATTAAATCCTTCTTGATGTCCTCTACTATCATCATGAGATATGCTTTTAGATCCGTGTCTAGCTTTTCCAGTGTGTTGGGGTGCCCTGGACTGGGCGAAGTGGGAGTGCTGGGTTCTGATGATGGTGAGTGGTCTTGGTTTCTGTTAGTAAGATTATTACGTTTACCTTTCGCCATCTGGTAATCTCTGGGGTTAGTTGTTATCGTTGTCACTGTTTAAAGATTGGAGCAGACTCTGTGTTCCACTCACCCGAAGTCTCAAAATCCTGTGGCGGGTGTCGTGGGTAGCTGGCGGGTGTCAGCCGACCCTGCGCTCTATCTACCCTGGTGATGGTCCGGCCGGAAGAGGCTTGTGGCCCTACTCCGGCCGGATTTCTGCCTCCCCAACCAAAGCAGTCTCAGGTCCCGCGTGATTGGACTGGAGCAGAAGGTTTGTTCCACTCACCAGAAGTCTCAAAATCCTGTGGCGGGGGTCGTGGGTAGCTGGCGGGTGTCAGCCGACCCTGAGCCCTAGCTACCCCGGTGCTGTTCTGACCGGAAGAGGCTTCTTCTTATTTCTTTCTTAAACAACAAAGGTCTATTCAAGGTTGGTCAGAGCACCAAAATAATAGTAACTATAGGGTCTCACACAGGTTCTACCACAGACACTTCCTAGAGGACAGAGAAGTCATCAGGGAACCCAGGACCCACTGAAAGGAGGCCTTGAAGAAGTGGAGAGGAAACCCCGCTCTCTTCTTCAAGTGTGTTCTTGGAGATTTGATCTGTAAGCAAGCAGGATGGAGAGAAAGAGAGCTATACCAAACAACAAAGTCAGTAGGAATCAGGGGAGCCGAGCCTGGGTGTATATGATTCCTTAATGCTTGCATAAAATCAAGAGATACAAGGACTCTCTCACATGAATTAGCCAAGCAAGCCAATACCCATTCCTTAGGAAGGTGTGATAGTGGTCCACCAAGTACTTTGTGAAGGGACCCAGGGGCCGAAGGCTCTGATAAGGGATACTCTGAGGCCAGAAGACAACCCATGTGTAGTAGCCAAAGGAGACGGTGATGACTGTGAACCAGAAAAAGGTGCCCCTCTGGGAAACTGCAGCTACCCCACCGGGTGGTCTCTTGCATCCTGTGGAAGGTGGTTGGAGCGGAATGAGCAGTTTCCTGTGCACCAGACTTGTAAGGTTTTGGTTGTGGTGACCTGGGAACTGAGTCTTGGTCCTTTTTGGTGCAAGAGGTACCTCTCAATTTCAGTTAGAGTAGCCGCTGTTTTGCCTCCTTGATGGAGAGTCAAGTTTCCAAGCTGTTTCAGTGAGTTGAGCATGGTGGGCAGCCGGATGGATATGATTTTTAACCATGCCCTTATGTGTATAGAAAATTCCTGTTAAGTGGCCTTGGATGAGAAAGGCTGGGAAGACAGTGCACGTTCAGTTATATCCAGCGTTATTTGGAGGAGTAGTAAGGTCTGGGAAAGAGTCAGCAGGAGATTTAGGGTGATAGGCTTAAAGGGGGTTGGAGTAAAATAAGGGCATCAAGGAGGATTAAAGTTCACAAAGCCTGTGGCCTTCTCCTTAAGATATGGAGTAGAATAGTACAGATTGCCCTGGAATTGATATCTTTCTTTTGAAGTACAGAGGAAGGGAAGTGAGAGAGGAAGGGATTGTGATTTTCAGGATTCCTTCTGCTGTCTCAGATTGGTTGTCTTGAAATAAAAGTTACTCAAGAAACAAACCCATGTGTTGTTGTAAAGCCAAGTCTTCCTTGAATATTTATCAGGCAACAGAGACCTTATGCTACAGTCATGTAGGTGAGACATCCTGGAAGCAGATCTTCCACCTGGGCCTTCAGATGGCTATGGCTGTAGCTGCAACCACATGAAGAACCTGAGACAGACCCCCCTCAGAGAAGCTGATTTTGAATTTTTGAGTCTTAGAAATTCCGAATTCGCATTTATTGTTTTAAGCCAATCATTTTTAGAGGAAATTTGTTATGAAGCAACAGACAAGAATAGTTACCATCTCTGTAGTGTTGCTTGGGCAGAACCAACCTAATAATTTTAGTGAATTCATTTATTTATTGACTCATTCTTTCATGGATTTTGCTCATTTGGGTATGTTCTGAATAGTATACTATAGGAGACTTGTCTCCTGGTTTTGTCAGTCAGGAGAAGCTCACAGTAGGCACTTTGTCGCTCTTTTCTTACAGTTCCTTATGGGTCCACAACTTTATACCTGTCTTCCCTTCAGGGAGTTCTTGAACAGGCTACAGGAGCATGCTCAACTTTGGTGTGGGGTAGGCTAGAAATGGCAAGAGATAATACCCCAGGAGAAACGATCAACAAATGAAGGGATGAAGTGTATTAGTAAATTTCCCAGCATTTCATCTCAGAATAGGGAAGGATTGAGGTGTGTTCCTCACACTCTCTCTGGAGGTCCCTTGGGAAGGAGTGTAGGTTGTCCACAGAGACAACTGCTTCAGCATCAGAGTCTTGGTTGACTTATCTCGCTTTCCTTTCTCCAAGTGCTTCTTAGAACCAGCTCCCTCATTTGTGAGTTGTGCAAACTGCTTATATTGGGTTCTATTGCTGAGGAAGGGAATCAAACTAAGAGAGGGATGGAAGTCTACATGAAAACATAGACTTTAAGAAGGTAAGAGAGGTATCATGGAAGAGAGACTCGACAGAGATGCAACAGGATTCTGCAAAGCCTACTGTGGAGATATGTAAGTCAATCATTTTAAGATGAAATTTGTTATGAAGCCACAGACAAGAATAAGTACTGTGGTCATTTTCAGGTGAAGCAGTCCTTAAAATGCTCCACATCCAGGCTTAAAGTTTGAAATCCTGAGGGAAAAGTCACTTGTGCAGGTTCTGAAAGCTGGTCTAACTGTAGTAGCTGGATGCCCAGGACTGTGCTTATGGCCTACAGAATAGCCCCAGTTTCGCCAAGATCTCTCAAGGCACACATAGAAACAAACACCAGAAGACTGTGAATTCAGAGACTCATGGCTCAGCAGTCACAGGATTAGAACCCCACTAGGCCAGCTGTCTCCAGGTCAAAGTTGTCATTGGCTTTTCCTGAAAAATCTATTTAAAATATTTACATTTAATTTTTTTTTGTGTATATGTGTGTGTGCACATGTGTTCTCATGGATGCATGCCTGCCTTGATGTGTGTGTGTAGAGGTTATAAGACAATAAGATTGAGTTGGCTTTTTCTATTCACAGTGCCAGTCCTATGGATGGAACTCAGGTAATTTAGCTTGGCAGCAGGCACTTTTACCTGGTCAGCCATCTCAAAGGCCCCTGTGAGAGTCTAAATATAAATTTATTATAAGCTCAAATCAAAAAGGAAATGTTCCTTTAAGATCCTGATTCATAATTGTTAAAGGTGCAGAAAATAAGACTTAGGAATTCCTCATCCCTAAATGGGACATCATACACTGTACCCTCTCTTCTGTGGATCAAGGAATCATTGAGGAAGAGCAAAGCAGAAAGATTATAATATCCTGATGTGGTGGATGACTGTAAGGAACTTGTTTTCTGAATACAACACTCTTGCTTACAGTGGTTGTGAAAACATGAACAAAATCTGTGGAGGCCTTGAAAGAACCTCCTGCCTTTACTTCTCCACTGTGGGGGATCTGGTTTGAGATGTTGTTATCATTAATGTCATATCTAAAATGGGATAATAGTTCCTTCAATGAGAGTGTTTTGTGAGAGTGAAGATGCATCTGCAAATGCTTAGCACATAGTGGGCACTCAATGATCAGATCCACAAGCATTATTTCTTCACTTGATGTTCTTCTGGCGTTGTGGCCATTTGCACACAAGCATCATAAACATCTTAGACCACCTAATTTTTGTGTGCAGTTTACCTGGAGTAGAGTGGAGGCTTGTCTATGCTTCTGACATGTGTCTGTGCCATGATTAACCATCAGGCCTACTGTGTCTTGTATACTCTGTGACTTTTTCTTTCAGTGTCTTTTCCATTTGGAAATCCAGATGCTTGCCATGTTCTATCCCAGTGCCACAGAGCAGTGCCCCCTTGTTGACCACCACCTGTTCAGAGCCAAGATATAAACAAGGAGGACTTTAATATAGCCATGTCTCACCTATAGGGTTGCAGATCCCTTTAACTCCTTGGGTATTTTCTCTAGCTCCTCCATTGGGGGCCCTGTGATCCTCCAATAGCTGACTGTGAGCATCCACTTCTGTGTTTGCTAGGCCCCGGCATAGCCTCATAAGAGACAGCTATATCAGGGTCCTTTCAGCAAAATCTTTCTAGTGTATGCAATGAACTAACCAGTAACCCCCGGGGCTCGTGTCTCTAGTTGCATATGTATCAGAAGATGGCCTAGTCGGCCATCAGTGGAAAGAGAGGCCCATTGGTCTTGCAAACTTTATATGCCTCAGTACAAGGGAACGCCAGGGCCAAGAAGTGGGAGTGGGTGGGTAGGGGAGTGTGTGTGTGGGAGGGTATGGGGGACTTTTGGGATAGCATTGGAAATGTAAATGAAGAAAATACCTAATTTAAAAAAAAGGAAAAAAAATATAGCCATGTCTCTATTGCTCATTAGCCCTACTAGTAAAGATCTGCAGGAAGGCTTTTTTTTTTTTTTAAACATTCCTGTTGTGTCTACTGGCATACTGGCTTCATATTTTCCTTGCAACAGACATGTGTTACATGTGGGTAACTGATATAGGAGGTTTGTTCTTGGTAAAGTCCCCACTCACCACATTATCTTTTGATCAAGTCTCCCTGGCTATTGGAATGTAGCCTTCTGCACCCTGGCTGAAGAGGGTCAATGCAATTGTGAAATCAAATGCTCATCTGATGAATCCCAGTTCATCCAGGTGTGCTGTGACATACAACATCAACCTTTGATGTTCAAGCTCCTAGGCTTCGTTTTCAAGTTCCTTGGGGGAAGACAGGGAGGGACTGGGACAAGAGATAGCACTAGGAAAGGTATGTAATAGGTATTGCATTATGACAACGATGATAATAATTTATTCTTAAAAATATCAGGCTCATCATAATTATGAAACTGTTATATTTACAATCAAGCTGATCATTTAAAAACTAACTTTCATTCAATTATATATTATTTCCCAAGGGAGAGGCTGAAACTTAAATGTGATTGTGTAAACCATTAGAAACTTGATGATGATAAAAATTAATAAAGGGAAACTTTATAATGGAAATTATGAAACACACAGCAGATGTCTCTGTGGTTACCTCTGCTGTGCCCCTTATCTACAGTCTGTCACTAGGCTTTGCTGACTTTTTTATATTATGCCTGTAAAATCCAGTTTGGGATTTCATTGGTCTGTTTTGTGTAGACCTTTGGCTCTGGCTACTCAGTTGTGGTGTTTCTGGAAGTGAAATTGACAGGGATTCTAATAAGTTCGTTTTCAATCTGTCTAAGAAAAAATTTCCAGTGTAAAGCGACATAGGCCTCCTTAGATCACATCAGAGTCCCTTTGGCCTTGAATCTGATTCCTAATTTGCCAAGATATAAAGAGCTGCAGTTCTATTCTCTTGTCACTAGGAGAAATTTGCCAGATGTGTGATGTGGAATACTCTTTAATCTTTAAAGTGAAGGAATACTGTCATTTGAAGTAGGAACCTCTGGTTTCCTTGGAAAGCCATTTTTCTCAAATGATGTTTTGCGGGGGCACATAGGTGAAAGGATGTTTTTCTGAAGCAGACACATAAAAGAATGTTTTGCTGAAGTAGACACAGCTAAAACGATGCCTCACCTTGAAACATTAACGAACAATTTCAAGAAAACACTTGAAAGGGCAATTGCAGTTTAGAAAGAATATAAATAAGACACCACAGCCAGTGGGAGCTTGCATATTGGTTCACTTTGCTCTGCCTCGTTATTCTTTGCTGATGACACACATGTATTGGTTCACCTTACATTGCACTGTTATGCTTCACTTGTGGTGACTTCATAGAGCAAAACTCATCAAAGAACTTGCCATGAGGTTCCTCAGGCTTCTGCAACTTCCATGGAGCTGGTTGGTGAGCCTTGAGGTTTCTTCTGGATTGAATTGCCCTTGATGATTCGTATGTGGTGTCTGCCAAGTAGACTGGACTGCAGCTGGTGATTCACGTTTGGTGTTTGCTAGTGGAGTGGACTGAGAACAATTAAGACTGGAATCATACTCAAGGAACTATTTCTAAACAGATCCACTTCCCCACATCTTAGTAACTTTCCTTTTCCACTACTTCTGGTGGGTGGTGGACTAGAGGGGAGGCTGAACCTTTACTAAAGTAGGTTGAGAAATGTCTGCCTATAGTCATTTGTAGCAATAAAAATGAACCTATGTTTTTGAGGCTTTGTATACAAAATAACAATTCCCTTTCCTCAAATCTGAAAAAAAAAAAAAAAAACCAGATTAAAAAAAGTACAGAGGAAAGAAACAGACTCAGAACAGTAAGGTATTCCTACATTGCATTTTAGGCATTGCTATGCTTTGGACTTTACACGCATCTCAGAGATTTGTGTGGGAAAGAGCTGCTAGAAAGGTCCTGTTTGGAGATGGCAGGGCCTTTATCAGGTGTGGCCTGAGTAGGAGGGGGGCCTTTTGAGGTCAGTATCTCCAAAAGGCCTGCTCCCTTCCTTTTTATTTTCTCGTTTACTTCCCAGCCATGGGTGAGTGGTTTGTTTTGTCACATGCTGCCACCATGATTTATGGCCTTTCCAGTGTCCTAAATACAACAAGGGCATTAATTATGGACTGAAATTGATGAGATAAAATAGTCATTTTCTCTGAAAATGGATATCTCATGCTTATTACTAGTAATAGAAAGTTAATGGATATACTGAAAATATTAAATTTTCATATTATTACTCATGTACTTAGTTTTGTTATTCAAATGGTATATTTTTTCTACCTGTGAATTTTTAAAACTTGGGTTAGAAAAGAAATCATTATAATGTCTTCTCATTAATATTAATGAAAAGTTAATGTCTTTGCACTCATAATATATATTTTCAAATATAAACTGAAGTTGTTAAATGATGACCAGTCATATGGGGCTGGACAGCTGGCTCAGTGGTTAAGAGCACTGGCTGAAATAAATCTTTCAAAAATGCAGAAGGGGGCTGGAGAGATGGTTCCATGGTTAAGAGTCCTGATTGTTCTCCCAAAGGCCCTGAGTTTAATTCCCAGGAACCACATGGTGTCTCACAACCATTTGTAATGAGATTCGATGCCCTCTTATGATGTGTTCAAAGACAGCCACAGTGTATTCATATACATACAATAAAAAAGTCTTAAAAAAATCATTGGCTGATCTTTCAGAAGACCTGGGTTCGAGTTCCAGAATCTACATGGTGACTCACAATCATCTGTGATTCTAGTTTCAGGATAGGCAGCACCCTCATCTGGCCTCTAGAGGCACAGACACACACGTAGTGCACAGATATGCATGCAGGCAAATGCCCATACACAAAAAGTAAATGAACAAAGCATAACAAAACAACAAGAGATCAGTCATGTGCTATAGTCTTGTTGGATTTGTTGGACACTCACATTGTATACAGAACTGTCAGGAACTTAAATTTGTGAGTTTGGGAATGTCGGATGCATTATTGGGTTTGACTTTGCCAGGAGCATGCCAATCCATTATGTAGGGAAGTTGTGATGGCTTTCTTATTCCCCTTACATGAACCACTATTGAAACTGCACTTCCCAACATTCCTTCCCTTGCATAGCTCTATGGTTCAATTGCATGAGACTGGCAAGCCAAAGGGCATCAGGTTTCTTTGTGGATTCTTTTATGTGTAGCTTCATATGGCAGGTAAAGGCAGAGACAAGTCTTGGCTCTCATAGTTCTCATCCATCTTCTCCTTTATGATCTTCAAGGTGGTAAGGTCATTGGTTTTATCTAAATACCATTGTGCTATCAAGGTTGGGTATGGTGAAAAATGAACTCCAACTCTAGTGGGTTCATTCATGGTCACTGTTACAGTTTGAATATAGATGTCTTCAGGAGGTACATGTGTTTGAACCATTGGTTCCAACTGGTGGCATTATTTAGGGAAATTGTGGAACCTTTAGGATGTAGGGCTTAGCTGTCAGACATAGGCATTGGGGTGTATCTTAAAGGTTACTGCCTGGTCTTGCTCTACTAAGATGTGTGGAGCTCCCCACATGCTTGCTTACCACTAGGAGCTCTACTGTGCCTTTGGCACTATGATGAATTTTATCCCTGAAACTGTGAGACAAAACAATTTATTTTCCTTTAAGTTGCTTCTCTTATTCAACTTCTCTTCTAGACAGTCTCCTCTGCTTATTTCAGGGTTTCAGGCTTAGGGTCAGATGCAGAAGCAATAGCCTTTCTAGAATTTTCCACTAATTCTAGTCCATATGGCAAATATATGATTCCATGTTACTCAGGGAACCTCCATGATATAGAAATCCAAACCAAGGAGATGGTGTTCTTCCCACTTGGCAACACAGCCTTCTCAGGGGACCTGAGGGAGGTGGACAGATTTATTCAAGTTCTCTCTTATGCCAGGCCTTGGCTCAGTGCTTCTAATGCATTTAATACTCACAACAGGTATTATCACTATTTTATAGGCAAGGAAGCTCAACTTTTCTTGGGGTCTGTTCTACTAATATATATTTTTGCCTTGAAATTGTTTTTTTATGAAGAATCTGTCATTGTAAAAATATTACCCTGGAGACAAATTTTCTAAGAGCAATAAATACCAGAAACTCAGCCAAATAACTTTAGCACCCTGTTGAGATTGGATCCAGGCAATATTAACTTATTTTCACTTAAATTTGTGACTTGGAAAAAATCCCCAACAGGGCTGATTTTCTTGTTCTTCATTCTCCTATGCTTGTGGCAACAAATTCTTTACATAGCCATGAACTTTGTTACAAACAATAGCTGCCTAAGTATACTTGAGAAAAATGATTCTACAGTTGTGTATTTATTTGCCAGAATTCTGAAGAATTCAATGCTCCATGGAGATAAAGTTTACCCAGGTTGGGCATTTTAATATTAAACATAGTTGGTCATGGGTCAGGCTTACAGGCTGGCCATCTGGTCAACCATTCTTTTGTGTCAGTTGCCCTCATGTCCCTTGCTCCTTCAGGCTGGCATTCAAATGCCACATCCCAAATATGTCTTGAAAGAATGTATTTGAATGCAATTACTAAACTTGTTTTAGAAGTCCAGAAGCCCTGTCTATTATAGTAATTGATGGTCCAGAAACTTGTTAGAGAGAAAGAATTTAATCATAGCTAAAAGTAATTTATAGGGTAAGTCCAAATACACACACATGCTTTCTCTAAGCCTTGGTTTGATTGGTTTTCATTTTGAGGATGTGTATTTGATGTTTGAAGAAATTTTGCTCGGTAATGTTTTCATTTGAGGCTGGGGATTCTTATACCTGTATGTACAAAGTAGGGGAGAGGGAGGGTGAATTTGGTGCTGGTGGAGACTGCTATACTTTCAGGACCATTAAAATGCACTGCTTAACATCAAGCATGTTTGATTGAGGTTTCTCCTTTGGGAGTGGTACTGACCAGTTTCCAAGGAGAGAAATCTTCCCTTCTCCCTTTCTCTTCTTAAAGACTATTTCTGCTCAGTTGGCTGCTAGAGGCCAGTACACCACTATTTCTGTAAACTATGTTCTGGCATCTTCTTTCTGAGAACTCTGTGATTCTTCTCCAGTTTTTCCTGGTCTTGGGAGCCTTATTGCACAGGCGCACAGAAGTTGCAAATTCTGAGAGTTAATGCATCAGGAAGTGGTCCTTGATAGACAGCTATGTGGCATGCTTTGTACAATCCCTACTTCTGTAATGAGATCAAGTCCTCAAGATCATGAGAGGAAATGTGCTCATTAGTGTTCCCTTTGCTGACTCCTCTTCAAATCAAGATGGTAGCTTCATCTGTCTCTCTCCAATTTGTGAGTACTAACCTTCAGAAGTTACTTATATTGAGCCAGCTGAATGTGGACACTATGGGTGGTGGCTCTATCCAAAGAAGGAACAAACCAAGAGCTTGGAAAAACTGAACTTCCAAGGCTGGTGTCAACAGAGACAAGGTAGACAAGGGAACAGCCAACTGGATCAGCGATCATCAGGGGATGATGGATCAGGAAGAGTAGGGTTTTGATAATTGGGAACCAAAGTTTGTGCTCACAGGCCCACCTGGGAACCCCTAGGAGTTTCTTCTTTCTCTACTTACTTGCTGAAGCTCTTCACTCTGTTCTGCCTCTTTACCCACTGTTAATGTCCAGTGTTCCTTCCACTCAAACTCTGAAGAGATATTAACATAATACCTTTTCAATGACTGGTAGTCATTGCTCTTTGATGTTCTTGAGGAACTCTTGTGTTGCCTGACCCAAATCTGAGTATAATACCCCGGCATAGTCCTCCCCAATTCTCTTATCTAAAGTAGTTTTTCCCCCTTTCAACATGATTTCCTGCAGTCAAAGCCAGCTCTGCTCTTCTGAGCCATCTGCTGCCCCTCCATGTCTTACTTCTCACCTAAACTCATTCTTGGACAAGGCTTCTCTCTGTTGCCTGCTTCTTATTCACACTTCCTCTCACTTCTACATCCCAACAATTTCACAGTGATGTCTGTTCTACCCCCCTCATTCGTCTTTCCTGTATTTTACAGCCAGAGTGTCTGTGCAGATGATGAATCTAGCCAGTTTCCATCTCACAAACCTTCAATGCTCACTCATCATCTACAGAGCAAAGCTTGAGCCCTTTGGCTTATCACTCAGGCTTCCATGGCACTTGTCTAGCAACTTAACTGCCTTTTCTACTCTACACGTATCTCAACATTCCTCACATGCATTTTAAAAGTATATTGCAGGCAATGTGGATGCTAAATATATTACTGATTTTGCTTATAAACATTGGTGGAAAATATATCTTTAATTGATAGCACTTGGCTTTGAAAAAAAATCACCATACATGTATAGAATGTATCTTGGTCATGTCCATTCTCCATTCCCCCCTTAAACTATTCCTTCCTCCCAACATATCTCCCATTTCTTTTCTTATTTCATGTCTTTTTTTATTTGGGTCATAATTCAGTAAGTCCAGTTAGTACAACTAAGAAGGGGTTGTCTACTGGGGCATGAGCAACTTGCCAACTGGCCCTTCCTTTAGCAGTCATCAAGTACTATTATTCAACTGGGCTAGAGAATTGACTCTACCGTAAAGTTAGAGAGGTGACTTTCCTCTGAGTGTTGGGATTTTAAATTCCATTGGTCTGGTGGAGGTCTTATGAGGGCTACCATACCTACTGTGAGTTCGTGGGTGTAATAGACATGTCATGCTCAGAGGCCAACCTTTCACAGCTTTCAGCCCCACTCTCTGGCTCTTACATTCTTTCTTTCTCCTTTCCTGTAATGTTTCTTGAGCCTTGGTGTCGGGGTGGGGGTTGATATCAATGTCCCATGTACAGCTGAGTGCTCACAGTGCCTTATTCTCAGCTTGTAGGGATCTTGTCATTAACTGCTACCTTCTGCAATACAAAGCTTCTCTGATCAAGGATGAGAGCAGCACAAACCTATAAATACAAACATAAATGTTTTGAAAAGAGTTGATAATATGACAGTTTACCACATCATCATGAATAGGACTCCCATGCCCATGCGTTTTGACCATGTTCATGATACCAGACCAGAATTAAGATGCCCACCTACACAAGCTTTTACAGTAAGAAATTGGAAGATTTCATTCACTCTGCCCAGATCTTTATATTAAAAGAGTGTACTAGTATATTTTAGACTCTGAAAAGTCCTCAAATAATGAAGTTATTTATGTTATTTAATTCAGTGCTCCTCAGCTTACTTGACTGTGGATTCTCTTTCTCCCATTTGCAGAATGGAAGTTAGCGTAATCTTGTGAAGAATTAGTTAGAGCATCTGGGAAGTTCCTAACCACGCCATATTTGATGTCAAACTTTGAGGCTAGAATTTTTCTTGTTTAATTAATTAGTGAATCAATCAATTAATTAATTAATAGACACTTTCTTCAGTTGTTCTTGACTTCATTAATTTTAATTCAGGCTTTTCTCTAAAATCCCACATTCTTCAGTTGCCACTCACACCACAATGATCCTATGGTTTCTTCACCACCTGTTAGAGTCCTTGTCTCTCAATGGGAAGGTATACTTCTTGTAGCATAAATATATGCACATTCAACTTCACAATCTTTGATGAAGATGACCTTTTAAAAGAAATTATACTTACCATATAGTGTAAATATACCAACGCCTGCAGATAGCTCTTACCAGGGTGGGAAAGAGGCACACTGTAGGACCAATGGCCAGCACACACCATGGCAATGTTTGTCCTGCCAGCTCAGCTTTGTTCCCCATGGGTCACTTAGCAGGTGGGAACCTCAGTAACCTGCAACACCCTGTGTGCCTGTTTCCTTACGGGGCTATTTTGAGAATTACATTCGTGAGTCTATGGAAGGAGGTTAGCACAGCACCTGGAATCTAGTAAATCTCAAAACCACAGGACTAATAAAGATGGCAGGAGTGGTGACTGAGGGGTGATAATGGGCGACATGTACTTAACGGTCCCCAGATGCCAGGCTGGGGGTAAGTGAATTACAAGTATAATTTAATTTGGTCCCCCTGATAGTAGGATGAGGTATGTGTTATTATTCTCATTTTACACATGATGAAACCTTAGCTCCTTCCTTACCCTCTGGTGTACTTAACTGCCACAGGACACTGTCAATCAAGGCAGCAGAAAACACTATATTAGCTGTTACGTTGGTTCACAAAGATTGCAAGTGATACTTGATGGCACAAGAAAGGATCCCTGGAGACCAGGGACTACTGGGTTGGAGGAGACTTTGTTACTGATGGCTGCATTCTTCCTAACTGTGGCACATGGGCAGAATTAGCCTGTTCACTTAGTGTGAATAAAGTGAGACAGCCTACGCAACACGCTTAGGCCAGTGATGGCACCTGATGGGTTTGATGAATAATATCTACTATCCTTGTTGTTACTGTCACCATCTCCTGAACAGCAGCATGCCAGAGGATGCAGGGCCTCCCTAGGAAAACTGCCACCTTGTGGTTATGCAAATTAGGAACAACCCATAGAAGCTGTTAGTTCATCTTGTCACTAGGGGGAGGGAAAGAATGAACTTAACTCCGATGTTGAATCTAAATTTCCTGTTAAAAGACTCTCTTTTCCTTTAAGTCCTAGGATTGATAACAAAAGACACCTGAGCCTGGAAGAGTCCAGGAGCAGGGGCAGTCACAGACTGACTACTGTGGATGAAGAGGCTAGGGTACCAGGTCCTCTCCAATGACCATGAAATCCACTGAAACTGTGCCCATGACAAAGTTCCTACCTGCCATTCTTCATTATGCCCCACTTAGCAGTCAGCCTCCTTAATCTATGCAGAGCCCACTAGCACTGTCAGCCATTGATCCTATAGTGTGCCTCTTTCCCACTCTGATGGGAGATATCTACAAGCACTGGGTGAGCTCTGCAACTTTTTTCTAGAAACCCCAAAAGACAGGAACCAAAAGTGTGTTGGCATGACTTCAACGCCTATCACATTCTTCTCTAGCTAACATACCCACCTCACTTCTATTGGTCTCCTCCATTCTTTGTGAACCTGTGTGGGTTCTTGCAGCTTTGAGTAGGTGTGGCCTTGTGGGTATGTACTTTAATACCCTTGTCCTAGCTGCCTGGAAGCCAGTATTCTGCTAGCAGCCTTCAGATGAAGATACACAACTCTCAGCTCTGCCTGCACTATGCTTGCCTGGATGCTGCCATGTTCCTGCCTTGAGGACAATGGACTGAACCTCTGAACCTGTAAACCATCCCCGATTAAATGTTGTCCTTTATAAGACTTGCTTTGGTCACAGTGTCTGCTCACATCAGTAAAACTCTAAGACACTTCCATTTCAATTTACAGTTATCAGCTTTCTATTGCTGTGACAACATGCCTGAGATAATGAATTTATAATGAATGTACTAGTCAAGGTTCTCTAAAGTAATAGAACTGATAGAGTGAATATATATTAAAGGGGAATTTATTAGATTGACTTAGAGGATGCTCTCTGGGTAGTTTAACAATGGCTGTCTCACACTGAAGAGGCCTGGAATCCAGTAGTTTCTTAGTAGACAGGGATGAATGTCTCAGCAGCCTTAATCTAGCATGGAAGGCCTGGGGGATTTCTGAGAAACTGCTGGTCTTCAGTCTAGGTTGTAACCCCAAAGAAGTTCATTTTAATATTGGTTAAGGAATGCCCCAAGAGCAGGATAGATAAGCTTGCCAGCAAGAGTGAGAAGAGTCAGACAAAAAGGGAAATTTCTTTCTTTCATGTCATTTTATCTGGACTGTTCCTAGAAGATGCCACCCACATTTCACGGTTCACTTTCCTTTATCAGATAATCTGGTGCAGACAGGTCCTCATGGGAGAGCCCAGCTGTTTGTGTTTTAGTTGATTCTTGTTGTATTCACGTTGACAACCAAGATTAGCCATGACAAGCAGGAAAGGTTTGTCTTGGCTCAGGGTTTAAGATCTTTCAATCTATGATCAATTAGTTCTGTTGCTTTCAAGCCAATGGTC
Organism: Mus caroli; assembly: GCF_978045245.1. NCBI lineage: Eukaryota > Metazoa > Chordata > Mammalia > Rodentia > Muridae > Mus > Mus caroli. The sequence goes on along the minus strand of NW_028227257.1, from coordinate 32,499,441 downwards.
ATAATGGGAACTACCAACTTCATGCCATCTGGGAAGTAAGGAGTGAGAGCAAGGATCCAGGATCTCAATAATCCACTCAGGGCACGTCCTCCACAGACAGCTTCCCTCTAGGTTCTATTGCCTTAGAAGTTTCACCACTTTTCTAATAGTGCTCCAGGCCAGGAGCAAGCCTTTGGGGGAACTCTTTTCTAAGCTATAGCAAATGATGATATAAGATCCACATCAGAACAAGACAGACCTATATTTGGCAGCATCTAAATAGATATGCGTTCACCTGCATGGCTGTGTCCTGGAGCCAATGGAAGATTAGGAAGAACAGACACAGGTAACATAGAGCTGGGATCTAATGGGCCGTGAGCTCAGATGGAGGTGCACCAGCAACTGCAGCATTTATTATATTCTGGGAAAACAAGGGAGTGGCCAGCGAATCATAGAGGGGATCTCAGCAGTATAGCCTTGTGGCCATGCAGTCTTTAGAAGCAAGGAAAGCGCAGTAAGGGCCTTCTTCTGTAAGTGATGCTTGCCCGCTGAAGGCCAGCTGTTACACAAATGTCATATTTGAGCAAGCATCCCACTCTCAGCTGTGGGGGAGGCCCTGCTAGTCTCTTAACCTGGAAACCTTTTGGACATAGCTTTGCTTCAGGTCAAGGGTGCAGCCACATGGGTACATTCACTCCCTACAGATACTGCTTCTGCAACCCCTAGTCACACTAATTATCTCATTTCTCTCTGTATTCATCATTATGATTATTGAATTTTATAGCACAACTAACCTATTAGGGAACTGCCAGACTCATTTTCTCCTTTTCCAGCTAGACATGATTTCACAGCCTCTTTTGGGATTAAATGTGGTCAAAGGGCAACATTCTAGTAAAGGAGCATGAGTTGGTGTGATGCTTAAGGCTTTGGGGTTTGATCTCTATGAACGACCCTAATACTTTACTTGCTTCTATTTCTGCAGCAGCTGTGGATACCCTGTTTTGAGGATGGGACTTGGCTGCCCAGTTCTTAGGAGGAACTTGGTGACCCTCCCACACTGACATCCTGGGAAATCCTTACCTGAGTGTATACAACTGACATCTTTAATTTCTGCCTTATATTGTGCATTTGTTTATGGTATTTTAGTGCCCCCCACATATTATTTAATCATATGTGTATAATATAACGATGCCTAAAAGTTCTAAGCCACAGTTTGGGGGGTGCAGGTGGTGGATGGATGCAGGAGGACCCAGGGTGTCTATGATTCATAGGAATCCCTGGCTAGACTCTAAACATCAGGGAAGTGAAAGTGTTTTCACAGTGGTTATGGGAGAAAGAGGAATAAGAGGAGGATGCTAAGACAGGCAAAAGTCTCTCTGAAAAGCAGAGGAAGGCTTATATGTCTCTGAGGCACAGCACAAACGGAGACTGTTCACACACTTGACAGTGTGAGCTCATCCATGTGCACTTGTGTGAATATCTTTGTGTATGAGGACAGGGGGATACAGAATGTGACAAAGCGTTAGGAACAGGCACCCAGGAGCAAACAAGGCTTGTAGAATGGAGACAGAGAAGCTTGAAAGGAAGTAAGCAGTGTGAGGCATATAAACAAAAGCCCTTGCCAACACAGGGCTTTAACAGAAGATGCTGAAGCCAGGATCTGACTTGTGGGTTCCTTTTCAGAAGATCTAGAGATGGGAAGAAGCTGAATGCACTGGATCAGACCCCAGAGATTGGCCAGCATGAGGCCAAGATAGACCAGACGGGTGAAGCCCCCAAATCTCTCCTCTTTCACAACAAAAGACTGTGTGCTGCTGTTTCCTATACTCATCTGGAGCCCTTGCCATCCTGCTTAGCACACGAGGCAGGGGTACAAGAATCAATTTGTTGACAATAGTCACTAAAGAAGTTTCAGGTACCACTTTTGTGTAATCTATACCCTAGCAAAATCACAAACAGATTTCTTTAGTTCATAAATGATAGCCCACATGGTACGGAAAAGGAGAATTCAAATAGAATATCCTCTCATTCCATGATGAGAAAAGAGCGACATGCCAGTTTATGAAAAACAGATACAGTGAAATCAAACACCCACATGTCCAGCCTTTCTCCCCTTCAGTTAGGGTTTTGGAATCTTTTCCAGAGCTAGCTGATAGATAAAATACAGTTAATGAATATAATTTTCAAATATTGGTTTTCTTCCTTCTCAACTGTAGTTTTGTTTGCTATTAGCACCAAGATCTCAGCACATCTCCTTCCAGCTGCAAATGAGATGCAGGTTTGCAGTGTGAGCCAAGCTTGCCTCTTCTTCTGTTTCCTACCTCAATCTCCATTCTGCTTAGGGAGGGGAGGGTAGGTGCATGGTCCAGACTTATGAAATATTTTGATAGGAACTATAGACCAGAACTGGGGAGGTGGTATTTATTTTCTTTGTATCATTTTACCACCTGTAAGTCTAATATAAACATCGTTGGCATCTCAGAACAGGTGCAGAGACTCCCATGAAGTACACAGTGGATACAAGCATGAATAATAGTAAGGAAAAGTTGAAACCAGGCTTATAGACCTGCTTTGCTTAAATGTTTTTCCCTGTTTAGAAAGTGCCAATGACTTTAAAAATTATTCATTTTAATATATGTTTGTGTGTGTGTGTGTGTGTGTGTGTGTGTGTGTGTTTGTACATGTGTGCATGTGCCTCAGAAACCAAATGAGGACATTGGATCCCAGAGCTGGAGTTACAGGCAGTTGTGTGTTGCCCAATGTGGCACAGTGGAATTGAACTCAGGTCCTCTACAAGAGATGCAAATGCAAGTGTTCTTAACTGCTGAGTCATCTCTCCAGCTTGCTAGTGACTTCTTGGATCAAATCGTTTGATGTTGCTTTGGGATGCAGATGGCAGATGACCTTTGGCTTGTGCTGGCCCGACTGATGAGTTTATGGTTCTTTAAACGCAACATGACTTCAGCATGAGCTGTCTAATGCCCATATCTGGGCAGAGGTGTCAGTCTCTAGTGTTGGGTAGCAATATGGGTCCACAGCTCCCAAGAAGCCAGTAATCCCATGATGACCATGTGGTTACTCGACATAAACAAAACATTGTGTCAGAGGAAGTTTTCCAACGTTCTGCACATGTAAGTGTTCTAAGCACATCTAAGGCACTCTGGGCAAAGCTAAGATGTTTGATAAATTAGGGTGTTAAATGTGTTGCTGATTCATGATTTCTTTCCAGCTTACCATGGGCATAACCTCAGTATAAGATGAAGCACGCATGTACTGCTCAACACTCTGGGCTCATCCAACTGGCTCCCTCATCGTTCTGGAATCTCAGAGGTACCCATGATATCGTTAGGTCCCCTCCCCCAACTTCTATGAAATTCTACTTAGATTCTCACCTTTTATCAATTGGGTCACTTGTTTTCAGAGTCTCTCATCCCACTTCTTGTAGCCATGGGCATTGCCTGCTGGAACAGTCATCACTCTGGTTTCTTGCAGTCTATAAACAGAATGCAACTTCTAGGTATCTGGCTTAGATTGCGTCAGATATCCTTAACCTCTTGAATAGAGTTAATCATTATTTTCTGAGGGACTTTCGCATTCTGATACTTCAGGCATTTTTCTTGGTCTAATTCCTCAGCCTGGAAAAGTCCTCTCCTCCCTATCTCCTTCCTTTCTCATTCGTCCAAGACCTCAGACTTGTCATGACCTGTTTAGTGTTTATCTGTGACAGAAGTCTTCCCTGAGCTCACAAGTAAAGGGGGCCACATATGGTCCTTTCTCTTCTCCTCTGCATTGCTTTTCAGTGTACCATTTACCCTTGTGCCACTGTATGCTCAGCGAGGTGATCTTTTGGCTCTCAAGTCGTAGCTTAGGAGAGATGGAGAATGGATCTGAGGTGGAGAATGTATTTTTAAAGTTTTTGATCCATCTCTGGTTCCCTCCTTGTACCCATGTCCACTTGCTGGTAAAGGGGAGAAAAGAAAGTGGACTTGATCTCCAAAGGGGAGCTGGGCCACTAGAGGTCCAGGGCCTCAGGAGTTTCAACAGAAGTCCAGTTTACGTTTCCCTAAGTCCCTCCTTTGTGTCCTCTTTGTTGCTCCCTAGAAATTCTGACTGGGGATCGCTGCCATTCAAGGGGTGGTCCCACAGGTGTCTAATTAGGTTTGTACACATTCTCACCTTTTGGAATTGCCATGCACTCCTAATATGAGGAAGGTATGGGGTCTTAGGTTACTTTGATTCATACCTAAGTAGAACTCACTTGTCATAGAACTGACCATGTTTTGGTTTTCTTACAATATAGGCAAATTGTTTTGTGACTCTATACTCAAAATTATCTAAAGAACTAGGCAACTTTTTGTTTGCCATACAGATATTAGTTGGTTTAAACTACCTTTCAAAATTTGTCTCTCTACTTAATATTTTTTATGTATTTTATTTATTAAATGTTTACATGTGTGTGTATGCCTGTGCACCATGCCATGTGATTGAAGACTACAAGACAACTTGTGGGAGTCAAGTCTCCCCCATCATATGATCCTGGGGGTCACATACTGATGATCAGGCTTGCCAGCAGTTCCTTTGCTTGGTGAGCCAGCTAGCTGGCTCTCTACTTTAAAAAGGCTGACTTATTTTTTCCACAGTTCAACTAGGCCTGTCCATCAGTTGATGCAGTTTTCTTTTTTATAAAACAAAGAAAACCAGAATTAAAAAAAAAAAACCAACAACCTGACTTTTCACTGAGTAAATATTCAAATATATTTAAAAACTAGTGTGAAAAAGCTTCATGGTCCTACTGCCCAGTTTCAATTTTATTGGAAATAGATTCTTTTCTCACACAACATATCCTGATCATGATTTCTTCTCCCTCTACTCTTCCCAGTATCTCCCCACCCCCCATTTGGATTCACCCCATTTCTGTCTCTCATTAGACAACAACAAATAATAAAATAAAACACAATAAGATAAAAGAAAAAATACTACATCAAAGTAGGACAAAACAAACAGAAGGAAAAGAGCCAGGGAAGAGGCACAGGGAAGGTATAGGTACAGAGACCCACTCATTTGCAGGCTCAGGAAACCCAAACGACACTAAACTGGAAGGCACAATGTATGTGTAAAGGGCAAAAGAGCATAAGTAAACATAAAAAAAAATAGTATGGAAAAAAAAGTTCAGTGGTGGTGATCCCAGCATTTGGGTGGCAGAGGCAGAGCTAGCTGTTGCATAATGAAATCCTGCCTCTAAAAACAAAACAAAACAACAACAAAAAAAATAAAAAAAGGAAAAGTCCTGACATGACATTATGAGACAAAGAACCTCCAAAGGTATAGTTGGAGGTGCCATAGTTCTTTTTTCTTTTTCTTTCTTTTTGTTTTTCCGAGACAGGGTCTCTCGGTGTAGCCCTGGCTGCCCTGGAACTCACTCTGTAGACCAGGCTGGCCTCGAACTCAGAAATCTGCCTGCCTCTGCCTCCCAAGTGCTGGGATTAAAGGCGTGTGCCACCACTGCCTGGCTAGCTTTGGATAGCTTTGTGTGGATCAGCAATAGGCAATCTCAGATGTCTTTCATTTAAGGCCATGTCTTGACAACATGCTCCTCTCTAGTTGATGAGAAAGTATAGTAACTATAATTCCATTTGTTACTTAAATACATTACAGACTCTTCTTTTTCTGATGGTGTGTGCTGGGCAAATACTCTACCATCGAGCTACACCCTCAGCCCCATAAACTTGTTAGGTGTTAAGTTCTAGAATGATGGGACCCTTCTGTCCAGTGAAACTATAGGTACTGAAGTCTTACCCATGTAAGTTGCTCAATTTCCAATTGATGAGTTGATTAATCAAGTATGTGAGGACTGGAGTTATTGGCTTTGTAGTTATGATGGGCACCTGTGGAAGGTGGCCCATTCTCCTTTTTCTTCTTAGCTAACTCTGAGAGCACATTTCATTATTAAGAGTGAGTTTTAAAGGCCAGACCTCTATAACTCTTGGGTATTCTACTAACACAACATGGCTGCTAAGTGAACCAACCTGGCATCCAGCTTGAGAAGGGTCCCTAGCCACCACACCAATACTGTGTCCAGCATTTTGGACTTAGCCAGGTTGTTCAGTCTCCAAAGCCAGTGTCCTTATTGAGTAGGTGAAGTTCTAACAGTACTTATTTCTTAGGGTTTTTGTGGCTTATATGAAATAGAAAATCCTAAAAAATTATTGCTACTTAGTGGTCAATAAGTGTTATCTATATTCAATTTTCATGTCTGTTGAATTTTAATATTATCCTCCCCCTGCTAAGTCCTTGCACAGCTCCTGGGGATTAGACCTCAACTGGGCACTGAGGAAATATAGAACATACACACACACACACACACACCACACATACACACACACACACACACACATACACACACACACACACACACACAGAGATGAGAGAGAGAGAGAGAGAGAGAGAGAAAGAGAGAGAGAGAGAGAGAGAGAGAGAGAGAGAGAGAGAGAGAGAGAGAAAGAGTGAGAGAGTGAGAGAGTGAATGGATTAGGCTATCTGATGGAGAAACTGTAGCACCCTGGAAACCCTCTCAGCATGTTTATTGTACAGAGTTGACCAGAGAGGCAGGGTTATCACATACAGATATAGAGTCTGGGCTATTGCATACAGATAAACAAGAGGGCAGGGTTTATGGTATACAATTGATATGGATCAAGGAAAGAGGTATGGCTAACCTAGGTAGGAGCAGTCTCTATGGGAGCACTCTTTAGGCTGTAAGCAATCTGGGAAGAGAAAGCTACCTTGGAGATTTTGTGCACATATTATCAACACTTGTACTGAGACTCCCAAGGAAGGCTTTGCCATCCCTCTAAGCCTCATCTTTCTGGGAATGGGTGGGTGAATGATTAGGGGTGGCTTGGCCGTTTTCCCATGAGTCTGAGGCTAGGTCCATGTCAAACGATACACATGTGCTCAAGACTTCATGCACTCAAGGCTTCCTCCCTTCTCCAGGCCCTTCCTTTAAAATACTGGAAGAAGATTAAAAATGGGAGCTAGAATCTACTAAACTTACACAGGACCATTCAGAAAAGTGAGAAGACATTCATATCTTAAATCAGCACTATATAGATATTCATGTTAGCCAACTGTGTTGAATGCCTTCCAAGTATTTCACAGAAGCAACAGGGCTTCCATTGAAATGTGGATTTGTCAACCTCCCTCAAAGCCCAACAATAATCTTTTCAAGTCTCCTCTATCGACTGCCCCAAACCATGCCCTGCTTGTTGCACTATGTGTGGGTCAGAGGTGAACATAGCTGCCTTTTACAGAACTACCTGCAAGCAAAAGCCCATCACCAGGACATTGAATTCTGTCCCATTCGAGGGTCCTGTCCATGCAACCCCCTTTCCAAGGTCCACCTGTACCACTGCACTACAAAGGAGGCATCTCTGGCTTGTGGGAGAGGATAGTGCTTTAGAAACCTCACTGGAGTCTAGGAGGAGCAGGAGGCACCAGGCCAGCTTCCAGGTTGCTCTCTCACTGAACTGTTGAGGGTTATACCCAGCCTTTGAGATTATCCAGCAGTTGTTAAAAATGATTTGGGCATCACACAAGGTTTTAAAAATATAAGCTAAGCCTTCCATTTTTATTTCCGAGAAGTTGAAAGGCAGCATGTCCGCATGTCCAGGACTTTCAGTCAAGTCTGTGATGACCAAAGACAATCCTCCTCTATCAATTTAATTGGATTTCTTGAACTGTCAATGACACATCAGTAAATGCTTAGACATAAAGATTTTGGGGGAAAAAAATCTCTCCTGGCAGTGATTTTGTGAACTTCTTCTGTGGTTAGTCATTGCTAATGATCATGAGGGAGGTTATGTAGCTGAAGAGCCAGCAGGACTCACTAAGCAGAGACCAAGATTTACAGAGCAATTCTTAGCTTGGGCAGAGTTTCAAAGACAGATATCAGCTGCAGTAACTCTACACAATAAACACTACAACACATCAGTGAAGTAACACGATGATAATTGATCATTTTTTTTCATCCCCGGGGTGGCAGGTCAGTGAGAGTGTCTTGGATTCAGGATGAGCGTAGTGTCAGGTTTCTCTCATCTGCCTCCCATTCGGGATGACCCAGGGCATCGTCTTCTCATGGTTGTTGCAGATGTGTGAGAAGGCTGAGCAGAAACATGTGTTGCTTCGGCGGACCTGAGCTCTGAGGTGGCTGCCGTCACTTCTGCCCACATTTCACTGGACGAAACATTTCATATGGAGAAGCCCAACACCAATTGGGCGAGGAAGTGGAATTCACTCACAGTAATCCAAGGCAAATGTGGCAAGAGAGCAACGGTGAATGGAAAACAGAGCAGGCAACTTCCAGGCAGGAGGGAGAGGACACAGCTTGCCTTCTTAGTATCTGGGCTGGCCTCACACATCCCAGCTCAGTGACCCATGACGAAGCTTGCTCATTAGAAGCTCCTATTCAAATGCCCCCACGTTTCTTTCTGTTTTTTTTTTTTTGTGAAAACTTGCTTTATTTAGGTTTTTTTTTTTTTGCAATTTAAAAAATTAAACTATGATGACATCATTTCCTTCCTCCTTTCCTTCCTTAGTTTCCCCCATGTCCTTTCCACCTGTTCCCTCTCAAATTCATGGCCTCTTTTCTTTTTCTTTAAAAAAAGAAAACCCTATTATTGTTGCATGTATACACATTTTAAAAATACAACCTGCTCAGGACACTGAGTGTTTCTTGCACGTGTACCATTTCAGGGTTGACTACTTGGTATTGCATAACAAGTTAGAGGGCTCATTCTTGAAGATTTAGTTCTTCTCTTTCAGCATTGCTTAGTTACTTCTGGTTCTTGGACTAGGTTGGGGCCCCATGGTATTGCCCATCCCCCACAAAAGTGTGCTCATTGGTGTTGCCCTTGTTTGTGGCTTATTTAAGTAGCCACACTGTTGAGGTGTCATGGGTATAGCTTCCTTGCCATTTCTAGGAGACACAATCTCAAAGTAGACTTAAATTCTCAGGACATTGATTGCTCGGGATGCCTTTCCATGTCCCAAGGTATAAAAAATGAACTCAATATTTTTTCTGCATATAGATCTGCTGTACTTTGTTGGCACACTGAGAAGTTTCCAGAGTGAAAATTTGGGCTTTGCAATGTACCTGACTGTTAGAACCCGAGAGTTTTCGCTCAGTTATTGTTGGATTGTTGAGAGCAGTGGTTCTCAGTCTTCCTAATGCTGCACCCTTTAATACAGTTCGTCATGTTGTGGTGACCCCCCAACCATAAAATTCTTTCCATTGCTACTTCATTACTATGACTTTGCTGCCTCCACCCTCATAGGACTGGAATTAAGAGCTTACCACCATTTAAGAAACATTGTTTTAGTGTGTGTTTGGTGTTAAAAATCAGCTAATGCTTGTAGAAGAAATATTTTATCAACTAAACTACCTTCTCAATCAGAAGTTATATGGGTAATGACACAGACCTATAATGGCAGTATTTAATAATGTCAGGATTCAAGAGGCAGAGGAGGGAGGATTCTGATATTCTGAAGTTGAGACTATCCTGAGCTATAAAATGGGACCCTAATAGAGGAGGAAAAATGTGGGAGTATAAAAAAATTAAATACTAGTTTTTTTCTATCAAATACTATAGAACTTTTGTTTAGGGCAATGAATTCAACTATTCTCGTCTCCCCCATCCCCGTAAGACTTTTATGTAAACGTTTTAATTCTGTTTTACAGGTGTGCATGGAACATCAGGAAAACCTTCACTTGCACAAATGGGCCCCTGTTGCACTCCAAGCGTTTGATGGTCTGGAGCAGGGTCCCTTTCCATTTCCTCCTTCATTTCCTGTGTGATGATTATTTTCAGACAAGCCAATTGAATTAAAGTGTGAGACCAATCTCTAGCCAATGAGGAAAAGACACAGCCACCACCTGGGGTGGAATACAAAGCAAGTGAGTTTCCTTTCTCTGTGTTGTCTCTTTTACCTGGAACTTACTTCTAACAGTTGGTGTAACCAAGCTTGTTGACAGAAGCAAAAACATGGGGTTTGCTATCCTACATGAAGAGCACCCAGCCTTCCAGGACGTTATCTTTCTCAGGACAAGTGTGGTCTACAGGTTAGAGGCACTTTTTGCTTTATAGATCTCATAAGAATAGTAATTTAAAACATAACTTTAGCCATCTCAGTGTGTTTACCAGCTTTCTGACACTGTGACAAAACACTGAAGGTATTTAAACAGGGCAAAGGTTTATGACTCATGTTTTCAGAGGTCACTTAATTTCGGTCTGTGGAGCGTGGAAAACCTTAGCAGGAGCATGTGATGAATAAAGTTGCTCCTCTCATGACATCTTAAAGACAAGAAGGAAGAGATGAAAGAACCCTATATTCGTGTTCTCTTCAAGGACCCCCCCCCCCAGGTGCCTTACTTCCTCCCACTGGGCCCACCTCCTAAAGCTTCTACCCCCTGTTAATAGAACCAGAGGTTGGAGACCACGCTTTTAACAAACATGAGGCCTTTGAGGACACTTCAGGTCCAAATTACAGCATTGCTGTATTGACTAGCTTGTCTATGGAGATGGCTCAGCAGGTAAAGATAGTTGCTGATTAGCCTGGTGAAGAGGTCACATTGTGGAAGGAAAGACTAAACTCTCAGAAGCAACCATGCACGTGTGTTCAAAGAATAGAGAAGAAAATGTTAAGCTTTGTTTGTTTGTTTGTTTTTGTTTTAGACATGTAAGGGAGAACTATTTGTACTCTGTTTGAAGACACAGTCTACTGTGGCAGGTGCAGCAGAGTGGCAGGAGTGTGGCTCCATCACATCTGCAGTCTGGAAACAGGAGGCAAATGATGTGCCTCAGTCCACATCCTCTCTTCATTCACTGTGGACCCCAACCATGGAGTGGTGCCACTCATAACAAGGGCAAGTATTTCCGTTTTTGCTAACCCAATCTAAAGACTCCCGGAGGACATTTTCAGAGGTTTACGTCTTGGGTAATGCCAGGTCCTGTCACAGTCACAGGGCTGTCATGTCACAGGAGTGTCATGGTGGCAAGGCACTCTTTCAGCTTCTCAGAGGAGGTGGCAAGTAAACACAAACATATGTTTTGAACTCAGCCAGACATTGAAAGCTTCTGTCTGTTCACAGTTCCTGAATTATTTCTTTATGTCTAACCCAGGATATAAAGAAATTTTTTTTTTAAAAAATGCTATTATTTGATTGTTTCTTTCCAAACAACTTTTACATAGGTTATGGCTAAAACCAAGCTTGTCTCCTATGGGTTCATGATAGGAGTTTGGTCCTCACTGTGGTGTTATTAAGTGGTGTAATATTTAAGAAGCAGGGTTAATGCAGAGATCTATAGGTCTTCTGAAGGATGTCCTCAGAAGAGAATGTGGGACCTCAGTCTCCTCTCTGCTTTGGTCTAGAAGCTCTCCTAATCTCACAGCTATTTCCTCTACAGCACCTTTCACCCTTAGGCTCCCACCAGAACCTGAATCAGTAGACCACCATGCCTTGGGCCATTAGCCCTTAAAAGTATAGACTAATAAGTTTCCTTTCTTCAAACACAGTCCACCTTGGGTATTTCATTTTAGCCACCATGACTAAAATGGTGGCATCCCATTTTACAGATGAGAAGACTAAGACAAGACAAGACAAGACAAGAAGTCCTAGCAACTTATTCAGAAACTCACAGCAAGTTGACAAATGAGTAGGATTCCAATTCAGGTCAACCGAACCTCCAAGCTGTATTTTCCCCATCTCATTACTTAAGGAGAATGGAAGGGCTTCCTTAGGAGAAGGTGGTGTCTTCAAAAATTTGTCCTTCAGAATGCCCCCCTCACCTCACACCTTTCAAATTTCATGTGTTCTTTGATGAAGCTGTGTCTTAGAGGCATTTTAATTCCCTGAACAGTTGACAAGGCACTGGCTGGCTGTAGATATTAAGAACAGCAGAGCAACAGTTTATTACTGAAAATGGAAAAAAAGGTTACCATGGCAACAGACACACAGCACACTGCAAAGGCCAGTCGAGCTGTTATGACATAACCTGCTGCTTTGTTTTTGGAAGGCCTCTGGATGACCTATGCTGTTCTTTCTCTCCTGAAACAGTGGCCATCAATGGATAACCACACAAATAAGAACATTAGTGTCAGGATCATATTAGTGGACAGGTAAGTACTGAGTCACATATTCATTTATTACAAAACCCACACTTTGTCCTCCTTTCCCCATTTAAGGGTGTCAATAACCTTTTCTGAAGTTCCAACTTCCATTTAACAGCAGGCCTCAGCTCCCAGCCTTCCCCTGGACTCTTTGAAGTCACTAGCACACCATGCACAGGAGGAAGCCATTAGCCAGGGGAACTCCCGGCTTATATGGCTAACCATAAATTAGAAGGCTGGGGATGTCTGACCAGCAACTGCAAACCCACTCAAGCTGACTGTTGCTTGTTCTACCCATTGATGACAGGTCACTAAAGAATTCTCTCCAGGCAGTTCATTTCTGTTGGCAGCAACGTTACTATTTGGACTTCTGAAATGACTCTGGCAGTGTACAAGGCTGCCACAGACAGGCATTCTGGAATTGAAGTTTTAGTGAAATATTCTAAGTTGTTATTCTATTGGGTGGGGGTGGGGGTCAGGTGTATTATGGCCCCTCTGTTTGCCTCTTTCTTTTTTTGTTCTTTCTTTCTTTCTTTCTTTCTTTCTTTCTTTCTTTCTTTCTTTCTTTCTTCTCTCTCTCTTTCTCTTTTTCTTTCTTTCTTTCTTTCTTTCTTTCTTTCTTTCTTTCTTTCTTTCTTTCTTTCTTTCTTTCTTTCTTTCTTTCTTTCTGTGTGTCTTTATAATACAATGCCCATCTGTGCCCAAGTGCATTTATGACTGTATGAGCCTGTGTGCCTGTGTGCATGTGTCTGACTGCAGCCAGAGTGCACTTGGGGTACCTGCCATAAGAGCTCTCAGACAGGATCTTTCTCTGAACTGGATGTTTGATGTTCAGGCTGAATTTACAGTGGGCTCTTGGGATCTGCCTGGCTCTACTCACCATTGATCACTGGCATCTGTGGCCACACCTGAGTTTTATGTAGGTGCTGGAGATTAAAACTCAGATCCTCATGCTTGCACAATGAGTGCTCTTACACACTGAACCATCTTCTCAACACCCAATATTTTTCTTGAGTCAGGATCTTCCACAAGATCAGAATGGCAAGTGGTTTCTGAGAAGACCCATCGGGGTTGGGTCTTAAAGAAACCACAGAGAGTAGCCTGAGAGTCTGGAGGGGCCATTGAAGCATTGTTTGCCTTTGAGACAATGGCTTCACTTCTGGCAGAGAAATGTCCCACAGAACATTGATAATCAAGAAATTATTATCAATTACCTACTACATGTCAGGCACTGTTCTCCACACTAAGAACAACACTGAATACAACAGCAAATAAGACATAAAATATAAAAATACACACCTGTGTGAGGTTTGTATCAAAGCAGAGGGAACAGGCAATAAAATAAGTTCAAATGTGCCTCAGTTTAAGGTACAGTGACATCACAATAAAGCCATCACAAGTTGAAATAGTTTAAGTTGTAAACTGGTTGACTACACTCCAGCCTATGGACCACTACTTTAGTGGCCAGACACACTGTACAGTTAGCTGTTTCCTCTGATGACATGGAAGTCATTGTTGACACTGACTGGAAGCATGGCTTACTACTTTCACCCAGAATTGATGGACAGCATCCCATGGCTCTTGCTGGCCTGGGAGGAGGCAACAGGAAGGTTTAATGTATAACTTTAACTGACTGTGAATTATTTTCCACCATCTGAGCATTGAAAAGTCATATAGTCTAGGTTAGGACTGCATAGCTGTTACAAGGAGACATGAATCCTCATGAAAAGGGAAAGAGGTGAGAACGTAGGGGCAGGGCAGAGAAGGGAAGGGAAAATTCTAGGCAGGGACCACTAGGGACCACTAGTCAATGTATAACCACGTATGGAGGTGATGTCTGAATAAAGACACAGGGGAGAATTAGTGAAGACTGGGGCAAAACACCGTTATAGAAGGGCAGTAGAGCCTGATCCTGAGGGGTGGGTGTCTTTGCAGAGGCAGGAACTAGCTGTGTGGTGATTGGGCACACTAAAGATGCTGCTCTGCCCCTGAGAGTGTGAATGGCCACTAGCAGGGTCGTGAGAAGAGTATTTAAAAAAATACTCTTTAATAATCTTTGCTGTTTAAAAAAAGAAAAAAGGGAATCTTTAAAAATTTACCTTTTAAATTTGAAAATAACACTCGTCTATATTTATATGGGGCTTATTGCAATGTTTAATCTGTATTTAAATCAAGGAACTATTAAATCAACCTAACTATCACAGTTATTACCTTGCTTATTTAGCATTATTTTTGTGGTGAAAATGACAATAAAAGTGACGATGTTAGCAATTTCTATGTAGGACACAAGTTTTCAAAGATTCTTTCTCTGCTGGCACAAAGGCTGGGACCCTTGTTGGAACTGTTTGCAGCTATCTGGCTATATAAGATGGCGAGGGTTGGAGGGAGTGACAGTCCCACGAGATGATGAGAAACTGTCATGGTCTGGAAAGAAGCAGGCTCTTGCTGACAGACTGAATGTGAGTGTGAGGAGAGGGGCCCCAGAAGGCCGCTAAGCATTTTTCACTGGAAAATACGCAAGAGAGCAGAGCCCTTGGTTGACAGGGAAGCCTGAAGTAAGGCAGGTATTTGGGGGCGCTGACAGGGACTTCACTAGACCTCCAAGTGGAGACAGGAAGTAAGCAGATGAGGAACAGGCATTCGGGGGTTGAGGGGCTTGGGATTAAATATAGATATGGCTGGTGCTCAGACTTTGGGGCTTATGTGATTGGATCCAGGTGAAAGAATGTGGTAAGGATACCCAAGCACCTCCTTATGAGGTAAAGGAAAAGAGGAAGAATCAGTAAAAGAAGCTGTGTTAGTCCACGTGTGCATCTTTTTTGATGGAATACCCGTCAGAAGCAAATTGAGGGAGGAGGGATTTATTCTGGCTCACAGTATTAGCGGGGTCAGCCCATGCTTTTGCCTCATCCGCTGGATTGCAGGAAAGTGTGGTGGAAGCTGTTCACTTCTTGATGGGCAGGGAGCAGAGAGTGACAGGGGTCTGGGATAATATATCTACCAGGGTCCACCCTCAGTGACTTACTTCAGAAAGTTTCCACAGCTTCCCCAAACAGTCCTGGTAGCCAGGAATCATTATGTTCGCTGTGGGGGAACCTTTCATATTCAAAACGTTAAGGAAGGAGAGAAGGTGAGAGGATCAAGGAGGAGAGGACAGAAGAGGAAAGGGGGTGAGGGGAGGCCCTGGGAGGGGAGGGAAGAAAAAAGGAGGAATCAGAACCACGGATTGAGAAGTGGCCAGTAGAGGGCAGTGTTCGGGAATACAAGGGAAAGAAAGGTGAGGTTTATGTCCAAGGCTGCTGACAGACATGAGCTTGGTCGCTAGACTGGTCCTTATGGTACAGTACCATAGAGTTCTGAGACAGTTTGGGGAGAGCCAGAGAGGAATTGGAGCAAGCAAGATCTCTTTCATCAGACTTGACTCAGCCAGAAGTCATTTTTCAGAGTCTCAGCTAAAATTTGCCAGGAAGAACTGGCCCCATAGATCATCTGTTGAACCAAATTGTCTAGAGACGCTCAGAGAGGGAAGATGGCTCCTCAGGGGCTCTTCAAGAGAATGGAGAGGCCAGAGGAAAGACCTAGATGTGTGAAGAGGCCTGGCCTGGGTGCAGATGAGGGTCCACATACTGATGTTTCTCAGCTCTAACTTCCATTAAATAAGTGGTTTCTGCTCTGAGGACCTACAGCAAAGCTTTGGCCTATCGTTATGATTTACAATTCACTCTGGGGACATTTCCAGGAACAGTGAAGAGAAGTGGCTAGGAACACACACACACACACACACACACACACACACACACACACACAGACACAGACACATACACAGACACACACACAGACACACAGACACAGACACACACACACACAGAGTTCAGATCCCAGCCCTGCTGCCATGTTCGAGCTGCGTGACACATGGAAGATACTTAACCTCTTGAACTTTGTCTGCAGAATTGTGGTACTGCTAACACTTACCTCCTGAGTCCTGAACATGAACTGTATTCCTAGAAATAGCACTGTCCAGAATGACCTGGTGCAGCATTTTTATATTTATTTACCTATTTATTTATACTTTTTTTATTACGTATTTTCCTCAATTACATTTCCAATGCTATCCCAAAAGTCCCCCATACCCTCCCCCCCACTTCCCTACCCACCCATTCCCATTCTTTTGGCCCTGGCATTCCCCTGTATTGGGGCATATAAAGTTTGCAAGTCCAATGGGCCTCTCTTTCCAGTGATGGCCGACTAGGCCATCTTTCGATACATATGCAGCTAGAGACAAGAGCTCCGGGGTACTGGTTAGTTCATCATGTTGTTCCAACTATAGGGTTGCAGATCCCTTTAGCTCCTTGGGTACTTTCTCTAGCTTCTCCATTGGGAGCCCTGTGATCCATCCAATAGCTGACAGTGAGCATCCACTTCTGTGTTTGTTTGGCCCCGGCATAGTTTCACAAGAGAGAGCTATATCTGGGTCCTTTCAGCAAAATCTTGCTAGTGTATGCAATGGTGTCAGCGTTTGGAAGCTGATTATGGGATGGATCCCTGGTTATGGCAGTCTCTAGATGGTCCATCCTTTCATCACAGCTCCAAACTTTGTCTCTGTAACTCCTTCCCTGGGTGTTTTGTTCCCACTTGTAAGAAGGGGCACAGTGTTCACACTTTGGTCTTCATTCTTCTTGAGTTTCATGCGTTTAGCAAATTGTATCTTATATCTTGGGTATTCTAAGTTTTGGGCTAATATCCACTTATCAGTGAATACATATTGTGTGAGTTCCTTAGTGATTGTGTTACCTCACTGAAGATGATGCCCTCCAGGTCCATCCATTTGGTTAGGAATTTCATAAATTCATTCTTTTAAATAGCTGAGTAGTACTCCATTGTGTAAATGTACCATATTTTCTGTATCCATTTCTCTGTTGAGGGGCATCTGGGTTCTTTCCAGCTTCTGGCTATTATAAATAAGGCTGCTATGAACATAGTGGAGCATGTGTCCTTTTTACCGGTTGGGACATCTTCTGGATATATGCCCAGGAGAGGTATTGCTGGATCCTCCGGTAGTACTATGTCCAATTTTCTGAGGAACCGCCAGACTGATTTCCAGAGTGGTTGTACAAGCTTGCAATCCCACCAAAAATGGAGGAGTGTTCCTCTTTCTCCACATCCTCTCCAGTATTTATACTTTCTAATGGTGAGAAAGCAAGGGACGTGAGTGGAGACTGCACTTGAAGACAAATTCCAATTTTCCCAGACCTCAAAATGCAGCTCTGCTTCTCTCTCCTGCTTCTCTCTCCTGGCTGGAATGTACAGTGAGCCACAGTGCCCCAGGGGCCCACCATCCTCAGTTACACAACTTAACATGGGCTGTTCTGGTGTCTTCAGTTCTGGGTCCCAGCATTCTATAAGTTATATGTGATAGTCAGCACTTTGTTACAAAATTGGTGAATGTAGATATACTTAGCATGCTCAAGGCAGGTGAGGCTAAGAAATGTAATTCTGTGGGTTGGACATTGTTTTAGTTCATTTCCCACTGCTGTGATAAAACACCATGACCAGAAGCAATATGGGGAGGAAAGGGTTTATTTGGCCTGAAGGTTTAGTTCATCATTAGGGAAATCAAGTCAGGAACTCAAGGCAGGAACCTGGAGGCAGGAACTGAAGCAGAGATGATAGCGGAAGGCTACTTACTTCTTCCTCATAGGTTGATCAGCCTGCTTTTCTGATACACCCAGGACCACCTGCTCAAGGATGGGTCCTTCCATATCAATCATCAATGAAGAAAATGCCTCAGAAATATACCTACAGACCAATCTGGTTGGGACATTTTCTCAATTGCATGTTGGTAGGAGGTAGGCTGAAATCCCTAGTAGTCTTTAAATAAGGGAAGTGAGGTTACTGACGTCAGAGTGTCCATAAAAGTAAATAAACCATGAATATGCCTAGAATCCTAGCATGTGAGATAAGCAGAGCTAAATAGTAAAGAATGTTCCCAGGATCTGGACATTGGTAAAGTACCTGACTTGTAAGCACAAAGACCTGAGTTCAATTTCCAGAATCCACATAAAGCTACAAGGTGTGGGTTTATGGTTTCAGCATTGGGAATGCAGAGATGGTGGAATTTCAGGGACTCTGTAAGCTAGGTTAGCCTAATTGGTCAGTCAATGAGAGACTTTTTAAAAGAAGGTGGATGGAGTTCCTCAGGAAGACACCCAAGGTTGCCCTTTGACCTCCACACATATGTTCTCACACATGCATGGCCCTAAATGCTTCTCTTCACACAAATAAAAACAACCTCGGGGTGAAAAATGAACAGGTTTCAGTAACAACTATCAGTGAGAGATGGCAAATTATCACTTCCTTCTGACACCAGAGCTTGTCACTCATCCCCGTTGCCTGGAGACTCAGCGGGATCATCTGGCGGCTCAGGAGGAGCTGCACAACCCACCTCTACTTTGACATTTGTTCCCTCATGGAACTTTTCAATGGAAAGAGAGTTGGGGTGACACAGGCCACACCTCACTGCAGGACTTCAATGTGCTTGTGTAGGTTGCTTTGTTTTTCTAAGCTCCATCCACTGCTCCATTAGTCTGTGACCCAGAATGGAAGCACTCACAGCAGTGCAAAACATAAACTCAGCTTGGCGTCTAACCAAGTTAAGTCAAGCTCTCACGGACTCACAGTCCTGTGTGTCTGTGTGTTATAATTTTTTTGCTCTTGTAACAAGTGAAAAGTCAGGACTTCTTGTTATCTACCACTGCAGCAGAGACTGGCTAATACCTTCCTTAAGGTGGAGTTAATGTGGCGAAAGTTAAGTTCAGAAGGAGGCTGGAAATTGTGAGAGCATGTGAGCTTCTAAGATCAAGATCCCTGTTGTAGACTCAAAGTCACTGCTGCCAAGGGGTGGAGTAGTCTTCTAAGTAGCTCAGGTCTCTGTGGCTGAGCAGCAGCCTGTGTTGAAAAGGGAGGCCAATTCCGTGTCTTGAGAGAGAAGCAGGCTGTGCAAAGACTCATCAGGCTTGTGAAAGCACAGCCTTGGTTTCTTCCAACAGTTTTATATTTAAAGTCTGGGACAATATCTTGGTGCATCTTTTTGAGAAAATAGAAAAACAGAATGCCTTGTTGTATCTAACAGCCCAATGTAAAGTAATGCAATGTAAAGTCATACACTGACAGGGTTTAATCATTGCTGGCTAGTTTGCTTATCAAGAAACTATAAAAAAGCAGAAGCAAGACTGAGATCCCTCCCCCCCAAAAAAAATTCTTGAAAAGGTGAGCAGCATTTCCTGAAAAAGTGGGTTTTGATGGTGCCAGTGGCTCAAGGCAACAAGACAGAAAGGAGGCAGATGCGAGTGTCTGCTGCTGTCTGGGATATGCTAGCATTCCTGTCTCCAGGGCTAGATCAGAGCTTTGATGGTTGGTTACTTTTTCCTTTGTGCCTTTTTCCTAAACTCAGACAGCTTTTTCCTTTAAGGTTTATTTTAAAATTTAACTTCTACTTGACATAAAGTTACAAACCATTTTAGCTGCAGGGTAGCATCCCAATACACTTATCCACTGTATACATTAATGACAAAATCAAGGTAACGGACACACTCATTAGTGTGTGTGTGTGTGTGTGTGTGTGTGTGTGTATGAAGAAAACATTCCTCTCCCCCTCTGGATACTTTACATATACAGTACAATATGATTGACTATAGTCTCTCCTGGTGCCTCAAACACTCGCTTCACTGCTCCTCCCATCTGTCTGTAACCTTATACCCACTGACCCATGTTTTTTCTCTCTCCTTCTCTTCTTCTTCTTTCTCCTTCTCTCTATAACCTGTGGTAGCCACTGTTTTAGTTTTGCCTGAAGCCACATATAGTCTTTTATAACATAAGGTTATGGAGGTGGAGATATAATTCAGTGATAGGGTAACTGGTCTACCATGTCAAGGTCCCAGATTTAGTCTGGAGAAAAAAAGTAAAAGAAAATAGAAAAAAGCAGAGAAAATAGAAAAGAAAAAAAAAACCACATTGCCCTGGTTCTTCTCAGTCTCTCTCACTCAGGATCACCACTGTAAGACCAGCCCTTTGTGCCCTCTGGGAACCTGGTTTGTTGCTTCAACTTCCTTGGGGTGTTCTTGGCTGGTGCTTCAGCTACTCACTGTATGAATATTATAGTGTGCTTCTGTCCATGGAAATGAACTTCAGGGCTGAGAATTCTGCTGATTGGCATGTTTATTGGAATTCAGAGAATCAGCTTTTGTTATTGCATTTTTCAAATGAAATTTGTGGTTATTTCTCCCACATTGTTCCTCCACTCCCTTTTCTCCCTTCGCCCCAGCCCCCCCACTCCATGTCACGCGGGACCTTCCTATGCCCCCACTCTGATTCTCAATATCTCTTGTTCCCTCCATCTTGCTCCATGTCTATACTGCTCTTGCATGCCCGTATTTTCATATAAATGTTATTTATTAGGATCCACATCTGCAAGAGGGCAAGCATGCTTCATCTTTTTGAGTATGGGTCACCTCACTTATATAATACTACTCAGATCCATCCAGTTCTCTGAAAATTTCATATTTCTTTACAGATGAGTAAAATTCTATTCTATACATGCCACATTCCATTATCCATTCATCTGTTGATGGACATCTTGGCTGACTCCATGTCCTTGTTGTTGTGAATAATATAGCAAGAAACATGGATGTCCAACTCTCTTTCAAACACTTTCATCAAAACTTCTAATCTAATGTTTGACTAAGCAACTGCATACCCTGGCTTAGCCAAACAAGGTCAGTCACCATTGGATCAGTCCCATAAACAATCAATTCCCAGCTTTGTGCCAGGACTTCTGCAGTTTGCTTGTCTATGGAGAAAATGGCAGCAAACTAAGATCCTCACACACCAGTATGGATACAGTCAACATTCCAGTGAACCCAACTGGTACCTATTTTTCATCAGGTTGTTGAGTGTACAGAGCTAAGTGCCTTTTTGGCAGACACATCCATTGGCTTACAGAAGGTGTATCTTCATGGTGGTATATTGGTGGAAGAATTTGTTTGGCTTCCTGGTTCCATATGATTACATCGTACTTTTGTGTTCCTAGAAGGTGAATGTGTTAATTTAGCGCCCATGTGCATGCACACATGTGTCTGGCAGCTATAAATGTGTCACGTCTTATATTTCAAAAACATCAAGAAGTAGATGTGTATGTAGTTATGTGACCATATATATGGACACGGGGCTACACTGCCCCTTAAAAATAGCAACAGCTAAACGTTTATCCTTTAGCTTCACTGAGGATTCTCTGAACAGTGAAATGGGTTATAACTATGACCAACATCAGGACAGCTTCACAGAGGGAAGGGGAGGAAATGATCCTTTGTTGGTGATTCAGCATCTAGGCTAGGAGATGGAGTTCTGGGAGCTTCCAGGTTGCCACTGTGCCCCACAGATGCTTCTTTCAGACACTCCACAGTCTTCCCAGAATCTGGACATTTCACAGCTCCTATCAGCACCTGGAACCAGTAAGGACCCATTGGTGTAGACCACCTGAGAAGGAGGGTTCCTGAGGGTTAAAGAGAGGGTATGGAGCAAAAGAGAAGTTCTGTGTTGTGATGAGAAGCTGTAAGGAAGCCAGGTGTCTCCCCAGGTACCATTTGGATACTACTGAGTAAGACAGGGATGTGATATAGGGCATTTCTGTTGACTGTGAGAAATGTTTCAAAGCTATCTTCAGAAACAACGAGGAAAATGAAGGCTGCTTCAACACCATCGCCAAACCATTTCTCAGAGGCTTTCAGGATAAATGAAAGGATTTCACTATGTCTTGCAAACACCAATATGCAGGCAGCTAGATGGTCCTGGTTTCTGTGGCACAGTCCAAGCTGTTAGGGTTTTCTATGTCCTTGATATGGGGCTCTGGCTTAAGGGCAATTACTAGCATATCCTTAGATAGCTAGACCCTGGGCTTTGCTTTCTCAAGATATTTCTGTGGGTTCCTGTCTCATGTTTTGAATGATTGTTGCAAATGTAGTAGCACTCTTTTGGGGAGGGGTGCTGTGGATCTCTAGGAGATGGGGCTTGGCAGGTAGAGGTATGTCACTAGGAGTGAGTCTTTGATCAACTTTGGTTTAGCTGATCCCTGGTTCCTGTCACTCTCTCTGTTTTCTAGAACTACTTCTATGTGAACAGCCTGTGTCATTTGCTCCCACAGCCGCTGACCAAGCAATCTGACCACAAACCATGACTCCACATAAATCCACCCTTTAAAAGTTGCTTCTCTTAGGCACAACTCAATAATTCACTAACATAGAGTAGGATTTGGGCAATGGCCCTGGGAGGAAGGGTACTGAGTTTTAGACTAATTATCAGTCATTACTTCCCCATTGACTAAGTAGGACCCCATTTGAAAACCCCTACTCTGGTAGTCTCAACCCACTCCAAATTAGACCATCACCGGCAAGCCACACAATGTGACACCCCTCCCCCAACTTGTGTTAGCCACTAGAGAGCTATGTGTACTGGCCTGTATTCTGACCTGTGTTTGTTGGGGACAGAGTGTACTGTTGTGCTCTGTGTTCCTGGGTTCAGGTAAAGACACTGTGTGGTCTTTTCATAGAATTCTTTTCATGAGAAAAAAAATCCTTGTAGGAGTCTCTGGCAGAAAAGAATATTTTTCTTCTGGGCTGTTAGATTTTTTTAAAAATTAATTTTGTGGCTACAAGGACTCTAGGTAATAGCATTAATCTGTCTATAAAGTTTGACCCAAGACTTGTCACCTACCCAAATAGGCCTTTTTACAAAACTTTTGGAGAATAGGGCTTGAAAGATGGCCGAATCAGTAAAGTGTTTGCTATACAAGCATGACTTCCTAAGTTTGGATTTCCAGTATCCATGTAAAGAAGTTGTGGTGATAGTACTTGTCTATTGCACCAGTGCTGCACTGGGGTGGTAGAGACAGAATTCTAAGCTCATTGGCCAGAGAGTCTCTATGTAATTGGGAAGATCCAAGGTCAGTGACTGACCTAGTATAGACTATAAGATGGAGAGTAAATTAAAAAAAAATACATGGTATCAAGCTCTGGTCTCAATGTCCATATGTGTACTGGTGAATGCAAACCAAACAAATTTTGGATGGGGAAGTAAAATTGCATGAACTAGTCTCTCTTGCTATTGGTTCACCCCACTTTATTCAACAAGTCCATTGAGTTATTTGTGCCTTACCATTTTATAAAATTGAGGGTTGTCTTTAGGATGTAGCAAACTTTGCATTTAGGAATTTTTTTTTTTTTTGGATAGGTACATCCATTTTATTTCATCCTGTCCCAGTTGTTTTTTTTTTTTAATTGGGTATTTATTTCATTTACATTTCCAATGCTATCCCAAAAGTCCCCCACACGCTCCCCCACCCACTCCCCTACCCACCCACTCCCAAATCTTGGCCCTGGCGTTCCCCTGTACTAAGGCATATAAAGTTTGCACTACCAATGGGGCTCTCTTTCCACTGATGGCCGACTAGGCCATCTTCTGATTCATATGAAGCTACAGACACGAGCTCCATGGGGGGGGGGGCGGGTAATTGGTTAGTTCATATTGTTGTTTCAAATATAGGATTGCAGATCCCTTCAGCTCCTTGAGTACTTTCCCTAGCTCCACCATTGGGGGCCCTGTGATCCATCCAATAGCTGACTGTGAGCATCCACTTCTGTGTTTGCCAGGCCCTGGTATAGTCTCACAAGAGACAGCCATATCTGGGTCCTTTTAGCAAAATCTTGCTAGTGTATGCAATGGTGTCAGCGTTTGGAAGCTGATTATGGGATGGATCCCCGGATGTGGTAGTTTCTAGATGGTCCATCTTTTCGTCTCAGCTCCAAACTTTGTCTCTGTAACTCCTTCCATGGGTGTTTTGTTCCGAATTCTAAGAAGGGACAAAGTGTCCACACTTTGGTCTTCTTTCTTCTTGAGTTTCATGCGTTTAGCAAATTGTATCTTACATCTTAGGTATTCTAAATTTCTGGGCTAATATCCACTTATCAGTGAGTACATATTGTGCGAGTTCTTTTGTGATTGGGTTACCTCACTCAGGATGATGCCCTCCAGGTCCATCCATTTGGCTAGGAATTTCATAAATTCATTCTTTTTAATAGCTGAGTAGTACTCCATTGTGTAAATGTACCACATTTTCTGTATCCATTCCTCTGTTGAGGGGCATCTGGGTTCTTTCCAGCTTCTGGCTATTATAAATAAGGCTGCTATGAACATAGTGGAGCATGCGTCCTTCTTACCAGTTGGGACATCTTCTGGATATATGCCCAGGAGAGGTATTGCTGGATCCTCTGGTAGTACTATGTCCAATTTTGTAAGGAACCACCAGACTGATTTCCAAAGTGGTTGTATAAGCTTGCAATCCCACCAACAATGGAGGAGCGTTCCTCTTTCTCCACATCCTCGCCAGCATCTGCTGTCACTTGAATTTTTGATCTTAGCCATTCTGACTGGTGTGAGATGAATCTCAGGGTTGTTTTGATTTGCATTTCCCTGATGATTAAGGATGTTGAACATTTTTTCAGGTGCTTCTCTGCCATTCGGTATTCCTCAGGTGAGAATTCTTTGTTTAGCTCTGAGCCCTATTTTTTAATGGGGTTATTTGATTTTCTGGAGTCCACCTTCTTTAGTTCTTTATATATATTGGATATTAGTCCCCTATCCGATTTAGGATAGGTAAAGATCCTTTCCCAATCTGTTGGAGGCCTTTATGTCTTATTGACGGTGTCTTTTGCCTTGCAGAAGCTTTGCAATTTTATTAGGTCCCATTTGTCAATTCTCGATCTTACAGCACAGGCCATTGCTGTTCTATTCAGGAATTTCCCCCCTGTACCCATATCTTCGAGGGTTTTCCCTACTTTCTCCTCTATAAGTATCAGTGTCTCTGGTTTTATGTGGAGTTTCTTAATCCACTTAGATTTGATTTTAGTACAGGAGATAGGAATGGATCAATTCGCATTTTTCTACATGATAACCGCCAGTTGTGCCAGCACCATTTGTTGAAAATGCTGTCTTTTTTCCACTGGATGGTTTTTGCTCCCTTGTCAAAGATCAAGCGACCATAGGTGTGTGGGTTCATTTCTGGGTCTTCAATTCTATTCCATTGGTTGACTTGTCTGTCACTATACCAGTACCATGCAGTTTTTATCACAATTGCTCTGTAGTACAGCATTAGGTCAGGCATGGTGATTCCACCAGAGGTTCTTTTATCCTTGAGAAGAGTTTTTGCTATCCTAGGTTTTTATTATTCCGGGTGAATTTGCAGATTGCCCTTTCTAATTCGTTGAAGAATTGAGTTGGAATTTTGATGGGGATTGCATTGAATCTGTAGATCGCTTTTGGCAAGATAGCCATTTTTACAATGTTAATCCTGCCAATCCACGAGCATGGGAGATCTTTCCATCTTCTGAGATCTTCTTTAATTTCTTTGTTCAGAGAATTGAAGTTCTTATCATACAGATCTTTCACTTCCTTAGTTAGAGTCACGCCAAGGTATTTTATATTATTTGTGACTATTGAGAATGTTGTTGTTTCCCTAATTTCTTCCTCAGCCTGTTTATCCTTTATGTACAGGAAGGCCAATGACTTGTTTGAGTTAATTTTATATCCAGCTACTTCAATGAAGCTGTTTATCAGGCTTAGGAGTTCTCTGGTGGAATTTCTAGGGTCACTTATATATACTATCATATCATCTGCAAAAAGTGATATTTTGACTTCTTCCTTTCCAATTTTTATCCCCTTATCTCCTTTTGTTGTCGAATTGCTCTGGCTAGGACTTCAAGTACAATGTTGAACAGGTAGGGAGAAAGTGGGCAGCCTTGTCTAGTCCCTAATTTAAGTAGGATTGCTTCCAGCTTCTCACCATTTACTTTGATGTTGGCTACTGGTTTGCTGTAGATTGCTTTTATCATGTTTAGGTATGGGCCTTGAATTCCTGATCTTTCCAAGACTTTTATCATGAATGGGTGTTGGATTTTGTCAAATGCTTTCTCAGCATCTAACGAGATGATCATGTGGTTTTTGTCTTTGAGTTTGTTTATATACTGGATTACTTTGATGGATTTTCGTATATTGAACCATCCCTGCATCCCTGGGATGAAACCTAGTTGGTCAGGATGGATGATTGTTTTGATGTGTTCTTGGATTCGGTTAGCAAGAACTTTACTGAGGACTTTTGCATCAATATTCATAAGGGAAATTGGTCTGAAGTTCTCTATCTTTGTTGGGTCTCTTTGTGGTTTAGGTATCAGAGTAATTGTGGCTTCATAGAATGAGTTGGGTAGAGTACCTTCTGATTCATTTTTGTGGAATAGTTTGTGAAGAACTGGGATTAGATCTTCTTTGAAGGTCTGATAGAACTCTGCACTAAACCTATCTGGTCCTGGGATTTTTTTGATTGGGAGACTATTAATGACTGCTTCTATTTCTTTAAGGGATATAGGACTGTTTAGATCATTAACCTGATCTTGATTTAAGTTTGGTACCTGGTATCTGTCTAGAAACTTGTCCATTTCATCCAGGTTCTCCAGTTTTGTTGAGTATAGCCTTTTGTAGAAGGATTTGATGGTGTTTCAGATTTCTTCAGGATCTCTTGTTATGTCTCCCTTTTCATTTTTGATTTTGCTAATTAGGATGCTTTCCCTGTGCCCTCTAGTGAGTCTGGGTAAGGGTTTATCTATCTTGTTGATTTTCTCAAAGAACCAGCTCCTCGTTTGGTTGATTCTTTGAGTAGTTCTTCTTGTTTCCACTTGGTTGATTTAGCCCCTGAGTTTGATTATTTCCTGCCATCTACTCCTCTTGGGTGAATTTGCTTTCTTTTGTTCTAGAACTTTTTGGTGTGTTGTCAAGCTGCTAGTGTGTGCTCTCTCTAGTTTCTTTTTGGAGGCACTCAGAGCTATGAGTTTTCCTCTTAGAAATGCTTTCATTGTGTCCCATAAGTTTGGGTATCTTGTGGCTTCATTTTCATTAAACTCCAAAAAGTCCTTAATTTCTTTCTTTATTCCTTCCTTGACGAAGATATCATTGAAGAGAGTGTTGTTCAGTTTCCACATGAATGTTGGCTTTCTATTATTTATTTTGTTATTGAAGATCAGTCTTAGTCCATGGTGATCTGATAGGATGCATGGGACAATTTCAATATTTTTGTATCTGTTGAGGCTTGTTTTGTGTCCAGTTATGTGGTCAATTTTGGAGAAAGTATTATGAGGTGCTGAGAAGAAGGTATATCCTTTTGTTTTAGGATAAAATGTTGTGTAGATATCTGTTAGTTCCATTTGCTTCATAACTTCTGTTAGTTTCACTGTGTCCCTGTTTAGTTTCTGTTTCCATGATCTGTCCATTGGTGAAAGTGGTGTGTTGAAGTCCCCCACTATTATTGTGTGAGGTGCAATATGTGCTTTGAGATTTACTAAAGTTTCTTTAATGAATGTGGCTACCCTTGTATTTGGAGCATAGATATTCAGAATTGAGAGTTCCTCTTAGAAGATTTTACCTTTGATGAGTATGAAGTGCCCCTCTTTGTCTTTTTTGATGACCTTGGGTTGGAAGTCAATTTTATTAGATATTAGAATGGCTACTCCAGCTTGTTTCTTCAGACCATTTGCTTGGAAAATTGTTTTCCAGCCTTTCATTCTGAGGTAGTGTCTATCTTTTTCCCTGAGATGGGTTTCCTGTAAGCAGCAAAATGTTGGATCCTGTTTGTGTAGCCAGTCTGTTAGTCTATGTCTTTTTATTGGGGAGTTGAGTCCATTGATATTAAGAGATATTAAGGAAAAGTAATTGTTGCTTCCTATTATTTTTGTTGTTAAATTTGGCATTCTGTTCTTGTAGCTGTCTTATATTAGGTTTGTTGAGGGATTTCCTTCTTGCTTTTTCTAGGACGTGGTTTCTGTCCTTGTATTGGTTTTTTTCTGTTATTATCCTTTGAAGGGCTGGATCCGTGGAAAGATAATGTGTGAATTTGGTTCTGTCATGGAATACTTTGGTTTCTCCATCTAAGGTAATTGACAGTTTGGCTGGATATAGTAGCCTGGGTTGGCATTTGTGTTCTCTTAGTGTCTGTATAACATCTGTCCAGGCTCTTCTTGCTTTCATAGTCTCTGGTGAAAAATCTGGTGTAATTCTGATAGGCTTGCCTTTATATGTTACATGACTCTTTTCCCTTACTGCTTTTAATATTCTATCTTTATTTAGTGCATTTGTTGTTCTGATTATTATGTGTTGGGAGGAATTTCTTTTCTGTTCCAGTCTATTTGGAGTTCTGTAGGCTTCTTGTATGTTCATGGGCATCTCTTTCTTTAGGTTTGGGAAGTTTTTTTCTGTAATTTTGTTGAAGATATTTTCTGGCCCTTTAAGTTGAAAATCTTCATTCTCATCTACTCCTATTATCCCTAGGTTTGGTCTTCTCATTGTGTCCTGTATTTCTTGGATGTTTTGAGTTAGGATCTTTTTGCATTTTGTATTTTTTTTTTTGATTGTTGTGCCAATGTTCTCTATGGAATCTTCTGCACTTGAGATTCTCTTTTTTATCTCTTGTATTCTGTTGCTGATACTCGCATCTATGGTTCCAGATTTCTTTCCTAGGGTTTCTATCTCCAGCGTTGCCTCACTTTGGGTTTTCTTTATTGTGTCTACTTCCCTTTTTAGGTCTTGGTTGGTTTTATTCAATTCCATCACCTGTTTGGTCATGTTTTCCTGCAATTCTTTAAGGGATTTTTGTGCTTTCTCTTTAAGGTCTTCTACCTGTTTAGCAGTGTTCTCCTGTATTTCTGTAAGTGAGTTATTAAAGCCCTTCTTGATGTCCTCTACTATCATCATGCGATATGCTTTTAATTCTGGGTCTAGCTTTTTGGTTGTGTTGGGGTGCCCTGGAGTGGGCGAAGTGGGAGTGCTGGGTTCTGGTGATGGTGAGTGGTCTTGGTTTCTGTTAGTAAGATTCTTAAGTTTACCTTTCGCCATCTGGTAATCTCTGAAGTTAGTTGATTTAGTGTCTCTGGTTAGAGCTTGTTCCTCAGGTGATTCTGTTAGCCTCTATCAGCAGATGTGGGAGACTAGCTCTCTCCTCTGAGTTTCAGTGGTCTGAGCACTCTCTTTAGGCAAGGTCTCCTCTTACAGAGAAGGTGCACAGATATCTGGTGTTCGGACCTCTCTCCTGGCCGAAAATGATGGCCCAAAACTGGATCTCTCCCCGAAGCTGAGTTGCTTCGGCCTGTCCTAGAAGCTGTCAGCTTCTGTATTCCACACTCTCACCTGTGCAGAATACTCTCAGTGGAGTCCCAGAAGCAAGATGTCTGCCCGCATTTAGGACTTCTTAAACCTTGAGTTCTGAAGATGAAGATTTGGAGCAGAACTTGAATGCGATGCATTACTTGGTAAGTGGTCCCTGGATGCAGAGGTAAGGGAGTGGGCAGAGGGGCAAGGAGAAGTGGAAGCTAAGTTATTTTGACAGCTGGTAGACCCTCTCTGGACTGATTTGTGGCATCAGTCTTTCAGAGAACTCTGGGAAAGCAGCAAAAATTTTGGGATATTCAGTTCCTACCCCTGTTATTTATTGGTAGAAGCCTATTTGTATGTGTATTAATTGTTTAGGACTTCTGGTATATTCTGCATGTGGACACTTATGCTGCTGTTGTCAGCGAAAGCTTTCAGGATGGTGGTTACATGTGTTTAAATAGAAAACAGCAACCCACATGGGAAGCTGTAGGCCAGAGCCATATAATTAGAATAAAGGACCAACAATGCTGATTGTGACTGGTTAGTTTTCATTGTCAATTTCACACAGTGTAGAGTCATCTGGGAAGAGAAAATCCTCGGTTGAATACTTGCCCTGATCAGACTGGCCTGTGGACATGTCTGTGAGAGAGTTCCTGGACTGATGATTGATGCTCACTGTGGGCAGAACCATCTGTTGACAAGTGCGTTCGGGCTGTAGAAGTGAGCAAGCCAAAGAGCAAGGCAATAGATTGTCTTCCTCCATGGTTTCTGCTCCAAGTTCCTGCCCTGACCATCAATATTGACTGAGATCCAGAAGTGCATGTTGTTGGTCATGATATTTATTACAGTAACAGGAAGGCAGACTAGGACAAATGTCTTTTCTAGAAGAATGGAGAAATAAATATAAGGAGAAATAAACACAGTGTGTAGAGTGTTCCTTCTCAGAATACTCCAACAGAGTGTTGGAAATAAGAAGAGTAAGAGCACTTGAGGAGTTTTGGCGAGAAGTGTGCTGCACTGACATTCCATGTACATCAAAGCTCTCTTCACCAGACTAGCTCTCACCATGTCAGGTCAGCAAGATGGCCAGTCATTTCCGTTACCTTACAAATTTTTAATGCAAATTTATTTTCTTTCTCAAGGCAAGGTTTCTCTGTGTAGTCCTGGCTGCCCTGGATCTCCCTCTGTAGACCAGGCTGGTCTCAAGTTCAAAGATCTGTCTGCCTCTGTTTCCCAACTGTTGGGATTAAAGGCATGAGCCACCACCCCTCCCACCCCCGGCTTTTATCAGAAGTTTAATTGAGTGCTCAGTCATGTATGAATTCCTTTGGTCAGTGAAATGGTTTGGAGGATGCATCCATAGAGTGGAGTATATTCCTAATATTCCATTTCTCCCTTTTTAATTAGATTGTATTATATTTTGAACACACACACACACACACACACACACACACACACACACACACACACACACCTTCTTTTAAATCTCATTTACGGATGGATGGGCATTTAGCTGAGGTTTTATAATAATAAATTTGAAAGCACATCATAAGAAACAAGTCTTGGCTGGGCAGTGGTGGTGCAGGCCTTTAATCCCAGCACTTGGGAGGCAGAGGCGGGCGGATTTCTGAGTTCGAGGTCAGCCTGGTGTCTACAGAGTGAGTTCCAGGACAGCCAGAGCTACACAGAGAAACCCTGTCTTGAAAAACTAAAACCAAAAAACCCAAAAATCCAAAACCCCCCAACCCTTCCCCCAAGGGGGAAAAAAAAAAAAAAAACAAGTGCATGCTCTTCTGACAAATGCAGAGCTCACCTAGCTCAGCAATAGCATGTGTGCCACCACTGTATTGATGCAGTTCCACTGCTTGGCTGGGTCTACCTCCTTCATTCTTCATGCCTTCCCTTGATTGCCTACACTTTGAGATGATTTTCCTTGAGCATTCCTTCAAAAGCGACCTCCTAGATTATGTAATCTCCATCAGTGCTCTGTGGAGACTCCCTCATGACTGGACACAATCCAGTGAAAGATTTACATGTCTACTGATCTGTTTCCTGCCTCTAACATGAGTTCATCTACTCTAAAAGGGTGGGAACAGGTCTGTCTCTTCACTTGTGTACTCTTTACCTTGGGGTACTGCACATGTAGATACTCCTAAGTGACTATTAAACAAATCACTTTTGTGTAAAATGCTATTATACAAAATTTTGTGTAGCAAAAACTGTTGGGAACCCATATGTAGAAGAAACATTGTCATAGATATTAATTTGACTTTCCTTTTTCCTGTTTCACAAATGAAGCCAGATTTTTCTCACCCCTTGGGCCACAAGATGCATGGATTTTTGCACATCAAGCTTGTGGATGAAGATTTATACCCACAACCCATGCCTCATCTTGACAGGTGGCTAAGTTAAATCAAATGTAATTCTGCTTACTAAACACCATTGCTGAGTTTCAGTTGGGTTTCAGAGCAGCTCTCAGGATTTATGAGGACTGTTTTAATTTATTCTGTGCTATTTTAACCACTACAAAGGTAACTGTGTTCTGTATTCACTTAACAAAATACGTTGGCTTCAGCAACCTTAAAAAGTTTTAATTTCCCTTAGCTATGCCACAAAACCAGCCACTGTTAGCTAATTCATTTTGCATTTCTTGCTGAGTACAGGGGATGCTTGCAGAATCAGTACCGAAGTCAGAAATAGATGGCCAGCGATGTTCAGGTGGGGTAGGAGATGATCATTCATTAGCCACAGTCTGCATGGAGGAGATTATTCCTAGAAATGAAAGTAAGATTTTATGGCAACAATGCCAAATCTTCTTGTAACAGGAAACTATTACACAATTTTATAATTCATGTATGACATAATTTACATGGCTTATAAATTATTAAATGGCTCCCTAGAGCACAAGTATTTACTCACTGGTGATTCATGGTATCATCCGAGCCCATCCCTTTATATTTAATAATCATACTTTTGCATCTTGGAGAGTCCTACTCTCATTTCTCCATAGAATACAAAAGACCCAGTTCTAGCATTTCTGAACCTTGGCATAAGTTAATAGAAGCATGCATTAGAGTTCAGAGCTCTTCTTCTGTGGTGGCCCAGGTTTCAGTAGCAGTCAAAATGGGATTTAAATTCTATGTGCTAATTTAATGATTCCTCAAGTTCAAGGTGAGAATAGAAGTGGTACCACAGATGAATTTGCAAATTGCCGTTTCTAACTCTGTGAAGAACTGAGTTGGAATTTTGATGGGGATTACATTGAATCTGCAGATTGTTTTCTGCAAGATAGCCATTTTTACTATATTAATCCTGTCAATCCACGAGCATGGGAGATATTTCGATCTTATGGGATCTTCTTCGATTTCTTTCTTCAGAGACTTGAAGTTCTTATCATATAGATCTTTCACTTGCTTAGAATCACACCAAGGCAATATTATTTGTGACTATTGAAAAGGGTGTTGTTTCCCTAATTTCTTTCTCAGCCTGTTTTTCCTTTGTGTAGAGAAATGCCACTGATTTGTTTGAGTTAATTTTATATCCAGCTACTTTGCTGAAGCTGTTTATCAAGTTTAGGAGTTCTCTAGTGGAATTTTTGGGGTCACTTAAGTATACTATCATATCATCTGCAAATAGTGATATTTTGACTTCTTCCTTTCCAATTTGTATCCCCTTGATCTCCTTTTGTTGTCTAATTGCTCTGGCTAGGACTTCAAGTACTATATTGAATAGGTAGGGAGAGAGTGGGCACCTTGCCTAGTCCCTGATTTTAGTGGGATTGCTTCAAGTTTGCTCCACTATGTTCATAGCAGCCTTATTTATAATAGCCAGAAGCTAGAAAAACCCAGATGACCCTCAACAGAGGAATGGATACAGAAAATGTGGTACATTTACACAATGGAGTACTACTCAGCTATTAAAAACAGTGAATTTATGAAATTCTTAGGCAAATGAATGGATCTGGAGGATATCATCCTGAGTGAGGAAACCCAATCACAAAAGAACACACATGATATGCACTCACTGATAAGTGGATATTAGCCCAGAAGCTCGGAGTACCCAAGATACAATTTACAAACAACATGAAACTCAAGAAGAAGGAAGGCCAAAGTGTGGATACTTTGATCCTTCTTAGAAGGGGGAACAAAATACCCATGGAAGGAGTTACAGAGGCAAATTGTGGAGCAGAGACTAAAGGAAAGGCCATCCAGAGACTGCCCCACCTGGGAATCCATCCCATATACAATCACCAAACCCAGACAGTGTTGTGGATGCCAACAAGTGTTTGCTGAAAGGATCCTGATATAGCTGTCTCCTGAGAGGCTCTGCCAGTGCCTGACAAATACTGAAGTGGATGCTCACAGCCATCCATTGGACTGAGCACAGGGTCCCTAATGAAGGAGTTAGAGAAAGTTCCCAAGGAGCTGAAGGGGTGTGCAGTCCCATAGGAGGAACAACAATATGAACTAACCAGTACCCCCAGAGCTCTCAGGGACTAAACCACCAACCAAAGAATGTACATGGTGGGACTCATGGCTTGAGCTGCATATGTAGCAGAGGATGGCCTAGTTGGTCATCAGTGGGAGGAGAGGCCCTTGATCCTGTGAAGGCTCTATGTCCCAGTGTAGGGGAATACCAAGGCCAGGAAGTCGGTGGGTTGGTAAGCAGGGGGAAGGTGAAATGGAAAGGGGACTTTCAGAGGGGAAACCAGGAAAGGGGATAGCATTTGAAATGTAAATAAAGAATATATCTAATAAAAAATAAAATGAAATGTAATTCCAAAAAATATTTAATATTGGACATGTTTCTATTTCTCTTAATAAAATATTTCTTCCCTCTTCAAAAAAAAAGACATCGTGCCACTATGGAGAAAGAGAGAGAGAGAGAGAGAGAGAGAGAGAGAGAGAGAGAGAGAGAGAGAGAGAGAGAGAGAGAGAGAGAGAGAGAGAGATCAGAGAGGACACTACTACCAGAAAACAAATCAGAGGCGTTGTACAGTTACTTTGGCATTTGAATGAGAGTGAGCCCTACAGGCTCATAAGCTACAGTACTTGGTTGCTTGGTTGCCAGATGGTGGGTCTAGTTGGGCATCATAATGGCCTTGTTGGAGGAGGTGTGCTACTGGGGGCTAGCCCACACCATTCTTAGTTATCTCTCTGTGCCTTATGCTTGTGGCTCTCAGCTATGGTTCCAGCACTGTTCCTGTGAGCCTGCTGCAAGCTCCCTGCTCTGAGAGTCATGGACTCTAAGCCTCTGGAACTGTGAGCACAGAATTAAATGCTTTCTCTTGAAGGCTGTCTTGTCACACAGTTTGAAATTAACTAAGACAACTACGAGAGCCTGAATTTCCTTATCATATGATATAATGCCTTTGAAGGAAACAAATTTATACAATTTTCAGTTAACTCAAAATAGTAACATTAATATATATTTTACTTTGACAACATGTTTATTTTATTATATGCTGGAGCAATGTTTAGTGACACTGTGCTGACAGCCACAGGGTAGCATGTACAGTACAGGAATAGGTCAATGCTATCAAATAGTCCCCTCCCACCTCAGCCAGTGTTACACATATACAAATATGGTAAAGGGGAATAAAAATTGCTGATTTTTAAAATCTGAACTTATTAGAGTCTTTCAAAGAATATTTTTCTCATTAATGATGAGATTCTTTGCAAAGAGGATAGCTTGATTCTTTCTTTGCCTTCCTGATTTTCAGAAGAATGAGTTGTCCTGGCAGCTACTGATAACAACCATGTACTTAAAAAATAGTGTTTGTTTTAAACATTATTATACACTCAATGATTTTCATGTGTCTAGTATGATTTCAACTAGTGTAGTCATTTTTCTTTTTGGCATCTATGAGTTCTATCAGAAGATACCAAAATCTCTTACACTTTCCTTCTTGGTGTTTTGGATCTAGGTAACAAAGAGCCCATGTTTATAATATTTTAAATACTTGGAGTGTGTGTGTGTGTGTATTTGTGTGTGTTTGCACATTTGTGTGGAAGCTAGAGGTTAACTATGGGTGTCTTTATTCAGGTGTGATCCCCCTTGTTTTTGAAAACAAATCTCTCAATCGGCCAGGCATTGCTGGTTAAGTCGGATGGCCAGTGAGCCCTAGGGATCAGTTTATCTCTGTCCCCCCAGTGTTGGGATGACAAGCATGTGGTCCTGTGCTCAGCAGTTTTCTATGGGTTCTGAGGCCTCGTGTCTTCACTTCTTCATGGCAAGTACTTCCAACCTCATTAACTCCACAGGCCTGAAATATGCAGTTCTTCTGAATATAAGTTTACTTATTTTTGTTTTTAAATCAGTTTCCAGGGAATAAACTTTCATTCACTTTTACCAAAAACTGTTTTGTTGTTTTTCTCCTCTTCTTCCTTGTCCCCCTCCCACTTTGTGCTCTCCCACCCCCTCCAGCTTTCTTTCCACTTCTTGTCACTTGTGACCTTTGTCTTTCTCCCTCCTCCTTCAGCACCCTTATTCCTCTCTCATGTGTAGATAGGAATTATGAATCGATTCAGCACTCATCAACAGCTCTCTAGTTTCTTATGCTTGCTACTTTATAACAGTGCTGCAATTGTGAGGTAAGTGGTCTACCACCGTATTATTTCCGAGCCATTTAAAAATCTGAGATAGGATCTCACTAAATTGCCCAGGCTGGTCTCAAAATCACTCTGTAGTCCAGGAATGCCTTGAACTTGTGGTTTTCCTGCCTCACCCTCTCCAGTAACCAGGACTATAAGCCTGTTGCCACGAGGTCCAGCCCCTGTGTATGAGAGTGTGTGTGTGCATGTGTGTGCACTCATGTGTGTGTGTGTGTGTGTGTGTGTGTGTAGTTTTGGAGGACAGATTCCTGGAGTGAACCTTTTATAACTACAATTAAATAGCCACCCAGGAAACTTTACCTGCTCTTGAGTTCTACACATTATATTAGACTGTACACTATCTGAATTCTCTCTGATATTATATATAAGTCTTTTTTCGTTGATGTACAGAAAATTTATCTGCCTATCACTTTGACTTGATGGATTTCCTTTGCTGTTATCAAGATGACTTCTGACAAGGTGAAGGAGGAGCAGAAAAGCTGATGAATAGTCTTGAAGAATTTGTGCAGTAAGAAAACAAGAATTATACTTTTAATTTTAAAAAAGTCAGAGGAAATTTGTCTGAAGTGATGCTTTTGTGTACTCAGGAATTCATTTCAGTGTACACACAATTCTGTGGATTTTGACAATAGAATAATTATGTGACCAGTCCTGTGAGTTCTATAGAATCGTCAGCTTTCAAAACTTCCTTAATCTTCATGTACAATCCTTTCTCCCAACCCTGTCTTTGGAAACCATGAGCGTGCTCACCTTCTTTACCAGATTAGAAAGGGAAAACTTGATGCATACGATGTACTTATGCATCACATGACACTGCTTTGGTTAATGATAGCCCACGTGTGCCCCTGTGATCCCAGCAGATTAAATGGAATTGAAAATGCCTGTCATCTGGTCTTTTTTCTTTCTTTTTTTAAAATTTTTAATATTTTTATTACATATTTTCCTCGGTTACATTTCCAATGCTATCCCAAAAGTCCCCCATAGCGCTCCCCACTTCCCTACCCACCCATTCCCATTCTTTTGGCCCTGGCATTCCCCTATATTGGGGCATATAAAGTTTGCAAGTCCAATGGGCCTCTCTTTCCAGTGATGGCCGACTAGGCCATCTTTCGATACATATGCAGCTAGAGACAAGAGCTCCGGGGTTCTGGTTAGTACATCATGTTGTTCCAAAAATAGGGTTGAAGATCCCTTTAGCTCCTTGGGTACTTTCTCTAGCTTCTCCATTGGGAGCCCTGTGATACATCCAATAGCTGACTGTGAACATCCACTCCTGTGTTTGCTAGGCCCCGGCATCATCTCACAAGAGACAGCTATATTTGGGTCCTTTCAGCAAAATCTTGCTAGTGTATGCAATGGTGTCAGCGTTTAGAAGCTGCTTATGGGATGGATCCCTGGATACAGCAGTCTCTAAATGGTCCATCCTTTCATCACAGCTACGAACTTTGTCTCTGTAACTCCTTCCCTGGGTGTTTTGTTCCCAATTCTAAGAAGGGGCACAGTGTCCACACTTTGGTCTTCATTCTTCTTGAGTTTCATGCCTTTAGTAAATTGTATCTTATATCTTGGGTATCCTAAGTTTTGGGCTAATATCCACTTATCAGTGAGTACATATTGTGTGAGTTCTTTTGTGATTGTGTTACTTCACTCAAGATGATGCCCTCCAGGTCCATCCATTTTGCTAGGAATTTCATAAATTCATTCTTTTTAATAGCTGAGTAGTACTCCATTGTGTAAATGTACCATAATTTCTGTATCCATTCCTCTGTTGAGGGACATCTGGGTTCTTTCCAGCTTCTGGCTATTATAAATAGGGCTGCTATGAACATAGTGGAGCATGTGTCCTTTTTACCGGTTGGGACATCTTCTGGATATATGCCCAGGAGAGGTATTGCTGGATCCTCCGGTAGTACTATGTCCAATTTTCTGAGGAACCGCCAGACTGATTTCCAGAGTGGTTGTACAAGCTTGCAATCCCACCAACAATGGAGGAGTGTTCCTCTTTCTCCACATCCTCGCCAGCATCTGCTGTCACCTGAATTTTTGATCTTAGCCATTCTGACTGGTGTGAGGTGGAATCTCAGGGTTGTTTTGATTTGCATTTCCCTGATGATTAAGGATGTTGAACATTTTTTCAGGTGCTTCTCTGCCATTCGGTATTCCTCAGGTGAGAATTCATTGTTCAGTTCTGAGCCCCATTTTTTAATGGGGTTATTTGACTTTCTGGAGTCCACCTTCTTGAGTTCTTTATATATATTGGATATTAGTCCCTTATCTGATTTAGGATAGGTGAAGATCCTTTCCCAATCTGTTGGTGGTTTTTTTGTCTTATTGATGGTGTCTTTAGCCTTGCAGAAGCTTTGTAGTTTCATGAGGTCCCACTTGTCAATTCTCGATCTTACAGCACAAGCCATTACTGTTCTATTCAGGAATTTTTCCCCTGTGCCCATATCTTCAAGGCTTTTCCCCACTTTCTCCTCTATAAGTTTCAGTGTCTCTGGTTTTATGTGAAGTTCCTTGATCCACTTAGACTTGACCTTAGTACAAGGAGATAGGAATGGATCGATTCGCATTCTTCTACATGTTAACAACCAGTTGTGCCAGCACCATTTGTTGAAAATGCTGTCTTTCTTCCACTGGATGTTTTTAGCTCCCTTGTCGAAGATCAAGTGACCGTAGGTGTGTGGGTTCATTTCTGGGTCCTCAATTCTATTCCATTGGTCTATTTGTCTGTCACTATACCAGTACCATGCAGTTTTTATCACAATTGCTCTGTAGTAGAGCTTTAGGTCCGGCATGGTGATTCCACCAGAGGTTCTTTTATCCTTGAGAAGAGTTTTTGCTATCCTAGGTTTTTTGTTATTCCAGATGAATTTGCAGATTGCACTTTCTAATTCGTTGAAGAATTGATTTGGAATTTTGATGGGGATTGCATTGAATCTGTAGATTGCTTTTGGCAAGATAGCCATTTTTACAATGTTGATCCTGCCAATCCATGAGCATGGGAGATCTTTCCATCTTCTGAGATCTTCTATAATTTCTTTCTTCAGAGACTTGAAGTTTTTATTATACAGATCTTTCACTTCCTTAGTTAGAGTCACGCCAAGATATTTTATATTATTTGTGACTATTGAGAAGGGTGTTGTTTCCCTAATTTCTTTCTCAGCCTGTTTACTCTTTGTGTAGAGAAAGGCCATTGATTTGTTTGAGTTAATTTTATATCCAGCTACTTCACCGAAGCTGTTTATCAGGCTTAGGAGTTCTCTGGTGGAATTTTTAGGGTCACTTATATATACTATCATATCATCTGCAAAGAGTGATATTTTGACTTCATCTTTTCCAATTTGTATCCCTTTGATCTCCTTTTTGTTGTGAATTGCTCTGGCTAGGACTTCAAGTACAATGTTGAATAGGTATGGAGAAAGTGGACAGCCTTGTCTAGTCCCTGATTTTAGAGGGATTGCTTCAAGCTTCTCACCATTTACTTTGATGTTGGTTACTGGTTTGCTGTAGATTGCTTTTATCATGTTTAGGTATGGGCCTTGAATTCCTGATCTTTCCAAGACTTTTATCATGAATGGGTGTTGGATCTTGTCAAATGCTTTTTCCGCATCTAACGAGATGACCATGTGGTTTTTGTCTTTGAGTTTGTTTATATACTGGATTACGTTGATGGATTTCCGTATATTGAACCATCCCTGCATCCTTGGAATTAAACCTACTTGGTCAGGATGGATGATTGTTTTGATGTGTTCTTGGATTCGGTTAGCAAGAACTTTATTGAGAATTTTTGCATCAATATTCATAAGGGATATTGGTCTGAAGTTGGGTCTTTTTGTGGTTTAGGTATCAGAGTAATTGTGGCTTCATAGAATGAGTTGGGTAGAGTACCTTCTGTTTCTATTTTGTGGAATAGTTTGTGAAGAACTGGGATTAGATCTTCTTTGAAGGTCTGATAGAACTCTGCACTAAACCCATCTGGTCCTGGGCTTTTTTTAGTTGGGAGACTATTAATGACTGCTTCTATTTCTTTGGGGGATATAGGGCTGTTTAGATCATTAACCTGATCTTGATTCAACTTTGGTACCTGGTATCTGTCTAGGAACTTCTCCATTTCATCCAGGTTCTCCAGTTTTGTTGAGTATAGCCTTTGGTAGAAGGATCTGATGGTGTTTTGGATGTCTTCAGGATCTGTTGTTATGTCTCCTTTTTCATTTCTGATTTTGTTAATTAGGATGCTTTCCCTGTGCCCTCTAGTGAGTCTGTCTAAGGGTTTATCTATCTTGTTGATTTTCTCAAAGAACCAGCTCCTTGATTGGTTGATTCTTTGAATAGTTCTTCTTGTTTCCACTTGGTTGATTTCACCCCTGAGTTTGATTATTTCCTGCCCTCTACTCCTCTTGGGTGAATTTGCATCCTTTTGTTCTAGTGCTTTTAGGTATGTTGTCAAGGTGCTAATGTGTGCTCTCTCTAGTTTCCTTTTGGAGGCACTCAGAGCTATGAGTTTTCCTCTTAGAAATGCTTTCATTGTGTCCCATAAGTTTGGGTATGTTGTGGCTTCATTTTCATTGAACTCTAAAAAGTCCTTAATTTCTTTCTTTATTCCTTCCTTGACCAAGGTATCATTGAGAAGAGTGTTGTTCAGTTTCCACGTGAAGGTTGGCTTTCTATTATTTATTTTGTTATTGAAGATCAGCCTTAGTCCATGGTGATCTGATAGGATGCATGAGACAATTTCAATATTTTTGTATCTGTTGAGGCCTGTTTTGTGACCAATTATGTGGTCAATTTTGGAGACGGTACCATGAGGTGCAGAAAACAAGGTATATCCTTTTGTTTTAGGATAGAATGTTCTGTAGATATCTGCCAGATCCATTTGATTCATAATTTCTGTTAGTTTCACTGTGTCTCTGTTTAGTTTCTGTTTCTATGATCTGTCCATTGGTGAAAGTGGTGTGTTGAAGTCTCCCACTATTATTGTATGAGGTGCAATGTGTGCTTTGAGATTTACTAAAGTTTCTTTAATGAATGTGGCTGCCTTTGTATTTGGAGCATAGATATTCAGGATTGATAGTTCCTCTTGGAGGATTTTACCTTTGATGAGTATGAAGTGTCCCTCCCTGTCTTTTTTAATGTCTTTGGGTTGGAAGTCAATCTTATCAGATATTAGAATGGCTACTCCAGCTTGTTTCTTCCTACCATTTGCTTGGAAAATTGTTTTCCAGCCTTTCATTCTGAGGTAGTGTCTATCTTTTTCTCTGAGATGAGTTTCCTGTAAGCAGCAAAATGTTGGGTCTTGTTTGTGTAGCCAGTTTGTTAGTCTATGTCTTTTTATCGGGGAGTTGAGTCCATTGATATTAAGAGATATTAAGGAAAAGTAATTGTTGTTTCCTGTTATTTTTGTTGTTAAAGTTGGCATTCTGTTCTTGTGGCTGTCTTCTTTTAGGTTTGTTGAGGGATTACCTTCTTGTTGTTTCTAGGGCGTGGTTCCTGTCCTTGTATTGGTTTTTTTCTGTTATTATCCTTTGAAGGGCTGGATTCGTGGAGAGATAATGTGTGAATTTGGCTTTGTCGTGGAATACTTTGGTTTCTCCATCTATGTTAATTGAGAGTTTGGCTGGGTATAGTAGCCTGGGCTGGAGTTTGTGTTCTTTTAGTGTCTGTATAACATCCGTCCAGGATCTTCTGGCTTTCATAGTCTCTGGTGAGAAATCTGGTGTAATTCTGATAGGCTTGCCTTTATATGTTACTTGGCCTTTTTCTCTTACTGCTTTTAGTATTCTGTCTTTATTTAGAGCATTTGTTGTTCTGATTATTATGTGTCGGGAGGTATTTCTTTTCTGGCCCAGTCTATTTGGAGTTCTGTAGGCTTCTTGTATGTTCATGGGCATCTCTTTCTTTAGATTTGGGAAGTTTTCTTCTATAATTTTGTTGAAGATGTTTGCTGGTCCTTTGAGTTGAAAATCTTCATTCTCATCCACTCCTATTATCCGTAGGTTTGGTCTTCTCATTGTGTCCTGTATTTCTTGGATGTTTTGAGTTAGGATCTTTTTGCATTTTACATTTTCCTTGATTGTTGTGCCGATGTTCTCTATGGAATCTTCTGCACCTGAGATTCTCTCTTCCATCTCTTGTATTCTGTTGCTGATGCTCGTATCTATGGTTCCAGATATCTTTCCTAGGGTTTCTATCTCCAGTGTTGCCTCATTTTGCGTTTATTTTATTGTGTCTACCTCCCTTTTTAGGTCTAGTATGGTTTTGTTCATTTCCATCATCTGTTTGGATGTGTTTTCCTGTTTTTCTGTAAGGACTTCTACCCGTTTGATTATGTTATCCTGTTTTTCTTTAAGTATTTGTAACTCTTTAGCAGTGTTCTCCTGCAATTCTTTAAGGGATTTTTGTGCTTCCACTTACTGTCTTCTACCTGTTTACCAGTGTTCCTTTGTATTTCTTTAAGTGTGTTATTAAAGTCCTTCTTGAAGTCCTCTACCATCATCAGGAGATATGCTTTTAGATCCGTGTCTAGCTTTTCCGGTGTGTTGGGGTGCCCTGGACTGGGCGAAGTGGGGGTCCTGGGTTCTGATGATGGTGAGTGGTCTTGGTTTCTGTTAGTAAGATTATTACGTTTACCTTTCGCCATCTGGTAATCTCTGGGGTTAGTTGTTGTCGTTGTCACTGTTTAAAGATTGGAGCAGAAGCTGTGTTCTACTCACCAGCAGTCTCAAAATCCTGTGGCGGGGGTCCTGGGTAGCTGGCGGGTGTCAGCCGACCCTGGGCTCTAGCTACCCTGTGCTGGTCCGGCCGGATGGGATGAGGCCTGTGGTCCTACTCAGGCTGGTTTCTGCTTCCCTAACTAATGCAGTCTCAGGTCCCGCGCGCAATTGGATTGGAGCAGAAGCTGTGTTCCACTCACCAGAAGTCTTAAGATCCTGTGGCGGGTGTTGTGGGTAGCTGGGGAGTGTTAGACGACCCTGCGCCTTAGCTACCCTGGCGCTTTTCTGACTGGAGAGGCTTGTGGCCCTACTGAGGCCGGATTTCTGCCTCCCCAACCAAAGCAGTCTCAGGTCCCGCGTGATTGGACTGGAGCAGAAGCTGTGTTCCACTCACCAGCAGTCTCAAAATCCTGTGGCGGGGGTCCTGGGTAGCTGGCGGGTGTCAGCCAACCCTGTGCTCTAGCTACCCCGGTGCTGGTCCGGCCAGAAGAGCCTGGTCTTTTTTCTAATTGCTTGTTGCAGACAGGTCTTCAACTCTTGATCCCTGCCTCCTGAGTGCTGGTATTACAGTTGTGAAAAAAAAATACATCTGACTTGTGCAGTGCATTTATTAGATCTCTCCCATGTTTAGATCCATGAACACTAACTATTGCCATGCACTTCAAAACAGTTCATGGTACATGTTGGCTGCTTAAAAGAAACCAGCTTTTTCCCATGTGTTAGGTGTGCAGCAGGCTAGACCATGTAGCTTCGTCTACTCACACTTTGTGATCTTTATGACAATAACATTACCTCCCCATTCATAGCATTTTCTCAGATGCCTCTGCTTTTAGGTGACACATTTCTATAGTTGTCCCTTCCCATCTGACTTTGTTCCTTTAGCACAAGTTGCTCAGTATTGGCCATGGGACTGCACATACAAGCAGCTCACTTCTGTTCATTGCTGAACATTGTCAGAGCACCACAGCTCCCATTTTTCACCCATCCACCGAGGCCACGTAGATTTTTAGCAATTTGATGACTATGAGTAAAGTTGCCATTTATTTTAAAGAGTTTTATGTGAATATAAGTCATTATCTCATGAAATCAAGCTCTCTGAAGTGGGCTGCACAGTAAGCCTGCATTTTAACGGTAACCACACTTTCAAAAGCACTGAGTTAAATTTCTGTTTCTTGTGATCTTTGGATCAGACTGGGAGCATCTCAGAGTTCTTGGGGGGCTTTTACAGATACAACTTCTGAGAGTCCTAGAGGATGAAGGGTGTAATCAGGGTTGGGGTGGGCAGGCAGAGACTCAATCAAAACCAAGTATGTGTGAAAATGCCATAAGAAAACTGGTTATTTTGTATGCTAATTAAAAACTAAATTGAGGTCAGATGTGGTGATGTATGCCTTTAATTCCAGCACTTAGAAGGCAGAGGCAGGTGGATCTCTGTGAGTTTGAGGCCAGCCTTGTCTACAGAGTGAGTTTAGGACAGCCAGGGCTATTATACAGGGAAACTGTCTAAAAACAACCAAACAAACAAACAACCCAACCCCCCCAAGACCCCCTACCCCCCAAAACCCAAACCAACCAACCAAAAAAAAAACAACAAAAAGAACAAAAAACAAAAAACAAAACAATTTTGGTACTGGAAAGATGGTTCAGCAGTTAAGAGATTATTCTTCCAGAGGCCCTGGATTCAAAGCCCAGCACCTACACGGCAGCTCACAACTGTCTGTAACTCCAAGGTCTGGAATTTTCACACATACATACATGTAAAATATCAATACACAAAAGTAAAAATGATTAAAATTTTTAAAAGGTGCTTGAAAAATTAAGTTAAATTTTAAAATAAACTATGATAAGAGAAGCAAAACAAAGAAGCCAATAGCAACAACAAAAACCAAAATAAAATCAAGGAAAAGCTGAGCCTTCCCTTGGAAATGCTCATGTAATAACTGTACCCCTGAAGAAGTCACTGGGAAAGTGGGAAGGTCCTCTGAAGGACTCCATTCTCCAAAATGTCTATAGTCTTGGATTTACTTTTAAGGGGACCTACCCAGGATTGAGTTGACATCCAACAAGTTTTAATTAGAGCCAACTAGAGAGGAGAGCTTACTGAGGTGCCATGAGAGAGACACTGTG
Organism: Mus caroli; assembly: GCF_978045245.1. Taxonomy (NCBI): domain Eukaryota; kingdom Metazoa; phylum Chordata; class Mammalia; order Rodentia; family Muridae; genus Mus; species Mus caroli. The sequence continues at coordinate 32,454,605 of NW_028227257.1, read as the reverse complement.
TTATGATGCCAATATGCAAGGAACAGCTTCAGGAGTGACTGGTATTTCATATCATAGCCGGTTACAGTTCCATCAGATCAGATGCCGCCTTCATTTACATTGCTAAATGGATCGATAGTCTTCAAATAGCATCTACTCCCTAAAGCAAGAAGGACTTTGGGGCACCAGAGATTCTTGGGGAAGTGTGTTTGAATTCGTATGACTATCTTAGGAGTGTTAGACACCACTAATAGACAAGAGTATTGGGTTTATCTAATGAAAGGAAACTTCTGTGTTGTAAAGGAACAGCTTTGATTTAATACATATCAAATATCTTCTCGTGGGAAAAATCACTCTTCTATTTGGGTGCAGAGCAGTGATGCAAGTCAGTCCAGTTGAATTAGCTTCTGTTGTGACTTCTCTATCTCTTCCAATAGTTTCAGGAAAGGATGGGCTTGGTCAGAGGACTGCAAGAAGTTCTGGTTCCTCTGTACAGAGGGAGAATCCTAGGTCACAGCCACAGAGTGTACATTTCAGGAAAGATATGTACATTTACAAGAAAAATACAAAAAAGGTTTCTACCAAAAGAAAAGAATGAATGCTTGATAAGACAGAAGTGTTTAATCTGATTCAAATATGTGCAATATGTATGTGTGTCCAAACCTAGGGCAGCATTCTGTCAGCCCTCTTCACCTCTCACAACACCCTCTGACAGTGATACAATAGTGATACCCTTTAGCTTGCAATCCTTCTGCCTCAGCCTGGTAGAAACTTGGATAACCAAGATGTGACACCACAACCGTGTTCTTTTTGTGTTTTGATGTACCAGCTGAAAAATAACTGTAATTTAAACAAGATGTGGTGACACATGCCTATAATTCCAAAGACAAGGAAACTGAGGGTAGATTTCAAATTTGAGGCCAGCCTGGACTACATAATGCATTCAAGACCAGTTATTCTGCATAGTGAGACTTTTGTTTCCAAACCTTAGAAAACAAACAAGTAAAAACAACTATTTAAATTTAAAACAAATGTTTTTTGTTTCTGGCTAAGAATGGTAGAATCATATATATATATATATATATATATGTATATGTATATATATATACCATAATTAATATGTACAATATTAAACTTGTGTAAGATTATCTTGCATATAGTGAAATAATAACTATTTTTATAACTGCTAACTAGTTCAGTTCAGGCCAGACCGTGTTATGAAGGTTTCTTCTTTGTGAACTGCTTGTCAGTTGCCTTTAAATAAACACCTCAAGGGAGTCCAAAGACTGCCATGAAATTATTATTATTTTTTCTAATCATCTTTGGGACATGTTATTGTTGCTATTATCTTTTGAGTAGCTGGATATTTGTGAAGTTTAATATTTAACATCAGCAGAGAAAGGAGACAGAGGCAATACAGATCTAGTGGACTTATAGTTTTGAGCCACTGTCTGAATCTGTGTGTGTGCTGAGTTGGGATGCTCTGTACTGGAGCCCTGGGTCCAGGAATAGAAGCTCTGTGATTGTGCATCTTTGACTGGTACCTGGTGTCGAGTGATGGAACTGTGGAAGCTGAGGTGGGATCAATCAGTCTTGTTTGGGCTGGAAAAGTGGCCTCTCCTGCAGCGTCTTTTACTACCTTCTCAAGTTACTAACACACACTTGCTTTCTGGGGTGAGGAAAGCGATAGGCGGCTGATTTGAGAAATTTGTCATTTAAGATGAGTCCTCTGGGCAGCAGACCCAGAAGAAGCTCTTAGAGAATTTTAAGCTTCTTCAGAACACACGTGACTATGTACCGAGGTGTTTCAGCTGGCCTGCGTGCAGAAACTGGCTGGAGGAATTGGCTTCTCAGAAATGTGGGTTTCCAGGGTCACCTGACACAGCAGGAGGCTCTTCATGGCTGTGCAGAGAATGTACAGGCTCAGGTTTCTCTCTCCAGAAAGCAATCAAGAAGGTAGTTTGGACCCAAACATCTTTTTAGCGGGCATGGTGCCACATGCTTGCACCCAGCACTTAGAAGCCAGAGGCAGGGGGATCTTACTTTTCAGGTCTTCCTGGACTACCCAGGTCAAGCCCATATTGAACCTCTTAGTGAGATGATGTCTTAAAAACAAATAAAAAAGCAATCAGTAGAAGCAAGAAGAACACGAGTTTTCTTTACTTTACACTGTAGATTCAGTTTGTGCCCAAGTTATCTATTAGTACCCAGAGACTTGCTTTTATTCCTTGGGAATGCAATGGTACAACAGGTGCTCGGAGCTTCTCCTTCATCTTCTTTGACATTTACAAAATGATCATGAGAAAGATATACTAAGGCCCAATTTTTAAAATTAATTAATTAACTTTCACTTTACACATCTTACTGTCCCCCTCCTGGTCACCCCTTTCCACAATCCTTCCCCGTCATGGCTGCATGTACCAGTGACGTTTACATAAAAAGCCCTTCCACCCTGGAGCTTCTTTTTCAGTGGGTTCTGAATGAATTATGCAGATAAAAACCCTGGGTCCTTATTGGTGAGAGTTGGAGAAGCAGGGAAGCCACAGTCTCAGAGCCCAGCTAACCTGCACATTTGTTTGGTCTTCTAAATACCCCTCTTCCTAAATAAAAATTAAAGAAAACATTGTCATTGGGATTTTTCTGAGAACAACACATCAATGGCATTTACTTTGGTAGTGGAAATTCTTTTTTTGTTGTTGTTATACTTGACATAAAAGTGTCTAATTTATTAAATGTTGTCAAGGCAGTCCTACCAAATTAAAGGGAGCTGCGTAGGTGACACCGTGCTAGCTCACTCTCCTTTCAGGGGAGCAAATTAGAGACTGTAAAGTGGTCTAAGCTTCCATCTTATCAAGATGTCCCTACCTCCGAGGTCCTTAAGATACTTTCATGAGGTTATTTAGGAAGAATTAATTAATCTTATTAACTTAATTCTTTCCCAAGTCACCTTTGTCTTGACTTAGTTTTGAATGCTGGTGAATTTCTAAGGAGAGATAAATAAATCAGCTGGTTTGGGTGCTAAGGGGGCTGGACCCTCCCAGGACTGACTTTTTTTTTTTCCGAGACAGGGTTTCTCTGTGTAGCTCTGGCTGTCCTGGAACTCACTTTGTAGACCAGGCTGGCCTCGAACTCAGAAATCCACCTGCCTCTGCCTCCCAAGTGCTGGGATTAAAGGCGTGCACCACCACCGCCCAGCTCAGGACTGACTTTGTTCCCTTGTGGAATGATTCTTCAAGCTCTACTATGCTGTGGCTTCTACTTAAGTCAGGGTACAATGGTCTCAGTATGAGAGGAGCATCCTGAGAAACATTGGTCAAAAGGAAGCCTTCTCCTGAAGTCTGGTGTTAGTTTCCTTTCCTGAGCAGTCAGATCCTTGGTGAGTTCCCATTTGGCACAGGACTCTCCATGGACTCTCTTCACAGGCTCCATCAGTGTGCCCCCTTCCTTAAGATGTGTTTTGAGAATCAGTGGGGGGACGGGCAGCGCGGAGGAAGTGCAACTGTGTTTGGCTAAATGTTGTCTGCACCTTCTCAGCGCAGAACTTGAGCTGTGGCTTCATTTGAAGCCTTCCCACATGTTTTAGATAATGTTAGTATATATCGTCTCTGTATTCCCTTGCTTGTAGGCATTCTGAACCATCTCATCTCAGAATCCCGAACATCACTGTCATGCTTAGCTGCATTTCATTCCAGGTTTTGTGAGATTTAAAGGGAGCTTTTAATTGAGATGTACACTGACAACTTAAGGAGTCTCCAATAGAAAACCAGGCCAATGCTAAGGACCGATCAAATAAAGATTCCATTCTATGGCTGCTGTTTGGAGAATGTGCTGCGAGTCCACATTGCTGCTCTGTCTCTTTCATTTTGCATCCGAGGGAGCCAGGCAAATTCGCTATGCTGCATTCATCTATCGAGCCACTGAAACAGGGTCAGGCCAAAACATACTCAGTGGAGCCGAGGCACTCTCCCAGAAGCTGCTGGCAGGCTGGGGATAGGCGTGGCCTCTGGGGTCTCCCTCCATCAATCACCTACTGAATGAGAGGGGTTTGTACTACCTACATGTGTTTTTCCTGACAGGAAACGCAAGGCAATTGTTGGTAATGGTTATGTTTAGAGAAAATGTTTATTCTGTTTTAAAAGTATTTCCACCGCCCATCATGGTTGGCTTCTTCTTCATCCTGTGTGGGACTTAACATTCTTTTCGTTGTCAACAAGGATTATGTAGAGGGTAAGATTATGAACGCTCTTGGCTTTCTTTCCTCTGTGACTTTGTTTTAGAAACATAATAATGTTTTTTTTTTTTTAAATTATAGGAAATTTCCATCAATGAAAGGGAACCACAGTCCTTTGGGAGCAGTGTAGGTGATTTTGGACTGACTATTGAACTGGAGAATAGATTCTAATGCGAGGATATAGGTCACACTTAAGGCCCCTTCATCTGCCTTGTGAGGACAGAAGCTATAAAATGCCCTTTCCCGTTCTCCTTCTTTGGAGTTAAAGCCACATTTTTTTCTTTGTTAAAAATTGAAAATGTTGAGTCAAGTCACAAATAAAACATGTATATTTTTATATTGTTTTAGCCTACGTTTCTCCGCTTTGCACACCAGGGCAGTTGTCCTATGCAGGACACTGAGAGCAGGGCCTTTATTTCTTAGAGAACCTCATCTTCTTGGTTCAGGACCATCTCAGGCTCTGCTACTACTTTGCTAATGGATTGAGAGGCCCCGGAAAAGAGCTGGGCTCCTTCATGGGAACTGCCAGCTATGAATGTGAACACACATAGCAGTGGGTTATCTCTAAGGGAGTTAAATTACCTCATTCAGTGTCAGCCTTTGCAGACAATGGGTGGAGGCCAGGGGGCCCCTGCATAATCCTTTTACCTGCCCCACTGAAGTGACACTGGAATGAAGGGACACTTTGAGAGCATATCAGTTTCCTAGGCAGGTTCTACAAACAAGCTCACAGATCCTCTGCTTAGTCACCTTGCCTCTTCTTCAGGCAGAAGGGAACCAGCCACACTCTTCACCCTTGCAAACAGATGACTTGTCCTGAGTCCTGTGGAATGTCTTTGTATTACTGTTTACCCAGGGTCCCGGCAGCTCCATGGGATCATGGGATGCAAAGGGACACTTTTCAGGTTTTCATGCTAATTTCCACATCCTGGAAGCATCGATGATGTCTAAAATGGGTTATAAAAAGAGTCAGAAGAGCAGACAAACGACTCCAGCTCCTGCATGCCAGTACTTTGCGGTGACCCAATACTCTACCTGGTCTGCTGTTTTTCTTTTTCTTTTTCCTTTCAACAAAGCCCCACCCTGCATTTCTCACTACAAGAAGTTGTGGTGACAGACACATAAGAATTTTATTTTCTTTTGAAGGGCTTCCATGAAAAAGGTGAAACAATGGGAGGGTTGCAAAATATTTTTTCCAGTCAGCCCTCATGAGACGTCTGCTAAGCTGAATTGGAGCCCAGAAGCATTGTAGCCCATGCCCCTCTGTTCCAGGACATCATTGTTGCTATTTGAACTGCTTCCTCCCTTCCATCCATTTTTTCAATCCAGTGGGAACTTGGAAGACGTCACACTCAACTGACATGTGCTTACCTGTCACTCATGCTGGCTTTCTGACCTTGGGGTGTTGGAGAGCAAATGGAGAGACATGCTCACAGTTCTGCGGTCCACAGTGATGCTCTGTGGTTTTCTTAAGCTGGATGAATCCAATAATGCTGGCTTTTTCTTCTAGGTAGTTAGCAGTGACATAGAATCCAAATCACCACAGAGATTTGACCCCCATCTTTCTCCAGAGTATGCGTGAACCCCACCTTTGCTCTCATCTCTTTCCTTTATAGTGTTTTCTTTCCCCTGCTCCCTGCCACCTTGTGTCTTGCTTCCAAAAACTGCTCCCCACCGAGTGCAGATTACTATCAGTGGTTCTGTTTGTTTGTGGGTTTCTGTTCCTCACAGCTTCAGGGAAACATTCTTGCTCATCTCCAGTTCCTGGCAATGGACTTGACAATCAATCTGTGTTTACTGAAGTAAAACATGAAAGATTTTTAGTGTTTCTCATGCCAGGAATTAGGAAAAGAGAGCAAGGTAAAATATATCCCATGGCAGACATCTCAGGATACAAAGATGGCTTTTGTTGGCATCCTGAATCTTCTACAAGGATTCCCCTGGTTTGTTCACACTTGTGGTGCATGCTGCTGGCCAACAGACCCAAGAAGACTTCTTTGAAGACTAATTTAGTTGATCCATCTCCCCCATCTCTCTACTTTTTTTCTCTCTCTCTTCTCCTTTCCTTCTACTCCCCTCTTCCTCAATTACCCCTGTATCCTTTTCCTTCTCTTTCACTTTTACTTCAGTCCCTTCCCTATTAGTCCCCCTCCTTTTCCCAGCTCTTCCTCACCCTTCTTCCCTTTGTTTTTTGGGGAGGAAGTATGATGAGTTGAGTTCCTACTCTCATTAAATGTCATCTCAGACACAAGGTGTCAATGGTTTGACTCTGATGATGCTGGCCTGGACCACTTTGATGAAATAGCATTAGCTAGGATTTCTCCCTTTTCCACATAGTTACTAGGAATGGAGCAAAAACCATTTGAGCTTTGCAGTGACCTCAAAGTGAGTAGGAAAGTTCTAGTAATCTGTCATCTCAGAAAGATTTCTTTTATTTAGGCTTGCGACTTTTTTTTCCTTCCTCCTTTTACCACACATTTCTTGGAGATTGACTATTGTCAGGTTCGGTGGCAGGCATCTTTACCCACTGAGTATCTAACAAGTCCTTTCTAATCATTATTTTGGCACTTTCACACATTTCTATGGTGAAATTTGTTATTTTATCCCCATTTCCCCTTTTCAAGCCTTCCTTTCTCTTATTGTAACCCTTATCTGCAACAAGTCACTGTCACACTTTTGTGTCTTTTTATCTGTGATTCTTTGAGCTTAGAGTCTCTTGCTTGAGTATAAGTGGGAACTCAATGGTCCCTCCCTGATTTCTAATGAAGTATTGATGGGCCTAATTTTGTGTAGATTCTGTGCAGGCAACCAGCAGACAACCAGCTTGCAGTGAGTTCGTGAGTCTAAACACTGTGTTGTGTTCATAAGATCTCTTCCTGCTGCACATCTCCCCATCCTCTGCTCTTACATTGTCTGTGCCTCCTCTTTCACAATGTTCCGTACCTGTTGGAGAGAGTGATACAGCTGTTCCATTTAGGGCAGAGCACTAGCTGTGTATAGCCTCAATCTACAAGTATACACATGAATATTTAGAGAACATTTGACAACATGACTGTTTAGCAAAAATATGGTGGTGGGCTCTCCAAAGGACCTCTTATGTCGCTAGCCATGGGTTCTCTATGAGATTTACTGACTCAGGTATAAGTTCTTTTCTGTGAAATGGGCCTCAAATTCAACCTGAAAGTGAATGGTTACTCCTATGATAGTCATACCACTATTGTGCTAGAGGGAACACCTTGCCTGACAGGAGTCATAGCTGATTATGACTGCTGGTGACTCTCCTCTCAGACCCGGCAGACTACACAACACTTTCTGGAACTATGAAGGCCAATCAGCATAAATGAGGTTTCTAGTTCAGCTTTAGCATGCTTTCTTTATGTCCTGTGACCAAAGCATGCAGTTGATTCATATGGTGGGTAGCACTGTCAGTAGTCTGTGTTGTTTTAGGGGTCTCCATGACTAACAACTTGGTACTGGGTGTTTCATTTAATAGCCTAGAAGCAATATTTCTAGAGAGTACCTCTATTCCAACTCTTGGTTTTTCAATTGAATTTCCCAGTAAGCTTATGAAATGTATTTCTGTTTAGTTTGTATATATTCACAGTTTTAGGCCCTCTTCTTTTCCCTATATTTTCATGATTTCCTAGTTTAGAACTTCCTCCTTCCAACATCCCCCCTCCACTTTCCTGTCCAATGCATTTTTATACACTATCCTCTCTTAAGGCTCATCCCTCTGCCATTCTTCTAATGGCTTCTATCTTTCTGACCTCTACTGGCATGTAAAGTTAAACTCACTCTTCTGATGATGTGTGCAGTGTTCTGGAGAGACTAAGTTGTAATAGGGTCCTGAAGATGTTTTTCTCATTTAGATTTTCGTTCAAGGCTCCAGGCTCTATCTCCAGACCTCCACTGCAATGTGAGTACTGCCTGCAACTATGGGTTCTGTCCATCAGTAAACCCACTGTGAAAACAGTGTCAAATGACTACAAACAGGCATTTGTTAAGTACACAACTGTAGAGGGTAAAGGGAAACCAAAAGGACTATATGTGCCAGTATATCAGTTATGGTGGGTCTGAGTGGAGAAAATAAAGACAAAGAATGAAAGCGTAATGGGATTAGTGGTTAGTATTAGGCTGCTAGATAGGAAGTTCATAGAAGGAGTCAGAAGCAGAGAAATGGTTCTAGAGAGTGAAGTGTTGGGTTTTTGGTTAAAATCAGGCTGAAGAGAGAAGGGTAGCTATGCAACCAGAGAATGTAAGAGCAGCAACCTACCTTGGGAAGTTGAGTCATACTGTATAAGCCAGGGCAGCCTTGTTCTTTGGGAGAGGTGGAAGAAAGATGATAGAGCAGGGAGCCAAAAGAAAAGGCAGTGTGTGAGTTCTTTTGTGATTGTGTTACTTCACTCAAGATGATGCCCTCCAGGTCCATCCATTTGGCTAGGAATTTCATAAATTCATTCTTTTTAATAGCTGAGTAGTACTCCATTGTGTAAATGTACCATAATTTCTGTATCCATTCCTCTGTTGAGGGACATCTGGGTTCTTTCCAGCTTCTGGCTATTATAAATAGGGCTGCTATGAACATAGTGGAGCATGTGTCCTTTTTACCGGTTGGGACATCTTCTGGATATATGCCCAGGAGAGGTATTGCTGGATCCTCCGGTAGTACTATGTCCAATTTTCTGAGGAACCGCCAGACTGATTTCCAGAGTGGTTGTACAAGCTTGCAATCCCACCAACAATGGAGGAGTGTTCCTCTTTCTCCACATCCTCGCCAGCATCTGCTGTCACCTGAATTTTTGATCTTAGCCATTCTGACTGGTGTGACTTACACAATATGTATTCACTGATAAGTGGATATTAGCCCAAAACTTAGGATACCCAAGATATAAGATACAATTTACTAAACGCATGGAACTCAAGAAGAATGAAGACCAAAGTGTGGACACTGTGCCCCTTCTTAGAATTGGGAACAAAACACCCAGGGAAGGAGTTACAGAGACAAAGTTCGTAGCTGTGATGAAAGGATGGACCATTTAGAGACTGCCGTATCCAGGGATCCTTCCCATAAGCAGCTTCTAAAGGCCGACACCATTGCATACACTAGCAAGATTTTGCTGAAAGGACCCAAATATAGCTGTCTCTTGTGAGACGATGCCGGGGCCTAGAAAACACAGGAGTGGATGTTCACAGTCAGCTATTGGATGTATCACAGGGCTCCCAATGGAGAAGCTAGAGAAAGTACCCAAGGAGCTAAAGGGATCTGCAACCCTATTGTCTGAACAACATGATGTACTAACCAGAACCCCGGAGCTCTTGTCTCTAGCTGCATATGTATAGAAAGATGGCCTAGCTGGCCATCATTGGAAAGAGAGGCCCATTGGACTTGCAAACTTTATATGCCCCAATATAGGGGAATGCCAGGGCCAAAAGAATGGGAATGGGTGGGTAGGGAAGTGGGGGGCGCTATGGGGGACTTTTGGGATAGCATTGGAAATGTAACTGAGGAAAATACGTAATAAAAATATTAAAAATTAAAAAAAAAAGAAAAGGCAGTGTGAAGGATATGGGATCAGGTAGTCTAACTGGTTGACCTTGTGGGTTGTATAAATATGGAGTAGTTATAGAGGGGGTGAAGACTGGGGTGTGAGGCCAGATTCTTTGTGAACTCTCTCACCTTGTAAGACAACCTGGGAACTGATGTCTAGGTCCACTTTCAAATGGCAACCAGGAATGAGGCTGAATAATTGGAGGACTCCTTAACCTCAAATGTGGAGCTGGAGTTGGGACCCAAATATGGGTGGGATATCCAACCTGAAAGGATGAATTAAAGTTGAGACTAAGTATGGGCCTGCTCCTTACCCCAGATGGTGTTCAGGAGTTGGGGCTGAAGGGTGGGTGCACTCCTACAACACATGTGAGCCAGAGCTGGCACTGAAGAATGAGCAGGTTCTCTACTTCAAATCATGAACCTGAGCTGAAGTTGCTCTTCTCTCTCACACTAAGTTTAATTGGAATGCTACTTGACTTTGCTAGACTTCTTCCCAGTTCAGTTAGCCCTGGGTCCCACAAGAGTTGATCTTACTTTAAGAATCATATTTTTTCTGTAACAATTGCACTGTCAACTAGCAAGTACCTCTGCCTCACTTAATATGAAACTGATGGAGGTGGGTGCTCTAGCCTGCTTCTACTCATTAAGCACCTGTCTGCTTTTCTTTAACCCATTTGCTAGCTGCTCCCACAAACCTTTTCTTTAATTCCACTTTCAAAGCTTGTAGAAGCCTCTGTCTTAATCTGCATTTTCCCAGAGCTTGAGAAAAATGCACATCATTTACTCAGGAGGTGATCTCAGGATGCGTTGTAGGCTTATATTTTTTGAAGCCTACTTGAATGCTTCAACCTTCCTTATAGCCCACTGACCAAAAGTACGGGAGGAAGATGACTAAATAGAACAGGGAGATGTGGACCTGTTTACAGGTCCTTGGGTCAATTCTAATCTTCGTTGAAGTTCTGACAAGCAAAGATAGGAAAAGAAGGCAAGCGAAACAATGCCAGAGCATTGTCCACTGTCTGTTGGGTTGTACTTATAGTCTTTCCAAACATCATGTATCCTCTCAATGTCTGCTCCAGCAAAACATCACATACCCTTTCACCAGGCAGCTTCCAGAAAAACACCATTTGTCTGTGCTCAGTAAAACATCCTCTTATGTGTCTGCTTCAGCAAAACATCTTTTCATAAAACAGTTTCCAGAAAATCATCACATGACACAACTGGGTCTCCAACAAAACCAGAACTTTCCACTTCGATGCATGGTGAGGTTAAGAGGAACAGTAAAGAAGGGCCACAACATGGGACTTTAATGAGCAGGCCGTCTTAGGGACTGTGGGGCTCCATGCACAAGACTGTGTAGAGCACACCTCAGAAATATCACCAACTGAGGGCCCAGATAAATAGGATGTATTTGCCATGTCTTGGGGGTCTTTAGGGTGCATCAGGTTCCTGAAATATCCAGTCTACCCTAGAACTCTGATGGCCAGAGAAAGCCTCAGGCAGAGGATCATAGAAGCTCCCACAGACATCCAAGTGGCTGTCTCAGGGTTGGCAGGTTCCCAGGGGATGTGGCAGGCCACCCAGGCATTTGCTGGAGCTGTTCTCCCCTGTGTCCCCAGAAGCAGAAAGTTCCACAAAAAGAACAGACTGTCTAAGTCAATTTCAAATCAAAGTAAGTAAATTCACGTAGAGCGGTGCGTCTTCTAGAAAGCTGTAGATAAAATGGTGTCAACCACCGTAAAGACAGAGCAGTGAGAACAGCAGTGAAAACCAGCGGTGCTCACTCACCATGACACCTTCTCCTATGCAAACCAGAGGTGATCATTCATTGTGACACCTTCTCCTATGCTGACTGAAAACAGCAGAGTTTCAAAGCATCACGTGCTCAGAGCTGTATGTGTTTCATGCCAAGGAGGATGCCCAGATTCAGTATCTACTACATGACTGGCAGAGCTGCCTGCCTAGCAGTCCATCATCCAAGCTGGGTGATACAGTTCACTTTTCACTCACTTCGGTCAGTTTACAGCTCCGAAGTAATGTTCTTTTCTCACCTCATTGTCATGGAGTCAAGCCAGGATGCAGAGAGCTGCCAATTTTGAGATTAAGTCCAGTGTTTTTATTTCTGGCTAGTTTTGAGAAGTCGTGTAGAGAGTGAGAAAATGGAATATAGCACGTTTCAGAACAGCCAGGAAAACTCTCTTGCTGATTCACTTTCATGTTTCCAAAATCAACTCAATGCTAAAACCAATCCAGAAAAATAGGGCACATTTTAACTTAAAAGTTTGTAGGATTACACATTTGAAGGCATCCAAATAAATATTAGTAATATAAAAAAAAACAAGAAATGTGGACAATATAGGGGTTCTACCTTAAATATGTTACACATTTTTTTAAAGGCGAAACATGAAGTGTTAACAGAAAAAAGAGAATAGATCTCACATTGTCATGCTGTGATGGTCACACAGTACATTGAATCTATACACAGCTTCTGTCAGAAATGGAAATTTGTGCGAGCCTAGGTAGAGAAGTTGGCTAGAGTGAAGTGAAGGCTGGGCATGGAATGGGGGTGATGACAGTCAGTCACACCGAGCAGGGATCAGGTTGACTCACCTGCTGGTTATAATCTTGCTCCCCCACATTCTGTCTCCAGAACTCAAGTTTGTTTTTCCTGGATGATTCTTGCATGTGCTTAACATGTGAGTAGTCTGGGTTTTCTCCCCAGCATGGACACCATCACCAAATGAGGAAGGAAGAAAGGAAGGGAGGGAAGGAGGGAGGGAGGAAGAAAGGAAGGAAGGAAGAGAGGAAGGAAATAAAAGTTACAGTGGTTGAAGGTGGTTGAAAGTCACTCACAAGAATTCTGTTAGCAGTGGTAGCCTTTAATCCCAGCACTTGGGAGGCAGTAGCAGGTGGATTTCTGAGTTCGAGGCCAGCCTGGCTTATAGGTTGAGTTCCAGGCCAGCCAGGGCTGTACCGAGAAACTCAGTCTCGAAAAATTCAAAAGAAAAGAAAGAATTCTGACTGTTTAGAGCTCATCGGAAAGGAAGCAAGGATTGTGTAGGGACTCTGAAAAAAAGAGGGTGCCGCTTTAACATGATGGGAATATTCAGTACTAACTGAGCACCGAGGAGAGTGAGCTCACCAGGTGGGGGAGGAAGCTGGAGTATAAGCTCAGGGTGTTTTCTCATGGAGGCAGTCACTGTAAACTGACTGTGACATCTGTGCAAAAAGTAGCATCACCAGTGTATGGCTCAGGTTTCTTCTCATGTGGTCTGTATTTGGTGATATAGACCCTAAGAGCATACAACCACTTCCTTGCACAAATACTGTTTGGGCCCTGCAGACTAGTCCATCAAGAGAAGAGCTCACACAACTCGTCAAGTTAGAAGCTGTTGGATTCAAGACCTGGTTATATGCCTCTTTATTCACATGCCTCTAATGCGGCCTCAAAGGCCTCACCTTGTACAGCCTTATTGATCTGTCCAGCGATGCACTGGTAACTGGAGCTTTCTGATCATTGACTCAGGTTGCAGGAATTGTCTACATAGAAACAAATGCAAGCGTGGCCACATTGCACCCTGAGAAGTGCTCCTGGGGTCTAAGGGGTTAACTGGGAGCAGCTTGTCCTGAAGGGAAGATGGGAGATTCCTCCACCCACCCCCTGCCTGGAGTCTTGCCATATGGTGCCTCACCTTGCTCCCTTTCAAGATGAACTCTCATTCCCTAGAAAAAAATTCGCAGCCTTAAAGTCACAACTTCAAAACTGTAGTGGGGACCACATTTAAAAGGTCTGGCAAATTTTTGGTTGATTTAATTTTTTTTTAACTGCACTTTTAAGACAAACCCAAATATAGAGATGAAAGACAAGAATTAAAATATACATGCAAAATAGAAAACATTAATATTTTCAAGGACAATGAAATAAGGGATCATCATAAGGAAACAATAAACCACGAAGTGACTGAGTCCAGATGATGAGCGCCTGGCTCAGTGAAGCTACAGCATTTGGCTCTGCAGAAGGATGGGGCTCTCCCACATCCCCACAGCGGAGATCAGGCAAGGTGCAGCTCAATTGGAAGAGAGGAGACTGAAGGGGAAGGATGCCAGATTACATTGTTCCCTTACCCACAACTATTTGGTTACTAGTCTGATTGCTAGTAACTGATTGCTAGATTACCCATGGTATCTCTTACTGTGTAAAACCAGCTGAGGAGTCAAGTCTGAAATACTCACAGGGTTTTGTATGCACATGCGGGAGAGTAGTGGTCCTGGGTACCACCTCACTCTTCATGAGTTCTCTATTCCCACCCCAAAACTTGTTGTGCCCTGTGACACTCATACAGAATCTGCACCAGATAGAATTTATGAAGAACCAAGGCTAGTGGATGGCGGCTTAGAAGGTGTGGGGATGTGTCTGTCTTGACAGTCTTCTATAGCCCACATCCCTGGACAAGATCAGCAGACTGAATATTCTGAGGAGGAGGCCTGAGTGGTGAGCATTTGGGGCTCATCTCTTTGGCTCTGGCTGCTCATTCTCAGGCCGAGGACAAGCACGCTGAGGGAAGTCACTGGATCAGTTCTCACACATGGGAGCTGGTGAGTGTAGCCTTTGCAAAGTAGGTTGTTTCTTATCTCCTGACACCCAGGCGGGAGCTCCCTAGTTTAATTTTTTTCCTTTATAAAATGAAAATTTGGAACTCCTTGCTCACAACTGCCTCATTTTTAGAGGGAGAACATTTCCAGAGGATGTACCAGCATGCACTACAGCTACTGCTGTATGCCTTGTTAATGGGAAGGCAGACACCAAGCTGACACCAAGGTGTAAGGTAATACGCTGGGGGAGGGCAAGGTGGCCAGAGTGGAGCTGGCAAGGGAAGGCAGCCACCCCTGGGTGTGTGTGTCTGTGTCACCCCTCTGTGAGTGGCTGGAGCTATTTCTGGGGAAAACCTTGGGAAATAGTGGCAGTTACCTACTCAGAAGGAATAAAGGATGAAGGATATTCTACCTGGTAAAAGCAGGTGCCAAAGTGGAAAGGGTGGAGCATCAGCACTAATGGTGTCAGCTGTGGAGACACACCTGCCCTAGCTGTGTGGGCTTTGGCTAAGCAGGGAAGCAGGGACAGCACTGCTGGTCTATCCCATGGACATCTTAAATGAAACCTTCTCTCTTTCTTCCTTCCTTCCTTCCTTCCTTCCTTCCTTCCTTCCTTCCTTCCTTCCTTTCTTTCTTTCTTTCTTTCTTTCTTTCTTTCTTTCTTTCTTTCTTTCTTTCTTTCTTTCTTTCTTTCTTTCTTTCCTTTTTTGTGCCCCCTTTCTTCCTTTCCTCCCCTTCCTCCCTCCCATCTTCTGGCTCTTTCTTCCTTTCCTCCTTCTCTCCCATCTTCTGGCTCTTTCTTCCTTTCTTCCTTCCCTCCCTCCCTTCTTCCTTCTCTTTCTCCTTCTTTCCTTCCTTCCTTCCTTCCTTCCTTCCTTCCTTCCTTCCTTCTTTCCTTCCTTCCTTCCTTTCCTCCCTCCCTCCCTCTCCACTTTCATTCCTTCCTTTTTTCCATTCTACAATGCTGAAGATTGAACCCTGCATCTCGTAGGTACTATGCAAGTGCTCTACTGACCTATAACCCCTCTCCTTTAGACAGGGTCTTACCATGTAGCCTCTTGCCAGCCAAGAATTAGTTAGGTAGACTAGCCTGGCTTTGAACTCACAGAGATACACTTGCTCCTGTCTATTGAGTGCTGGGATTAAAAGTGTACACCACCTTACTCTGTCGGGATGTGGTTCTTCTTTTCATTTTACTCCAATTGTACATACATATTTGAAAGGAACAGTGTGATAATTTGATACATTTATCCAGCATGCATTGATCCAGTCAGAGTGGCTAAATATTAAGTGGCTAAATATTTCTTAAATATTAAGAAATATTTTTGGATGAATGTGATAGTGTCTTAGTCAGGGTTTCTATTCCTGCACAAACATCATGACCAAGAAGCAAGTTGGGGAGGAAAGGGTTTATTCGGCTTACACTTCCATGCTGCTGTTTATCACCAAAGGAAGTCAGGACTGGAACTCAGACAGGTCAGGGAGCAGAAGCTGATGCAGAAGCCATGGAGGGATGTTCTTTACTGGCTTGCCTCCCCTGGCTTGCTCAGCCTGCTCTCTTATAGAACCCAAGACTACCAGCCCAGGGATGGTCCCACCCACAAGGGGCCTTTCCCCCTTGATCACTAATTGAGAAAATGCCTTACAGTTGGATATCATGGAGGCATTTCCTCAACTGAAGCTCCTTTCTCTGTGATAACTCAGCTGTGTCAAGTTGACACAAAAATAGCCAGTACAATTGACCCCTTGTCAACTTGACACACAAACACATCACTAGTAAGCCTCAACCCTTACATTCTTATTCATCCCCAAGATCTAAATAACTTTAAAAGTCCCACAGTCTTTACATATTCTTAAAATTTGAATCTCTTTAAAATATCCATCTCTTTTAAAATTCAAAGTCTTTTTACAATTAAAAGTCTCTTAACTGTGGGCTCCACTAAAACAGTTTCTTCCTTCAAGAGGGAAAATATCAGGGCACAGTCACAATCAAAGCAAAAATCAATCTCCAACTGTCCAACGTCTGGGATCCAACTCACGATCTTCTGGGCTCCTCCAAGGGCTTGGGTCACTTCTCCAGCCATGCCCTTTGTAGCACACACGTCGTCCTCTGGGCTCCAGATGCCTGTACTCCACTGCTGCTGCTGCTCTTGGTGGTCATCTCATGGTACTGGCATCTCCAAAACACTGCATGACCCCTTCAGTCCTGGGCCTTCAATTACAACTGAGGCTGCACCTTCACCAATGGCCTTCCATGGCCTCTCACAGTGCTTAGCCTCAGCTGCTCTGCATGACCCCCTTCATGCCTTCAAAACCAGTACCACCTGGGTGACCCTTACACATTACCAAGTCCCGCTGCAGAAGGAGTACAACCTTGCCTATCTCTGGAACACAGCTTCTTTGTGCTTTCAGAAAACACTTCCCAGAAGATGTCACCTCAACAATGCTGGTCTCTTCTTAATCACCGCTAATTTCTTAGCTCCAGCTAACCAGCATCAATAGTCCCAGTAATGCAAAGTTTTTGCTTTAGTAGTTCTGGTATCTTGTTAATCACAGCTGATTCTTCAGCCCCAGCTAACCAGAACTACAAAATCTTCACAAAACAGCAACGGCCCTGAAAAGAGTCTTTAATTTTCCCTCTGAAATTTCACAAACCAGACCTCCATCTTCTGCACTGTTCTCAACATTATCTTCCAAGCTCCTACACAACATCTGACAGAGCTCTTAACAACGAATGGATCTTCAAGCCCAAAGTTCCAAAGTCCTTCCACAGTCCTCCCAAAACATGGTCAGGTTGTCACAGGAATACCCCACTCTGCTGGTACCAATTTGTCTTAGTCAGGGTTTCTATTCCTGCACAAACATCATGACCAAGAAGCAAGTTGGGGAGGAAAGGGTTTATTCGGCTTACACTTCCATGCTGCTGTTCATCACCAAAGGAAGTCAGGACTGGAACTCAGACAGGTCAGGGAGCAGAAGCTGATGCAGAAGCCATGGAGGGATGTTCTTTACTGGCTTGCCTCCCCTGGCTTGCTCAGCCTGCTCTCTTATAGAACCCAAGACTACCAGCCCAGGGATGGTCCCACCCACAAGGGGCCTTTCCCCCTTGATCACTAATTGAGAAAATGCCTTACAGTTGGATCTCATGGAGGCATTTCCTCAACTGAAGCTCCTTTCTCTGTGATAACTCAGCTGTGTCAAGTTGACACAAAAATAGCCAGTACAGATAGCCATATATGTTTATGGAGGACACAGGATGATATTTCAAGACATAATAGGAACTGATCAAATGAAAGCAAATCGTTTTTCAAGTTTCTTACCACTACTTTGTGTTTGGAGTTCCAAGTGCCACACTTTTGGGCTCTTCATAAGAATATAGTTTACTGTGAACTCTAGTCGCTCCATTCTGAAGAACACTAAACTTATTCCTTTCATTTAGCCATAATAGTGTTCTCAAACTTCAGCTTCTCCCTCCTCGAATCCCCATTTTATTCATAGCAATTAATACTGTATATTCCAGCTGACTTTAAAAAATGAGCACATACATGAGGGAAAACACGTACTACATGTCTTTCAGAGTCTGACTTGTTTTACTAATGTCCCCCAGTTCCAGCATTTGATGCTTTTCAAAGAAAATGAAGAGAGCTCAAAGCCATGCACCTAACAGATGATGACATTATAAAGGGAAATTGAGCAGAGATAAAAATCATTATTATTTACTCATGTCTTCCCTCAGCGTGTGCATAGTGGGGCTGCTGGCAGCTCCACTCTTCCTCTGGGTCATCCTTCTGAGCCGTGAGGTGTTTTCTCCTGCTTTTGGCAGGGCAGTCTGGATGGGTCTAGGAGCTGTGCCTAGGGAAGAGTAGCTACAAGGAGGGCTGAGATCCCATTGTCCGGAGTCATAACCTACTCTTCCTTACCCTGGATCACTAGCCTTCCCTTCTTGTCTGTCTTCCCTCCTTTACCTTGGGCTTCTGTGTGGCCACCTCCCACACAAATCCTCACATTCATGCTCTTGTTCCAAGCTCTGCTTTGGGAGATCCTCAGCAACTTTTCTCCTGACATAATGAAGAGTGTGAAACAAAGCCAGTCTTCTTTTTGATGCACCTTACATTATACTAGAATAATGACAGTTTAGCTAACAATAACAATGAAGTGGAATTAGTGCTGAGGTCAGGGAGCACAGCTGGAAGAGGCCAGAGATGGCAGTGAGCACTCATTCCATCTCACAAGCAGCGTGGGCAATGATGGGGACTCTCTTCTGTGCTTTTTAAACTTCTATCCTGCTAGACTTGATTCCTTCCATGTAACCAGAAATGAGGGGAAACATCCATTTATTTAGGCCGTTTCCTCCAGTTCCTATAAATATCAAGGGGAATTGTATTGAATTTACCACCCATGTTGGTTTATTGTGCTTCCTAATTTTATTTCACAGAACCAGGACTTTTGCCTTTGGAATTGGCTCCGGATGTTTGGAAGCCATTTTCAATATTTTTAAGACTGCTTCCCATCTGCATGACATATATTTCCTAGGAAAGCCCAGCACACATTTCTTAGACCATGTGGGGAGATGCCTTTCAGTGTTACTCAGAACTACTGGCCAATCAGCAGCTGGCAGAAACATGTAGGAAGTGCTATCATCTGGAACCGGGCAGCAGATTCACGTTGTTGGAGCTGTCATCCCGAGTCTAGCAGCCTTTCCGGGTGAAAAATTCTTCAAAGCACATGCGTTCGAGGCCGGGGAATTTCTCTTCTGGTTTTCTTTTTTATATTCCTCACCCAAGTGGATGGGCTAAGGCTCTCTCTAATCCAGCATCAGAGGGAATGTAGACTGGGACTCAGCCACCCCGTTCCAGGTAGATCATGGCGTCAAGTATTAGACACCACTCACCTACTGTGCAGAATGAGCATGCAGGGTGGATGAGAGAGTCATACAGAGTCAGAAGAGCCAATATTAGGAGCTGGCCATTTAAAGAACTTTTTATTCCAGATTGTTTCAGGTAATTTTATAGGAATATTACCCTTCAAGTTATATTACAAAGTCTGGCAAATGATGTGAGATGGTAGGGTGTCTTCTCTCTTGTTTATACATTGCTTTGGTGAATTTTTGTCTCCTCTGAAGATCACAGGACTGTACTACATAGAAAGAAATGCTCATGGTGAGGTTTGAAGGTGGGGCTACACTTACCAAGGACTGAATCAATCTCCTAATTTATCTATATAAAAATCACTAGAGGACAGCGAGGACATGGTAACCTAGAGATTCAAGCAACTCTGTTCATAATGGCTGAGGCAGAACCCTTTACTATGGTCCTAATGGGTATCTGGGTATGCTGAGGTCCCTGGTAGTTTGGGCATGGGTTCTCTCCCTCAGTTTGGAATGTTGGGGTCAGTTGATGGAGCTCATGACCTGGCACATCTGGAGATCTGACCTTGACCGCCTTTGGTTTGCTCAGGTCTTGAAGACGTGTAATCCTGGCCTGAAACTTCCTCAGGCTCTTCGTGTGTGTGTGTATGTGTGTGTGTGTTTTCAAAATGCATGGTTCAAGCCAAGCATGGTAGTGCATGCCTTTAGTCTCAGCAATTAGAAGGAAGAGGCAGGTAGATTTCTATGAGTTCAAGGTCAGTATAGTCTAGGAAGCAAGTTCCTGGCCAGGTTATCTAGTGAGACTCTGAGTAAAAAAATGGGGAGCATGTTTCACTACAAAAACAAACAAACATAATTAAGAAACAAGGACCAACAAAGCCGTGATGCTTACAGAAATCATTGTCACATTTCAGTAGTCATTCATGTCCCATTATTATTATTTTCTGTAAATGTAAGGATTTAAGTTAAAATTAAATTTCTAGCAAGAAAATAGAGTTTGGTAGAATGGCTGAAACAGTGCTGTGCAACTTCGTGCTATCCTCAAGAGTCTTGCTTTAGATCTAAAGACAAGCAGAGGGGACAAGAGGGCACCAAGGGGCATAAAGCCTTTTCCATGAAAAAGAAAATTGTAAGCAAAAAAGAGCAGGAGTGATGAAAACCAAACAGCATAGCTTTTAAGTTAAAAGGGCTGAAAGAAGGAGGGGGGAGGGGGAGAGTAACACTGCATATTTCTAAATAGCTTGATACATCAAGAAGATCTAACAATTTTAAACACTGGGGGTTCTAATCATAGATCACCAAAAGCCAGGCAACTCCTCAGCAGTAGGTGTCTTCCTCATGTGCAGGCAACTTCAGCTAAACCTGTAGAGGCAGAAACACACACACACACACACACACACACACACACACACACTCGAATGCACACACACAGAAGGTAGACTGGTTGGAAGTGGTAGGGAACCAGTAGGAATGGGGAAGGGACAAGAGAGGTGTTGAAATGTCACATTAAGCCCATTATTATGTGTAACCAGCATGTGTTAAAATGAAGTATGTGTTAAAATAACAAGATATGAGGTAAGATCAACAAACTTGAAGGGATAAACATTTATTTAGTAAAGCAAACAAACCTCTAACACACCAACATGATTGAGCTGTCATGGACGCAATGCCCAGGATGAGAGAGACCCATGGGGAATGTTTCTACAATTAAAGAAGCCAAAGAAAGAACAAACTCAACTCAAGGATGGAGAATGAAAGAAATAAAAAGTTAGAACAGAGAGTAAAAATCAGTCAAAAGTAGTGACCAACAAAAAACAAATCCTACATATTTACGAAGGTCAACCAAAAATTTAAGAATGCAATTCCATTGATAATAGGATCAAAAAACCGACATGTTCAAGAATTGCATGATGAAAAGCCCAAAGTATTATAAAAAATGATGAAAGAATAAAAAATGTGTAAAGATATTCCATACTCTTAGGTGGAAAATAATTATTGCTGAGATTTCAATACTACCCAAAGAAGTTTGTATAATCACTACCACAGTTCTAATGATTTTTTTCAGCTATAGAGAACTATATCCTCCAGGGAAACCACAGAAACCACAATAATCCTAAAAAAGAACAAAATGAAGAGGCTCACACTTCCTGGAGCATAAAACTAACTAGAAAAGCTGCAGTAACCAAAGTGGTGTGGAACTGGAAATAAAAACAAAAACAAAACAAAAGCAAAAGCAAAAGCAAAAGCAAGGACTAGTGAGAAATAATGGCTACATTTATTTTCTTCATTCTTTGCTTTTGCATCTTTGTATTTATGAAGAAGAAAATCAAACCAAGTTTCTTTTTTATTAGATTTTTCAAATTTACATTTCAAATGTTATCCCCTTTTCTAGTTTCTCCTCCGAAAATCCCGTATCCCCTATGCCCTCCCCCTACTCCCCAACCTACCCACTCCCATTCCTGGTCCTGGCATTCCCCTATACTGGGGCCTAGAGCCTTCACAGGACCAAGGGCCTCTCCTCCCATTGATGACCGACTAGGCCATCCTCTGCTACATATATAGCTAGAGCCACAAGTTCCACCATGTGTTTTCTTTGATTGGTGGTATAGTTCAAAGGAGCTCTGGAGGTACTGGTTAGTTCATATTGATTGATGTTCCTCCTATGGGGCTTCAGTCCCCTTTAGCTCCCTGGGTATTTCTCTGGCTCCTTCATTGGGGACCTTGTGCTCCATCTAATGGAAAACTGTGAGCATCCAATTCTGTATTTGCCAGGCACTGGCAGAGCCTCACAGGAGACAGCTATATCAGGCTCCTGTCAACTGGCTCTTTTTGGCATCTGCCTAGTGACTGGGTTTGGTGGTTGTTTATGGGGTGGATCCCCAAGTGGGGCAGTCTCTGGATGGCCATTCCTTCAGGCTCTGCTCTGAACTCAAACCAAGTTTCTTGAAGTAGAAAAATCAGACACCTAAAATAAAGTAAGTTTCTGGCTTTTCTGTCCTGTGTTGTCTACAGCTGAGATTATAGCATCTCTATGACTATCATTATACTTATTACTATTGGTGGACACTGATACTAGCAAATTTGCTGGAGGATTTTGCTGAATAACCCATAGGTCTAGTTGCATTTCATCCAAATGATATTGTTCACAACTTCCTTGGCACTTCCTTTGTCTTTTGGTAGCCCTTTCCAGGAATATGGCCTGCAAGAGGACATGACTGGTGGAGCAGAAGAGATACTTACACACTTGGCAGTCATTCACAAGCAAGTTGAATTTCTTGTGCATTTACACTAATTTGCAATGAAGAGCATGACTTAAAGCATTTTTCATGTCTACTACTATGTATCCAGTCTGACGTGAAGTAGAAATTATATCTGCTTGTTTTACCGTGGAAAGCATTTTCATTTCAGTTTTCTACTTTGGGAGAAAATGTGCACACTTAGTGTCAGTTTACATAGCTTTCTTTCAAATGATGCTTCAGATGTTCATTGTGAACAGGAGTGAGGGACTATGGAGTAGAGTGCCAACCACGTGAAAATATTTGCAAACTCAACAAATGGTGAAAACCACAGGCCTGAGAGCAATCTGTGTTTATAATGATTAAATATTATTAAGTGGCTATTAAGTGGAAGAGCCAAGTACAGTATTTCAAAGCAGGACTCTACAGAAGGAAAGAATATACACATCGTGATTTGACCCAGGGGGAAATTAAAGATCTATTTAAAGACAAAACTACTCTGCTTCAATGGGCAGCAGGATAATGGAGAAAGGATTAGCTGGACCCCAGGAAAGAAGAAAGCCCTGCATCTAACCGTGATGGCAATGGAAGGGTTGTGGACGAGTGTCAAGCCTTAGTGAGCTGTGCATTTCGGATACACAGCATTGCTGCATATATTCATTATGTCTTTATAAAACAAACTGTATAAAAGCACCTACTACCATGTCCCTGTGATTTGTTGTACCCTTGCCAAGCTCTATAGAACCCTCCCCTTCTACCTCAGTATGACTAACAAGAACAGATTTTTTTGAAGGTCAAGTTCCTTTGGGATACTATGGAAGGTTTTTGTTTGTTTTATTGGTTTTTAAAAGACAGGGTTTCTCTCTGTAACAGTCCTAGCTATCCTGGAACTTTCTCCGTAGGCCAGGCTGGCCTCAAATTCACAGCAATACTCCTGCCTCTGCCTCCTAGGAGCTGGGATCAAAGGCATGTACCATCACTGCCCAGATATATGGAAGGTTATTGAACAAAGCATTTTCATCCTTTCAGAAAAAGATGACAATTGATAAAAAGAGTAAAAGAGTGAAATTTATCCTTCCTTTTCTTGCCTCCATAGCTCTATTTATTTAGCTGAATATCTGTTCTTATTTCTAGATTGGAAATCATAAGGTGTGGTTACTGTTGTGTCCCATTTGTGTGAAAGAAGTCCAATTTTGCTTTTTGATGGTTGGTTACACTTCTAATGGATCCAGTACACTAATATTCAGTTGAACATTGCTAAAATAGGTTGGACATTAACTTGATAAGTAACCTCTGACTCCTTTCTGTTGTTCTTGTCTTTCAAATTTGTAGATGGTCAAGTGTCCTCCTGTAGGTGGGTGAAGCACAGGCCAGAAGTCAGAAGCAACCCTGAAGACATCCGGCTTTTCTTGTAAGAGCCTCAGAAAAGAGATTAACTGGAGAAAGGCTTTATCTCTGATCCAGATGTGATACTGAGTGAAGGGCTGGGAGGAATGGTCTGTGCATCTCTAGGAAGGCATTTCTTTTTCTCTTCTTTGTAAAAACATTTTTGGATTACAAAGTGATTTACTTAAAGTTTGAATTGTTAAATTCTAAACATAGATAGGATAAGCAAAGCATGAAATTTATAAACACCTGAAATACAAGTGTCAATGATGTTTCCAATTTTAGTCAAGTTTTAATTTAATGTTGTTTGCATATTTTAAATTTTATTTGCGTTTGCAAGAAGGTATTTCTTGTTAGAATAAATTCTCCAGGAATTCAGAGTGATAAGTTCCAAAGCCAGTGATCCAGTGTGGTCAGATCCGAGGAACCATGGCCCAGAGACAAATCATGCTTAAGCCATATACTGCCTGAGAAGGAAGAGAAGACCAAAGACAGGTCTGTTCAATTCACAAAGCCTTTTGTAGGTCTTGGAGAAGCCTGAAGACAACTTTAGATTGTGTTGTCAGTCAGATGGGATGGAGACTGATAGGCAGAATGTGGATTGATTAGAAAGAAAGAAATGAAGGAAGATGCCTCTGGTACACCTGTGTTATGGATGGGATTGATACTACCTATGCTGTAGAGACATAGTGACTCCAAGATCTCTGTCATTGCAATTTGAATCTTCTAGAACGACATGATTTTTCATTCCATAGAAAAGGTCTAACATATATAGTACATTTTTTGAGAATGTAAATTGGAATTATGTAGGAGCTGTGGAAAGAGCTTCTGAATTAGACTGAGTGTGGCTGGTGTGGCTTGGATCCTGAAGTGATAGGAGAGACTGGATAGTTAAGGACTGTCAGCTGGGAAGGAGTAGCCAGCAGGGTCTAGGGATGGATATCCAAGAAGCAGTCTTAGAGAGCCAGGCAAATCTTGGAGTTCTGTGAATTCCAGGATTCTGTTGTCCTGAGGTACCAAAGCCAGGGTCAGGAATCATTTAGAATTAAAATAAATCTATGGCTAGCCTCCCTACATCTTGATGGATAACTAGGGAAGGGACGTCAAAGAAAGAAGCAGAGAAGACCAGAAAAGAAATATATCAGCAAATATAACCAAGATAAATAGGAGATGATGCAGACAGTCCTTTCTATTTCAGTTTGAGAGTAGGGAAGCTCTGGGTTGCAGGTGTGCACTTGGAAGGAGAAACATCTGGGTGAAATGCTGAGGTTCCCAGCTGGACCGAGTTCTTGATGGAACCAAGCAGGAGAGCTGAGATCACAGGATGACTGCTGAAAAGGATGCAGGGACCCCTATCTCAGCCAGGAGATAGAGGGGACTGAGTTGGGAGATCAAAGCAGACTCTTCTAGGTATTATCCTCAACCACAAGACAGTTACAACAACACAGTTAAGAGAAATCAGTTGGAATAAGATCAGTCTTTGGCTTTACCCACATCCAGGGAATTTGAAAAGAATGTTGTTTATTCAGGAGGGAAAAGAAGAATAAAACTAGGAATTCTTTCTTTCTTCCTTTCTTTTTTCTTTCTTCCCTTCATTCTTTCCTTCTTTCTTCCTTTCTCTCCTCCTCCCTCTCTTCTTTCTCCCATCCTCTCCCTCCCTCTCTTCCTTCCTCCTTTTCTTCCTTCCTTCTTTTCTTTTTTCTCCTCCTCCTTTTCTCTTTCTTTCTTTCTCTCTTTCTCTCTCTCTCTTTCTCTTTCTTTCTTTCTTTCTTTCTTTCTTTCTTTCTTTCTTTCTTTCTTTCTTTCTTTCTTTCTTCCTTCCTTCCTTCCTTCCTTCCTTCCTTCCTTCCTTCCTTCCTTCCTTCCTTTCTTTCTTTCTTTCTTTCTTTCTTTCTTTCTTTCTTTCTTTCTTTCTTTCTTTTTTTGAGACAGGGTCTCTCCCTTTCTCTCCAATGGAGTCCTCCTGGGACTGCTTGTTCATAGTACCACACCTGGCTCAGACCAGTGCTAATGAGCTTTAGTTTGGGGAAGAGCTGAGAAATCCTTAGAGCTGAACCATCAGTGAAGCTGGTGCAGAGTGATCTGGACACTGCTCCTCTATCTCTTCACATGCTGGCATGTCCTCTCACTATGGACAATTGCATTTTGCATTTAAGAGCTCAGCACATGTGCACATAGGTACACAAGTGCACACAGGTGGTCCCATCACCACTCCAAATTAAGAGAAACTACTGAATTTGTGGCCTTTAAGTGAGGTTTTTCAAAAGTCTCATCAGCTTCAAAACTCTGTGATTCCCGAATTTTACAAGCTATAGAATAGTAACATCAATAGTATGCGTTTGCTGTTCTTTGTGTTCCCAGTGGAAAAAGGTACACATTGCAATGTAGGTATTCTCTAAAACTATGCACAAATGGAGAATGAGCAGCATCAAGCAAAAGAATGGTTTGAATAACAACATATTGATAACAGATAGTACAGACTTGATTAGGCTTTAGAAGACCAAACAGAAATGCATTGTTTGGAATGTGAATGCTTTGGTCTCAATAAAAATATCCGGTTGCAGAAATATTTCATGTGGTTTGAACTAACAGGCAAGAAATTAAGAATTCATTGGTCTCTGCTAATTCATGTAATTGTATATTTTGGAGGTAAGCACAACGGCATAGGTTTGCTGTAATGGAACTGATTGGAAAATGATCTCCTGAAGCAAATTTATTGCTGGTCATAAGATTACAAAACTGCTGGGTTTGGTAAAGTCTGCAGCACCAACTGAAAGTCTACTTTAATAAAAAATGTGGCTCTGAGAATTGAGGCTTTTTTTTCCCCCTGAAGAGGACATTTGATTCAGTAGAATTGCATTGGCTTATTCTCCATGCTGACCTTTCCTAAAATCTATCAGTTTGTTCTGTATAGTCGGTACTTGACAGGTATTACTCCAGTAATGCAAAAACAGGGCCTTCCTAATCCTTAACATGAACCTGACTTGTCCCTACATAGGCTTCTCATGATGGAAAAGGCAGCAACTTCGCTTGCTTTTGTTGAAGATGGCAGAACAGTCATTTCTCTGACACAGAAAGTGCTTGGCACCACTGAGCTCTCAGGGCTGGAGAAACAACTACAGAATTAGATCAGGCAGTCTGCTTGGCCACCATTCTGCAGTGAGTCTTCCTTTCAGAACTCTACAGTGCTCTGTCTCGGCCAAGCTGGACTGCATTCTCGGTGGGGATTCTGCCACTGTCCCTGGAGCAGGATGCCATGGTCTAATTGGCCTTATTGTTAGGAAATTGTTCATAAAATTAGGAGACTCAGAGTAAATAGAGAGCCCTGGTGGAGCTCATCTTGCATGGGGCATAGTCCATGTGGAATGAGTTACTGGGAAAAGTGTCTGAGGTGAAGGGCACAGATGCATTCAAGAGACTCCAGGTTCATTTCTGAATGGCAAAAAGAAGGCAGCCAGCAGGAAGATAGGGTTACAGTACATTTTTGGGAAGATGACAGACATGCAAATCATTTTGCCTACTCAACAGGCTTCTTCCTTCTCCTCCTCCTCCTCCTTCCCTCCTTCCCTCCCCTCCCTTTCCCCTCCCCCTTCCCCCTCCTCCTCCTTCTTCAGTTTTGTGGAATGTTTCTGGTGGGCGAGCATTTGCTACTTCTTTTTTTTTTATTTTTAATATTTTTATTACATATTTTCCTCAATTACATTTCCAATGCTATCCCAAAAGTCCCCCATAGCGCCCCCCACTTCCCTACCCACCCATTCCCATTCTTTTGGCCCTGGCATTCCCCTATATTGGGGCATATAAAGTTTGCAAGTCCAATGGGCCTCTCTTTCCAGTGATGGCCGACTAGGCCATCTTTCCATACATATGCAGCTAGAGACAAGAGCTCCGGGGTTCTGGTTAGTACATCATGTTGTTCCAACAATAGGGTTGCAGATCCCTTTAGCTCCTTGGGTACTTTCTCTAGCTTCTCCATTGGGAGCCCTGTGATACATCCAATAACTGACTGTGAACATCCACTCCTGTGTTTGCTAGGCTCCGGCATCGTCTCACAAGAGACAGCTATATTTGGGTCCTTTCAGCAAAATCTTGCTAGTGTATGCAATGGTGTCAGCGTTTAGAAGCTGATTATGGGATGGATCCCTGGATACGGCAGTCTCTAAATGGTCCATCCTTTCATCACAGCTACGAACTTTGTCTCTGTAACTCCTTCCCTGGGTGTTTTGTTCCCAATTCTAAGAAGGTGCACAGTGTCCACACTTTGGTCTTCATTCTTCTTGAGTTTCATGCGTTTAGCAAATTGTATCTTATATCTTGGGTATCCTAAGTTTTGGGCTAATATCCACTTATCAGTGAATACATATTGTGTGAGTTCTTTTGTGATTGTGTTACTTCACTCAAGATGATGCCCTCCAGGTCCATCCATTTGGCTAGGAATTTCATAAATTCATTCTTTTTAATAGCTGAGTAGTACTCCATTGTGTAAATGTACCATAATTTCTGTATCCATTCCTCTGTTGAGGGACATCTGGGTTCTTTCCAGCTTCTGGCTATTATAAATAGGGCTGCTATGAACATAGTGGAGCATGTGTCCTTTTTACCGGTTGGGACATCTTCTGGATATATGCCCAGGAGAGGTATTGCTGGATCCTCTGGTAGTACTATGTCCAATTTTCTGAGGAACGGCCAGACTGATTTCCAGAGTGGTTGTACAAGCTTGCAATCCCACCAACAATGGAGGAGTGTTCCTCTTTCTCCACATCCTTGCCAGCATCTGCTGTCACCTGAATTTTGGATCTTAGCCATTCTGACTGGTGTGAGGTGGAATCTCAGGGTTGTTTTGATTTGCATTTCCCTGATGATTAAGGATGTTGAACATTTTTTCAGGTGTTTCTCTGCCATTTTATCTGTTTGGAGTGAATAATCAAGCAAGGTCCAAGTTCCTATCCCTTTCTCTACAGGCACAGAGGCTTGTCTTGGGGAAGCAGGTTTTGCTGAATCTAGAGAGGAGAAACCAGCAGGAAACACCAACCTAGACTCCAGCACCCCACAGCATGCTTCATGAATGAACATCACTCAAAGAGTTCAGTGGCCTGAGTTTGTAGTCTGTATTTCCATCCTGTTTTAAATTTGGATAGGGTGCTGAGAATCAGCTTTGTGACATGCTGGCTTCATGAATGACCTTTCTTCCTTGTTGCTCCAGTGTTGACAAGTGATAGTTTGAGTTATTAATTTGCTTGGACTGCAGTGATAAAATATCACAGATGATGTGGCTTATAAAGGAAATAAATTTATAGTCTTATAGTTCTTAGAGCAGAAGTCTACCATCAAGGTGACAGGATTGGTTCCTTCAAGAATGTCATTTCTATTTGTTATCTCTTTATATCGGAACATAATAGTTCTTTGTCTCTCTGTTTTTTTTTTTTTTTAACCTAAGAAAAATTTAATCTAGGCTTGGTGACACAAGCCCATAATTCTGGCACCTGGGAGGTAGAAGGAAAGGCAAGAGGGTCAGGAGTTCAAGGTCAATCTTATCCTTAAAGTTCAAGGTCAGGCTGGGGCATGCAACTCGGTCTCAAAACACAAAACCAAACCAAACCAACTTTTTAAAAGTGTTTTTTGAGAAAAGCTCTAGCTATGTAACCCAAGTTAGCCTTGAACATGGGGTACTTCTGTCTCAGCCTCTTAAGTTCTGGAATTTCAGCTGAAAATCATTAGCTTTTATGTTATGGTTGTGTGTATGTGTGTCTGTGTACTTGTGCATCTCAGTGTTGTATGTTTTAAACTCATCTCACAATGACATCACTTATATTGTGTTAATTCACTTTAAGGACCCTCATCTCCAAATACAGCTATATTATGAGGTGCTGGTCTTAGAACTTCAACAGGAATTTGGGGACCAAAATGCAGTGGTTTAGTATGTAACAAGAGAAAGGACTTGCTGCAGAACCAAGGGAGAAAACACCAAGCTGCCAGGTGCCATGGAGCACTGGGGTCTAGTCCAGGGGTTTGGAAAGAGGGCAGAGCTCCTGTTTCTCATTACATGGTGCATACAGGTGCCAGAGATCAACTGATACATCTTAAACTGGGTCTCTGCCTGAGAAAGCTGAATACCCCCTTCCCTGCCTGGGTACCACAGGCTGGGAAAAAGAAGGAATGTGGCAACAGGGAACATTAAATGGTGAGAAAGCTGACTTGGCTGGGATCTTGAACACCAACTGTTTTAGGCAGGAAAACTGTAGGAGCCAGATGTTGCACTGGACATTATAGAACAGGGAGCCAGGAATTCAGCAGCACTGGCTAATTCTCTTGGGCCCAGGATTTATTAGTCTAGAAAATGGCTCCAGACATGAAGATCTTTTAACCTCTAACCACTTGGAAGTTCTAGGCACCTTCTTGTTCTGATTATGGTCCATCCCCAAATTGGAAGGCTCAAAGTAATATTCAAGTACCAGTTTTATCTCAGATCTCTTGCTGTGTTGAGGATTCCTGTGATAGCAGTATGTCTCTATTTCACTGATGTTTGCTGTTTTTGGTTTTTCTTCTTAAAGCTTACATGTTTGTTCGAGTGGGAGCAACAAAGAGAAGTTCAAGGGCAAGCTTGATGGGGAATATGAGTGGCCCACACTCATGAGGGAAGGTAGGCTCTGTGCTGCCGGTTCTTTATTCAATGGATTGCTGCTCATCCGGTGCTTTATTCAATGGATTGCTGCTCATTCTCCACATGGTCTTTGGGACCCTAAAAGTGAAATCATCCATGGATGAGATGATATCACATAAATGGAATCAGGTACTGAGAGGTTGGGCTGAAAGCTCGAGTGGCCTCCAGTGGGCTCCTCATCAGGGTGTGGCTTATTCACACCAGCCATTAGGCCACTGGTTAAATGGTTCATTATTGTATAATCCCACATCCATCCTTGAAGCTATCCAACCAAAACTGATTTGAAATTACCAAGGAGTTATTTCCATTTTTCAGCAGGTTTCACATCCATTGTAGGACATGTTCATTTTGGGAACTTGTGACTTCAATGGGTCCTTCACTTATCTATAGTTATATATACCTGAGTGATGCCTTCCATGGTGTATGCCCAGAAAACATCAGCAAATTAGTTGGTAGCATGAGATAAAATATAAAAAAGGAAAGAAGTAGGATAGTTAAAAACTGAAGCATAGTGGTAGCAACCAGCTTTGAAGTACATGCACCATCTTACATATCAAGCTATAACTTTAGCCAGACCTAGTAATTCTTCCACTTCTTAGAACAAGGTCTGCCCTCACAATGCTACAAAATAGGATCACTTCATATGGCTTGTCAAATGGGTTTTGTGTAGACTGATGGGAGCAGTTTGGGGTACAACTATAGAGTAAGTACCTACCCTTACAATACCATCAGCAACACAGCTTCCATCATTGCTGATGCATATTAAAATGTTTTCAAGGTTGATTTTTCATCCCCCCAAAAGGGGAGTTTACAGGAAACCGAGAGGAGCAACAAAGCTCTTCAGCAAGTTCTCCAGCATGATCTACCCTGAGTGGGGCCAGAAAGGAAGAGACCCCGAGGCTTAGGACTGAGGGATGTCAGTCCTTTCACCTGGTGAAATCAGGAAGCAGCTGAAATCCGCAGATTCCTGGTCACTTGAGATTTTTCTGCCTATTTTACCGACCACAGTTGAACATACATTAATCTTGGGAACATAATGGAGTTTGTCTCGAAGCTATTTTACAGCTTAAATTTCTCCCAGAAATGGCTGTTGTTGACTCCTATTTTCCTCAGGTTTCTGAAAGGGTCTAAAAGCAATAATCATATACAAGAGAATTTTCTGGAAGATGAGGTACAGTTCCTTAGCTTTGAAGGTGTCCCCAATGTGTTTTTATTTATAGCACCATAGTCAAATATTTGGCAGGTTGGCTTAAAAGAAAATTGCACCAGAATGGAACAAGAGGACAATAAAGATGGTCTGTGAACTCAGTGTGTCTGTCTTCTACTCAGTGCATATTTATGGATTTGGATCCAGTGTCCAATCTTCCTTTAACATTTCAATGTCTTCTTTTGCATCCCAGCACTCAAAAGTGTGACTGTGATGTTAAGAAATGAAAAAGACTGAAAATAACCTAGGGCAAACGTGAGGCAGCCTACTGAGCTCAGAGTATAGATGTGTTGCTGTCTACTCAGTCCAGAATGAATTCCTGAGATGCTTTAACGTCTGTCTTGAGGTAAGACTTGGCCACAGGGATATGTTCTTATTAGAATTCCTGGTTTGAAGGAAGAGCACACCAGTCTTAAACATGCTCATGCATCAGGCTGAGTTTATTGAAGGGGCATAGAAATTACACAAGGAAGACAGCTGAGGCAGAGGTGGGATCAAGTCTAGGAACCGGGAAACCATCAGGAGCCCAGAAGCTGATCTTGCTGCCTGCTTTACTCTCTTTGAGTTGCTTTTAGGAGCCACATGGTGTCTTTTCCCTCTGTGCCTGTTCTGGCTCTGCTTCTTTGTAGAGACCTTCTATCTGAGCCCATTCATGCTGTTATAACAGAAAACAGGCCGAGTAATTTATAAACAACAGAATCTATTTATCACAGTTATAAAGTCAGGCAAGTTAGAGATCAAGGGCCCAAGAAAGGTGCACATCTGGAGAGTGTTTGGCTTGGTGGAAGGCATTGAAAGGCAAAGAGAAAGGGGTGAATACAGTGTCCTCAAATGGTGGAAGAACAAAAAGTATTAACCATTCACCCCTTCAAGTCCATTCAAAAAGTCTTTAATCCATTAATGTGGGCTCTACCCCCATGACTTTCCCCAAAGACCCTACCTCATAATACCATTACACAGGAGATTACGTTCAACACATGTTCAAGTCATAGCACACACCTCCTCTGCACCCACTACAGGCTAAATTGACTCCCTCAGTCCTGGGATCTTTCTACTTAGGGAACTGGCAACTCTTGGTTATGGCCTTAGGTATTTTAGTTCTTTACCTTAAGGGTGAGCCACATGTAATGAGACATTTTGAAAGTAGTTCACAAGTTACCAGCTTCTCCTAGCACCCTACCATGCTCCACTTGAGGAAGGAGGAACCAAAGAGTGTGATATGAATAGATCTCCCTAGGCATGTGTGGCCTGCAGTCACTGGGGCTTACATCATAGTGTAGCAGGCAATCCTTATGTTTTCTAAATGGAGTTGACCATGAGATTCTTGCAAATGTTTAACACTGAGATTCCCTCATTGCTGGAAGGATTTTGAAGTCATCCTAAGCCTAATGACTAATGAAAAGAGTGAATTTAAGTGCTCTGTAAGTCAGGCAATTTGAAACATCATAGGTAGCTCAGGTGTGGAAGATGAGGCAGGTAGATCTCAAGGCTGCCTCATAGAGTGAGTTCAAATTTAGCTTATGAGATTTTATGAAACTTTGTCTTAAAATAGAAAGCAAAGGAAAGATGGTAAATGTCGCTTAGTGATATATATAGTGGGGTGTGTGTATGTATGTATGTATGTATGTATGTATGTATGTATGTATGTATGCATGCATGCATGTGGCTTTAGTTTCAGTTCACCATACTGCAAAAAACTAAACAGAAAAACAAGAGCTTATTATTTCCATCCAAAGACACTCTGGTTATCTTCATTTTTACATAAGTAGAGCAAAGGGTGAGAAGGTTGAAAATAATCACCAAGGACCTAATGTGGTGAGTGTAGACCTGAAACCCAAACCATTGCAACTAGACTGCAGAGCTCCATTCAGCTATTTCACACTCTTCCTATGGGATGTGAGTGGGGCTTGAACTGACTTATGGTCAGAAATCTTGCCTTGTTTTATTCTTTGAGTCCCTGCTCCTTGAGGTCTACAGGGCCCCTACACTTTCCCAAGACCAGGCCATGAGGATCTGCCTGGACCAAGGTCGGGTCTACATGAGACGTTGGTCCAAGAGCACCCTACTCTTTAGATGCAGGTTGTGATGAAGGCTAGGCAAGAGACCTGGTTGTGATGGAGATAAAAATTGGACAAAGGGTCAGGAAAACAGCTAGAATGTAACTCTAGTAGATTCAGGTGGGGGTTATTTTTTCTCCTCCCCTGAGAAGGGAAGTCTGACCACATAGTCTAGTGCATCAGATTCTAGTCTTAGATTGAAACCAGGTACCAGTGGGCAAAACTTCCTCCTCTTTCCCTCCCTCTATTCCTCTTCCTTCCTTCTCCTCTCTGTCCTCCTTCTCCTCTTCCTATTTCCCATGCTTCTCATTATTCACTGTGCTAGGAGTCAAACTCAGGACCTGGGAGGTATGTGGTGGAACTTACGTGGTTTAGAGGTGGCTCCGTGTTTGATCTTTATTCAAGGTGATTACCCCTCTTTTCTCTTGACTCCACATAGGAAATTTCCCAAGGAATTAGATGCCCTTGGGTTTCTGAGAAGAGTTTTAGATTATGCATTTTGAAGCTTTCCCAGTAACTTTTTTCTATTTGATCTTATAGAACAGATTGTCCTTACAAAGACACTAGTGAACTGGTCACACTAGTAATATCATTGCCACAACTTGTAGAATTTATTAGTGACGACTGTCAAGGTTTTTCTGTCATGATAACATGCAAAATGAGTTAAAGAAAGAAAGAGGCAAATGCATATACGTTTAGTGTTTGATTCACAGAATGTGTGGATACTCCATATGCCTCTACAACAAATTATGTGAAATCTGATGCTGTTCGAATTCTCAGAGCTCAAATTTATTTGGTTACAATGCATCCCCTGTGGCCTATGATCCTCCTCCTGGACGTTCATTGAAATGAGCTTTAGCAGATTGTTTTCCACACTCAGTTAATAATCCTAATGTTCAACAGTATAGAACGTAGAACAGCTTTTAGTTTACATACTGTAATGAATACAATGGAACCAGGGCTCCAAGCTCTCACAGCAGGTGCTCTGCAAATATCTCTGTTCTTATTCTGCATTCCCAGTGTCATACATCATTTGGGAATATCAGATAAGGACTGTAACATTTACTTCAAAGGACCCAGAACAGTCTAGATTTAGAAGCTCCTTTTTGAAGAGTCTTATCTAATTATGCCATCAATGTGTAGCTGTGACGAAGAATGGCTTCTCCAGTTGGCATGCACTTACTGCAGCCATTTCTCTTTGGTGGCACCTGTCTGTTCTTACTCTGCATTGATCAGTGTGGGCATTGAAGAGAATTAACATAAAATGGTTTGTAAAGGTAAATCCAAATTTTTGAGCAAGAAAGACCAAACCAGATTTCTCATTTTCAGATAAAGATACTGAGGCTTGATCTAGCTCACAAAGGTCTGGGTAAAGTCAGGTAAAGGATTCTCTGAAGTAATGGGAGATCTCATGGAGCCTGCAAGCTTTTGGCTCTTGGTTGTCCTTCCTCCACTCTACTCACTTCCACCTGCCAATCCAACCAGTTTACACTTAATTCTTTAATTTTATTTTTAATTGGATATTTTATTTATTTACATTTCAAATGTTATCCCCACTCCCAGTTTCCCCTCTGCAACTCCCTATCCCATTCTCCCTTACCCCGCTACTATGAGGGTGCTCCCCCACCCACCTACCCACTTCTACCTCACCACTCCAGCATTCCTCTACACTGGGGCTTCAAGCCTTCACAGGACCAAAGGTCTCACCTCACATTGATGCCAGATAAGGCCCCTTCAGCTCCTTCCCCTAACTCCTCCACTGGTGTCCCTATGCTTAAGAGGAGTATGAGAGGGACTTGGGAGGAAGAGAAGAGGGGGAGGGTCAAAAGAGGGGGAGAGTCAAAAGAGGGGAAGAATCAGGTATGAGTAGAGATGGAGGAGATGTACAGAGGGTCAGGAAATTGAACAGAGGTGTGTAGCAATGGGGGGTGGGAAACTGGAGGCAGCAACCAGAAAGTCCCAGATGCCAGGAAAGCAAGAGCCTCCCAGTACCCCATGGGGATGACATTAGCTGAAATATCCCACAAAGGGGAGGGAGAACCTGTCAAGACCATATCCAGAGGTTAGGCATGGCCCCCCCTTTGAGGGATGGGACCACCCACCCATCTCCTAAATTTTAACCCAGGATTGCTCCTGTCTAAAGGAAATACAGGGACAAAGAGTAGATCTGAGACTGAAGGAAAGGCCATTCAGAGACTGCCCCACCTGGAAATCCATCCCACATGCAGACACCAAACCCAGACACTATTGTGGTTGTCAAGAAGTGCTTGCTGTCAGGATCCTGATACAGCTGTCTCCTGAGAGGCTTTGCTGAATACTGACTGACATAGATGCAGATGCTCACAGCCAACCATTGGACTGAACATAGGCTTAATTTTTCAATTCCTTAATTTACTTTTTTTGTGACTCTTCTAAGCCTTCTAGATTGTCCTCTTCCCTTCTATTCATAATTAATCTGGATGAAATGAGTTTATCCATAACTTCCAATAGCCAAGAGAAGCTGTCCAGTAAAGTGTGTCAAGTTCCAGAGCCAATGAAAAAAGGGTTTTTAAAAAGTTCCTGAGCTAGGCAGGGTGGGTCACATTTTATAATAGTACTTGGGATGCTGACATGGAAGAATTGCTTTGGGTGTGAGGTTAGCCTATGCTTCTTAGTCTCTCTCTCTCTCTCTCTCTCTCTCTCTCTCTCTCTCTCTCTCTCTCTCTCTCTCCCCTTTCCCCCTCTCTCCCCATCCCTCCCTCCCTTCCCCCTCATTTCTATAACCAAAGAGTTGAGTTCAGTATGTAATAAGAATAACCATATAAAATCTCCCACAAGGTTTTGAGCTAAAGTGTGTTAACTCAAATGTGGCCATCATGCTAAGAACTAGCCTGTGCTAAGTGCTTGATGCTGCTGCTTAAAATGATGTCACCCACACCCAATTTACACACTGAAAATTTCTAAGTCCTCTCTTGTAGCTGTTTTGAAGAATACAATGAATAGTCCTTAAGTATGGCTGCCATACTGCATTGTAGAACACTCAATTTATTTTATTTAGTTAAAAATTCGAAGATGATTGCCAACCATTCTACTCTATTTTCCTCTCTCTTTCTCATACATTACAGCCCCTGGTACCTTTATACCACCCTCTTCTTTCATGTTGCCAAAGTTTTAAATCCCATGTAAGGAGTCCATGTGATGTTTGTCTTCCTGTTAATTTATTTAACACAATGTCCTGCTTCTTCCAGGTTCATCTATGTTGCCTTAAGTAGCAGGGTTTCATTCTCTTTTTATGCCTGAGTAATATTTCACTGTGTATGGATGCACAATGTTCTTCTTATTAAGTTGTCCATCTTTGGATACTCAGGTTGACTGTCTTGGCTATCATGAGAGTGCTGAGATAAACACAAAGAACAGGTGTCTTTTATAAATACCTATTTAATTTTCTTTAGAGTTTTAGCCAGTAATAGGATTGAACTGGTTCTATTTTTAGTATTTTGAGGAGCCTCCATGATGTACTCCATAATTGAAGAAAAAATATTCATTGCAATAGTATACGAGAGCTTTCCTGATTCCATAGCTGAGCCAGCACTCATTACTATTATTTACTCTTTAATTATTTGAATCACTGGGGATTGCTCCCCAGAGTTTGGTCCCTGAACTTGTTCTGGGGATCAGAGACAAGGGAAAGATGAAAGACACAAAGAAACAGTAAGAGAAACAAGGGAACAGAAACAAGGAATGGACAGAAGGATGAAGAACAATGGGAAGCAGATGGAGCAGCCATCCACTGCTGCTGGTAATGCTTTCAAATGGTAGTGAGCAGCCTCTGCTGGAGGGTCCAGCACCTTCTTCATTATTCTATGTATTATGGTTTTTATTTGAAAGAAAAATGATGACATTCATTTGTGCAAACTTATCTGGAAAGAGCTACAGACAGAGCTGCATACTTTTTGTTTCCGGCACGAGAAGTTCTCCAGAGTGGGTCACTAATCCTTCTTCTGTTTCCCAGTGCTGTCTTGGACATTTGGATTTCCGATTAACTAACAGATGTGGGGGAAGAACGGCTGGCCTGGCCAGAGAGGTCCCGCATGACCACATATGTGCAAATACTGAGGCTCACAAATCATCTCTGTGAACTCAGCTGTGGCTCATGTGAATCCCATCTCTGCTGCCTGCATCAGATGTCCAGGAGAATTTGCAGGCAAGATGGAACTGGGTCAGAAAGACAAGGAAAGAGCCAACAGAGATGACTGACTAGAGGGAAGAATTTGACCAGTTTTGTTTCCTGCGCTGAGCTTCTCCACAAATGTGATAGTTCTGGGGACTGACTGTAGTTAGGAGATGCTGACTTGAAAAGTAGTATAGAAAACACAGACTTAGTGGCAGCTGAATGAATTGCAAATGCAGGAATCATCAGACACAGTGGAAATCTTATTTGGAAACAAGGTTTGTCTGGGCATAAATGTGTTTCTTCCCTCTTCGTGTTATGTTCTTTTAAATTTTCAAGGGAGAAAATAAAAGGTTCATGAGTTTCTTAGACATCAAATAACTTTCAAAAATGCCAACAATATCAGCATAAAACATAAAACATAGTCCAGATTTAGCACCTGTACTGAAGGAAATATAAAGAAAGGAAGGGGATGCATGTGTGAGACGGAGGCAGGTTGACCCCACATATGAAAACCACCTGGTACTGGAGAGAATGCTAGGCTAAGGTGATTGATTTTAAGTAGACTATGACAATGCCTTCTTCCTTTATCTTCAATAACACTGAAGTGGAACAAAGACTTCAGTCACTGTCTTAGTTGTCTAAGCAGGAAATGGTGCCAGTCTTTAATTTCTCCCCATTTACAGTATATGGTTTGGCTGCTTTGGTACAGAGCTCTGATATCTAAGCAGAGTACTCAGTTTAAGTCCAACATGTGTGTACTTAAGAATGGATGCCTGGGAGTCTTTGAGGAGGTATTGTGTTAATGTACCCATGGGGAAATGGGAACAAACATCTATTCACCCTAAGTTGGGCACCAATTGCACACTAAATGAGATTCTAACAAATCCAACTTGGTAAACTAAGAAGTTTACATACAGAGCATAGGTGAAGGGTTACTTAGTGGAAGATCCCCAAAGTAGATGTATCACTTCAAAGTCTTACACTACCAAGGGCCATGATCTGGTAGAAGCAGTATCATGGAGTCACCCCATAAGTTAATCTTCCAGTTAATGTACTCTACATACTGTAGTATGTCCTCATACCACAAGTATTGTAGCTGGAACAGAATTACAAAGTTGGCAGAGAGTCTAGGCAGATGTGGCTGAATTCTCAAATGAAGGAATTCAATGGTCTTCCCCCATTTCTTTCCTCTGTGAGGGAACATCAACAGGCCAGTTCTCTTGGGTTCCTTGAAAGTAGTCACAACTGCCCTGATGAGAATGGAAATGGCTTTTATTCTTGGAAGAAAGCATCTCATGACAAGAATTGTTGATGACTTCTGAATCTCAATCTCTGCATATTTAATATGGATAAATCCCCAACCCTTACCCACTGTTTTTGTGTAATAATTAGGTGGGGTAGCATGTGAGATATTCCTGCAGGAAGTGGAGATCAAGAACACTATCACATGGAACTTTCTGCAATGATGGTATGATCAAATGCTCTCATCATTGGATACATTCAGCTGCTAGAAAATTGAAATGTGACTAGTGTTAATTAAGGAAACTAATTTTGATTTATGTTTAAATGATTCACATGTAGGTAGTGGCTGCCACCCTGGAAGCACTGGCCTGTTCAATATGATTGACAACTGGTTTTGATGAGGATTATAGTGGTTCTGCTTTCTCAAATTGGAGTAAAATTTTCATACTCAGGGTGGATGTATCCTCAACTCATATTTCTTGGACTTGATCAGACATCAAGCCACCACGGTATTTATTGTCCAGTCACATTACCTAACCAGGTATGCTTGGAGTTTGGACTTCCTTTGGCTCTGCTTTTCCTAACTAAGGGATGGCTAGGGATAAATGTCAGCCTGGACATAAACACTAAGCACTTTGGCTTTTTTGTAGGATCAGTTTCTTTGGTCTGTGACTAATATTTCACTTAGAGTGTTTGTAGAATGGCCTAGAATTGGTGGCCATGGAGATGAATGTTCAGAATGATGCTGAAATTGAAATAACCAGAGTGTAGAACAGCACAAATGATAAAGAAAAAATTATCATATTGAGGTTGAAAGAAAACCACAATAGCCTGTAGACTGGAAGTTTCCCTGGAAGGCAGTCACTATGCAGTCCTCCATTCTGTGTCCAAGTCTTCCCTCAAAGGCTCTCAGGCAATTATTTCTAGGTTAGCGTTTGAGTCTCTCTGGGCTGACTCTGCATAGTTAATATGGTACATTGGTGTCATCCAAGCTGACCTATGCTTGGGATGATTTTTTCCATTTGAGTGGATGCATATTTGAAATTTTTTTATAGTATTGGCAAAGGCAAAAAATAATGGGGTTATTAGTTCTTTCCTACTCATTAGTCTTTTAGAACACTTTCCAGTAAGTTCTATTACCATATTAGCATCTACCAGACTGGCCAGAAGTGCAAAGTTCATACTCACAGGACTCTTCTCTCACATTCTTTATCTAGCACCCCTCTTTCATGCTGCTTCTACTTAGCAAATTGCCCCATAATCTGCTTCTATCTTGTTAAGTAAATAAGGAAGAGAGGACCCCTGATTACTGACATCCCTGATGTCACAGGATACAATACAATTGGTCATTTAATTCACCAGGTGATGGAAATGAGCCCAAGTTGGGCAATAAATGATAGCTGAAGTAGAAGTGATGGCAAACATCAGAGGGGACCCCAGCCTGCCTCAACCAGCAAAGAGGAGCTTTTCAAGGAGAAATGAGCAATCATCACAATATCGATTTCTTTGGGCATAGTCACAGAAAAAGATCAAGAAGGGAGGTGAGGAGATTCCTACAGAGCGTCTAGGGCATGGGTAAGTGACCAAGAGTGGGGATGTCTACCTTGGATCCTCTGTGTTGTACCACAATCCTTTGCTTGTAGAGAATATTCCCTACCCGCTACATATATTCGTTGTTTTTGAGACAAGAACTGCCACAATTTAGACTTGACTTGAATTTGCTATATAGCTCACCTTGCTCTCTAACTCAAAATCCTGCCTTAACCTCCTACATGCTGGGATTATAGTCATGTGCCACCATGTTTGGTTGTCTCCTCAATTAATATTTATATTGATCATGATTTTTTTGGGATCATTTTAACTTGTAGAGGCTGTACTTTTGTCATCCTATATTCTCCCTCTATAAAAAAAAATGATTTCAATTATTTACCTTGTCTTTTTGGGGGATGCTGGTATGTTTTCCTATACCACCTCTTTCTTTAAAAGTGCACATCACCATTTTTACTCTTTCAGTGTATAAAGAGCTATTCTATAAAGTCAGCATGAGAATAAAGGCTAGCTATATTTACTAGTCTTTGCCTCTGAAATCGGGCTGTGATATAATATGTTTAAAAGATATCCATGAAAGTTTAATGAGCTAGACTTGAGTTTTAGGACTCATGGAAGTTTGCAGGGTATCTAGCTCCCAAGGGTCTATGAAACAGAGAAGCTGCTGAATGTGCAAGCACTGCATCCTGCTTTGTGCCTCCCTTCTTTGGAAGTCTGAGACTGCAGGGGGGCTGTCTAAATTGTATGGAAGTTTTAAGGTGGGAGTGAAAACCTAGAAATGGGACTGACAGAGAGTGGGCATCTCTAAGAGAACACACACATTTGACCTTATTGAATTGTATATTTAGACCCCCTGGTCTGGAAGCCTTTACGTTATTTTTTGCTCAGTGCAATTAGTGATGTTCTTGAGCTTGTATGCCAGCTACTGTGAGGACTCCTTCAAGTACTTAGCAATTTTTCACACGTGCTGGCAGAGTATCACCTGAGTACTACACACTGAGAGTCTTAAATATCAGAGGTTTGTTTCCTGCTTGGCCTGGAGGATGGAAGTCTGAGATGGAGTGCCCTTAGCATTCATTGGCTGCTTCTGAGGTTTGTCCCCTTGTCCTTCATGTGCTCTTCCCTCTCTGTGTCCTCTCTTTTGACAAAATATTAGTCATATTGGATTTGGGTTCAACTATATGACCTCAGTGAACTTAATTCTCTCTGGAATCACACTCTGAGGTACTAAAAGTTATATCTGCAGCATAAATGTATGTATTTGGGGCTTGGGAACTCTCTCTCTCTCTCTCTCTCTCTCTCTCTATATATATATATATATATATATATATATATATGGCTTGGGAACTCCTGCTATTTCCTGTATATGTGATCATGGCCATCAGAAGCAGGCTCTGATTCTTCACAAGCATCATTGTTTCCATGGCTACAAATGACCAGTTCTCAATACCCCAATACATTTGTCTCTATGTTCTCCATATTCAAGCTATTGTGACGACTGAGTGATGTTAATGCTGCTGGTGCCATGAACCTTTATATCTCATTTCCATCTATTAAGGGCTGTTCAATCCCAGAATGCCATCTTAATGTCAGTCTGGAAACACCCCTATACTAATGATTCTGACAGGGAACATATTGATCGTGCTCAATCTGGGCAACACTAGAAGGGTACAAGAAAACACCAAGATGGAATGCAAAGCTCAGAAATAGAAACATGATCAGCAGTGTGATACGACAAGGGAAGAGAAGGGTTAGTGTAGTCAAAGAGCTGTGGAGAAAAAGATGCAAAGAGGAGCTGTTATACTTGGACAATGATATATCCAGGGGACAGTGAGATCTTGAGAAGGGAGGTGGTTAAGCACTCTGACTCTGTTTTCTTCACACCCATGGGGCCCCTGGCTTCTCAATCAGAAAGAGAACAAAGAGGCTACAGATGTAGTGCATAAAAGCTAACACCCTGGACTTCAGCGCAGAAGAAAGCTGGACAGTGAATTAGGAGGAACAGATGAAAGTATGGGCCTGAGCTGGAAGAGGGGCTGGGAATGTGACTCTCAGGAGTGGAAGGAAGGAGAAATAGGAATTCCTGTATGTCCTGTAAGGATTTGCCAGGGTTGGAAGTTGTACGAGGTCTGTCCCACATGCTGCAAGTGAAGCTACAACATAGGATAAGGAAAGTAGTCATTGGGTGTTTGTATTTAGAGTCTCTCTAAATATAAATGAATCCGTATACAGTGGAAGTAGCTGGGGCAGAGAAGTTAGCATGATTTTATACATTTTACAGACAGAAGTGCAAGATTATAGCTGACTGAAGGTACTGGTCAATTGAACTGGGCTTTGGCC
This sequence comes from Mus caroli, assembly GCF_978045245.1. Taxonomy (NCBI): domain Eukaryota; kingdom Metazoa; phylum Chordata; class Mammalia; order Rodentia; family Muridae; genus Mus; species Mus caroli. The sequence continues at coordinate 32,411,554 of NW_028227257.1, read as the reverse complement.
CTGGCAGGGTCATTTCGGTGCTTTCAGTCTTAAGTATGAGGCTCCATGTCTCCTCTCATTTCCTTGCTGATCTCTGGTGAGATTTGAAGTTTATATTTCTTAAACAGCTGCTGTCATCTGGGAGAACTCCTAGGGCTCAGAATACCACAAACACTGCAATTTTGTCGTCTTGGGAACCCATAAACCTTGCTATGATTCCTGTAGGTTCATGGGGGAAGTTACCCCTCAAGGACTCATCTATGGCAGCTCATGTGGCCCAAAACCTGAATTTGTGTCCTCTGACGTGAAACTCAACACGTTTTCTCTTTTCAAAGGCATCAATGAAGAAGAAAAATGTCTACAAAGCACAGACTGTATAAAATGTTGTCAGGCCATAAAGGGACTATTTTATACCATGTATTTCATGACAAATTACATAGACTCAATAGAAGTCATTCTTAGTCTTTAGTGTTCCAAGTCCTTGCAATGGCTCATGCCCCCCAAATCCATATCACAGCTACAAGATCTCAGTGGGAAATACCATAAAGTATTTATTTAGCTGTTGTAATTTTGGGGGTGGAAGGAGGGATGGCTGCTTTTGCAAAAACAGGGCTTGGTGGCTTTTTTGGCCCGGGCTACATTTCTTCCTACATCCTTGGGATGATTGGGTGAGATAACCATGGTTGGGGTACCTATTAGATGTCACACTCCTGTCTTTATCTAGGAATTATATAGCTGACCCAACAAGGTACTTTCTGTAGCAATGGCAGAAGTCATACACACAAGTGCATTTCTATCCTGCTACTTTGTGATTGCTAGTGACTAATTGGATGAAGCAAGTCACATATTTGCACCTTACTCTGTGTTTTGTCATCACATTTAGATTAGGATTTGCTTACTTGTTTATCCAGTTTTGAGTTTCTTTGTTAGAGAATGATTGGCATGTGATAAGCCAGACACATCTACTTATTTTCAATTTGATGAGTTTTGGGACACATAAACTTTACCTGTGAAGCCGCCATCAGTTATGATACAAACCCTCTACCACCTTCCAAAGGTTAGCCCTGCCTCACAATGTCATTGTATCATCTTTGTTAGCATGATGTTCACCCTTCTCAAAACACTTCAATCAGCAGCTTTCAACCCTGGAACACAGCATTATTTGCTACATGTGCTGTGTCCTATAGTAGGTTGCTATACCCATTCTTGGAGAAACAAAATGTTGAGTCTTTTGGCCAGTATCTCCCCACTCCCTGTTCTCCATTCCAACACCTACTATTCTACTCTCCATTCCATGAGTCTGATTTCTTTGGCTTCAAATGTAAATGAAATCAGATGACATTTGTTTTTCTAAGTCTGGTTTATCTCATTTATCCTGACCTCTTGATTTATCCCTGTTGTAAGTATCAGACTTTCTTTTTATTTAAGGTTGAGTAATTCTCCATTCTACTTCCTTTGTCCACTCACCTGTTAATGGACATTGAAGTTGTTACCATACATTGGCTATTGTGAATGGTGCTGCAGTGAACAAGGGGCTGTGAACTCTGATTTCATTTCCTTTAGCTAAAACCCAGCAATGGAAATATTGGATCATATGTTATTTTTACTTCTGGAGGGGGAGCTCCACAATGGTCTCTGTACTAATTTGTATTCCTGTCCACAGTGTGTGAAAGTTCTCTTTCCCCTAATCCATATTTGGTATCTTATTTTTTTTTAATGATAGCCAAACCACTTGCCTGTGTTTTAAATATTCCCAACAATAGATCATGGATTTCCTTCTTTGCTGAGCAAAGAAATACTTGTAATTTTCAGACACTGTAGGGATTACATGCCACTCTTCACACCAACACCTTAGTATTTCAGGTCTGAAGGGAGAGAGCAAGGCTGCTTTTGAAAAGGACATGCAACAGAGATGTTCTATTGGAATGAGTGAGTATTCACAGAAAAAGGATTTTCAGAAACAAGAAGAAAACAGTTAAATGTCCTAGCCCCCAGTTTATAATTCTCCTTTGACAGGAGTCCCATTTTAGTGTCAAGCCATGAGCCATGTTTTTTTTTTTTTTTTTTTTTTTTGTACTCAAGTTTTCTACTGCCTCCAACACAGCCATCAGAAAGCATCTTGCTTGTGTGAGCAGCCTCCTCTCTGCCATCATGTGAAAGCTGTAAGCTGGGTAATGAACTGTGATTGATGTCACAGGTCTCCTCACTGCTTCACCTGAGTGAAGCAGTGAGGAGACCTGGGCTGTCACCAAAGGCATATTCATCTTGGTAAAATTGTTAATTTACCTTTGGTATCCTTTTTTAGTTTCAGTTGTAGATTTACTAAACCTCAGATGTTATAGCCATTTAAAGTGATTACTTTCTATTCTCCTCCAATTAACTTTAAAACATCCATGGTGAGAACATTTAGTTCTGAGATTACACTATGTGTCAAGGGCAGACTCTGCTTTTATTGTCTGTATTTATGTGCACATACTGCTGCTTTGCCTGTTGGCCAATGGGTGTTCATAGTCCCTATAGGGACTCCTGGGACCTGCTCTTAGCCTTTGACTCATGGGAGGTGTCATAGATGATTAACCTGGCTTCTTTGCTGATGAGGGCACCTGTATGGCACAGTCTCTCTGCTCTGTCCACAGAGATGGAATCCCTTTTAAGATAAGGATGTCATAATGGTGTCATCCCTTGCACCTTGTTTTCCAGAGACATTCATCTAGGAAGTCCAGTGGGCATGCTGTTAAGATACTTGTGTTTGCAGGCCTTCCTAAACACTTGGGCTCAGGATCCTGAGTGGCAGCTTCCAGTGAGGAGAAGCTGCTGAAGTGTCTCCATGTTGTTCTTACTCCCAGCCCTGGAAACCCTCTAGCGTTTGAAACTTTCTATCAAATCTAGTAGATATTGATGGACATTGAGAAATTATTACTGTGTCTTAAGGTAGCAAATGCATGGTCCATAGAATCTATGAACATTAAACAATGTTGGTTTTTTTACAGTGAATTACCATACAGCAACAATCACTTGAATAATTTTGCATGTTAATTTCTCTCTAGTCTCCAGTCTTTTTGTACTATTGCTTGATTAGTTGAAGCAGGTGCAACCCACCTGGGCTGAGCCCTTTAAGCTAAGTCAACTCAGGTCTAGGCACAGCTGCATTTTGCTTATGTGGCAACTTGTGAGCCACATAGTTTTTAAAGTTCTTCTTGAAGTTAGGAAGTTTAGCAAGAGACTGTAAGAAGCCTTTGCCCTATAAAAGAATATTTACACATGCACAAATACATAACACATACACATATGTCTGTAAAAAAAATTAACACATTTTAAAAGTATAATAAATCAAGAAATGTAATCAAAAGTAACTGATGTTCCAAATTATACTATGTCACTTAAAATTTATTTTACAGTTCCCATCACAGTATTAGAAACATAATAAGCCTTTCTTTTATGGTTTCATTTCTTTCCCATTTTCAGGAAACCCAAAGATATTTCAAGTAACTAATATAACATATATCACTATATTTTACCCCTTATTAAGAGGTTATGAGGGTTTTTTTTAAAGGGGGGTGGTGGTTTCGAGACAGGGTTTCTCTGTATAGCCCTGGCTGTCCTGGAACTCACTCTGTAGACCAGGCTGTCCTCAAACTTGGAAATCCACCTGCCTCTGCCTCCCAAGTGCTGGGATTAAAGGCGTGCACCACCACTGCCAGGGAGGTTATGAGTTTCAGTACATGTGCTGAGTTAAATTTTCACTTAGGACACACTGTAGTTCAGATCTTAAATGTCCCCCAAAGGCCCATGCATTGAGGGTTTGGTACTCAAAGTAACCTTTTAGGAGGGGGGTGGGGGCTCATGGGAGACCTTCAGGATGGGCTTTATCTCACAGAGGATTGTGGGATCCCAGTATTTTCTTCCTTTCAGTTCCTTCTAACACGGGAGTAAAGGATTTTCCCACCACACACTCCTACCTAGACATAGTGCTTCCCATAGGACCAGAAGCAACAGAATCCTCTGACTCTATACTGACGTCTATGGGAATATGACTCTGCTTTTTATGAATTGATAGTGATTTGTTACAGTCATGAAGAGTGAAGTATGGTAGTAAGGACACGTTAAATAAGAAGGAAATGGGGAAACTGCACAGACCATGGAAGGATTTTTTTTTATCTTGTTGTTGTTGTTGCTGTTATTGTTTTTAAATACAATTGTTACCTTGAAAAATTATCATTTAACTTCTTTTTAAAGAAACAGTAACTGTGGAAGAGCGCATGATCACCTTTGTTTCTTAGTCTACCCATTGTGGGACCCAATAGTTTCCTGTTCCCAGAATACTGTCCTGCTGGGGGAGCCCAGCCTCTCTCTGTGACTGCGTACTGGCTATGCCCATTCTGCCGTGGTGCAGCTAGTCATAGCAAGTGCCAAGCTTTTGGAGGGCACTGAACTTTCCAACCACAGCCCAAGATGAGGCAGTGGTGGGAAGAGTGAGTTAACAGCTCTTTCTGGCCTTGAAAGGGCAGTTTGTGTGGGACGTAGACAGCAGTCAGACAAAAAGATCTGCTGTTTTCATCCAAGTCAGTGCTGGGCATTGATCCACAACACAAACTGACCACACAACTTCCAAACATCAGCAGGCCTGGGGCAGAAGGGAGGGGAAGACACCTAGGAGGGACTTATAAGCCAGAAATGAGGTGGTCCAGGCATAGGTGTGCAAAGACACTTCTCTCATATGATGCTTGGTACACAATACCACTCCTTGTCTTGTTTTCTGTAAGTGAAGGGTTTGCAAAAAATGAAACGGCCTGAGATCAGGGCTGCATCTCATGCTTCCAGACAGAACCTACTCCTTGATATTCAGCTATCCCCTGGCTCAGCTAATGGATCAGAGCCAGCCTCCCTTCCTTCTCAAAAGTGATGCATTAATTTTCATTACAGACTCTGTGCTTCAAAACTCTCTGGGGACTAGAAAACCCAGCAGGTAAGTGTCAGGCCCTAGAAACTGTTAAATTGAACTGTAAATAAAAGGCTTAGGAGGTTCTTAAAATCTTAATGATGGCAATTATCCCTAATAGTAAAAATGAACCCGTGCCCTCTTCTGAGTTAGTAGGTTTGGGAAAATCCAGGTCTGTTTATTGGCTAATCCATCTACTCAGGTTTCTGCAAGGAGCTAGAAGTCGGGACACTGTTTTGACCACATCTAACCTCTTAAGCCTGGTTTAGACAACAGAATATCTTTAGGGCTACTTTAGTAACACTATTCTTGAGAGAAAGAAAGCAACATGTTACCAAGAATTTCAGTCAAAATCCACTTTTCCGAATAGATATCCATTGAACATTTACTTTGTGTTAGATTACAGAATGGGTATGTTGGGTCTCCTGACCTCTAAGTGTGGACTGTTGGGTAGATACTGCAGTCCACAAGGTGTAAGGATAATAAGCAAGGTGTAAGGAGAGAGAGTCAGGAAAAGTATGAATCAGAGGGAGCACTGAGGGTAGACTTCTAGGAGGACGGAGACTTTTAACATGTACGAGTGAGTGACTCAGGGAATAATATGCACAGCTTAAAGTTGGACCTGGCATGTTGGACTGGCTCCTGTGGTGAGACAATAGGATTGATAGAAAATTCTGGGCTGAATCATGAAAACTTCAAATACTATGATAAGACAGAATGCAGTACTGTGGAGCCACTGCAGGGTTAGGGAAGTAGGCAGACATGGAGAGAGAACTCACCACCTAGATGTCTAGTGTTGGCATCTGGCCATGAGATAAGAAGAGAGTGTGGATAGTTGTAGCAGTTGGGGTAAAAGCTAAGCAGAGAACAGAAAGTGAAAAGGAGAATAAGCTTCCATTTGTCACTTAGGTCCCATCTTAACATCCACAGAGGGCAAGGGCAGACACGGGGAGGGTGAGGACTTAAACAGGCTATAAAGACTTTTATTTGAAGATTTCACGTGTGATATTGTAAGACTACATGCAATTAGAGAAATTCCAGAGATCATGAGCTGGTGGGATAGGAAACAGAATTCACCAGGAGGGAAAGGTCTGAAAGGAAATGAACTTACTCTTAACAATCCCCTCGCTTCTATAGGATAGTTTTCATTCTTCTCCCCAAAGATAGAAATATTTTGGAGTTTTCTATTTTATCCAATGAATATCAAGCTGTTAATTCTTAGTTGCCTTCTAATAGTTAATGAAAATGTACAGAACTAAGTAGCTTTGTCTAGCATCATCTCCCGGCCTCAAAGCAAGCTGTCACTTACTGAACAAAAGACAAACTCAGTGGACACTTTCTGTCTTAAGATGATTCTTCAACATTCTTAAGAGTTGACATCCCTGTGTGTGCTGAGCTCCTCGTTGACTCTGGAGCTGGGATCTGGTGCTTGGACCAGGCTGCCAGGAAAGGGAAGAGAACAGCAACTGAGGTCCAGAAACAAGCATCCACTAAACTTAATTTTTCAAAAGCTTCAGACGTGGGTTGGAGGAAGTAAGCCAAAGGGTTTTAGTGACGAGAGAAACTTGGACTGCAATCCTCTTTACTGTAAAACAGACCTCACCAATGAAGCCAGTTACAAGTTAGGTCATTTAGTCAATGTTTACCTGGGATCTGTGAAGCACTTTGTCACCCCAGGGGTAGGATTGGGGGGCTGGTCTACGATGGAAGGCTAGTGGCTTGGAAAATATACAGGCTGGATTTGCACTTGAGCATGACCATTAATTGCTTGGCTGACCTTGGACAGGGCTGGCTCTTCTTAACCCTCGTCCCCTCATCAGTACAATCAGTAAACTCTGGCTGGCATGACTCATCCTTAAGGCTCACTGTGTGGGGCAGCCAGGCTGACAGGAAATGGTAAACATCTTGGTACTCACTCTACTGCAGCCAGAGATGAGCCAAGTGGGCCTACTGCTAGACACTTTGGACATAGTCTTCTTTTCATAGACCCGGACTGTTTTAGTAGGGAGATGAACACAAAAATGATAAGTAATCAATGAGTTCCTATAGCAAGACCCTTCCACTCTTAGCCCTGGGCAAGAAGGCTCTGTGCTTTGGAAGCTTGGCCATCACAGTTTGCATAGAAAATGCCCTTTAGCTCCTTGGGTATTTTCTCTAGCTCCTTCATTAGGAGCCCTGTGTTCCATCCAATAGATGACTGTGAGCATCCACTTCTGTATTTGCCAGGCATTGGCATAGCCTCACAAGAGAGAGCTATGTCAGGGTCCTGTCAGAAAAATCTTTCTGGCATATGCAATAGTATCTGGGTTTGGTGGTTTTTTATGGGATGGATCCCTGGGTTGGGCACTCTTTGGATGGTCTTTCCTTCTGTCTCAACTCTGAACTTTGTCTCTGTAACTCCTTCCATGGGGATTTTGTTCCCCATTCTAGGAAGGAGTGAAGTATCTACACTTTTGTCTTCTTTCTTCTTGAGTTTCATGTGTCTTGCAAATTGTATCTTGGATAGTCTATGTTTCTGGCCTAAAATCCACTAAAGGGGTCTGCAATCCTATAGGAGGAACAACAATATGAACTAACCAGTAACCCCCAGAGCTGTGTCTGTAGTTGCATATGTAGCAGAGGATGGCCTAGTCGGCCATCAATGGGAGGAGAGGCCCTTGGTATTGTGAAGATCATATGCCCCAGCACAGTGGTATGCCAGGGTCAGAAAGCAGGAGTGGGTGGGTTGGGGAGCAGTGTGGGGGGAGGGAATAGGGGGCTTTGGGGATAGCATTTGAAATGTAAATGAAGAAAATATCTAATAAAAGTGCCAAAAATAAAAATAAAAAAAGAAACACATTTCCGAGTTTAAGGCCAGTCTGGTCTACAGAGTGAGTTCCAGGCCAGCCAGGGCTATACAGAAAGACCCTGTCTCAGAAAAAAAAAAAAAAAAAGAAAGAAAAAAAGGAAAGAAACTGCCCAATGGCTTTTGTGTCTAAGGTCTGTTCCCCACAAGGTCCTACTATTGAGGATAATTTAGATTGTGATGGTGCTGACTCTGTCCATTGAGAGTTTATGTTTAGGAAGTAGCCTGGGTAGAGGAAGTAAGTCACTGTGGGTGTGCATTTGAAGGTGTGTCTGCTCCCTAGCTCCTTCTCTGATTCCTTTCAGGCAGAAGCGGTAGCCACTCTGTTCCACCAAATGAAACAGAATGTAAATGAAAAAATATCTAATAATAAATTTTTAAAAAAAGTTTTCAGCTTACCAACTATGCACTCAGTTATCATCCTGAGTGAGGTAACCCAGTCACAAAACAACACACATGGTATGTACTTACTGATAAGTGGATATTAGCCCAGAAGCTTGGAATACCCAAGATACAATTCACAGACCCCATGGAGCTCAAGAAGAAGGAAGACCAAAGTGTGGATACTTTGGTCCTTCTTAGAAGGGAGAACAAAACACTCAAAGGAGGAAATACAAACTGTGGAGCAGATACTAAAGGAAAGGCCATCCAGAGACTGCCTCACCTGAGAATCCATTCCATATACAGTTACCAAACCCAGACACTATTGTGGATGCCAAGAAGTGCTTGCTGACAGGAGCTTGCTATATTTGTCTCCTGACAAATACAGAAGTGGATGCTCTCAGCCAACCATTGGACTGAGCACGCGGTCCCCAATGGAGGAGTTAGAGAAAGGACTGAAGAAGCTGAAGGGGTTTGCAGCCCCATAGAAGGAACAACAATATGAACTAACCAGTACCCCCAGAGCTCCTAGGGACTAAACCACCAACCAAAGAGTACACATGGAGGGACTCATGGCTCTAGCTGCATATGTAGCAGAGGATAGCCTTGTTGTACATCAATAGGAGGAGAGTCCCTTGGTCCTGTGAAGGCTCGATGTCCCAGTGTAGGGGAATGCCAGGACAGGGAAGCAGGAGTGGGTGGCTTGGTGAGCAGGGGGAGGAGGGATAGGATAGTGTGTGTGTGTGTGGGGGGGGGGGTTGGAGAGTAAAAGAGGAAAGTGGATAACATTTGAAATGTAAATAAAGAAAATTTCTGATTAAAATAAACAAAACAAAACAACAACAAAACTATGCACTCAGAAGCAACAGTGTTACACTGGCAGAGACTAAAACCTCCTGGAATTCTGAATCAAAAAGTACCCTTCCTCTTTAAAAGTGCCTGCCTCGGGTGTTTTCTTTTTATACCAATGGAAAGTGACTAACACACCTACTATTGACCTTTTTCAGCCAAAGCCTTTCCTTGGGTTGAGGGCTCTACCAGCACATGCCACAGCTGCTTACAATATGGCTATCCTCTAACCTATCCAGTGAGAGGCGAACGGGCTGGGCCTGTCGGGGCTCTTCTCTGTTGTGTGGAATGGCAACTTTCAGCTATGCCTAGCCCCGGATCATTCCATTTTTATAAAGCAATAGCCTTGTTCTGAGTCATTCCATTTTGAGTGTAAATGCCAAGAAAGAGTGATTCTACACCATGCTTACACAAGTAAACAGCCACCTCTTGCCAGCATTCCAGGAGGCACACACTGATCATCTGTGCACTGTTAGACACATAGGAGGGAGTGCCCTGCTTCACTTTTCTGCTTCTAGTAATACCACAGTTGGGTTAGTTATAAAGAAATGAAGTTTATTTTGGTCCACTGCTCTGGATGAAGATTATACATTGGGAAAAGTCCTTACTAGGGGATTCCCAGAACAGCAAAGGGATCCATGGTGAGTGGCAATTACAAAGACAGCAAGTCAAGCCAGGTTGTGGCAAGATAACAATCACTCAGAGTTCTAAGCATCTTTTAATGTATCACCTCTTAACATCTCACATTGTAGGTTAAATCTTACGTGTTCATTTTTGGATGAGATAGACCATTTTCAGACCTTTGCACTGGCCTCCATCCAGAGCATGCACTAGGCAGAGTACTCCTCAGTATGTGTCTTTGGTGGTTATTTTGAATCAGTGTTGCTTTTTGTGCCCTCCCCCTTGCACAGGTGCATCCCTTACCCAGAACCTACTGCTATCCCCACTTAGGCCTTCTCCTATTCCCCAAGTCAGAAGTCATTTCTCTGCTGATTCTTTTATGTTCCATTGACTTTATTGTGTCTGTCAGTGTGACCATCACCCTGTTTGGGGATTTAGTAAAACCCTGCAAAAATGCATCAACTAGAGAGTCTGAGATTCAATAATTGAAGAAAATACATGCTCTGGGAAGAAGAATGGATGTCCTAGTGTCCCTGAGTGTCTCTAGAAGGGGACAATGATCTCTCCAGGAAATTCTCCACAAGGATTCCAGAATTGTGTGACCGGAAAACAGCTTCTATCTCTTGAGCCAGAACTTACTCATATGTGCATCTTGGGCTGAGAAGGATGATGGGAATTGTAGTATTTATTTAGGTGCTCATGTGGTTCTTCTAGACATTGTGAGAGCTCTATGGAAAAAGAATAAATTTATTCTCTAAGTTTCCAAAATAATAGGATTTCACTCTTGACCTAAAAAGTAATGAACTAGAAAACAAAGGATTTTAAAGTGTAACAACATAATATAATGATGTGAATTATGTATTATTCAATATAAATGAATTGGTAGTTTTATTATTAATTAATTATTCCCTTGTCTCTCCTCTTGCATGTGTGTGTCTGTCTGTGTTTCTCTCTCTCTCTCTCTCTCTCTGTGTGTGTGTGTGAATGTAGTTGCTCTTATACCACAGCGCATATATGGTAATCCAAGGATAACTTTTGAGTTGTTTTCTCCTTTTCTGCAATGTTGGTCCCTGGATATAACTCAAATTGGCTTTTTGGCAGTCACCGTTATTCACTGATCCATCTTGCCAGTGCAATAATTTGTAAAATTCAGAAAAATAGCAATAATGCTAGGTCTGGATCACAAGCTTCTTGGAATAGAAGTAGAAAGAATACAACAGAAACAGACTGAAAGCATAGGCCCCCTTCACCCATCCCTTCTGTCTTCACACTGGAGGCAATGGGATTTAGATTGCTCAAAAGCATTTACTGTTCTTTACATCCTTGGTTTTACTGATGTGGGGTCCTAGCACTCATGTAATGAGTTAAACTCCTTGTTGCGTATTAGGGAGCCACAGCAGGCAGGCCCATATGTTTGATGGCACCTTGACAAAGTTCTGTTAAGAGTCCACACCTATGAATATAGTGTGGTTTGCCAGAAAGTGGACAGTCTGATTTCTACCCAAACAAATAGAACATCAAGACAGTAAGATGTATGAAGTGCCTCTCAACCTGATGTTATGCAAGCTTCTCAAAGTTCTCAAATTTGAGGGTAGTCTAGACATTTTTCTAGCAGAGTTCCTGGACCCAATGTTATTTTTCAGAAGGCTGTTTGGTAAAATTTATGATGCCAGGATACAGTCTGCCTTTTTTTTTTTTTTTGAGATCCATCTCTTTTATAAGTGTCTGTTTAGGTAGCTGGCAGAGGACAGTGGCAGTGGCTTCTGGGGATGCTCCTGTAATTTGCTGAAGTCTTTGCATCATTTATGTAGAGAGCATCACCCTCTGCTTCCTTAGTGGGATGAGAGAGAACCACTGTTTCATAGGTGCACTGTCTGTACCAAAAGAAGAGGAGAGATGGCTCTTTGGTAAAGGGTGCTTGCTACTCAATTATAAGAACCAGGAGCTTGGTTCTCAGAATCCAAGTCAGGTGGCTCACAACTATATATAATTCCAACTCCAGAAGATCTGACACCTCTAGCCTTGGCAGGCACCTGGACTCATGTGAACACACCCACACACAGGCACACATACATATACATATACATGATTTTAAAAATTTTAAATAAATCTTTAATAAGATTATCAATGAAGAAATCATGTTAGATTTACCCATTGACTAATCTTCAGAGTATACATTTAGATAGAGAATTCATCCAAGATAATTCAAATACATGCTATTTTCCCAGACAACCATGTTCAGGACAACTAAACTTAGTGTCCTTTTTTTTGTTTGTTTTGTTTTTTTAATTTATGGAAAGGATGCCAGAACACTTTTGGAGTTTGTCTTGTGGTAAGAAACTGAAATCTTTCAAAACAAATTTTATGTGTATAGGTATTTTGCCTGCATGTATGCTTGTGCACTATGTATGTACAACCCATGGAGGTTGGAATAGGGTGCAGATCCTGTGAACCTGGAGTTGTAGATGGTTGTTAGCTGCCATGTGGGTGCTGGGAACTGAATCTGGATCCCCTTTAAGAGCAACACACGTTCTTAACCTCTGAGTCATCTCTTGGTTTATGAAATTGCTAAATTACATTACTATACTAGATTATATATAAGTATATAAGTGTGCAGTTTGAGAAGCTTTGCCAGATTGAGTACACCTATAAAACTGTCATCTAATCTACAGTACATGCACGCTTACACTAGGAGTCTCCTGAGGATGTCTTGTACCCTGGATAATCTTTCCCTTCTTCCTCTGTTTCTTGCCCTTCCCCTTTCCCCCTTCTTTCCTCATCCCCCTTCCCCTTTTCCCATTTTCCCCTTTTCCCCTTCTTCCCCAATCCCCCTTGCAGAGCAAACACTTCACCCACAGAATCATCTCCCCAGCTCATCATATGCACAGTACGATATTGCAGAATCATAAAGACTGTATTCTTTTCTCCTTTGAGTGAAATGACTTTGAGTCTCCACTTTAATAGTGACTGTGACTGTTCCCATTCCTGTCAGTTTTTTTTTAATTTTTAATATTTTTATTACATATTTTCCTCAATTACATTTCCAATACTATCCCAAAAGTCCCCCATAGCGCCCCCCACTTCCCTACCCACCCATTCCCATTCATTTGGCCCTGGCATTCCCCTATATTGGGGCATATAAAGTTTGCAAGTCCAATGGGCCTCTCTTTCCAGTGATGGCTGACTAGGCCATCTTTCCATACATATGCAGCTAGAGACAAGAGCTCCGGGGTTCTGGTTAGTACATCATGTTGTTCCAACAATAGGGTTGCAGATCCCTTTAGCTCCTTGGGTACTTTCTCTAGCTTCTCCATTGGGAGCCCTGTGATACATCCAATAGCTGACTGTGAACATCCACTCCTGTGTTTGCTAGGCCCCGGCATCGTCTCACAAGAGACAGCTATATTTGGGTCCTTTCAGCATAATCTTGCTAGTGTATGCAATGGTGTCAGCCTTTAGAAGCTGATTATGGGATGGATCCCTGGATACGGCAGTCTCTAAATGGTCCATCTTTTCATCACAGCTACGAACTTTGTCTCTGTAACTCCTTCCCTGGGTGTTTTGTTCCCAATTCTAAGAAGGTGCACAGTGTCCACACTTTGGTCTTCATTCTTCTTGAGTTTCATGCGTTTAGCAAATTGTATCTTATATCTTGGGTATCCTAAGTTTTGGGCTAATATCCACTTATCAGTGAATACATATTGTGTGAGTTCCTTAGTGATTGTGTTACTTCACTCAAGATGATGCCCTCCAGGTCCATCCATTTGGCTAGGGATTTCATAAATTCATTCTTTTTAATAGCTGAGTAGTACTCCATTGTGTAAATGTACCATAATTTCTGTATCCATTCCTCTGTTGAGGGACATCTGGTTTCTTTCCAGCTTCTGGCTATTATAAATAGGGCTGCTATGAACATAGTGGAACATGTGTCCTTTTTACCGGTTGGGACATCTTCTGGATATATGCCCAGGAGAGGTATTGCTGGATCCTCCGGTAGTACTATGTCCAATTTTCTGAGGAACCGCCAGACTGATTTCCAGAGTGGTTGTACAAGCTTGCAATCCCACCAACAATGGAGGAGTGTTCCTCTTTCTCCACATCCTCGCCAGCATCTGCTGTCACCTGAATTTTTGATCTTAGCCATTCTGACTGGTGTGAGGTGGAATCTCAGGGTTGTTTTGATTTGCATTTCCCTGATGATTAAGGATGTTGAACATTTTTTCAGGTGCTTCTCTGCCATTCGGTATTCCTCAGGTGAGAATTCTTTGTTCAGTTCTGAGCCCCATTTTTTAATGGGGTTATTTGACTTTCTGGAGTCCACCTTCTTGAGTTCTTTATATATATTGGATATTAGTCCCTTATCTGATTTATGATAGGTGAAGATCCTTTCCCAATCTGTTGGTGGTTTTTTAGTCTTATTGATGGTGTCTTTAGCCTTGCAGAAGCTTTGCAGTTTCATGAGGTCCCACTTGTCAATTCTCGATCTTACAGCACAAGCCATTACTGTTCTATTTAAGAATTTTTCCCCTGTGCCCATATCTTCAAGGCTTTTCCCCACTTTCTCCTCTATAAGTTTCAGTGTCTCTGGTTTTATGTGAAGTTCCTTGATCTACTTAGACTTGACCTTAGTACAAGGAGATAGGAATGGATCGATTCACATTCTTCTACATGTTTACAACCAGTTGTGCCAGCACCATTTGTTGAAAATGCTGTCTTTCTTCCACTGGATGTTTTTAGCTCCCTTGTCGAAGATCAAGTGACCGTAGGTGTGTGGGTTCATTTCTGGGTCTTCAATTCTATTCCATTGGTCTATTTGTCTGTCACTATACCAGTACCATGCAGTTTTTATCACAATTGCTCTGTAGTAGAGCTTTAGGTCCGGCATGGTGATTCCACCAGAGGTTCTTTTATCCTTGAGAAGAGTTTTTGCTATCCTAGGTTTTTTGTTATTCCAGATGAATTTGCAGATTGCACTTTCTAATTCGTTGAAGAATTGATTTGGAATTTTGATGGGGATTGCATTGAATCTGTAGATGGCTTTTGGCAAGATAGCCATTTTTACAATGTTGATCCTGCCAATCCATGAGCATGGGAGATCTTTCCATCTTCTGAGATCTTCTATAATTTCTTTCTTCAGAGACTTGAAGTTTTTATTATACAGATCTTTCACTTCCTTAGTTAGAGTCACGCCAAGATATTTTATATTATTTGTGACTATTGAGAAGGGTGTTGTTTCCCTAATTTCTTTCTCAGCCTGTTTATTCTTTGTGTAGAGAAAGGCCATTGATTTGTTTGAGTTAATTTTATATCCAGCTACTTCACCGAAGCTGTTTATCAGGCTTAGGAGTTCTCTGGTGGAATTTTTAGGGTCACTTATATATACTATCATATCATCTGCAAAGAGTGATATTTTGACTTCATCTTTTCCAATTTGTATCCCTTTGATCTCCTTTTGTTGTCGAATTGCTCTGGCTAGGACTTCAAGTACAATGTTGAATAGGTATGGAGAAAGTGGACAGCCTTGTCTAGTCCCTGATTTTAGAGGGATTGCTTCAAGCTTCTCACCATTTACTTTGATGTTGGCTACTGGTTTGCTGTAGATTGCTTTTATCATGTTTAGGTATGGGCCTTGAATTCCTGATCTTTCCAAGACTTTTATCATGAATGGGTGTTGGATCTTGTCAAATGCTTTTTCTGCATCTAACGAGATGACCATGTGGTTTTTGTCTTTGAGTTTGTTTATATACTGGATTACGTTGATGGATTTCCGTATATTGAACCATCCCTGCATCCCTGGGATGAAACCTACTTGGTCAGGATGGATGATTGTTTTGATGTGTTCTTGGATTCGGTTAGCAAGAACTTTATTGAGGATTTTTGCTTCAATATTCATAAGGGATATTGGTCTGAAGTTTTCTATCTTTGTTGGGTCTTTTTGTGGTTTAGGTATCAGAGTAATTGTGGCTTCATAGAATGAGTTGGGTAGAGTACCTTCTGTTTCTATTTTGTGGAATAGTTTGTGAAGAACTGGGATTAGATCTTCTTTGAAGGTCTGATAGAACTCTGCACTAAACCCATCTGGTCCTGGGCTTTTTTTAGTTGGGAGACTATTAATGACTGCTTCTATTTCTTTGGGGGATATAGGGCTGTTTAGATCATTAACCTGATCTTGATTCAACTTTGGTACCTGGTATCTGTCTAGGAACTTCTCCATTTCATCCAGGTTCTCCAGTTTTGTTGAGTATAGCCTTTGGTAGAAGGATCTGATGGTGTTTTGGATGTCTTCAGGATCTGTTGTTATGTCTCCTTTTTCATTTCTGAATTTGTTAATTAGGATGCTTTCCCTGTGCCCTCTAGTGAGTCTGGCTAAGGGTTTATCTATCTTGTTGATTTTCTCAAAGAACCAGCTCCTCGATTGGTTGATTCTTTGAATAGTTTTTCTTGTTTCCACTTGTTTGATTTCGCCCCTGAGTTTGATTATTTCCTGCCGTCTACTCCTCTTGGGTGAATTTGCTTCCTTTTGTTCTAGTGCTTTTAGGTATGTTGTCAAGCTGCTAATGTGTGCTCTCTCTAGTTTCCTTTTGGAGGCACTCAGAGCTATGAGTTTTCCTCTTAGAAATGCTTTCATTGTGTCCCATAAGTTTGGGTATGTTGTGGCTTCATTTTCATTGAACTCTAAAAAGTCCTTAATTTCTTTCTTTATTCCTTCCTTGACCAAGGTATCATTGAGAAGAGTGTTGTTCAGTTTCCACATGAAGGTTGGCTTTCTATTATTTATTTTGTTATTGAAGATCAGCCTTAGTCCATGGTGATCTGATAGGATGCATGGGACAATTTCAATATTTTTGTATCTGTTGAGGCCTGTTTTGTGACCAATTATGTGGTCAATTTTGGAGAAGGTACCATGAGGTGCTGAGAAGAAGGTATATCCTTTTGTTTTAGGATAGAATGTTCTGTAGATATCTGCCAGATCCATTTGATTCTTAATTTCTCTTAGTTTCTCTGTGTCCCTGTTTAGTTTCTGTTTCCATGATCTGTCCATTGGTGAAAGTGGTGTGTTGAAGTCTCCCACTATTATTGTATGAGGTGCAATGTGTGCTTTGAGATTTACTAATGTTTCTTTAATGAATGTGGCTGCCTTTGTATTTGGAGCATAGATATTCAGGATTGATAGTTCCTCTTGGAGGATTTTACCTTTGATGAGTATGAAGTGTCCCTCCCTGTCTTTTTTAATGACTTTGGGTTGGAAGTCAATCTTATCAGATATTAGAATGTCTACTTCAGTTTGTTTCTTCATGCCATTTGCTTGGAAAATTGTTTTCCAGCCTTTCATTCTGAGGTAGTGTCTATCTTTTTCTCTGAGATGAATTTCCTGTAAGCAGCAAAATGTTGGGTCTTGTTTGTGTAGCCAGTTTGTTAGTCTATGTCTTTTTATCGGGGAGTTGAGTCCATTGATATTAAGAGATATTAAGGAAAAGTAATTGTTGTTTCCTGTTATTTTTGTTGTTAAAGTTGGCATTCTGTTCTTGTGACTGTCTTCTTTTAGGTTTGTTGAGGGATTACCTTCTTGTTGTTTCTAGGGCGTGGTTCCTGTCCTTGTATTGGTTTTTTTCTGTTATTATCCTTTGAAGGGCTGGATTCGTGGAGAGATAATGTGTGAATTTGGTTTTGTCGTGGAATACTTTGGTTTCTCCATCTATGTTAATTGAGAGTTTGGCTGGGTATAGTAGCCTGGGCTGGAATTTGTGTTCTTTTAGTGTCTGTATAACATCTGTCCAGGATCTTCTGGCTTTCATAGTCTCTGGTGAAAAATCTGGTGTAATTCTGATAGGCTTGCCTTTATATGTTACTTGGCCTTTTTCTCTTACTGCTTTTAGTATTCTATCTTTATTTAGAGCATTTGTTGTTCTGATTATTATGTGTCGGGAGGTATTTCTTTTCTGGTCCAGTCTATTTGGAGTTCTGTAGGCTTCTTGTATGTTCATGGGCATCTCTTTCTTTAGATTTGGGAAGTTTTCTTCTATAATTTTGTTGAAGATGTTTGCTGGTCCTTTGAGTTGAAAATCTTCATTCTCATCCACTCCTATTATCTGTAGGTTTGGTCTTCTCATTGTGTCCTGTATTTCTTGGATGTTTTGAGTTAGGATCTTTTTGCATTTTACATTTTCCTTGATTGTTGTGCCGATGTTCTCTATGGAATCTTCTGCACCTGAGATTCTCTCTTCTATCTCTTGTATTCTGTTGCTGATGCTCGTGTCTATGGTTCCAGATTTCTTTCCTAGGGTTTCTATCTCCAGTGTTGCCTCATTTTGGGTTTTCTTTATTGTGTCTACCTCCCTTTTTAGGTCTAGTATGGTTTTGTTCATTTCCATCATCTGTTTGGATGTGTTTTCCTGTTTTTCATTAAGGATTTCTACCTGTTTGATTATGTTATCCTGTTTTTCTTTAAGGATTTGTAACTCTTTAGCAGTGTTCTCCTGCAATTCTTTAAGGGATTTTTGTGCTTCCTCTTTACTGTATTCTACCTGTTTACCAGTGTTCCTTTGTATTTCTTTAAGTGTGTTATTAAAGTCCTTCTTGAAGTCCTCTACCATCATCAGGAGATATGCTTTTAGATCCGTGTCTAGCTTTTCCGGTGTGTTGGGGTGCCCTGGACTGGGCGAAGTGGGAGTGCTGGGTTCTGATGATGGTGAGTGGTCTTGGTTTCTGTTAGTAAGATTATTACGTTTACTTTTCGCCATCTGGTAATCTCTGGGGTTAGTTGTTGTCATTGTCACTGTTTAATGATTGGAGCAGAAGCTGTGTTCCACTCACCAGCAGTCTCAAAATCCTGTGGCAGGGGTCGTGGGCAGCTGGCGGTACCCCGGTGCTGGTCCAGCAGGATGAGGCCTGTGGTCGTACTCAGGCCGGTTTCTGCTTCCCTAACTAATGCAGTCTCAGTTCCCGCGCACAATTGGATTGGAGCAGAAGCTGTGTTCCACTCACCAGAAGTCTTAAGATCCTGTGGTGGGTGTTGTGGGTAGCTGGCGAGTGTCAGCCGTCTCTGCGCCCTAGCTACCCCGGTGCTTTTTTGACCAGAAGAGACTTGTGGCCCTATGTAGGCCGGATTTCTCTCTCCCCAACCAGAGCAGTCTCAGGTCCCGTGTGATTGGACTGGAGCAGAAGCTGTGTTCCACTCACCAGCATTCTCAAAATCCTGTGGCAGGGTTCGTGGGTAGCTGGCGGGTGTCAGCTGACCCTGTGCTCTAGCTACCCTGGTGCTGATCCGGCCGGATGAGGCCTGTGGCCCTACTCAGGCCGGTTTCTGCTTCCCTAACTAATGCAGTCTCATGTCCTGCGTGCAATTGGATTGGAGCAGAAGCTGTGTTCCACTCACCAGAAGTCTTAAGATCCTGTGGTGGGTGCTGTGGGTAGCTGGCGAGTGTCAGCCGACCCTGCGCCCTAGCTACCCCGGTGCTTTTCTGACTGGAGAGGCTTGTGGCCCTATGTAGGCCGGATTTCTCCCTCCCCAACCAAAGCAGTTTCAGGTCCCGCGTGATTGGACTGGAGCAGAAGCTGTGTTCCACTCACCAGCAGTCTCAAAATCCTGTGGCGGGGGTCGTGGGTAGCTGGTGGGTGTCAGCTGACCCTGCGCTCTAGCTACCCCGGTGCTGATCCGGCCGGATGAGGCCTGTGGCCCTACACAGGCCGGTTTCTGCTTCCCTAACTAATGCAGTCTCAGGTCCCGCGAGCAATTGGATTGGAGCAGAAGCTGTGTTCCACTCACCAGAAGTCTTAAGATCCTGTGGTGGGTGTTGTGGGTAGCTGGCAAGTGTCAGCCGACCCTGTGCCCTAGCTACCCTGGTGCTTTTCTGACCGGAAGAGCCCTGTCAGTTTTTTTAAACGACAATTTTAGGGACATACAATATTTTAGTTTGCTCCCATTCATCTATTGGTGGACTTTTGGGTTGTGTTAAGTTTGGAGCTATAGGGATAAGGGTGTGATGAATGTTCATACCCAATACATCATTTCTCTTTGGTGTAAGTCTAGGCAGAATTGGTACATGATGTGTATACTTTAACACTGTAAGATAGCAATGGGTGGGTTGTTGTCTAAGTGGTTTATTTCGGTCACCAGATTTCTAGGTATGCACCCTCCTAAGAGTATGGTGACTGAGTCTTTAAACATTAGTATTTTAGTAGCTATGGACTCATCCCTTGTTATAGTTTTAAATTTTGTTTTCTCAGTGACTCACAGTATCAAAGCATCTACTCATAAACTCATCACCATCGAAATATCTCCCTGTGGAAAGTTTTTTTTATTACTTATTATTATTTTTTGCTTATTTTCAAGTTAGGCAGTTTGTTTCCTTATTGTGAACACAAATCTTTCATTAGTTGTCTTCTTGCCAAATGTTTGTTTTTTTATTTTCTTGACAGTAAGTACACTTAAGAAGGGGTTGTTTTATTTTTACTTTTTGTTATATGTATTTGCTTACGTCTGTGTGTACATGCATACCTATGTGTGGGTGCCCATGAAGACCAGAGAAGGGTGTAGGGTCCCCTACAGCTTGATTACAGGTAGTTATGAGATTCCTGATGTGATTGCTGGGAGCAGAACTCCTATATTCATAATTGAGCTGCAAGCCCTCTTCACTGTGGAGCCATCCCTCCAGACCCTGATTAGTGTACTTCAAAGAGATGAAAATGTCAAAAAAAAAAAAAAGACTGATCAATTTGTTTTAAGGGTAATAACGTATAGTAAACCTTTGCCCGGTAGATATCACTCAAGTTTTCTGTTTTCCTTTCAGATGTTTTACAGTTGAAAGTTCAACACCTATGTTTTTTATTCTTGTTTCATGGTGTAAAGTATGAAATGAAGAGAATTTGCTTTAACATGTAGATGTTAAATATTTTTGTTACAATAGAAAGAATACTCTTTCTTTACTGAGTTTCTTTTTCATATTTGTTGAAAATCAGTTTTCCATAGATATGCAATCCTACTTCTGAATTCTTGGTTCTATTCCAAAGATCTACATGGCTACCATAACACCAATATCACACTGTTTTGATTACTGAGTAAGCTCTGAAATCATGTGGTAAGAGTTCTATAAGCATAAATCAATAAATTATGTCAATTGTCTTTTATGCTTGGCACACAGCAGACCCATAGTTAATGTTATTCCAATTGTTCTCCCCCTACCCCATTCAAGTTCTCCAAGTCAATCATTATTCAACAAGGCTCGATGTGATCAAAAACCAGAGCTAATGTAGGGAGATTTGTCATAGAAACAATATTTTCTGCCCTCAAAAATCTCATCCTCTAACACAGATGCAGAAAACAGGAATGTTTGTGTGTGTGTGTGTGTGTGTGTGTGTGTGTGTGTGTGTGTGAGAGAGAGAGAGAGAGAGAGAGAGAGAGAGAGAGAGAGAGCATGCTAGCTCACAAGTGTGCAGTTCATGTGCATGTGTCTTTATTTTATATTTTTTGAGTAAAATTTTCTTATTGGACCTGGAGGTCACTGGCTCAGTCTAAATAACTAGCCAGCAATCCTCATTTCTGCCTTCTCCAGAGCTGGGATTATACGCTGCAAGTCCTGGCTTTGGATGCTGAAAGTCTACACTCAGGTCCTCATGGCAAGCACTTTATTGACTGAGCCATCCCCTCAGCCTCAGAAAACAAGAAAACTTTTCTCTTATGTTGTATCTTTATATAATATGAAATATAATGGAACAGTGAGTTTGAAGGTAGCATTTTGGCCTCTGTGATTTATCCTAAATATACATAATAATTTTAACTTCATGTTAAAACCACAAAGTCCGTGTGAAATAAAGAGAATGGAGCCATGATTGCTGAGGGGGTACTGAGCTTGATGAATGAATAATACCTTAGCCAGGAGATGATCAACACATTTCATCTGGAAACCACCCCAATGCAGTTACCTACACGTGTAAAACAGGTCTAGCATGGAGCTATTCACAATTGGATAACAACATGAAGATAGGAACCCAGTTGGTCAAAGACTCAGTGTAAAAGCCATGAGCACATCTGTGTGTACATATTTTACAATGAAAGCAATGTGTAGTGTAAGAGGGTAGGGATTGGAAACAGTGTTCTAGTTTATCTTCTGTTCCTGTGATAATCACCAGAACAAAAAACAATTGAGGTCAAGGAAAGATTTGTTTCAGCTTACACTTTCAAAGTCAGGGCAGGAACTCAGAGTAAGAACAAGAGACCAGGGAGCAATATTACTTAAAGGCTTGCTCAACAGCTTATGCTTGGTTAGTTTTCGTAGACAGCCCTGCCTAAGGATGGTGCTGCCCACAGTGGAGTGGAATCTCCCACATCCATCAGCAGTCATGATAATCTTTTACAGTCATGGCCACAGAACAATCTGATCAAAGCAATTCTTCAATTGAGGTTTCACACTTCCCAGGTGACTCTAGGTTGTGACAAGTCAAGAACAAGAAACTACCAGCACAGTCTGTTTAGGAGAGAGATGGCTTAAACTCTTTAGCACTACTTATGTGGTCATGACATTTTTACTGGTAACTCAGGATCTAGTCTGATTCCCTCTCTCTTAGGACACCAGGAACCACTAGCATTTGGGTAGATGATGGATGAAAGATCATGGGCTATATTAACCCTAGGACAATGACAAATTTCATGTCTTGATGCTGCTTTTCCCTATATTGAAGCCTCACTCTTTAGGTTTATTAAGACAGGTGGCTATAGTAGCTTTAAGTGAACCTGAACTGGTTCCTTGTGACCTTGACCTCAAAGGAAGAGATGGTCTTCAGTTTCAGCACCCAAGCTAGGTCTTTGGTGGATATGCTTGGGGTTACATATCCTTCCCTGGGCCATCTTCCCATCTTGATTACTTAGAGCAAAAGTAATCACTGGACACACATGGAATGAAGGAGATTTGGAAAACTCATGTAGGTTCATCATTCTAGCTTTGAGGAAAGAAGAGAAATAATGACATCAATGACATTGAAAAGGATGTCTCCTTGTATTTACTTTCAGACTGAACCAAGTGTGCTTTACCTCCACCCCCTATTGGCAAGTGACTTGTAGCCATCGCTTGGGAGGAGGGCACAACTTATGAATTACTCTCATGCTATTTGGGCCTAAGATCAAGACCAGAGGTGGCACACTGTCAGTAGACAGTTAACTTAAGAAGACAGTTAAGTAGAACTGTCAATTGTGTTCTTAGAGGTCATATCAGGTAGGTGTCCTGGGCTCATGTCCCACACTCTGACTTCTGCAATAAAGCTGTCTTTACTGCCTCAGCTACTACCTGCATCCTTTTACCTGAGAAGCTCTCAGGACATCAGGTGTCTCTGCTTTTCTGCACAGATGAAGTATTAATTACAACACTAACCCTCCCACCTTGGAAGTAGTCCTGAGATAGTGACTGGTGTAAGTGCCTAGTTCTCTCTTCTCAGGAATGGAAGAGGTTGAGTGGTGTCTGACCCATGCTCTCAAAATTCTCCTGTTCTGATGCCTCAATATGGAGCTAGCAGCTCACAGTCCACTCTCTCCTGACTGAGAAGAAAGCTACCAACATTAAGTACTGTTGGCCTTGGGTTTGTTACATGTTCATGGTTTTGATTTTGTTAAGGAGGAAGAACAGGAGTGTCAGCTTGCCTTCAGCTGGCTCTTGGCTCTCTTTACAAGTGCTAAGTCTGGATCATTGATGTTTTCAGGGATCTGTGTTTTAAAACTATCCAGCTATTATTTGAAAATTTGTGTACTTAAAACCAGATGATAGAACCTATAAGTCCACTAAATTGAGTGTATGTAAACTGTCCAGTCTTTCACAGGACACAGGACAACAACTCCAAGGACTCTGACTTCCCTTCTGCCTCTGGATCCTGTCTGTTATTGTTGGTAACATGTGATCTTAGAGCTTTCCAGGCTGCAAAGGCCAGTATCTATCTGTACACCTGTGATAAAAGCTTGGTTTTTAAAAAATTAATCTAGAGATGCAAGGTAATCATCATTAATCTTCTGGTATCCCCTTCCTTTCCCTCTGAATCCCTCCTTCTTTCCACCCCATCTTGTAATAGCTACACGATTAAAGAAAACAAAACCTCTTCCTCCAGCAAACATTAATGGTCATTGGTTCCTCAGAAAGAGATGGAATCTCATCCATGCCTCTTCTATCCATGAAGGAAAGTCAAAGGACTCAGTCTTCTGCAGGCTTCCATGGGTGTTGTGTGTTCATGGTTGGGATGGTAAAGTCATAACTGAATGACGGTGACTCATAACACACTCCCTTTTCCCATGAGTCTATGACTCTTAAATCGTTCTTTTCCCTCTTCTGTGGGGTGACCTGTGTCTTGCAGCAGTTACAACATTTTCTTCCTGTTTTATAATTGGTGCTCCCTCCATCTTTCTGGACCTGCGTGTCTTGTTCTGAAGATGTGGGAATAAGGGGGCAGAATGTGGGCTGTCTTAAGTGTAAACAAGTCAAGAGCTGGTGCCAAGAAGTCCTTAATGTGTGAGTCCTGGTTGTTAAATCACTGTGATAGACTGTAACATGTAATTTTTATTATCCTACCCAGAAAGCTCAGGATGTGTATTACTTTATGCAGAGTCCTGATGACTGTTGGTTCATGGTCCTTGGGGTGACTTTCAAAAATATAGAAAAGAACGTTTTGAGTTTACTTGGAAACAGTCACAAGTAAAATGAGAATGTAATCTTTTTTGAACTTTCAATCAATCTTTTTCTTCAATTTCCCACCAGTAGAGGCCAAAATCGGCCATCTGAAGTTAGTTTATATTCTCTCTCTCTCTGTCTCATTCTGTCTCTCTTTCTCCCCACTCTCTGTAAAAAAGACTTCACCATTTGAAAAGTGTGCATGTCATCAGAACTCCCTCAATGCAATTCGCTTCATTGATACTAAGAAGTGGCATTTATTTATTTATTTATTTATAAAGGGGTGCTCTATTATGTGATACACACTGTTGGCCTTCAGTGGGCTGTTTTTGCCAATAAAAGTTCCACAGAGGAACTGGACAACCTTGAGTTGACCTTCCCTCAGAAGTGGTTTGCCTTTATGGTCCTCTAAGAGTGTTTTATAAAGTTGTCGACTAGGAGACTTTATTAGAGCAAAGACGAAATGACAGACACTGGAATTCCTTTCCCCACAAATCATACTTTGCTGTGGATATTTTGGGTTCATTAGGGGAGTCAGGGCCATGGTTGAAGTGTATGAGTTCAGGTTTCTTTATGGGTTTCTTGATGAACTGGGGCTGTGAGGTTAAAACACAGGCAAGCCAGCCAATGAGCTACTTCTAGACCCTGCATCCAGCTATTCCACTTCTTTGTCTTAAACACTCAGGACAAAAATCAAAGAGTTAATAATAATTTATAGGTTCTGCCCTGCTTTCATATGCTGGCCCTAGTTTGTGACCCCAGAAAGGGCACTGGGGTGAGCTACAATAAGTCATGCTTGGCTATGGGGTATGCTCTAATTTATAAGCTGCTTAAAATTGCAACACAACATTGCATATTTCTTTTGAGCATTATTAAATGACTCCTTAGCTGTCTAAGTCATCTGGGAGAGTTTCAAGGAGAACATGGCCTTGCTTAGAAGAGAGAGTGCAAAGGTCACATTTAGAGATGTCTCAGAGCCCTGAGTTCTGGAACAAGCTGATTCCCATAAAAGGCAGTATGCTGAGTAGGTCTATGGAGATTGTCCCCCAACGAAGTTAAGGAGGTGACTGTGAGACTGAGGAGGGATAGGTATAGCAGCTTGGAAGCTGGTATGAAAGTGAATGGTATTTTTAATTTTTGGAAGGTCACCAAGCACAAGTGTTATTGGACAGTAGTTGGCCCAAGAGCAGAGGCCACCCATTCTGTTGTTGGCAGCCATGCTGATTTGCCCTTGGCCGTGTGCCACTGGTGCCTACTTGGCTGCCTTAGTGTTTCTGAACCCATGGGTAAGTAAGAGAGGAATGACATAAGGGCCCAAAGCATGAGATGCTGATCTAAGAGTGTAAATTCAGATATAACACTGAGTTCCACGAGTTCCTGTTTGCAGTAGAGTTGGCTGTTTTCATAGGAATGTGACAAAGGGTCTCTATTCTCCTCAGAGCCACTCTTGGGCTAAGCACAAAGAAAGAAGACATTTGTCATCAGAACTTCTGCTGCTCGTTTGTATGCTTCACTTTTCCAGAGAGATCTTCAGGACAAATTGTCCTAATTGGCCTGCTTCAAGCCCATTTGCTGAACAGAGGCAATGGTAGGGCTAGGGATAGAGCTTTGCTGGCAGAAGGGTTGTCTAGTATTCAGGAAGCTCCGGATTTGATCCTCAATATAAAACAATCACACGGCAGCTCATGGCTGTAAACCTAGCATTCCGGTTCTACAGAAAGCAGGAAGATCAGAAGTTTAGGGTCATCTTTGGCTCTCTAGTGAGTTCTAGGATAGCTTGAGTTACATGAGTCCCTGTATCAAAACAAACAAACAAACAAACAAACAAACAAACAACAAACCAGTCCACAGTGGCTCTAGAAGGGAATACCTGACATTAACCCACTGTACAAGTGAAAAAAAATTTAAAGATGTATTTCATAAGACTATAGCTAGTGAAAATTCCACTGGAACTCAGAACTGGTGGCATTTGTTAGTGGTAGCAAAGGATCTCCACCATGAAGTTCTGCATCCTCTGTATTGGTGTTCTGAAGTGTTCCCTGATCTTCATTGATACAGTCCCTATGGTCTAGCTACCATGTGCTGAGAATGACTTAGGACCTGGTCTAGATACTATGTTCTTAAAATACAAGTTCATTCCTTTGAGAGTAGTATTAATCAGTTATCTGGCCAATGGTCTTTGCTACTACATGTGTAAAACCGGGTGGTCATTGTGTCTCTTCACAGTTACTGGCAGAGAGTAATGACAGACAGTTGAGTTGCACTGAAGGCTGAGGGCCAGGCCATGCCAAGGCACAGAGGAGGCATTTAATGATAGGAACTATTGCTGTTTCCACAAGCTTATTTTTACCATTGATTTCATTGAGATGCAAGGGTGAAACACTAGTATCGGGGACTTCTCTGAACTTGCCTAATCTATGTCAACTTAAAGTCTTAAAGTAAAAGAGGTTGGCCCCAAATAGTACAAGTCAGGCTTCAACTTTTCTCTCCTCTGCCTATCTTATTGCCTAAGTGAAGCCGTGAGGAAAATAACCCTGTTAAGGGAAGAAGGCATGCTCAGGCCACGAGGTCCTAATGCAGAAAGAGAGGGAGACCTGAAAAGCATTGTCCTGCCTTTGCAAACAGCATCATAGTCTTCAAAGCCTTACAGGAGTCTCTGGAACAGTGATGCTGGTGAGATACTGTCATGAGGGATGAGGAGTAGTTTCCTTAGTGGGAGGTTCCATGTACAATGGGCACTGGGGCCAGCTTCTGAATTTTCCTACTCTTCTCAGATTTATGGCAAGTAGTATATTTAGGAGAAACTGTGTGTAAAAGCTCTTGTTTTTCTGTAACCTAACAGTCACCACTGCAGTTACTACATCCTGGTCCAGAATCTACACAGGGTTATCTCATTTAATTTCCTCTGACCAGCCCAATTTTACAGTTGTGAAACCAAGACCTAGCCCCAGGAAAACCCTAGGCCTGTGGGAAAGTCATGGCTCCCTGTGGGCTTCAGTTTTTCTAGGTAAGAATTGGGGGAAAGATGTTTCCTCACATGGGGGACTGCCTTGCATGGAGGATCTCTGGACAACAATAAAGATGGTTTGTTTTAAAGAGCTCTGGCCTCCTTGGGAGAAAGTTCCTGCATATATTTGAAGTGTTCCGGTGAGATGGGATCCTGGAGATGCCTGTGTGAATAATAAAAATGTCAGCACCTGCTGTGGAGAACCCCCAAATGAAAGGGAAAGAAAATACCACACATCAAAGACAGCCAGGGGTTTGTTTAGATTTTAAACCCCCTGGGGTAAGACCACACCTAGTACATTGTCACATCCGATAAATGTTGAGAAGCAACTGCCTAGCACATGATGTGCAGTTGTGGTGACATGCCAGACTGACTCTAGTGTGGGAGCAAAATATGGCTGCATGGTAGTAGAAATCCAGTCTGTCTTGCTGTCCTTAAAGCTTGCTCATTAGCCCAAGGCTGCACTGATGAGCCAGGCCAGCAGTAGTTTTCTTTAGGGGACAAAGGGACTTCAAGAGGGGTGGGCACAGAGACTGAGAACTTAGGCAGCACAGAATCAACTTGTAGCACAAAGCCTAGGTTTGAGTTCTTTAGACCCATCTCCAGATAATTTTACCTTTTCTGGTAGATGATATTAGTCTCTTAGGTTTCTTTACTTAGTACCTGTATCTGATTATGGAGGGACTTTGTTTAGTCACCTAGTCATTGGAGCACAGTCGATTTGGACAAAGTGGCATGCAGACAGACATTGCAGTGGGGAAAGACAGCAGGAGTGAGTCACAACCAATCTCTGATGGGCAGTGGATACAAAGTTCATCTTTCTGGCCCTTCTGTGGGATGGCTCCCCAGATGTTTCCAAGGGCTTCCAGTGGGACTGACTTTGTGACACTTTGGGAAACTCCATCCTTTTTTAGCCCATCATTCTCTAGGCCTTCCTTGTCTCACTGCTCTCTTTTCTGCTGTCCTGGTTAATCTAGCATGGCTGAGGATCATCTCTCCTGAATGTCTCTTGTCAAAGGGACTTTACCTTGGGGAATGTAACCTAAGACAGCTAGTAGACTCAACACAAACTTTCTCAGGTTCTGTGGAAAGTGTCACAGGCCACATGAAGTTGTATAAGCACATGAAGATGAACAGCACAGAAGTAAGTGGAGAAGGCAAGCCTTTGAGCTCAGTGGAACATAACTATATGGCCAGTTTAAGTGTAAGCAGGTGGAGGATGCATCAGCTGTGCAGGAGACAGAGATTCTTAGGGCTTCTTGAGATTGAACTCTGACACATGGAAATCGGCACTGTGAATTGAGATTTATTTTCAGTCAGAAACCCAAGGTTCTCTTAAACAATCCCCAAGGAAACCTTCCAGAAGTCTGGAGGATCTGGTGACCATATTTTCAGAATCAAAAATTGGGAATCTGTCTGCCAAAGAATGTTTTGTTTATGAATCGTGAATGTGTCTGCTCAGAAAATGACATGAGAGAGAAGATTGAGAATTGATCCTGCTCCAAAAATGCCAGGATTTGTGGTCACCAGACTCTGGGTCATCTGATTCTATGTTTCGAAACAGCCTGGATCTGTTACCACGGTGCTGAGAGATGTGGGAAAGATCAAAAAGAAGAATCGGAATATTCCCAGTTATCAAGATCTGACAATAAAACTGACTGCCAACGACGACAGTGCCTTAACGCTATTTCCTTTAGTTTTGCTATAAATGAAATACATACTTGCCTATAAACACATACATAATCTCTACCTGATTATGGCAGGACACAGAGACTTAGGTGTTTTATTTTGAAGGTGATGAAAATCAGACTCTCTGAGAAACTGGAAAAGGTTTATTCATTAGCTTATCACATTTTTATCTGAGGTTTTCATGGGGAAAGGCACATAAAGGTTGTGATAAATCAACAGAGAGCATTCTTCACCCTCAGTGGGTAAGAGAGGTGGCCATCTATTGCAGACAAGACAAGACATAATTACAGACTGCAAAGGTGACATAAGGTTCAACAAGGAGAAAGTGAGAGGAAACTAGTGGCAATTTAATGGCAAGACAGTATATTATTGCTAGGATTCCTGTTTCACACAACATTCTCGATCCCCACAGCAGGAAGATACAAAGTACCATGCATGTATCTACACGCAGACACCATCACAATGGCTACTTAGCACTCCAGGTTTATGAATCTTCGGCTAAGTGAATATTGAAGGGGATGTTGGGGAAAGCATGTGCTGGTGCCACCTAACATGATGAACGTGTTAACAATGACTTGTTGGGGTTTGAACTTGAAATGCCCTTTGAAAGCTCTGTGTTAAGGGTGGGTGACTAGCTGATAGGATTTGGGGAAGTGATTGGGTTCTGAAGGCTCTTATTTCCTCAGGGGATTGATCTATTGCTAGATTCATGGTTCATTGGTATTAGAGGGAACTGGCAGAAACTAATAGGTATGATCTTGGAGAAATTATGTCATTGGGGGTGTGCCCTGGGAGTATGTTGTCCCTGGCTCCTCTCCCCTCCCCCTCTCCTTCCCCCTCCCCCCTCTCTCTCTCCTTTCCCCTCCCCCTCCCCCCTCTCTCTCTTCCTCTCTCTCTCTCCCTCTCTCTCCCTTTCTCTCTCTCTTCCTTTCCCTCCTTCCCCCTTCCTCCCTCCCCTCTCTCTCCCTCCCACCCTTCTTCCTTGATGCTAAGTGATGAGCAGCCTCTTCTGCCTCACACTCCCGACCCCATACCATTCTTCAGGCCATAGATCGACATCTCTAAAATGATAAACTCAAAATAATTACCTTTATTTCTTTTAGGTGATTTTCTTGGGTGTTTCATCTCTGCCATAGAAATATGACTGTTACACTATGATCAGTAGTTGGCTCCCATTAAGTACTAGAATTGTGTTGTCATAAAAAGGAGCAAAGAGGAAGAGACCAGTGAATCTTCTACAGGGCACTGCTGACTTGCAGGCCTTTGCATTTTGAGTGTGAACTCCATAGGGAAAGTGTGGTTCTCAGCTGCTGGTACTGTTGTGGAATGTTGTAGAGTATTTGGTAGGTAGAGCCTTGATAGAGGAAGTAGGTCTCTGGGAGTGGGCCTTGAGGTTTTATAGTTCAGCCTCATTAAGAAATGAGGCTGCTCTCTCTGCTTCTTGACTATAGATACAGTGTCACCAGCTGCTTCACACTTCTTCAGCCAGGCATTTCCTACCATGGTAGACTTTTCACCCTCAAACTGTGAGCCAGAATAAACCATTATTTCTTTAAGTTGCTTTTTGCCCGGTGTTATCCTTTTCCACTTCTTTCTTTGTTTCTTTCTCTCTTCTGTCTTTTGGTCACAGCCATAAGAAAAGTAGCTAATACACAGTCTAAACCCATGATGCATCCTGGCTGCTCACAGTAAACTACTTCATTGAGCTCCAGTAGCTCTTTCTGAGAGCTGTGGGATCCATCCGCCTCCACTTGGGAACTCTTTGTGCTGGCTGAGGCTTGCTCTGAACTTTAATCTGGATCTCTTCTGAACCACAGCTTGCTCTCCCGCCTTCTAATCACAGTCCAGGCTGCATGGCAGTTAGAAGTGTCCCCATCCTTCTCTTGCGAGCCTTCCTTATGAATCTCTTACAGGAAAGTTTCCCATTAAGACTACTACCTTGTATTCTTCCTCGAAGGGCTGAGCTGGGAAAGGTTCCTCTGATTGAGATCTTGGGTTCACTTCTCTTAGACAGCTGCTTCTTTGATGCAGACCAAGTAGAAATTTCTAGTTGATGATTATTGCACTCAGAACCTCAGTCTCCTATAATACCTTGTTGAAATACCAACTTGGTCATCTGTGTATTATTGAGGGAGTTGAAGAGCAACGGGGCCACTGGCCAGCTCCATTTCTTTCCACTACTACATGAAAGGGGTAAGAAAGCCACTGTTGCTACTGTGTGGGGAGTGTGGGCTCTGTGTACATGTTTACTTCCTGGAACTTCCTTCATTATATTTACACAATCAACACAAATTTATTCTACAGTCAATAATAGCCATTTAAACTCTTTTTTATCCCCAAGAAGACATTTGGATCCATTATTCTACAAAATGTAACAACTTTCTTTTTTCTTCTTATTTTTGGCACCGGATTTCATGTAGCCCAGGCTGGCCTGGAATTTGATATATAGTTAAGGATAGCCATGAAATCCAAATCTTCTCAAGTGAAGAGATTACAAGAACACGTCACCCTATCTTGCTTTCTATGTATAACTATTAAAACAATGTTCATGTTAACCATTTCTGTGTACTTGTCAACATTTAATATGATCTTTGCTCTTCATATTAGTCGGTCATCTCATTTAATCATTTGGTTGATGAATGATGCATTTGAGTTGTAGTTTTAATGTGTATTTCCCAGGTGACCAGAGATGTTAAAGTTTTATTTCTTGTGCTTGTTGGACACTTTATGGCTTATTTTCTAAGTATTAGTTTGAGTCTCTTGACCATTTTCTAATTACATTTTCTGGATTTCCCTTGTTGATTTGCAGGGGTTCATTATATATTCTGGAAAGTTCTTTTCCAAATTTGTCCAGATTTGTCTCCCATCTTTAATGCCAACTTTCAATAAATAGAGTTGGTTCACAGAAGTTTTCCTTTATGTTAACTGGTGTTATATTCTTTGTGTGTGTATGTGCATGTTGTTTGTACATGGATGTATACATGTTCATATGTGTAAGTAGGTGCATGTGCAAATACATAAAAGGCAGAAGCAGACGTAAGTGGACTTCTTCAGTCTCTATACACTCTATACCTGGAAGCAGAATCTCTTACTTGAACCTGGAACTCATCTGGTTGAGTGAGCCAGCTCACTCAGGTATCCTACACCCTGAGTGCTGGGAATACAGCAGGTCCACCACGCCAACCTGGCACCAACATAGGTGCTGAGGATCCAAACTCTGATCCTAATGCTTGCACAGTAAATGTTTAAAGCATAGAGCAATCTTCCCAGCCCCTGCTACACACTTATAAAACTCTAGGTATATATGTAGAACCTACACTAGTACACATATATGTATGGAGTGAAAGCAGAAGGGGTACTCTTTGGGGGAGGAATGGGACACATGATGACCCAAGTACAGTGATATGTATATAAATGTATGTGTGAGTGTCAACAATAAAAAGTATTCGAAAAATATCTTTACCTTGAAATCTCGAGACCATCAATATATTCTACTCTCATGAGTTGTTTTTTCACTCCCTCTCTCCTTTCCTTTCTCTACTACTTTATCCTCCTCCTCCCCTCCCCTCCCCTCCCCTCCCCTCCCCTCCCCTCCCCTCCCCTCCCCTCCCCTCCCCTCCCCTCCCCTCCCCTCCCCTCCCCTCCCCTCCCCTCCCCTCCCCTCCCCTCCCTCTCCTCTCCTTGTCCCCCCTTTCCCTTGCCTTCTGCTGTAATCATGTTCTGAGTCGTAAATCTCTGTCTTTGAGTGGACAGAATGGTACAAAGAAACATGTTGCCTTTTTTTTTTCTAGCCAAATTAGAAGTCCTTTAAATATTTCTTTCTTCCAGATTTTGCATAGCTGCGATTTATATTGTTCTTTTCCTCCATAGTTTTAGGTGCACAGGTCATGTGCTCTCAGCTGAGAGCATCTCTCTACTTTGGAATTCACATCAGTTATGATCTGTATGCATTGATTTGGTGGCTGGGAAACAAATGTGAAATTCTTCGGAGATATTTGTTGTGAGAAAACCACACCAGTATCTCTCTTGTTCTGAAGAGGGATTTGTCCCTTCTCAGCAGAGCCTTGGGGGAAACGCTGGGTGGGGAGGAGAAACAAAGTCTAATTCCACACATGGACTTCTGCTGGGAGAAGTATTTGTAGGTGAGATCGCAAGGTCACTGGCCCAGCCTCTCTCAGAAGGGGGAGGAGGGGAAAAGCATCTTTATTTCACAGAATAGACATCTATCTGTCTCTGAAGAGTTGAATGGCTTTCTTATAGCCACCCTACCCCAAAACAGCAAAAACTGTCGCTCACTAGTTGCAAGTAAGTGGAAGACTGTGGGTAGACATTTGGAGGGTACATTTATCTGTACTAAATCTAAAGTTTGATGGTCTCAGCTAGTGCTGCATTTGTAGTTATTTTATGAGAAGCTTGGCTTGAACCCATGTAAAAATTTTACTGAATTGAGAGAGAGATAGAGATAGAGATAGAGATAGAGATAGAGAGAGAGAGAGAGAGAGAGAGAGAGAGAGAGAGCGCAGGGAGGGAGAACATTGGAAAAAGCTACTCTGAACTTCCTAGCTCTGGACCTACAAGGCCTCTGGCATGCTAGTACAGAGTGGCTATCATGTTTTTCTGAGAAAGAAGGGTTATAACGATCCCTAACAGCACAGATTATGTCTTAGTCAGTGTACTTTTGCTGTGAAAAGACACTATGGCCATGGCAATGCTTGTAAAAGAAAGCATTCATTGGAACTTCCTTACAATTTCAGAGGTTTTATACATTGTCATCATGGTGGCAAGTATGGCAGCATGCAAACAGACACAGTGCTGGAGAAGGAGCCTAGAGTTCTACCTCCTGTCCTGCAGGCAGCAGGAAGAGAGACTCTGCTTTCAGAATCAGCTCTTTGAAACATCAAAAGCCCACCCCCAGTGACTGACTTCCTCCACCAAGACCATGTCTCCTAATTCTTTCAAACAGTGTCACTCCCTGGGACCAGAGGTTTAAATCTATGAGTGTATGGGGGCCATTCTCATTCAAACCACTACGGATGATTTACTTCCCTCTTCGGGAGATGTTGCTTCATGCATACAACCTTGTTTGTGTTGCCTGCAAGAAACTATTGTCACTAGGTTACAGATGAGATGTTGCTCAGCTTCATGAAGGCTTGTTGCCTTGGTGTAGAGGTGTACTTACCAGGTGGCCTCCTGCTGTCGGCTCCTTTATCTGAGGTCTGCTTCAGCAGTAGAAAGCCACCTGACCAGGTCTGCTCTTCTTAGAACAGTTAGCATCCAGCAGCCGAATAAAACAAAATAAACCTCTACCTCCAATGTGTGATGTCATGCCAAGTTTTATAATGCCTATACCACACTGTATCTTGAGCCTGGTCCTCCTTCTTCTCTTCCTTCTTACAAGTTTGGATCTCTGATAGTGTCGTGTACCCAAGACTCTGTCTTAGCACCACCTTTAACTTTTTAATTTTTACTTATTTAAAAGATATCTGTATGTGACAAATGCATGAGTATGCATGGTGTGTACACTGGGGCATGTCTGTGTCCATGTGTGGTGGCCACAGATCTACGCTGTGCAACCCTCTCTATCACTTTGCATCTTCTGTTTTGAAACAGGCTCTCCCTGGATCTGGAGTCTGTAGATTCAACAAAACTGTCTAGATAGTGAGAATTCTCCTGTTTTTGTTCTCTGGAACTGTGATTATAGATACACACTGTCACGCCTGGCTCTTGTGTGAGTGTAGGTATCTGAACTCAAGTTAACCTGTCTAGGCAGCAAGCACTTTGCCACTTAGCATCTCTCCAGCCTCCCATATTATCTTTCAGACACGCATCCTGCTTCTCATGATGATACAACACTGATACCCAGCACTGAGATTTAGATGGGAATAACACCAGCTGCTAGATTGAGGTTTCCACAGACAAGCATTCATCTTCTATCAGCATCCATGCTGGAAACTAATGGTAAGTTAAGGCAGTCACAGGGTCTGCTGTGTGACATGTGCTCAACCCTGGAGTTAGCAGTGAAGGTGTAGAACAGCAGGGGGAATGTCATTTCACTTTTATTATTTATTTTAAGGTGACATACAAAGTAATGGGTTAATTATGACATTTTCATATTGATATTTTATGATTATATATGGCATACATGGGACGTTTTTCATATTTAACATTTCATATGTATCAGGATGCACCTCTCTCTCTCTCTCTCTCTCTCTCTCTCTGAAGATGTCATAATTAACCCTTTGCCCTTTCTCATGTCTCCTTCCCCCTTCTTGCTGGCCAAGTAAGTCCTTTTTCCCAATTGTCACACATATCCCATTAGTTTTTCATTAAGATTTTATGTGAGTGTGTGTTTTGATTACATGTATGCACATGTACCATGTATACCACTTGGGTAGTCTATGTGCTCAAAGAATCTAGAAGAAGGCATTCAGTCTCCTGGAACTGTGGTTATAGATGATTGTGAGCTGCCACTCGGGTACCATTGAGCTTAAGCCCTGAGCCATCTCCCCAGCCTCCCTCCCCCAGTTACCCACTTGTGATTCTCCTTCCTTTAGGCTTTTCTTGCCCCTCTTAGTTTTTCTACTCCTTGTCCCCAATAAGTGCACTTTATTTTTATCTCATGTATTTGAAGTCCTTGAGAAACTTTCTTACCGTCATCCTTTCCTCTGCAACTGCTAAGTTTTTCCTTCTTTCTTCTTTTAATTCTTTTTTTAAAAAATTTTTAATATTTTTATTACATATTTTCCTCAATTACATTTCCAATGCTATCCCAAAAGTCCCCCATAGCGCCCCCCACTTCCCTACCCACCCATTCCCATTCTTTTGGCCCTGGCATTCCGCTATATTGGGGCATATAAAGTTTGCAAGTCCAATGGGCCTCTCTTTCCATTGATGGCCGACTAGGCCATCTTTCGATACATATGCAGCTAGAGAAAAGAGCTCCGGGGTTCTGGTTAGTACATCATGTTGTTCCAACAATAGGGTTGCAGATCCCTTTAGCTCCTTGGGTACTTTCTCTAGCTTCTCCATTGGGAGCCCTGTGATACATCCAATAGCTAACTGTGAACATCCACTCCTGTGTTTGCTAGGCCCCGGCATCATCTCACAAGAGACAGCTATATTTGGGTCCTTTCAGCAAAATCTTGCTAGTGTATGCAATGGTGTCAGCGTTTAGAAGCTGATTATGGGATGGATCCCTGGATACGGCAGTCTCTAAATGGTCCATCCTTTCATCACAGCTACGAACTTTGTCTCTGTAACTCCTTCCCTGGGTGTTTTGTTCCCAATTCTAAGAAGGGGCAGAGTGTCCACACTTTGGTCTTCATTCTTCTTGAGTTTCATGCTTTTAGCAAATTGTATATTATATCTTGGGTATCCTAAGTTTTGGGCTAATATCCACTTATCAGTGAATACATATTGTGTGAGTTCTTTTGTGATTGTGTTACTTCACTCAAGATGATGCCCTCCAGGTCCATTCATTTGGCTAGGAATTTCATAAATTCATTCTTTTTAATAGCTGAGTAGTACTCCATTGTGTAAATGTACCATAATTTCTGTATCCATTCCTCTGTTGAGGGACATCTGGGTTCTTTCCAGCTTCTGGCTATTATAAATAGGGCTGCTATGAACATAGTGGAGCATGTGTCCTTTTTACCGGTTGGGACATCTTCTGGATATATGCCCAGGAGAGGTATTGCTGGATCCTCCGGTAGTACTATGTCCAATTTTTTGAGGAACCGCCAGACTGATTTCCAGAGTGGTTGTACAAGCTTGCAATCCCACCAACAATGGAGGAGTGTTCCTCTTTCTCCACATCCTCGCCAGCATCTGCTGTCACCTGAATTTTTGATCTTAGCCATTCTGACTGGTGTGAGGTGGAATCTCAGGGTTGTTTTGATTTGCATTTCCCTGATGATTAAGGATGTTGAACATTTTTTCAGGTGCTTCTCTGCCATTCGGTATTCCTCAGGTGAGAATTCTTTGTTCAGTTCTGAGCCCCATTTTTTAATGGGGTTATTTGACTTTCTGGAGTCCACCTTCTTGAGTTCTTTATATATATTGGATATTAGTCCCTTATCTGATTTAGGATAGGTGAAGATCCTTTCCCAATCTGTTGGTGGTTTTTTTGTCTTATTGATGGTGTCTTTAGCCTTGCAGAAGCTTTGTAGTTTCATGAGGTCCCACTTGTCAATTCTCGATCTTACAGCACAAGCCATTACTGTTCTATTCAGGAATTTTCCCCCTGTGCCCATATCTTCAAGGCTTTTCCCCACTTTCTCCTCTATAAGTTTCAGTGTCTCTGGTTTTATGTGAAGTTCCTTGATCCACTTAGACTTGACCTTAGTACAAGGAGATAGGAATGGATCGATTCGCATTCTTCTTCATGTTAACAACCAGTTGTGCCAGCACCATTTGTTGAAAATGCTGTCTTTCTTCCACTGGATGTTTTTAGCTCCCTTGTCGAAGATCAAGTGACCATAGGTGTGTGGGTTCATTTCTGGGTCTTCAATTCTATTCCATTGGTCTATTTGTCTGTCACTATACCAGTACCATGCAGTTTTTATCACAATTGCTCTGTAGTAGAGCTTTAGGTCCGGCATGGTGATTCCACCAGAGGTTCTTTTATCCTTGAGAAGAGTTTTTGCTATCCTAGGTTTTTTGTTATTCCAGATGAATTTGCAGATTGCACTTTCTAATTCGTTGAAGAATTGATTTGGAATTTTGATGGGGATTGCATTGAATCTGTAGATTGCTTTTGGCAAGATAGCCATTTTTACAATGTTGATCCTGCCAATCCATGAGCATGGGAGATCTTTCCATCTTCTGAGATCTTCTATAATTTCTTTCTTCAGAGACTTGAAGTTTTTATTATACAGATCTTTCACTTCCTTAGTTAGAGTCACGCCAAGATATTTTATATTATTTGTGACTATTGAGAAGGGTGTTGTTTCCCTAATTTCTTTCTCAGCCTGTTTATTCTTTGTGTAGAGAAAGGCCATTGATTTGAGTTAATTTTATATCCAGCTACTTCACCGAAGCTGTTTATCAGGCTTAGGAGTTCTCTGGTGGAATTTTTAGGGTCACTTATATATACTATCATATCATCTGCAAAGAGTGATATTTTGACTTCATCTTTTCCAATTTGTATCCCTTTGATCTCCTTTTGTTGTCGAATTGCTCTGGCTAGGACTTCAAGTACAATGTTGAATAGGTATGGAGAAAGTGGACAGCCTTGTCTAGTCCCTGATTTTAGAGGGATTGCTTCAAGCTTCTCACCATTTACTTTGATGTTGGCTACTGGTTTGCTGTAGATTGCTTTTATCATGTTTAGGTATGGGCCTTGAATTCCTGATCTTTCCAAGACTTTTATCATGAATGGGTGTTGGATCTTGTCAAATGCTTTTTCCGCATCTAACGAGATGACCATGTGGTTTTTGTCTTTGAGTTTGTTTATATACTGGATTACGTTGATGGATTTCCGTATATTGAACCATCCCTGCATCCCTGGGATGAAACCTACTTGGTCAGGATGGATGATTGTTTTGATGTGTTCTTGGATTCGGTTAGCAAGAACTTTATTGAGGATTTTTGCATCAATATTCATAAGGGATATTGGTCTGAAGTTTTCTATCTTTGTTGGGTCTTTTTGTGGTTTAGGTATCAGAGTAATTGTGGCTTCATAGAATGAGTTGGGTAGAGTACCTTCTGTTTCTATTTTGTGGAATAGTTTGTGAAGAACTGGGATTAGATCTTCTTTGAAGGTCTGATAGAACTCTGCACTAAACCCATCTGGTCCTGGGCTTTTTTTAGTTGGGAGACTATTAATGACTGCTTCTATTTCTTTGGGGGATATAGGGCTGTTTAGATCATTAACCTGATCTTGATTCAACTTTGGTACCTGGTATCTGTCTAGGAACTTCTCCATTTCATCCAGGTTCTCCAGTTTTGTTGAGTATAGCCTTTGGTAGAAGGATCTGATGGTGTTTTGGATGTCTTCAGGATCTGTTGTTATGTCTCCTTTTTCATTTCTGATTTTGTTAATTAGGATGCTTTCCCTGTGCCCTCTAGTGAGTCTGGCTAAGGGTTTATCTATCAAGTTGATTTTCTCAAAGAACCAGCTCCTTGATTGGTTGATTCTTTGAATAGTTTTTCTTGTTTCCACTTGGTTGATTTCGCCCCTGAGTTTGATTATTTCCTGCCGTCTACTCCTCTTGGGTGAATTTGCTTCCTTTTGTTCTAGTGCTTTTAGGTATGTTGTCAAGCTGCTAATGTGTGCTCTCTCTAGTTTCCTTTTGGAGGCACTCAGAGCTATGAGTTTTCCTCTTAGAAATGCTTTCATTGCGTCCCATAAGTTTGGGTATGTTGTGGCTTCATTTTCATTGAACTCTAAAAAGTCCTTAATTTCTTTCTTTATTCCTTCCTTGACCAAGGTATCATTGAGAAGAGTGTTGTTCAGTTTCCACGTGAAGGTTGGCTTTCTATTATTTATTTTGTTATTGAAGATCAGCCTTAGTCCATGGTGATCTGATAGGATGCATGGGACAATTTCAATATTTTTGTATCTGTTGAGGCCTGTTTTGTGACCAATTATGTGGTCAATTTTGGAGAAGGTACCATGAGGTGCTGAGAAGAAGGTATATCCTTTTGTTTTAGGATAGAATGTTCTGTAGATATCTGCCAGATTCATTTGATTCATAATTTCTCTTAGTTTCTCTGTGTCCCTGTTTAGTTTCTGTTTCCATGATCTGTCCATTGGTGAAAGTGGTGTGTTGAAGTCTCCCACTATTATTGTATGAGGTGCAATG
This sequence comes from Mus caroli, assembly GCF_978045245.1. Classification (NCBI taxonomy): domain Eukaryota; kingdom Metazoa; phylum Chordata; class Mammalia; order Rodentia; family Muridae; genus Mus; species Mus caroli. The sequence continues at coordinate 32,371,794 of NW_028227257.1, read as the reverse complement.
TGTGCTTTGAGCTTTACTAAAGTTTCTTTAATGAATGTGGCTGCCTTTGTATTTGGAGCATAGATATTCAGGATTGATAGTTCCTCTTGGAGGATTTTACCTTTGATGAGTATGAAGTGTCCCTCCCTGTCTTTTTTAGTGACTTTGGGTTGGAAGTCAATCTTATCAGATATTAGAATGGCTACTCCAGCTTGTTTCTTCATGCCATTTGCTTGGAAAATTGTTTTCCAGCCTTTCATTCTGAGGTAGTGTCTATCTTTTTCTCTGAGATGAGTTTCCTGTAAGCAGCAAAATGTTGGGTCTTGTTTGTGTAGCCAGTTTGTTAGTCTATGTCTTTTTATCGGTGAGTTGAGTCCATTGATATTAAGAGATATTAAGGAAAAGTAATTGTTGTTTCCTGTTATTTTTGTTGTTAAAGTTGGCATTCTGTTCTTGTGGCTGTCTTCTTTTAGGTTTGTTGAGGGATTACCTTCTTGTTGTTTCTAGGGCGTGGTTCCTGTCCTTGTATTGTTTTTTTTCTGTTATTATCCTTTGAAGGGCTGGATTCGTGGAGAGATAATGTGTGAATTTGGTTTTGTTGTGGAATACTTTGGTTTCTCCATCTATGTTAATTGAGAGTTTGGCTGGGTATAGTAGCCTGGGCTGGAATTTGTGTTCTTTTAGTGTCTGTATAACATCCGTCCAGGATCTTCTGGCTTTCATAGTCTCTGGTGAAAAATAATTCTGATAGGCTTGCCTTTATATGTTACTTGGCCTTTTTCTCTTACTGCTTTTAGTATTCTATCTTTATTTAGAGCATTTGTTGTTCTGATTATTATGTGTCTGGAGGTATTTTTTTTCTGGTCCAGTCTATTTGGAGTTCTGTAGGCTTCTTGTATGTTCATGGGCATCTCTTTCTTTAGATTTGGGAAGTTTTCTTCTATAATTTTGTTGAAGATGTTTGCTGGTCCTTTGAGTTGAAAATCTTCATTCTCATCCACTCCTATTATCCGTAGGTTTGGTCTTCTCATTGTGTCCTGTATTTCTTGGATGTTTTGAGTTAGGATCTTTTTGCATTTTACATTTTCCTTGATTGTTGTGCTGATGTTCTCTATGGAATCTTCTGCACCTGAGATTCTCTCTTCCATCTCTTGTATTCTGTTGCTGATGCTGGTATCTATGGTTCCAGATTTCTTTCCTAGGGTTTCTATCTCCAGTGTTGCCTCATTTTGGGTTTTCTTTATTGTGTCTACTTCCCTTTTTAGGTCTAGTATGGTTTTGTTCATTTCCATCATCTGTTTGGATGTGTTTTCCTGTTTTTCATTAAGGACTTCTACCTGTTTGATTATGTTATCCCGTTTTTCTTTAAGGATTTGTAACTCTTTAGCAGTGTTCTCCTGCAATTCTTTAAGGGATTTTTGTGCTTCCTCTTTATTGTCTTCTACCTGTTTACCAGTGTTCCTTTGTATTTCTTTAAGTGTGTTATTAAAGTCCTTCTTGAAGTCCTCTACCATCATCAGGAGATATGCTTTTATATCCGTGTCTAGCTTTTCCGGTGTGTTGGGGTGCCCTGGACTGGGCGAAGTGGGAGTGCTGGGTTCTGATGATGGTGAGTGGTCTTGGTTTCTGTTAGTAAGATTATTACGTTTACCTTTCGCCATCTGGTAATCTCTGGGGTTAGTTGTTGTTGTTGTCACTGTTTAAAGATTGGAGCAGAAGCTGTGTTTCACTCACCAGCAGTCTCAAAATCCTGTGGCAGGGGTCGTGGGTAGCTGGCAGTACCCCGGTGCTGGTCCAGCCGGAAGAGGCCTGTGGTCCTACTCAGGCCGGTTTTCTGCTTCCCTAACTAATGCAGTCTCAGGTCCCGCGCACAATTGGATTGGAGCAGAAGCTGTGTTCCACTCACCAGAAGTCTTAAGATCCTGTGGCGGGTGTTGTGGGTAGCTGGCGAGTGTCAGCCGACCCTGCGCCCTAGCTACCCCGGTGCTTTTCTGACCGGAAGAGGCTTGTGGCCCTATGTAGGCCAGATTTCTCTCTCCCCAACCAGAGCAGTCTCAGGTCTCGCGTGATTGGACTGGAGCAGAAGCTGTGTTCCACTCACCAGCTGTCTCAAAATCCTGTGGCGGGGGTCGTGGGTAGCTGGTGGGTGTCAGCCGACCCTGCGCTCTAGCTACCCCGGTGCTGATCCGGCCGGATGAGGCCCGTGGCCCTACTCAGGCTGGTTTCTGCTTCCCTAACTAATGCAGTCTCAGGTCCCGCGCACAATTGGATTGGAGCAGAAGCTGTGTTCCACTCACCAGAAGTCTTAAGATCCTGTGGCGGGTGTTGTGGGTAGCTGGCGAGTGTCAGCCGACCCTTTGCCCTAGCTACCCCGGTGCTTTTTGTTCTTTTAATTCTTAAGTCAGCTTAATTGAGATAGTTTCCTATTTTCCCTGTCTGATTGACATCCAAGGAGTTCACTCCTTTATCTTGACAGTATTCTGTTTAGAAAAAGATATCCCAAGAGAGATAAAAGAAAGAGCTGGGGAAAATACTTTCTGCTTAGCATTTCAGAAAGTGTTATGTGCTTGGCAATCCCTAGTGTTCATGATTCTTAAGGGGAAATTGTCACAGGGTTTTTAAGGTATTGAAAGCAAACGTAAGTTGTAGTTATGATACTGTGGGGGTCTTTTTGCAGCATAGGTGGACAAATAATAAGACAGCATTTTCTTGTTCCAAGAGAGACAGCATACTGTCTCTATATTCTTATTTAACTTTCCCGTAAAAGAGCTGACAGAAAGAGGATCTGATGTGTGTGAATGCCTTTAGAAATTTCAGTTTCGGCTGTCTTTATTTCCTTTTTTTAAATTCTTTGTGCATAAAATCAGGATGCATATTACACTTTTAGGTCTTAGTGGGCTGCCCAAATATATCTTTCAAAATTAGACCCATTTCTTAAATATGTCTGGAGCAGCGTCAAAAAGGAATCGGAAGCCAAGGCTGGTGTGCGTTTCAAGTCTTACGTAGAGAAGATCTCCAAGGATTTCAGCTATGTTGAGGCAATATTTCTGTGGACAAAATGTGTATCTAGCCTGACATTTTCCATCCTAGATTTTGTACCTGCTGTGATGTGGAATGGCCATGATATGAAATCTCTGAGGTTGGGGTTAATAACAGAACTTTACTGGCCTCTGAGGGCTGGTTTCTTGCAGTCATTGTTCAGAGACGCCAGATGATCTAAGAGGATCCTGGAAACCTGGCACCTTGCTGCCTTTTTGGCTAACACTACCAAAGAAAATTAATTGTTATTGGTTTTGGAAACTCTCACCCAACACACAAAATAGTAATATCAGCAATTACACTGCCCTTCCTCTTTTTTTCTTTTTCCTTTTTTTGGCAGAAATTGGAGCTAGGAAGATGATTAATGCTGTGATTTTATTGTAAGTACCCCAAATGGTTGGATTTGGGGTAAGAAAAGGGTGTTACATTCCTGTGGCTGAGAATCTTCTGAAGTTGTACAGAAACAAGGCGTTACTAATTTGTCTGGGCTGTTGAAATGCAGTGACTTTGAGGCTTTTGTCTATTTCAGTGGGTTTAAAACTGGTCATTCCATATCCAGTACTGGTTTGTGTCTTAGCCTGGGGAAAGGACAGTCATGGGTCAAACCACATCCTTCCTTTCTGCTAACTTTCTCTTTCTGCATCCCTGTCTTACCCCAAATCTCATGTCCTTATCTTTTTTTAAATCCTTTTTATTAGGTATTTTCCTCATTTACATTTCCAATGCTATCCCAAAAGTCCCCCATACCCTCCCACCCACTCCCCTACCCATCCACTCCCACTTTTTGGCTCTGGCGTTCCCCTGTACTGGGGCATATAAAGTTTATAAGTCCAATGGGCCTCTTTTTCCAGTGATGGCTGACTAGGCCATCTTTTGATACATATGCAGCTAGAGTCAAGAGCTCCGGGGTACTGGTTAGTTCATAATGTTGTTCTACCTATAGGGTTGCAGATCCCTTTAGCTCCTTGGGTACTTTCTCTAGCTCCTCCATTGGGGGCCCTGTGATCCATCCAATAGCTGACTGTGAGCATCCACTTCTGTGTTTGCTAGGCCCCAGCATAGTCTCACAAGAGACTTTAATTCAAATCATGGTGCTCTCTCTTTGCTTTGGCTAGTCATGGTCTTGAATCTTTTTCCTTCCTCAAAACTATAGAATCAATTCCGTGTCTTCCAAGAAGTCTCCTCAGTCTCTCCCCCCCCCCATTTTCAAAGGAAGCCCAATTCTAGTTCTGTGCTTGTTCCTAAAGTTCATTTGACATGCTTTCTCTGTTTTCCCACTCCCTTCTTCCATGAGAAGCATAAGCACAAGCTCACATCCAGTCATCCAGAATTATTCATGTGATCCATTCAGTGCTTAGTACCCAGCAGATTCAAAGAAACTCATAGTAAATAAAAACTTCTGCCCAGGGTACCTGTATATCTATACTCCCAAAGCCTTCTTCATTAGATAATAATACTTCATAAAGCAGACTTAAATTTCACCATAACCTTAAGTTCCAGAACACTTGGAAAACCCATGTCTAGTTTCCATGGATACATGCCATTCTGGATTATCCCTGCCCATCAGCTGGCCCTTTGTCCAGCCCCAACAGCACCTCGACTGAGTTCTTTCCTGGAAGTTTGCTTTACCTCATGTCATGTCTTCTTGGAAGAAGAGAATGTTAGGCACCCCCTCTTTCCAGACAGAAGCAGGTGTGGTCCCTAGGGTCTCTTGCCCTTGGGTTTTTTTTTTTCTCCTTAGAACACACTAGGAATCCAGCCAAGACTCTGTCCAGAGCCATGCATTTTTTTCTGGCTTGTTGGTTCTCCAGCTGAGATGAAAATTCTGGCCTTTATTTGCTCCAAAATATTCAAAGGAGATGATCAATTAATTTCTGATGAACTCCCCTGCCTCCTGCCCTGGATCCTGTTTCATTTCCATTTTATAATCACATTTTCCATCCAGGCTATGAACTTCTGCAGACAAACGAAACAAAACAGAAAAACTCTGCTTTCCTGTTGAGCATGAGTTAGACTCATCTGCCTCCTGTTGCTTGCAACCAAAGATCCTTAGTGGGTTTTTTTTTCCTGTTACAGATTTGCCAAATGACAAAAAGCATTAAGGTGAGCTAGAGCTTGAACTCTTCCCCCAAATTACATTCCTACAGTATGAGATACATTTTTTGTTGGTCAACTATCTGACAGAAGCAACTTATTTTGGCTCACAGTTTAGAGGGCACACACCATGAAGGGGAAAGCATGGCAATTGGGATGCAGGTGGCAGATTTTTATACTGTGGCTTGTCACATATCTGTAGACCAGAAAGCAGAGTACTCAGGTTATAAATAGGGCTCTGCTCCAGGCCTGAAAGTCTGCCCTTAGTGACCTAATCAACCAGATATACCCCATCTTCAAAGATTCTATAAAGCATCCCAAACAGCACCAGTATCTAAAGACTAAGTGTTCAAACACAGGAGCTTGTGGGATATATCTCACCGTCAAAATATAGCACCAACATCAGCATCTAGGATAGCAAAAACCTAAGTGTGACAAAGTCTAACTTAATTTGAATAATTCCAAACAGTCTTCAAAGAGTTTCAGAGTTCTTTTGGGGGAAACAAGGTAATTTTTCAAAATCAAATTCAAGCATAATTATGTGATGCCCTGTCATTTGGAAGGAAAGTCAAGAAGCAAAAGAAGTATCAAAAATTTGCTTGTTCATTTGATTAGTTGTTTGTACAGATGGAAGAATGCTAATGCCTAAATTCAAGATGTGATTGAAATCACTGTGCCAGGGGACTAATGGCTAGGAAGGAAGAGGAAATATGGGAAAGGTCTATGTGGGAACAAGAAGCCAGTATGTACCCTCTCTCTTGACTGGTAGAGCTAAGGAAACCTGGTGAAACCACGCATGTCTTTCTAGATGGGAGCTCTCAGTGGATAAAGTTCACATGAGCTTCAGACGTGGGCCAGGTGCCTTTGGGAGGTTGGTAGATGTAGGGACCCTGAGCTTCTCCTCTGGTTGTCTTGGCAAAGAACATACAAACTGGCTGAGGTACCTACCAGCCTCACAGACTTCTGGAAACAAACACTGACCTGCTTACACAATTTCTGAAAAATCCCACATCTGACAGAGAGCTGGGACAGCTGCCTCCCAGGTGGTCTTGCCAGGACAAACACTGAAGGGCCTCAGTGCCAGCAGAACCTAGCTGGCAAAGACTCACAGAGGCCGTGTGGCAGCCCATGGGGCCTGCTCTGGACAAACAGTGCAATGCTGACACATGTATCGAACCTGCAATCAATACATCATCTGTGACAACAAACCAGCTGGAAAAGGCATTGGCTCAGTGTTCTGTTTAAACTTATGACTTAAAGAAGAGTTTGATGGTTAGGTGACTTTAGTGAAAGAATTAAAATATCTGGGGGAAAATGAAACAGGCACAATAAAATTTAAAATGTGGCTTTCTCCTTTCCAAAACCCCATTTTCTACTGTTATCTCTCAAATAAAAATTAGGAACAATGGTGAATTGATGAGTTAGCTATGCTTCTTTTGAATTTTATATTCTAAAAGATTTTTTCCTTGTAGGCATTTCTAACAGGAAGCTTTCTGTATTTTGTATTGTGAAAATAATTGTGAAAAACATATATGAAACATACTGTACTGCTTTGGTCTTCCCTATTAAGTGAAATAAATGCTTATGAATCAAGATGGGTAAGAAAACATACAGGGACAACTGATGCTTTTTTTTATTGGATTTGTCTGAGTCTGTAACGGATAAAACCATCACAGCCCCACATGCCAAGTCATCTTTGTAGATGTTTCTGAGTTTCTCACAGCAAAGGCCATAAGAGGAACCAATGAGTTTTCTAGGTCCTAGGTTATTCCCAAGGACTATGGGGATAAGAATGAAGGGGGGATTGGGGAGAGTTTGTGAAAGGAAGGCAAAAAGGAACATTTCAGTTTCCCAACTCAATATAGCCTCTTTTGTAGATTCTCTTGAAACAAAGCAGCACTGAGGAGATATGTGATATAAGAAGAATATTATAGAAAACCCTTCTTGTCCAGAGTTTTTGGTCCAGAATTAGGTATTGATTGGTGCTCAGTAGTATCTGGAGTTCTGACTAGTAGTATCTCCTCTAGTCTTATTCTCAGGATCTTTTGGTATGGAACACATATCTCTGCTCCTTGCAATCTCACTCTCTACCCCAATTTCTTTTCCAGGATTTTTAAATTCTTCTTGTAGAGGTTGGTTTTAGCCTTGACTGAATGTAAATTATTGTTTTGCCTCTAGATTTGAAAAGTCTCCTGCTCAAAAATTTCGAGGGGCCCAGGGGGGTTAGGAAAGTTATTGTTGAAGGTTGACCTAAACCCAGGAGTGAGATGGGAGCAAGGAGACAAACAGAATGCCCCTGGATAGAGAGGGAGGTGGAGGAGCAGTGCTTTTCAAAAAGCCGAATCCAACAGCATTCTGATATGTATGTAGCACTTGCCAGTTTTCTGCAGTGTAGACATCATGTTGTAGCATCATTCCATGATTCCAGTTACCATTTGCTTAACACCCAACTCATTAGTTTTCAGAACCCTTAACCATTGCCTTTCTCGAAGCCATCTTCATAGGCTCAATACTCATGAGTTCAATGTTCAGAGAACCATTTTTAGAACTCAGAAGAATGCTAAGTCTAAGGTGTATTGAATGGGAAGACACAACTCAAGCTTATTCCTAGGTGCCATGGAAAGAGAGACTAGGTTCTCTGTCTGAGGTGATAAAGACATGCTATGACGTATAGGTATGTTACAGCTACATGGAACAAAATGATAAGAGAAATACTTCAAGGGAGAGTACTTGACACAGATAAAAACCACAAATATTTCTAAGCATCTACTGTACTACATAAGTTTAAGCACTGTACTTTTGTTGATTCACCCAATCCCAGTGTAACTATATGAATTTGGCATTATTGTTGTCTAAAACTTCTTAGTCACTGTTCTACTGCTGAGTCATTAAGACCAAATCAACTCTTTAAAACGTAGACATTGATTTGGGGGTTTGCTTGCGTTTCAGAGGCTTAGTCCATTATGATCATGGTGGGAAGCATAGAAGCACACAGGCAGATAAAGTGATGGAGAAGGAGCTGAGTTCTATATTCTGATCCACAGGCAGGAGGAAGAGAACCTACAGGAAGACTCGACCTGGTTTGAACTTTTGAAACCTCAAAGCCCACCCATAGTAACACACTTACTCCAACAAGACCACACCACCTAATCCTTTCAAACTGTTCCATTCCCTGGTGACAAAGAATTCAAATATATGAGCCCATGGGGGGCCATTCTTACTCAGACAACCACACCCACTCACAAGTAAAGGATTTATATTGAGGATTTGCAGAAAGGTATCTGGTTAGTAACTTATTTACTCCTTCATTTATTATTGCGACAAACATATTTGACAAGAAGTAACTTAAGAGAGCAAGTATTTATTTTGCCTCACAGTGTGAGGGGACAGGCCAGCATTAGGAGGAAAGCAGGCATTTGTGTGGTGGCAGGAGTGTTCGGCTGGGACCACACTGCCATGCATCTTGTTAACATAAGGAATACAAATCGGAAGGGATTGACGATAAAACCCAATGCCCTTTTCTCACAGTGTTCTACTCTCTCCCACAAGGCTACCTCTCCTAAATGTTCCACAGCCTTCTAAAACAGTGCCTTCAACTGGAGATCAAGTTCACAATCATTCTCCAACAGTCTTCTCCTGGTCCCTGCAGGCTCATTGACCATTTTATGATGCAAAATCCACTCATTCCAACTTAAAAAGTCTCCATAGATTATTAAAATAAAATAAAATAAAAATTGCCTCAGCACTACTGAAAAGTCCAAAGTACCTTCAGAGACTCAAGGCAATCATTATTAGGTAATGGTTAGAACTTGTAAAATAGAAAAAGAACTTCAGTACTTGCAAGCTCCAACAACACAGAATAAACATTGCCATTTCAAAGGGAAAGAATGAGAGGACAAGGAGGAAAGACTGTGCCAATGCAGGACTGAAATCCTGCAAAACAACAGAACCTGTCACTTTATGGCTGGCATTTGTGGCCAGTGACAGGTTCATCTGAGCTCTAATGACCTTTGACAGTCTTTTCTCTCCAGCTTGCTTCCTGAGTAAGTTGTAGCTTCTTTCTTGGGCCAGATTCACTTGGTGTTTACAGTTTTCCCTGGAAAATATGCAATGGTCCTGCCATTTCCAACATCCAGGGGTCCTTGCTGAAATTCGGGTTTTTACTATTCTGCCATACATTAGCTGGCCTCAGCAACTTCCTGAACTCGTGGTGCAAGTCTGTGACCCTGTAACTCTTGCATTTTGCAAGTCTGCAAAATCAGTTATGTGAACAACACTGCCAAGTTCTTCTGCCAATTCACTACATAGCATAACTCCCCTCTCCCATAGCTCTAGAGGTCATTGTGTACCTTGGTGGCTGAATGTGAAAGAACACTTTCCTAAGTGGTTGTTTCAAGCAAGGACCATTTCAGTGGCATTCTTGTCTCAGGCTCTCTCTCCTCTCAAATGAATTGATATTTTCTCCAGTTGGAATCTTTAGTGGGTGGGGTCTTGCTCTCAGGAACCTTTCTGATTTTTCCAATGCAGAAGAGCATTTTTCTCTTCAGTGGTACTTATGTCTTTGGGAATTACGGTTGTTGGCTCTGTACCTTAAACATTCTCATGGTCCTCTGCTTGCTGAACTGTACATTTTTTTTCTTACCTTTGTGCTCTTTCTCAATGTAGAGCTGACTAAGAGCAATGAGCAATCACAGTGCCACATCTTAGGTGTTACATTTCCTTGAAATTGCCTTTGCCAAACAAGTAAGTCCATTAATTTTTAACTCTGTGTCATTCAGAGTATTCGGATGTTGGCAGAATGCAGACAGACTCTTTGCTAGAATGTAATGTGGATATCCTCTAGCACAGTTCACCTCCCAATATTGCTACTTCCTGGGCCAAGCATATTCAAGCACAGGAGGCTATAGGGACCAAACTTATTCAAACCACTACAGTGGGAAGGTTTTATTTTGGCTCACAGTTTAAGAGCGTCAATCATCATGGAACATGTGGGTGTGCACAGCTGGGAGATATGTTGATAGGACAGGAAGCAGAGAATACAGAAAGTGGGATCAGGTTACAAAAACTCAGGGCTTACTTGGAGAGGCACCACCTTCTAAAGGTCCCACAACTTTCCAAACAAGTGTCACCAGCTAGAATTAAGTGCTCAAACACATGTGTTTCTGGTGCTGGGGGGTGGGGGGGGCAGGTAGGTGCTTTTCCCACGGAAACTACAAAGAATGCCTGAAAGGAGATTCCATCCTTGGAGGTGGCCATTCCTGGGATCTGAAGACCTGCTCAGGTTTGATGACTTAGCACTGGGTTTCTTAGGAGCCTCTGCTGACTGCTTCAGGTTATTGTGTATCTAATACACAGTCTAATAGAGAATAGAAGCCATGCACTAAAGGCCCGAGAAATGGCCCCTATGAGATTCAACTTCTAACTGGATTGTCTCTAACTGGAGAAATACTGAGGACCTTGGCTAAAAGGTAATTTTATTATTATTATTTTTTGTTACCAAAGTATAAAAAGCTCTGAAGATGGTTGTGCATATGAATTTCTATGTAAAGGGATTTTTAATTCCTCTTTCTCTCTCTCTCTCTCTCTCTCTTTTGCTTTTGTTCACATTCAGTTGTAACTTCTCCATGTTCTGTGTCTCCCAGCTACTTTGTATATGGCATAGTACAGTTGAGCCTAAATCTAGAAACATGTACCTGTTTCATGAGTTTGAATCAGTAAGGATTGGGAGATGTTAGCTTCAAGAGTTGTAGAAAGGACAATACTGTTAACATGACAATCTTGAAGAAAACATATGCATGAATATACCTCAAACAAACAACAAACCAGGTAGTAGGAAGAAAGCAAAAATAAAACTGTAAATCTAAAAGCAAAATATGCCAAGACACTGCACAGACATAGGCATGGTCTAAACACAAAGCTGTTATGTTTACCAGCATGAACCAAATGGTTTGTACAAAAGCACAGATCCCTGACCCCCTCTTCTAAAGATTTCTGTTTGAAGACTTCTTTGGAGAGAAGTTCCTTGAAGAAGATGTATAACAATCTGTCTTTGCTGGACATCTGTGTGGTGTGGACATGAGTGGGAGTAACACCTCCAGATACTTGCTTTCTGAGCATAAAAAGGGATCCAGTGGAGACGTGAGATGTCACATGCTGAGATTCAGCCAGACTGAGCTGCTGTTTTGCCTTAACATCTCTGCAAAATATGTTCAAAACTAAACACAGATGAGCAATTTACTAAAAGATAAAGAGGTGGGAACGTGTGGGTATGCACGTGGATTTCTATGCCAAGGATTTCCTTTTAACTCTGTTTTGGTTCTTGCTTGTGCTCAGCTGTAACTTCTCGATGTTCAGTTTCTCCCAGCTAATTTTTATACAGCATAGCATGGATGAGTACAACTCCAGAAATATTTACCTAATATTTTGACCAATAAAAATGAGCCTAGAAAAATTATGTGGGCCCAGGGCAGAAGACACGGATTGGTTTCTGACCGCAATTCAGACTCACCTGCCTTCCAATCGTATTGGTCTGACCACTTTCAAATAACTTTCTCTGCCTGCTTCAGCCTATATATCGTCTCCAAAATAGCATGAAAAAAGTTTTCTCATTGTATTTCAAAACGAAAAATGTTCCGTCTACATCTGGAAATAGTAAAATATGTGCTTTCCTACAGTATTTTTTTTAAAAACTAGGTATGGACAAGGTTCTGACCCTTATTATTAGAACTTAAATCCAGATGGGGTCTGGTAAGGTTCTAATCATTTGATGGTATTCTTTTGTGAAGACTTGTACATCTTTAGGGCAATTTCTACTTTAAAGAAGTTATCATTTGTGGGAGGTCCCTTATGAAGATTTTTAAATAGTTTGGAGAAAATCTCTCTGTCTTTGAAGATTTTTATAATTCAGTGCAAACATTTGCCAACGGAGATGGTCACATTTCCTAACTGTAAAACCTCCTCATCAAAATAAACCAAATCTCTTTTAATGTATTGGCTGTAACTAGGCTGAAGTTTTTTTTTTCCTCCCTTTCTTTCCTTTTTAATGTTGGAAACACTGAAATGAACATACTTGTGTTTGAGTGAGAGTAAGATTTGAAGTTGTTCAGGGCAACAACCAAAATAGCAAACTAAAGGATGCATGTGTTATACCATCGAGTGGAAGATTAAAATAACAACGATCAAAGGAAAGGGTATGTGGATGTGTGACATTTCATTCTTGCAACTTGCTGGGTCTTTATGGAAGCCTTATTGTTGGCACACACGTCTGAGGTTCAAAGGCAGATTCTATCAATAAAAGGCTTAGCGAGAGGCTAAAGTCAGTCTCATTTAAAAGGTAACAGATCTATTGATGAGTTAATAACTGCCAACAGCATCCCAATTTTTTTTCAGCTCACAGCTGACAGATTCCTTCTTTCTTCTATAAGTCTGAGATCTCTTGATGTCTCACAGTGTATATGAAGGCAGCCATCAGGCCAATTCAACCCTGGAGTACCATAGTCACCACACCCTAGGTTCTTTAGTAAAGGGATCCTCCTTACTTCTCTGCATTTGCATTATTCCAAGAGCATCTATCTGTCTCTGGTAACCTTCAATATCTTCCTTATGATTTAAAAATATTGGATATATCTATATCTATATCTATATCTATATCTATATCTATATCTATATCTATATCTATATCTATATCTATATCTATATCTATATCTATCTATCATCTATCTATCTATCTATCTATCTATCTATCTAATTTGCTGTAACAAAAATTTATGAAGTGCATGCATTCTTTTGGCTCACGGGTATGGAGACTTAGAAGTCTAGGGGGGTGGCACTGGTGTTTGGCAAGGGGTAGTAGAGTACTAGCTGCCGTGTGGTAGAGGGCATCACTGGGAGAACCCAAGCAACTTGTTGGTTGCCAGTGCATCTGGGAGTTTTATTATCAAAAAGCTATCAAATTCTAATCACCTCCCAAGCGTGTCAGCTTGAAATGCCATTAATCTATGCATTTGAGGGCTAATTTTCTAACACTGAACTTGAGAAACACAGTCAAACCAGAAAATGGCTCATTACAGGGATCTGGAGTCCATTTAGCATGCAGATAGGTTGATTAAAGACTTGTCTATGTGTCAGGTACAGCAGCTCCCACCACAGAGAAGACAATAGTTGTGTCCGTTCTAGATCATCCAACCAGCAAATGAGTGAATATCTCTAGTCTGTTGCTCTCACTCTTAATTGGTTGCAGCTGCAGCTGTGAAGAACAATCTGAGTAGGTGCAGAAACTCCTCTACCAGGAAGTGTGAAATCCCTCCATTTTCATTGAGGATAGAGGGTGTGGAGTTAGAATGGACAACAATTACCAGTAGGTGTTGGGAGGCAGAGATGAATGCAGCAGCCTTCCTTCCTTCCTTCCTTCCTTCCTTCCTTCCTTCCTTCCTTCCTTCCTTCCTTCCTTCCTTCCTTCAGGGACTCGTGTGTTCTGTACTCACAGAAATCTTTGTATCACCAACACCTTCTGTGGCCAGTGGTGACTTTGACCACTCCATGGATGCTGGAGGTCCCTTCTCCCCTGCTTTATTCTTGATACCTGAAATCGTCTGGTTGAATAACTTGTTGTAAGGCTTTGTCATAGGCTCTGCTTTGAAAGGAAACACTAAACTGTGACAACATAAAAGCTATTTTTTTCAGAAGAAAGAATATACACTGTGTGAAATAACAGCAAGACAATGAAGCTGGGGAGGGGGTGGTAGAGTAGAAGATGGCGGACTGCAGTTTAAGATGAGTGGTCAGGAGAGAGCCCATGCTCACAGTGGTATTTGAACTAAAAATGGAAAGAGGTTATTGACGTGCCTCTGGAATATATGAAAAGTCCTTGGGAAATAGCCAGGCAGTACAAAGTCTGTGAGGCAGGATCCTGCCAGGCTCTGGCTGGAGGAGTGAGATCTACAGGGAGGAGAGAAGGACAGCTAGGTTGCCACATGAAGCCTGGCCATTTCAGGGTCTGTGAGGTAGGAGTCAAGACTCAGGAGCACTCCCTATAGAGACTGGGCAAGGCAAGCTGAATTCCCTCTCAACTTTTCTGTTACAGGAAGCATACTGCACAATTATCACACCATTTTAAATAAAATTTATAATTGTATTCTTTTGTAAAAATATAATTTATAATTATTGTCATTAAAATTTGTGACGTGTTCAGATCAGCATTGTAGGGGAAAGGCTGATTTTAGAAACTTTATTCCTTGATACATAATGCTTTCCAAGTCTCTTGTTTGTGAGTTTAAGGAAAGCCACTAAATAGAAGAGCAGAGTCCCCTTGTTCTGAAAGCCACCTGTGCACTTCTGAGCATGGGCATCTGTGATGATGCTGGACAAAGATCTCCTGTGGAAGGAGATGGATATGCCCAGGTGTGTGCTGTTTTGGGAACATCAGATGATGATTTCCCACCTTTGCCTGCTTTCCATCTATAGAACACCAGAGCATGGGGGCGTTATGAAATTCTTTTTCCCATAAACTTACTGTTTTTAGTTAGAATTTGCACTTCATTGTATGTAGCAGTTTGAATTTGAATGCTTGGTCACCAGAAAATGGCTCTATTAGTTGTGGCCTTGTTGGAGGAAGTAGAGGTGGGCTTTGAGGTTTCAAATGTTAAAGCCAGCCTCAGTCTCTCTGTCTCTCTGTCTCTCTGTCTCTCTGTCTCTCTGTCTCTCTGTCTCTCTGTCTCTCTCTCTCTTCCTGGTGCCTGTCAATCCATACGTAAAACTCTCAGCTCCTTCTTCTTCAGCACTTTGCCTGTGTGCTGCCATGTTCTCTCTATGATTATGGACTAAACCTCTGAACCTGTATGCCAGCCCCAATTATATATTTTTCTTTATAAGAGTTTTTGTGATCATGGTGTCTCTCTCCACAGCAGAAGTAACCCTAACATTAACTTAAACGGTGCACAAATTCACTCACAGTTGGTTTACTGCTCCGATTATGACCTTGTAGTTGGCATTGTCTGATGGACCTTGTTAACCAAATGCAAAATCTAATGTTGATAATCTGGAAGTCTTCCTCTTCTTTCTTCCTAGATATCCATTGGTTTTTGCTAAATAAAGTGTGCCAAGGGTGCCAGGATCATCACCACCCCTTAAGGGTCCATTGTGGTGGGACAGCACATTGAAGTGTGTGTGTATTTTAATATAATTTCAGCTAATAAAGTGATTCTTACAAATTAACTATTTAAATATTCAGGTTTTACATCATTATTGGAAAGAGTTGCTTATGTATAGGACACCCAGGCTCTGAGGATTCTAAACATTTCTCAGTCACTTTAAAAAAAAAAAAAAACATTTTAAAGATTGTTTGCTTTTTTTTATTAGATACTTTCTTCATTTGCATTTCAAATGCTATCCACAAAGCCCCTATACCCCCCTTCCCCCTGTCCTGCTCCCCAAACCACCCACTCCTGCTCCCTGGCCCTGGCAGTCCCCTGTACTGGGACATATGATCTTTGCAATACCAAGGGCCTCTCCTCCCATTGATGGCCGACTAGGGATACATATGCATATGCAACTGCATATGCTGCATATGCAACTAGAGACACAGCTCTGGGGGGTACTGGTTAGTTCATATCATTGTTCTTCCTATAGGGTTGCAGAACCCTTTAGCCCCTGAGTACTTTATTTAGCTCCTTCATTAGGGGCCCTGTGTTCCATCCAATAGATGACTGTGAGCATCCACTTCTGTATTTACTAGGCATTGGTATAGACTCACAGGAGAGAGCTATGCCAGGGCCCTGTCAGTAAAATTTTTCTGGCATATGCAATAGTGTCTGGGTTTGGTGGTTATATATGGGATGGATCCCCGGGTGGGGCAGTCTCTGGATGGCCTTTCCTTCTGTCTTAGCTCTGAACTTTGTCTCTGTAACTCCTTCCATGGGTATTTTGTTCCCCATTCTAAGAAGGAACAAAGTATCCACACTTTTGTCTTCCTTCTTGAGTTTCACGTGTTTTGCAAATTGTATCTTGGATAGTTTAAGTTTCTGGGCTAATATCTACTTATCAGTGAGTGCATACCATGTGTGTTCTTTTGTGATTGGGTTACCTGTATTCTTAACAACTAAAGAGCTATAACAAAAGATAGGTGACTTTTCAAAGTAGGCGATACCTTCTAGTTTTCTTTCATCTGTTCATGTGTGTGTGTGTGTGTGTGTGTGTGTGTGTGTGTGTGCACATGGGCTTCTCTGCCACAACATAGTCATGGAAGTCAGAGAACAATGTTCAAGAGCCAGTTTTCTCCTTTTGCCATGTAGTTCCTAGAGATTTAACCCAGACGTTTGGTATCAAGCACCTTTATTCTCTGAGCCACCTCACTGGACCTTAGCACAACGTTATAAAAGGTATAATATTTTGAGTTGTTTGAGAATTTCCTACATGTATACAATGTACTTTGCTAATATGCACCCTTGTCCCTAACTCCTCCAGACAGTATAATATTTTTAAGACAATATCACTATTTGCAGATGATATGATAGTATATTTAAGTGACCCCCAAAATTCCACCAGAGATCTCCTAAACCTGATAAAAACTTCAGCAAAGTGGCTGGATATAAAATTAACTAAAACAAATCAGTAGCCTTCCTCTACTCAAAGAATAAACAGACTGAGAAAGAAATTAGAGAAACAACACCCTTCACAATAGTTGCAAATAATATAAAATACCTTAGTGCGAATCTAACTAAGCAAGTGAAAGATCTGTATGACAAGAACTTCAAGTCTCTGAAGAAAAAAGTCAAAGATCTCAGAAGATGGAAAGCTCCCCCATGCTCATGGATTGGTAGGGTTAATATAGTAAAAATGTCCATCTTGCTGAAAGCAATCTACAGATTCAATGCAACCCCCATCAAATTCCAAATCAATTCTTCATGGAGTTAGAAAGAGCAATTTCCAAATTCATCTGGAATAACAAAAATCCCAGGATAGCGAAAATTATTCCCAACAATAAAAGAACTTCTGTGGGAATCACCATTCTTGACCTCAAGCTGTACTACAGAGTAATCATGATAAAAATTTCATAGTATTGGTACAGTGACAGGCAGATAGATCAATAGAATAGAATTGAAGATCCAGAAATGAACCCACACACCTATGGTCACTTGATCTTTGACAAAGGAGCTAAAAAGATCCAGTGGAAAAAAACAGCATTGTCAACAAATGCTGCTGGTTCAACTGGTAGTTAGCATGTAGAAGAATGCAAATCGATCCATTCTTATCTCCTTGTACAAAGCTCAAGTCCAACTGGATCAAGGATCTCCACATAAAACCAGATACACTGAAACTAATAGAAAAGAAAGTGGGGAAGAGCCTTGAGCACATGGGCACAGGGGAAATTTTCCTGAACAGAACATCAATAGCTTATGCTCTAAGATCAAGAATTGACAAATGGAACCTCATAAAATTGCAAAGCTTCTGTAAAGCAAAGAACACTGTAGGACAAAAAGGCAACCAATAGATTGGTAAAACATCTTTACCAATCCTACATCTTATAAAGGGCTAATATCCAATATATGCAAAGAACTCAAGAAGTTAGACTCCAGAGAAACAAATAACCCTATTAAAGAAATGTTCAACATCCTTAATCATCAGGGAAATGCAAATTTATATAATCCTGAGATTCCACCTCACATCAGTCAGAATGACTAAGATCAAAAACTCAGGTGATAGCAGATGCTGGTGAAGATGTCGAGAAAGAGGAACACTCCTCCACTACTGGTTGGATTGCAAGCTGGTACAACCACTCTGGAAATCTGTTTGGCAGTTCCTCAGAAAATTGGACATAGTACTACCTGAGGACCCAGCTATACCACTCCTGGGCACATACCCAGAAGATGCTCCAATGTGTAATAAGGACACATGCTCCACTATGTTCATAGCAGCCTTATTTATAATAGCCAGAAGCTGGAAATAACCCAGATGTCCCTCAACAGAGGAATGGATACAGAAAATGTGGTACATTTACACAATTGAGTACTACTCAGCTATTAAAAACAATGAATTTATGAAAATTTTAGGTAATTGATAGGACTATAGAAAAATCATCCCGAGTGAGGTAACCCAATCACAAAATAACACACATGGTATGCACTCACTGATAAGTAGATATTAGCCCAGAATCTCAGAATATCCAAGATACAATTCACAGACTACATGAAACTCAAGAAGAAGGAAGACCAAAGTCCTTCTGTCCTTCTTAGAAGGAGGATCAAAATACCCATAGGAGGAGATATAGAGACAAAGTGTGGAGCAGAGGCTGGAGGAAAGGCCATCCAGAGACTGCCCCACCTGGGGATCCGTCCCATATACAGTTACCAAACCCAGACACTATTGCGGATGCCAACAAGATTTTTCTGACAGGAGCCTGATATAGCTCTCTCCTGAGAGGATCTGCCAGGACCTGACAAATACAGAAGTGGATGCTCATAGCCAACCAATGGACTGAGCACAGGGTCCCCAATGAAGGAGCTAAAGAAATGACCAAAGGAGCTGAAGGGGTTTGCAGCTTCATAGGAGGAACAACAATATGAACTAACCAGCACTCCCAGAGCTCCCAGGGACTAAACCATCAACTAAAGAGTACACATGGCTCCAGATGCATATGTAGCAGAGGATGGCCTAGTCGGATATCAATGAGAGGAGTCATTGATGGTCCTTGGTCCGGTGAAGGATAGATGCCCCAGTGTAGGGGAATGCCAGGCCAGGGAAGTGGTTGTGGGTGGATTGGTGAGCAGGGGGAGGGGAGATGGGATAGGGATTATTCAGAGTGTAAACGAGTAAAGGGGATAATATTTGAAGTGTAAATAAAGAAAATATCTAATAAAAAAAAGACATCGTGGTGTTGCATGAGCTACTAGCCCTCCATCTGGGTAAACTATAGTATGGCTCTGCAGTGTTCCATAGCAAGAATGTACCACATTTGTTTGTTCATTTATAAGTAGACCGATGTCTGTGTCAGTTCCTCTTTTTGGCTATTACCTATTATGCAGCAAATACTTGTGTGTGAATCTTGGTATTAAAATGTGCTTCCACTTCTCTTGCAAATGTATCTAGGACTGAAGTTGCTGGGACATGTGGCAAGCCCACATTTAATAGCTGGAGAAACCGCCAGCCTCACATTGGTACCCACTTAAGTTTTCACTGTATACTGACACTAACTCCTTTCTGGGTGATCTTCATCCATCTTCTTTGAAGAACAGTACATTGAAATTCTTTGTCTAGGTTATTCTTATTTTAATTGATGACTTGTAAGGATTTGGAATTATATGTGCACAAGGCTTTCAACAGAGATACACTTTATAAATGCTTTCTCCCATTTTGTGGTTATATTTTCATGACTGTGGCACCACATCTTAACACAAACATTTTGAATTTCAATGTACTACTATCTATTGATTGGATTGTATTTTGGAGTCATAACTAAGAAGCTACTGCCAGCAATGATACCATGAATATTTACAGCAGAGACTTCCATAAGCATTTTGTATACTGAGCTTTATTAATTATTACTTGAGTTTTGTACATCATATGAAATAAGGGTTCATATTTATTCCTTAGCATTTGGACCTCCAGTTATCCCAGAATTATTTGTTGAAGGATGATTCTTCCCTTTTGGAATTGTATTGACTCCATCATTGATAATTAAATAACCAGTCCCTGGAATTTCAGTTCTGTTCCATTGATCTCTACATACCTGTAAATGCCAGAGTCACATTATTTGATTATTATAGACTTTATTTTGAAATCAGAAAATGCCAGCCCTCTAGCTTTTCTCATTATTTAAAGGACACACCAACTGTTCTCAGATTTTTCCCATGAGATTTCAAATCAGAGCCTTCAATTCTGAGTAAAGGGTAGGTAGAATTTTCACAGGCATTGCACTGAGTCAGTAGAGTAATTGGGGGAATATTATGATTCTAGCGATGTTAAGCTTATCAGTCTGTTAGTATAATGATGCCTTCTCTCTGCTCATGTTTTCTGTTTCAATGTTACTTTATGCTTTCAGTATATATTTCTTGTATGGATTAATTTACTTTAAAATATTTTAAAAATAATTACTGTAGTATTGTATGGTATTATTGTCTTCATTTTGTTTCCTGATTGTTCATTGGCAGTGTATAGAAATTTAACTAATTTTTATGTAGTCATCTTGTAGCTTGCAAATTTCTTGAAATTATTAGCTAGCAAGTGGGTTTTTATGGATCTTTCATGTTTTGTTCTGTATATTGTAATATATAATTTGCAAGATGATTTTAATTATTTTTTAAAAGAATTAATCTGATTAGGTTGAACAGAATATGATGATGGGTGGAAGTTGTGAGAGTGAGTATATTCGCCCTGTTTTTCATCTTAGGGGAAAGCTTTCATCATTAAATATTGTACTAGAGGAGATGGGTGGGGCTGGACAGGAAAGAGGGCACAATTGAGAATGCTTGAGTCTCACTTGGAAGGGGGAATGGAATGGTCATGGAAGGCAGATGGAGGGAGGGACCTAGGAGGGATAGGGAATCAGGACGGTACTCACAGATTTCAGGGTCAGATGTGGGGAGGGGTGGGGGATGGCCAGATGACCAAGAGAATGAATGGAAATCTGCAACTGATGGGGTGGGGAGGTATGGTATCTCCAGGAATAGATGGAGACCTGGGAATAGAAGGCACCCAAGAATGAGTTGGGTGTCATTAGTTGTGACTCACAGCATTGGGGATATGGAGCCGGGAGGCTGCCTCCTGTGGCCAGACTTTCCACCCAAAACTTACACTGTCTACAACAAATGCAGGGATTGGGGATGGAGTAGAGATTGAAAGAATGACCAACCAATAACTGGACCAATCTGAGACCCATCTCATGGGCCAGCACCAATCCCTAACACTATTAATTATCCTTGCAGACAGAAATCTAGCATGGCTGTGCTCTGAGAGGCTCCACCTACCAATCAACTCAGACAGACATAGACACCCACAGCCAAACAGTGGACAGAGCTTGGGGACTCTTGTGGAAGAATAGGAGGAAAGATCGCAGCCACTAAAGAGAACTCCATAGCAAGACCAATATAATCAACTAACCTGGACCTTTGGGTCTCTCAGAGAGTGAACCACCAACCAAACATACACAGACTGGATCTAGACCTCCCCACACTTATGTAGCAGATGTGCAGGTTGGTCTTCATGTGGGTCCCGAACAAATGGAGAAGTGGCTATCCCCAAAACTGTTGTTTGTCCCTGAGATATGTTTTCCTAGCTGAGTTTCCTTGTCTGACTTCAGTGGGAGAGGATGAGCCTAGCCTCAAGGAAACTTGATGTGCCAGGGTGGGAGAGGGGGAGACACCTGCTCAGAGAAGGGGATGGGGGATGGGGGATGAGGGATGGGGGAGGGAGAGTGGAAGGGGTGCTAGGGAGGGGGGCAATGAGCAGGTTGTAAAGTGAATAAGTACCATCATCATAATGATAATAATAAAATCATTAAACATATTGCATTCACTGAGTTTTGGAGATGCTATTGGATAGTAGGAATTTCCTCTCATTTCTAACTTCTATATCAAATGTTTGATTTCTGCCAGTGTTTTGCTTTGATTCAGATAATCAGGATGGCCACCTTCCTTTTTTTTTCTATTAAAATGGTGTGCTATATCAATTGCATTTTGTATATTAAACTAATATTACATTTATGGAATACGTACAGCATGGTCATGGTGAATGATTACTGTTTTGAGCTTGATAGGACCTTGAGTAACTATTTGTACATACATTTTCAAGCAACATTTTGTCTATAGATTTTTTATGATGTCGGTCTATGATTTTGATATTAGTACTTTCATAGCAATTACTTTCTTTTACATACTTTGTTTGTTTGATATACTTTGGAATTATTTATAAAAACCTTTTGAAGTATTAATAATAAATAAATATTTATAAAAGAACTTCACATACTTTCTTTCACATACTTTGGAATTATCTATAAAAGACCAGTGTTTATTTTTCATGTATTTGCTAGAACTTGCCATGGAACCCATCTAATCTTGGACAACTCAATAACTTTAAACATTTCAAAAAAATTTAAATCATTATTTTTTAAGAATTTCATAGGTGAGTACTATATTAATATCATTTTCAACCTTACTCCCCCTTTCAAGTTTTTCTATCCCTCCCCACTACCTCTCAACTTCATGACCTATTCTTTAAGTTTTATTGTTAAATATATGTCTAGTCACACATATGTACAGATAAATGCCACCTATTGAGTCCATATGTGCATGCGTTTAGGGGATGACCACTTGGGATTGATAACCTATCAGGATATACATCCTTGAAGAGATTTAATCTCTCTCTCTTAGCAGCTCTTCATCTAGCATTGGGACCTTGGAAGATTTCTCCCTTCCCTGTTGTGATGTCACTGTGTATGTCTTGTTTAGGTGGCTATATTTTTGGTATTATGTTAGTTGCTTTATAGTGCTTCTCAAGTCTCCCATTTTCTTTGGTCTTGTTGTTTATACCCATTATTGATAAAGCAGTCTTGGAACCTCCACCTAATAATGTTAAATTGTCTTCATTTCTGATTCTGTCATTTTGCTTCATGTTTGACTACTCTGTTGCTAGGTGCATGGATGTTATAATCTATCTATCTTCTTGATAGAGTAATACTTTTATCTTTCTAAAAACCAATTCTTTGTTCCTAATACGTTTTGTCATAGGTTCTATATTACCTGTTAGCATAGACACAAGCTTTCTTTGGATTGCTGTTTACATGGAATGTCTTTCTCTGTCCTTTGACTTTCACTCCGTTTTGTTGTTGAATCTAAATGAATTGATTATAGATTCCTATCTCTTATTCATTGGAGTTCTTTGTCCATTTACATTTATATAAATTATATAACACATCTATTAATAATAGAGGATTCAGTTCTTTCATTTTTCTTTCTTTTCATATGTTTTATATCTTTAATTCATGTAGAGTCTAATTTCACACAAAAGGAGTGTTTTAAGAGTTCTCAGAGAGGGTAACTTTGTCAGCTTTCTTATTTATGTAAGCTTTGTTATACATTAAATAAATGTATTACAATATCATAACTATTATAGTCTTCTCAATAATTATAGCAAAATACTATACTTATAATTTATAATATATTTTATACTTAGTATCAATACATTATAATTTGTACTATAATATTGTAGCATATTATAATAACTAATTATTATACTATTATCAGTACACAAAATTTCAAATTATACCTTTCTTAGAATTCTGTTTTCTAAATAATATCAATATGATTCCTCTTAACACACATACCTGAATTTGTATCACATATGTATATCAGTACAAGCATATACAAATTTAAATTTTCACCTCAGTGATTTTGTATCAAGTATTTCTCTTCGTAAGTAAATACCATGTTGTGTGCACTCTGACCCTGTTATCCTACTGTGTGGACTTTTGGCTTAGTGTTAGTTTATCCAGTTCAGATTTGACTCTGGGAAACATTAATACTCTTAGTATTTACCCCATTTATGTTTTTTTTAATTTGTTCCATTTTAAAAAATTCTTTTCCTAGGCAAATGGATGGACCTGGAGGGCATCATCCTGAGCGAGGTAACCCAATCACAAAGGAACTCACACAATATGTACTCACTGATAAGTGGATATTAGCCCAGAAACTTACAATACCAAAGATATAAGATACAATTTGCGAAACACATGAAACTCAAGAAGAATGAAGACCAAAGTGTGGACACTTTGCCCCTTCTTACAATTGGGAAAAAAACACCCATGGAAGGAGTTACAGAGACAAAGTTTGGAGCTGTGATGAAAGGATGGACCATCTAGAGACTGCCGTATCAGGGGATCCATCCCATAATCAGCTTCCAAACGCTGACACCATTGCATACACTAGCAAGATTTTGCTGAAAGGACCCAGATATAGCTGTCTCTTGTGAGACTAGGCGGGGGCCTAGCAAACACAGAAGTGGATGCTCACAGTCAGCTATTGGATGGATCACAGGGCCCCCAATGGAGGAGCTAGAGAAAGTACCCAAGGAGCTAAAGGGATCTGCAACCCTATAGGTGGAACAACAATATGAACTAACCAGTACCCCGGAGCTCTTGACTCTAGTTGCATATGTATCAAAAGATGGCCTAGTCCGCCATCACTGGAAAGAGAGGCCCATTGGACTTGCAAACTTTATATGCCCCAGTACAGGGGAATGCCAGGGCCAAAAAGTGGGAGTGGGGTGGGGGTAAGGGAGTGGAGAGGTATGGGGGACTTTTGGGATAGCATTGGAAATGTAAATGAGGAAAATACCTAATAAAGTATATTAAAAATTCTTTAATCTTTTTTTTAACAGTCCAGTCTTTTTGCCCCTCCCGGACTATGCTCTGATTGTTCCACATCCCATACCTCCTCCTCCCTGCCCCCTGTCTCCAACAGGATGTCCCCAACTCCTGAACCCCCATTTAGACTTCATTTTTGTTAGCTGGCATCTGAAGTTTCTGATTTGGTAACAAATATGTTCTCCCTTTTCTGTAATGTTTTCTGTTTTTCATTGTATGTTCACTTGCATAATCTGACTTTGCATTCCAGCTTGACAAATATTTCTAACTATATCTGTTTTCATGCATTTTAAACACTGTGGTAAAATATGCATGATAGAATAGTCTCTAAGAATGGTCCTCAGTTATTTAAGTCTATAATCTAGTGGCATTAAGTAAAATCACAATATTCTGAAGCCATTACCATTAATCTCAGTGGTTTTCTTCATCCCAAGAGGACCTGCATACCTACGATGCAGTACATCTCATTGTGTCCTCCCTACCCCATCTCCTGGTAATATCTTTTCATCTTTATGGCTATGAATTTGTGTATTTCAGATACTAACATGAACAGAATTCTCTAGTGTCTGTCTCTTTGTGTCTGCATTATCCCACTTGGCATCACATTTTAGAACTTAGCCATTTTCAGTATGTGTCTGAATGTTGTTTACTTTTTCGTTTGAATAACATTACAATGTAGTATCATATCATCTTTCGTTTATTATGTGCTGATGGGCACTTGAGCCCATAACATCAATATGGATACTGGTATTTCTTTAAGTCCTCACTTTCTTTAGGGACCATGCTTAGAAGCAGAGTCTCTGTATCGGATGGGAATTGCATCTTTGCTTTTTGTGTGTGAGGCCCTCACTGTTTCCTATAGTGACTGCACTACTTTATACTTCCATCAGCAGTGCACAAGACTTCTGATTTCTGCACACTTTCATCAATGCTTGCTCTTTTCTGAGTCTTCACTTTGTAAATGTTAATGAAAATCACAGGGAAACTCTGTGGGCCTGATTGACTCTTCCTTAATGGCTAGTGGTGTTGATCCTCTTTCCATACACTTCCTGGACAGATGTCCACCTGCTTTAGTAAAACACTGATGTATATCTTTGCCTGCCTTTACTCTTGGGTTATTTGTCTTTCTTTTGCCATGCTGCAGTTCTTCGTGTTTCCTCAATACTAATGCCATAGCAGAGCTGTGATTTGCAAATGCATTATTCCATCCTCTGGGTTGCCTTTTCTACTTATTCAATAGTGCATTTTGATGCACAGAAGTTTTACATTTTTATATAGTCAAATTTATGCATTTTATAGTTTGTGTTTTTTGGTATCATACCTAATAAATCGTATGTCTGAAACTTTTCATTTTCTTCAAGGAGTTTGGTAGTTCCAGCCCTTATATTTAAGACTATAATCCAGTTTGAATTAATGTCCAAACAATGTGTTGGGTAAACATACAACTCCCTCCTCTTTTATTCAGAACAAATAATTTTCTCAGCTCTGTTTGTTGAAAAGATTGTTCATTGCCCATTGAATGCTCTTGGCTCCCTTGTCCAAAAGAAATGTCATATTGTGGGAATTTATTCCTGGGTTCCCAATTTTTCCATAGCCCCATATGTCTTCTCTTACAATGTCACCACAGTGTTTTGATTATTACAGATGGGAGATAAATATTGAAATGAAGAAATGTGAGTCCTCAAACCATGTCTTTTTTTTTTTTTTTTTTTTTTTTTTTTTTGGTCTTAAGGTTGTTTTGGCTATTTGTGCTCTCTTGAGACTTCATATGGATTTTAGGATGAACTATTCTTTTCCTTCAAAAAATACTATTCTTTTTTTATAATTAAAATTAAATGTAAATTTCTGAGTCCTATGAATTATTTTTATTTTCATAATCTTAAACTTCCTAGACCACAGACTAGGCATTGCTCTATTTACTTATGCCTTAAATAATGAGTAATATAACTAATAATATGATTTGTTTTATCAAGGTTTGCAGTTTTCAGTGTAGTCTTCCACTTCATTAATTCCTAAAGTTTTATTATTTAAAATTTTTTTCTTAATTTCCCTTTTTCCTGGTGAACACATACAGAGAAATGGAGCTGTGTGTGCAAATTTTGCATCCAATTACCTTGTTGAATATGTTTATTGGCTTTTAGACTTTTATATGTGAATATTTAAAGATTTTTCTATATGTAAAATCATAACATCTTTCCATAGATATAATATTACATCTCTCTTATTTGAAAGGCTTTTATTTCATATTCTTGTCTATTTGCTCTAACTAGGATTTTTGTTCCTGGATTGAAAAAGGCATAAAACTCTGAGTTTTTTGGTCTTTTGTTTGTTTGTTTGTTTTTTAGACTTTAGTGGGATGTTTTAACCTTCTTTATTTAGTAAAGATGATGTAGTTATGAAGTTTTTACAATGCATGTTCTTAGGCTGGGTGTGGTGGCACATGTCTTTAATATCAGCACTCGAGGCAGAGGCAGAGGCAGAGGCAGAGGCAGAGGCAGAGGCAGAGGCAGAGAGGCAGAGGCAGAGGCAGAGGCAGAGGCAGAGGCGCAGAGGCAGAGGCAGAGGCAGAGGCAGAGGCAGAGGCAGAGGCAGAGGCAGAGGCAGAGGCAGAGGCAGAGGCAGAGGCAGAGGCAGAGGCAGAGGCAGAGGCAGAGGCAGAGGCAGAGGCAGAGGCAGAGGCAGAGGCAGAGGCAGAGGCAGAGGCAGAGGCAGAGGCAGAGGCAGAGGCAGAGGCAGAGGCAGAGGCAGAGGCAGAGGCAGAGGCAGAGGCAGAGGCAGAGGCAGAGGCAGAGGCAGGGGGATCTCTGAGTTCCTGGCCCACCTGGTCTACAGAGGAAATTCAATGACAGCCTAGGTTATACAGAGAAACTCTGTCTCACAAAACCAAAACCAAAATGTACATAGCCTTTGTCATGTTGAGAAATTTTATATAAAAACGTGAATGCCAAATGCCTTTTCTGCATCAGCAAAATGGTCATGAGCATTTTTCTTTCTTTTTCTTAATGCAGTGTGCGTATTACCCATGGTCTATAATCTTCCTAAAGTGGTTCTCAGCTTGGTTTACTAGCATTTTTGTCAAGGACTTTGGCATCAGCGCTATATGGAGTATTTATGTGCAGTTTTCCTTTTTAGGCTTTATTAGGCTTTCCAATCCAGGTGATGCTGATTTCTTTTCTCAGGAAGACTAGGATCAGCTGGTCTTTGAATGTGCTGTTGCTTTTATTCAGGAAGCTGTTCGGTTCTGGGCTTCTCCTTGTGGTTTCTTTTCTTTTCTCTTTTCTCTTTTTTCTTTTTCTTTTTTTTCTCTTTCTTTTTCTTTTTTCTTTTTTGAGTTTACATCTGCTTCCTTTAATTCCCATCTGTTCTTTCTTTTTTTTTCAATTTTTTTATTAGCTATTTTCTTCCTTTACATTTCAAATGCTATCCTGAAAGTCCCCTATATCCTCCCCCCACCCTTCTCCCCTACCCACCCACTGCCACTTCTTGGCCCTGGCCTTCACATGTACTGGGACATATAAAGTTTGCAAGACCAAGGGACCGCTCTTCTCAATGATGGCCAACAAGGCCATCTTCTGATACATATGCGGCTAGAGACACGAGCTCTGGGGGTACTGATTAGTTCATATTGTTGTTCCTCCTATAGGTTGCAGACCCCTTCAGCATCCTTGGGTACTTTTTCTAGCTCCTCCATTGGGGGCCCTGTGTTCCATTCAATAGATGACTGTGAGCATCCACTTCTATATTTGCCAGGCACTGGCATAGTCTCACAAGAGACTGCTACTTCAGGGTCCTTTCAGCAAAATCTTGCTGGCATATGAAATAGTGTCTGGGTTTGGTGGCTGATTACGGGATGGATACCTGGGTGGGGCAGTCTCTAGATGGTCCATCCTTTTGTCTCAGCTCCAAACTTTGTCTCTGTAACTCCTTCCATAGGTATTTTGTTCCCCAGATGTCCCTCAACTGAAGAATGGATACAGAAAATGTGGTACATTTATACAATGGAGTACTACACAGCTATTAAAAATGAATTTATGAAATTCTTAGGCAAATGGATGGATCTGGAGGGTATCATCCTGAGTGAGGTAACCCAATCACAAAAGAACTCACATGATATGCACTCACTGATAAGTGGATATTAGCCCAGAAACTTAGAATACCCAAGATATAATTTGCAAAACACACAAAACTCAAGAAGAAGGAAGACCAAAGTATCTAAGGATACTTTGTCCCTCCTTAGAATGGGGAATTAGAATGTGGTTGCTTTTCTGATGACTGGATTCCATGTCTTCAACAGCAACACACCTGCTCAGTGTTTCTGTTTCTTCTCACATGAGTTTTGCTTTGGCCTGCCATTTTGATCTAATCAAGGTCCATGAGTGGAAATCACTTTTTCATTTTCCCTTTACACATGTAGGATAGGACCCTTCAAATCACTGCCTGTCAGTCAAATTCTCCCCTACATGCTTTCATAACTAAAGGTTGGTAAGACACTGAAGCTTATCTGTACAAGCCAACCATATAGTAATGGAAGAACTGAGTGTGTCATGAACCGCGTGAACCCACCCCCCCTGCCCTCAATGCCTCAAGTATTTAACTTATTTTTAAAGAGAGCATTTTGTGACTTCTAGATTAGAAATCTTTACATATGATTTTTTTCCCCCAAGGCAGATCAGTATTCAAATATATGGTGACAGTCTTGGGAAGAGAAGTGTTACACTATGAAACAGTTGCAGATTTTCGTTTATCTAACTTTTCTGCCATACTTTATGGAGTTCATACAGGCATGGTGTATAGGGAGGCAAGGGCTGTAGGTTTATTTCCAAGACTAGACAACATGTTCCTTCACTTTAAAGGGACATGTAATTCAGTTCAAGGGGAGAAGCTCAGTTAATGAAAACAGTGCAGAGAGCCGCCACTTAGATAAAACTATTTGATGTGTCACTGTCTCAACATATCATGACCATTCTGAAAAAGAAGACGCCCCTCAGCCTGACAATTCAGGAAAGTTGGATGGTACATTAAAAACCAAACACCCTTCCTTTTCATTCTTAAACAATATCTAAAGGACTCACTTAGATATTACACTCTAGGGCTAAGAGGAATCCTTTAGTTAGCCTGTTTTTATTCATTTTTTTTTATCCATAAAGAAGAGTCATTTTTTGATGGTTAAGTAAATAACCTTTACAAACCCAACACACATTTTCCACTTTCCCTTTTCTATTCGGCTTGAATGTCTGACTCTCCAGGCCCTGCAGCTGTAATGGTTGGACAGTCCAAATATAGAGAAGTAACTGGTAGCCAGGAGCAGCGGGGCTCAGGTTCCACAATGACATGGTGATGGCTTCATGGACGCAGTAATGGACTCCTGGGTGAAGGTCGGGGAGGAATTAGCTGCATAAACAGGCTGCTGAATCGGCTTCTTTTTCTGTAATACAAAGAGTGTGAAGAGGCCTTTTTAATGTTCAGAGTGGCGTCTTTTGGCTAGCATCCCTGAACATAGCATGGAGCGTTGTCAACTGTAATATAAAATGTCCTAGAAAGCTTGCAATTTATGAGTTTAATGACACACCTGAGGATTACAGGGGTTTTTCCATCCACTCGCAATGGCCAATGACTGATTTAGCAGAGAGGAAGCAAGATGACTATTCCTGATTTCTTCCGAACATGTTTCCCATCTTGCTGACTTCTGAGAGCTGGGGCAGCAGGTGGAGGATTTGTATGTTGTTTTGGCCATATTTTAGAATCACACACAGAGGACTGAGAGGAAGCATGGTTCTTAACAAGATATAAATACTTCATTATCTGCAAATGGGATTATTGTACAGATCTAGCACATTATTCATTGCTCATCTGTGTTTTAGTTCAAGAACTTAAAAAAGTGAGGGTACAAGAGCTTCGTAGTGTGATTCCTGTCTGTTAGCTCCGTTGACCTGAGGACCAAGGACTACGGGGCAGCTGCTTAGATGACCAAGTTAAAGATTGAATTCATCTCTAAAATTACAACATTAGTGCATATTGATTATGAAATGTAATTTATAAGTTAATGGATATCCACTAAACATATTAATGTATCACACATCAATCATATTTACCTCCCCTTTCTCCTGATTTACATAATAATCCTTAATTTTTTTGATAATTTTTAAAAAAAGTTCTATAAATGATAAAAATAGGCCTACTTATCTTGAAGCAGTTTTAAAAGATTTTACTAATACACGTATTAGGTATGTATTTAGCACTTGGTTATGCTGTCTCATTTAGGAGAAAGAAGCCACCTCTACACAATAAGCTCACAAGAATAAAACTGACTTACATGTCACATGATAGTCGAGGGTGAACAAATACCCTGACTGTAGCGCTCACATTGCAAACTGTGTGATCCTAATGAAGTTAAAGTCATCTCTTCAAGATATCCAGATAGTACTGGGCCGTATTTTCTTAATTTAACTCTCCTCCAGGTGCACATTCACTTATTTATCTAGTAGGTTATATGCAAAATCCATGGATGACATAGGAATATGTCTGTGTATAAGGTGAGATACTTCACCAGTAACTATAGCAGAAGCTCAGAGACTGTAGCAAGAGGAGTGCCCTTATTTCTTCCCTTCATTCTGGTTACATCTTCACAGACCCTCAGGACCTATAATAATGTATATCACTGGATCTTCCATGTGAATTTTTCTGTGACAATTATTGAGAGGATACAAAGAACACAATGTACAATTTACAACTCTATAACATATACTTTTTTTGCCTATGAGATTTTCTGTCTATGCTGGTTGGTCTTTGTGTCAACTTGACACAAATCAAGACATATTTGGGGAAAGAAGATTTTAATTTGGAAAATGACTCTTAGATAGGCTGGCCTGTAGACAGGTCTGTGGAGTATTTTCTTGGTTGATGATGTGGGAACTCCCAGATGATGTTGGCGGTTGCAGTCCTGGAAAGGTGGTCTAAGGTTCGTTAGAATTCAGGCTGAGCATACTATGGGAAGCAAGCCAGTGGGCAGACTTTCTCTGAGGTCTCTGCTTCCATCCCTGAGCCAACTTCACCTCATAACTGACTACAACTGTAAGCTAAAAGAGATCTTTTCCTTCCTGTGTTGTTTTTGTTCATAGTGTTTTATCACACCAATAAAAACCCAACTCAGGCAGTAGGTATCAGAACAAAATGTATCTTCTGTGGCTTGTATGCATGTGTCCTTCCAAATTTCACATACCAGATCATAACACCCTAGGTGAGGGTGCTCAGAGACTTTTGGGAGCTAACTGGGCCAGGGTGACTTCTCCGTAATGAATGAGATTCATGCTCTTATAAGAGGCTACTGAACACTGCTTCACTTCTGTTTCTCCTGCTGCATGAGTGCAATGCCTTTGTCCCTTTTGTCCTTTGCACCATGGAAAACACAACAAGGAGGTAGCATCCTGGAAACAGAGAGAAGCCCTCAACAGACACTCAACCTGCTGTCACCTCGATGCTGGCCTTCCAGCCACCAAAACTCTGAGTAATGTATCTACTCCTTATAAAATGAGCACCAAATAGTGTTGAGGAAGTTCAAGGACTTGGAAACACCTACTACGTTTCTGTGTGCTAACCTCACACAATGTTTAGGGAGTTTATAAGAAACACCATTTTCAAAGGATCAACATTGCTTCAGAGTTCCTCTTCAGCAGACCCTGGTGCTGTCTCTAGACTGATAGAAAACTGTCAAGAGAATTTTGCCATTCAGATGAAGTGGGGCAAGAGCTACAGCAGACAGGAAAAGAACCCCATTTCTTTAAAAGAAAAACCCATTTATTTATTTATTTATTTAAATGTGTGTATGTTGTACATGTGTGTGCATGTGTGTGTGTATGTGTGTGTACGTGCATGTTTGTGTGTGCAAGTGGCTTTCCCCATGTATGCACGTGGAGAACTGACATCAATGTCAGGAGTCTTCCACAAATGTTCTCCACCTTAGTCACTGAAACAAAGTCCCTGAGTTGAACTCAGAGCCTGACAATCAACTAAACAGCTTGCAGTGGGGATCCTCTGTTTCTGTCTCCTAAGTATGGGAATTATAGATTGGCTGGCAATGCCAACAGGTATTTTTGTGGGTTCCTGGCATCTTAATTTAGCTGTTCAAGCTTAAACAGCAAGAGCTTTAGCTGAGCAATTTCCCTAGAACTACCAACAACACCACACCCCCCTCCTCTTAATTTTATTAAAGAACGACTTGGAGTGTTTGAGTTCAAGCTGAGAATGTTCCTTGGTTCTATTCTCATGATGGCAAGAATTCAAATTCTCTTCCTTGGCCTCCTTGTCTTTGTAAATAAAATTTTCCTCAATATTTTTATTGGCCACAACTTAATTAACTTTCTTTTGGTGTGTGTGTGTGTGTACAAATGCATGTCGTCTGTCTGTCTGTCTGTCTGTCTGTCTTTATGCTCTGCCATATGTCATTTCTCAGAATAGAAAGCATTTCTATCTTAGGTAATAAATAACAAATTTTCAAGACCTAAACTGGAAACGCCACCTCTGACTTATCCATCGTTTCTGGCTCATGCTTCTATAAAACACAAAGCACATACTTTCTGACCACAATTGAAACCATTTTCAAATAGTGTTTTTGCAGGAATCAATGTGTATAAGACTTCTGCAAACCATTTGTTGAGACAGCCATGAAAATCTTCGCTGTTCTGTGTTGGTTTTTTCTTTATTCCTTCCTTCTTCTCAAGGATCACTTTAAGGTTAATGTCACAATAAAGTGGGGGAAATTTACTGTTTGATAAATGAAAAAATAGCTAAAGTACAACCCACACCATGTGATCTGAGGGAGAAGGAACCTTGATAAAAGTCTGACATTTCTCTGAGATGACCCCCAGAGCAGACTCTCAAACTACCTACCCAGACCCTTCTCTTAGAGTAGGACTTTCTTAAAGCCAGCGCTATCCTGGAGCTCCCTTCTCCTGTGATCCATGAAGGTTGACACCCCCTTCTGTGGATTTTGTTCAGTGGCTGAGAATCTAAGCATGTGCTAATACCCATGCCTTTGTCCTCACTCCCCTGAGTCTTCTGGGTGACTCACTGTGAACAGCCAGGTGTGGAAGAGAGAGACACATGGAAGAAACGGCAAGGCTCGGGATTTATATTTGTTCAATGCCACATGTTCCCAAATGCTTTCTGGGCTGTTTCAAAACTGGTCTGCACAGATATTAATCTCTGTGACCATATGTCTGAAACTTTTCATCACTGGGGAACAGCTGAAAGTAGTTGGTGGTGCTCTGTGTGATTCGTGGTAGGTGTTGTAAGTCCAGTCACAGGAAGAACATGTGTCTCGGGGTTTGGGGCCATGATGAGAAATGCCTGTTTCTCCTCATTCCTATTTTTGAGCTTGATTGCATGGCTGCAATTGTTAACCCTCAGGTAAATTTACTTCCTATAAATAATGTTTGGGTGTGTGGGGATTCTCTCAGTCAAGGGAGGAGATCAGATGTAGTTTCCCTGGGTACCACTTACCTTCTTTTTAATCTAAGGCATCACATTTTCCAAGTTCTGCTTTCTCAATTTGAACACCATGTTAATATATATATATATATATATATATATATATATATATATATATATATATAAAACCATCCTAAACAAGAAAAATGTGCCACACCTAGGTAAGACACAATCTCTTCTTATTATTTATAAGGCTAATCCATATATTGGACTGAATGGGGTGGAGGATCACAAAGATGGCACACAGCCCTCTTTAAGAGTTTTATTCCACTGAAAGTGTGTTACTATGCACTTGGTTCCTGAGCACTGGACGCACAGCCCAGCCTTACCTATGAATGAGCAGTTGAAATTGGTGAGAGTCCCACCTACTTTGCCTTTCTTACAAGATCCACATCAAGATTATGACTCCTGTGATTTCCCCTACATCAGAGCATGGACATAAAGATATGGAAAGCCCCACCAAAAATCCCCACAAAACCAAAAGCAAGCAAGCAAGCAAAAAAAAAAAAAAATCCCAGTGCTTGGAATATGTTTGGAACAATAAACACCAATTCAATAGCTTAAGCATACCTAATTCACAACATTTTTACCATTTTAGCTTTCTTAGTCTTGAAAAATACTCAGTTGTTTGTATACACAACATACTATTCCCTTTTCCACTCAATTTTCATTATAATGTTGAATTAAAGTTAGTGATGACTACAGGTGGCAACCCTTGTTTGCAATGAAATATTATTGATGCTTTTCAGGTGGGTAAAGGCGTCTCTAGGTGCTAGACCCACTGGTTAGATGTAAGTGTTCCATACCTAGGTCATCCTGGATGTTTATAGCAAATGGGAAAAAATTGTTGCCTTAGTAATTCTCTTAAGCAAGCAGGATGGAGATGGTACATGCCTGAAGAGATGCTAAATAACTGACAGTAAGAAAATCTCCCACAAACCTGCCAGGGGGGGGAGAGAGAGAGAGAGAGAGAGAGAGAGAGAGAGAGAGAGAGAGAGAGAGAGAGAGAGAGAGAGAGAGAGAGAAAGAGAGAGAGAGAGAGAGAGAGAGAGAGAGAGAGAGAGAGAGAGAGAGAGAGAGAGAGAGAGAGAGAGAGAGAGAGAGAGAGAATTATTTGGTAGGAGTTAAATGACTGTTGTGTAACCTTAGGGTCCTCCGAACATCTCTATGAAGTTGAGCCCACTGCGTCTGTTTTACTAATGAGGAATCATACACGCAAATGGCTGCTAAATCTGCACAACATTCGAATCCTGGTATCAATTCTGCTGTGGGCACTCAGCAAGGTGTTGGGTCATGGGTGGAGTGGAATAGGTAAGGGCAGGAGAGCAGTGGTGATGGAGTCAGCTATAATATTGGGCTTGGAGTTTATTCTAGGATTGTTTTGTTCTACTCCTTGCTCTACAGGTGGTTTTAGAAATCATTGTTTTGAATCTCTACTTTACCTTAAATCCTAGACCTGCACTGTCTAATAGAGCAGTTTTGAGCCACCTTGAAATTGAGTTCAGCAAGTCCGAATTGAGATATGTTGTATGACACACTTGGGATTTCAACGTCTTAATTAGAAAAATAAATGTAGCAAAACTTATTCATTTCATTTGAATGTGTACAATATCTTAAAATTTTATTTGTTTTTATTTGATGTGTATGAATATTTTGCCTGATGTATGTATGTATATCACATATGTGGCTGGTACCTGTACAAACCATAAGAGGGTGTTGGAGCTCATGGAACTGGAGCTACAGATGTTTGAAAGACACCATGTTGGGAATCAAACCTGGGTCCTCTGCAAGAGCAGCAAGTGGTAAGCTATCTCTCTAGCCACTACACAACATTTTAATTTTGCATCTGTAACCCATATTACATTTCTGATGGAGAATGATGTTTCAGACTCTCAAATACAATGAAAGGTTGGGCTGACCTAAGCTCGGTAACTTATATTTGCTACTCAGAGCTTGTAAAATTTAAACAACTCAGTGAACAGGTTATAAACTTTCATTAAAATGCTTACGAGGAAATAGAAATTAAACAGGAATGGCCCTTCTAAAGCCAAGTCTATTGGATGATCAATGTTGTAAATTTCTTAGAGCAGAGTGATTTATACCACGGAACGTTTTAAACCTGTTTTTAGATGAATTCATAAACTCCGAGGGTATATTTCACTTGGTAATTAATTAGCTCGTCAAATATTTGCTGAGGGCCTGTGTGCCCCTGTGTGCTTATGAAGGGGCCTACAGCAGTAACTTAGTGAGTGACCACATGAAGTGACTGGTTAGCAAGAAATGAAGCTTCCACGCTCTCACACATGAGTGGTAAAGTGTTGTCCTATTTAACTTAAAAGTGACTTCACACCCAAGTTCTGAAAGCCCCGAGGAATATACACGTGCCTAAGTCCTTTGCCTACCTCAGTTCTATGAGTCATAGTCAGCTTAGGGCCTGCGTGTTCTCTCCAGTGAGTCCTGAGTCTATTTACAGAAGTGCTACCTTTAGCTGTGCCATTTCTTTTACAAAAGTGATAATTAACTGGCAAATCAACTCTAGCGAATATTTTTAAAAGAAAGTATCCATTTTCTTGCCAATGATCCTTATCAACCATATGCTGACAATCCTTCCCCATTCCCCACCACTCCTGGTAGCCCAGTGGACATGGGAGAAGCCAGCTGGCAGAGCAGGGCTCTCCCACTGCCTTGCTGTAGAGATCTGGAGAACTCATCTGATCATCCTGGTGGAGCTAGATTGAAACTATCCTCTCTCTTGGCTTAGGAACTTTTGGCGAGGGGCGGGGCGGGGGAAGTTCAAGAGATTCCACCTCTAGACAGATGAGTCAGGGGTTGGAGGGGTCATATCTGCAAAGGATGTAGTTTTTGTTTTGTTTTTTGCTTTTTAGCATCTTGAGAACATTCTGGATCACTCTAGTACCTTGCTGTAGAGCTAAAAACAAACAAACAAACAAAACCAAAACCCCTATATTGTGAGTTTAGTGTCTATTTTTGTTTATAACCCATAGTAAGAACTAGCCTACAGGAGTATGACAGAGGCCAAAGGCCACATACAGACTCTCTATACTCTATACTCATTTCCTTGTCTCTTCTATATTGTGCAAAAAAAAAGTCTGTCATCATAACTTATGTTTGTAGCCTGCCACTTAAAAGAGGTTAGAAAGTATGGCCCTTTGCAGCTCCCAGGAGTCAAGTTAGACCCAGAAACCAGAGAGAATGAATCGGCTCACCCAGAAGAATTCTTTCTCAGTGGTATGAAGGCCATTAGCCATGCCCCAACTTCTCCACTGTAACAGTGGTATCTCCTAGATCATCACCAATGTAATGTCCACAGCAACTTGTTTATGGTACTGAAGAGTGAAAGTTGCGAAGAATTCAGCAGGCACAAGGACAGTCTTCTCTACCACTCCCTGTCACCTTCGGTTCCCTTCTTCAGCACCTGTCTTCTTCATGCCCAGACATTGACCATAAACTGATTGTTTTTGTACATTTCATTTTTCAGAAACTTAGCTAATGTTATAGAACTTAGGTGGTAGAGTCGAGGGTTGGTGGGATTCAAGTCTAAGGGATCTAGTTTTTATTCTTATTTTATTTGTGGCCTTGGGGTTCAACTCAGGTCTTATGCATTTCAGACCAGCGGTGGACCCCGGAGCCATCTTAGTCCTCTTTGAACATTTTAGTTTGAGAGAGGGTCTAACTTAGTTGCCCAGGCTGGCCTTCAACTTTTGTTTTCCTGCCTTAGACTCCCAAGTGGCTGGAATTTTGGGTCTGTAATACTAGGCCCAGACAAATTGGTCATTTTTTTTCTTTTGGGTGAAGGACTTGGGGGTCAATCATTCTAATCCAGTTGACACTTTGCATTGTGGGAGTTCACTATGGCGATCGCTGCTTGGGTCTCTGTTCTGCACTTTCTCCTCACAGTAGCAAACCCAGGACTCCTTTGGCCCTCAGTGGGCAGCAGAAGCACCCTTTCTTTATCATGGCGGCAAACTGGGTTTCAAAAGCCTCTTGGGTCTTCTGGTGCTGATGGTCTATACTTGATGGAAAAAATGCAGGTTTTTCAAAGCAGGAGACCCTCTCCCTGCCAGAGCCAGAGGGCAGCTCTGTTTCTTGTTGTAGGTTTTGTATTTTCAGCTAAATGTTGAATTCACCAGCTGCTTCTTCAGCTCCACTCCCACTGCCCATCTTTCGGGGGGAAAATCTGTTAGTTGTTCAGACCACACACATGTAAAGGTAGTTGCAAACAGCTCCTGTGCCCTCTGACTTCACTTTAACAGCCCTCCTAGGAAGTAAGGTCGCAAGTTCACTGATGGCAGGAAAGGCCCACCGGTGTCCTGAGTGATCCCACACATTTACCGTGCCTTCCTAATTCATAAAGAAGCCACAGAGCCTCTGGAGCACAACGACTTTTCCATGTGTTTGGTATTTTTAGTTCTAAGCACAGTCCTCAGCGCTTCTCCAACATGTGTTTGAGAATGGCCCAGTGGCCCCATATTAAGATAATTATTTTAACTGCTGTTTTGAAACATGCCACAGGCCCTGTACCAAGAAACTTCCTACCCGGCAACTCACACAGTTGGTTAAGCTAAAATTGATCCCTAGTCCGTCAAATGAATCTAATAAGTTGTAGATAAATACACGATTTCATCACCTGCCTCACAGCACCCAAAGGGAGGCGAGTGACCTCGCAGGAGGTGTTGATTCCTCCGTAATAAATGGATCAGCGGGCGCTTGTGCTGAGCAATTGGTGATCTCCCAAAGCCTGCCGCTGCACTAAACTGCACCAGTACCAACGTGCAGGACGGACCTGTGGCCAGGCATGAGCACGGCTACCTGGAATTTGTCCTAACAGCCTCAATCATAAATTAACCTCTATAAATCTCAATGCTTGTTGCTTTACTGACATGCATGCCCTGCCAAAATATTACATTCTTGAAAGGGCTGTGTAAGTAGATTAAATGGTTTCTGTCCTTGGGAATGTGGAAACCTTTATTTGTTTTGTTAAGAGACGTTTAAATATCCTCAGGTTATGCGTCAAACAGATGTCTGGGGTAAATGGTCCTGACCCATTTAGACATTTCTTAGTTTGGATGAAGGTCTGGTTTCTACAGCTCGTGTGTAGCTCGACTCACTGAGAAAGCACCTGACAAAACTCTGGGACTGGTAATGCTAGGCTTGCCAGCTCGGTGGTGTGACTTTTAATGGCAGGCCCGAGGAAACTAAGATAAATTAAAACCTAATTGGGTCCGTTAACAGTTTTAGCAGGCAGTGCATATGGGTCCCATGAGGACACTTTAAAAGATGTTACAGTTTAGCTCCCGTTGCAAGCTCAGCTGTGGAATGGAGCCAAAGTAGTTGTCTCTCAAATTCATTTCTCAAAGCTGAGCTTTTCTTTTCTTTCTTTCTTTCTTTCTTTCTTTCTTTCTTTCTTTCCTTCTTTTTTCTTATGTTCACACAGTGAAAATGTCACATTTACCCCTCACCTCCACCTACTTCGACACAGACAGAGACGCCTAGGATGTGGGTGCCCCAGCACGAAATCTGCAGGGCACTCATCAGAGGGAGAGATTCCTCAGAGCCAATGCTGAGTGCTGGAGAATGCACTTCAGTGGGAATCCAACACAGGTCTTTATTGCCTTGCTGGCTTCCTGGCTTCCTAGCCGTTCCTGGGTCCTACCTTGCTGCTCGATCCTGCTTTTGTTTGTTTCTGTTTTGTGATTTGCTTGTTTTGTAGCTCGACAGTACCTGTCACAGAGAAGAAGATCCTTTGAATGGCAACAGAACTAATTTCCTTCTAGTTTTTGCTCATCATTATCACCATCTTTGGGGCACTGCTTTGGAGCACCCAGAGGTTGATGCTTGGACACGGCTTCATTTAGGGACTTCACGTTTGAGGAGGAGCTCCAAAGTGGCCAGACACTGATTCATACCGAGGGACTAGGAAATGTAAAGTAACCACGCTTGTTTCTTGCAACAAGAGAATGAAGCTGTGAAGTTACCGTCTGTGAAGCTACTGTCAAGTTACTAACTTAGGGATATATCTAATGGAGATAATGTACATCATTCATTTCCATTCAGAGTTAACTTGCAAATCTTGTTTCTGGTAATTCAATATTACTGGGGCCCTGAGACTCCTTGGTGGGCATGTATTATATGTTTGTTTGGCTAAATGTGCCTTTCTGATGCTTTTCAAACTAACCAGGCAGATTGATCAGTACGTAGACATGTTAAAAGTTTCTGTTTTAAAATTAAAACAACAGTTAGATTCCCTTCCAAATCTGTTCCTACAAAATTAAAAAGGCTTAGAATTCTCCTGAGTTAAAGGAAGCTATGTATGGCTTTTGGAGGAAACCCACTGTTCCTATGTTAATTAGTCAGGAAGAATTAGGAAAGTCTAGCCAGGATTGGAGAAAACCTCAAAAAGAGAAAGAAACCAACATACCATATCCTGTTCATTTGGTTTTCCTGGTTAACTACTCATCTATCAGCACCAGCTGAGCCTTTAATTCTCATTCTGACTGAATAAATGACAGGCCCTGCACTTTAAGCTCTATGGCCAATTATGTATCAGCTCAGTACAATTAATGGTCCTTAGAAACAACCACACCAGCGCAGGGTTGCCTGACACCCGCCAGCTACCCACGACCCACGCCGCAGGATTTTGGGACTGCTGGTGAGTGGAACACAGCTTCTGCTCCAGTCCAATCACGCGGGACCTGAGACTGCTCTGGTTGGGGAGAGAGAAATCCGGCCTACATAGGGCCACAAGCCTCTTCCGGTCAGAAAAGCACCTGGGCAGCTGGGGCGCAGGGTCAGCTGACACTCGCCAGCTACCCACAGCACCCGCCACAGGATCTTAAGACTTCTGGTGAGTGGAGCACAGCTTCTGCTCCAATCCAATTGCGCGCGGGACCTGAGACTGCATTAGTTAGGGAAGCAGAAACCGGCCTGAGTAGGGCCACAGGCCTCATCCGGCCGGAACAAACAGCACCGGGGTAGCTGGAGCGCAGGGTTGCCTGACACCCGCCAGCTACCCACGACCCACGCCGCAGGATTTTGGGACTGCTGGTGAGTGGAACTCAGCTTCTGATCCAGTCCAATCACGCGGGACCTGAGACTGCTCTGGTTGGGGAGAGAGAAACCCGGCCTACATAGGGCCACAAGCCTCTTCCAGTCAGAAAAGCACCTGGGCAGCTGGGGCGCAGGGTCGGCTGACACTCGCCAGCTACCCTCAACACCCGCCACAGGATCTTAAGACTTCTGGAGAGTGGAACACAGCTTCTGCTCCAATCCAATTGCACGCAGGACCAGAGACTGCATTAGTTAGGGAAGCAGAAAACCGGCCTAAGTAGGACCACAGGCCTCTAACAGCTGGACCAGCACCGGGGTACCATCAGCTACCCACGACCCCCGCCACAGGATTTAGAGACTGCTGGTGAGTGGAACACAGCTTCTGCTCCAATCTTTAAACAGTGACAACGATAACAACTAACCCCAGAGATTACCAGATGGTGAAAGGTAAACGTAATAATCTTACTGACAGAAACCAAGACCACTCACCATCATCAGAACCCAGCACCCCCACTTCACCCAGTCCAGGGCACCCCAACACACCGGAAAAGCTAGACTCGGATCTAAAAGCATATCTCCTGATGATGGTAGAGGACTTCAAGAAGGACTTTAATAACACACTTAAAAAAATACAGGAGAACACTGCTAAACAGGCAGAAGACACTAAAGAGGAAGCACAAAAATCCCTTAAAGAATTGCAGGAGAACACTGCTAAAGAGTTACACATCCTTAAAGAAAAACAGGATAACATAATCAAACAGGTAGAAGTCCTTACAGAAAAACAGGAAAACACATCCAAACAGATGATGGAAATGAACAAAACCATACTAGACCTAAAAAGGGAAGTAGACACAATAAAGAAAACCCAAAATGAGGCAACACTGGAGATAGAAACCCTAGGAAAGAAATCTGGAACCATAGACACGAGCATCAGCAACAGAATACAAGAGATGGAAGAAGAATCTCAGGTGCAGAAGATTCCATAGAGAACATCGGCACAACAATCAAGGAAAATGTAAAATGCAAAAAGATCCTAACTCAAAACATCCAAGAAATACAGGACACAATGAGAAGACCAAACCTACGGATAATAGGAGTGGATGAGAATGAAGATTTTCAACTCAAAGGACCAGCAAATATCTTCAACAAAATTATAGAAGAAAACTTCCCAAATCTAAAGAAAGAGATGCCCATGAACATACAAGAAGCCTACAGAACTCCAAATAGACTGGACCAGAAAAGAAATACCTCCCGACACATAATAATCAGAACAACAAATGCTCTAAATAAAGATAGAATACTAAAAGCAGTAAGAGAAAAAGGCCAAGTAACATATAAAGGCAAGCCTATCAGAATTACACCAGATTTTTCACCAGAGACTATGAAAGCCAGAAGATCCTGGACGGATGTTATACAGACACTAAAAGAACACAAATTCCAGCCCAGGCTACTATACCCAGCCAAACTCTCAATTAACATAGATGGAGAAACCAAAGTATTCCATGACAAAACCAAATTCACAAAATTATCTCTCCAGGAATCCAGCCCTTCAAAGGATAATAACAGAAAAAAACCAATACAAGGACAGGAACCACACCCTAGAAACAACAAGAAGGTAATCCCTCAACAAACCTAAAAGAAGACAGCCACAAGAACAAAATGCCAACTTTAACAACAAAAATAACAGGAAACAACAATTACTTTTCCTTAATATCTCTTAATATCAATGGACTCAACTCCCCGATAAAAAGACATAGACTAACAAACTGGCTACACAAACAAGACCCAACATTTTGCTGCTTACAAGAAACTCATCTCAGAGAAAAGGATAGACACTACCTCAGAATGAAAGGCTGGAAAACAATTTTCCAAGCAAATGGCATGAAGAAACAAGCTGGAGTAGCCATTCTAATATCTGATAAGATTGACTTCCAACCCAAAGTCATTAAAAAAGACAGGGAGGGACACTTCATACTCATCAAAGGTAAAATCCTCCAAGAGGAACTATCAATCCTGAATATCTATGCTCCAAATACAAAGGCAGCCACATTCATTAAAGAAACTTTAGTAAATCTCAAAGGACACATTGCACCTCATACAATAATAGTGGGAGACTTCAACACACCACTTTCACCAATGGACAGATCATGGAAACAGAAACTAAACAGGGACACAGAGAAACTAAGAGAAATTATGAATCAAATGAATCTGGCAGATATCTACAGAACATTCTATCCTAAAACAAAAGGATATACCTTCTTCTCAGCACCTCATGGTACCTTCTCCAAAATTGACCACATAATTGGTCACAAAACAGGCTTCAACAGATACAAAAATATTGAAATGTCCCATGCATCCTATCAGATCACCATGGACTAAGGCTGATCTTCAATAAC
Source organism: Mus caroli (assembly GCF_978045245.1). Lineage (NCBI taxonomy): Eukaryota > Metazoa > Chordata > Mammalia > Rodentia > Muridae > Mus > Mus caroli. The sequence continues at coordinate 32,328,381 of NW_028227257.1, read as the reverse complement.
AAAATAAATAATAGAAAGCCAACCTTCACGTGGAAACTGAACAACACTCTTCTCAATGATACCTTGGTCAAGGAAGGAATAAAGAAAGAAATTAAGGACTTTTTAGAGTTCAATGAAAATGAAGCCACAACATACCCAAACTTATGGGACGCAATGAAAGCATTTCTAAGAGGAAAACTCATAGCTCTGAGTGCCTCCAAAAGGAAACTAGAGAGAGCACACATTAGCAGCTTGACAACACACCTAAAAGCACTAGAACAAAAGGAAGCAAATTCACCCAAGAGGAGTAGACGGCAGGAAATAATCAAACTCAGGGGTGAAATCAACCAAGTGGAAACAAGAAAAACTATTCAAAGAATCAACCAATCAAGGAGCTGGTTCTTTGAGAAAATCAACAAGATAGATAAACCCTTAGCCAGACTCCCTAGAGGGCACAGGGAAAGCATCCTAATTAACAAAATCAGAAATGAAAAAGGAGACATAACAACAGATCCTGAAGACATCCAAAACACCATCAGATCCTTCTACCAAAGGCTATACTCAACAAAACTGGAGAACCTGGATGAAATGGAGAAGTTCCTAGACAGATACCAGGTACCAAAGTTGAATCAAGATCAGGTTAATGATCTAAACAGCCCTATATCCCCCAAAGAAATAGAAGCAGTCATTAATAGTCTCCCAACTAAAAAAAGCCCAGGACCTTTAGTGCAGAGTTCTATCAGACCTTCAAAGAAGATCTAATCCCAGTTCTTCACAAACTATTCCACAAAATAGAAACAGAAGGTACTCTACCCAACTCATTCTATGAAGCCACAATTACTCTGATACCTAAACCACAAAAAGACCCCACAAAGATAGAAAACTTCAGACCAATATCCCTTATGAATATCGATGCAAAAATCCTCAATAAAGTTCTTGCTAACCGAATCCAAGAACACATCAAAACAATCATCCATCCTGACCAAGTAGGTTTCATCCCAGGGATGCAGGGATGGTTCAATATAGGGAAATCCATCAACGTAATCCAGTATATAAACAAACTCAAAGACAAAAACCACATGGTCATCTCCTTAGATGCGGAAAAAGCATTTGACAAGATCCAACACCCATTCATGATAAAAGTCTTGGAAAGATCAGGAATTCAAGGCCCATACCTAAACATGATAAAAGCAATCTACAGCAAACCAGTAGCCAACATCAAAGTAAATGGTCAGAAGCTTGAAGCAATCCCTCTAAGATCAGGGACTAGACAAGGCTGTCCACTTTCTCCATACCTATTCAACATTGTACTTGGAGTCCTAGCCAGAGCAATTCGACAACAAAAGGAGATCAAAGGGATACAAATTGGAAAAGATGAAGTCAAAATATCACTTTTTGCAGATGATATGATAGTATATATAAGTGACCCTAAAAATTCCACCAGAGAACTCCTAAGCCTGATAAACAGCTTCGGTGAAGTAGCTGGATATAAAATTAACTCAAACAAATCAATGGCCTTTCTCTACACAAAGAATAAACAGGCTGAGAAAGAAATTAGGGAAACAACACCCTTCTCAATAGTCACAAATAATATAAAATGTCTTGGCGTGACTCTAACTAAGGAAGTGAAAGATCTGTATAATAAAAACTTCAAGTCTCTGACGAAAGAAATTATAGAAGATCTCAGAAGATGGAAAGATCTCCCATGCTCATGGATTGGCAGGATCAACATTGTAAAAATGGCTATCTTGCCAAAAGCAATCTACAGATTCAATGCAATCCCCATCAAAATTCCAACTCAATTCTTCACCGAATTAGAAAGAGCAATCTCCAAATTCATCTGGAATAATAAAAAACCTAGGATAGCAAAAACTCTTCTCAAGGATAAAAGAACCTCTGGTGGAATCACCATGCCGGACCTAAAGCTCTACTACAGAGCAATTGTGATAAAAACTGCATGGTACTGGTATAGTGACAGACAAATAGACCAATGGAATAGAATTGAAGACCCAGAAATGAACCCACACACCTATGGTCACTTGATCTTCGACAAGGGAGCTAAAAACATCCAGTGGAAGAAAGACAGCATTTTCAACAAATGGTGCTGGCACAACTGGTTGTTAACATGTAGAAGAATGCGAATCGATCCATTCCTATCTCCTTGTACTAAGGTCAAGTCTAAGTGGATCAAGGAACTTCACATAAAACCAGAGACACTGAAACTTATAGAGGAGAAAGTGGGGAAAAGCCTTGAAGATATGGGCACAGGGGAAAAATTCCTGAATAGAACAGTAATGGCTTGTGCTGTAAGATCGAGAATTGACAAGTGGGACCTCATGAAACTACAAAGCTTCTGCAAGGCTAAAGACACCATCAATAAGACAAAAAAACCACCAACAGATTGGGAAAGGATCTTCACCTATCCTAAATCAGATAGGGGACTAATATCCAATATATATAAAGAACTCAATAAGGTGGACTCCAGAAAGTCAAATAACCCCATTAAAAAATGGGGCTCAGAACTGAACAAAGAATTCTCACCTGAGGAATACTGAATGGCAGAGAAACACCTGAAAAAATGTTCAACATCCTTAATCATCAGGGAAATGCAAATCAAAACAACCCTGAGATTCCACCTCACACCAGTCAGAATGGCTAAGATCAAAAATTCAGGTGACAGCAGATGCTGGCGAGGATGTGGAGAAAGAGGAACACTCCTCCATTGTTGGTGGGATTGCAAGCTTGTACAACCACTCTGGAAATCAGTCTGGCCGTTCCTCAGAAAATTGGACATAGTACTACCGGAGGATCCAGCAATACCTCTCCTGGGCATATATCCAGAAGATGTCCCAACCGGTAAAAAGGACACATGCTCCACTATGTTCATAGCAGCCCTATTTATAATAGCCAGAAGCTGGAAAGAACCCAGATGTCCCTCAACAGAGGAATGGATACAGAAATTATGGTACATTTACACAATGGAGTACTACTCAGCTATTAAAAAGAATGAATTTATGAAATTCCTAGCCAAATGGATGGACCTGGAGGGCATCATCTTGAGTGAAGTAACACAATCACAAAAGAACTCACACAATATGTATTCATTGATAAGTGGATATTAGCCCAAAACTTAGGATACCCAAGATATAAGATACAATTTGATAAAGGCATGAAACTCAAGAAGAATGAAGACCAAAGTGTGGACACTGTGCCCCTTCTTAGAATTGGGAACAAAACACCCAGGTAAGGAGTTACAGAGACAAAGTTCGTAGCTGTGATGAAAGGATGGACCATTTAGAGACTGCTGTATCCAGGGATCCGTCCCATAATCAGCTTCTAAACGCTGACACCATTGCATACACTAGCAAGATTTTGCTGAAAGGACCCAAATATAGCTGTCTCTTGTGAGACGATGCCGGGGCCTAGCAAACACAGGAGTGGATGTTCACAGTCAGCTATTGGATGTATCACAGGGCTCCCAATGGAGAAGCTAGAGAAAGTACCCAAGGAGCTAAAGGGATCTGCAACCCTATTGTTGGAACAACATGATGTACTAACCAGAACCCCGGAGCTCTTGTCTCTAGCTGCATATGTATCGAAAGATGGCCTAGTCGGCCATCAATGGAAAGAGAGGCCCATTGGACTTGCAAACTTTATATGCCCCAATATAGGGGAATGCCAGGGCCAAAAGAATGGGAATGGGTGGGTAGGGAAGTGGGGGGCGCTATGGGGGACTTTTGGGATAGCATTGGAAATGTAATTGAGGAAAATATGTAATAAAAATATTAAAAATCAAAAAAAAAGGAAAAAAAAAACAACCACACCTCTGTAGAGCAGGCTGAGTCTATGATTTGAACTCATTTGACAAGTCCCATGGGGGATGTAATAGGTCTCCAGACCTTAGACCTTAGCACAACTGACTCCATGATGGAAGTACTATTCAGTCTGTAAAACTGAACTAACCAGTACCCCCAGGACTGTGTCTCTAGTTGCATGTGTAGCAGAGGATGGCCTAGTCGGCCATCAATGGGAGGAGAGGCCCTTGGTCTTGCGAAGATCATATGCCCCAGTAGAGGGGAATGCTGAGGCCAGGAATTGGGAGTGGGTGGGTTGAGGAGCAGGGCAGGGGGAGGGTACAGGGGACTTTGGGGATAGCATTTGAAATGTAAATGAAGAAAATATCTAATAAAAATGTCTAATAAAAAATCTTAGCACACAGACAACATCACCTGCCAAACCTAAAACAAAGGCCTAAACCATCCAAGTCCATAGTTCCGGGAAAGTCTCTAAATGTACTAATCTTACCTTCTGGCTTCTTTAGTCCAGCGTCTGGCTAACTGTTCTTCTTAACTGAAGTATATCAACCCAACATTGTGTGTGTGTGTGTATGTGTGTGTATATGTGTGTCTGAGAAAGACTCAGTCATTTTGTGTGTATGTTTATGTGTGTGTATATGTGTGTCTGAGAAAGACTCAGTCATTGTGTGTGTGTGTGTGTGTGTGTGTGTGTGTGTGTGTGTATATGTGTGTCTGAGAAAGACTCAGTCATTTTGTGTGTGTGTGTGTATGTGTGTCTGAGAAAGACTCAGTGCTACACTGGGTTCTGTAAAACCTGTGTGGTTGCTTGCTGGCTAATAAGGATTTTTTTTTAATTTTTAAGTTAATTTTATTTTAATTAAGTATTTTCTTCATTTAAATTTCCAATGCTATCCCAAAAGTCCACCCACTCCCACTTCTTGGCCCTGGCGTTCCCCTGTACTGAGGCAAATAAAGTTTGCAAGACCAAGGGACCTCTCTTTCCAATGATGGCCTACTAGGCCATCTTCTGATACATATGCAGCTAGAGACACAAGTTCCGGGGTACTGGTTAGTTCATATTCACCTATAGGGTTGCAGATCCCTTTAGCTCCTTGGGTACTTTCTCTAGCTCCTCCATTGGGAGTCTTGTGATCCATCCAATACCTGACTGTGAGCATCCACTTCTGTGTTTGCTAGGCCCCGGAATAGCATCACAAGAGACAGCTATATCAGGGTCCTTTCAGCAAAATCTTGCTAGTGTATGCAATGGTGTCAGCGTTTGGAGACTGATTATGGGATGGATCCCCGGATACGGCAGTCTCTAGATGGTCCATCCTTTCATCTCAGCTCCAAACTTTTTCTCTGTAACTCCTTCCATGGATGTTTTGTTCCCAATTCTAAGAAGGGGCAAAATGCCCACACTTTGGTCTTCATTCTTCTTGAGTTTCATGTGTTTTGCAAATTGTATCTTATATTTTGTGTATTCTAAGTTTCTGGGCTAATATCCACTTATCAGTGAGTACATATCATGTGAGTTCTTTTGTGATTGTGTTACCTCACTCAGGATGATGCCCTCCAGGTCCATCCATTTGCCTAGGAATTGGCTTAAATTCATACTCAAGCAGTCTTCTCTGATCGATACCCCATGACATTTCTATTTTACCAGTTTTCTCTTATCTACTCTTGGAAGTCCCCATCCCCCAAGTATATCCCTTTCCTGTTTACCCCAAGCATTTGAAGTGAAATGGATCTTGGGCTTGAGAGGTCTGAAATCGTGAGTACTGTTAGTAAGACCACCCTCCATTCCCATGTTCTTTGACAAAAGTTAACTCTTCTGGTTGGGTAACTGGGTGTACGGATGTACATTTGATTTATAAACTCAGTTAGTATGTCTGTCTCAAAATATATTTGTGCCAACTAGTATTATGTCAGCTCTACACAAGCTAGAGTCATCTGGAAAGAGGGAGCCTCAGTTGAGAAAATACCTCTATATGATCTGGCTGTAAGGCATTTTCTAAATTGTTGATCAATTCGAGGAGAATCCAACCCATTGTGGTTGGTGCCAATGCTGGGATGGTGCTTCTGTATTCTATACGGAAACAGGCTGAGTAAGTCATAAGGAGCAAGCCAGTAAGGAGCACCCTCTGCCCCAGCCTGTGGCCTCTGCATCAGTCTCTGCCTGCAGGTTCCTGCGCTGTTAGTTTCTGTTCCTGATATGGAAGAATAAGCTAAATAAACCCTTTCCTCCCCAAGTTGCTTTAGCCATACTTGTTCATCACAGCAATAGAAACCCTAACTAAAACAATTATTTAATGAAGTAATGAAATAGTGTTTTGTCTCTAATATGAGTATTTTACATACATTTGTTGTATATGGCTGCATTAAATATTAATTTAGACATGCCCCAAATGCCCTAGTCTCTCCTTTTTTACAGTACATTCTTAACAATTATGCATTAAAAGCATAAGAGGAAGTAAATTAAGCAAGTCCCGGAATGTGTACAATTCCCACACCATTGTTTATTTTGGGCTTATATGCACATGCTTGTGATGGAATGATTCCTGCTGTTGAGGATGTTGAGGCAGGACACAGGAGGCAGGTCTCTGCATCTCACCAGTGGATTTCTGAAATGTGGACTCCTAAATCAGCAGCTCCCAAGAAACCATACAGGGAAGCCCAGTAGGTCTGCCCTCCTTGGGTTATTTGTGTAGCCCACTAAAAAGGAATTTGTCTTCAATAATGTATAGCCTGGCCTAACAAGTCTGTCTGGATATCTTCATAGGGAAATGAAATTGAAATGAGCTGTCTCAAGTCTCTCCTGGTGTTCTTTTGTATGCCTGCATGTGGTGTGTGTGTGTGTGTGTGTGTGTGTGTGTGTGTGTGTGTGTGTACACAAGCACACGTGCAAAGGTGTGCAAGGAGGGCAGAGAACCACATCCTTACCTTCTGCCCTTATCTTTACTATAGCATACATCGGCTATCTGACCCACAAGCTTCTAGGGATTCTCCTGTCTCTGCCTCCCATCTCCCTACAGAAGACCTGGGATTACAGACTCATGAACAACTGCACACATCTTTAAATGAATTCTGGGGTTCTGGATTCATGTCTTTATGCTCCACATTGAGCCTCCTCTATGCATCCTTCATCTTACCCTGCTTCATACTTGCTGGTCTCCTACCCTAAGGAGGAGCTCCTGAGATCACCAAAGGATGATCTGTGCCCCAGGAGAGCTGGGGTCCTATAGCTGGCTTCTGAGCTTACTTCCAAGCCTGATGGCTCTCTCTGCTTCAGAATATGTAACACAATTTGAATGGGTGCAAAGCAGATTAAGACTTGACTAGTTTGAAAGCAAGCCCTGGATCTGAATGGGAGAGTGTTGCAGTGAAAAGTTGTTGGAGCCTAAATAATGTTTGAGCCATAATGATGGTTGAACAAATTCTTTCTTGTGTGTATGTTGCATGTGTGCCTTATGTATGTATGTGTTTATATGTCCATGTTTATAAGAACTATTTTTCTGTGTCTATATATATGTGTGTGGTATCTATATTCGATTGATGCATGTTTAGAGCTTATGTATGTCCATGCATAATATATGTATGTGTATACATGCATTGTATTTGGAATGTATGTACAGTGTGAATTTATGTAGACATGTGGATACAGTATGTATGTGTTTTGTGTGATGTATGTTTAATGTGTATACATGTTTGCATGTGGATGTGTGTAGTATGTGGCATATGTATGTGTGTATGTGTGTGCAAGTACATTTAAGAGGAATGAGGGATAAAGAGGGTCAGAATTTCTGGTGGATTTTCCCATGTTATACCACCTTCACTAATCTGTCCCTCTAAACTTTACTTGGTTGAAATTTACTCCTAAAATGAGGCAGTTTCTGATGGAACTGTAGTATCAGTTATGAGCAGGGGAATAAAGGTGTTTAGCAAATGATGAGTGAGTTAACTTGATGAAAATCTTGGTTTAATGACTTCTAGAGTCACACAGCTCATCTAGACATGGCCAGATTCTCAGTTCCTGTCACCAATTTCTTCCCAGTCCATCTTGTGCTAGGGTTGTGGGGATGGCTCTTGTTCTACTTGGGTCTCAGCTTATATGTAGATGGGAATTCTCACTATATGATATGAACTTGCATTTTACTTAACACTAAAGACAATTTTGTAAAGCCATGAGTTTCTGAAATACGCTCGTTTCCTAAACACACTCTCCCTACAATTTCAGCAAGCACTGCAAGGGCTACAGCTAAGTGCAGTTCCCTTCCAGCTGCTCTGGCGAGGCAGCCTAGAAGTGCAGATGCCCAGTCCCTGGCTGGAGTGCAGAGCATCTCTCACAGATGGAGCTTTCCACTCTGGATTCAGATGTGTTTGACACAGAGGCCTCTTCATGCTGGCTCCTACCTAGGCTGTGACAGTGGTCTGTAGATTACCACTGTACCTTTTGTGGGGAGGTATAACAAATTTGATGGCACTAAAAAGAATGCTTATAATATTTTCCATAGAGTACAAGGAAGCAAAGAATTTGTAAGAAATTTTAACAGTCAAAGTTCTGCACATATGAGCCTTGGAAAGATGAGTAATCCTGGTTTTCTCTTTTTCTTTTTTTCCTTTTCCTATGTGATTGAGCATTGATGTAACAGTTCCTTGCTGCAAATGTGGTGACTTCTTTTTTTTTTTAAATAGATTTCTCTTGCATTGTTTTGGAGTTCACAACACATTTACCTGGCACTGGGCTAGGTGGGCTCGCTATAAATCAATACATGGCTCATTTCACCCTACCTTGTATTATGGTCCTGGGTCGTGGCCTCCTCCTCACCTTCACACTGGCATCTTGTCTCATTCAGGCCACTCCCTCCAGGCAACTCTTGCTCATTCTTTCACTGTCATTGTCCCCACTGGTTTTGGGCTCAGGCCCAAGTACTCTCTCCACCTCTGTTTTGTTTTTTTTGTTTGTTTGTTTGTTTGTTTGTTTGTTTTGGCTTCCTCTGTGAGCCAACCCTTCCTTCCTTCCTTCCTTCCTTCCTTCCTTCCTTCCTTCCTTCCTTCCTTCCTTCCTTCCTTCCTTCCTTCCTTCCTTCCTTCCTTCTTTCCTTCCTTCCTTCCCTTCCTTTCTCTCTCTCTCTCTTTCTCTCTCTCTCTCTCTCTCTCTCTCTCTCTCTCTCTCTCTTTTGGTTTTTTGAGACAGGGTTTCTCTGTGTAGCCTTGACTGTCCTGGAATTCACTGTGTAGACCAGACTGGCTTTGAACTCAGAAATCTGCCTGCCTTTGCCTCCCAAGTGCTGGGATTAAAGGTGTGCACCACCACTGCCTGGTAAGCCAACATTTCAAATAGCTCTGTACCTTGGACATGCCACCTTCTACCTGGACCTTTGTCTATGGCACTCTTTCACCTCCTGGGCCATGGCAGATTGTGTGGTTCCCTTTTTTGTCTCTCCCCTCATTCACAGGCTTGTAATGATCTCACCACTGGAAGTGTAAATTTCCTGTATGTTGACTTTGATATTGACAAGGTGATTTGGTTTGAATAAACTGTATTCATGTGGAAGTAATGTGTTAGGGTTTAGACCTTTGGAGGCTTTGAAGAGTCCTACCTGCCACCCTGTACCTCTACAATTCTGCCACCACAAGGAGCTGAATGTATCCTTTCAACCTTGCACCAAAAAAGCCTCAAGGACAGCAAGGGGACACTGCCAGCTGAATCTGTAGCTTACTTTTATTTTATCATTTATCTTTCATTTTTTATATTTTCATTTTATATTTTTATATTTTCCTTTGTATTGTTTGTCCATCTAATTACTTATTTACATGTGTGTGCATGCATCTTCAGGTGCATTGGGAAGCCTGAGGTTTATGGACGGTATCAACTTCCATTCCTCTCTACTTCATCTTTTGGGACAGGATCTCTCAGTCATGGGCTCATGACCTCTGATGCTGTCTTTCAGTCTCTTTTTGTGAATTTTCCTTTGGATGTTCACCATGAGAATGACTTCCCTAAGTCTACAGGACTATTTGCCTCCCACACTCACCTCTGTGGCTGTCCTGTTGGGTGTCTTAGTTTTAAAACAGAAAGAGCTTGGCTCTACTCTATCTATTTGTTCTTTTGTTGAGGGTTAGATTGTTTAGCAAGTCATTGCAATCAGCTATTGCCAAGCAGGGAGAGGTGGTCTTGCAGCCTGTTGAATCCTCCATCTTGGAAAAGGTAGCTCTCAGGTTGGTGCCACGCCCACTGGGAATCATATCTCCCCATAGCCTAAGTGTGTAAGTTCTCACGGATCACATGAAATGGAGAAACGTAATTTTACACTCAGGTGAAGCTGGTTTAGGTTCATTTATTATCATTAAACCCACCATGGATCACATTGATAGTTCCCGCACTCAAGGCTGGAGAGGGAGAATTTCAAGTCTGAGAGCAGCCAGGATGTCATTGTGAGATCCTGTTTCTGTTTCTTTCTTTTAAAATATTTATTTACTCACTTAGCTGTGTATACACACAGTCACAAGACCAAAGTGAATTGCCTTGAAAAACAAAAATAAAACAAAAAACAAAAACTGGGGCTGGCAAGATGGCTCAGAAGGTGAAGACACTTATGGCCTAGACTAATGGCCTGATTTCTATTACCGAAGCCACGTGATAGAAGGAGAGAACCAATGGTTTCCCCAAGTTGTTGTCTAATCATCACACCTATCCATGTCGTGTGTGTGTGTGTATGTGTGTGTATGCATAAATACATATTAAAGTAGTCCGCCATGTTTCGTGCACATGCCAATGATGTGCATGAAGTGAGTAGCTGAAACTTGTTTAACGTTTCTGTCCAGTGCTGTTCTGAGATAAGAACAAGCAGGAGCCATGGCTGATCTAGTTACCAACAGGCTCTACTTTCCTTCACTTTAGAGAAGTGTTTCCAGGTTACGAGTACAGTGGAGCAGACTGCGATTCCCATTTCATCATTCTGTTTTCAAGTGCTTTACACAGTCACTGCCAAGGGCCATGTTTTCTCAGAGCACCAGGACAGAGCACAAACAACTCCAACCAGGATTGCTATTGGGAAGTAAATGAACAGATGAACAAGGCGTGCAGATGTTTTGTAAATCCAGAAGTACTACTGAGAAATGAAGGCACAATATTCAGTGGGGCAGACATACTTCAAAAGCAGGATACAGCATAACTTACGTAAAATAATAATGAGTCAGAATCAAGAGAGAAGAAAGATGGTATTATTGCGAAATATTGAATAAAGTTCTTTTTTTTCATTATTTGATAAGTCTAGTAACTTAAAACTAATCCTTCTGATTAAAGGCAAATAGTTTTGGGCACTAACTTTTCTGTGTTCAAGAGTAAAATTTTTCTTTTCTATTGTTGTGGAAGATAGTTTCCTATGAAAGGAAAAAAATTGCCCACCTTAACATACATGTCTGACTGATGGACAGAGGTTGCTAAAGCCAAATCTTAGGAGGGGATGGATGGCATGAGCTTGGGAAAGATGCAATCCTAGAAGGGGGTTTGTGACATTAGCCAAACTCAGCTATCATCTGATATTCACAAGAAACATGTATATGTGAATGAGTGAGTGAGTGAGTGAGTGAGTGAGTGAGTGAGTGAGTGAGTGAGTGACTGTGTGTGCACACTCACACCCATAAGCATGTGCATGCACCCAAGAAATCAACTTTACCCTATAGGTCTTAAGGATCTAACTAAGGTCATCAGACATAGCCGCAGGTACCTTTAACTGCTGACCTATCTCACCAGCCAAGTTTTATCTTTAAAGCAGATGTCATAACACTAAGAGTTTTATCACATGAATATATACAATACATATAACAATATGAAAATTGTGATATGGGGCTCCTATACTTTATACAAAACAAAACAGTGTAAACTATACTAGACAGTATATAATGATGTGTCTATACTCTAATCACCAGGATAATCACCAAATTATGCAAAGTGCGAGTCCCTGACCAAAATGTGCACATAGCTTCCAATGAATATCAATCAGCCATCGAAAGGAACAAGATCCTGCCATTTGTAATAACCTGGGTGGAGTCAGAATATTTGCTATTAGTATGCTAATTGAAATAAGGCACAGAAAGGTAAGTAAGTATGGGCTGATCTCACTCATTCCTGTAATCTAAAAATGATAACCTCAGAGAAATTGAGGAAAGATGGTGGTAATGGATGGCTGAGAGAGTCCAGAGGAGGAAGCGTCCAGGATGGGTTGAATGCTACTCAGTTGCAGACAGAAGCAATTCTGCTCTCTCCCAGTAGGAAGTCTATACATAATAAGGTGTTATGAATTTACAAAAATTAGATGACAGGATCTAGAAATGTGCAATACAAAGAAAGGATACCTGACATAAAATGTTTCCTTGACCCTATTTAAGCATTACAACATTCTACACATATTATTAAAACATAACCAGATAGTTCTATAATATGACAAATCTTATTATCTGGTATATCAATTTAAGGAGTCAATTTAAAAAGAACAAATGTAAAGGAGCCTTCATGGCCACTTGGAACCATGTTATCAGTCTGCCTTCTTGCTAAACTGGAGAGTTTTTCCCTGAAGCACCACCGAGTGCCAGGCCTGAGGTGGTGGGATTTAAGAGCAGTGTGCTGGTTATTAATGTTCAGGGCTTTAGTAGACATGTGACTCACTGGAGGACTGAGTCCCTGATGTGCAAGTGGCTGTCTTCCTCCTCGCTGACATTTGGCAGATCTGATAAAGACATCGAGGGCCTGCTGGGATAACTTACTGCCTGCATGTTTGTTTTGGGTTCTGGCTCCACTGACCCATGAAGCATTGTGACTCTCCTGAGAGAATGGGATAATAGTGGGCAGACCATCCTGAAGGCTTTTCCTTAGTTTTCAGATGTGCTTCAGGTATTTGTTATTAAAAGAGATGCCCTTATTCTCAGCAAGTTGGAAAACAGACTTTTTTCTTGATTTGTAAGAATAAACGTAGGTTTATGTTATTTATAATTGGTTGCTTCATCTTTTTTTGTCACTCAAGTAACACTTAGAATATATTGTAAATTTAAAAGTAAATTCTTCAAACAATTTTAGAACCCTTTTCCCCCCAAAATATTCTTACTAGGATGCCATAAAATAAATCATATTCAGTAGAACATGTTACTGATTGGTCAATGATAGAAATGTGTGCAATATTGTGAAGTCTCTTATGAAGAGAGCTATGAGAGGGAGTCATGAATCATTTTGAAGTGATTCTCTGCTCTGGCCAGATGGCATTCAAGTAACAATCTGGATAGACTCATCCCAGTGGACTGATGTCTCTTTGTTGTTTAAAGTCATGGTTCAATGGTTTTATCCATTATAAAATGAGTGTCTAGGTAGGATGTCCTGTTGTACCCGTTACCCCAGCAGTCCCAAGGCTGAAGCAGGACCTGGATTACACTGTGAGATCCTACTTCAAAACAAAACAAAACAAAACAAAACAAAACAAAACAAAACAAAACAAAACGAACAACAAAGGAACAGATTTCTCATAAAGGTACTGTACCTAGTTACTGTTTTTAGTCAGCTGACTATAAACATTTCTCCTTGAAACTGTGTCACATTACAGACAGGTAAGGGGATGTGCTGTACGGTCTACAGAATGACCTATGATAACTGGATCTTTAGTTTCAAATGAGGGAGAAGCCACAGACAGCAAAACATCCTCAAATTAGGAGTCTACAACCTGCAGCAGGTCAGCTGGAGTGTCGTGGCATAACACCATCAAATTATAGATATCCAGCAGAAACTGACTGAGGAGGTTAAGGAAGTCAGCTGTAGTTTCTGCTTGAGCTTGCTCTCCAAAGATGTGTTTCCCATGACAGAATTTCTGGCTTCCTGTACCCACTGCTCACATTTTTATAACATGGAATAAGCAGTAGTAACTGCTATAAATGGTTCACCTTCTGGCTGTTTTTCTAGGATGCAGTGATTTTAATACCCTTAGCTGCTTGCTGGTTTTCACTTTCCTACTACAGAGCCCGGGGGCCAACCTGACCCAGGACAGTAGGTATTATAGGATATTGGGTTTAAAGTAGGGGAAGGCAGAAGGCAACCCCATTTCCCTAGCCAGTTTCTCAGTGAGCTCAAACAGCATGTGAGAATGTATCAAGGAGAATGTCAGGAAAGCTCTTTTAACTTTCACTGGAGAGACCCAGGGAGCCCTGATGCTTGTGTGGCCATTTTACACCACACAGCACTGCAGGGTTCACAGCTGTAGGCTTACCAGTCTGACCTTACACTGTTGTCTTCCTAAGTCATATCAGGCCAAAAATGAGCAAAGATTTCTACCTTCCCACCATTTAGAAAAATCACATACTTTCCCCCCCCCAAAAAAAAACATTGTATATACTTCATTATCCAACTTCCCGACAATGGCAAACAGTTCACAGGGTGGAGAGAGGGTTAAGTTGGTCCCATCATATATAATGAGAGCCACTTATATGGAAGTACTATGTTGAATGACTGACACTGTGTCAGAATTCCTGCTGGTTTGCCTTTTGATTATAATTTAGTCATGTGGTGTATGGCAGTGAGGGTGTCAGGCAAAGCTGTGATGGACACCCAGGAGGAAATATCTCTCCTCATAAATCTTGACCTACAGTGCCACTGAACTTTCCCCCTGTGTCATATGCTGATGGCGATGCCTGGTAGAAGAAATCCAGTAGCAACACTGCCAGGAAATGTCATCTCTCTGAGAAACACAAGGGTTGGGAAGCTTGTGTCGCTGTCATGTGGAGTTTAGGCAAAAGATTTGCAAAACTTCATCTGTACCTCTGAAATGAAGTCAGATCTGCTAGTGTTAAGCAGAGCCAGTGTAATGCACAGTTGTAGATTCCTTGCTTAAAGTTTGATGGTGATCCAAATGTTTTACCTCAATTTCCAATAGATTCATGTACATGTGACAAAACTATTTCTGACTCTGCATGACTTCCTTACTCCTTGCTTCCTCCCTCCCTCTGTCCCTCCGTCCCTCTGTCCCTGTCCCTCCCTCCCTCCCTCCTTCCTTCTTTCCTTCCTTTCTTTCTTTCATTTCCATTCTCCTCCCCTCTCCCATCCTTCTCTCTTTCTTGCTCTGTGTTTGTGTCTCTTTCCTGTCAACCCTAGGGACTAAACCAAGGGTTATCCTAGATGCTAAGCAGTAGAGTCACCTCTCCAGACCCCCAGACTATTTATCGCTTTTTATTTTGAGACAGAATCTCCCAAGATTGCTAAAATTGGCCTTGAACTTTCAATCTTCTGCCTGAGTCTTCTAAGTAGTACAGGGGACTGCCAGGGCCAGGAAGCAGGAGTGGGTTGGGTTGGGGAGCAGAGGGGTGGGTAATAGGGGAATTTCAGAGAGGAAACTAGGAAAGGGGATAGCATTTGAAATGTAAATGAAGAAAGTATCTAATAAAAAATTAACATAGAAAAGAATGTGTGTCATATGTTTACAAAACTAAAACTTGGAAGAAAGAAGCAGGGAGAATATGAGTTCAAAGCTACCCTGAAACACATAGCAAGACACTGTCTCCAAAAAATTAATATGATTGTTCACATACAATCTAAATTCTTTATAGGAGTTGTTTAATTTTGTCTTTACTACCCAACAATAGTATTACAAATGTTCTTAATTCTAAAACTGAGGTATAAAGTAGTTAAAAACTTGCCCAGGGTCATAACAGTGCTGGGATTTGAACTCTGGAAGCATGTTGTCTGAGTTTGTCTTTACACTCATCTCAGAATTAATTTGAACCATGAATCTCTGTTTGAACTGATGCTTATATCCTGTAAACGCCCCATGATGGCTGATTAGTTGTGATACAACTCTTAAGTAGACAGATGGGACCTGTGGAAGGGGCTGCTTAGTACTACCTACTTCCTAGAATCCACTGCAATTATCCTAATCACTATGGAATGCAGAAAGGTGGGTGGCAATTGAGATTAAAATGCATTTTCTCCTATAGTCCTGAGGGCCACAAAGTCAGCAGCTTTCCTGCTTCTTGGGAATTGTAGGAAATCAAGGGATATTTCAGAGCACTTGGTGAATGGGGATGTTGGACTGAGAGCTGTTAAGTGGTTAAAAGGCAGAAAAGGCAAAGCTCTGTTCTCCAGACACTTCAGCTGCTGTAGGCAGTAGTGAGTCTGACTCCACTAGGCTCTGATATCCAAGCATGGTATAAGGCAAAGAGTGATCAACATTTCCATGGCAAACTGTTTGTTAAATGATGCAACAAGTATAAATTTTTGAAGATAATACTGGGGTTGATTTGGTGAAATAGGAAAACTATTGGACTAGATGTGAAAATATAATTTTAAAACATTGCCTGGGTATCTTCTGCTGAGTCATTAGGCTTCTCAGCACTTCCCTTACCAGATGTCAAACAAGGACACAACTGGAGGCTGTAGGAAGAATTCATTGAGTTGGTGCATTGCGAACAAATTGTCAATTAGGAAGCTATGAAATAGAGAATAACTCATTTAACTAAGTTGCAGATACAATATCTTAAGGAAATCCCTACATCACAAAGACACACACAAAAGGGGCTTTATGAACATCCTCGAAGTCACACGGGGATGTTTGTTTATTGGATATTTGTCTCTGGGCTCTGTGGTTGTTAGAATAGGAATGGCCCCATAGGGTCATATAGTTAAGTGCTTGGACGTTAGGTATTGGCACCATTAGGAGGTGTGGCCTAGAAGGAGTAGATGTGGCTTTGTTGGAGGAAGTGTGCCACTAGGGGTGGGCTTTGATGTTTCAAAGGCTCAAGCTAGGCCCAGTGTCTCTCTCTCTCTCTTCCTGCTGCTTGCTAATCCAGATATAGAATACTCAGCTCCTTCTCCAGCACTATGTCTGCCTAAATGCTGCCATGCTTCTTGCTATGATGATAGTGGGCTAAACTTCTGAAACTGGAAGCAAGCCCCAAATTAAATGTTTTCCTTTATAAGAGTTGCTGTGACTGTGGTGTCTCTTTACAGCAAAAGAACACTGACTAAGATAGGCTCTGGGCACAAGGTGTTTTTTAAAACTCCGATAGTGGCAGTGCTTGCCTAGGGTGAGTTACTTTTTTCTTCTGCCACACTTTCCTTAGTACTGAGGATGGAAATATTCAATGTCCTCAGTCAACAGGGAAACACAAATCAAAATGACTCTGAGAGTCCATCTTCCACCCATCAGAATGATTAAGATAAAAAAACTCAAGGGGCAACTCAGGATGGTAAGAATGTGGAGCAAGGGGAACATTCCTCCATGGCTGGTAAGAAGTGCAAACTTGTACAACTACTCTGGAAATCAATTTGGAAATTTCTCATAAAATTGAGAATTGTTCTATCTCAAGACCCAGCTATACCGTTCTTTAGCATATAGCCAAAAGATGCTCCATCATCCCACAAGGACACTTGCTCAACTATGTTCATAGCAACCTTATTTGTAATAGCTAGAATCTGGTAACAACACAAATGTCCCTCAATTGGAGAATATATAAAGAGAATGCAGTTTATTTACACAATGGAATACTACTCAGCAATTAAAAACAAAAGACCAGGTTTCAAACCATCCAGCCTAAAGCAGCCTCATGTTCTCTTCCTTTAGGGATGGAAAAGTCTTGGGGTAATGTCAGCATTTCCTATTTATCTTATCTCAGCTTGAGTGTACCTAAGAATTATTAAGTCTTTAGCGAGTTCCTATGTCCTGTCTCAACTTGAACTACACATTTCCTTCCTGTTTTTATTCGTCCAGATGGAATAGTTTGGGAGTAGAGGACAACTCCAGTTTCTAAGATTAGAGCACACGGTACCAGATATTGAAAGCTGCACCACCATCATTATCACTATCACCATCACCATCACCAATGGCAACATCAGTCCTTTCTCTGTCTTTCCTCTTAGCAGGAAGAACCCTCATAGTTGGCCACAGGAGGAAGGATTGTTTCCAACAGGATGAGAATGTTACTTTCAAAGACTTGCTATCAATCAACTTTATTTTTTTTAGTTGAAACATAATAATTGTACATACTTTTGAGTGTGGCATTTCGATATCAGCATACAATGGGTAAAAAACACAGTGATTAATGGGTCTTTAAATTATCTATCTATCTATCTATCTATCTATCTATCTATCTATCTATCTATCTATCTATCTATCTATCTATCTATTTGGTCTTTCCTTATACAATACATCCAGATCACAGCTTCTTGTCCCTCCACTTCCCCCAGTTCCTCACCACCTTCCTTCTCTCCCAGATCCACTCCTTATCTACACCTCTCCCTCCCAAAAGCAGGCCTTCAAGGGACATCAACTGAACACAGCACAGGGTACAGTAAGACCAGTCACAAATTCTCACACCAAGGCTGGTCAAGGCAACCCAGTAGGAGGAAAAAAGGTCCCAAGAGCAGGCAGACTATTTTTAAACACTGATTTGTTTTTCTTTGTCGAGAGAATAAAATTCGTTCTTCCTTAAGATATGGAATATTGTTAATTACTATGAACTCAATCACCAGAATAGATAGAATAGATTCTTTTTTTTTTAAACTCCATGATATGGACTAGTCTTCTTTTCATCCTTCTCATCTTTGGTATCTGTTGTTCTAGCCACTACTTCTGTGAGATCATTTTCAGATTCTGCCTGAGTCAAGTTGTGCGGTATTTGTCTTTTGATATTGCATTACTCCATTTAACACAATTTCCTCTGGGCTCTTCTATGTTGTTGCAAATGATATTTGTTCTTTTTTATGCCCGAGTCTCTCTCTCTCTCTCTCTCTCTCTCTCTCTCTCTCTCTCTCTCTCTCTCTCTCTCTCTCTCTCTCTCTCCCTCCCTCCCTCCCTCCCTCCCTCCCTCCCCCCTCTGTCCCTCTATCTCTTCCTATATCTCTCAAAAACACACATTCAACATTTCTACTTATCCATCCATCCATCCATCCATCCATCCATCCATCCATCCATCCATCCACTCAGACCTTTGGCTAATTTCATATTTGGCTACTGTAAGTAGAGCTGTACGTAATGAGAATGAGGTTGCTGGTTTCATTTCCTTTTGCATACAAGCCCAGTATTAGAATTTCTGCATTTTTCTGGATCACATGGTAATTTTACTTTTAGTTTTAGAGTCTCCTTTGTACTGTTTCCCACAATGGCTGTGATCATTTAAGTCCTGTTGATAGTGTGTAAGTTTTCTCTCATCTTCATGTCCTCATTGATACGTGTCATCTTTCATCCTCTGATACTAGTCATTCTAACTTGAGCAGTGGTTCTCATCTTGTAAGTCATGACCCCTTTGTGGGTCACATGTCAGATATCTCGCATATCTACTATTTACATTATGACTCATAACAGTAGCAACATTACAGTTATGAAGTAGCAACAAAATAATTTTATGGTTGGGAGTCGCTACAACATGAAGAATTATATTAAAGGGTTGCAAAATTAGGAGGGTTTAGAACCACTGACCTAGCGTAAGGTGATATTCCATTGTGGTTGTGATTTACATTTCTCTAATGACAGTATGCTAAACATTGTTCATTTTCCTTTTGGCTATTTTACGCTGTCTGAGAAACATCTACTAGTATTTTTCCCCCATTTTAAATCAGATTAAGGTAACTCTCCCTTGAGGAGCCCAAACTGACACTTAGATATCTTTCTTTTCTCTGACTTTTGGGAAGCCCACAGAACTATGCTCTCTGGTGTGTCTTGTCTTTTCTTCTGAGAGCTCCTCTCCTTTCTCTCTTAATTCTCATCCTTAAGCCTACATTAAAATATCTTTGTTAAATCCCAACTCTGCTTCACAAAACCCAAATAAATAGAATAAAACCACATGTTACGATTATTACTATCAATAAAGTACTAACATTTATAGATACTATTAAATCATCAAAATTAACAATAACCATATGCTTTTCTTATTAAATTCATTGTTAATAATATTGATAATTATCATTATATTTTGTTATGGAGTCATATGAGTTGTGTATATATTATGGATGTCCAATGCAATTTACAAATATTTTCCCATTCTGAGTTTGTTTCTTCACTGTGTTGATGTTTTTGTTATGACTAAGTTTATAAATTTAATATGGTACTATTTATCTAAGTTGCTTCTGTAGTCTGTGCTTTTGAAAGTTTTGTCATTTTGGCATTCATCCTTATTTATCTAGGATGGTCCAAGTATCTGCAGGCATCTGTCTCCTCAGCTGTAAAATGGTATCATGGTAGGACATGATTTTGAAGGTGTTCTTGATGGTGATCAATGCCGTTCTTTGCCTAAGGTCCAAGGTTAGTATAACACAAGCAACCACATGGATGCTGTATGACTTAGGATCCTTTCTTTTTTTTAATTTTTAATATTTTTTATTACATATTTTCCTCAATTACATTTCCAATGCTATCCCAAAAGTCCCCCATAGCGCCCCCCACTTCCCTACCCACCCATTCCCATTCTTTTGGCCCTGGCATTCCCCTATATTGGGGCATATAAAGTTTGCAAGTCCAATGGGCCTCTCTTTCCAGTGATGGCCGACTAGGCCATCTTTTGATACATATGCAGCTAGAGACAAGAGCTCCGGGGTACTGGTTAGTTCATCATGTTGTTCCAACTATAGGGTTGCAGATCCCTTTAGCTCCTTGGGTACTTTCTCTAGCTTCTCCATTGGGAGCCCTGTGATACATCCAATAGCTGACTGTGAGCATCCACTCCTGTGCTTAGGATCCTTTCTTGTGAGAATCATAAGCTGTAAACTCATGCCTTTGTGATAGTTCAACACCCAAATGATGGCTTGACCTTCACTTCAACAAGACATCCATATGCATTTATGTGTATATTCTTTGAGACTTCACATATTATAATTTGACCATATTCACCTTCTACTCCTTCCAAAACTCCCCCCAGACCTACCTTCCCACCAAACCCAACTTTGTGTGCTTAAAAAATTAACTCATTGCGACCTCACTGTATTGCCCATATACTCATAGGTATAGAGCCATCCACTGGAATGTATTCAACCTACCAGCAGCCTCAACCATAAAGAAAACTGACTTTCCTACTATCAGTAACTATCAACTGTCATTTGCTCCTATCTCATGAGCCTTTCCCCTCTGTGTTAGAATGTTGACTGGCTTGATCTTCAGCAGGCAACCACAGCATCTGTGAGTTCATGAGTACAGTAGCACTGTTATATCCCAAATATTTTGTATCATTCACATCCTCCCAGATCTCTGACCCTTACAGTTTTCCCATCCGATTCCTAAATGGCACCCGAACATTGGTCAGATGGGGTATGACACAGGTTTCTCATTTGTGGCTGAGCACTCTTGTGACACCTGTTATCTGAATTTTCACCATTTGTCAGTTTCTGGGATTAATCACTATCTACTGCACAAAGAAATGTCTCTCATGAGGTTTGAGAGTTATTCAAATCGACAGAAGAGAGATATGAATTTAGAGGACAGTTTGATGTTTGTCCATTTAGCAAAACAGTAGTAGTATGGTCACTCTTGGGGCCTGTGAGATCTTTAATCATGGAGTTTTAGCCAGAGCTCTAGTACTAGGTATGTGATTTCTCCTGTGAAGCTGGGCTTAAATTTCATCAGAAAGAGCTTGGTTATTCCCGTAACAGTTGTGTCACCATTTCACTCATGGTTATAGCTAACCACACTGCCATTATTGTAGCTCACAGGTGGATAAGATAATAAAGACTCCCCTCTTCCACACCCCCCCCCCAACAGCTTACATAATACTTCTAGGGCCATGAAAGATACAGAGAGGAAACATTGTGGTCAACATCAATTTAATTTCTACAGATCCTGTGACCAAAGTGTGTTGTGTATTTAACAACATGATTGCCACTATCAAGTTCTGCTGGGCAATAAAGAGGAATAGCTTGTATTGTTTGGGAGGGGGTGTCTTTATGGTCCCTCTGGCAAACAACTCCAGAAGTATCCTATATATCCCAGCACTGGGCTTTTTAGTTGTTTAGTTGTCAATTTAATGGTTTCTTGGAGGAACATTATCTCATGAGTAGGGTAACTCCAATAGAACTCATGTAATATATATATATATATATATATATATATATATATATAGTGTATATTACAAATATAAAATGCATATATTATATCCTATATAATATATAAAATATACTATACTATAATATAGTATAGTATTATATTATAATACAAAATATTATATTTTAAAATAGCATATAAATTATATTATAATATAAAATAGAATATATAATATGTATAAAATATGTATATATATTATGAAAAATAAATGTGCATACATATTATAAAATAGTAGGTTTCTGTATGACTTTTCAAAAATCCTTAATGCTAATTGTCCCTTCCCTCCCCTCCTTTCTGTCCTTACCTATCTGTCTCCTCACTGAAACCTTCCTCCCTATTCCTCTTCCCAATTTCATATCAGCTGTGAATGTTATAGAGTAGGCTGGCTTGAGACTGGAGACCCACTTGCTTCTGTCTTTTCAGTGCAATATTTGTACTCTTTAAAAACAACACCTTAAAGTTATGAGAATCTTCCACAATCGTAAGAACTTGTACTTGCACTGAGAGGAAATCTGACAAATCAGGCACAAAGTGCCACAATTATAAAATCTGGAATCTTTAAAATAAGCAGTATTGGTTGTATACGGGTAAATCGCTAGAAATGACCTTTACCCTGGACCACAGCTCTAAACAGATATAACACTTCACAACAAATCCTGGGTGCCTCTTTAGAAGTGTGGGCTTCTTGGTATGTTCGCTTGCTGCATATGATGTGCCTTGGCCACTTCCTGCTGGTTCAGGCTTTCCATGTTCCAAGTTCCACTCAACAGTCATCAGTTGGAAAATTCCATCTTTACCCTGAAGATTTTGCCTTGCTCTTTTGCATGTACTAGTTGCAACTCCCAAGCTAAGTGCCTCTGGGAGTCACTGTGTTTGCTCTCATGGACTCCATTCATCTTCAAACACCATGACTGGCTAACCACCTGCCTACAGTGTTACTCTGTTACTATGTAATAGAAAGCCAAAGAGGATGTTTCCTAATTCATGCTGCTGCTGCTTTGTCTTGTGTACCTTGATGAAGGCTGCAGGAGAACCTGGTGTCAAGCAGGTAGATGTTCAAGAGGGTGATGTTATGGGTGACCAATGTGAAACTAAGGCCGGTGACATTTCCAGCATAGCTGGCATTTAAAGAGCATATGAGAGAGACCTGGCAACTTGAGACTGGCATTAGCGCATGGGGCTGACAGACAGTGCTTCTAGCTTTCCCATGCTCTTTGTGAGGGGAAAACAAGAAGATAAATTAATAATAAATAACAAAACAACAGAGAGAGAAATAACAAGTCACCCTCTCAGATCCTTCCAGTTAACTTCTGGGTTGCAAAACAAACAAAGAGAAAAAGGCTTCAAATACCACACACTGACAGAAATTTGACAAATAAGATTAAGTTAACCTAAAGCAGCTGAGGCTTTGGGGTTTATATGGGATTAAAAATGTGTTGATATTTATGTCTCCCTTTCTTTCCCAGCACATTGTCTACCATCAGACCCAGTCTCCATGCCTTGGCGTTCATAGTCACCTCCATAGAAGTGACAGGTAAAACATGTCTTAACAATCACACAGAGAGAGGAAACTTCCAAATGCCACTGTAAAGGAAGGGACATTATATCATTGTCTCAATGGATGAACATGTATACATTTATTACATGAGTCTAAATGTCCTGTTTTATTCTTGCTCGTGTAAAGTCCCGCAATTCTCTCTAAATGTCTCTTTTAAAGTGTGGACACTGTGCCCCTTCTTAGAATTGGGAACAAAACACCCATGGAAGGAGTTACAGAGACAAAGTTTGGAGCTGTGACGAAAGGATGGACCATCTAGACACTGCCATATGCAGGGATCCATCCCATAATCAGCTTCCAAACGTTGACACCATTGCATACACTAGCAAGATTTTGCTGAAAAGACCCAGATATAGCTGTCTCTTGTGAGACTATGCCGGGGCCTAGCAAACACAGAAGTGGATGCTCACAGTCAGCTATTGGATGAATCACAGGGCCCCCAATGGAGGAGCTAGAGAAAATACCCAAGGAGCTAAAGGGATCTGCAACCCTATAGGTGAAACAACACTATGAACTCACCAGTACCCAGGAGCTCTTAACTCTAGCTGCATATGTATCAAAAGATGGCCTAGTCGGCCATCACTGGAAAGAGAGGCCCATTGGTCTTGCAAACTTTATATGCCCTAGTACAGGGGAACGCCAGGGTCAAGAAGTGGGAGTGGGTGGGTAGGGGAGTGGGGGGAGGGTATGGGGGACTTTTGGGATAGCATTGGAAATGTAAATGAGGAAAATAACTAACAAAAAATATTTAAAAAAATGTAAGTCCAAGAGTTTATTTCTTGGAAATGAAAATAGCTATTCACAGAAAAATTTCCAAATATGCCAGTGTGTTAAGAGTAAAGGGATAAAAATGTGCATATCTTTGCGACCAGCTATTACAGCCATCACATATGATCACATTGAACTATGATTGCTGTCACATTTTTCAGCATATATATAACATAGTTACATAGGAGTAAATGACCTCTTGGATGGAAAACTAGTGTGTATCTCCCAAACATGCACTACTTATTTATTCCATCTACGTGTTTGGCTCATGAGAAGACATCATCAGAGAAGATCTATGGTACAGTTGAACTTGTGTGATAATTCTCAAGTGTTGGCTGTAACTTCCATTGTCTACATGCCTTCCTCTACCTGAAGACTTAACTGGCCCTTAATAAACTGGCCAGTTTTCCCTCAGGCCCTCTCCTTTGTCTGGGTGGGTTGGCAGAACTGCTTTCATCATTTTCTTCTAATGAAGCAATCACTGCAGATTGATTGTCTCCACAGAATCATCAGTACTATTCAGAGTAAAGATCCTCATAGGGCAGCCTGGGTAAATGGGATGTCACAGACTGAACACTGGCTTTTGAAATAGCAAGATCATCAGCCATTGCTATTGGCAGTGGTTAGGGCTATTTGCTGAAGTCTTATAAACAGCTTTCATCACGTCTTCCTGTCGGGACTCTCAAGGACATCTATTTACCACTCCTCTGTGTGAATTTCAAAATCAGAAGAGAGGAACTCAAAGCAGCCTGGTCACTCTGGAAAGCTGTCACTATGGTGTGGCCAAGGCTGCCCTTTGGATGCTCCTCGT
Organism: Mus caroli; assembly: GCF_978045245.1. Lineage (NCBI taxonomy): Eukaryota > Metazoa > Chordata > Mammalia > Rodentia > Muridae > Mus > Mus caroli. The sequence continues at coordinate 32,303,406 of NW_028227257.1, read as the reverse complement.
ATTGGGAGAAACTAGGGAATGGACCACTTTAATCTTACAGCATAGATTGCAGCAGTGTTGCCAGGAATCCTGGGCTCTGACATTCTCTGGCAGGGGAGGGATGGGGAGGAGTGTCAGAGTAGTTAAATCATTACTCACGGAAACAACAATAACAAATTTCCAGTTGTTTTCTAGCAATGGGATAGGCCAAGTGGAACCCCACAACTGGTTTTGATACTAGTTAGAACACACTAGAGGAATTCATTACAAAACCTAAAGACATGATCTTCATAAATCTTCAGGTACCATGACAAATGGGATGAGGATTTAAGGGGCATATTGAATGTGAAGGAGAAATGTGTCATTTGGAAGAGTTTACAGGAAAGATTATTTGGGATCACAGTGGCTTAAAACATGACATGGGATAAAGTTGTTTTCAATGACAGTCTTTCTCCAAGCTATATCCTAATTACAACTCATGCCAGGTTTGTTGACTCTGTGCCATTATGTGCTTATAATTTGACTTGTGTTTAATCAGGTATTTTGTTCTTTGTTGAGAACCTGCTAGTCTGAAACTTCTCCCAAGTGATGGACTAGGTGTTTTTGAAATTTACAATTTTTCATGACTCACTGTGTGGTCTCATGACCTACAGCTGGCCTCCAGCTCATTCATGTTTATCTCTAGGTAAGTTTGACCGCATCCAAACTGGTCTGGATTCATCTCAATGAAAACTTAGATGTTAACATATTTGATGCTGTAAAAATGCCAGATGGCTGTGACAATTTCTAAAAATATCTGTCTGGACACTGAGAGTTGTCTGTCCTCTCTGCTATGGGGGTAAGTAAGGCTGGAGGAATGCTTGAATCCGGGATTTTGAGACCAGCATGTATGCATTTTTCAAAAGCCAAAGAAGAATATTATTTCAAACAATGTTCTAAGGGTTCTCATCAGTTAAGACCAAATGCTGTTGTTGCAGAAGACCTAAGTTCAGTTCCCAGGACTCACAATACCAATTCACAACGGACTGTAACTCCATTTACAGAAGATCTGATTCCCTTTTATGGTCGCCATTGGTACCAGGTATACACAATGTATAAAAACATACATGCAGACAAAACACTCACATATGTTTAGAAAAATAGCATTTTGATGGTTTGGTACCTCGGGTACTTTTTTAGTCTGCCTCTTGTACAGTTAGTTTATCTTTCTCTTTTGTTTGCTTTTTGAGACAAGCCAAAGACTGGCCTCTGTGGTCCTCCTGTTCCAGTCCTCCAAGTGCCGTGATTACACTGAGCTGATCACTTTTTGTTTTGGTTTGTTTTGGTTTTTCGAGACAGGGTTTCTCTGTGTAGCCCTGGCTGTCCTGGAACTCACTCTGTAGATCAGGCTGGCCTCAAACTCAGAAATCTGCCTGCCTCTGTCTCCCAAGTGCTGGGATTAAAGGCATGATCCACCCTGCCCAGCTAGCTGATCACTTTTAAAGGACACATTAAGAATAACAACACTGCAGGTATGTGCTAGAGATCAAAGCAGTCACTTCCCAAGTTGGGCTCTGATACCATGTAACATGGTGCTCTGAGTCATCCTCCAGGTGACATACTCTGTGCCATGACACTTAATGACCTCTTCCAGTGACGATAGTAACCACTGTTGTGTGTGGAGAATCAGGACCAACATTACTGGAGCACATTAGCCTGTTGCAAAGATAGATGGTGATAATAACTGCTAATGATTTATTGAGCACTTATGAAAGCTGGGTGCTTCTGGTCTGAGCATTCTGCACTTTAATTCATTTCCCTTTATACAGTACTTTACATGATAGGACCTTTATTTTGTTGCTGAGGAAATCCAGCACATAAAGCCTGGGTGAGTTGCTCATACTGCCTCTAACTAAGGCATGGCAGCATCTAGATTTGAACCCAAGTCTTTCCCTAGGGGACCTCGCCACAAGTCACTGTATCAACGTCCCACAAGCTGCCTGTAGGTCAGCTGATTCACCAGCTGCTGACAAGAGAAACTGAAAATTTGATTTTGTTGCCAGGAGACACTGAGGTTCTCCTGGCAACATGAATGTGCTGACATCATCGCCAACTCCCCATCTAATATCAGAGAGAACATCCCACTTGGAGACATTCTCAACAGGCAATTTTCCCAGAAACTACAGAGAGTGTTTCTGGATCTGGGAGTTAGAATGGGAAAAGGCTGCTTTGGTTTGGAAGGTGAGAGACTCAGGGAAGTTGTCCAGAGTCTCTAGAAACCCAACACCTTCTAACCCTGTGGTTTGTGTGGCATCCTGGGAAGGCTAGGAGTGGGGCAAGAAGAGCAAGCAGGGGCCCTCAACATAATTTCTTTCAGTTTTTCCTTCCTGTGAAGAGAGGTCTAGCATCTGGATGGATGGTAGTTTGAAGGATCTGGGCAGCATGTAGGTAAAAGGTTAGTTCAAGTCCCAAAGGAAAGTGGTTCTGGGCCAAAAATAATGGAAAAAGCTATCTTCAACTGTGCTGATCTCTGAACACACCTGCACATTGTTGCCAAGGAAACTAAAAGAGCAGTTTTAGGGGAAGGAAATGCAATTCTCTCAGTTTCAACACATAGTTCACAGCACACACTGAGGAGGACTCTCCCTTCCAGGAAGCGATTTCCAAGGGAGGTCATGCTTAGCCTTCAATAACCATCCCCCTTCCAAGCTCTGAAGAGAGGGAGTTTCATATCCTGCTCCCTTCTCACTTCTCAATTTGTTGCTTGCCTTTGCCTGGCTCCAGCATGGTTTCCCAGCAGGGTCCTGGCCACTAGATGTAGGAGGCCCCTTCCATCCTCTCTCCTTTGACTGACCTCAGGCAAAATGTTTGCCTTGGAACACACAATACAGAAAAAAAATTATTTAAAATTTTCAGAAAATTCACGTCTCCCAGATTTTGCATGAAGAAAGAACTTCTACGTAGGCTGACCATTTCAAAGCTAATCCCAGTTTCACACATACCACAGAGTAACAATGCCTCTGATAATGCCTCCGGACATTGGGACACAGAGTTCAACCCTTACAAGATTTTGATGTATTTCTTTTTGAGGAATACATGCTGTTCTCTAAGAATTGTTGCTTCTATATACCAAGAGAAAGCCCAAATAAAAGGAAAACAACCCAAGCCCATGTTTCAAAGCCTTCTTGGGCCACTCACTGGCTGATTGGTTTGTACAAATGCTCACCGTACAGTTTCTTTGGATGAGAGCATTTTCAGGCTCGGATAATTTACTCAACACTCCACAGAGGTCCACATTTGAGCAATCTGTCCTAAATTCATTGTCATTAGTGTATAAGGCAGCTGTAAGAGCTTATATAATTCTAGAATATTCAGATGCCTATATTTACGAGGTTCAACTAAAAATCACAGGAAAATCATGATCACTGGGCTACAGTTTTGCTAACAAAAATGGTTACTTGTCTTAACAATCATTTGTAGTCTATTTTTACTCCGGTTATATTGGTGTTTGCTAGTGAATTGGGGCTGCTAATCAGAACCAGATTCACAGTCTGAAAGCACAGGGCCAGTAAGATTACATAACGAAACCCCTTCAAGTGTAGGATGATGGGTGAGAAGGAAAAGGTGGGAAAAGTGAGGCTGGGGCTACAACAGAAAAGGGAAATCTTCACATCTTTCTAATGGCCTAAGCAATGAGACAGGAATGCACAAAATGATGTGGGAAGGCCTGGTTCCCCCAAATTGAAGTTCCATGGTCTTCCATGCAGAACGATTACCAGGAACTCTGGGCTCTATCTCAGATTATTTGGGGATGAAGTCAAGTGACCTCTGTAGGAATGTGCATTTTGTGAGGGTCAGAACTCAGTCCAACTTTGTAGGTTTGATGCTTCTGAACCAAATTAAAACCTTGCCCAGTGCCAGCTTTGGGTCAATCTGAGTGTTTCAAAATTTCTGATGAAAGGACTATTGGTTTCTGGGAAAAACAACTGCAGAAGATCTGATAAGCATGGGACCACCAGGATTCTTGATTTTCAGAAGGGACCATTTCTCTCCCTCTACTTCTCTACTTTATCTCTTCATTCCCCAAATGTGCACCAGATGTGTAGCTCCAGTATGCAAGATCTGTGCTTGCCTGGAGAGTTTGCTCATTCATCTTTATCCTCCAGTGAAAAGGTACCCAAAGCTCTGGGGACCAGGTGAACCAGCAGATCTCAAAGAAGTATATCAAAGAGTTGCACATGTTTTGAGAAGCAATACCTTGAAGTCTGGATTATCTCCACTCTTTACTTCCCTCCTTGCTTCTGAAAGAATAATGTCAGAATTGAAGGTGGTCAGGGATGGTGATCTGGGTAGATAATGAGAGAGCAAACATATCTTACTCATTGAGGAGCATGTAACACATCCAGAAAACCATCGTTCCTAGGAGATAGGGGTATGGGACATGAGAGATCTGGAGAATGAGTAGCTAGGGATAGTGCAGAAACAGTATGGAATTGACTTCACTTATGAGACAATGATCCACAGTGACAGGCATCTCATGATCTCATGACTGTGGGTGACTGTTTACACGGAAATAGAGAACAGAAAAGAAGTTATGGAGGCTGGGTAGGATGGATGGTAAGTAGAAAGTCACAATTAGGTGGGAGGAATGAGTTTGGTAACATAGAAGAGTACATCTAGTCAACTATAGCATGTTTTATTTCAAAAATAGCCACAAGAAGAATATTTTGAATGTTCTTACTACAAAAAATGAATACATATTTGAGGTGACATCTATGTTAATTAGCCTAACTTGGTTATTCCATAATGCATATATGGATTAACACATTGAGTTGTGCCATATAAATATAGAGAAGTACTATGCATCAATGAAAAAGTAAAAATAAAATGTTAAGAATGTCCATATATACCTTAACCCAAGTATTTGACAGATGGTAGAAAGAACATTTTAAGTTGGAGTACTGCCTGGGCAAGTTCAATGATGATCTGATCTAAGTGGTGACCAATGGCTCAGATTGTAGACTTTATAGATTAAGAGCTATAATATAGACACTGTAGTGCAAGCATGAGGAGGATGGAGACCCTGTAGCCCAGGGATAATGATGTAGATGCTATACTGATGGTTGAAGATATAGCTCTGTGGTGAGCACCTGCCTAGTGTGTATACATTCCTGGTGTTCATATCCAATACCTCAAAACATTTTAACTAATAAATAAGGAATTACTGGAATTTTAGCAGCAAGCTTGAAACTATGTAGGAAGGGTGCTCCGTATATAAAACATTTAAAATCAGTGACTAAAACTGATGAGCCTCCAATAACACAGATAATATTCTACATTAGCAAGGAGAACTTGATAATGGTAAGCCAGAAACTGTGACTTTTAATGTGACAAAAAGCCAACCCAATTTTAAACAGGGTGGAACTTAGTTACTATTGTGAATATACCAGCAATATTTATGTGATTAAATGTGAAGTCATGAATTATAAGATTTATTTTTACCTTCAAAAATTCCTGGCTTTTACCTTGACAGAACCCATCATTCTGACTTAGTCAAGACTTGTTGTTGTTATTCATAGAAAACAATGCTAAGTTGGTGGATCTCTCCAGTCATTGCTGTTCTTTGATAGACTACTGAACTTAGTTTCAATTTTGATAGATATACGTCTTCTAAGGCCACACAAATGGATTTTTAACATAATTCATGTGCTACTGGAATGGTTAACTAGTGAATGAAATGTACAGGCTGTACTCAAATATGATGATACCCTCATATATGACAAGCAAGAAATTATTGCAATTTTTAAATTTACTGTACACATTGTAGTCATGTTTAAAATTTGTCACTTTCTTTAGAGTGCTAAGTGCATTCATGGAGCAGGCACTAGAAAGGTAGCCTAGTGGTAGAATATATGTTAAGCACTCACAGGGCTCTTGGTTCTATCCCCGTACTCAAACAAAACAAAACAGAACAAACCAAAACAAAATTCATGCACTCGAGATTTGTAGTCCATATAATCTACATTCTAAATTTTCAGTGCCAGAATATAATAAAAGACTATCTATGATTCAGTTTAAACTATTGATTTCTTTTCCTTTTTCTTCTTCACATGGGTATCTGCATCGATTGAAACTCTTTCTCGATCACCCGATCACCCTCCCACTTTCACCTTTTTATTTTGAGGTATATCTGTCCATCAAACACAGGGTTTACAGTACAGCTAGTGTGGCTTCCCTGCTTGCTCTGAGGATCCCTTCTTCCTTCCAAGGCTGGATTGATAAGTGAGCTACCATGCCCATGGCATTGACATGGGCTGTGAGTATCTGAAGTATCCAGGCCTCTTGCTTTAGCTGCTATGCCATCTCCCAGTTTTCTAACCTAGCATTCAGGAGCTGTTCTCCATAGAGAGTTAATTTGGGTTTATCTGTATTGGAAGGTTCCCTTTTTTAGTTGCAAATGTTTTGTTTCCTTATTCTAATTTATTTATCCTTTTCTTTTTCCTCCATAGTTCTCACACTTTTAAATTAGGAAGAAAGGCTACCTTTTTGACAACTTTTTTCTTTATTTTATCCTTTTTTTTTCACTTATTCACTTTACATCCTTATCACCGCCCCCCTCCTTGTCACCCTCTCCTACAGTTCTTCCCCCATCCCCCTCCTCTTATCCTGAGTGGGTGAGCCCCCCCCCCAATACTCAAACCCTAGCATTTCAAGTCTCTGTGAGGCTAGGCACTTCCTCTCCCACTGAGGCCAGACAAGGCAGCCCAGCTAGAACATATTCCAAATACAGGCAACAACTTTTGGGATAGCTCCTACTCCAGTTGTTTGGGACACACTTGAAGACTAAGCTGTTACATATGAGCTGGAATGCCTACATTCAGCCTGTGTTTGTTCTTTGGGTGGTAGTTCTGACTCTGAGAGCCCCAAGGGTTCAGGTAGTTGACTCTGTTGGTCTTCCTGTGGAGTTCCTATCCCATTTGGGGCACAGCAATCCTTCCTCCTATTCTTCCATAAGAGTCTCCAAGCTCCATCCACTGTTTGACTGTGGGTATCTGCATCTGTCTGAGTCAGCTGCTGTGTGGAATCTCTCAGAGGACAGCCATGCTAGGTTCCTGTTTGCAAGCATAACAGTGTATCATTAATAATGTCAGCGATTGGTGCTTGCCCATAAGATGGGTCTCAGGTTGGCCTGGTTAGTGGTTAGCCATTCCTTCAGTCTCTGCTCCATCCCCTGTAAGGCCAGATTTTTAAATCTATATTTTAAAGTCCTTTTAAATATAAAATGGCCAAAATTGGATCTGTTTTTATCAACTATTGCTAATATGGTAGCAACCTCAGCCCCTGCCAAATGACTGTGACTAGTGCAGACTCAAGGTTAATTTTTCTTTCAAAGATCACATTTTCTTCTTCATTTGAGCATCTTCCCTTTTAACTCTGGTTCATTTGTGTCTTGTTTGAATTAAATCGGATTTCTTTATCAGCATTCTGGCAGCATATGCCATATGACCTAGAGAACTCCTAAAGTCAGAAATGATAGTGTTTGATCAAGATGTTCCATTTTGGGGCAAGTCCAGAAAATGTCATATACAATTTTGAGTCATCTCAAGGACTGTCATTGCTATTGGCCTAGCTGGGTCATGTCTCATAGTAACAAATTTAAAACATGTGCCCTGCATGGCACAAAGAATGCTTCTGGTTTTCAGCCAAATTTACAGCCTTACATCTTTTTCTTTACTAACCATGTCAGCACCATTATCATAGATTTGCCCTATTGAAACTTTCAAATTGTTTAAATAAAGCTGACATTTAAAATTTAATTTTGTAAAATTCAGTCAAATCCTTTGAAAACTTTTAAATAAAATGTAACTAGTCATGATTCTAGTACTGAATACATGTCTGGTTGGCACTACTTTTTAAACAAAAATATACAGCTTTTAGAATTTTAATTTTTTTAAACATTGTAAACATCTCCTTGGGCAATATAGGTAGGGAGTCTGTGTTAATTCTCTTACACCTCTAGAACAAGTGATTAGAACCAAAAGAAACAAGGAAATGGATTATTCAGTCCAAGAAAGGAGTTCTACAGATTGATCGACTATTTCTCCAGCTCTGCTACTCACGTTCTCTCCACTTGTGAGTTGTCTGTGTAATTCTACCATTCCCAGGACCTATGAAACATCTTAGCCTTTGGGTAAAACACGCTCTTATTTCCAGTTCTTAGGACAAGTGTCATGGAATCTTCTCTGCTCCCTGACTCCAGTCCAATTGCCAGACTTGCTCCTGAGCCAGCTGGATAGGTTGATCATCTGCTAGTTTCCTCCTTGTCTTAAACAAATGGTAACCTTCAAGGAAGAGGTCATTATCTCTCTGAAGGCCGTGTGTTGGAAATTCAAGGTGATACATTTTGTGATGCTCTTGTTGCATTTGTAGGGAGGAACATGTCCCAGGCACTTCCTAAACACTTGTAGAGAAAACCATCAGAAAATCAATTGCTATAAAATACCCTGTTGGACTTTCAGAAAATATCATGTTAAAACAAGTGCTAATGACACCCAAACATATTTATTGTGTAAAGCAATGACTTGTAGGGGAAATTTTGGTCCTGTCACTTTCCAGTGGTCTCTTTTATTGGTTTGTAAACAACCATTTTACCATTACAGCAGTTACTTTTTGACATGCACACATAGAAAGCCATAAGCAAATCAGTCTCAGCTTTCTTTGCCACTATTACCACATCAGACGTCATCTACTGCAGGGCAGCAAGACTCAGAAGGTAAATGGGAAGGAATCAAAAGAACCAAAGGAGATATAAGAAAAGCTGACAACTCATGGCACATAACAGAGCTGGACTGCTGAGTTGGTGAAGACAAGCCATCTCCTGTGTCTCGGTATAACCTGGCAGCATCACATTCAGAGAACGTGTACGAAGACATGTACTTGGATGAGGGAAGCATCCATTGCTGCTTATGAAGGCTGTGTCTGTTCAACTATTTTTCTGAAGATTTTGTTAAAGGGATAAGGGGAACCTTGTGTGCCTGTCTCAAAAGTGTTTGAGTAGCAACAAGAACATTTAAAACACCCACAAAAATTAGATAGTATAAGGTGAGTTTTGGAGAAATGTTGCTTTTTAAATCATGTGTGATGCCCATTCCCTCACCAAGCAGAATTTGACTGACAGCTGTAAGAATTCCATTCTCTCTTCAAGATGACAACAGAGAAACAGTGGCAAATGCTTCCGCTGAGTAGACAATTGAAATGTTACTCACTGAGATGCCTTCAATCATCTGTAAAGCTCCTGCCTGCACAAATCACTTCTTTAGATTTTCCAGTACCAGAGAGTCTGCCTTCCTGTTACTTGGTGAGTTGCGGTTTAGGTGCTCTGAGAACTGCTTAGCCTGGAATGGAAATTAATCAGAGGTCAAGGTCATAGTGTTGTAGCCAGAATTAAAAACCAAGTTGGTGCTGATATTACCAGGCAGGGTAGGCACTGGCAGTAAATTTTGTAAATAGAAGTCCTAGGGAAAAGCACACAAATCACTAGTTTCAGCTCAAGAGTTTCCCACAAATTGAGTAGTCTTGGATGACAAACACCCAATCAAGAATCAAGATATTACCAGCCCCCTGAAGCATTTGTGCCTTGATACCGTCCAGACAGACCTATCAAACAGTATCTACCTTCCTGAATTAGGTACTTTTTGCTGTTTTACAATACATGTTACTGTGTACTGTGTTCTCTGAAACTTGTCTGTCTGTCTGTCTATCTGTCTGTGTATGTATGTATGTATGTATGTATGTATGTATGTATGTATCTATCTATCTATCTATCTATCTATCTATCTATCTATCTATCTATCTATCTATCTATCTATCTATCTAACCATCATCTATTTATTTTGTGTATATGTGTGTGTACCTGAGTTTATGCATGTGCACCATGTTCACACAAGAGACTGAAGGCCAGAAAAGGACATCAGATGCCCTGGAACTGGAGCTATAAGGAGATTGTCAGTGCCATATGGGTGCTGAACCCAGGTCGCCTAGAAGAATAGCCAAGGTTCTTCCTCACTCAGTGTTAAATTGTTGAGTAGGAAACTTGTACATTTTGGTTAATTAACATTGGCAACAAATTTTGACAATGTTTCAAACTAGATTTTATTCCCATAGCTTGAATAAATTATGTATTTGTGAAAATGTAAAAGAAAAATTCATCATAGTTTAGTTGTGGTGAAATTAACATTTTTATAAGGGAAGGACAATGGAAATTACTACCTTACATCAGCGAGCAGTCTTATGCTGGCCTCATTCTGCTCTTCCTGATCTGGTGTCAGGGTCTCACAGCATCAAGGTGATCTCATAGTTTCAGATGTAATCAACTGGGTTTTAAAAAGAACTACAGGCAACCAAGGGGTGCTGAGTGTTGTAAAAACAGTCTTCCCTAGAGAAGAGCACACCAATTAACCAATTGGTCCAATGCTGAATATTCATCCTTGAATACATACATCCAGGTAAGGGTACACAGACTGAGAAAGTTGTATATTATATATTTATGAATATGCGTGCGCACACACACACACAAACACACACACATGTGATGTGCACATATGATGAAGTTGGGAGCAATCTCCTCCTTAGCTGTAATCATTCTTGTGCTTTAAGCAGTGTTTGATCATGTTAACAGTCAGTGTTTACTAGGTGTGACGATTGTTCTTTTTTTTTTTTCATGTCTAGCTGTCTATCATATCACCTCTTACTCTTATGCTAGATGGTAGTAGCTAACTGTCCATCTCATAGTGCCTAAAATCCAAGTTCTATGAAATAAACTTCAGAGTTGGATGCAGGTTCTTGTGGAAGATGAATACTATAGGAAGCAACAGAAAAACGAGAATGGAAGAATTGTGTGGCACACCCTGCATTTCCCTGCCTCCCTTGACCATCTTGCCCAACTTATAGTGAAGGGTTGGTGAGGGTAGGAAATAACCTATGTTGCTACTAACAGCTCTAGATGCAGGAGTGCCACAGTCAATAAACATCTGAATGAAGGCAATGGCAATTCACAGAAAATTCACATGAAAATTTGTGGGAAGGAAAAAAAAGTGCAGATGCAGTCTCCTGAGCATGAGGATGCCCCACTAATTTGGGGGCTATTTAAGAAGAATCTCTGGAATGTGGACATTTGTTTTGGGAAAAAGAATCTGCCCACACTGTCAAAATTGAGGGGTGGCTCTACAGATTGACACCAGCCATTATTGGTTATGCTTTGATTGTGATTGAAAATCAACAATCCAGCAAAACCAGGTCCATATAATAATCTCTTAGAGATCCCTTCTTGTTTGATTTCCAGTGGGGCCTGTTCACTGTCTTCCACAGGTGGACACACACCCATCAGGAATTGTGTTAAAGAAAGCATAAACTATTGAGGAGCGACTCTCTTGGGTGTATCCAACCTGAGGTCCTGGGGCCACATGTACCCCAAGATAACTATGGGTATGTCCAACACAAAAGTGTAAACTTACTTAAGACTATATATATGTATGTATATATACACATATATATGTCTATATGTATGTATAGGTATATATTATCCATATATATTATACGAATATAATATGTATACGCATATGTCATGTATATATGTGAATGTAAAATGTATATGTATACATATTAGTATCATCTGGGGTGTGACTGACAGTGGCAATGGCTATATTATATATAAGTATGTTATATATTATACATATAGAGAGCATATATGTGTGTAAATAAAATAATTAAGAAAGGAAAGTCCTGAATTTGAGAAGGAGTAGGAGGAGATAGGAGAAATTGGAAGGGAAAGATAAAGTGGTGGAAATGATATAGCTACAGTATCTATGTGTGAAAGTCTCAAAAATAAGTAAATCAACATATTGATTGGAAAATATAGTTATTTCTTATTATTTTTTCCCTTTTTATTTTCAACTAAATGGTTAGCCACACAGGAAGACTCTCACATTCTGAAGTTTGCTCGGAATGGCATGAATGCCCAAATCGCATATATGCCAACCTAGCTTTCTAGTAGGGGATTATAATAATCTTGGGAAATAGCTTCAGGTAAAAGAAATAAACATTTTAAACTGCTGCCATCAATTGAGATATAGTGAGCTAGCATACTGGCAGCAGATGATAACATGTGTGACAAACCCAGCCCTGCCCTTACACAATGCTCACATCTTTCTACATACCTGACTCACTTTAGGTGGTGATTAAGTGAGCTCTAGCTGGTGATTCCTGAGTTCATCTTGTGATCTGTGAGTTTGACATCCTCAAATGAACAGGTTGAAGGAAGAACAATTCTTTGCTGTGTCAAAATGACTTACAGTACACCAGGGAGGCATTTCTTTGGAGGGTCACTATGAATATTGCGTGTCCATTATCTGGGCAAGAAGATGTTGGAAGCAAACTTCTCCCTAGCTGTCATTCTGCTGCTTTGAGCAGTGTTTAATCACTGTAACAGGCAATGCTAACTAGGTGTGATACTATTCTTGGTTGTGAACTTGACTACATCTGAAACAAAAACCCCAAAACTGGAGTTGCACCTGAGAGGAATTTTTTGCATTATTTGAAGAAGGAAGATCCACTTCTAATCTAGTCCGTTGTGTTAGAAAGTCCCACATTTTTAATCCAGATATCGAGGTGAGAAGGCAGATATCTTTAATGTGGGTTATGCCTTCTAGTTGAAGCCTATATAATTACATGGAGGAAGGAAGCCTTTGACTGATTGCTCTCACCTTGCTAGCAAGTCCATTCCTTCACTGGCATTAGAGCCTACCTATTCCGGATTCCAGCATACACTGATAACAAAGAGATACCCAGCCCTGTGAACTGAGCAACTACTGGATTCTTGGATTTTTCCCTTCATAGCCAGCCTTCAAAGGGTTAGCTGTTATTCACTCCAATAATGCCCTTTCTATATCTACATAGAGAGATTCATTCTATAAATTCTGTTTCTCTAGAAATTCCTGACAAATATACTGGGCTTCACATACTATATTTCTGTTGAGTAGGAATGTTAGGAGTGGAAGCAACCATTGTTTTTGTTTTACAGATTAGCATATTGAGTGTTAAACATTTCAACAAATTTACCTGGCATCTTGCAGAAACACAAGACCACAATGAAGATCAAATCCCAAAACACTAAATACCACAGAGATGTAAGAGGACCCAGGAAGACTAATGAAACACCGGGAAGATGCAGGAGAACTCAGGACGATGCTGAGGGGTTCAGAAAAGCTGAGCTGCAAACAAAGCCTTGAGAAAGAACCTGGGGAATTGTTTTGGAAAAGCAAAGAATATCAAATAGTCAAAGAAAAAAAATTGACTGATTTCATTCTAAAGGAAAGTTATTTTGTGATTCTTTAATTCTTCAATAGTAACAAACTGGGTAGTGTTTTATATTTTAAGGAAGGAAGTTGGACAGTGGCTTTGAGGCAGACATATTTTATGCATGTTTGAAACCACCAAACAAATACATTTTACAAAATTAATTTTTGCAACTCTTCAAATAAAATTATAGGATATTTTAAGTACTGTGACTGTCTGAATCTTAATGTCATATATACACATTGTTTACAAACTAATAAAAGTGAATAAGTGCACTAGACTTAAATGATTTACTATTGGTTTAAACAAATGATATCGAAAGAATTATCTTCCTCCCTACCCTTTCTAAACTCTTTTTTTTAGATTTATTTATTTTATTTGTACGAGTGTTTAGCCTATGTGTATGTATATGCAACCACATGCATGAGGGTCCCCCGAAGCCAGAAGATTCCCTTGAACTAAAGATGGTTGCTAGCTGCTTGATGTGGGTGCTAGGAACCAAACCCAGGTCCTCTGGAAAGACAGCCAAGGCTTTTCACCCATGGACCATCTCTCCAGCCCCCTCCTTTCCCCTCTCAATCCACCTCAGTACATTAAAAATGTCTAATTGTCCTTAGGGAGCTTGATGAATGCACATACATCTCTACTTATGAGCTTCTCCGTCACCTGCTTTATCCAAGTTGTTTTCAAGGATGGGAGCTCAAGCTTGTGTCTGTGTGATCAGCATAGTTCTCCTAGATCCTTGGTTCTCAGAGTGTGATCTGTGGACCAGCAGCCTGGGCATCTCTAGAAAGACACAGCCCACTATGGGTGGCACCATTCCCTGGCTTTGGATCTGGATGACATAAGAGTGGAGAAAGTGAGCTGAGCATGAGTCAGATGCATCTAGTTCCTGCTCCTGATAAATACCGAACTTGGAGATTCACCCTCACCCACAAACAGAGCCTAAATTTGCACAACACATGCAGGAGATTCATAGGCCACATCCATTTTTAAGAGCAATTTAAAGTTAAAAGACTTTTAAGAATAATTTTAGATTCACAATGAAATTAAGAGGAAGAGACAAGAGTTTTTCATATACCACTGCTGCCACATGCTCGCAGCCTCCTGATCATCAGTATCTCCACCATGGCTGCTGCAAACTTGCTCCAAAGTAAGAACTGACATTGACATCATAATTACCGAAAGGCTATAATAATTCATTCAAGAACTCATCAAGGCAGAAATTATTCATTAATTTTCAAAGAGATGGGGACTTCATTTTTGAGAAACAAACCATGATCATTTTTTTTTTTTTTTTTTTTTAGAAACCTTCACTGAAGTAGGTATTGATCTTCATACAAGTTAATACTGGCTGTGGTCGAGACACATTCATTCACTGGACAAGTTCTCTTTGAGACTTGGATTTCTACTCTGAAAGTACAGGAGGGTACTATGTATAACCCTGAACTGGATAACACTGTTATCTAGGCCCAGTGATGGCATGATAAAGGGGAAGAGGAAGCTGGGCAGACCCCACACAGATAACCCTGGCTAAGCTTCCAAATGACTCATTCGGTCCATCTGGATTGAGGCACATCTGGTTTGTATTAGTGGACTGTTGCTCAGATCTTTTGAAACAAGAGGAATAATATAGTAATACCTGGAAGCACCATTGTGATATTGTAGATGAACTTCCCTTGTTGGGTATTTATTGCATGCTTGTATGAGTAGTTATGATAGATAATTATGATTTTGTTTTACTATTTCTTTGCTTTCCCTAGAGGCACGATTCTTAAACCTGAGCAAGCAGGCTTGTAAAGAAGCAGGTGCCATGGCTCCACCCCATAGTCTCTGGCTTGGTAGGTCTGTGCTGTAGCTCAATAGCACACATTTCACATAATTTTTGTATGGGATAAGAGGATGATTCTGGGTCAACCAGGGAGATCCCACTGCCCTAAAGGATTAACAAATTCGCATCTACCTATGCTGGGGAGCTATGTTTTTGTACAATTGTCTTTGACTGTTACAGAACTTATCTGTACACAACAGTGGCTTCTTCTCTAGCTGTCAAGCTTATGAAAGTCAGAGAGAGAGAGAGAGAGAGAGAGAGAGACAGAGAGACAGAGAGAGACAGACAGAGAGAGACAGACAGACAGAGACAGAGACAGAGATGGAGAGACAGAGACACATACACAGAGAAAGACAGAAACAGAGACTTCCTCAAGTTTCCCCACCTGTTAACTTTGATTTTAAATGTACAAAACTTTCTTGGCATACACAAACCTGTACAATCAAACTGAGGTATGTTCCAGGGGAGAACAGGTCACTGGTGGTATTTGCTGGCCAAATCCA
Source organism: Mus caroli (assembly GCF_978045245.1). Lineage (NCBI taxonomy): Eukaryota > Metazoa > Chordata > Mammalia > Rodentia > Muridae > Mus > Mus caroli. The sequence continues at coordinate 32,287,761 of NW_028227257.1, read as the reverse complement.
TTTTCATGCATCCATAGAGAGGAGACTGACATAAGACTCAGAGATGGGAAAATGTTCAGAGGCTCTGCTTCTTTCCTGGTCCATTCTTTAAAATGTTCTGCTGTGGGAGCCCAGGGTCACTGAGTTTATTCTTGTGGCTTCATGATACCTTGTTGTGTAACAATTTCCTCCGAATTGAAACACTCCCTCAAGGAAGAAGGGTGGAGTTTCATTAGATTCAGAGAGTGAACAAACCTCCCTTGTCTAATAAAGCTTACAAGATTCACAAAGCATCCCCCCACCCTGCAAAAGGGTATGGAAGCAGTAAACAGCCACTGGGGCTGGCTGTTCAGACCAGCAAAGTTACCGAGAGGAAGTACTCTAATATCTTGCATTCTTTGCAAGTTGTACAGAGGTTTACAGCTTTTGTGAGTTATCACTTATATGATATGGAATGGGCTTTTTCATGATTCAATTGCTTTAGAGTCATACCTGTTGCTGTTGGTAACTCCTTACCTATATCCCTGTTGAAAATAGCCCCAATATATTCATTTAGTCATCAAGTTGGACTTCAGTGTAATTTTTTACTTTGATCTGTTGTGGGTTGCCTATATGGGGTGGATAGAAATATGTATCAGCCTCCCTAGGGAAAGTCTCACACAGTATGTCTCCCAATAAACTCTCTTTGAAATTTAGCTCTTTGTGAGATGGTAAAATGTAGGAGCAGGTAGGATCTTTAAGAGACTCAGGGGGACTCTGCTTTCAAGAATGAACTAATCCTTTCATGATTTAAAGGATCATCTCAAGTGTGGGTATATACAAGCCAATTTACTCCTATTTTTGTGTCTTTTTTTATTAGATATTTTCTTTATTTACATTTCAAATGTTATCCCCTTTCCTGGTTTCCGCTCCGAAAACCCCCTATCCCCTCCCCCTCCCCCTGCTCACCAACCCACCCACCCCCTCTTCCTGGCTCTGGCATTCCCTTATACTGGGGCATAGAACTGTTGCAGGACCAAGGAAGGGCCTCTCCTCTCATTGATGACCAACTAGGCCATCCTCTGCTACATATGCAGCTGTCCTTTTTCTTAAATGATGCCTTGTGCCTTATCAGGTCTCTCCCAAGAGAGACCCCACTATCAAGAAGTTCTTTCACAGATGTGATCTCTTTACCGTGGGCTTTTCAGCCTGCAGAACCATGTGCTGAATAAATCTTTGTTCCTTTTCCCCCCATTAATTTATTTATTTATTCACCTTACATCCCGATTGCAGCCCCCCATCTGTTCTTAATAAATAACTTACTCTGTGGTATTCAGTTATAGACTGTCAGTTTAGACAGACTCCAAACTTTCTTCAGGAGTCAAGAATATGGGACATGAAAATGCAACTACCTTGAAACACACCAGCTTTTTCATGTACTTCAGAGCTCTGGGTTAAGCTGTGATATGCTAAAGGGTGATTGGTCACATCTCCAAAAGTCAACCTGAAACTCAGGATCATATGATATACTTCTGTCTCTACAACATCTCAAGCAAATGCAAATTGGGGTAAAGGGTGGTACTAGATTAAGGTTCTTATTGTATCGCAGAAAAGTAACTAATTCACTAAAGTAGTGCACCATCTTGTAGACTTCCTAGGTACAGGCTTATATTTTCCTATGTGTGTGGGGAAAGGGGGGGGGGCGGAGGCTACATCTACTTAATAATTCCAGTACCAAAAATAAAAGCGAAAAGAAACAGAGTGGAAAAGTTATCAGAAAATTTCAGTTTTAATGTGTCAACAAATTTCATCTCAAATTAAGTTTCTATTCTTTCTAATATCCTATGAAAATAAGAGTCACTTATAAGAGATGAAAACTGCCAAACATCCTCAGAAGTTTCCTGACAACATCATCTGCTTTGGACTTTCCTAACACCCAGTACTGTATAAAGTCAAAGAGCCAATGCATAGGCAAGAAGCTCATTTCAAATAATATTTATGGCACAATTTAGGGCCCTACCTATCTGATTAGTCATATTGTTAAGCTGTCAGGACTAAGGATAGATGAAAATAAAATGTTTTCCCAGGTAGAACCCTGGCAAGGATGCACAAAATTGGCACAAAGCCAACTGTCTCAAACCATGCATCAAACTTCTGAGGTTAGGCAAATTGAAAACATTTGGAGAAGTTAATTCCCCTTAATTTTGAAACCCATGTGTATTTCCAGGGAAATTTAATCCGTGTGTTTCTAGTTCATTTACACTCAACTCATCAAAATGTTATTTTGAAAGAACTGTTTCAGTTTTTTTTCCTTATATTCAGAAAATATAATGAATTCTTGTAACAAGATTTGTGAAGACTTTAAAAAATGTCATTGGGTTAAGAAATTGTGTTTGGCCCCTGACAGAGTTTGGAGAAAGCAGTATGGTTCTAAAACAGGCCTCTCCCACCTCGGATTTGACTGAGTTTTTGTGTTTTTGTGTTTTATTGTTATACTCTAATGATGGAAGGTTTTGGCATTTGTCTCTGATTTTACCTTTCCCTCTATCAGTGTAACAAGGAATTCTCAGTGGACAGACTACTTAGTATAGAATCTACTTAGTAAAGAATGAAGTAGGGCCCAGCTTTAGTTCTTTTTAGCTAATAAATAGAAGCATAATTAAAAATAAAATATATAAATACACATGTTTACATACATTTATACAGGAACACATAAGTCTCAAGTATTTCAGTGAAGGTATTATACTAAGGGTTGTTATCAATGGCGAATGATAGAGTCTACAAACAAATAAACAAACAAACAAAAAGCCCAAACCCAAAAACATGGAGCTGTTAAACCTTGCTGGCAAGAGAAACCCTGGCACAGAAACCGAGGAGGAAGTGGGCATTTTTACACAATCAAAATAATTTGTAAAGAGACACAGTGGTTGGGATTAGTTATAATTTTACATAGACTTTTGGGATACAAAATAAAGGAATTTTTATTAGATAAAATATTAGATTGAAAAATGGAACAAAGTATCTTATTTTTAAGTGTTTGTGTTTCTAAAACATGACAATTAGTGTAAGACTCAAAGCTGAAATGTATCTGTAGCTTTGAGGTCAGTGTGGTGGGAGATGTTGCTTCAGTTTTGAAAGCAAAAGAATTAAAGCCTTGGTCCAGTGTTTGATTTATAACCAAAAAGGGGAATGAAATTTGCTGAGCTTCCCTTTGGGGACCATGTTCAAATGGGGCAAGAGATGGAGGCTGCCAAACAATAGCAGCCAGGCTAATGACCATATGCTGACCACGGCAGGCCAGCTACTGGAAAGCACCTTCAGTTGTGATTCCAAATGAGAATAGAATCCGGTCCTAGAAGCTACTCACGAAGGCTATATAGTGAGACTTAATTGTTTTAAAAGTTTCTTTGAATTCTTTGAGAATTTCATATATTCTATTTTGATCATCTTCACCTGCTTCCCCAACTCCTCCCAGAATCAGCTGCTTCCAGACTCATTGAACTGTGGGCTCTTGTTTTGTTGTTATTGCTGTTGTTTGTTCCCCTCCCCGCAATCCCCACATCCCCATTAAGTCCAATGTATGTGGCTCAAATACTCTTCTATGTGTTGTGGGTGTCCATTGGCACATGGTCAACATATAGGGCCCACATCCTTAGAGAAAACTAACTCTTCCCTTTGCAAGTAACTATTATTTACTTATAGTTCCTTCACTTGGAATGGGACTTCACGCCCAATTCCACCACTGATACTGCAATTTTGTCTAGCTTGAGCTTGCACACATCTTGTGCATGTTGTCACAACTGCTGCAAGCTTATATGTGTATCAGGCCCATTGTGTTTAGAAAGCATTGTTTGCTGGAGTTACCTACTATTCCTGGCTCCTGTGATCTTTTCATTCCATCTTCTCCAGGATCCTGAGGTTTGGGAGGATGGGTGTGGTACAGAGGCTTCATGTAGGAAGGTCCAATCTCTGATTCTCTGCTCCTTGAGCAGCTGGGCGTCTCTGTGTTAATTAATAAGTACTGAAAAAAGAATCTTCTCTGCTGGGGCGTTTTAGAGACACACTAACAGACAGATTTAAGGAGAAGTCATTGGAAGTCACTTCAATATTGTGTCCCTTTTGCAGAGGAGCAGTAGAGGGTGTTCCCCTAATGATCTACCATCTGTATAGCCTTTTTTTTGTTTTTAAACCTGTAGCAGGAACTAAGAAGTGGAGCTTTGCAACAGAAACCAAAGTCTAGGCAAATCCTGTCACAAGCCACACAATGCTTGTTGAGGTTTGTAAAATGACCATCATTTAGCATTATTTATGAACATGCTTTCTTCATCCCCACCTCGTGAATGAAAGTTAAACTCTCATAAATACCACCTTATGCCGGTGAATTGGCAGTGGTAAGGTCTGAATAGCATTCTTTCGAAGATGCACACCATCAGTTTTATACTTTAGGTGTGTGCTAGTTCAGGAAAACTCCCAAGCCCGTATGGATAGTCAAATCAACTGAAAGATCCTAACTATTAGATTCTGGGACAAGTCTGGGTTGAGGAAAGCTGACATAGGGAAGAAGATAGATCTAGAACATTCACACATTGGACCACCTGGAAACCTAGCTGTCTACTCAGAAAAACTGAGTCACAACCTGAGCCTTTCTCTATTCACCTCTAATGCTATTCAGAGTAGAACATAGGAAGAGTTTTGCTTAAACATCTCATGACAATAAGATTTAATGACCTCTGGAAATTTGTGGAGATGTGAGTCAGTTATTAGCATATTAACATAATTTGTGAATTTGAAAAATATCCAGTGAAGGTCTGTAGCAATTACCAGGTAAATGAATATGAAGAAAACCTTCAAGTTTTAGAGTGAATTTATGCACAGAAATATCTTTGCATCCTTGCTTCAGTTCTGCTTACTTGCTTGCTTTTTTAAAAAAATGTATATAAATGTTCTAAATACATGAATTTATTTGTATCATGTGCATTTATGTGTACCACATGTGTGCAGTGCCTTTGTAGGTTGGAGTGGCCATGTGGGCGCTATGAACTGAACCCTGGTCCTCTGCAAGAGCAAAAAGAGATCTTAAGTACTGATCTATCTCTCCAGGCCTTTCCTCTGCTTTTTTAAAGTGTATGAGGGTTCAGAAACTGAACTGGCTCTCTTTCCATGTGACTTTGATCTTATATAGACAATAATTATAATTGAAAGTGGCCATATCAATATGCACTTTGGGAAATGAAGAAATATGAAAGTTAGTCATGGGAAGTATCTGGGAAGAGAATCCTTCAGTCTCAAGCCTAGCAGGTACTCAGTAAATGTGGACTGCATCTCACTTTCTTCATACACCATTTGGAGAACCATGAGGTTGGGCTAGTAACATATTTTATATTATTATATGATGTTCTTGAGAGGTGATTCTGTGTTAATGATTTGCTACTCAATTCAGTCTCCAAATACCTTAATTCCAAATTCAAGCTTAATCATAAACATACGGCCTGCTTCTTATTTAACATTATAAAGGAATGAGTGCATGATCATACGTTTATATTTTTAGAACATGCTCTGGTGGTCATTACAATCAGAATAATTTCTGAATCTCTCTTTCTCTTTGTGTGTGTGTGTGTGTAGACCTACATCTGCTTCTAAAGAATTGATTAGAGGTAATATAACTTAGTTTTATTTAGATGTGATTACTTTATTAAAATTGAAGATATGATTTTTGGCCTCTTCATGATCAGCTCCACAAGATGCAGATTTTATTCTCTATAGGGTCCTTCAGCCACGTGCATCCTACAAGCACAAAGTTCCTACTGAGCTTCAGGGATGCCATTTTAGGGTGCCTTAAGAAAGAGTACATGTTCTGCTTTTTAGGGTACCCAGGCTTAAATTTGCTTCTAAGATGGATGGTGCAATATGATGGGTTTAAAGTCACTGAGAAACTAATTCTTTATGCAGCAAAGGCAAACCTCCCTGTGGGGTCTTTCTTTGTTTGAAGAATACTGCTCTGAGTGTAGGGTCACCTTGTTCCTATTCCCATGTAGCATCCCCCAACCCCTGAATCTTAGGGAACTCAAGTTCTTTGAGATTGTCTTGTCTTAGTATTGTTATGCTGGGAGCTCTGAATTTTTGCCTGTGCATGGACACTGTCCAAATCAAAGCTTCCCACAATACTCTCTATTCTTTAGCTTAAATTTTACATCACATCTCACATTTATGTATCCCTGTTTTTGTTTTTATGCTTGTGACTCAGCATCAGTGATGGCCATCGTTCCCTGTCTGCATTCAGAAGAATGGCTCCTAATCTATGTGAATAAAGACTTGGGTTTTTTGTTTGTTTGTTTGTTTGTTTTTTTCCCAGAGGCCTTTATCCTCATTACTCCTCCAGGGACTCGAATCTGATGGATCCAAGAGTGGTTTAGGGAACTAGGTCATACACTGCCACTTGAGTGGTTAGGACAAAAAGTGTATGTAAAGGTAAAGTGTATGTAGAGGTAAAAGTATTTGCGATGTGATCCTTTGTGGAAAGTGTTTGCAGGCTGCTACTGCATAGCTGAAACATTGACTCTTGTGCCTGTCTGTACCCCATTGTGATTACCTGCTTCCTACTCCTTTCTGGGTGATTTCTTACCCATCTTTATAGGCAGTTTTGGGCATGGAGTCTGCTGTTTCTCCAAATGATGGCTGACATTCTGTCTCAGCCTTCAAATTCAACTTCTCAATGAATCTGTTGTAAAGAAAGCATTGAGTGTACTCTGTGCTCCAACTGCACTAACCCCCATACCTGTCATATTCTCTTTCTTAAGAAGTGCAAGTGCATGGGTGTGCACACATGTGTTTGTGTTTGTGTTTGCGTATGTGTGCCCATATGCTTACCTATGCAGGAGATGGATGATGAGATGTCTTTTCTTGACCTCATCTCAGTGTTTGTTTTGTTTTGTTTTTGTTTTTGTTTTGAACTGAAACTGAAGCTTATACCTGGGAGGTACCCATCTCAGCTCTCTCCTCCAACAGTGGGGGCACAGGCATGCACAGCTACACTCAGATTTTATGAAGTTCTGGGAAATCTGAATTCAGGTCTCCATGTTTGTATTAAACACTTTACTCAGTCAGCTATCTCTCGAGCCTATGAATATCGGGTTGTTTACTTATATCTGTGTGTGCATATTCATATATCTCTGTGTTGGATAATCTTCTCCAGACCAATTCATTCTTTTTGTTTTTTTGATTTATGTCTTGTTTTATTGTCTATCTTGCTGTGGGGCAGAGACCTTCATGGAGGTGTGTCCTCCATATATGGTTTACCTTTCAGTGACACAGCAAGACTCTAAAGCCACATGATGAAGGTCACACCAGAGATGACAGCTGAGGTTCAGAGCGATGAGGCAATTTCCTCCAGTTCACAAAACTTGTGAGTGACAGAGGTAGAATTTAAAGTCAGTTCAACTTTGCTCCCATTGCTACAAAAGGATTTCATTTGCAGTGTATCACCAGGGAGGAATAAAGAATGACTCAAGTATGCTAATACATGCTTCTGAAATGTTTAAATACCACTCTGCTATCTCAATTAGGTCATTCTGAGCAGTTAACCCCTTTAGGACAGCTGATACAAGTTTTATGGTGGTGTAGAAGAATTCCCTCTACAATACAACATTAAATCATCCCCCACTGTGTTTGACATCCTGGGTTGACTGTAGTGAAAAGTCAAAATGAACAAGTCAACCTTTTGGCTGTGATTTTACTCTCTGTCTCCGTTCCTCTAGTTAGGTGGACAAGCTTGTGTGGAAAGTTAAAATGAGTCGACTGAGTATAATACTGACTGTAGTTAAGAAAATAGATTTGACATCCACAAATAGTGTCTGGGTTTGGTAACTCTATATGGGATGGATCCCCAGGTGAGGCAATCTCTGGGTGGCATTTTCTTCAGTCTCTGCTCCACACTTGTCTCTGTATCTCCTCCCATGGGTATTTTTCTCCCCCTTCTAAGAAGGACCAAAGTAGCCACACTTTGGTCTTCCTCCTTCTTGAGCTTCATGTGGTCTGTGAATTGTATCTTGGGTATTCCAAACTTCTGGCCTAAAAAGTGCTTGTTGGCAGGAGCCTGATATAGCTGTCTCCTGAGAGGCTCTGCTAGTGCCTGACAAATACAGAGGTGGATGCTCTCAGCTAACCATTGGACTGAGCACAGGGTCCCCAATGGAGGAGTTAGAGAAAGGACCCAGGGAGCTGAAGGGGTTTGCAGCCCCATAGGAGGAACAACAAGATGAAGCAACCAGTACTGCCAGAGCTCCCAGGGACTTAACCACCAACCAAAGAGTACACAGGGAAGGACCCATGGCTCCAGTCACATATGTAGCAGAGGGCGGCCTTGTCGGACATCAATGGGAAAAGAGGCCTTTGCTCCTGTGAAGGCTCGATGCCCCATTTTAGGGGAATACCAGGACAGGGAAGCAGGAGTGGGTTGGTAAGCAGGGGGAAGGGAGATGGGATAGGGGGGGCTTAGGGGGCTTTCGGAGGAAAGGGGATAACATTTGAAATGTAAATAAAGAAAATATCTAATAAAAAATTTAAAAAGAAAAGAAAACAGATTTGGGAGACTAGGATAAATCACTTACCTGGGGTTCTTAAGTGTCTAGGTTTTATCCCCTCTCATACACACACACACACATACACCAGCAGACACACAGCCCTAGCTTCTAGTCATGATTCTACACTACCTATATAAACTTAAGTAAGTGGAGCTAGCCCTTCAGATACCTCATCTGCAGAATGGATTTTATTATACTCTAGACAAATGAAGTGCTATGAATAACTTGGGCTCATGGAAAATCTACTGAGTGGTATTTCTTAGTTATCATATTCTGAAGGAGACTTTGAACTTGGTTTGTAGAGACATTGGTTCTCGGATATTCCTGTCGTACAGCTAGCTGGGTTGGAAATAGATGCTCATGCTCTATTGCAATGGTTCTAAACCTCCCTACTGCTGCCACCCTTTAATACAGTCCCTCATGTTGTGGTGACTCCCAGCCATAGTAATATTTTTGTTGCTACTCCATAACTGTAATTTTGCTACTGTTGTGAGGTAAATATCTGATATGCAGGGTGTGTAATATGCTTCCTCTGTGGGGGTCATTACACACAGGTTGAGAATCACTGCTCTATTACTGCATTGTCTGAAACACACTGAGTCATGTTATGACAGCTCCAACCCTACCAGATATGCAGAGCCTGTGAAGATGCAGAGACTTTTATTTTCTGTCATGCTTTCTCAGGCCTCTGACTTTTAGGGTAACTGAACTGCATTCAACTCATACCTCCTGTTCAGGAAGCTTGGGTTAGCACAAATGATCCATCTTAGGGACAAGCCTAGTGGCAGCAAAGTCTGTCTGGCTCCTTCTTCCAGGAAATGCTATGGGATTCCCATCCCTCTGCTGTTCCCTCTGATTTCTACCCAAGGATCCAGATCCCGTCTGCTGTGCTCTGTTGACAGTTGTCTTCTCTTGACTGATCTTTCAGGAGGCAAGACAATTCTGCTTTTTTCCCATAGTTGGGAGGGCAACCTTCTAAGACAGTGGTTCTCACCAGTCCTAATGCTACCACCTTTTAAGACAGCTCTTCATGTTGTGGTGACTCCCAAGCAGAAAATTATTTTTGTGGTAACTTTATAACTGAAATTTTGTTTCTGTTATGAATCATAATGTAAATATTTTTGGAGGTAGAAGTTTGCAAAGTAGTCATGACTCACAGGTTGAGGACCACTGTCCCAAAAGAATGATGTTGCAGATGCTGCTGACTCTTACTGCCATGTACCTGTCTGAATCCTGGTACTCCCCTGTGTAGGTTGGTACCTTGTGCTATTGAAAGACACTATGAATGTCCTGTGTGGAGTACCCTGTTATGCACAGGGTCCCTGACAGAAAGCATTACAGTAATGAGTAATCAGTTGTAGAGTCATTGGCATAATGGGTGATATAAGCAAATGGTGGGAGACTTTGTTTTAGGCTAGAAGTGTTTCTAGCATGTTTCAAGTGCCATCATTGGGAAATGAAGGCTTTATTGCATTTCCTATTTATCACACTTTGACTCTTGCAGACTCACACTAAGGGAAGGTGAATGGAATTCACACACCAGGTCTTGAAGCCCCTGGAAATTTCTGTCTTAACAATAGTACCACTTTATTCAACAGACTCCTGGCCATGTGATGCTGAGCAACAGGGAAAGAAACTTACAACTGAGACACTTGATCTACATGAAGTTATTTAGCTCTTAAATTTTAAACTTAAATCTAAGAATTGAATTTGGTCAATGAATACTTATGAGGACATTTTGAACAGGTGAAGTGTGGGACCTGGACAAATGTAAATTTTATAAAATCCATGTTAAGATAAGATTTCTGACAAAACGTTGTCATCTTAATTGAGAAATGCTGTAACCGTGGAAGTCAGTAGGTTTTAGAGACTTGGTGTGAAAAAAAAAAGCATGCGAGATTTTAACATGTGTCATTGATAGTTCTGAAATTTGATCACATATGGAAATGATAAGGGATGGAGTATGCTGGGCTATATATCATTTACAATGGATTAATTTCACCTGTTTTCTTTTACTTCCTAATTCGGCCACTGGAATACTGAGGCAGCCTCTGTAGCTTGGTTTATCTCTGCTCTAAGATGCTCTTCCAGAACCAGAACACTGTAGGAGAACTTGTGAAGTGAGTGCTTCTGTCCCCACTTAAAAGTTCTCTCTGGGCCAATGAAGGTTTCTTCCATGGACCATATTTACTCCCTATTTCTCTGTGTGTTTAATGAGATTTGTGTGGTGTCAAATGCAAGCATGATTTGTATGGCAGGTAAGGTTGGTGCTGTTATCATTGTCTCCTTAGATTCAGTGTTTACAAGGGACTCACTGCTGGGAATTTTCATACAGCCCCATGTTCTCTGAGCAATCAACTCTATGGGTTAGGTCATATTATTATACCATCTTAGAGGAAAAGAAACCAAGGATGAAGTAACTTTATCAGAAAGTGTAAGTTGAATTCAATTTTATCTAGCTCAAGTCCTTCAAAAATATTCCTTCATATAAACAAGACAGTTATGAAATCAGCAAAGTTAACAGATACAATATTATATCCAATTCATAGACCCTATTGCATTTTTTTTCTGTTTCTCCAGTACAGTGTCCATTATTGCTATGCTAGAGTTCTCTCAAAAATGTTGCAAAGCAGGTGTCTTAAAAAAATCAACTACAAACACTCTTTAAGTGAATGAGAAAATAGAAAACCTGCACAAGCAAAGAGAAGTTACTTGAACAGAAACTCACTTGAGGAATTTAATAGTGGTAAAGAGATGAAAGAGAAGGATCAGCAAAATTAGAGACAACTCCAAAGATATTTGTTTAACCTAAATATCAAAGAGATAAAGTGGAAGATGAAGAATATAATAAAATTTAATACGGGAAAATAAAAACATGTCATCAGAGTCCAGAAAAGGAGGAGAAAGAGAGAATGTGTGATGAAGAGAAAACACTTAAAAAGAGGTAGATGAAAATATTTCACATTTGAGAAAATAAATAAAGTATTAAAGTCTCCGATCAAACCCAAAGAGTATAAACCACAGAGCTTGATGTTCAGGTATACCCACAGTTAATAAACTGCAATGAAATACTAGGATCTGACTTACTCAAGAAAGTGTGGGATCCAGGAGCAATGAATCAAACTTTCAAATGCAGAAAGAAAGATGGTAGGAAAGCATTTTATACCCAGTGAAACTGTCCTCCAGGAATGAAAGAACAGTAAGAAGCCAAGTGTAGATGAAAGTAGACATTCATTCCATCAAATGCTAATAAAAAGATACCTGAAAATGTGTATTTTACACTCAATTGCCAATGATAGAAACATTATATAAACATAAAGCAGCTACTTCACAAGAAGTCATAAAAAGACTTGCATTGCAAAGCTTCAGAATGTGCAAAGTAAAACTAATATAACTAAGAGAATTGAAAACCTAGACAAATCCTTGTCAGACATTTTGTCCCCCCAATAACTTACATGACATGGAAGGAAAATCAGCGATACTTATCGTCTTAGCTAAGTCATGAAATAACCTCACCAATGGGTAAATGCATAATGAAAACGTAGTGCATATATTCCCAATAATGATTTATTCATCCACTGAGCACAAAAATCACATTGTTGCAGGAAAACAGACAGAACAAGAGATCCTCACATAATGTGAAACAAGCTTGTACTTACACTCAGAAAGTTGATAATCATCACTAATCCTATTTTCTCTCTCATGTGGAGTCCAGATATCTAGATTATATATACACATGTACATGTGTGTGTGCGCGCACACACACACACACACACACACACGTATTGCATAAAAAGAAAGGGGTACTATTAAAAGATTACTATAGAAGAGGACATGCATAAAGATTAAAGAAGGGAATTGGGGTAAATACAGTGATAGCAGATTATATACACAAACAAGAATATCTAGACAAAATGCACCATTTTGCACAATTAATGTATGCTAAGAAGAATGTAGACTGGGAAACGCTATTAAATAACTCAGTCAGGTTGACAAATATAGTCAGTGCTTCTGGCTTACAGCAAATACATACTCTGCTCAAATGTGCAGTGGATAGTTACCAAGCCAGATCACAGAAAACCAATCTCAGTAAATTCAAACAGATTTAATTGTTCAAACCAACAAGTATTCTGTGACCACAAATGGAAGTTAGATAGAAACCAATATCATGAGCGTAGAAGGAAGTCATCTGGTCTTTGGAAATTAAACCACACATAGCCAAAACGTGGAAGACAAGGTTTCAGGAGAATCATAAAAATACACCTTGATCTGAATGAAAGCAAAAATAAAGCATGGCAAATTTTGGAGGAACAGGCAAATCAGTTTTCAGAAAAAGTTTATAGCATGCTCAAAGGAAAAAAAAAATCAACATCTCTGAAGCTGACAGGCAGAAAAGAGTACAAGACAAGAATTTAATGAAATTGGAAAGAAAAATCAAAGGAGAAAATTAATTTTAAAAAAGTTGGTTCTTTAAAATCATCCTAGTAAGTTGATGAACTTCTAGCAAAACTAACAAAGCCAAAATAAAAACGACACCGAATGTCACCACGGAGATGAACATAGGGAAAGTTCTAGGCTGAGGAATAGCAAAAGGATGTGGGGACTTCAGATTCTGGAAGTGGGGAGGTGCTGCATTGGCTAAAAGATTCCACCTCTGCCTTCTGCCCCACATCACACACTTCCTCTGGGCAGCTCATCCTCAACCTTCCTGAACCAGTTTCCAGACAGCATACAGCAGGTACAGACTGCTACACAGCTGAGGGGTCCAATATGAGCACGTTTGGAGTGGAAAGAAACTGTATGTAAAAATCAGGGACACCAAAAAATCTCTTGCTACAACGGTTGGTCCAATCCAATCCCTGCACTGTGGGGAGACACAGATGGGGAAAACCACCCCAGCATCCCCCACAGCAGCCAGGCAAATGTGGACAGCCAAGGTAGCCAAGGAAATCCCACTTCTAGTCCTTAAGCACAGCATCTCCGTTATCTTCTATCTCTTCTTGTTTACTATGTTTTTCTTTTTTTCTTAATTTATTTTTTTATTAGGCATTTTCCTCGTTTACATTTTCAATGCTATCCCAAAAGTCCCCCATACCCACCCCCCAATCCCCTACCCACCCACTCCCCCTTTTTGGCCCTGAGGTTCCCCTGTACTGGGGCATATAAAGTTTGCAAGTCCAATGGGCCTCTCTTTCCAGTGATGGCTGACTAGGCCATCTTTTGATACATATGCAGCTAGAGACAAGAACTCCGGGGTACTGGTTAGTTCATATAGCAATTTGAATGGGATTTTCACTTCATAGCAACTGTGAGAGTCAAGAATGGTGGGTCAGCTGAGTTTTGCTAAGTTTTATTGAGTGCATAAAGTCTCTTAATGTTGGCATTAGAGTCCATTATTCTCCACTTTTAATGGTAGGTTGAATAGTTGATGTGTCTCACAGTAGTTTCTGCTATATTTACAGATAAAAGGTTTTCTAAACTTTTAGAAGAATGGCATCCATTTTCTATCTTATTTCAAACAACAACAAGCAACAGAGTTCTGGAGGCAGAGACCAGGCCTGTCCAGGAGAGAAAAGCAATGAACTGCTCCTCTTGTCTGTTTGCTATCTACCACCCTTTACCCTTCCCAGCCCTGATGGGGCACCAGGATGAATCCTAAGAGTCTGCAAGACTGAGGGCATCAAACAGTTTGGTTGTCATTTAGCATCAAAATAGCATTTGGCATCCAGACTGGGTCAGTCTGGTGAATAAAAGAAGATGCCCTTAACAAACTTATTCTGGGGGAAAGGATTCCTTAGGGACTTTCCTGGGCAACATGCTAGGACACATGGTCTCTTTGATTACAAAGTATAAAAGCTAGAATGAGAAAATTCAGAGAAAAGGGCTCCTCCTCTGTCACCTGCCAGCTGTGCAAGCTGAATAAGCTGCTTAACCTCTTTAAGCTTCAGTGCTCTTCCTTAGTGTGTGTTGGATGGGGAACACTTCACTGTTTCAGTGGACACTTGCAGAATCAGTTAGGAAAGCGCTTTGTCAACCAGAAGACACAATGAAACTGGTGGTTTTTATTATATGAAATAACTGATATAATTATGTTGACTCTAACAATATGGTTGTATTTAATTCTACACAATAGTCGAATTCTCAGAAGAAAAAAAGAAAAAGAGTATGAATAGGCGTTGTGTAAATCGCCTCTTGCTTAGAATGCTCACATTAGACCCAATTCTCTGAGAAACTCTTCTATAGCGGTCAAATTTTGTGGGGAAGAAAAAAAATCACTTTCTGCTTCCATCTAACATCTCAGAATTTGTTTTTAAGCAAAATACATCCAAGGCTCTCTAGCTGGGCTGGGATGATGATGCCTCCCCTGATTGAGGGTTACCTGGTGAAGATGTAGCCTGGGGCTACAGCAGGGAGAAGGGAGTCTGGCGTGAACCTTTTGGGGGCCCAACGTGGCTGCGAAGAAGAGAATATTAAAAAGAAAACATAAATTCTTGGAAAGCAGGGCCCCATTTATTTAATGCATTTCACATTGTGCCTCCGTAGCACCGGGCCCGGCAGGCTAATGAATACGAGATGCAGCTGCAAAGGAGCAAAACCTTGGCAGTGCCCGTTGCTCAACTGGCATCCGAATGAGCCCTCTCAATTGGCTCACTGTGAGGCTTCTAGCATGTTCTGTGTGTCTGCAGCTCCTGTCTGGCCAGCCTGCCTCACCCTCCTGGTGGACACAGGGAACTCTTCCTGCACGTTGTAGCTGGGTCATGTGTGGCTCTTCCTTTCCTCTGTGTCTGAGCCACCATCTGGGATGACTTAGCCATTGTCTGTTAGAGTCTTTGAAGCTTGATTATAGGCGAAGGGAAAACATCGCCCTCAGTGGAGCAGGCAGTGCTGTTTGGGACATCAGTGCAATCTCTTTTTCTCTCTTCTTCTTTTTTTTTTTTTCCAATTCGCATATTTTTGATCATCTTCACATAGGGTGAATGCCGGAAATAGAATACATTCTAGAATCATTCCTCTCAAAAGGAATGAACCCTCTGTTTTCCTATCCCCCATAAAACCAAGTTTACAAAAAGAATCAAGTTGATCAATGATGGAGTCCAGTCTGCTAGACCTATTTCAGTTCCCTGACTGCCCAGGTAATCAAAATCACTGTGCCCCAAATGAAAGCACAAAGACCCACAACCTAATCTCTGCAATTCTTTAGCAGTTTGTTTCCACCCCAACACTTTTTTTTTCTGTGCATAAGTGGTCAGGAATGGAATCAACACTAATTGTTTTTCATAGCAAAACTCTGATCTCCAACTATGAACTCATTAAAAAAAAACCTAAAATGGTATGTTTGAATAAATATAAGCCAAGTTACTGTGTAAGTATTATATTTCAATTGAACCAAATCTCTCTCTATTTTTTCATTGTGTATGGAGAGGGTAGATAACTTACAAGGCTATTTTTTTGTGGTTGCTGTTTTCTTTTTGTAAGTGTATGAGACTAAAATTCTATCTTTAAGCACATGTGTCATCACTGCTGTGGGTGAAGTCTCAGAATTTCTGTCCTTCCTTTACCCTCTCTTTTCTTTCTCTTGGCTTATTAGAATATTTAAACTATTGTACTGGGACTTTGTATCAGATTTTTTTTTAAAAAGCCACCAAATAAAGATGTTTAAAAGCATGAATTCTAATAAGCTTAATATGATTACATGCAGCTATAAAGTGACAGATAGGGAACAATCAAGGTCCTGGTGACAGTTCAGTATGGCAGAGAACAGGAAATGGAAAAGAAAACCCTCAAACAATTCCCCCAAACAGAAGCTGTTATGTAATGAGTAGCTGTTAGAGGGGTAATTCTGTGTGTATGGTGAGGGGTCTTTTAATCTTCGGGACTTCTAAGAACAAAATAGGAGAGCCAATGTGGTAGGGAGTGTAGCCCCTCAGGTGGCCTCTTCTCCTCACACTAACCTCTGTATCTTTCACTGTTTCTTGTACTCTACAGGTGGTGGTAAGAGCTAACACAGCTCCCACCTTGAGGATAATGTTTAGTTCCCAGATACCACCAAGAGTTACCTGTGCCCCAGCTCTGAAGCAATAGAGATAGTCTTTCATCCTGTATAAGCCACCATTTGTAGAGGTTGGCTATCATTGTTGAACCAGTGCCCTAGTTAATAGTACATAGATGGTCCCTGTCCTACAAAAAAGCTATTGCGTCCTACACAAGCTCATTGTGTGTTAAAAGCAGCTTAGGCCTCAACTGCATTTAATACACATAATGAAACATCCAAGTTGAACAACATGTCACCTATGGAGTGTCTGCACATTGTCCCTGCGGAGTTGATGTGGAGAAGTGACTTGTTGCCACTGCCCAGTAACACAGAGTAAGAACCACATGTTGATGATTAAGGAAAAAAAAAACCCCACAAAATTCAATATTTGAAGTAAGGTTTCTGTTGAATGTATATAGCATTTTTTTTTTTTGCGCTGTTGTGAAGCTGAAACACACAAGTTCCCGAACCATCTGCACTATCTCAGTACAATTTCATAATGTACTGTAGCAACATAATTTTGTACTATGCAGATAAATAGATGGGTAGACAGACAGGCACAATGGGCCCCACACTGCAGCCCTTCTCTTCCTCCTTCTCCTCCCCCCACAGCCTGTAGGAAGCTCCTAATGCCTTTTCCAGTCTGTTAGTTATTCACATTGCTGCGCCTAGGAGCCCCTGCGCTTCCCCACTTGTCCTGAAACCCTGATGTGAGTTCTCTACCTAGCAGAGACACAAAGGAACAGATTTTTCTCACAGCATCGTAAGAAGACCTTCCCTTTATTTTAGCAATTTCATTTGATAAAGTTCAGAAAATGAAGTGGGTGGCCTCTAGGAACTGTGAGAGGCTTTTATCTTTACAGGTCCAACTGAGGAACACAGGGTCACAGGAGACAACGACAAAACAAAGAGAGTATACACCAAGGAGACAGAGTTGCAAAGAGGGAGGAAAGCAAGGGGCCAGGGAAGGAACTGAGAATAGACACCCTGACTGATTCCATCATACAACTTGGCTTAGAGGCAAGAGAAGGGCCAGTCTTTAAGGAACATGACAATGAGCGTGGCTTGTCTGGCTAAACAGAGAATTCGTGTGGGGATAAATGGAAGGAGGGTGCTGGAGCACCCTGATATTTTTATTTAGTCACGGTATCTTCAGTCTATTTATACATTTGTTTGTTTGATTACTTATTTAATGACACTGAGGGTTGAACTTAGGGCCTTGTACATGCTAGGCAGGCACTCTGTCACCAAACTGTATCCTTAGTTGCGCTGCTTCTCAACCTGTGGGTTGAAACCCCTTTGGGGGGCATCGAAAGACCCTTTCACAGGGTCACCTAAGACCATTGGATATATCATATATTTACATTACAATTCATAACTGTAGGACAGTTATAATTGTGGAGCAGCAGCAAGGATAATTTTATGGTTGGGGGGTCACCATAACGTGAGTAGCTGTATTAAAGGATCGCAGCATTAGGAAGACTGAGAACAACTGCCCTAGAGCCTCTCTCTTTAAGTAAAAAAAAAAAGAGACAAAGTTAAATCTAAAATATCCAAGAGAGCCTTGACTTTATACCTTAGCCCAGGGGCCTCTGCTTCAGTCTCCAGAGTACTGGGACATTGGCCTGTGCTTCTGTGCTCGCCTCATTGTAGCTCTTTTCAGTAAGCCCAAATGCTTTTTTTTTTTTTTTGAATTTCAAACACTTTATTATATAATGTTTTTTTTATTACGTATTTTCCTCAATTACATTTCCAATGCTATCCCAAAAGTCCCCCATACCCCCCCCCCACTTCCCTACCCACCCGTTCCCATTCTTTTGGCCCTGGCATTCCTCTGTATTGGGGCATATAAAGTTTGCAAGTCCAATGGGCCTCTCTTTCCAGTGATGGCCGACTAGGCCATCTTTCGATACATATGCAGCTAGAGACAAGAGCTCCGGGGTACTGGTTAGTTCATCATGTTGTTCCAACAATAGGGTTGCAGATCCCTTTAGCTCCTTGGGTACTTTCTCTAGCTTCTCCATTGGGAGCCCTGTGATCCATTCAATAGCTGACTGTGAGCATCCACTTCTGTGTTTGCTAGGCCCCAGCATAGTCTCACAAGAGACAGCTATATCTGGGTCCTTTCAGCAAAATCTTGCTAGTGTATGCAATGGTGTCAGTTATATTCCCTGACAAGCTCATCTTAAGAGCCGTGATGCAATACTAGGCTCTTCAATCCTTCTTTTATGCACAGTCCCTAAACTGTGGATGCCCTTAGCTTTGCTTACACAGTGTCAAGACATGTAGGCCAGGACGTTGCTTGCACAATAGACCCCCTCCCCAGGCAAAAAGGTGAGCATCTTAATTTTCTGGTTTTGGCAGGTTCTTTTTTCTTAATAAGATGGTGGCTTGATATCTAGTTCCTATTCTAGGATAGAACTCAAATATTTATCCAGTCATATCTGCTACCAGACTTCTCTGTTTGTCACATGGCTATGAGAGGCCACACCACCATTTAAGAGACTGGGGGTCCCAAACTTGCTCTTCAGGGACCCAATACTATGCTCAATCTGGCTTCATCTCACCCATCACAAGGTTTCTTTTCTCTCTTCAAGCTGACTGTTTTTACTTGTTTATTCATTATGGCTCCCTAATGAAACTGCTTTGTAATCACTAAATGTCTCTATTGAGTCATGGACCAGGACATACCTTTTGGATTTGCCAGGCTCTGAAGCAGTAATGTCTTCTTTTCTCTTTGTCCATATGATGGATGACAGGCTGCACCTCACTGTCTTGTCATTAGATTACTCTTCTGCTGCCATTTTGACTCTCAGTTCTGTCTGTAACAATTTGAGCAGCATCTGTGTTCTTTAGGGTTTCACCCTACAGGATTTGATTTATGTAACTTTGCACTTGTCTTTTTTGATCAGGATTCGACATACATGTCTTAGAACAGTGATTCCCACAGGGAGTCAGGATCAGCATTACTAAGTGGTCTGAATAATGCCCAAGTGGCTGACCCCCAGTTCTGATTTCATCAGGAGAGAGGTCGGACTGAGAATCTAAATATCAAGCAGTTCTCAAGCAGGCTCACATGCAGTTCTGGAGCATTCTTGCTACACATGGTCTTTATCCTTTAGTGTGGTTGGTGACATGAAAACTTCTCTGGTAAGCCTTGTAATTGCTCTTTGCTCTGTTGGGTTTTGTGGATTATATGAATATCTACTATCCCAAAAGTGTAGAAAGCAGCAAGGCTCATACATCCACAGTTGGCTTGGGCAGCTTAGTCAGTGGATAGAATCACAGTTCTCTCTTTTTAGATAAAGTTAGGCATCAGAGCCATTAAGTTAAAAATCCTTCAGAAATGTTGACCTTGGAGCTCAATGGGTAGTCTAAAAATCTGATATACAGTCCATGTCCAGAAACCTCAAAAATGACCTTGACATTAAACCTGGGGAAGAGTGGCAGACAGGGGACAATACTGTCTCACCTTAGGCTGAGGAAGTACTAAAAATTAACATGTGTTTAGTACTTAATTTGACAAGCTTCAGAATGCCCTATCTCATATTCATGCTTCCTCTAGCATTCTGCCCTCTGGTCCTTTCATATAATACATGTTTGAAGGCCATAGGTCTCTTGTGCCATGGTGCTGTGGTGCTGTGGAAATCATTAGGAGAAAGGAAAAGAGGAATGGAAGAGAGGCCCCTTGGTCTTGCAAACATTAGATGCCTCAGTACAGGGGAACACTAGGGCCAAGAAGTGGGAGTAGGTGGGTAGGGGAGTGGGGGGGAGGGTATGGGAGACTTTTGGGATAGCATTTGAAATGTAAATGAAAAAAATACCTAATTAAAAAAAGATTTATGATTCAAAAAAGAGGAAGAAATAAAAAGAAATTCAACCTTTTGCATAGGATCATGAAAGCACAGTGACACATTGTACTTTTCATTCAAGGGAACATGTGGCACAGAGTGTGTGTTGGCAGTCATGCTTGCTGTTTATGCCTAGCGAGTCAGATAGGATGGTAACAGTTATTTATTGGTGTGGATGTGTGTGAGTGACACTATGACAGAAACTGTTCCTGACTCGTGGCAGTGGGAGTCAGAACAGGCAATCCAGGAGCTGGCCTCATCATCAACTCCTCCTGGGTCTGCGCCACCTTAGTTGGCATGGCATTGAACACTTGCCTCTCCAGTGCTGTGACATGCCACCAGGGGCTGTGAAGGGCTGGAAATACTCCCAATGTGTGCACATTCTCCATCAGACCAATAAGACTTCTTATACAGGAATATCCATGAAAACTGCTCAGGTCTTTTTTGCTCTAGGATACCAGATGGGGACACTGTTTTGTGTTTATGATGTATGTATGAATCCCTGTTTGCAGGTGTGTGTGAATGTGTATGCATACATGTGCATACTATGATTTTTCATGAAAGCCCATAGCTCTATTTTTATTGTTTTGCTTGTTTTTTTTTTGTTTGTTTGTTTGTTTTTTTTTTGGTAGCTCTCCATCTAATTCAATGACATAGAATCTCTCCATTGAACCCAGAGTGTGAATGAATATAAAGTTAATATGACCAGCTGGCATCTCCTGTGTCTGCATTCTAGAGTGTTGGAATTATAACTAGGCTGCCAAGGCCACCTGACATTTACATGGGTGTAAAGGATCGGAACTCAAGTCCTCAGATTTGCTTGTCAATCACTTTATGCACCGAACTATCTCCCTGTTCCCAAAGCTGGAACAATATTGATGAGCCAGTAGCTCAGGGTTTGTAGTGTTGCTTGAGTCCTTTCTCATGCTGAATGCTTTCCATGGCTGCTCTTCAGGATGTTGTTCTTATGTTTAATGGCAGTGGTAGGTGTTGTAGGAGCATCCCCCATAACTATTATGAAGATGGACACTAATAGTAGATATACAATCAAACATTATCTCACTGGTTCAATTTTCCCTTCAGATCAATCTAATGAAGTCAGTGAGTTTCTTTTATTTTTAATTTGGAGACCACATCTGCCTGTGCAGCCCTGGCTCAGATAGGATTCAACCACATGATCTTCTTGTTTCAACCTCTAAATAAAGGCATGAGCCCTGATGCCAGGTTTAGCCAGTGTTAATTTTGTCACAGTTTTATAGATGTAACTAGGACATGACATGCTATGTGCTCAGGGTCACACTAGGTCAAGAACCCAGGCAGTCAGACATGAGACAGAATGCCAGCTGCACACATGTTCCCTCCAAAGTTAGATGTGAATATGCTGTCTCCATCCTGGTGAGATGTGACTGGTAGAAGGTGTTAGCTTTCACTTGCTATGGAACCTACTAAGGTTAAATTCTCATTTGGGTTTTTGAACAGAGAGATGGAATACCGCCACCCCTTACACCTTGAAGACTGTTATTGTTTTCCTGACATTGCTTCAGAATAAAGCTTACATTCTCAATATACATAACTATGCAAGACTTTTTGTATGTGTTTTCTAGGTTCCTATGTCCCCCTCCCATTTCCCAGAATATAGAATTTCCTAGAATATTCCAAATCCCGCAGGACCTGTATGCATTTTACACTTTCCCCCAAAGCTTTTATTTTTTATCCTGGAATGGACATCCATTCTGTACCCATTTTCACACCTTTAATTCAACTGAATTACATACGTCATCAATTCCCAGTGTGACGGTCAAGTTCTGGTTACAGATACACTGAAACCATGATTCCTGAACCCTCAAATTAACCATGGAAGACCTGGACCAGAGAACCTTTACTCTGGTCAGTTCCAGCCATGAGCATCCGACTTTCTACTTGCCAAGGAACTGGCCTACATTGTGAATCACAATACACGCATGCTGCCTTGGTTGAGGTCATCAAGCAGAAGAATGTGGCAGGTCCCTTCTTTCCTCCCCTTCTGATTTGTCACAGCTCTAGCAGTGACTGCCTTCTTCTCTCTTAAACAGGAGCATGGCTGTGGAACTCTTAGAGTCACAATGGTTACCAACAGCTCTTAGGCTTCCCTAGGCCGTACTGGCTCAACAGTCTTCAAGGCCATCTGTTGTTGCTCCCTTGTCAATATTGGGATCATATAGGTGAATTCTTAACTTTTCTAGGACCCTGACCAATGTAAAAATCTTCTCCCAATATTATGTCTTCCAACTTTCAGTGGCTACCAACAGCCTTTTCACATAACCTGATCACCACTTAGATGCACACACAATGCAGCTCCTATAGTGTTGGGATTGCAATGAAGACTTAGTGCTGGTCAAATTCTCAGAGAGGCATAGCGGATTCTCCGTTCCTTTTTTCACTACACTGTCTCTGTGGCAGGTGGCAGGTGGCTGCCACAGGTGTTCATACATCACAACACTAGGTCACCCAGCACATAAAGTGGGGGCACAGGATTATTTTCCTTCTTCCTATATCCTGTGATTGTTGAAGGATTTGCTTCAATGGAAATCTATTTGGTCCCTAATAGAAAGCATGGGATCTCCAGGACTAAGCCAAAGCAGATGCTTCATGAGTGAACGAGTTAATAAATGCATTAAAAAATGAAAGAAAGCTGGTAAGAGTTGGGGTCGGTCATTGTACAGCTACAGAACAAGCAAGTGGGAATGGTTCTCTCTCCTGATCCTCAGAACGTTTCAACAGAACCTTCTACCTTCCAGAAGTAGCAGTAATTCAGAGGGTGGGTTCTTATCTCAACATGATTAACTCTGTGTCACGGTACAGACTGGCAGACAAGGAGGCATTGAGCACTTCACCCTAGCTGGGCAGGCAGCTGAATACAGAATTTGGGGTTCGAGATGTCCCACTCGCTGCTCTCTTGAGTAAACCACATGAGCTGTTTACCTCTGTCCCTCCTGGACCACTTGGCTCTTCTTGACTCAGACACCGCTGATTTCTTTCCTAGGATATATACACCACTTATTCCCTGGGGGCCAAGTTTCTTAAGGCATGTGGCTTTTACTGGAATTTCCAGGCATCTCAGAGCTTTGGCTATTCATCCCAGAGCAAAAGGATTTACGTAGATGAATTCCCACCTTGAAGGGCTAGTGGGAGTCGCCTAGCTCTCGCTCAACATGGTCCAGAGACTGCGATTTTTCTGCAACTAGTCTAAGAAGTGGACAGTTGGCAGGATGCAGAAAGCCAAGTGTGCAGAAGATAACCCTTCTCCATAGTAAGCCTAATTTGGAGCTCAGCACAGAGAGCTGGGAATGGGTCTAACTCGTAAGTGCACAGATCTCAAGGGAAGCAAATCCCATTCTCACTCATGTTCCCTCATCTTCTCGTTCTTCACCACCCTCCACCCCACCCGACCCTGTAGCTCTTCCTTTTCATTTCCAACAAATCAGTGATCTGCTGGTGCACACAAAAGCAAACCAAAAATGAATAAGTTGTGGAATTCGGAGGGAAAATTTTAAGCTGAAAAACTGAAAGGGGGGCAGAAAGGGCACAAATTCAGAGTAAACAGTTAAGGCAAACATGTTAGACCAAAATAGCCAGGTTCTTGAAGCTAGGATCCAACCTCATTGCTGGTAAAGAGGCTAAAGTGGATTAAATGGACCAAAACTGGGTTTGGAACTACTAAGGAATTTCAGTTTTTGTTGTTGTTATTTTGCTTCACAAAGGTATGATAGGTTAGGTTTTTTACTGAGAGAAAATTTGAAACTTTTCTACCTGTTGCTACTGTTTCTGTTATTTGCATTTGAAGTTGGTATGTTTAATGTGTGCTTCTCAGTATATATATATATATATGCCTCTCCGTATATATATACGGAGAGGCAAGGAGGGGGACATACACACACACACACACACAC
The DNA here is from genome assembly GCF_978045245.1 of Mus caroli. Classification (NCBI taxonomy): domain Eukaryota; kingdom Metazoa; phylum Chordata; class Mammalia; order Rodentia; family Muridae; genus Mus; species Mus caroli. Next base: position 32,263,412 of record NW_028227257.1, on the reverse strand, counting down.
ACACACACACACAGAGAGAGAGAGAGAGAGAGAGAGAGAGAGAGAGAGTGCTTTCTTGCTGACCCATGATAGTAAAAATGATTAGTGGAGTTGAAATCTGTAGCAATGCACAGAGCATTTGCTGCAGTGTTTAGGAAAACTGAAATATGCAATAATTGATTTTAACATGCATTGTAATTGGTTCCACATGCATCGCTGTCAACTGTGATACATCATAATTAAACTGACATGTTCAAAAACTGGCCACTGAAATGAGCGTTCCCCGAATTCTCCAACTGTGCACAGCTTGCAGCTTCTCTGCTCCCCACTTCTCCAATCAGGTTCTGAGTGGCTGAGCTTCACTTTGTTGCTTGTCCCCTTCATGATTTTTCTTCTGTCCACCCCCCCTCAAATTTTAAATGAATGTCTGTAATGGATTCAGGGCTCTTTCCTCACCTTCATTTTCAGATGGTCACATATCTTAGCAGTGATAGTCTATGCAATTTCCTACGTCATCATAAATCAGACCTAAAATCATAAAATATGGTCAAGAATTTGAAATAAAATAAGACACAGCAGTAGATCCAAAAGAGTTCCATATTTCAGTCCCTCCACTCCCAACTAAATCATGCTTGAACTTTAATTATGCTATTCTCATAGATTAAAAAAAACTTAGGGTATATGGCACATCTGTGTCTGGTCACCCATTATGTGCATCATGATGCCTCTTATCCATTCTGCTTCTTCCTATGGCCACCAGGGTACTTATGCACATTCAGAATAGTCTCTTCTCAGTAGTGTGATCATGTGAGTAATAGGAAGCAGAACCAGGGTTCTGGGGTGCTGGTGTTAGATCCTAGCTGTCTTATATTTGATGTTATCAGCAAAGCTGTCAGCTTTCTCCTTGATAAGATAGGAGTGACAACTGGGGTTTGATGGTTGTGTCATGGCTTTCAACAGCAGGATGGCATGTAAGCCCAGTTGCCTAGTGTGCATCTATGTACTTCACATTTCCACTCCAAGTCATCATGAGCCATGTCTTTTTTGGAGTTTATGGTACCAATTTTTCTGTTACAAATAAGGAATAACTGGGTCCCCCACTCTCTGTCCTTAGATGGTGGAGTGGCCACTAACAGGCTAGTTCATTATGTATACATGATCAGGATCTTCTGTTGACTGCAAGACTTCAGAAATAAACTCCATGAGAAGGATGTACAGCCCTCCCCCCGTACTTTGGATACATTAGTTCACTTACTTCAATCACATACATGTCACTGGTAGAGATTCCTAACTTTATTAGCCTAATTTAGAGCCTTGAGATATAGAGACTGTCAATTATTATGTCTGAACAGAACATAGTCAAGTTGTGGAGAGTGACCATGCTGGGACAGTGAAGGTTATTTTATGTGCTCCAATAGCCAACAGCTCAGAGATAAGCATCTCTCATCTCTTACAAATAAGCTGTTAAGACATAAACCTGGCAAGTGACATTATACCACCAGAAGAAAACCACACTCCCCACCAAGTTATAGAAGGAGATATTGAGGCCCACGCATGAAAGGAGAAAGGCTGAGAAAAATCCAACCTACTAGAGTCTTATACTTGTGTGAAATTCCACAAGGGACCAACTATCCGAAGATACACAGTAACTGGGAAAGAGGTGCCCATTGCCTTCTGTCTTCTTGCATTTTTTTTCCTGGAAAAAAGGGTCTTGATTACATGGCCAGGATCCATGCAAGAACCCAGCCACTGTTTCAGCAGCCACCCCACCAGGAATCTGAGTTCTGTTTTCTTTTCTCTTACTTTACACCATTATCCTTTATTGGCTCATACCTTCCCTGACAATATAATATTTCTTTCCACTGACTCTTTGGCCAACACATCCTCAGGGTGGCAAAACTTGTCTGCTCTCTTTGAGCAGCTTGCAGATGGCATGTGGTGTGTATGCAGAGGGGCTCAAACTCACCTTGCCTCTGAAACCCTGGAGAGTCCTAAAAGCAGAGCTTGCAGGGTCTGATGGCTAGTGACACTGGGCCAGCAGATTTGGTTGGGATAGGGACTCTACATTTCTCATGAACTCCTTGGTTATCCTACCATATAATCTGCTGTTGGTGTATGGATCTGACTTTGAGCACAGCTATGGTTATGGATATAAAATTACAGAACAGCTGTACTACACAAACCCTGGCTTTTAAGCAGCTCATATCTATGGGTCTCCTTTCCTCCACATGTAAACTGGGAGTTTTGGTCCAGGTAATCATTAAGTACAGCCCTGTTGTTCCTTAACTCTAGGTCCCATCTTTTGCTTCTCTGTGTGTCTTGTTCAGTGATAATTCTTTGCTTCATAAGGATAGACTTTTACCTCCATCATCAACCTCTTCTCCTTTTGGTTTTGCTTTGATGTTAACTTCCTTGTTCTAGCTATGAATTAATTTTCTAAATCTATCCAATAAATATGGTAAATATTTATTGTATTTAAAGGGAAAGTAGAAGAGGAAATTGAAATTTTCTACAGGTGAGAGAACCAGTTTTTTTTTTTAATTTTAGAAATATCTGGCTCCTCTTATGAAATAATAATTGGTGACCTCTTCAACAAAATGCCAGGACCTCTGGATCCTGTCCTATCATAGGGACAGACACTGGGAAGTAGAGAACCACATACTCCTGTAGAAGCCAAGAACCATTTTGGTAAATTCTCTAACCTCTCTACTCAGCCCTTTCTGTAAAACAAAACAAGTACTGAGAAGAAGACTGCCTTCTAGAATAATTAAACTGGCCTTGGGAAGGCAAAGCTTCTGGCACTTTGCCCCCAAGCCTGGGTCAGTCACACTAGAACTTTGCTGAACACTGAACACTGAACACCACAGGGCTCTGGAAAGGCAGACAACTGGCCATACAAGCCACATTGCTTGAAAACAGAATGACACCTACATACAGATATCCATAAAGATGAAAGGTAGCTCTGAGTGAGGCTTCATCCACCTTTTAATTGCTCATAAGCTCAGGCACATCCGTGGCATGCTTCTTCAGGTTTCCGAATCCATCAGGCATCACTGTGTCACGGTTTGGATATCACTAGCCAGAAATGGGAGTTTTCTGTTTTAGGAGTTTTCTGTTTTAAATCTCTTGAACATTTTGCTCTCAGCCCCAGAGCTCTCAAAGGAACAATCAGATTTGGACCAAATTTGATATATAACTAGGGACGTATCAAGTTACAAGATGGTTTAGTATGTTACGCAGACTAATGTTTTGTGAAGAGTATTCTGGAATTAAGATGAGTGTGGGCTCCAGGATGGAGGTTTACTTAACCTTTGAACCCGTGATCAAAAAGGGCACCCCCCAAAAATTCCTTAAAATAATTTCAGAGGAAAGGAAATTTGAGTAACAGCTAATCAAAATTCAGGCACCATGTGCACTGAGAACCTTCCAGATGGTTCCTAAACTGTGGGGCATGTCAGGGTACATGAGAGCTCTTCTCCAAGGCACATGGAAGTCTCTCTCTCTCTGTCTCTCTTTCTCTCTGTGTCTCTGTCTGTCTGTCTGTCTGTATCTCTCTCTGTCTCTCTCTGTGTCTCTCTCTGTATCTCTCTGTGTGTCTCTCTGTGTCTGTGTCTGTGTCTCTGTCTCTCTCTCTCTCTTTCTCACATACACCCCAATTCTCCCCAACCTTCACAGCATGCGAGTTAGGCTAGAATTTTTTAAATTCTCCAGCTTGTTTGGATCAGGAAGGGCCTGATAAAGCAGCTCCTTTACAAACTAAGATGCAGACAGATATTTCCACAGGTCTTCCTTCACTGTCAAACCTGACTATGTCATTGCTGGCTAGATGGTTATATCTATGTGTCTTGGGGTTTCTATTGTTGTGATAAAACACCAGGACCAAACCCAACTTTGAGAGGCTACAGTTCATTTTATCTTACAGTTTGTATTTTGTCATCCAGGAAAGTCAAGGGAGGAACTGAAGCAGAACTCAAGACAGAAACCTGGAGGCAGGAACTAAAGCAGAAGTCACAGAGGAGGCCTTCTTACTGGCTTGCTCCTCTTGGCTTCTGCAGTGTTTTCTTGTAGCACCCAGGACCACAGCCTATGGTGAAGTGGACTCTCCTCCATCAATCACCAATCAAGAAGCTTCCCCCACAGGCTTTTTCATAGGTCAATCTTATGGGGACATTTTCTCAATTGAGGTTCTTTCTTTCAAAATGATCCTGGCTGTGTCAAGTTGACATAAAACTAGCCAGCACAGTGTGCAAAGTCAGGGCTCAAGTAGATCTCATGATGGAGGTGACAGAGTGAGCCTGAGGTTCTTGCTCCCTAAGTCTTTCCAATGATCCACTGACTTAGTTGGGGCTTTATTACTGTGAAGAGACATCATGACCAAGGCAACTCTTATAAATGAAAACACTTAATTGTGGCTGACTTACAATTTCAGAAATTTAAGTCCATTATCATCATGGCTGCATGGCAGCAACCAGACAGACATGACACTGAAGAAGGAGCTTAGAATTCTACATCTTGATCTGCAGGCAGCAAGGAGAGACTGTGTATCACACTAGGCATAGCTTGAACATATATTACCTCAAAGCTTGCCCCTACAGTGACACACTTCCTCCAACATGGCCATAGCTACCTCTTAATAATGACACTTCCTATGAATAAGCATTCAAATGCATGAGGCTATGAGGGCCATTCCTATCAAACCACAACACCCATATTTGTTTTAATGGGCACATGGTACTCGGTGCATAAGGCCCAGGAGGAAAGCACTGCTCCCCCAGAGACTAAAACTCCATTGTCTTAGTATCTCCCAACAGCAATTTGACATGTCTATGAATAAATCCACTACTAAGAAGAAAGCAACAGGAAATAGCTCAAATTAACCCTCATAGGCAGAAAGAATCCAGAGAAAGTTTCAAGCCTTCTTCATTTGTTGATTACACTTAGCCCAATTATCCTCCACAAAGTCCTGACTATATAAACTTGCCTGTTTCTTTTTTCTACCAGAAAGGAGAGGAAAGGAAAACTCTAAGTTATTTTTATTTTTATTTTATTTATTTAATTTTCCAAAATTCAGAATGTACACAAAGCACCTGTATCCCTGCTTAGAGATAGCTTCTGATTTAGTTGTTCATCTTGAGGCAGGCCCTGGAATATGCATTGCTAATACTTCCCAGATGGTATCAGCATTTTCTTTCCTACTTCTGATTATATAGGAAGGACACAAAGGCTGGACAACCCTCTCAGTCACACGCAAAGGCTATCATAAGGGTCCACTCTGACTCCCAGAGCCGATATCGGTGCAAAGTTAGACATCTCTGTGCTAAGCATGAAGGCTTGTGGGGCCAGCCAGGAAGTGGCATTATCTCACCTTGGTGACTCCAGCAAGGCAGAGGCAATCATGGGTGGTTGGGAGGTCTTCAGTGTTGGCTGATTTTTGTGCTAGTAATTTGCTGAAAGAAGAGGAACTGCTGATAATGGAGGAAGCGTTGCAAAGAGACAAGAAAGGTAAACCGAACTCCACCATTACCCTCCCCAGATCTCATCCCAGCCCTTTGCCAGCAAGTTATGAGCTCTTGGGCTGACTTCCAAGTTCCCAAAATTCAAATGTGGAAAAATTCAGCTAATCTCCTGGAAAATCTCCTGACATGTACTTTTCTTTAAGAGTCTAGGCGGACGGCAAGCCCCTCCTCCCCTCCAGCACTCGGCAGGCTTCTTACAGAGGATGGACGCCCCTCCCTGCCTGGGTATTGATACCAGATACACAATGGAATTTGTCAGGGCAAGGCATGTCTTACTGCTGACCCATTAACTCAGTAAATGCATTAGGAGGGGGAGTGCTGAATCCGCACATTTGATTTGGGCTGTCAGGCCTGATTTGAACTTATTTCTCATCGAGTATTCCATATCAAAGGCTGGGATAATAGAATTACAGGACATTAGGGTTTTCAATCTGGAAGGGACCCTGGAGATCATTTAGTGCTGCTTGCTCATTTTACAGATGAGGAAACTCTTTATTTTTCACTTTCAGGAACTCAAATAACTACTCGGCTTTGGATACGCACACGAAATCACCAGCTCCCATGTATGAGAGCTCTGTGTACAAGTGAGGTAAGCCAAGAACAGGACCTTCCTATTGAGTTATTCTTGATGTTGGCTTCAGTTTCATCAAAGTCTGTCATGCACACCCTTCTGGACAGCAACTCTCTCCAGGAATATGCAGATGCCTTGGTTCTGACAATAGTGGGGAAAGAAGTGTGGTGTTTTTACTTACAGGACACTCTATACAGCTTAATAGCAAAGGCATCCCTGGCGTCTGCAGCAGATGGTACCCAGGGCAGGCAGCTTTTTTTCTAAGGAATCTAGCTGGATTTTAGCTGATGAAATTTTCTGTATCATTTGGTGATCATATTTCATTTCAGACTTTTGAACAGGACAGATTGTCCACCTGGATCTCATTTTGTCACATTTTATTGATGATCTGAGTCAGATCTTTCACATTTGTGCTAACTGACCTTGAAGGAGTGGCTTGTTGCTTAACTTTTATGACATAGACAAGAAAACTGCTTGCGAATTATGCAACACAATGGTGAAGAACAATGAATTAGAACTCTTTATTAATATTTATTGCCTGCAATTAAAGAATTAGTGAGGACTCTAGCTCATACCCACCTATTGAACAAAAATTCTAAATTAACTTTGATGTAAGCACAAATATGTAGAAAGTACTATGTTTTCTTGGAGAATCCTGTGTCTATGAAGAGATACCACATTCACCTTCATATTACTGCTCTAATTCGGTCAATATTAATTAGCTTTCTCCATTCTGGCTTTGTTGTTCTGAGTAATTTTCAGAAGCCTCCACACAAATCAACATGAGTTTATCTTCGGAAACATAATGCCCATGGGTGAGAACTATAGAAACTAGATAAATCTGACCATGAGAAATGCATCCAAACAACTCACAAACTTATGGACATTCAACCTACAAAATCCTTAGCTATGAATCCACAAGTTGGTCATAAAAGAGAGTCTGAGGTGTGGTCAGTCTAGAGAAGGCTCAGTATAGAAGATGGTCAACATCTAATGTGAAGTCTTCAATAAGATTCTGGAGTAGAGAAAGTATATCAGAGGAGAACTCAGGCAACCCAAAGCGTGGACCTTAGTTTTGAATGCTGTATCCACATCAGTTTCTAAATGGTAACAAAAGATTCCATGGATATAAGAAGCTATCAGGGAAGGACACTTGTCCCAGTATGGTTGGGCTAAGTGCTACAGTATTTCCTAAAGCCTAAGGTTTACAGGATATTTAAAATAACATTTGTTACATCCATTTAGCATTTTGGTGTTACCTATTTTGAAATATAATTATGAGAGCCCTATAAACTGAGTTTGTCTTCATGCTCATAACTTCAAGTGCTCAGAACAACTCTGTGAGGTTCTTATTTAGATTTTCAATTAGCAGCTTTGGAAATAGAGAAACCGAGGTCAACCAGAATGGTTTCTTCTATGTTCACTGAGATCCATTGGCTTAAAAAAAAATGGCAACTGTATTCCTTCAATTCCTGGCTTGCCTGATTCTAAAAGCACTAGTTCCTTTCCCTTCCTCACTTGGTTCTCAGAATTTGGCTTCCAGAGATGGGCATACACTGGGGAAAATCAGATTGGCACAGACGAAGCAGATCAGAGGAACTCAGAGTGTCATATCTGGATCCTAGTGTCATTGAAGTTCACCAAAGAGTCTCCTTTTGCCTCTCTCTCCAAGAGGCTGGGATTCGGTCAGCTTTGGGAAGATCACCTTATTCCTTGGATTTCACTGACACATGGGAATTCTCTCAGTCGTGGTGTGATGGGCGTGGCCTCAGCCAGTAGACCAGGAGCAGCTGCAGATCTGGGGTAGCATTGACTCACCTACCTGTAGGAACAGACAGTGACACCATACAAAGTTCAGCCATGCTAAATCTTCCTCCTTACCCTTTGCATATTTGGGTATCTGGGAACCTAGAAACATGGAGTTTAGGCCCCTGGAAACCTTGGCTCCATAGCAAAGAGGAGAGCCAGAAAACCTATATTTCAAATCATTCATTGGTCCCTGACTTTCTTTTTTGATTCCAAATTTCAGAAGATTGAGGTTTTTTCTCTTATTTGTAGAAAACATAAAGCCCAAGCTCAGTGGTACTGGCTCTTGTGTGCGGCATCAACTTACTGCTGAGACCAGGAACACACAAGCTGACTTGTGATCAGACGGCCCTCAACTTGATGGCCTGCCTGTTGTTGTTGTTTTATCTTTTATTTTTTAGTAGCTTGCTAAAACACAGCTACCTTGTTTGTTCTGTATTTATGTATCTCCTTCTTACTCCTGTGGTGGAGTGTTGTCAATCCATATGGTCTATGCATTTACACTTAGTCAAATTAAGGGAAGGAAGTCACAGTAAAAGATGCTGAAATTTTAGTGTAGTCAAGAATCTTCTGTGATGCTTTATTTGTGTGTGTGTGTGGGGGGGTGTGCCCGTGAGCATGAGCGCGTGCACACTCATGTGCATATCTGAGGTATGTATGGGCCTGTGTGCTGGTGTGCAGAGGCCAGAGAAGGGCATAAAACTTCTTCCAGTATCATCTTATTCTTTCAAAGAACTCTAAGTGAACCTAAAGCTTGTAGTCTCCGCTAGGTTAGCTAGCAGATGGCCTGGAACCCACCTGCCACTTCTCCCCAAATGCTGTTTGTTCATGTCTGGCTTCTGTGTGGGTGCTAGGGACTTGAACTCTGGTCCTCATACTTTCACATCAAATGCTCTCACCTAGAGCCATCTTCTCAGCTCTGATACCTATTATTAAATGCTACTCTTGGTCTTACTTAGTAATCCTGACTGGAACCTAGAAAAATGCTGCTTAGCAGGGCTTTGAATCATCCATAGTCTAATTCACAAAGAATATTGGCCTTGACAACAGCTAGACCTGGTTCTGATCACCTCAGAGGAGGCCTGCATATGTTTAATTATTGTTGGATGTTATGTTGGGATCAAAGCTTATAAATCAAAACAAATATCACTGTTTTGCTTGAATTTGGCCCTTCTCAAATTCATATGTTGAAGCCCTAACCCTTATTACAACTGAATTCCCAAGTAGTATTTGTAAGGGCTTAAAATTAAATGATGTCGCATGGGTGGGGCTCTAATACAACTGGCATTCTACCCAAGCTTGAAATACAGCAGAGGCCATGCACTCTGAAGGCAGTGGAGAGAGGCCCTGTGACACTGTGAGAAGCAGCCATTACAGCCCAATAACAATTCCCACCATAAACCAGCCCTATTGTCAGCTTGATCTTGGACTTCTACACTCCACCACCACGGAAAAAGCATGCCATCCAGTCTGGGGTATTTGTTATGACAATGTGCTTTGTGCAATCATTAAATTACACAAATGAGAAATTCAGATGAAAGGTGTCACATCGGTTTCACTCCAGCTACGAATAGAGCAGAGGGACTGCCCAAGCATCAGGTGGGAACCGAGTAAATCTGAAGAGCAAGATCAGACTCTGCTTTCTGAGAGGGTTTTCAGGACTTCACTGGGGATGATTGACATACACTAGCCCCCTCCAAGTGCGACTGATGTAGTCTGACACCTGGAACTCTGCTCAGAAACCAAACAATGAACACATCTAGCAGTAGTCCCTACATTTCTCCACACCCCTCTGCCATCCTTTCTTTCGTCCCTTTCTGTAACTTCCCTGTTACTTAACATGATGTGACCATTGATACTGTTTCTGGCACTATAGATCCCTGGATTAATTTACATTTTCTAGAATTTTCTATATATGAATCCATTCCAGTTGCACTCATTTTTTAATGGACTGTAATCATTCTGCCATTCACCTGTGCCATTGTTCATATCACTATTTTGGTCTTTTTTTTTTTTTTTTGTCAAGTAATTTTCTGCACGGTATACTCTACTGTTAATGGCCAATTGTTTGTTTCTAGTTTTCTAAACAGTATAAATAAAGTGTATAGGAAAATTCAATCACAGACTTTTGTGTGAATATATGGATTCATTTTTACTGCATCTAATGGAAAACACATGTTTAATTTTTTTAGGAGACTGTTAGGCTGTTTTGCAACTGACATGCCATTCATATCATTGCTAGCCATACACAACAGCCCTTTCTTCACAGCCTTGCCAGCACCTGACAGAGCCAGTCATTTGTATTTTTGCCCTTATTATAGGTGTTTGTGCAATAGCATATCACTGTAGTTTTCATTTGTGTTTTTCCACTGAGTTTTAGCACTGATGATCTTCAAATGTGTTTAGCTATTGTATAAGAGCATGCTTAGTCTGTATGTGTATGTATATGCACGTTTGTGTGTGTGTAGAAGCCAGAGCACACCTTCAAGTGGATTGTTTGGTAGGAGCAGTCCATCTTGCTTTTTGAGGCAGGGTTTTGCCCTGACCTGGAAGTCACCAAGTTGCCTGGCTACCTTGGCTACTCAGTGAGTCCCAGGGATCTACCTGTCTCCTACATTGTCTGTGTTTTATTTTTAATGAATAATTATTCTTTTCCATTTTAGTTATAATTGCTTCATTTTGTTTATAATTAATGAGGACCCAGTTTCCCATATTGTCTCTAGGCATTTAATTACATATATTATGCTTTATGAAAGTTATTCAAAAAATGTGTCTTATCCAACTCCATCCAGAGAGTGCAGTTCACGGCACACTCTTAATTAATGTACTACTGCATATGACCTACTAAAATGTTCCCTGTGAAGTTAACCACTAAAAGAGCCATTTGTTGTTTACACAGTTTCTATGACTAAGACGTTCAGTGTGCATTATCTGTGGGGTTGACTCATCATGTATGACCAAGTGACCTAAGGGGTGGAGCATCATATTCACGTCACAAGCATGCAACAGTATTGTAAATTTAATCTGTTCAGTTCAGTGTGCATTATCTGTGGGGTTGACTCATCATGTATGACCAAGTGACCTAAGGGGTGGAGCATCATATTCACGTCACAAGCATGCAACAGTATTGTAAATTTAATCTGTTCAGTTCAGTGTGCATTATCTGTGGGGTTGACTCATCATGTATGACCAAGTGAACTAAGGGGTGGAGCATCATATTCACGTCACAAGCATGCAACAGTATTGTAAATTTAATCTGTTCTCCTCTCTTAAGTCCTGGGAAGGACTGAGTGTCAAAACTATAACTTCTGCTTTCTAGTAGACAAAATGTTGATGCTTCAGAAGATTTATGTTTATAACAAGTTATAAATACATATATCGTCTTGTAAGCGCTATCTACTCTGCAGCATAGTTTTTGTAGATTTTTTGTTTATTACTATTTAAAAATTAAAACCTGGAGCTGTAGAGATAGCTCAATGGTTAATAGCACTTGCTGGGTTGAGTCACAACTACCTGTGACCCCAATTCCAAGGGATCCAGTGCCCTCTTTGGCACTAGCAAACATGTGGTACACATAAAAATTACTAAAAGCTAAATATAAGCTAAACTAAAATATATGTTTTGTGTGTATTTTAAATTCGGAAATATCTATGCATTTGACAAATATATACCTTTAATATACAATAACATTATATATAATCTATAATATAAATATATATGCATTTAATTTAGATTAGGAATGTAGTAGTAGGCACTACCTAATTACTGTAAGTCATATGAGTAAACACTAGATTAGAGATGTCCAGCACTGTATTTATAAGACTTCTCTCTCCACTCATCCTATCCTCCCACCTTCATCTTTCCCCTCCTCTTCCTTTCTGCCTTCCGTTCTTCTTTCCTTCTTCTCTCTTTTTTTTCCTCCTCACCCCTTCTCTCTTCTTCTTCCCTTCTTTCTTCTGTGTCCGAGTCTCACATTGTATCTCAGGCTGGCCTGGAACTTAGGACATAGATCAGGATGACCGCACCGGTGCTCTGAGTTCAGCATTAGGATTACAGATACCAGCCCTGTATGTAGCAGGGCTATTTTTCTACCAATACAACAGCGTGTACGTAATCAAAAGATAATGATACCTGCTGACACATTACTTTTTTCAATGAGCACCCCACTTTTTAAAAAATATTGTTTTTATTACGTATTTTCCTCAATTACATTTTCAATGCTATCCCCAAAATCCCCCATACCCTCCCCCCACTCCCCTACTCACCCATTCCCACTTTTTGGCCCTGGCGTTCCCCTGTACTGAGGCATATAAAGTTTGCATGTCCAATGGACCTCTCTTTCCAGTGATGGCCGACTAGGCCATCTTTTGATACATATGCAGCTAGAGACACGAGCTCTAGGGTACTGGTTAGTTCATAATGTTGTTGCACCTACAGGGTTGCAGATCCCTTTAGCTCCTTGGATACTTTCTCTAGCTCCTCCATTGGAGGCCCTGTGATCCATCCAATAGCTGACTGTGAGCATCCACTTATGTGTTTGCTAGGCCCCGGCCTAGTCTCACGAGAGACAGCTATATCAGGGTCCTTTCAGCAAATGCTTGCTAGTGTATGCAATGGTGTCATCATTTGGAGACTAATTATGGGATGGATCCCTGGATATGGCAGTCTCTAAGAGACTTTTAAGAGACTTTTTAAACAGCATTGCTTACTTAGAGCAGCCCATACAGTCTTACAAGATGATCTTCCAGAGCTGTTTCACAGAAGTGGCTACATCTCCATGCAGCCCCAGAGCAGAGGCAAGGGGTTTGTAGGGTCAGTCTGCTTTTCTGATTCTACTGTAGCCTAAAAACAAAGAAAGGCAGAAAAGCACTACAAGGTCCTGCTAAGAAGATCCAGACTCTATGAGAAATTCAGAGTGTGGCAGAGCCAGTCTAGAAGGGGATTGGACATTTCAGAGCATTCCTGAGAAGCAATTGTTCTTAAATTGCTTTGAAAAACCAGGATCCTTCAAGAGAGAAATTTCTTAGAATTCAGAGAAAGCCCTGAATATGGTAGAAATAGGATAATCCCAGACAATTTTCCTTAGGAAAAATGGAAGCCCCCATCCCTTCACAGACACATGTCCCATTCCTCCTTGGCATCTCCGCCAGGTGTGCCTGTGGTGGGTGAGTTCTGGGGCTTTAGTTAGGAAGGTGACATAGGGCGTCACAGCTCACAGCTCACTTGTGGCCTCAGGCAAGGCCGAACTTGAGCTACATTAATCATCAGGATCTTCTTTTTTCTTCTTTTTGGTAGTGCAAGAGAGACAAAAAGCTGAAATTCAGTTTAGTAAATTAAAGAATTCTTTTGATGGCTTTCCAGAATTTCATTCAACCAGAGACTTTCTCAATGAATGTCACAGGATCAGGGGATATGGGAACAAGAGTTGTCATAGAAGAAGCAATGTGTTTATGAGGGAAGGTAACTACTTATTCCTTTTGTCTTCCCTTCCTTCTTTCCTTCCGTCCCCTCCCCCCTTCCCTTCCTCCATTCATTTCCCTTTCCTAGTGATTAAACTCAGGGATCTGTGCATGCTGGCTCAGTCCTCTACAATTGAGTAGAGGACTCCAGCCCACTACTTCTCCATCTTGCCCTCTCTCCATGTACCACTTCTATGTGCTCAAGTTAAGAGTGACTAATGTCAGATTTTCAACATGATTTGGGAATTCACCAGGCTTTTGCTTTTGTTGTAAGAACTCTACTTAATTCAGCTTATTTTCATGTACATTTCAGCTTAAAACTTCTGGTGTATAGTCACTAATCTTGTTCAGTAAGGAGTCACATGACATGCATTAATGCTTCCTTGTAAAAGAAATGGTTGCAAAATATCAGCTAAAGCTTTCTATAGCCTCTAGGACACAGATATAGTTGTGTAAACGAGAGTTCAAGGTTAGCGGATGAATCTGGACCCTGTTGTAGTATGTGTGTATATATATAAACATAAATGTATATGCATTTGTTGAATAGTTTCCTTCAAAATAGCACAAAAGGTTTACACATATGTTGGTAGGAATCACTCGGAGAACCAAATCGCACATAAAAGCCTCCATACAAAGGAGGACGGTTATGCTATAAATAGTTCAAGATGAGCTTCCCTTTGAACGACTCTGTTTTGTTATCTGGTATTAAGCAGTTTTTATTCAGCAACTTCACTTCTGTTCCTTATTACCAAAGACTTATTGTGTTTTCACTTAAAGTAAACTTGACTTTTAAAAGGAATAGTCAGAAGGAAGTTTTGTTGCTGTTGGTTTCCTTTTGTAAATAAATATTTACTCAAGGCATGAAATTTCTCTTTGAACAACGGAGGCCTCCAATGGGAGAGCTCCTCCAACTTCAGCATATTCTTGTGGTACAGTATGATTACACGCTCAAATGTCATCATAAAACATGTGTATTGTAATAATAATTCCAAAATCAATCTGTAAATAAAACAACATCTATAAATTCAGGCACATGCAACTCATGTGCTGAGATTTTGTTTAAGTATGTGGGACATCTCTTTTAAAACATTGAAAATTTACTGAGAATGGCCACTTTAGAAGTAGCTAATGATGTAGGCCTGTTCTGTAATGCAAATTGATTGTTGGGTATCCATGATTTTTTTTTTCTGGGATGAATTATATTTGGTTATTTATCTAAAAAAACAATAAAGACAATGGAATGCTATATACAAGATGCTATACTTAGGACAAAGTCATGCAATTGTTTAATAGACTGAAAGAATTACTCACTGGTATGATGTGGTTCATGTTAAACTTGCATTTATTCAGCACAGAGTAATGCTGAAAAGGTTATTCTTCAAATGTTTGTAAAGTTTCAGTTATGATACTATTTCTCTGGAGCCCAATATAGGAGAGAAACTGGAAGCATAAATAGTCAAACTAGAGATTGATGTAGAGATTACTGTAGAAGATAACAGTCATCATAAGTAAAACACAGCACCCCCCAAAAACAGATTCTATACCTATTTTATCCATTATGATTTCTATCAGCAGCTTTTAATATTGTTTGATGTCTAATTTCTAAATTAATATATATATACATGTAAATCCATACACCTATGTACATATGTTGTGTGTATATACATTGTAAGTATATCTAATACAGTTTACATACATGTATTTAAAAGTGATATAAATTGCTTAGTATTATACATACTCCTTAACAAAAATTAGAACATTGGAAATGATATGAGATTTTGTGTTTTTAAGAAGCACAAAGAGAAAATTTTATGAAAATACCTCCCATAGATGTGTTGTACCATTGGACAATAGAAGTTTGCTATCTCAGAATTTGCGGCCACCCTGCATTCTAAAAACACTAATTTGTTAATTTGCTTAGTTAGTTTTTCTGACTGCACTTGTTAGTTAAAAAGTCTCTATGCTTGGCAGCTCGAGTGTGTGTGTGTGTGTGTGCGTGTGTGAAGCACACCTGCAGGGATATATGTTGAGGGTAGAGGACCTGCTACCTTTAGGAAGGGATGGAACTCAGGTTGTCAGGCCTACATGCAAGCATCTCCATCTTGCCATCCCATCTTGGCTTTTCCTTCCCGTGTTTCATGGCATCTTCCGTTTCTCCTCACAGCTTTCCTTTGCATCTTTCTGTAGCATTATTTAATTCCTTCAATGACTTTTAGTGTATTTACCTCTTCATATCTGTGATTTCTTTATCCAAGGAGTCAACTAACCAGGAACGAAGAATACTAAAGAGGAGGGTGTTGTGGTTCACATCTGAAGTCTGAACATTCATCAGTCTGATCCAGGAAGAGGATGACTACAAATTCTAAAGTAATAAAGCCCCATCTCCCACTGGGGCCAGCCATCTATTTTCTTATGTTCCTTAATGTTCTTATGTATTCCTTTTGTGTGTGTGCGTCCAGAAGTAGTTTTGAATTCCACATAATTTTTAACACTTGCATATGCTGTTGAGATGCATTTGCAATATGAAACAATGTCATTTCAAAACACGCACAAAGTATACCTGCATTATATATACTCATTATGTCTGCACTTGGTTCAAATTTGTCCTGAATCTCCTCAGTGAATTTTCAAGTTCTAATTACTGTACATTTTTTAAAACTGCATCTTCTTTATTTTGCATACTTTTAATTTCAGAACAAAATAAAGCAAACAAAAAAGCCACAATACACAACACCTAACCCTGCTATTCTTTTTTTTTTTAAATTAGGTATCTTCTTCATTTACATTTCCAATGCTACCCCAAAAGTCCCCCAAACCCTCCCCCCACTCCCCTCCCCCCACTCCCACTTCTTGGCCCTGGTATTCCCCTGTACAGAGGCATATAAAGTTTGCAAGACCAATGGGCCTTTCTTTCCACTGATGGTCGACTAGGTCATCTTCTGATACATATGCAGCTAGAGATGGAGGGGATCTTCCTGCCTTAAGGCACAAGTCAGGATAGAAGATTCTTGTAGACATGAGCAGAGAGCTAGGTGGGTCAGGCCAGTCAAGGCTGCTGGGGGAGCCACAGGGATACTATACAGAGGGCAGGGCTTCCAGGAGTCTTTAATCTACTTCTTCCATGCGAGAGGCATTTTCATCGCCTTCCAGTGGGGGCATCTCATGAGGAACCGCAGCACTGGGTTCTTCTGCAGTGACCTCATCTTCATCGATGCCAGGCCTAGTTTAATCATGTGGTAGATGCGGTTGGAGTGGGTTTAGGGATCCTCAAGTGAGAAACCAGAGGAGAACAGAACAGTTTCAAACAGCAACACTATCAGGTCCTTGTCAGCTTTGTCGTTCTTGTCTGCCTTAGCCTTCTACCACAGGGTCTCCACAATGGGGTGGTCAGGGTTGATCTCCAGGTGATTTTTGGCCACCATGTAGCCCATTGTACATTTATTTTTAACTCTGGGATTTCTACTGCCTCTCTTTAGCCATTTCCCCTCTCTTTTGGGGTTTTGTTTGACCCAATGCTATAGCATTCTTTATTCTGGTATTATGCTTTGTTGTTCTCCTTTGAGCATAATTATCATGGATATCATGAAGCTTTTGCTCTTAACCCTGACCTCTGGGTACTTCTGTAAGCACTTCATCTCCTGGTATGAAGCCTATGGTTTCTTTGCCATTCTGTGCCTTTCCCTTGAAACTGGACATTTTCAATTATGTACTGTAGACACTGTGAATGGTTAGCCCTGGGCTTTTATCACTATTTGTTTACCTTTGAGGGACTAGTTGAAGTATTTCAGTGAATTCTTCATACCCTAGTGCTGGTCGCTTGCTGAGGCTGCTTCAGGAGTAACTTCCTGTTACTCTTGTTGTATGATCTCATTTATCTATATTCATGTCTTGGATTAATTTCTTGTTTTTATCATGATATGTTTGAGGCCCTCCTAGTGATTTCTTTTCCATATTAGACATTCTGCTTCTTAAAGCCAGAATTTTCATTTGTTTCTATAAATTTATCTCTTTATTGATATTGTGCATTGAGAAATCACTGCCATTTACTGTTCCTTGGTTTTCTAAACTTCTGCAAACTCATTCATGGGAACTCATTTGACATTTCTGGATCCTGCATCCAACATCTGGCTCCTCTCAAAGGCATTTTCTGTTGCCACTTTTTCTTTTTTCTTTACGTGTCTCATGTTTTGTTTTTGAAAACTGGACATTTTAGAACACATGTTGCAGCAATTCCAGGTTCTGGCTATTTCTCCTTTCTCAGAAGCCTTTAGTTGTCTCTGGATGTTGTTGGTTCATCTGATCTTCAGTGTGACCAGACTGACTGTGTGAATCTGACTTCCTCCACGGGGTGTTAGCTTTGACTCACTGCCCAGGTTTTCACCTCTGTTTTAATTTTAATTTTGGATTTCTAGCAGCCATCACTAGCTCAGCCTAGCTTAAAATTCAACAATGACTGAGCAGCTTGTCAATTTAAATCTGTAAGAGCTTCTCCTGTTGCAGGTGGAACTGTGAGCAGTCTGAGAGCCTTTCGAAGCTATCCCACTCTTTGGGCACCAGCAGTTCCCAAGCAGGTATTCCTCCACAGCTGCACCTTCACCCATGTGCACAGCCTTTGCCATATTCAAAAAGAAATCTAGCCAGGCCTTTCAGCACATCCATCTCTCTCCTGATTCTCCACAGTGACCTTCTGGTTGGTCAGCCATTTTGTTTATTGTAACTAACCTTGCACTTCTTAGTCTTCTCTCAGATGTTTAGCACTAAGATTTCTATTGCTTTCCCCAATGCCTCAAGATGTGAGTTTCTCCAAATCTCATTCCAAATAATGGAACACTGACAACAAGGGTGCAGAGCTTCTCATCCTGGGAAAACAGTCTATTGCTGTTCTCTACTAGTGAGAGGCAAGAGGAGTGTTGGTCTGTACCACATTTCTTTCTTTTCTGAACATCACTAGAATTCAATATATTTTGAATTTTGTTTTCTTTTTCCCTTGTAATACAACTCTCCTAGTTTGAGTTCTGTTGCTGCAACTTGGGGCGGGGGAAAGAGAGTATCTCATCTTATACTTTATAATAATACATCATTGAAGAAAGCATGGATAGGAGCTCAGCCAGCACCCTGGAAGGAGAAGCAGAGGCTGTGGAGGAGTGCTTCTTACTGACTTATTTTCTCAGCTTGCTCAGCTACCAACCTGCCTAGGTATAGCACCACCCACAGTGGCCTGGCTTTCTCTCTCATCAATTAGCAATCAAGAAAAATCTCCACAGACATGCCCATGAGCCCATATAATGGTGGCAGTGCCTTAGTCTGAGGTTCTCTCTTCCTAGGTGTGTAAAGTTGACAGCCAAGGCTAAGTGTCACCACAACCCAGAAAATGTTCTATAACAACGTGTAGAAATACTGCCAATTCTTTGTGGCTTATTTTCCATTTTAATAGTTTTACCTCTGTGTTTGTGAATGTGTATGGAACTGAGTTGAGTTGGTATATGTTCGAATGTGCAGCTGTGATTTTTTTTCTCACCCACTCTAGTCTCTAGGATCTTACCTATTAGAGTTTGGGACCTTGAATGTCTTGAATGTTTGGTTTCACAGCCCATGACAGTATTGGCAGGTGGTAGAATATTTGGGAGGTAGAACATAGTAAGAAGAACTTAGGTTATTAAAGGTTTCTCTCTCCCTTGTTCTCTGTCCCCCAAGAGGTGAGCAACAATGATGGAAAACCCCATCACAGACCCCAAGACCACCAACCATTGGCCAAAATCTCTGAAACCATAGACCTAAACTAAATGTCTCCTTCTCTGAGCATTCCTATGAGTGAGTGCAGGAGCACCGGGCAGAGGATAACCTCAGGTGTTAGTCTTCAGGTGCTGTTATCTCTCATTTCTCATTGACCTAGGATTTGGCTAGGCTGGCTGTCCAGAGAGCTACAGGGATCTGCTTGTCTCCATCTCCTCAGATTTGGGATTATAAAGAGCATGCCACCATATCGGGTTTGGGGGGAAGGATTCTGAGGGATCAAACTTAGGTCTTTATTCTTGGAAGGCAAGCGTTTTACTGACTGAGCTACCTCCCAGCCTGGCGTTTTCTTCTTAGAAGTTGTGTGCATTAGGTTCTGTGTCATAATGACGGAAAGTTGACTAACTCACTGCTCAGCCATAGCAGTTTTCCAAGGACTCTTTTTATGTGTCGGACACCACCCAATATCCCAGTCGGCAGTGCCACAACTAAGAATTCACTTTATCATCAAAACTGATAGCTTTGTAGTATTAAAAGCTTTCTTTGGAACTATTTTTTTTTACCCCCTTGACAAATTTGTTGTTACTTTATTTTAGAAGTTGGAGTGAGTCTTTGTTGCAATCCTAAAGCAACAGTAAGAATTAACTGGGAGAGTCTACCTCCAGTTGAAATACAGGGCATCAAGTAGAAAGATGGAGTTGCCATCCCACAGTCAAAAACTCTGGTCTAAAATTGTTCTAAAAGTACTGGTATAAAAGTACTGCAGGGACAAAAATGGAGAAGAGATTGAGGGAAAGGATGTCCACTGACAGGTCCAACTTGGGATCCATCTCAAGGGGAGGCTCCAAGGCCTGACACTACTATGCTATGGTGTTCTTACAGACAGGAGCCTAGCATGGCTGTCTGCTGAGAAGCCCAACAAGCAGCTGACTGAGACAGAGGCAGATAGTTACACCCAATTAGACTGAAGTCAGGAACCCCTATGGTTGAATTAGGGAAAGGTTGGAAGAAGGTGAGGAGGAAGGCAACCCCACAGGAAGACCAGCAGTCTTAACTAACCCTGACTCCTGAGATCTCTCAGCCACTGGGCCACCAACCAGGCAGCATACACTAACTGGGAGAAGATGAACCTTATTCTCAAGAGGCTTGAGGCCCCAATGAATGGGGAGGCCCAATGGGGAAGGGGACATTCTCTTGAAGACAGTGGAGAGGGAGGAATAGGATGAGGACCTGTGGGAGGGCGACCAGGAGAGGAGCAACAACTAGACTGTCAAAAAAATAAAAGTAATAAAAATTACTTTAATATGAGACACCTCCACTTACCTATGGGCTTGGTACAAGAAAGTGTTGAGTTCAGTGTATCTTTGCATCTGGGCAAACTTTCTGGAAGATTTCCTAGATATCCTCCCAGTCCCTAGACAGGTTACTTTGTTCTACATTTTTTTTCTTTTGTTTCGACTGAAATGACAAGCTAATGCTTGTTCAACAGGCACTTTATGCATTTTATCCACTGAGCCATCTCTCTCCAGCACCTTGGTGTTTTGAATGCTTTAGAGAGGAAGGATTTCCCCTTACGGGCCACCTGGTAGAGAGGGTTGCACCAGGGGAAGTGGCCTCTGTGGCACTGTCTGGAAGCACCCAGAACCTTGTGTCTAATACTGATGCTGAGGACAGAGAAATGAGGGAATGGAAGGCTATGGTCACTGTTCCCAATAAGTTGCCATGGGGTTCTAAGCTCTGTCTACTGAGAGTGGGGCGTTTGTAAAGCAGTGTGTACTAAAGTGTGGGTTGCGATGTGTTGCTCAGTCACAGTATTTATCTAATATGGGCAAGGCCCTGATTTCCATCCCCAGTATTGCAGAAAAAAGAAAAGAAAAGAAAAGAAAAACAGTTGAAGTTATCCATCCCAGAACAGGGTCCTCTCTTGGTGTTAAATCTTTCCCCCACCTTTTCACCTGTAGGTGCTGGCTTATGAGTGTCCTGGCTTCTTCAGGATATTCCTTCTCTGTGACAGATGAGATTTTATATTTCTTTCCGGTCACCTTTATATTTTATCCTTGAGTTATTCCCATGTAAAAGAGTGAGAAATTCTCCTTGGCATTTGATAGCAGTTGAATTCACTGGGAGATCTTTCAGCCTGTCTGCCAACACTGAGGATCCTGCCTGCTGGCTGAAGATGAAGACTGTGAAATGCCTTCACAGCCTATGCAAGAACGGGAAATGAGTGTTAGTGGCCCCGGGAGGCCCTCGCTTCCCTAGCCTCTAAATTTTCCTCTAACACTGGCTTTAGCTTTCAACAAACCTTAGCTGGTAGCCAAGAAAAATACTTTTAAGAACACCCCTTCAAAACCAGAAGGGGAAGATTTATAAATTTAAAACTAATTACAACAAAGCAGGAAGTTGAATTGCATGAATGAATCTTCCCTGTCACCTGTAAAGGGGCTTCGTAGGTAGAAGGTGGCTGCCCCTATCCAAGGATGCTCTACTCCTATCAGACCTTAGGTCATTCTCCATCTTCACCAGAGGCACGTTCCTGGACCACAGGCAAGTGGCATGTTTTAGAGAAGGAATAAAAGAAAAAAAATTGGCTTGCACTCCAGACCTCTCAGTCCAAATGAAGAGGAAACTCTGTACATAAGCGTTGCTTCCCCAAAGGAGAGAAAACGAGAAGGCACTTCCTATCCATTAAAGTATCCAAAACATTGCCGAGGGAATATTGAGCTGCTCCAGATGCTAAGCACGTTAAGTCTGAAGAAGCCAAAAAAACATGTCAGGGGTGTTCCTCAAGCAGACCGTTTCCTTGAGGAAGCTCAGGGTTCCCCAGTTGGTTCCTCGAGCAGGCAGCACACTTACTTAAGGACATTACAAGCTAAGATTAGGGTCCTGGGAGTGCAAGCCTGTTCTATTCTTCTAGCTCACAGGCTGTGCTTGAATGGTTCTAGAAGACTGACCCAGAAGAAGCAACTACAAGCCTGGACCACAGTGTATCCTTGCAGCTTTAGATACTGGCATCGAGGATGGGGCTAAGGAGAGAAAACTTCAATGATGCAATAAATAATCATAAATAGTGATTGCTATTATAATAAACAAGAGATTTTCTTTCTTTTTTTTTTTTTCCAGAGCTGAGGACCGAACCCAGGGCCTTGCGCTTGCTAGGCAAGCGCTCTACCACTGAGCTAAATCCCCAACCCCAAGAGATTTTCTATAAAAAACAAATATACAAGTAACAGCAGACATATTTCCAGAGATTATTAGCACAATGGATGGACTCCATGCTAAAGGCTTGGCCAGTATCATTGGCAAGGCAAACCAATATACAGTTTTTTCATTTTTTATGACTCATTTTGACAGTTGTGCCTTAAGGTATGACTGGAAAGGAAAAAAAGGAGTTACTGAAACATGTCACAGGTGTGTGGATATGGAAAAGAGTGTAGGAATAACACTGGGACTCTGTCAAAGTCTGCACTAGGAACATGCCTGTTGCTAGGTGTGTGTATCTCGAAGACATTTCCTAGCACAGCCTCTGGTGTAAGTGCTACTGTGAAAGAACTTCCAAAGACCGCTACTGTGCCCATATGAATATATTCTAGATAATACACAGCCATTCCCTTTCAAAGCAGGAATCCTTTAAAAGATAATTATTTTGTTGAACATAGACCAAAGTAGGTTGTGAGAATCATATTTTCAGATTCCATTTTAAGGTGAATATTCAGAGTGTGTTTCTCTTTCCAAAAAGTTCAATCTTGGGTGTTTTCTTGGTGAATGTGTCTCCTCCCTCACCTCTCTACCACTTCTGAAATCTCTACTATGTCCCTTCTTTCCATTACTCCACATCCTTCATTTCTTCCCTCTCCTTCCCTTTCCCTTTTACTTCCTGTCTCGTCCTTTCCCCTTCTCTCCTTCCTATTTCCTTTTCCTCTCCCCTCCTCACTTTCCTGATCTACTTTCCTCCCCCTTCTCCCCCTTCCCTCATCTCTCTTCCTTTTCTTTTTTCTTTCTACTCCTCTCCCTTTCTTTCCTCACCTCCTTCCTCCTTTTGTCTCTTCCTGCCTTCTGTCCCACCTTCCCTCTGTTTTCTTGTTCTCCCTTCTCCTCCCCTTCCTCCCCTCCCTTCCTCTGCTCTTCCTTCCCCCATCTCTCCAGTAGGTACAGGAGTGCTGTCTGAATTAGCAGGCCCTGGATTGATGATATGTATTGTAAAGAGAATCCTAGAACAGTGTGGCAGTATCCAGGCTTTCATAGTAGGCATCTATTTTCATCTCCTGGTGCATTCTTAGCTTCTTTTTTTTTTTTTTTTTTTTTTTTTGGTTTCTCGAGACAGGGTTTCTCTGTATAGCCCTGGCTGTCCTGGAACTCACTTTGTAGACCAGGCTGGCCTCGAACTCAGAAATCCGCCTGCCTCTGCCTCCCAAGTGCTGGGATTAAAGGCGTGCGCCACCACCGCCCGGCTCATTCTTAGCTTCTTAATTATTGCTTTTTACTTAAAAAAAAAGACTCTCTGCTTAATTGAGTTGGTTCTTAGAGTGGACTATATCATGTTCAAAGACAAAAAATTGATATTTGTGCCTGGTTTTCAAAATAGAACCTTCTGAGCTCTCTGTATAGTATTCACTATAGTCATGCTGATTCTTTTGAAGCAAATATATATTGTATTTGTGTAAAATCATAAAATAACAGTAGTTTAGATCTGATGTTCTGCTCATATGTTATTCCTAATTTTCTTTTATTACCCTTTGCAACATTGTAAGGCAATGCAGCCTCCTTGTTACAGGGACCATTGGCAAACATAAACAACCAAACTCTAGTAGGCACACATCGCCTCCTGTGCCTCGGTCATTGAACTGCTCATAGGAAATGCTCCCCAGCTTATTCACAATTATAGCAGCACAGGAAAAGGGCAAACAGAGCCCAAGGGACAGCAGTGGTGGCCAAGTCTACTGACCCATCTGGGAAAGTGAGACCCTGCAGTGTAAGGAAGAAAACAAAAGGCATTCATGGTTGGATCCATTGGCCACATGGTCAAGGTCAAAAATCTAACCACCTAGGGCCAGATTCAATAAAGACCCGTCTGGCTTTTATGCCAAGCCACGGAGGCCTGGAAAAATCAATTTTCTGGAACTTGTAAAGTCTCCCATAGTCAAAGCAAAGTCAGCATTCCTCTCTGTTCTCACTGCTGCTGAGACGATGCAGAGGCTTGGGTCTGCCATGACCTTGGCTGCCTTCCTCAAGTCATAGCAGAACCATGAAGAAGGAAGAAAGGGGGCATTCCTCTGTGCTGAGCACTGGCACACTGCAGGCTGCCATGCCTAGAATTATCCCATGTCATTCACTTATTTGCTTGTGTTTCGTTAAACAATTTAGAAGACCCAGGTCTGTGCTGGGCTAGAGATTAAGAGAAGGAAGGTAAGAATACATGGTATTTATTTTCTGTGAGAGCACAGAAGGAGATAATCACAGTGGAGGAAAGCTGAGAACCCAAGAGGGACATGGAAGAGTAGCATTTCAATTTGGTCTAGGAGACTAAAGCTCTGTAATCAAGGGGTCAGAATAATGCCAGTCTTGAAGAAGGAGAAAGGTGGTGTTCACCCACTATATGTGAACATCAAATGCAATGATATAGAAATGGGTGGGAGTGGCAGAGAGGGAAGGAGTGAAAGAGAGACAGAAAGAGATAAAAAGAAAAGAGAGAATTCAAAGGCATGAATGAAATTGCAGAAAAGGGAAAGGATGCACAATGGAAAGGAGAGGAGAAAGAAAGAACACATGGAGGGGGGAGAGAAAAAGAAGGGGACTGTAGCATTCTGCATGTCTGAGTCCTGGAACTCTGCAAGGGCTATGTGAGCATGAGGACACAACAGACTAAAAAAAAAAAATGGCAGACACACATACAGAAATGCTGCGAAGAGTAGGGATATACTACTCACTCTGATAGAGGGCACCTACTAAACAGTGCAGAAACTCAGCACATTTATTATGTGTGCAGAAAAAGGAGGGGTCAGTTAGCTTCAGTAAGAAGACTCTGTAGTGGTCTCAGGCTCTGAACATCCAGGAGAAGAAAGCTGTGACTGATGCTTTCAGCACACACTGTCAACATTGGTACTTGGACCAGAGAAAGGCTTTGCCATTTACCTAAGCCAGGTCATGGGTAAGAGCTTGAGGTAAGTCCTTCACATATCAACAACACATATACACTCAGAACTTCATCTGTTCTCCACAGAGGATTAAAGGAAAAAATACAAAGAGAAAGAGGAGAGGTAGAAGAGGGAATATGGGAAAGAGGAAAAGAAGTTATGTGACAGAGCCCAGTCCTAGCCATTAGACCACTGGGAAGCAAAGAAGAGATAAGAATTTGAACTAAATCTCAAGGCTTGGGAAAGTCAAAGCAACAAGATTTTCCCCCTCTAAACAAAAGGGATAGTGTTGGCAAGTCATTTTTGACAAAGCATGCAAGTGTATGGAAGATACATTGGTGTAGAGCTGGAAAAGAGACTAGGATAGTATTTGTTGAGCTTAGAGGAGGCATGGAAAATCTTAGGGAAGTAAGTTGAAGGGGCTTGAGATCAGGAGATCAAATGAAGAGTTGGAGGTATGTAGGATAATGACCTAAATTTGGGCTTTGTTGATTGGACTAGGGACAGGGATGTGCATAAGGATACAGAATAGAGTGGAGGAGAATATAGAATGGAGGTCTTGAAGGGTGAAGTGACTTGTGAGCAGGATTGTGGGTTAGAGTAGATCTCCATGCAACATGATTCAAGATCAAAGGTAAATGAGCATCACCAGTCCGAGGGTTATGGTGGCAATTAGGGATGAAAATGAAGAAAACTGACCAAAAAAAAAAAATCAAGTCAAAAGTGTAAAGAGTCCTAGATGCAGCTCAAGACAGGAGGCTCAGAATATCATAAAGTGGCCTGAGAGAACAGAGGCACTCAACATGAGGGGTTTTATGACCTGCAGAATGGTCAGGCATAGCAGTTCTCATGAAATCATCATGATCAGTTCAGTGTCTGGCATCCCTGTGAAATGTGAAACAGGAAGGCCATATGATGCCAGCACAAAGGACAGTGATCTGGAAAGGGTGCCTGAGAATACTGGATAAGTTCAGACAGAATGGCCTCTTTGCTTAAGTACAGTAATGGTTGCCTGTTTAAGTAAGAATCCTTAAACCAAGTTCTTCTGCAAATGTAAAAGTGACCTTTGTGTGCCACTTTAACCACATTCCAAGCATTATTTCTACCTTTTGAAATATTTTAATTTTTTAATGGGCATAGTTAATTGTACACATTCATAGGGTCATGTGATGTACTTCAACACATTCACACAGTGTGGATGGGTAAAAATATGACTGACTTCCCCTTATCTATTCCCCTTCCAACCCTTTCTAATCTCTGGTTACCACTGTTCTGCATTTAATTTAGGTTTTTAAAATGCATATATCTGTGTACCATATGAATACCTTATACAGGAGAAGGCCAGCAGATGGCATAATGTCCCCTGGAACTGGAACTACAGATGGTTGGTGCTGAGAACTGAGCCCAGATCTTTAGCAAGTATGGTAAGCATTCATAAATACTGAGTCATCTCTCCAGCTCTATATTTCAGATTTTACTGGCAACATCCAGTAATTGTTGCTGTTTTTCTTATGCCCTGCCTTAGGCCAATATGATGTTCCTATCTGCATTCATGTCTGCATATCTTTTGCCTTTATCGTGCCATGTCTGCTTGGATTCTTTAGAACCCCAGGTCTTTTCTCTAACTCATCCATGGTCTTTAAGCCATTTTGCAGCCATTGTTAATTCTTCTAACTAATGCCAGGCCAATGGACTTGGGAAAACATTACATCTTGCTAGCTCCCACTTGGAAATCAAGGCCCAGATAAGGTTCCTATGTGTTCTTCGATCTTTCTTTACCTTTCTTTTCAAGTGCCAGAAAGTTCTATAGTATATGTGAGCAAAGCAAACCATGTCACTTCCTCTCACTGAACAACACTGAACTCAAATGTGTGCTATTAGATAAACTTCCCAATTTCCTTGATGTCTTTCCATAGAAAAACTGAATTGTGTTCCACACCTATAATGTGTATTTCATCCCTGAAGTTTGATTGCCAAGCTGAATTTGTGCTTCTTTTAGCAAAATGTAGTCTAGGATAGCCAAAACCTGCTTAACAGATCACCAAGAGAGAGGTTGCTAACTATTCTAAGACATACAGTCTACAAGATGGAATGTAGTATTGTATTGGTTTGAGTGGAGCAAGTTAGAAGCCAAGCTTGAAGCAAATGAGTAGGACAGGTCTGTGTGTGTGTGTGTGTGTGTGTGTGTGTGTGTGTGTGTGTGTGCGTGTGTGTTATGTGTATGCATACATTAGAAGTTAGGGTGGAGAATAAAAATGATTTAGCAGTTCATGGTTTAAAAAAAGTATGATGACTTTTCAGGCATAGACCTGAGTCACACTTGATGAAGTCTTTCAGCTTAACAGCCTGTCTGATCCAAGCAACTCATCCATTGCTGTGCTTGGGAGGCATCTGCCAAGTTCCAGTGTTGAAAAGTAGGTCCCCGATGAAGTAGGGTTCAAAGATGGGCTATTTGGGAGATGATTGGTTAGGAAAGTTCTGCCCTCATGAGCAGGTTAGCCCACAGGCTACTAGATTAATGGATAGCATCAGCGTGGCTTTGCTATTAAAGACTTTTTTGTCTACTATGCTTACTCTCCTTGTCTTGGGATACTTTCTTTTAGGTTATGATGCAGCAAGATAGCTCACACTAAATGCAACTACCAGGACTTTCAAAAATATTTTACCTCTACAAACGACTCTGTGCTTACTCATTTTATTAATGGCAGAGGAATCAAACAGGCAGCACCAAGATCGAGAGTTGTAGTGGGATCATTTGGGCAATTACTGTTTATTGTAATTGAAACTTAGGGAGCAGCAGACAATGGGCAAGAATGTCATGTGTGAGCACCATCCTCCCTGAGTCTGTGAATGAAGACCATCATCCCTACATGACAACTTGTTCTTTCTCTGTCATCCTTACCCAATCTACCTCTAAGGTAACAGGGATGCTTCGTCACTTAACCCATGGGAAGCTGGAGCCAGAGAAGGTGGCCAGGGTACACCCACCATAAAGTAGGAAGGAAGCCTCCTGTTCATGACAGTATGCAGGCCTTTGCCTCCCACTTTGGGCTGACTTCAATTTGCTCTAGTGGTATAAGGCTGATAGCTCACTGCAAAGCTCAAAAGACCAAGAAAACATTTATTTGAAGATTAGCAGGAGACCCCTTCCTCTAGCTTTCTAATATACAGGGTCAGAAAAGTTACAGGCTTCTAAACACCTCAAACCAGAAATAGGAAAATACAGCTGAGGTGAGGGATGTGTGGGTAAGTGTAGGGAGTGATGACTTCCATTTCCTATGCAAAGCTGATTGCTTCAAAAGACATCCCCCCCTTCCTCTCTCCACTACAGAGCAGCCGAGAGAGTCAGGTGGGTAAAGTCTGCAATCATTGGCCATTTTGTATTTGTTCATAGTGTGACCCATACTTTGTCACTGCAGGGAGTACCCAGTAGGCTTGTCTAGCACACCTGTATTAAAGAGCTGTGCAGACTCAATGAGTGACCTACCTGGGTCTCAGGTATTTCTAACTGAGAAACCTTAGCATCTGGACAACTGTATTAATACAATACTGTTAATCCACACAATCGTGAATTGTCTGGGTTTAAATGTTTGGGTTAATATTGCATTTATCTATCTATCTATCTATCTATCTATCTATCTATCTATCTATCTATCTATCTATTTATGTGTATGTAATATTTTATGATATTTCAGATTTTTGGTCATGAAACATTTGCAATATGTTCTATGACTTCATGGCACTTGACCTCAAATCTCATGCATTTCTCCTGTGCACAAAGCAAAGCAAATGAATGGGTGGAGTCTTGCACTGAAGTGTTCGGTTAAACACAGGTAAATTGTCATACCTCTGTTGTTTTTCATTTCATTTCTCCCAAAGTGAGATGAGACAGTACTTGAGTGATGATTTGTATGTTGGTAGGTCCTTGGCTCTTGCCTCCTAAACATGCTCTCCTGGTTAAATGAACACATGTATGCTGGCTCTTGGAGATGAATCACAAACATACTTGAGGAGCAAGAGATGGCAGAGTAAATGACATCATCACACCAAACTACCCTGCTTTAGAACTGATCCTGCAGACAGTTCTGACTTGGAGAGGGAGAACCACAGAGGGAAGCAGGAAGTCACTCGGAGCTGTTCCTGGACTGTGAAAAGATTGATGAAGAAGCTGTGCTCAATGGCAAAGGCTAGGCATGTTTCAGCAGCTGAGAGAAGTGAGTGGGGATAGGAAACCGCTTATTTTTACATGGTTTCAATATAAAGAAAACATGTGGTACGTACAACAACATTTTTACCGAATACTTGAGAATAATTTGATGGCACTTCTTTATTACCCATGTTTTCTCTGGATCCCTTAGGATGTACTTCACAAAACTTGCACTATTCTCCTGCAATTATAGGACCATTGTTGATAGGAACCCACTTTCGTATTCTTTATTATAAAGACATGGGTGAATGTCATGTTGTAATGAGGAATCAGTACATACATATTTCGTACTTAGCATGTGCATACTGTTAATGGCTTAACCGTTCTGGGTTAACACCCCCTCCTAGACTAGATGCCTGTGGAGGATAAAAGGTTGATATGGGAAGACCTTAACTCAACTCAATGGTTCAAGAAATTTCTGAGCTCAGACACCCAGGGGTTAAGTGAATGGGTACTAAGGGAAGACAGGCATCACAAGTTTCAGAAAGATGGTTCACCAGCTGACCAGAGGAGCCATACTCCCATATGATGTCTTTGTTTACCCCTTCTGTGTACATGATCTGCTGACTGCAGATGTAATGAAGCTAGAATTTTAGGATGTCAATCCACTGTCTTCTCAGATTGTCAGATCTTTGAATAAGTGCAGTTTTACAGATTCAATTCCTGTCTCTTCTCATTGACATCTGGAAGTGACAGGCAGCAATGAGTTCTGCATTCATTTACACTACAAGAGTCAGGAAATTAGACATTGTTTAACCTCTATCTCTCATGCAGATATTGTGATGGGCTCCAGTAATGTTCTATATTGCAGAATTGTTTCCCTAGTCCAGCATCCAATCAAAGATCAGGTACAAGTATTGAATCATCATGCTTATTCAGTGACATTTACTCTGATTAGAGCCCAACCATGACTCAATCTTCTCAAATGGGATGCTTTTTAGCAATGCCAACCAGTTTTAGTAGGATGTTTCCTTTAAGTTTTTCTGATGCTCAGTGTTATCTTCAGGCCAAGCAATTTTGGAAAACATCAACAACAACAAAAAACAAACAAAAAAAAAACCCCAAAACAAAACAACAACAACAACAACAACAAAAAAAAAAAACAGCACATGAGGTAGGGTGTGTCCCAAGCACCAACCCAGAAAGGCAGTTTGTCCCAGTCAGGGTGAAAGTAATTTTCCACTTGGTTAAGTATTTTGGTTTTTTTTTTTTCTCTGTTTTAAACCCTGCACCCTTGAATTCATTTGGCTGTGTGCTAATAGTTACTGATTACTCCTCCTTTCTGACTTCACTGTAAAGACAGCCTTACTGCAACAGTGCCACCTACTGAAACAGGGAGTGATGCTCTCTTACTGAGATGCTTATCTTGATGCTTTCCAAACACCAGGTAACTTACAGTTAATGCTAATCTTCCCAGACACCTGGCTAGTAAAAAGGTGAAGGCTGGGGTCAAGTCTTTAGGGAAGAGCATTAGGGGAAACATGATATGGAAATCAAATGTGAAAGAGGAGCTTCGAGCACAGTCCTGGGAATCTACCACACCCTTTGGAAAAGTCAGTGATCATGAGATTCTCTCTCTCTCTCTCTCTCCCTCTCCCTCTCCCTCTCCCTCTCCCTCTCCCTCTCCCTCTCCCTCTCCCTCTCCCTCTCCCTCTCCCTCTCCCTCTCCCTCTCTCCTCAAAAATAAAGTGTTTGATGGGGTGAGTAGAAATGGGGGGGTGCTCTCAGAACTGAGCCTTGCTAGCACTACCCAACCAAGACCCCACTGTGTTTCTTCTTTTCATCTTTGCTATGTGGATCCTTATAAACTTTAACTTGTTCCAGCGTTTGCCTCATTGTTTGTCTGGAAATAATAAGAGCAGTTGGTCTCGCTCTCTAATTTGAGAGAAAATATGGCATTCCCTTCCCACCATGGAGAACTCTGGGATGCTCTCTATCATCGTCCCATCATGCTGGTTGGCTGACTCTGCTGCTCCTTCAAACAACTGTTTGATCTTCTCATTACTAATCAGACGCTTGAACCTGAAACTCACAGAAGAGAAATGGGCCAGGTCTAGCCTGATTATTTTGTTTGTCTATTGGCTTCTGTAAATGTAGTATTTCTAAAAAATCAAAAACAAAAAGTCTTGAATGATGGTGGTCAAATTTAGAACAAGTTGTTCTCCTTTTGGTATTGACTATGAAGAAACCAGCAAAATAGATTATCAGATAAAATAAAGCCACGTGATATATATATATATATGTGTGTGTGTGTGTGTGTATATATATATATATATATATATATACACACACACACACACTCACAAATGCGATGGAAAACAGCCCAAAATTAGCACCACCACCCCCAACTGCTAACACAGGTAAATTAAATCTTTGGGGTGACAAATGTTACTTTATTATGATTACTAAAGCTGATTTCTAGGAATTTTAGTCAGAGAATAGACTAGAGTGATTGGTAGAATGGAGTTTCAGGAAAGATGTGTAACTAAAGTACATAGCCTATAAGCATCTTTAGATTTCCGAGAGTCAATGATGTGTAGTCGCCTTCAGCATCTAATCCACAGCTTGATCTAGTCTATGAACACCGTCTGAAACTTTAAAATTAAAGTGGTACAATGGCATAGATCAGGGGCTAAAGGAGCCTGCAGCCAAGCCTAGTAATACCAGCTAGAGCCTTGAGATCCATGTGGTCATGGAAGCGGAATGCACTCCTGTTAGCTGTCTGCTAGTTTCCATATACATACTGCGGTACATGTATGCCCCCCACACACACACAAATACATGAGATACTTTTAACTAGAAAATGATTTTATTAAAATTAATAGTTTTTAGAAGGAAGTAACAGTGAGTTTTCATCCAGTTTTAAACTTAATGTCAAACGTTGATATTCGTTAGCCCTGAAAGTTATGGGACACTCAGAAGAAACTCATTTATCAACAAAAGGGTGACCTACTTAGAGGCAACCTTGGATTAGAAGAGTTTAGTGCTAAATCCATGGTGTGATTCACTAAATGTTTATGCACAATCCCCGTGTGATATAATTCTGTGTGCAGAATTACCTGGGCTCTCTGGAGTTGGGTATCTGTATTAGCACATTGTAGCCCATGGAGAAATCCACAACGAGGAGAAAAGCAACCTGTTTATGAACATTTGGGGTTGCTGTTAGGTTTTGTCACATGAAATCATTATTTGTCTGTTTCGTGGTCAAAATGCTTATCGAAATTTTCAGCTTCATTGAGACTGGCGAGAAGTAGTAGAGAAAGAAGCAAGGCATAAGTTACCATTTATGCATACAATGGTAACATCTCACAAAACTAAAGTACATATCTGTTTTTAGTGGCCCAATCTAATATATTAGAGCTGTTTGGCAAAACTACAAGTTTGCTGGATAATCCTAAACTCATAAAACAGAGTAGGTCTGATGACATTGAGACATGGACCATTACCGCATGCGTTTGGGTTCATGCTGTGAGAGAGGAGGGGAGTCGGGGAGATCCAGCAGGAAGAGAACTGGGCTGATGGCTACAGTTTAAGGAATGCAATGGGAATGCAAAGTGCTAACACAGGCATAACTTCAAGGTCAGAGCAACAGAGGATAAGCTAATCTAAGTGAGTACAGGCAGCCCACAACCCTGCTCCTAAGTTGAGGGGAAGCTGCTCATGGAGGTGAGGAAATTGTCGTGTCCACAAAGTTGGAGGGCATGGAGAGATGAGAATGAAGGAGAAGGTAAAACATTTACTGTGTGAAAAGAAAGAAGAATGGGTGAGATCATTCAGTAGACATAAACAGGAAGGAACACGCTGTAAATCCCTCCGGGAGATTACATGTGTTAGGACAGTGCCATTTGGACTCTAGTGTGCCTCCATTTCATGCAGAATGCTGAAATTTTAAAGAAATGAAATCAGGGTTGGTCTTGTTGAAATTGAGGATGAAGTCATTTGTAAGGAGCCGCCCTCACATTCGCCATTATAAGATGGCACTGACACCTGTGTTCTAAGTAGTAAACAAACCATCTGCACATGCGCTGGGGTAGTTTCCCACCCCATGTGCTCTGCCTTTCCCGTGACGACAACTCCGGCCGATGGGCTGCAGCCAATCAGGGAGTGACACGTCCGAGGCGGAGGACAGTCCTCCATAAAAGGGAGAGGGCTCCGCCATCTCTCTCTCTCTCTCTCTCTCTGGCTCTCTCTCTGGCTCTCTTCTCCACTGGCTCCTGATGGGGTAAGCAATAAAGCTTGTGCCGCAGAAGATTCCGGTTGCCCTGAGTGTGTTCTTACCAGGGGGAACAAAAGCGGCGGGCAACAGTCATTTTCAAATTCACCCTTTAAAACCTGGAGATTCCATGAATAGATTAGAAAATAAGAAAAATTCACCATAGATTTTTTTTAAAAAGACGGCAAAATAAATATTCCAACTGTTCTTAATTAATTCTGTTCTTTGACAAATATAATATGAGGTTGGAACAGGTTCCATCAAGTCCAAAGACAAAATGGACTGTAAAGGAGACAGACAGATTCCTCTGAACACAATACCTGTGACAATTGTCCAGCTTCCAGTGAGCAGCATTGGGGGCCACGATGGCCATGTGCATATCCCAAGAAACCAGTGGATGCAGTGCCCTAAACAGAGTTAACTGGAGGAATAATGATGTTCTGATCAGGACCAAAAAGACAGTCACTTCTTGCACTGGACGCTGATTGCATGTGGAGCATTGTATTTCAGAAGCAGGGACAAAGGAAAGAGAACACAGGTGAAGGACAACAGAAGGGAATGGCCACTGAGCTAATTGGCTATGAAGACATGCTGTGATGGTTTACAGAAATGCACGTGTGGTGGACTTAAGCAAATGAGAATGAGACAGGTGAGACAGAGCATGCGATCTGGCCTATGATCATCCCACTACTCTGAATGTTATCAGGAGCAGTTTATAGTTGTTTAGGTTGAAAACTTTTAACTTGTACCATCACCCATGTTACTTCAGCAGTATTCCAATACTCAGAACCCTGATGTCCTGCTCCACCTGAAGATGCTTGGGTGTTCTATATGTAATAATTCCAACATAAGTGTTTATCAAATAAGAGAACTTAGAAAACACAAGCCATGTTCCTCAGACTGTATTCCACAGGCTGTCCAACTCCCTCATTCTCCTCCCATTAACTCTGTGTTCCTTCCTTCCTTTACCCCATTGATTTGTTCCTTCCACTCTTCTCAACCTCCTCTCTTTATCAGCATCTTCTTTCCTTCTTTCAACACATTCTTACTGAACACTGCCTTCCACGTGCCTCGTGTGCAGTGTGGAGTAAGGACAGTGTGGAGCTTACCCTAGTGGAGCTTGAGGAAAAGCTAGATGTTGTCACTCATTACTTAAGTTCCCTTTATTACCTCCACTGTTGTGCTTTCTGTCCCGTTTTGTTCTTCTGGTGCCAATCTCCAGATATAATTAATTCCATGTTTTAATGAACACTTTATATGTACTAAGGATGGCATGTATATCCCAGTTCCAATACATTTTATCTCCTGAGCATCTCCCTGCTCTGGCTGCTTTGCACCATCTTTCTAGAATTAACCAGGTTTTCCTGTCCAAGTAGTTCAATGACCTCCCTTGACAAGCATGGAATCTGTGAGTGCCTTTCTGCTTTCATTGTCTTAGCAGTTCCAGTCAACTTAGGTGTTGCTAGATCACAGAGGTGAGTGTGGTGAGGTCTGATGAAGTCTGAAGTTTCACTCTGGTTACCTTTTGTCTAATCTTTTCTTTTCTTTTTTCTAATCAGAAGCAAAATGATTGAAAATACATCATCGATATGTCAAGTTTCTTTCAGTTGACATTTGTGGAATTAACCTTTGTCCATAATCTCTGTGTTATATTATATATAGCAGGGTTTTATAGACAGGAAAGCTGAAGAGATTCTAAATCAAAATTGAAACACTTTTGCATTAAAAGAGGTATCTAACTCATTTAGTCTTATTGTATAAATTAAGAATTGGGTCACTGGTCTTTAATTTGTAACCTTTTATGTTTCTTGAATGAATAAAGATGGAATGCATTAGTTTTATTTCTTTTTCTTACTTAGTGTTTCACTGTCAAATCTTGCAGTGAAATGTATCTTTCATACATTTGCATCCATAGGCTCTATTCTGTACTACATCATTGCCTTGTGATAAATGTACCTTTGCAGACTCTGCAGCCTTTTTCCTCCCTTCCACGCTATCATCACTTCCCTGATTCAAGATTTCCTACTTTCTTCTAGATACCTGTCTGTAGTCTTCTTTCCCCCAACACTTCAAGGGAAAAGCAGAAGCAAAACACTGTATGAGCATCACTGGCCTCCGTCTTGCCAAACCAAGGATAGGCTTTAGCCCCTCATCTTAGTGACTTCTTGGCTACATTCTAGACTATTGATTGCTTTCTGCTTAAAATATCTTCACAAAGCCCTTAGTGTTGTTCCTGATCAGAGTTCCACTCCCGAGTGCATGGTCTAATCTTTTAATGCTCTTTACAGTCTATAACTCCCTTCATTTCATGCTTGAGCTTGTGAGATGTACATGGTACTCCACTATTTTGTGGCCTATCTTTTGATAATTGTATAGTTTAACTTTAAGACCATCTGTTCACTAATGTTACTCAAGCCACTCTTTCTAGCTCCAGTCTTCTCTAAGTCTAAACTCATTCGGAACATCAAGGTTGAAATGTCTCAGATCCAATATTGCAAATAATTTTCTGGGTTTCCGGTGTTCAAATGCCTCCCTGAAGTTTTTCTTGGTTCTTTAAATGGTGCTACCTTCATCAGAAATGTAAAAGTTATCCTTTCATCATCTTTTCTCAAAAAAGTCTTACACCTAATTCATCGCTAATTCCAATTTCCTGGTTGCATCTCATTTCTGAATATATCCAGAAACTGTTGAGTTTATTTCATCCTCACTGCTATACACCAAAGTCAGATTGGTACCATTTTGTTGGGATCCTGATAAGCAACACCCATTCCCACAGGACTAGTTTTACTCAATAAACATTCATTGAATTATTACTATGTGACCTATGTTTTTAGTTATGAAGGTCACAATAGTGATTAAACCATGAAAACATCTCCAGTTGAAAGTGGTTTTAATGAATGGAAACAAACGATAACAACAATAACAATACCATGTGCATATGTGTGTTACATGAACTTATATGTGTGACATAAAAAATAAAGGAAACAGAATAAAGAGGAACTTGGAGAAGTTATACTTTTAAGTTTAATGGTCATAAGTATATCACTCTAATGAAAATATTTATATTAAACTATGAAGTGGACAAGAGTGTATGATACATGGATCTTGGAAGCAATATATGGGAACACCATCCTTAGTGATCCTGGTTGAATTCTGAAGGACCTACAGAAAGCTCTCTGGGTGAAGTAAGAGAAACAGGCAAACATTGAGTACTGTGTAAGGGCTGAGGAGAACAGAACTGGCCAAGCATGCCTGCTAGTGGGAACATTAAGCAGTATGTGCTGAGTGGGGAGACAGAACATGGAAAAGTATTTTATTTTTGTTTGGTTTAGTGTCCTAGAAATTCAAATAATCTTTCTAAAGAATAGTTTTGTGTTTCTAGAAGTTCTTCGAAGACTCTGAAGAGTTCCTATGAAATGATCACTTGTTTTCTCCTGCTCTTGATGTGACCATGGCATCTTCCTCCTGACTAAGGAAAGCACACTTGCATGTTACCACTACCTGAACTCTGCAAGGAATTCACCTTTTCCTTCCTGGTTTCTCCTCTTGCTGCTCCAAGATTCTGTCCGAGGTGATCTGTCATGTTTAGCTGCCATATACCTTTAATCTCTATAGGCTTTCATTGTTTTGGATGATTTTTACAATCCTGACATATTGTGGCCAGCACTCATAAAATAGTCTTCAATTCAGGCTTGTCTATGTTTTTAAAATCATACTAGACTGGAGTCCCTACTCATGGTTAACCTGGAGTTTTATGAAGAGGACACTGACCACAAAATACATGAAATTAGAATGAGGGAAAAAAAACACAGCAAATGCATCCTTGAGAAACTATAATGTGCATTTAGAAAGAGATTAAAGAGAAAATGGAGGTCATGAATATCATATCATAAAATATCTAAAAGTTAAGCACACTGCATGAAAAGCAACAGTATAAATACATTTATGCCGTACTTACAAAAAAACCCACAAGAATAAATTATCTAGTGTTTACAACCAAAGAGGTAGGGAAAAAACCTAATCAAATAGAAGAAAATTAAAAAGAAAAAAATATTGAGTAAAACTAGAGTTGATTTATAAAGACAATGATCGTCTATTGCTAAGTTAAAGCTATTATAGTATCCTGCACCAAACCCCTACACCTGATGCTGCAGTGTGTCTTATGTCCTCCACAGAACCTAACAGACAAAGCCTTTCCCTCACTAAAGCTAGTCCTGAAATATGCAGGGAAGACTCTAATTTTGTCCTGCAGCACTAAGCACAGGACTATAGTAAATGTCTAGTGACTGGACAGAGAGAATTGGATATACATGCATTTCCTGAGGAAAGACTGAGAAATAGAATTGCTTCAGAGAAACCCAATAAGCCTTAAAGGAACACAAGCAAACAGCTTAACAATAGGCAAACAAGGAACAGATAGCCCACATGAGGGAAAACAAATCTTAGGACAGAGATGTCTCAAACCTAGGGCAAGATTTGAGTGTTCAAGGAGATGAATTCAAAACCTTCCAAGAAAAAGCACAGAGAGAGAGAGAGAGAGAGAGAGAGAGAGAGAGAGAGAGAGAGAGAGACACTGAGACAGAAAGACAGAGAGACAGAGAGAAGAGACTTTACCAAAAGCTTTTATTATAATAATAAAAAAGATCAAAACTCGAAGACAAAGAGAACTTTGAAAGCAGAAAGAGAGGAAAAGCATAATCCATCCTTGAGAGATGGCCGAGGCTGTCAGCAGTTTGTGGCTGAAGATTTGCAGGTCATCAAAGAGTGGGTGATGCAATCAGAATTCCCAGAGAAAGAAAATTCCACCTAACCACACTGTCTTCTTAAATGAGTTAAGGGCTTCAACAGAGAGGTGAGATTTAAAGGGATCAATTACCACTAGGCCAGCCCTCTAAATAAAATATAATGGGAATTATTTAAGCTGAAACAAGAATACACTAGTATAAAATTCTACAAGACTGCATAATCAAAATCAGAATACTCTACTTTTATAACAATGGCTTTTGAGCTATTCATAACTTTAGAATGAAATTTAAGTTAACAAGTGTATTCAACATACTATAAAATAAATACATTGCATAAAATATTATAAAACTATAAAATGCATAATAGTATATAATATCATAAAATGCTACAGCTGCAAATATTTACTAATGGCTACATAGTATAAAAAGACCTAAATATTCATTTCAAAAACATATTATCTGTCTGTGGAGCAATGAAAGTATGGAGTCCTGGTGTGCACTAGAACTAATTTTTTTCATGAAATAGATTACTTGGGGTGTGGGGGAGGTATGGTTCTGGATGCTGAGCAGCTCAGGTTTAAATTTCGATGCTGTTGGGTTGGTAGGGTGAACTTTGAGCATGTCGGTCTTGCTGACTTCATTATTTCGTGGCTGACCTGTGTCTCTCCTCTTTCTCCACCCCATCAAAACCCCTCTCCTTTCTATTTTTATCTCCTAGCTCTTCCAACAATTTTGCTCTCCTCCCTTTCTGCTCCTCGCTTTCCCCACAATATTCCCAGCCTGGCAGCAACTAGTGTTCTTTAAATTCCCTTAAAACCCAAAACATGATCTTGGGCATGATCTTGGCGGAGGGCCCCAAGGTCCCCAGAGGACTCTCCACTCTGCAGGCACCCTAACAACCCGGGATCTTGAGATCATTGGTGAGTGGAACACAACATCAGTTCCAAAAAACCCAGAGGGTCTTGTGCTAGCAGGAACAGGGACAAAGATTTTCAACATAAACAACCATTGTGATAAAACTTAGGAGGATAAAGTTAGTAAGCCCAAAAAAGCCAACAACAGGTAGCAAAATCCTTGGAAGAAAATGAGGTAGGATTTTTCTTTTTAATTTCTTTTATATTTTCACCTCAGGAGGCAAGAGGAGTGTGGGCTATGCCTGTGAAAGAGTCTGTAGGCATTATTGTGTACTGAGTGGTGAATTCTAGATTCTCCACTCCATGGAGCCTACCCCATGGTTAACTGCCAAACCACAGACTCTTGTGCACTTAAAACTCCTGTTGGTTTTCATTGAGTTAGGAACACAGAGACCTTATCTGCCACTTTTCAGAGTTTTCCACCCTGAGCTGAGTGGATGTGACTAGGTGCCCTTTCTGTTGCTTGATGGATGTCAAGCAAGGGGAGCACTGAATCAAAGTTCTCAGCCATGGCATTCTCAATAATTGAAAATCCTATGCAAAAAATAAACTATGTCAACAGTTCCTGCTGCCTGCCTTGCAACCCAGAGAGCCCTGGACGTTGTGCATTTTCCCTTCACCTTAAAAGAATGATAAGCATGGAGACTGTGAGAGGAGCAGTGGGCTTGCAAAACTGCTTGGGGTAAACCTGTCAAAACTCATGAGTAAACAGAATCTAAACACAGAGGCTGTTCATAAGGGAAATCAATTGC
Source organism: Mus caroli (assembly GCF_978045245.1). NCBI lineage: Eukaryota > Metazoa > Chordata > Mammalia > Rodentia > Muridae > Mus > Mus caroli. Next base: position 32,223,386 of record NW_028227257.1, on the reverse strand, counting down.
TTTCTCTGTAAAATAAAAGAAGAGTTTTGCTCAGGGCAATGTGAGGATGGTTTGTGAATGTTCTGCATTAGCTCTAACTTTCTTCTTGCCTTCTTGCTGCCCAGTTTTACTTTCTTCTACAGTGAGCCGTTGAGGCTGTGCATTGCACACTGGGAATATGTAAACTGGAAATAATTAGAATATATATTTCTTTTATAGTGCGCCTTATGTGAGGAGAAGTCACTATTGCCACAGCTTCCTGAGCGTATGAGTTAATGATGTGTTCTGCATTTTCTTAATTTTCCACATTTTAACTGCCTCTGTTCCTTGTTTGGACATAGGGAGCTCTGAGAGGCACAGGATACGGGCTCACTTGGAGCAGTAGCAGACTATTATTCTCCAGACCATGGGAGGAAAAAGATAGGGGCAGGCAGTTAATTATTAGGTTACTTGATATTATTTTTCCTATTCTTCTCTTCAATGTGGATGCTAGAACACTAGAGCTTGTCAGCAAGGATAGACTTCAAACTAGAGATTGGTTTGGGACTTTTGTAGAATATGATGGAGAAGTACATTTTCAAAATAGAGTTCTAGAAGTTATTATTGAAAATTAAAGAACAAACATACCATAGAAGAAAAAGTGTGTGTGTGTCTGTCTGTCTGTCTGTTTCTCTCTCTCTCTCTCTCTCTCTCTCTCTCTCTCTCTCTCTCTCTCTCTCTCTCTGTGTGTGTGTGTGTGTGTGTGTGTGTGTGAGAGAGAGAGAGAGAGAGAGAGAGAGAGAGAGAGAGAGAGAGAGAGAGAGAGAGAGAGAATTTCAAGTATAGTAGATGCATAGCTCTTGTAGAATGATGTCATTGGTAGAGCAGAGGCAACTACACACTTTTGAGATTTAATTAGGACATCATTTTGATGGAGACTAAACTAGCAGTAACACAACCAGAAACTGGGCACAAAGGCTAAATTGACTATAAATCTTAGAGCTTGCCTATATGACTGCATTGCATGACTGAGACTTAAAGAGAAAAATTGTGTCTTACTTAGATTTACTAGTTTGTTTTTGGTCATGCATTGCTATAAATGGAAGAAATATGAAAGCCATTTCCAAGATTATTTGGGACAGGAGCTCTGGAGGGGAAATGCAAGAGGTCAGAGGCATACTTATGTGTGACATTTTCAACTATATAGGTTCATTATTTCTAGACAGAGCTGATTCCAAATTAACTCAAACTGGTTAAGTAAAGCTTGTGAACCAAGAAATAATTAGTGAAGGACTTGGAGCATTTTAGCCAAGATAATGGTCATACCATTTGTCCCAAGCTGAAAATGCATTGTCCCAAACAGTCATCTTTGACCTCTGGATCAGGGTTGATCACAAAAAGGGGCTACTGATTGCTTTTCTGACCTGCCTGGCCTCCATGTATCAGACAACAGACTTCTCTGAAATTATCTTCTGACATTCCAGTATTAAAATAGGTGAATCGGATCTTCTGCTCACCTTACTGAATGGAACACAAATTTGCTAAGAGTGGTTAGAAAATGTGAGGCAATTTCTGATAGTAAAAAGAGACAAGGTAGAGAAAAGATTGTATTCCACCTAGAATTTCAAGTACAGTAGATGCATTTGGTCTACTGGGAGATGTGTTGGTCAGCTTTCCATTAAGGTTAGAACATACTTGAGACAAATAAAAAGAAATGGTCTCATTAAGCTCAAGTTTGAACATGCCAGTCCCTGGCCAGCTAGAGCCATTGTTTTGGGACCTGTGATGAAACATTGTATCACGATGGGAGCATGTGATACTGTAATTGCTGATCTCATGGCAACCAGAAAGCAAAAAGAGGGAGAGAGCTGCCCTCAAGGACACATCCCCAGTAAGTCAAGATCATCCCACTATGCTCAATCACCCAAAAGCTCCACTACTTCTCAATAGTTCCAAACTAGGTGTAGTGGCTATTCCTGGTTGTCAATTTGACTATATCTGGAAGGAACTGCTATTCAGAATTGAAAGGCTCACCTGTGATCCTAATCTGGAGACTGGGAGATACAAATTTCTGACATGGATCTTGGCATGGAGATCTTGAGCCATAGTGGCTATGAATCCCAGAAGATTAAGACAGGGAGAGATCTCCGAGTTCAAGGTCATCTGGAACAAACAAGTCCCAGATCCAGGCATGGTGGCACACACCTTTAATCTGGGCCACACCTTCTGCTGGAGACCTACATAAGAACATTGGAAGATGGGAGATTTACTTTCTGTCTTCTTCACCTGCTTGCCTTGTGGGACTGAGCAACTGCTAGATCCTTGGACTTCTATTCACAGCTGCTGCTGGATTACAGACTGTGAATCATCAACAAATCCCCTTACTATATAGAGACTACCCATAAGTTTTGTGACGCTAGAGAACCCTGACTAATACACTAGATGTTGACCCTTTAACACACAACCTTTTGTAAGACATTTAAGATCCAACATGTATCAAGAGGTGGTCTCTGAAGATACTGCAGAGAAGAGGAGGTATGGCAGGACCAGAGAGGGAATCAGCAGAGAATTCTAGGGCTCAGTTTTTCAGGGCATCTTTGGAAAGCAGTATGTCAAACATTCCAGTGGTACCCCACATAAAGAATGAAGAAACTGGAATCTGTTCTATATAACATCTTACCTACGGATGTTTAAGATCTGCTCCCAAGAATATCAAGCTTGGATGATTCAGACTTTACGGAGAGAACAGGTCATCTCTGGCCAGAGACAGTTCACAAGCATCCATCACTGTGGTTTGCATTAAAGCTATGACTCTGTGAACAGTCCATGAATGTTTTGGGATATGAGTGGTACTCACATCTATGAGAAACTTCCTGATATTTCTACCATTCTCCCTTATAAACCATAAGCTGCAGGGAGCAAATACTAGTCATCAGGTATGGCTAATTCTGATCCTCAGATTTATTTGATTAAGAAACATCCAGAGCTGTCTTCTGTGAGGCTATGTCAGTGCCTGGCAAATACAGAAGTGGATGCTCACAGTCATCTATTGGATGGAGCACAGGGTCCCCAACAAAGGAGCTAAAGAAAGTACCCAAGGAGCTGAATGGGTCTGCAGCCCTGTAGGAGAAGCAACAATATGAACTAACCAGTACCCCCCCAGAGCTTGTGTCTCTAGCTGCATATGTAGCAGAGGATGGCCTAGTCATCCATCAGTGGGAGGAGAGGCCCTTGGTCTTGCAAAGATTCTAGGCCCCAGTATAGGGGAATGCCAGGACTAAGAAGTGGGAGTGGGTGGGTTGGGGAGCAGGGGGAGGAGGGAGGGTATAGGGGACTTTAGGGATAGCATTTGAAATGTAAATGAAGAAAAAAATCTAATTAAAAAAAAGGAAAAAAAGAAACAGCTAGAGCACATCTTGGGGGTGTTTCCATAATGACTCAATGATTTCATTAACCCCCAATAGATTCATAACGGAGTGGCTTTATTGGAGTTGGTAAAGAGCAGAAGGCATACCCTTGGTGCTCTGATGGACTGGGACCCCTGAAACTGTGAGATTAAGGAAATAATTCCTTCCGGGTATGGTGGCACATGCCTTTAATCCCAGCACTTAGGAGGCAAAGGCAGGCAGATTTCTGAGTTTGAGGTCAGCCTGGTCTACAGAGTGAGTTTCAGGACAGCCATGGCTACACAGAGAGACTCTGTCTCGAAGAACAACAACAACAAATGGCATGACCAGGAATAATCCTGGTTGATTACTGTATTCTAGGATAATGTTTGGGAGGAGAGAATACTGGTAGGATTATTAGGCAAATGAATCTTGGCCCTCCAGTTTCCAGGGCAGAATGATTCATCCTACACCTGCCCCATCCATGCTGCAGGAAAATGCTATTTATTGCTTTTAAGATATGTCAAAGAAAGCCATAGAATATGTTTCAAAATGCCATTGTAGTTTTTCAGCCATGGCAGCCATCTCATCCAAAGTGACCAACACAAAGGGAAAGAGGAAGGGCACTTGTTATATGTTCTCTAGGCCTGTTAGGAAACATAGAGTTATTCCTTTGACCACACACATGAGAATCTACAAGAAAGGTGATATTGTAGACATCAAGGGAATGGATACTGTTCAAAAAGGAGTGCCCCATAAGTGTTACCATGGCAAAACCATAAAAGTCTACAATGTCACCAAGCATTTGGTAGGCATCATTATAAACAAGTTTAAGGGCAAGACTCTGGCCACGGGGATCAATGTGTGGATTGAGCACATAAGGCACTTGAAGCAGATAAAGGAAAAGGCTCAAAAGAAAAGGGAAGCCAAAGAGAAGAGCACCAGCCTGGGTCACTCAGAGAGGCACACTTTGTGAGGACTTACGGCAAGGAGCCTAAGCTGTTGGAGCCCATCCATAAAAATTCACAGGCTAATGTACAATAAATAAGTAAGGAATTAAGCAAGCAAGCAAGCAAGCAAGTATGTAAATAAAGCACCCAGACTGCAAAGTGTTTAAAAAAAAGGTTATTGTATCCACTAAGGCAGGTTGTTGTATACGATTTATGCCTCACTAATGTGAATCAAGCATCAGATTTGCTCACGGACAACTCATCCTTTTAGGCACTACTGTTTTTTTAAATTATTTTATTTACTTTTATGCATATTAGTGCTTGCCTGAATGAATGTATACCTCGCAATGTCCACAGAGTTCAGAAATAGGCATCATATTCCTTGGAGTAGAGTCCCAAACAGTTGTGAGGTTCCATATGGATGCTAGGTTTTGAACCTGTGTATTCTGGAAAGACAGTCACTGATCCATCCCTCCAACCCTAGCCACTGTTCTTTGCAATGTGCTTTGATTATGTAGTGTGGGTTTAAAGGTACCACAGCAGCTTTGGTCTACAGTCCATTGACAAGTAGAATCTGATAGCATTTCCCCTTAACCCTGGACTTGGCCAGTAGAATCCAGTTGTAGTGATGCTCTGCTGCTTCCATTCAAAGCAATACGCAGCTATCAAATTGAAAAAATGCTTTCCTTGCAGGAACCAAAGCTATATAAGAAGTTGAAAGTGATGTTTTAGACAACACATGCAGTATTGAACAATCATTCTTGTGTCCTGGCATCAAAACATAAAACAAAACAAAAACAAACAAAAAACAACAAAAAAAACCTACTAGGAGGGTATTGGGCCCTCATGGCATTGTTCTATTAGAAGAAATGGTCAATTGTGATCCTTAGCAGTGAACAGTGAAAAGGTGGGATATTTTCTGCCTTCATACTTGAGCCAATGGGCATCTTTGATTTATGCCTGTCTCAAAGAATTTTCTATGACAATGAGCACATTCCATAACTATGAGAGTGAAGAAATACTCTTTGATTTAATTCCTAGTATCATTTGTATTTCAATTGTATAGTTTATTGATTTCAGATTTTTTTTCACATTAATGGGACTTTGCTCATGATGGCTCTCATCATGTTCTGTCCATTTGGGAGATAACAAGAAGGAATACATAAATTCCATTTTATTTCTTTTGCTATTGTGTCATGCTTTGAAGGCTTTGGTAAATACTTGAGATCAAATTTAATATTTTTATGTTAAAGACTATTTGAGAAAGATCTTGCAAAATGTGTATTTTGGGTGTAATATACCTTTTCTGCTTGAGCATGTCCTGGGTCCCTGATGATCTGATGATCTCCTGACTTTTGCTGAACTATGAACTGACATAGGCTGTAAAGGGTACCCACTGGACACTGTAGAGCTCTGATGTGGATGGAGACTTGTAGAGGTTTGAAGCCTCACTTCTTCCTCTGGAGAGCACCTTCATTGTACTACACTGAGCCCATACAGCCCATTGCAGTGGCTCTCAACCTTCCTAATGCTACAACCCTTTGATGCAGTTCCTCATGTTGTGGTGACTTATCCATAAAATTATTTTACTGCTACTTTGTGACTGTAATCTTGCTGTTGTTATGAATTGTAATGTAAATATCTGATATGTGGTCCTGATTCCTGTACCAGCAGAGAGCTGAGAAATGGCCAGACTTTGGTATTATTATTCCTATGGCTCATCACCTACCTCAATACTTTGGAAACATCTATTTCCCTCATCTGTTGATAGGCTTAATAAAGATATGATAGTCAATAGCTGGGCAGGAAAGGGAAGGCAGAATTCCAGGGCTGAGAGAGGATCTCTGTGGGAAGAATAATTCAGGGAGGATTTGTCAGTTGTACCAGGACAGAGAGAAGGGTAAAGAACTAGCCACTTGGTATGGTGGGTTGTGGGCTAGGATAATAAGACAACATTAGATGAGTTAGCTGGGAGGTAGCCCAAGATAAGGCCTAAGCTCTTATAAACATTAATAAATCTCCATGTTAATATTTAAATGCTAGTGGGTCCTGAAAATCCTATTGTAAAAGCATTTTCTACATTGTCTATTTTTTGCTTTATGGTAGGTCCAGAACACTCTGTCATAGGATTCCAAACTGAAATGCTTGAACCAAGTAGACCCTCGGGAGACTCTTTGTGGTTTCCTCCATCGTAACATGTTTCTATGGTTCAAGAGTGGCACCAGTAGTTAGAATACCAGTGGAACTGGCACGGTGCTGTGAAACTAGTGGCTATCAGCCATCTGCTACTACTAGCTGCTACATGATTATTTAATCATGTAACAACTGTACTCACAGGGTAACAGAACCTATTAGAGGAAGAAATTGTCTTGATCTACCCAACTGATTTTCAAGGACCTTATAACAAGGGGTAGAATTAAATTTGAGATTCAATTCTAGTGGTTTGAATATTTACAGTGGTATTACTAAAGTCATCAATTTACACATTCTTTTTTAAAAACCATAGAGTACTATAGCAGTCAAGCTTTTCAAGAGAAACAGAAGAGTGGGATAACATACAAGTTTTATTGTGGAGATCGGCTCACATAATTACTGAGCAGTTTCACGATATGTCAGTGGCAAGCTGGGGAACCACCGGAAAGCCAGTGGTGTAAACTTTGAACCAATAGCTCCATACCAAGGCATTCTGATCTCCAAGAACAGGAGATGATGTTCCAGGTTAAGACCACTGTTCACCCTTGTGTCAACCTTTCATCTACTGATGTCCTCTGCAAACTGAGACCTGTCACCTGTGAAGGTGGATCTTTACTTGGTCTATCAATTCAACTCCGGGGAATACCTGCACAACGTGAGAAGTGATGTTTCATGGGCTATGTGGGAATCTCTTAGCCTAGTGAAATTGACATACAAAATTAACTATCAGGGGCAGGCATATGGACAAGCCACTTAAACCGTGGAACTGCGTTGGGAATAACTACACAGCTTGAGCTGTGGCACTTTTCAAACTTCCCCCATGTTTGCATAGAGTCTTCATAATTATTTTGCCACTGAAATCTGAGGCTTTTCCCCTTGTGGCCCTCCTTTCTCCCCTCATTCATTCCACAGCTCTGGTTCTTCTGTTATTCTCTAAACGATCTTTTTTGTCTGCTTCTCCTCTTGCTCCTCTTCCTCCTCCTCCTCTTCTTCCTCTTCCTCCTTCTCCTCCTCCAAGAGACCCTGTCTTTTCCTGGAAGGTGGAAGGCAAAGACCCATACTCAAGGTTGTCTTCTTGCTCAGACACGTGCTGGTATGCGGGCACACACACAAATGTGACACACATACAGATAAACATACATATATACACACAAAGATAAGGAGATATACATATTAATGGTATACAATCTTTCAAGTGTTTAAAACAGGATACCTCTGTCTCCTCAAACACGTAAGGATTTAGGGAAAAAACTTCCAATATCCTTTCTTACATTTGTTTTCCTGAGTTACACAGAAAATTATTGTTATCTGTAGTAAGTGCACCACACACAGTTTTTCCTTACCAACTCTGACTTAGTGTCTGAAAATCTGTCTTAAATAAAATCTCAGCAAGCAATCTTGGGAACTCACAGGCAGTGTGTTTTGTTGGATAGATCATTAAAGGAATGGGCAAATTGCTGATGTTTTGGACTCTGAAAGTACCTAAATTCTGACTTCTATGGAGCAGTTGATAAACGTCTTTGTAGTACTGTAAGGATTCAGAAAGCCTCACTAAGTACAGAAATGGGTCAAAAAAATGACAGCAAGGTACACAAGGTGTTATAGTTATAAAATTAACAATTAAGAAAACACATGAGCACACTGATAACTAAGACATCTGACCATATGTAGATCATTATCTACTTGGCAGCTTTGAGTTTACATTACAATACAGTTTGCATATAGTGACAAGGGCTAGTCCCTAGCAAATTTATCAAAGATTATAAATTCCAAGAAATAAAGATCCTAGAATAAAAATTCTGTGTGATCTTCAGCAGGCTAATGAGTATCTCAGGGCTCCTGTCCTCTGGAAGTAGAATGACCCCTTTCCTTGGACACAATGGTGATTGTGAGTAGAACGACTACAGATAACAGAAAGGTTCAAAACTTGAATGAGTACTTTTCTTGCTACCCATTTGTTTATTGAAAGCATTTTAAAACTAAGAATGCAGAAGAACCTAACCCAGTCAAGTCCTAATTATTATCATAAATTCTGAGCCAGGGACATTTGTTTAATAAGGTCAAAGGGTACACTGAGAATCTATAAGCCAATCATTAGGCTCATATGAAGTATTTACTGTTGCTTTAGGTGAATTGTAGTGGTTAATGATATGCTACTTAGATATTTGTGAAGTAAACATTGTTATATTCCCCTAAGTCTCCAGTGTGTCCATAAATCCCGAAACAACCGAAGAAGAAGAAGAAGAAGAAGAAGAAGAAGAAGAAGAAGAAGAAGAAGAAGAAGAAGAAGAAGAAGAAGAAGAAGAAGAAGTCGTCAGGGACAATGGCTTCCAAGAATATACTAAGTCCACATCATCTCAGGACTTTCTCTTCTGTCAAACATTTCATTAAATGACACAGCAAATACGTCTTTTCTGTTCTTTTAATTTTTAAAACAACCATCTCTGTTGTCTTAGAAGAAAGTACTTTGTTATGTTACTTAAATTATTACCTGGAACAGCGTTCTCTCACAATAATCCTTCCATTGTTTAGGCAAGGCAAAGACTTTTCTTTGCTAACATCAGCACAGTTGATGCATTTCAGTCTTTTTGGTAAAACTTTTAAACTCTGAAATCACTTTCATCTACCCATCATAACAAAGAGAAAGTTTTCATTTAAAATGTAAAAGATGTGTTTGGCCTTTTCCATTGTAAGGAACATTTAAAAAATGATGAATGAGGAACATATAGTAGTCAAGAGATAACTAATCTGGTTTCATAAAAGAAACATGGACTGGAGTAGCAGAAGAATTGGGAAATGTGTTATCTAAATATGTCACAGGATATATCGACTCTAATCTGTAACATATGTGAAGTTTAATCATTAAGCCTTGAATTCCTTTCTTTAGGTCCGTATGGTAAATATCAATGAATATAATATTTTGGAGCCTGAATGATATGCCTAAGACCAATATCTCAAGTCTTAATTACCCACTTAAAAGTCCCTGGACTCCTTAAAGGAAGGCCCGAGACCCATAGATCATAACCGTTGATAGAAGCTGTGTACTGGAAGAAGGGCAGATGGTGAAACCAGTGCCTTTTGGGCAGCCCTGTTTGGAATATTAAAGGGGGTGATCAGAGATCAGAGCCCTCACTCCACCACAGCATACTAGAGCCCACTGTATGCCACAGACTCCTGAAAATGATAATAAAAAACATAGTTGCGTAATACAATTCTAGCCATTTCCAATTAATGACTGTTTCTTGTATATTAGACTCTATGTAATATGTACAAAGTGAACTAACTATAAAATCCACACCATTTGTTCATTCTTTAAATGAGTTGTTATTGCACATTTGTAATAAGCCAGGACCTAGGTGAAGGCAGAACTAAGACTACAGTGATTTGAGACCAATAGAAGACGTAATTAGAAGCCAGCAGTGATCACACTAAGGCCATATCTTGGTCATGTAGTAGAGAGAAGTGGAAGATGGGTAGAGTCCACATTAGAAGTCATGAGATATCACTGGAGGTAAAGGACACAGTATAGCTTCTCCAAGGAAGCAGTAAGTAGCATTTTAAAGAGTAGCAGATAATGGCAGGTGGAGGAGAAAGACGGTCAGTATGACCAGATGTGGTATAGAAGCAAGGTTATGAAAAAGCTGGTGTTTGGGTTGTGAGTTGTTGCTAGATGTAGGAATCCATGCTTGGGACTTTGTGTGTGATTAAAGAGCTGCTGGAAACTCGGCAGTAACAGGACTCACTTCATGATTTTTAAAGGTTCCTCCATCTGCAATACAAGATGGATTTAAGGAAGGTATTGAAACAATAGTGGGTGAGTTTGCTCTTAGGAATTCCCTGGTACCCAGGCAAGCAGAACATTGACATATGGACCATAGGATGCTAGTGTAGTACAAAAGTAAGACATGTTTTAGAAGTAAAACTAACATGGCCACTGAAGTCAACATAAAAGAGCAGAGGAAGAAGGTTGTGGACATTGGCCAACTGGATAGTATGTAAGAATAAGGTGATGGATGGGGTCTTCAAGGATCAGATTCAGGAAATTCATTTTAGATATATTGGTTCTAAGATAACATTTGAGCATCAGGCTGGGGTTTCAGGCAGGAAGATTAGATACAGGTCTATGATTTTTTTATTCACAATTCAAAAACCTATAAATCTCTACGAAATGAGATTTTTTTTTCATGACTATATCATCAGCTACCTGAACCACATTGGAGCCCTGGAGACATCACTGGCTTTAGCCCTCTGAAGCAAATCATCTACAAGTACCAGACCTTCCAGTTAGTCACCATGGGGAGTTGTTATGAGCCTTCTCTGTTCATGGGGTGCCTTTTCTAAAAGATGAAGCATGCTGTGTCTCCTTTCCCTACTGCAGGAATTTACATATAGAGCTATGAGTCTGGAGGTCAGTAGCAAAGGTGAGTGTAGAGGTGGACAGTTGAGAAACGGGCTTGTGGTGGAGGAGAAACTGGCAGAGCACTTGAAAAAGTTGTAGCTTCTCTCTCACTTTCATGGGATTGTCAATAAAAAAGAACCCTTCCTTGGAGGCTCAGTATACATTGAAGAGTGGGGTGAAGTGCTGGGCTTTACCTCAGGATTCTCAACAGGGCAGTAACCCAGCTGTGTATAGTAGGCTGATGTATGTAAGTGCCAATCTAGCAAGATAGTGCTGTGGTCCTGATTTTAATGGGTTAGCCCTGACTTTTGTCTAGAGTTTTCAGGGACTGCCTTTTTTGAATTATGGCTATTAATTATAGCCTAGAAATAATTTAATTTTATTGATGCTTTTTAAATTTATTATGGCAGGCATAAATTTTCCCATGACATTCAGGTATAAAAGTGTCATAGTTCTTTATTTATAAGAACTATCAAATTAAATACAGCTTGAGCTCCCCTTTGCAAGCTTAGATAAGAAATCCAGAATCTGTCAAATGGCAGAGTACCCTAATACAATCTCCTCCCATCCTGGAACTCCTAGTTCAGATCCTATGGTCCCTTGAAGGATGGTCAGCTTCCTCACTACCAAGGACAGCCACTATTACAGTTGAGGACCTCCAAGTTCACTGGTCATGTAGGCTTAGGGATGAAGTCTGGCCTGATGGTCTTGACCAACAGGACACCACTCATCTCTCAGTTCAGACAACCTTTCCTGGTGATTGGCCTACCATTCTTCAACCACTAAGCTCCTCCTCTCCCTCCATGGTCCTTCTAAAATTTGCATATGAGGGAGGTCTATTGGTGGAACATAAATACAAGAAGTCATCAGGTTCCTGCCAGTGCCTGCTGCAGACTGGACAAAGAAGCAAGATGGGGATTCTGCAGGTGTCTTGATATACTCTCAAAGTAGAAAACAGAAGCCACTTGAGGAATTGAGATGCACAGAGAAAGGGGGGACAAACTGATATTGAAACCTGGGTGGAAGACTTTCAAATAGTATCACAGAACCATCCCCTAGGTTAAGACATTGGCATTTGGGAATACAAGGGGTTCCTGCCAAGGAATCTTCATTCCCCATGCAAGGTGTGCATTTAGGGTTGGTGGGTCACAAACACACTCCTCTTCCTCAGAACTGCTTCTTTCTGGCAGGACAGCCTTTCCAAATATGCCAATAGTAAGGGCTTTTGCTGCTGTAGACAACTCATCTCTACCCTTATGTGGCTATGAGTCCCTTTATAAGTAGTCAGAAAGGTGATAAATGATGGAGCTAGTTGGAACACCAGAATCTGGTCAACTCTAAACCTATTCTTTTAATCACCTCAAAATATTCTCTTGGTTATGCCTAAAGTCAGCTATCTGGGTCCTCACACTCCAAGTTTTTCTCATGTGTGTGTGTGTGTGTGTGTGTGTGTGTGTGTGTGTGTGTGCGCGCGCGCGCGCGCGCGCGCGCGCATGCGCACACAGGGACAATTGTGTACACATGTGTGTGTGTGTGTCTATGTTTGCCCATGAACCATGAGTGTTGAGGCTGCATAACAATCTTGAATGTCATTCATCATTAGTCTCACTGTCCATTCACTTTTTTAAAAGTTCCATGACCTGTAATTCATCTCAAGTAGGCTAGATTGGCCAGCAAGTATCAAGGGCTCCTCCTGTTTCTGCCTCTCTAACACTGGGGTTACAAGTGAGTCCCACTAAAGAGGCTTCATTTTATATAAGTTGAGGATCATGCTTAGGTCTTGGCTTTTACACCAACTCAACCACCTCCCCAGGCAGACACAGTTCATTATATGCAATAGTCAAAGCATGACACCAATCACAGTACATTTCATTTTTTAAAAATGCAGTCACCACAGGATTATCTAAACATTCCACTCAGCAATTGCATTTATTGTCTGGCTTCCTAATTTACCCAAACTTTGTGACGTCCAAAAGCCCAAAGTTATGAACTGTGATTCAAACAAAAACAAAAACACACCAGAAACCGTATTCTTTGGGGTTCTCACAAAATGTCCCTTCAGCCAATTCAGCTGGGCAGAATGTTAAAAACAACAAGCATTTGAACGAGACTTTAACATTCTTAACATGTTAACACAATCAGCGAAACCAGTTTCTTTGGGATCGTTGCTGTTTTCAAACATCCCACCAGGGAACACGGGGATTTAGTCTTAATCTAACTGTAGATGTCCTTTCGAAATCTAGAAGGCACCTCCCTCCTCCAAGCCCAGAGAGGATCGACACATGGCAGCGAGGTACGGACTGGGGAATGGAGAGTCGTCTTCGTTCTGCATGAGCCAACCCTGCTGTGTGTTTTGGCCCTCTTCTTGGAGACATATTTTATTCAATCTCTGCAAAAGCTGAAAGTTGATATAAAGCCAAATGTTCAGAAATAGACTGAGCAGGCATTTACAGTTCTTCATCCCACGTTTTGCACATCATGAAAATCATTCTAGACTGATGGACAATCCCATTGAAAACTGGGTCAAAAACCATGGCTCTGACTTAAAGGCCCTTGACAAACCCTGTATGAACAAATTGAGAAGAAACTGGAGTAGTGATTACATAAAGCACTAGGATCCAGTGTATTGCTGGTGTATTTGTTTTTAGACTTTTGTGTTGAAATTATCTCTGGCTAAACAGAAAGTGATTGAAAATGGTTTTGTTTGTTTGTTTGTTTGTTTTTAATGCCCATAGAACTTCTACTTGTCCTTCCAAATGACAGCATTTTAATTCACTTTCATCAACCTCCATCCAGGTTAGAAATCAAGATTTCTATGGGTTGGAAGTGTGTATTGCCCCATTTGTGTACTGGGAGTGTGGCCTTAGTGAGATAGATCTTTAAGAGGCAGAGCACTGGAGATCACTTCACTCAAGAGCACTGCCTTAGGAAGGGACTAATGTAGTTGCCTTGGGACTGGGGATGTTTTCAATGATCAGGTTATCAGAAAGTCAAGCTACCCATTGTGCTGAGCCTCTTCTGCATGTGACTGGCTCCTTTTGCACTTCATGATGTGTCACAGGCAGGGAGAACTTCATCATACAGAAATCACCATATTATTCTGACACTAAGATAATCATAGAGAATTGTGTTTGTTATTCTCGACCCCAAGATAATGAGACAATCAACAAGTTTTCTTTCTAAAGTGCCCAGGCCCAGATATTTTGTTATAACTACTCAAATCAGATAAGAATGTTTTCTTAGATAATTGTGCTATGACATTAAAATAAAGAAACACATTTTCAGGCACTGCAATGATGTAATTCATGGCCATAAAATAACATTGCCAGGTGAATATTATCCAGCCCTACCATGGTCAGTGTGGCTATTTTCACCAGTAACAGGACAAATGAACCCCATGTGATTCTCTGATATTTGATTCATAACTCCCCAATCTCTGCAATGTACCCCGACAGGCTATTATGGTACTTACTATGCAGAATAGGCTTCCTTCCTTCCTTCCTTCCTTCCTTCCTTCCTTCCTTCCTTCCTTCCTTCCTTCCTTCCTTCCTTCCTTCCTTCCTTCCTTCCTTCCCTTCTTTCTTTTAAAATTGTTATTCTTCATTTTATTTACTTTTTTTTTTACCAAAAATACTTTTATTTTTTATTGGTTATTTATTTATTTCAATTTCAAATGTTGTCCCCCTTCCCAGTTTCCCCTCCACAAACCCCCACCCTTATGAGGGGGCTCCCCCCACCCACTCCAGGCTCACCCCTCCAGCATCCCTCTTCACTGGGGTATCAAGCATCCACAGGACTAAGAGCCTCCTCTCCCACTGATGCCAGATAAGATAATCCTCTGGTTCATATGTAGCTGGAGCAGAGACCGAAGGAAAGGCCATCCAGGGACCACCCCACCTAGGGATCCATCCCAGCTGCAAACACCAAACCCTGACACTATTGCTGATGCCAAGAAGCTCTTTTTTTAAAAAAATATTTTTTTATTACGTATTTTCCTGGATTACATTTCCAATGCTATCCCAAAAGTCCCCCACACCCTCCCCCCCCCCCACTTCCCTACCCATCCATTCCCACTTTTTGGCCCTGGCGTTCCCCTGTACTGGGGCATATAAAGTTTGCATGTCCAATGGGCCTCTCTTTCCAGTGATGGCCGACTAGGCCATCTTTTGATACATATGCAGCTAGAGTCAAGAACTCTGGGGTACTGGTTAGTTCATATTGTTGTTGCACCTACAGGGTTGCAGATCTCTTTAGCTCCTTGGGTACTTTCTCTAGCTCCTCCATTGGGGGGGGGGCTGTGATCCATCCAATAGCTGACTGTGAGCATCCACTTATGTGTTTGCTAGGCCCCGGCCTAGTCTCACAAGAGACAGCTATATCAGGATCTTGCTGACAGTAGCCTGCTATAGCTATCCTCTGAGAGGCTCTGCCAGCACCTTACAAATACAGATGCATATACTCATAGGCTTGCTTTCAATGTACAGAAATCCTCCTGTCCATGAAGATCTCATAATACCTTGCTCCAAATGCATAAAGCACATGTACTCATGAGGAAACAGCAGACAACCACAAAGTAAATGGCTCACAATTGAACAGCACTTGTCCAAAGAGCTAGTGTTATGAAAACTAAACAAAGAAATGAGAATCTTAATGAAAACAAGTGGGAGAGTTAACAATTCCAAGTCAGCAGAGACCAGCTGCTCCCTCAGTCTGTGGAGATGAAGGTTAGCTTTATGATTTAGCCTCAGTAGGTTGTTGGATACACTGATGAGAAATTCCATAAGTACTATTGATGCTGATAAGGCCTTTTTCTTTAAAATATTCTGACATCATCATGTCAATGTTCAGTGACACAAGCTTCATGAATTGACACATAAAGGATAACTGTGGCTTATTAAGTGAACAAGGAAGGTCCCAGGAAAGTAAACCCAACTAAAACTTAGGAAAACTGATTGCCATCCATTACTATAACCACATTTTGCTTCCGTGCGGGGATTTGCTTTCTGTCACCCACACTGCTTCTAGAATACAGTCTGCTCTCAAGTCTGGGACAGCAACCTCCAGGTATTCCATGCTTTACATAAACCCAAGTCCTGTGGGCAAAGCCACAAGAACATATGTACTAAACTACTAGGGCATCCGAATTATATTGCAGGTCACACAGGCCAGGCTGAAATGTTACCCAATCTCTACATGCCTGCCTTTTTACAAAAGGGCACCTTGCAAACAGCCAATTTGTACAGTACCACCAGTATGTTTAGGGATATGTACATAACATTTAGTGAGATGTTTGAGGTCTTCTCTGTTTTTATTTAATTTTAATAAAAAATAATCTATCTAGAGGTAGTCATGTATAAGTGTTTCACACAAAATACCGCCAAATCTCTTTTTTTTTTTAATATTTTTTATTATGTATTTTCCTCAATTACATTTCCAATGCTATCCCAAGAGTCCCCCATACCCTCCCCCCCCCCACTCCCCTACCCACCCATTCCCATTTTTTGGCCCTGGCGTTCCCCTGTACTGGGGCATATAAAGTTTGCATGTCCAATGGACCTCTCTTTCCAGTGATGGCCGACTAGGCCATCTTTTGATACATATGCAGCTAGAGACAAGAGCTCCGGGGTACTGGTTAGTTCATATTGTTGTTGTACCTACAGGGTTGCAGATCTCTTTACCTCCTTGGATACTTTCTCTAGCTCCTCCATTGGGGGGGGAGGGGGCTGTGATCCATCCAATAGCTGACTGTGAGCATCCACTTCTGTGTTTGCCTAGTCTCACAAGAGACAGCTTTATCAGGGTCCTTTCAGCAAACGCTTGCTAGTGTATGCAATGGTGTCATCGTTTGGAGGCTAATTATGGGATGGATCCCTGGATATGGCAATCTCTAGATGGTCCATCCTTTTGTCTCAGCTCCAAACTTTGTCTCTGTAACTCCTTCCATGGGTGATTGTTTCCAATTCTAAGAAGGGGCAAAGTGTCCACACTTTGGTCTTCGTTCTTCTTGAGTTTCATGTGTTTTACAAATTGTCTCTTATATCTCGGGTATACTAAGTTTCTGGGCTAATATCCACTTATTAGTGAGTACATATCATTTGAGCTCTTTTGTGATTGTGTTACCTCACTCAGGATGATGCCCTCCAGGTCAAACCATTTGCCTAGGAATTTCATAAATTCATTCTTTTTAATAGCTGAGTAGTACTCCATTGTGTGAATCTACCACATTTTTTCTATCCATTCCTCTGTTGAGGGGCATCTGGGTTCTTTCCAGCTTCTGGCTATTATAAATAAGGCTGCTATGAACATAGTGGAGCATGTGTCCTTCTTACCGGTTGGGACATCTTCTGGATATATGCCCAGGAGAGGTATTGCGGGATCCTCCGGTAGTACTATGTCCAATTTTCTGAGGAACCGCCAGACTGATTTCCAGAGTGGTTGTACAAGCTTGCAATCCCACCAACAATGGAGGAGTGTTCCTCTTTCTCCACATCCTCGCCAGCATCTGCTGTCACCTGAATTTTTGATCTTAGCCATTCTGACTGGTGTGAGATGGAATCTCAGGGTTGTTTTGATTTGCATTTCTCTGATGATTAAGGATGTTGAACATTTTTTCAGGTGTTTCTCAGCCATTTGGTAATCCTCAGGTGAGAATTCTTTGTTTAGCTCTGAGCCCCATTTTTAATGGGGTTATTTGATTTTCTGGAGTCCACCCTCTTGAGTTCTTTATATATATTGGATATTAGTCCCCTATCTGATTTAAGATAGGTAAAGATCCTTTCCCAATCTGTTGGTGGCCTTTTTGTCTTATTGACGGTGTCTTTTGCCTTGCAGAAGCTTTGCAGTTTCATGAGGTCCCATTTGTCAATCCTCGATCTTACAGCACAGGCCATTGCTGTTCTATTCAGGAAATTTTCCCCTGCCAAATCTCTTTAATAAGAAGGTTGAAAATCTAACTTTTGATAGAATTTATATTCAGTGTGACTTCATAAAATTCTTCATGAATCCAAATCTTATACAGTTTTAGGTGACGGGAGACTTCACGACAACGATCAGAGGGTCTGGAGAGATGGCTGTGTTGTTAAGAGCATGTACTGTCCTTACAGAGAACAGGAGTTGCTTCCCAATACTCATATCACATGGCTCACAAATTTCTGTAACACCAGGGGTTCAATTCTCTCTTCAGTCCTCTGAGGACACTTTCACACACATACACAAACTCACACACATACACATAAATACAATTAAATTAAATTTAAAAAATAGAAAATTTCAAATATAAAGTTGAGTACAAAAAGTATTTATTTAAAGAGTTAAGAGGTCAGATTAAATTGCTGAAGATTGGAGGTTGCACATTCTCTCTCTCTCTCTCTTTCCCTCCCTCCCTCCCTCCCTCCATCCCTTCTTCCCTCCCTCCCTGACCCCCTGCCTCCCTCTCTCTCTCCCTTTTTCTGAGACAGGATTTCACTATATACCTCTGGATGCCCTGTCACTTACTATGAAGATACAAAAAGCATCCTGCTTAAAATCTTCCTTCCATGTCCTGATCCAGAACATTTTGTTTTTTAAATCTGAGCTACAATGGAGATCCAGGACAGCCAAGTATCAATGAGTCCTGCTTCCCCTGAACAGCTATTTTGACAACTCCAATCGAAATGCCTTGTGGTCACATCCAATCTGCAGCTGAGGAGACAGAATCACACCTGTTCCATGACCTGTGGGCAAGACCTTGCCATTCCAGTGGGTTTAGTCAGAAGCCATAAACTTGGGCTAGAGAAATGGCTCAGTGGTTAAGAGCATTGGTGGTTCTTCAGGAGCCCCGAGTTTTATTCTCAGAAACCACATGGTCAGATAGCAACAGTCTGTAACTCCAGCCCCAAGAAATCTAATTCCATTTTCTGCCCTCTGTGGATCAGGACATGGAAGGGAGACTTTAAGCAGGATGCTTTTTGCATGAGAAGTTCTGACGGAGTCCTAAAGAGACTTGAAATAGGGCAGAATCAATGGCACATGCCTTTAATCTCAGAGTTGGGCAGGTCATTGTGAGTTTGAGGCCAGCCAGGTCTACATGTGTGAAATCAGTCACACAATGCACAGACATACAAGCAGGCAAAAACAAAACAAAACAAAACAAAACAAAACAAAACAAAACAAAACAACACCCATATACCATATACATAAGATAAAATAAATATATATAAACCCCAAACAACAATAGCCATGAGCTTTCAAAAGCTGGAACAGAAGAAGAAATTTTTGCAAAGAAATAAAAAAAAAAAAAAGTAATAGAGAAACAGGCACAGAAGTGATGAAGTAAGTCAGCCATAGAACAGATTGCCAGCCCTGTCCCTGAGACAGGAAAGCTGTTGGTTTTCAGTGGTTCACTTTGCTGCTCTCTACACAGCACTGCACGTGGCTCAGGGCAAACCCAGGGAGCTTGGACAAATCACTTTGGTGAGCCCAGTCCATCATGTGTACAACCAGCTTCACAAGAATTCCTGTCTCGCAGTTGCTATGAAGATCAAATAGAAGAAATTCTTTGTGAAGGGCTGGGGAAGGTTCTTGTTTATTTTTCCTTTTCATGTGGCTGTAGAAATGTCCGGTGTTTCAAGTTCACCTATAATAGGCCATCGATTAAATGCTGCACGTTTTTATTATTACAACTCAGTTAATTCCAGAAACAAACATCTGATCCAGCTTAGCCCCTGAAAGAACTAGCATCGAGGGATTTGCAACACCAAGTCTCCCCCTTCTTCTGTCAGAGCAGTTCTCAATATATCAAGAGGGTTTTAAAGAAAGATATTAAAGAAAGATATTAAAAGTCACATCATTGCAACCTAAAATTACATGTAAAAGCAAGAAAATTTTGTCTAGGTAGTAGTTGAGTCCCTCACAGATCAGTGGCATATACTATGCTTGGGGTTGTGTTTGGATTATTTTATTGATTTGTCATTTATCTCTGAGAGGGTACTCCCCTTCATTTTCCCTTCTTGTGTGTCTAACATGGTACTGTCCCATCACACGTCCTTCCTGAGGGGAGTATAAGGGCTCAGAGATCTTTTTCCCTCACACTGGCCTGAGTTTACATAGACCTTCTGCAGGTTTCCAGGCTCTTAGCTGCTTGGTAGTGTTTTCTCTAACTTGCCACTGCTTAATAGCCAAACTTCATATTTAAAATATTATGAATACAAAAAGAAGATAAATCATTTCTCATATCAGCTCACTAAGATGTCACGGCCTTGTCGGCTTGTCATTACAGACATGTCAATTGTGTGAGCTGTCTGCAGTGTAGCTCAAGAGCAGAGTAGGTTTTCCCCAGCAAGGACAGTCTCAAACATCGAACAGCTGCCTGTTAGAGATTGTGCCATCAAGACCATGGGTATGGGGGACTTTTGGGATAGCATTGGAAATGTAATTGAGGAAAATACGTAATAATATATATATATATATATATATATATATATATATATATATATATATATAAAGATCATTAGGAGGAATTGGGCTAGAAATACGCCTCCACAGCGCCCTCTTCGGGTAGAGCCTCTAGCAAAGGTGAGGCAGAAGTTCAGGAGCTGAGAGGGTACTGGGAGCTCCCTCTATTCATGGGTGTTTACTGACCTTCCCAGAGGTAAGAGGGGTGCAGGAAAATAAGAGTGTTCTCCACCCTAATCAAGCCTTCCAGAACCTTCTGGAAATGCAGCCAGAGTCTCAACGGTCATGTTAGAGGAAAGCAGACACAGGAAGGACAGAAGGTGGTAACCATGGGAAATTTTTTAAAAGCATACTTTAAGAAAAAAAATATGTATCAAAACACACACAGGGAGATTGAAAACGAAAGCAGGTAAATTATGAATGAAATACAAATTCCATATCTATAGGCTCATGGCCCCTTTTGGTGTATTTTTCTGCGATGACTGATCTTGTTATTGGTCAGGGCGTATGTGTCTGTGTTTGGTATGGCTATGTACAAACTGTTGTTCAAGCTGGAAAAATAATCATATTCCAAAGTTACACAGAATGAAATGATTTTTCTTCATCGAGTAATTTTCTTCCCGGCAACCCTCTTGAAACAATTTCCATCTGCGACTTTACCTTTAGAAGTTTTAATTATTTTTAATTTCTCCCCTTGATTTTGATGAGTGCTGCAGCGATGAATTTGGCTGGCAAGGGGCCAGGTTTAATCAACTGCATGCGGCTTCTGTAACCTTTGGTTTGGGAAGTAAACAGGAGGAGGGCGGCAGCTCAGTGGCACATTCTCCTCTCTTTCCAACATATGTTCTTATTTAATATGTTCTCGCTCAAATAAAACAAGCCCACAGTTATTGGTGGTCAGTGTCATGGAATACGAGCTACTATAGTTTTCCCATTAAAAAAATAATATAAGGCTGCAGTAAAGCAAACAGTGAGTCACTTTATTGGGTATGAAGTAATAAACCGGTGGTTAGAATGATAGCTTCTATGATGTGCCTTAGAAGAAAACAACCTTGGTTGTTAGGTTTGGTTTGGAGTGAGACTTAGTCTTAGCAGTACAGAGAGCCAGCCTATGATCTGGTCTGCTATTCTGCTCTGGGCTATCCCAGCAGCTAGAGATGTTAGAGATGTCTTTTTCTGCTGCGATTGCAAACACAAGCAATGAATGATAGAATGTGGAAGGTGTTGTGCTATATCATACCCGTCCATGCTCTGCCTCTGGGCTCTCCATCCACAGCTGTCTGTCTCCTGTATCCAGAGTCTTCATCCTTAGCTGTCCTTTCTCTTCATTCAGACTCTCCAAATGGGCAGGGGACTTCTCAGTTTGTACAGTTGGATTCTGTTCTGATGTTTGAACAGCTTCTGGAGGGAAAGGAGGAAGAAAATTTTAAGTGTAAAAAAAAGAGAAAAACGAAAAGGAAAAATGAATAAATCAGTAAAGAGAGAAAGAAAAGAATGTGGAAAAGAACAGAAAGGAAGAGAAAATGACTGAAAAGAACGGCAGCATTTATTTTGAAGGACCTTACTGTCCCCACCATGTCTGTTATTCACCTTTGATACTGTCTATATCAGGTTGGTATTTTTAACGTTGCTCATCTTTGTGAGTTAAGTGTGTGCCAGCACTAATAAAGTGCTTCCCAAACACAGCCTCCTCTGCTGAGCCATGCCTCAGCATGAAACACAATATTCCTCCACCTCTCCCCGGTTCACAGAGACAGTAAACGAAAGCAAAGGTATTTCAACCGTGAAGGGCTGCTGAGTGTTGGGTATTGAGGAGCCCCCACCCCCAGATCTTGGCACAATCACACCACCGCTGGGAAGCCACTGTGGGACACAGCCTGAGTACCAGAGACCGAGACTGAACTTCATTACTCCCGGCAGGAGTAATGTTTTACAGATACCAGACGGCTGTTGTTGGATGCGGGTTCTAGTCCCCTGGAAGTGATATTGAACACCCAGGGAATTTCTCTTAAAGATGTCATAATTCACGGCTGGATATTAACCAGATCTATGACATGCAGCCTTGCCAAATCATCTTCTCATTCTGCTGGCGTTTACCCACCCACCCTTTCTAATACAGCAGGGGTGTTCAGTGAAATACGGCTTTCTGATTGAATGAATGCCTGCAGGTCTCTGTGATAAACAGCAGTTTAAGCACACTGTGGCTTACAAAGGGGACCATGGGCCAAAATCTCCAGATGAGCGCTCTCTCTCTCTCTCTCTCTCTCTCTCTCTCTCTCTCTCTCTCTTCTCCATCTACTTATCATATCTGACTCTGACAAATCATTTTTAAAGGGTAAAGGTAAGTTTTGCTTTCTGCTCTTTCTGTATGAATGTCTCTCATTTTCTCTTTGCTCTCACATGCCAAACTGTATTTGACTTTAAACTTTTTAATAAAAGGGATTTTTAAAAGAAAATTTGACAGAGTCATAGAACTGGTATGAGCCCATTGGTCCAGACTGAAGTTTGTGTACCTTATCTCTTCCACTGCCCTCTTTGGTACTTTTTGGGTACCAATGGTTGCCCATCCTTTTGTTACCTATTTGGGGTCCGATGGCTAACACATTTCATTTTCTACCAGTGTATTTTTACAGGCCTAAATCTGTGCTTTTTTTAGGTCTACCTAGAAAATTTTGAGTTACATCATTTGCACAAATATGTTGATGTTAACATTGAAAAACCTCTTTGCCTGAACTTGTATATTTTATTTGGCTAAAAATGGCTCATGTCTAATACATTACATGTCCTCTGGTGATACTATTTAAGCCAGGAATTCCAAAACTCACAAATACCGAATAGCCAAAAGTTCCAAAGTTGTGCACGAACACTAAACACGCAATATATCTCTTTCTTTTCCAAACAGAAATAGATTTCTCTCTGATTCGTTTGATAAATTTGACCCAAGATTTCCATTTGGGGTGAATGGAGTTCCTACTGTTTTTCTGCGTGTTGGTGGGCCAAGGCCTAATCACCTCGAGGCCCCATAGAGGCCATAAATTACCACGATGAGGTGAGCTCTGTACTCCTGCGCCTGCAGAAGAAGGCCATTTCCCTGCAGCCTATTTTGACAGGCATGAATTTAATTCATTGTTTTATGACAGATGGGGAAAGTGTACACGCTCGTAGTCTTGATTTATGGTCATTTGGGTCTGGAGGATTCTATAATTTGCAGCTAATGTGAAAACAGATGGATAGGCAGACACCAAAGGTTAGGGTGACCGAGCGTCCTGAGCTGCTTACAAATGGCGTCCATATGCGATGAGCCGCTGGGTGAGGTCTACGCTGGGATGCCAGAGGGCCCAGCCAGGCAAGCCTGGTCCTTTCTATCCAGAGTAAGTCAGTGCAAATGAAATGATATTTCCAAGCCTTTGGTGTTTTGAGAGACACTTTGAGCCTGTGGGGTTCTACTTTCCATTTCAGATAAAAGGAGAAAGAAAGAAAAAAAGAAAGAAGGGAAAGAAGGGAAGGAAGGAAAGAGGAAGGAAGAAAGAAGGGAGAGAGAAAGAAAGAGAGAGAAAAGAAAAGAAAAGAAAAGAAAAGAAAAGAAAAGAAAAGAAAAGAAAAGAAAAGAAAAGAAAAGAAAAGAAAAGAGGGGAGGGGAGGGGAGGGGAGGGGAGGGGGAGGGGGAGGGGAGGGGAGGGGAGGGGAGGGGAGGGGAGGGGAGGGGAGGGGAGGGGAGGGGAGGGGAGGGGAGGGGAGGGGAGGGGAGGGGAGGGGAGGGGAGGGGAGGGGAGGGGAGGGGAGGGGAGGGGAGGGGAGGGGAGGGGAGAAAAGAAAAAAGAAAAAGAAACCAAAACAGCTTTATAAAAGGTATCTGCATGTCCACGATGAAACAAACACGAGATTTCACCTCAGGGCATCAGAGCTGTTTTCATTTCAATTGACAAATTTATTTTAATAGAATGATTGATTGAAAATCAGCAGTTGGGGAATTTCAAAGGAAATTCCTTGACCAGAGATGACTTTTTTTTTTTTTAAGAAATGTGTTTGCCCTTAAATAAGTAAGCTTCTACTTTTCAAATCATTTTGCTTTGGTTGGGGGGGGGGGCAGATAAATGGATTATCAGGTGAAATTACTTAGCTCATGCTAAAGTATTTAATACACCGTTGACTATTAAATGACCTCGCCAGAGTTATCAGCAACAGTTCCATCCCCTTTAAAAAAATATAGCTTTTAAGCCTTAAGAGCAAGACAAACTAATACAGTTAATTTATTTTGAATCAGTACTTGGATTAGTAAGACATGTTAGAGACACCATAGGCCTTGCTATTGACAACTCAGGCAATCATACTGATAATCAACTTGGTTTATGTAATTTAAATCTTAAAAGCACACGTATCATTAATCTCAGTGCTAGTAGCAAAAGTTGTGTTGTTCCATTTTGAAAATTAGGAAGTATGGATTGCTGTTCCCTAAATAAAGCAAAATAAAAAGTAGTTAAGAGCTTGGTTACTCTTGATAAAAATCAGTATTTTGATACTAAAATGTCAGAAAACAATGTTCTGAAAATCAGAACTATTCTATTAGAACTTGACGGTTCACTTTCCCCAGTTAAATGGCTCCTTCTGAAGGCTCAGAACTGTGTGAATTGATCTGATCAGTAGGATGTTTTCTTACTCACACAGTGCTGTGTGAACAATTGATTTCATTTGGTACATGAAATTTTGTGCATTTATCTTGGTAGGGGAAAATTTAGACACTGGTATTTAATTGTAATTAGCATCTAGAAAAAAATAAACCACACAAATGCCTGTTTTTCTTGTAGGTGTGGTACTGTTAAATAGGAAACCCTTTTAATGAAAGAAAAAATACAACTTCAGGCTGGAGATGCTGCTATGTGTTTGCTGGTCACATGGGCCTAATCTTATCTCAGCAAACTTATGTGGAAGCCAGTGAGATGAGACATGTTGGTGCCTAACCATCGAGACTTCTCTTGGCTTATGAATTTGTTTGTTTGTTTGTTTATTGTTAATCTCCACACCATTGATTTCAGAGCAGCATGTGGATTAATGAGTTGTTTCCAGATAGGGTGCTTGTTCTGTTCCAGCATATGATCCATGATCCTGACCAGGAAGGAAGGCTCTGCCAGAAACCAGTACCCTTGGACTTCCATGACAACCAAGGAAATAAGACTCTAGTCTCTCTAAGCACTAACCTAGTCTCTACTGCTTAGCTGTAGCAGAAGGTAACAGAGCAAAAGCCCAGTGATATTTGACATAGAAATAAGTAGCAAGTGCTTTATAGTTTTTGATCTGGCTATGGTGGATTATCAGTAATCTACTCAGATTCATCGTAAATCTGGGATCATAGTTCAATGCCATGAACATTGAGAATGCAAAGGGCAGCCTTTGGATTAGGCATCCCCTGTTTGGCTCTCAACCATTTTGCACCTTTCCTGGCTCTGTGTCCTCCTCAAATTCTAATAAGTTAGCCTTGTCTTGGGCTAGAGGTAGGCAGCGACCAAGAGCTCCAGCCTCCTGCTTTCCCCAACCCTTGATGAGATGAGCTCCTTGATCCCTCAGATCCCCTTCCTGTGTATCTTTTTACTCCAGAGCATTGCCAGATGATTTGGGTTTGGTGGAATTTTTTTCTACCCTTTAACTAGGAGGCTGGCTTGACTCTATTCATACTTGTTAAAATCCATTATCTTCTTGAATGTCTCAGGTATAACAGCTAATCAATAAGAATTAATTAAAAATAAGGGCCTGGAATGCAACTTGGTGATAGAGCTGGCTCAGCACGGGCAAGGCCCTGTGTTCAATCCCCACCACCACAAAATATGAAAGAAAAATAATCCTCAAGTCTACATAATGATGAAATTACTCTTATTTTATTATGAAGAAACTAAAGGTAAATATCTAACTATATCTAGTAATAAAGTTGCTTCATAAGGATGACTGTATTAAGGCATCAGTCTCATAAACTTCTATTTTATGTCCTTACCTATTTGTACAAATATTTAGAAAATTCCTCACTGACAGCATTTCTGATAGTTCACACAAAGTCAAAATCAAGCTCCTGTCCTGCCATTTTTTTTGTTCTGAAGGTACCCATTGTTGACAGTTGATAAATAGCCTTAAATCCCTTTTTTCCTACTTATCAAAACTATGTTGTATGTAGATAAATAAATCCTTCCTAGTTTGTGTTTATGTGTGTGTTAGGTGTGTTTAAGTTTAAAGAGTGGTAATCCTGAAGTTTTTGAAGCATATTTCCCTAAGTTGATTGATTATATGGTTGGCACTCTTGGTACATTAATCTTGGGCATGAGAACACTAGGGCCAAGGACTCACTATAAGCAGTGAGCTGCACTAGAAGCAGGACCCCAGCCAGATCCAGACCCACACTCAACTGTGCTAGACTGGGGATGACTAAATACCTAGTGGATGAGTTCTAGCAACATGTATGCTAAAACTGAAACAGCTCAGAGAAAATTATCAAGGGCTAGACCCTGAGCCTGAATGAACCTCTGTGCAATTTCCCCCGTTGATGAGATAATTCCCTTTGTCATTTTGTAAACTACATTTATCTGTTTGTTTGTCTGTGTAGGGTGGGAGAATATATACCATGGTGTAAGTGTGAAGGTCAGAGGACAGTTTTCAGGAGTTTGTTTTCTTCTCCGACCATGTGAGTTTCCAGGTTCAAAAATAGGTCATGAGACATGAAAGCGATCATTCTTGATTGCTTACCCATCTCACTGGCCCTCGATGTCTTTGAGAAATAAACTCATTATTTGTAGTTATTAAATGATATTCCAAACAATGAACACATCTGAATTTATTTTGTCAATGGCATATCTATGGGCATTTAGGTTGATCCCACTTTTTATCATTGCAAACTCATACAAATGCCCTGGCACACTGCTCATGACTAAGTGCATATGACCAATTGCTACAGTATATTAATCTGTTTTGTAATGTTTAGATCATTCTTCTTACCCAGAGGGTTATTTTGTATGGCTGGTATTTACATAGTCTCTTCCAACCATATAATAAGTATTTTAATTTATTAACTGCTTCAGTAACAACAATAAGATGGTATGCATGATATCAAATTAGCTTAAACTTATAAAAAAATAAAGCCATGCCTGGGTTGTGGTTAGGATGTGAACATATTATTCCTTGTGCCGACACTTACTTGTGAAAATATGATGAAATATTTTAAGACTGTTATAATATCTAGATACTTTAATATTGTATGTTGCAGGATATTTGATGACACTGTAAACCCCAAGATTGTGTTATTTACTGAACAATTGTGTTTCTAGTTGTAGTGTAGCTCAGCCTTAGCACACACCTTGAATCTCTCTAAGAACAGACATGTTCTTAGTGCACACCTTTAATCCCAAACAATGAAGGTAAAGTTAGTTTGTAAAAGGAAGGACTCCTGTTTGAAAATGATGTCTAATTGAGTAGCAGAAAAAGTGATGAATCAGAAAAAAGATTGGATAGAATAGGAGCTGCTCAGCTCTCACAAGAACAGAGAGGAAAGAGAGGTGACTTAAGAGAGAGCAGTGCAGAGGAGAGAGGTCAGTTTTACTGGGACAGTGGTACAGAGACAGGTTGCAGGGAGAGAACAAGATAAACACAGGTGAAGACAGAACAAGCCAGAGAATGAGAAGGAGCCAGAAGATTAGACCAAATTGCCAATGTTAATATAAGGAGACTGAGAGAAAAGCCAGATTGAATCAGTCAGTTTGGAGAAGAGTTTAAACCAGAACAGCTGAGTTGAACCAGCCAGCTAGAGTTCAGAAAGAACTAGAAAGGGGGAGCATATTCAGCAGCAAGTCTCAGAGGCTTAGAACATTTTAGATTAGATTTTATAAAGGCTAGAAGCTTTTAGGACTAGGCCTATACTCACAGATTGAGGCAGTGAGCCTAGGAGATGACAATTACATCAGAGGAATAAGAGATACTTTTACAATTATAGTTTCTTTTCATGACCATATCCCAAAGCAAAAACCAGAAACAGAATCAAAGACAATATAGATATGTTTTATAATTCTCAAAACAGTAGAGAACCAGAATGTCCAAAAAACTAAGGATAACTTAATACATTACGGTCCATTTCCAGACTCAAACATTCTTTATTTAGTGCCATGTTGTTTGCTCTGTAGAGCTAGGGCTGAAGCCACCTATGTTCTCTCTAAGCACTGATGGCTCCCTACCTTCTGAGAAGGGGGGTGCACTCATTCTTCTTTGTCATCTTGTGCTTAGGTGGCAGTCAGAAACATGCTTTGCAGTTAGTCATGCACACAAGTGTCACGTTTCATTCTCAGGCCAAGCCATGTAATAGCTAGGAGGGAGATTAATAGCATTCGGAATAAAATGGCTCACTGCAAATATAAGCTGAGCACTTCTGCTGACCAGAGGTAGAAATACAGAGAGAAACAGTCTCACATCGTGTGAAGTCACCACACACAGCCAGTAGCTGTTGATTAATGCAAAGAGGGAAGAACTCACAATGTAAAAGCAAATAGAAATGTGTGGAGATATGTGGAGTTATGACATCAGTTTTTCATGGGGGAAAATAATATACTAAGTAATTTAAAATACTAAAAATAAAAGAAAAAATCACCCTGGTTTTGTTTTTAATCTATGGAATTGGGGTTATAAAGATATTTCTTCTCTTTTTCCTTAGTTTTCTGAAATAAATAAATTCCATTATATAAAATGTATCTTTAATGTCTTTGTAAATGTGATTTACAGTAGTCATGTGATGTTTCAACTTGTGACTACAGAAAAGTTGATCTCTATTGTTATGAATTTCAGTAGGATACAATTTTTCACTAGTTTCAGGAAATGGGGAATGCCATTGTGCATAATTGTCTGAGGTCCTCAGGAATGAGCATCACGAATGACAGACAAGTATGCTCTAGAGACACTGATGCAACCCTTCGGTTGTTCAGGATCAGATAACGTTACTAAGTATGCAATGTCTCTGGGAAGCTTAGGACTACATCAACCTCATTAAACTGCATTCATTAATGGCACTTATCAGTTGCACCATTATTAGTAAGAGTGACTGATTTTCTGCAAAAATAATAGTATTAGGTGTATTATTTCTTTTGTAGTTTGGCAACTTGACAAGCAAATAATTCTTCTGAGTATATTTTAAATGTAGTATGCCTTCACCCATGGATGGCGAAGGAGCTGCATTACATAGGTCTCCTTCCTCCTGGGGCCATCTTTATAGGTCTATTCTGTGTGAAGAACATCTTAAAAGGCCACTTGGCATCAGCCAAGAGTGCGACTTCATCTCAGCTCACCACACCTTCATCAAGACATGCTCACCCTAGATATCTGATCACAAGGGAATGGCAAATTACTTCTAAAGTTGTCAGTGTTTAGATTTCGTTTCTGTATTTTGATGATCACATAATTTGAGAATCATGCCATGATACAGATAACTCTTGAGAGGAGCTGCTTTGTACCTTCAATGTTCAGTTAAGTAGCTAGAATATTATCCAGTTTAATTTTTCTTTCTCTCCCTTGATTTTTTTGATTTGTAGTTTCTGCTCTCTGGAGGCATCTAAATCACTAAGAACATCATCTCCCTTTCAGTGGTCAGATGACTTAACACATTTGTGGATTGTGTGTGTGTGTGTGTGTGTGTGTGTGTGTGTGTGTGTGTGTGTGTGTGTCTTGTCTTAGTATGGAAAGCACATGAGAGCCAGTGCTGTGATGTTAGCAGTAAACTTGTGGGAAGTGTGTACAGCACAAACAGAAAGCAAAAGAGACCCACAGTAGAAATAGTGATATCAGACAAGATAGACCTGGAGTGAAGAATTGCTCTAAGAGGAATGGCTTCAGCAAAACAGAATTAAAAGGCCTGCCTCATCCCTGTCTGCTTCTCCCTGGGAGGGAAAGAGCTGGCTAAGGCTCCCACATTCTCTGTAGCTGGCCTGGTGTGTGAGTGCTTTTCACAGGACACCAGTCCAGGAAGCCTGGGAGAAAGAAATGCCTGCTTGTTTAATGGACAGATGCAAACAGAAAGTAAAGAAAAATGAGGATTCAGGCAAAGATTCTGGAAAGGAAATGAGATAAATTCCAGAAATGGAGTCCTAAAACTGTGACTGTTTACCTAGCAGAGAATTAGAAATAATTAAAGATAATCCCTCAGGTCAAAGAAGAATGTATGAGCAAAGTGAGAATCTCAATAGAGAAATAAAATATTTTTAAATGCTAAACAAATATTAGCACAGTCACTACAATGAAATTCTCACTAGAGGGTTCTCTTAACAGGATATATGGAGTCAAGGATAGGAAAAGGAAATAAATCGTTTAGAACAGCAAACATGACAACAAGAAACAAAGAAGGGAAACGTGCATTATAAAAGTCAACCTATCAGGAAGAAATAATAATCATAAATAAACATACGCCTAACAAAAGATTTCTGAGTTACCTGAGGCAAAGCTCCAATATCCAGATATAAGTAGACCCTTCACACATAGATCCATATGGAGAGTTTCTGAATGCCCAAGAAAACCCCATATCTGAAATTTTCAAGTGACAACCCTGACTTTTAAATAATTACCGATTCCAACTTTTAAATATCTCCCATGGAGTTACATAAAACATCTTCCTATTGTTTTATCCTGCCTTTAACAATATAACTCACCACCCTAATAATGCAATCACACTTGCAGATAATTGCATTTTTTTGAGATAACCTCCACATCTAAATAAATCAATCCACAGACACCGAAGCAGTAAGGAGTGCAGCTGTGGAGTCAGCTCACTGTGTCTGCTTTCTCCTACCCACCCTGCCTGGGTCTTAACATGGATGATAGATTAGTCCATGCTCCATTAAACTTCCTGTTTCTGCCTTATTTCTAAGTTGCTTCAAGATGATTTTTCTTCTAGCAGTTCTCTGCTCTGTCCTTGCTGTTCTCTACAGCTTTATTTATTTCCTTAGGTTACAAAAACTTGAAAGCCATTAGCCAAGATTCTTGCCCAGCATGGCTATGACACACACAGTGCCAAAGCCAGAGGGACATGTGACCCCCACAGTCCACAAGCAGGACGTCCTTATCCTGTCTTTAAACTCTTAACATTGCCTTTTGCAGCGTGATTTTGCTTCTTATTTATTACCTGTAAATAATCACCGTTTCCTCAGATCCTCCTGCTACAAATTCTCAGCAAGGATGATAACCCACAGAGTTAATATTTAGAAATATGCACATATTTTGCCCTTAGATGAAAAGATGAATGTCTATGCTTTGTGATTCACTATGAATGAGAAAATGGTAACAGTCATGATAATTTCTTCGGTGACTATAAACTTTTGTGCAATAAAAATCCAGCATCATTGTTTAGACAACACTGTGATCCTGGGACAAATCCAACAGGATTTCTTTGTTCCCAGTACAAACTGAAAATAGCAAATCCACAATTTCCAAATTTAAAATTTTTTGTGCACTGATGGTATGCATATCAAAAACTTCACCCCTGACCTCATGTGACAGGTTTAATTCAAACGTAAACTCACCAGCCGTACTGTGTGCAAAATTAATTTCAGGCTACTCAAATAAAATGGTTGTGATACATAAGTGGATTTTGTGCTTCGACGTGGTATTATTACTAAGATACTTCATTGTGTCTCTCCAAATACTCTAAAATCTGAAGCTTTCCAAATAAGATTGACTCAACAGTACAGTTTAATAAATGTTTTCAAAGTCACAGTTCTTACATTTGTAATAATTCAGTAATCTCGGTCTTTTCTGTACTGAGTCCTATCTCTGCTTAGAACAGATTTGAAGGGCTTTTAAAATCAAATCTAGGATAGCAGCTGATTTCATTATGGGGAAAGTGACTGTGAGTCATGGCTTTCTGAAGGGACAGAGAGGTGGAACCAGGGCTTTGAACTCGGTTCCCCTACTCTAATATGGAAAACATCACCAAACAATCTCTATGAGATTCAGCTTTCAGGAAGCAGCTGGTTCAATAGTTATTTAGAGAATAGATATAAAAAAAGATATGAGAATCAATCAGTAATTTTTTTCAAAGAACTTTTCTGAGCTCAATATCATTGACCTTTTTATTATATTGCCTGAAAAAGGCACATCAGATGTTGCTAAACTTCTCTATTAGTTAAACCCTGATCACTACTTTACAAGTAGGAGATTGTATTACATCATCTAGGCAACGCCATCTCTAATTATGCTCAGGGAACTATTGTATACTGAGCATTAAGAGGTGTGAAGGAAACAAATTAATCTTTTACATGTAGAAGAGTGTTGTAGAGTTGGGTAAGTTGGTGAAGTATTCAACCTTGCACCATTGCTATTGAATGTGAACATTCACTGTTTTGTCTTCCTGGGTAAAAGGAGCTGTTTCCCATCGATAGTGTGAGATTTGGTCATGTGTTTTGCTGTGCCCACTGGAATGAGTAGACACATGCACAGTGGGCTGAGATCCAGGTGTAAGATGTGGCTTGCTGAGCCTCCTGTACCTTTCCCCCACCCTTGTAAGAAGAGCCTTCTCAAGGGATGCAGGGCTTCTTCCACATGGGTCCCAGAAAAGACAAACTGGTTTCCAGGTGAACCAGTTCAGCTGGCTTGTGACAAATGCATGATAGTCAGAGTCCTCAGACACTAAGACCTGGTGGGGACAGGGGCAGGGCTGGGACAGTACAGGAGCATTATCATAGCAAAGGCTGAGTTATTCATATATGGAGAGCCCTCTCAGCCACAAAATTTGTATGAGTATTTAATATGCTATTGACCACTGTAAAGCCCCAGATTAACTGACTATAGACTTAGGTGTTCTCTGAAACACTTCCAGTAAAAGATAGTGTTTATACTGATTTTCATTTAAACCCCTTATCATTTCTTTAAAGACAGAGAGTATTAAAAGTTACAAATATAAGGGCCATTACAATCCCTGGTAACAGCTGTGCATTTATTATTATTATGCATGAACATTAACTGGTGACAGAACTTGATCAGAAAATTTCTTTGAGGAACTGACAAGCTTGAATCTAAATCCTTGTCCACTACCTAAGAGACATGAGGCTCTGGGGAATTCTTGTGCATTCTGCAGCACTTAACTTCCCCGTTGTTACACTGGCATCATATTCATAGCTTCGTTAGAGAGTAGTTATGGGGACTGATTGAGATATAAAACAGGCTTAACACAGTGCCTGACCCAGAACATGACTAGATAATGCTGACAGATTTCGTTAGTTTTGAAAAGGTCATTTCCATAAGCTCGTCTTAGTTAAACTGGAAGTTGGACAATAGGGTAAGGAAGAAAGGATAAGTTGATTTTAGCCAATGAACCGATTTCAGGAGAGACTGCCTTCCCCTCCCACTGCCACTCCCATTTTGGGTTGAATGCAGCTGTCCAGTTTCTAAATAACTGTTTTGTATTACTGAATTCACATTTTCCTAATCCCCACCCTTCCTCAAAAGCCTGCCTCAGCCCATAGCAGAAACTCGGAAAGGCTGACAGCTGGTGCTCCGTCTGTGTTTACTTATGCGAGCTGGTCCACCCTCCTTTGGTGACCCCTCCTTTGCCACTGTACCTCTCAACACCTGCTCAGCCTAAACCAGCATCCACAGGACAGAGCTGGACTTTCAGTCCACGGGGAGCTGCTGTGTTTCAAAGCATGAAGCTTCTGATGCCCCAGCTAGGACCCTGGGAAAAAAATGGTGTTTAAAAGGTGGTAGGAGGGGAAAATCTCCTCTGGTCTTCCCTTGGGGTAGAGGCAGGGACAGGGCATTTCCCTAAAGATCCCTGCAAGCTCCAACCTTCCAAGATTCCTTCACTATACCAAAGAAGAAAATGGACCTGCAATTAATTGCTCATTAGGGTAAAATTTAAGTCAAGTCTGGATTTCAAGTTCAACTTAAATGTCCCATTTTAAAGTATTTAAGAAGAAAAATTTGCCTGTGAAAATATTGCTTTTCTTACAAAGAGAACCATAAACATATTTTTGACAACTCTGAAATGGATTAAATGGTGGTGGTGGTGCTGAGGTGGTTCTAAATGGGTGTGCTTTGAGTGAGGGTGAGTAAGCCGGGCAGCTCCATTCATCTTCAATATATTTATTTATACTTTCCTTAAAATGCACTGAGAGTCTCTGTAATTTCTAGTTATTCTTTGTTTGTATTTTGGTGTATTTTTGCTCTCAAATTCCCACCCTCCAATAAATAAATAAATAAATAAATGAATAAATAAATAAATAAAACACCAAAGACAGAATAAAGTGAGCAAGCAGAGCAAAGGAGATATAAATGTCACACACATCACCCAGGCCTCCCAAAGCAGACGGTTCTAAAGGCAGATCTATTAATCCACCAAACCGTGACGCATCAAGAGCAAACTGGATGATTTCAACTCTCACAGAACTCTCTGCTGTTAAAATATTTCTCGGCATCACCCTCCAGCTCCTAATATTTTTCTCTCCAGCAGGAAATTTGTCATATCAAGCCCCACAGGAAGACAGAGGGACATTTACCAGAAAGTCAGCCAGCCAGGTGGCAGCTGGGATGTGTCAGAATACAGAACTTATTTTCTTAGTATGGTACAATATACGTAACACAGATTTAAGGGTCTCCACTGTGTTTGAATGTGCAGTTCGGTAGGGTTTAAGCACAGTCAAAGGTTTGTGCCGCCACCGCCCACACTCAGAACGTTTTCATCTTCCTAAATGGAAGGCCAGGATGAGTGACAATCGCTCTCCAGTCCTTCATCCATGCTCGCTGGCAAGCACCATCTTGCTTTCTGTTTCTCTGAGTTTGGCTGGGCGAGGTACCTCACAGGAGTGGAATCATTTGGTATTCTTTTGCGACTGGCTTATTTCACTTGGCATATGTTTTCAGTGTTCAGCCACGCTGTTCCATGTGTCAGAGTTCCCTTCCTTCTTCAGGCTGAACAATATCCTATTGTTTTTATTATGCCTCATCATTCATCTGTCAATAGAAACTTGGATTGCTTCCACCTTTGGGGCCATAATGAATAAGGCTGTTGTGAACATGGCAGTAATAAACACATGGTTCAGTTCTTGCTTTGGATTATCTTAGGCATACACCAAAAGTAGAATTGCTGAATTATTTGATGATTCTCTGACTTTTATGAGGAATCACTATAGTAGACACGCAAGCCTCATGGGCTTACATTCCTACCAATAATTCAAGGAGGTTCTACTTTCTCCATACCCTTACTCAACACTTTTTGTCTCTTCTGTGTTTAAAATTTTTATTCATTTTACATGTGTGGATGTTTTGCTTGTATGCCTCATGTGTGTCTTGTTCCCACAGAGGCCAAGGAGGGGTGGCTGATCCCCTGGAACTAGATTTTGGACAGTTGTCAGCATCCATGTGCAAAGTGGGAATTGAACCCAGATACCCTGGAAGAGCAGATACAGAGCCATCACTCCAGCACACACACCCCCTTTAAATAGATCCACTTTAATGGGAATTATTCTCATGGTGGCATTGATTTGTGTTCTCTCAGTGCTTACTGGTCCATAATGAACTATGAGCATTTAGACACATCTCTGGAGGTAGAACTATTCAAAGTCTTGACTGATTTTTAAATTTTATTTGTTTTTGTTTAATTTGCTACCCAGTTAGTTAAACTTAGAGTCACGGTTTAACTGTGATGGATGTAATTGCCACCTCAAAATGTGTATTTGGGGGAGACAGATATGTATTTTTAAAAGCTACTTTAGAGTTGAAATAGTTATTGAATAAAAGATATATTTTTATCCAGTAAAGACAGTTTTATGTCAAACACTTTATATGAACCATATAGTTTCATATTTAATGAAATTCGTTCCATTCCCAAATATTTCTTTTGGACTTTCACAATTAGCAGGGAAGGTAAAGAAGAGCAGACTTTAAAATACTGTGGAAATCCATTGCACAAGGGGATGGCTTCACTGTGCCATCTTCTTACAAATATATCATATACTTTGACAATGTTCACTCCTACTACCATGTCCCGCTCATATGTATGTATATGTATATGTATATGTATATGTATATGTATATGTATATGTATATGTATATGTATATGTAATGTATATGTATATGTGTATGTATATGTATGTGTGTGCGCGTATGTATATATATGTGTGTATATATATCTGGGTTCATCATGTTAAGAGGGGGATAGATAGATAGATAATTATTCCAAGTTCCATCCATTTTCCTAAGGTGATATAATTTTGTCCTGAATGGCTAAACAGAACTCCAATGTGCTTATATGCCACATGTCCTTTTCCCATTCTGTTGATGGACACTTAGGCTGAGTCCATGAAGTGTGTGCTATGAGTAGAGACACAGCAAACACAGATGTGCAGGTATCTAAGAAAGGGTTTTTTCCATGTGTTTGTCTCTCTCCTACATTGCTCATTCTTGTCTCCTTGCTGTGGAAAAGTATGTCTAGCAAGGAGGACTTTGTCTGTTTGCAGTGTACACCTGCTAGTCTAGTTTGCCTAAGGCAGGGGATTATGTAGGCTTCTCTTCCCCCTCTAATTTTGCTGCTCTAACTCATCACCATTCCAGCCCCACAGCTTCCAGTGACCTCATCAGAAAGTTTAAGCTGCACTTCCACGGTTCTAATGTGCTACTCTCAGGTTTTGCCTACATTAACTCATTTTTACTCTTACAACACATCCTGTGCGACCTATGAGTGTTTCCATTTTACAAAGGTGGATACAGAAGTACAGAAAAAAAAATCTTTTTCCTGGGATCATGCAGTTAACACAAGTGGAAGGCAGGCAGATCAACTGTCCCGACTTCCTGACTATGTTGTGTGTCTCTGGGGGGAGGACCAGGTTCCATTATCTGGCACTGATAACCTATAGGTCTTTCTCATTGCTCAGCCTCAACAGTTGCCAACTGTGCCTAATTTAAAAACAAGTCACCTGGAAATATTATTGTCCCCTGGTAAGAAATTTAAGATGGTACGTCTTATGTCATTCTTCAGAAAATTAGACACAGAAGTGCCACATGACCCAGAAAGCCCCCTTCTTGGCATACTCCTAAGGGAAATGAACAAAAGACTTAAACAGATACTTGCATATTTACTCATGGCACTATTATCCCTAGTAATGAGAACAATGCGTCTTTTCATTCAAGAATGTACTTCTAGTCTCAAACATAAAGTTTGGTCCTAAGGGTATTGTTAAATCTGTCTCTCAGCTTCACCCAATTAGCTGTCATTTCTGTCCTATATTCTTGATGGACACACTGTCAAGAACTGAGGAGAGAGATCCAAGTGGGGCTAGTCTCACTGCAGACTGCTGCGTAATTCTGTTCTTCCATGAAATGAGGGTATTAATAGAAAACCATGAGGATGCCTGTGTATGTCCTCAGACCAAGACCACAAAGCTCAAATATGTTTTTGCTCATCTTGTTTCCAGAGAGAATTAGTAGGAATGAGGGGGAGGAATCTCTAAATAACAGAGTGGTCTGCCATTGGCATTGTCTGGATTCTAGACTCTAGAATATTCAGCTGTGGCCATACTATGAATGCAAATATTTTGCCAACCCATTCATCATAGCTTATATACCAGACTCCTTAAAATCGCCGTGTTTAAATATTTCACCCAAGAATTTCCTGCACCTTTAAGAAATGAGAACATTGTCAGCTCTCCAAACTACAACAGAATCTTAAGTCTTTCTTTAAGCCCTTGATTTTGACCTGAAATCTTCAGAGGGAGTTTCCAGCTCCAATGTGTAGCCAGGCAGCTACTTCTTTAGGAGATAGAAAAAAAAAATTGAGCAGTTTCAGCCAGGCAGTGAAAACATGGACAGAGAAGAAGTCCTGATCCATGGAAGATGTCACATTGTCACATGAGTAAAGCAGGAAGGGAGGGAGGTGACTGCTGGTGCCGTGGTGAATCACAGGAAGACCTGCTCAGTGACTCAAAGAGAAACTGAGGCACTGGACAGAAGATGGAGATTAGTCAGCATGTGGCAGAAAGAGGATGTGAGGAAAGGTTTACAGTAACACCCACTGTCCAGGGTGACTCCAACATTTCTCCTTCCGGTGTGTTTCTTTATCATGTCGCCGATCCACAAAGGGCTACAGTCATTGCCCTCTACAGGGGTAGAAGTTAGTTTTCATTCAGGTCACCTGAGACATCAGCTAAAACTTCAGAATTAATGTTAAAATTAAGTAGCTTTTCAAGCACAAGTAATAATTTATTCAAAAATAGAGAAATGCCTGAATAAAGAAAAAGAAAAGATGACCAAAAAATAAAAAAATAAAAAGTACTTTCAAGGACAGAGATGCAAAAGCAAAGCATGAAAACATTAGCATTTCCCAAACAAGGGCAATAGTCTAACACCTGTGACCAGAATCTTGATGAAACTTTGTTTATAAGTCTCAAAGAAAATTTTCTGGAAAGTTCCTAGTAAAATATTCAGGTATAAACAAACAAACAAACAAACAAACCAAACAAAACCCAACCCACACTGAGTGTGTATATGGCTCTTAGCAGATCTGAAATAGAATAGGAAGGGAGGTCGGAA
This sequence comes from Mus caroli, assembly GCF_978045245.1. Classification (NCBI taxonomy): domain Eukaryota; kingdom Metazoa; phylum Chordata; class Mammalia; order Rodentia; family Muridae; genus Mus; species Mus caroli. Next base: position 32,184,540 of record NW_028227257.1, on the reverse strand, counting down.
CAGGAGTCACTCTTTGTAACCAATCTTCAGCAACCAGTGTCTTTGGTGACAAGTATCCTGGTTTGCCCTTGAAAATTTTGCATAGGGCCTCCATATATCTGCCAGCCTTAGGCAGAAGCCAGAGAGTTGATCACCTCATCACACAGTCAGCCAACTCAAGGGCAGTGCACAACTCCACACCGCAACAGTTGACACACTGTGCCAAAAGCTACAAGTACCACAGTCTTATGTCAGTGGGTGATCAACACTATCAATGGTGGATGAATGGCCAGGAGTGGGGACCTGCACTGTGTGCCTTGAAGGACCTTGTCTTTTTAGCAAAACACATAATACTGTTTAAAATTTACTTACTGACTTTTGAAAACAAAACAAACAAAAAAAGCCAAACAAAAACAACACAAAAAGAAATGAAAACAAAAAACAAAAGAAACAATAAACAAAAAAACCAAACAGACCAACAAAACAGAGCAATCCTTCCTGTGTAAAACGTACTATGTTAGATTTTATCTGGGTCTGGATTGTGCTGTTAAATGGAAAGAGAACTAATTCTTTTTTATTAAAATATAGACATATCACTGAAATCATAACTGCTCACGTGCTGACGGAAGGCTTTCTCAACATGGAGTTTCAAGAACAAAAGTCATAGACATCTCAGCCCGCTGATCTGAAAGCCCTGCACGTAAAGCTAAATGTCTAACCTCAGTCGTTAATGTGGAAATGAAGTGTGTATGATCAGCAGAGACAGTGCTTGCTTTGTGTGTTAGCGTTCCTATCGAGCTGATTCCCTACATGTCCTTTAAGAATGATTTCAAGGAAAATCATCATGAATGAAGCGAGAGAAGGAAACAGAAACGAAAGTGGGGTGGTATAACAATAAAAACCAATTCAACAGGAGAAGGGTTTTACAAGCCCCTTGGCTCCTTGATTCATAGGGCCACCATTAACCTAGTGTTTCCAAAGAGCACTCCCCGACCTTGGGAGCCCCTGAGACTAAAGCTCCAGAGTGGGCACAAGTCTGTGGAAGCGGGTAATAACTGTCAGGTTGTGAACCGAACTTTCAGCAAAGCTTCTGCGGGGAGTGGGATCGCGAGACGTACTTTCATGGGTTTAATTCCTACAGTGTTTGAGCTCCTCCACAATCAAGATAAATCATATTTATAATTAAAACAGGAAGGATAAAATGAAACCAAAACGATGTTCAAAATGCCCCGTGTAACCTGATTCTTTGTACATCTCTACGTAGAGAGAGTTAAGTGTATCAAAAGCCACGGTAGATATTTGAGGAGAATATGGTCAGCAGTGCCCGCTATGTCTTTGTTTTAATGACTTTTCATACTTTTCAGACTCTGACTTGTCATTTCAGTTTTCTAATAAAAACGAAAATAAACAGCGTGCTAGTGTAAATATAGAAGTTTGAAATCGTTCGGCTTCCCCGGCTGCCTGCGAGCACAGCTTCTGTTTGATTTTGCTGCTCGCGAGGACAGCTTTTCACAGACTTGCATCTCTGGTTTAAATTATACAGAAGCTGTTTTCACTTCCCTTTATAAGTGTCTCATCTAAATTCCCAGGTGTAGGTAGGTGCGGTGTGAATGGGGAGGAGAGGACCCTTTTCGTTTCCTGGTGCCCTTGCCACGGTGAGAGTTAGGCCAGCTCTGGAGAACAGGGACAGCCCCAGCACCAGCTTCTCTTTGCTTTCTGGGTCTGAACCTCCCAGAGGAGAGTGAGTGTCTGCTTGGGTCTGGATGTTCTGACCTTGAGCTAGCATTGATGTTTATTATCCAAAGTTTATAATTTTTATGAAAAGCTAACAAGTAGAAAAAAGCAGCAAAAATATTATAGAAATTTGCACCCATTTTCCATAATCCAGCGTTTATAAAACTGTCATATCTAACAGAAATTCTAAACACAGGCTGATTTTTCTCTCAGGGATACACATTCTGATGCTTTCTTTTTAAGAATATTATAATTTTAATTTAAGGATGTTACTTTTTAATGTAACAGTCATTTTCTTGAGAACCTTTTTGCTTTGTCAGCAAAGTAAACATTGAAAATTAGATATAAAGTATGCACAGACCAGCATACACAACATTGAAATATACATTTATTTTGACATTCCTATTAAAATCAAAATATCCCTCTGTATCATGCCAGTGTTCACAAAAGGAAAGCCAGTATGCCATTTGCTTCTTCACAGATATGATAAGGAAAGCAAGAGGGTAAAGCTAAGAGAAGCGGTGCTTTCCGCAAGACTGCCATACCATTTGGCAATTCACTCTTCTGTTGCTAGAGGCAGGTGAAGTTTGTTCCTGGTACTTGAGTTGGGCAGTAAGAAGGGATGTGGGCATCAACGTGTTAGAACACTTTTCTGAAATTTCTAATGTTGATCTTTGCATTTGAAAACATCATCTAAAAATAAAAGAAAAAAAAAAGAAAAAGAAAACATCATCTTTCGGCACTTCCTGTTAGAGTTTCTCCATCTCAGCTGAAGACTGTCAGAACAGCAGATTGCAACGAAGATTTTCTCCTCTGGTTCCCTAGCACTTGTCTCTCAGCATATTAAAAATCCTTCTCCTACTTTTTTTTTTTTTTTTTTTTTGCAGGCCGTATTTTTCTTCTGCCCTTACACCCTGAGCTCTTTTTATGGACATTTCTTTTCACACCCTGCTAACTCATGCCTTACGTGCCTTTTTCTATCCAGCTGTGTGGCTGAAAAACCCTCAAAGTCAGTAGGTGGTCATGGACCTGTGCCCCGAATCCTGTAAGGCAAGTAGATGTGGAGTTGACAGGTCTCAGGACAGGATCTTTCAGCACCAGACACAGGAGCTTCCAGCCTGCAGAGCACACGTCATATCTTCCTCATGGAGCCCTTCTAGGGCAGACAGCACCTGTGAACCAGAAGGTAGGCTTCCTCCCTGCCCTGCTGGACCGAACCATGTCAGCCAATGCAGGGCAAAAAAAATGTTTCCAAACGTAACCTTCCACTGAACAAATCAGTTCTTTTCTGTCTACACAGCGGTGGGATTGGCAGCCTGTCTTTCTAGAGCTCACTGATATACCACTGTGGCTGGCAGCCAGGCCTGGTTCGGCTAAATCACAAGTCTGGCTGGAGTTCCCAACATCTGTGTATGCTCACTCCCACTTGGTGAGTACCAAGAGGAAGGGACTTCTCATTTGGGGCTGCTCATTAGCTGACAAAGCAAATGTTTTGTTTTCTACTGTGAGCTGGGTGCCAACTCAAAGCTAAAGATTTATATTTTGACACCCACTTGTGCACATCTGCATATTCTTTTTATAAGAGAGCTGAAGAATGGTTAGAAATACTGTTTATAAGCCAGGGCACCGGAAAGGAGAGTTCAGGGTTCCAGTCTGGGAAGATAAAAGATAATGCAGTAAATTATTTGAGCAGAATGCCCTTTTCAATGTAGAAAACATTTAAAGTACTTTAAACGTTGGTAAATCATTTCAGTACACCTTTCGGTACACCTATAAAAAGCATAGAAAGTAGAAATCTATCTCTTTTTTTTCTCCCCCATAGAATATGCAAGAAAAATCAGTGGACAGGGGTGAATAACCATTGATTTGGGCACTTCTAAAAACAAACAAAACCAATGTAAAGTGTGGTCTCAAAGATAGCTTTCAAATATCCTTATGTCCAGGCTATACTCAAGATCTGGTCATCACTAACATGGTCATTTGAAGCTTCACAGAGAGCAGCAGTGGGCAGGGGCTCAGTTTGAGTTGCAGGGTTCTGTTAACCTCTAAGGTGACCTTGATGCTTAAACCAGAAGCTTGTGTCTGACCATATGGAGCTGCTCTCCTCGTTCCAGCAAGTGCACAATACTCCCTGTCCATCTCCCTGTGGGAGTCCCCAGGGCTCACCTCTCACTGCCTTCAGCAGGATACCAAGACTATTCTGGATGCCCTGCATGGCCATGGTAGTTGGTCATTCTCTTTTTCATCCATCCACTCTCATCTTCTAGAAGGTCCCTTTGGGAACAAGGACTGTGTGTCTTATTTGCATATTCTGCTATAAGCTGTATCTTTTTAAGAAGCATGTAGTGGCCAAGGTTTTATTCTTAAGTGAATGGGATCCATGAATTCATAAGCCTACATGACTATAAACCCAGCCCTGACATAGCAGGGTAGCTATAGATATCTGTATATTCTCAAAAGCTAGAAGAAATTATTCTGTTTTTACCACAAAGCAGTAAATAATTGAGGGAATAGATAGGCTCTCACTGATTTGACCAAGACACACTACACATATATGTGGCTCAGACAAGACCCTTATAAATACAGGCTTTATGTTTTCAAGTATCTGATCAAATGTAAATTTAAATTAAAAATGTTCAATTGCCATTGTCAAGTTGTTTCAGTCCAGTGCCTATTTTATTAAGTGCCTGTTTGGGACCTACCTGTCCGCAGGTTTAGACTCTGAGAACTAAATTCTGGATCTGCAGGTGGATGCTGCTGTTTACCCTGGGGACCCCTCCGTGGTGGGCTCCTCATCTGTCTTAGAACAAAGCTACCTCTTGCTTTCCCTTTTTCTGTCTTTCTAATACACAGTGTCTTTGCCTTCCACTCCCTCCATGGAAAGTTTGTATGAGACTGAACCTGGTCCAGCAAATTCTGGGCTAGAAGGGACTGCTTAGTTTTAGCACGTGTTGTGTATCTTCGGGGGTCTCCCTCCAACTGGGCTGGCTTCTGAGCAGAGAGCAGAGTTATTCAGAGGGGACTCAAACTTAATATAAACATTCCTTGATCCACAGAAAAAAAATTTAACTGACACTAGGGCAAAAGCCTGGTCTCTAACTAACTGTAAAACCGGCTGTTGCAATTCTGAATTCAGAATTCTCTCCCTCTTCCCAACCTAGAGCTAGGCTTGAAAACATGTTCAAACTTCTGCTCTAAATCAGTCAGCGGGCAAGTATTTCTTTACCTAGTACCATATATTCAAATTGTATTTTTGTAGAGGGAAAAAACCTATATGCATAGAGCTGATTGGGGGTCATAAGAAACACCTGGGCTGGTGTTGGGCTCCTTCCTGATCCCCTGTCTTTCCCCAGGAGCTCCAGGACTTTGCCACCGTTCCACCATACTTTGCTTGACAATACATTCTTGTCTGAGCAGAGGCACTAAACTAAGATGTTGATTTAGAGAAAATGTTCTCCAAAGTTCATAAAGTGAAGGAGAGATGTGAAGCTCAAAGGAAAGCAAAGATTTCCCTTTAGCACGGCTTTGAAAGAAATGCCTGTATTTCAAATTCTAGAATTTTCTCTCTGAACTGACCTGATGCCAACAGGGATTGTCCAAAAGCAGATGGATATTGGTTCTAAGATGCATGGAGAAGAACTTTGCTAGCAAAGGCTTTTGTTTCTTTTATTTTGTATTATTTATTTACCATTCACTTGTTCATTTGTACTACTGGGGATGGGGGTTGAACCTGTCTCATGACAGGCAAGAGTCTCACCTACACTAATGCCCCAGGCAGCTTCTGTTTAAGGGTGTATTATCCTCCCAAATGAGAAAGTCACCCAGTGTTGCATTGTTCCAGCTCTTAGACCCTTTGTAAAATCATCCAAGAAAATTCTAAGTCTGGATAGAACACTCTTTGGTCTCAAAGTATTGTAGAAACATGGGTACTAAGGGCAACAGCTCAATCTCTGTTGGGCTCTGGCCATTTGAGCATGGTCTGTTGTCCTCCTGAGCTTCACCCTACCTCCTGATGCCCTTGCAGACTTGACTATAGAATGTGCTTCATTAAATCCTGCAGGAATAGCCAGGCATGGTGGCGAATGCCTTTAATCCCAGCACTCGGGAGACAGAGGCAGGCGGATTTCTGAGTTTGAGGCCAGCCTGGTCTACAAAGTGAGTTCCAGGACAGCCAGGGCTACACAGAGAAACCCTGTCTCGAAAAACCAAACAAAAAAAATCCTGAATTGTGTTGAAATGGTAAATAAAAAGTATTTAACCGCTAAGAAAATCCATGAATTAGAACTGTAGTTAGGTCACTCAGAAGAAAATCCAAGTTCACTTCCCAGCACCTATGTCTGGTGGTTCACAATTGCCTACAACTCCAAATTCAGGGGGATGCTGCTGGCCTTCAAGGCTATCTGTATTAGATGTGTGAACCCACACAGAGACACACATAACTATAAACAAAACAAGAAAGGAAAACATATGATAGCAGTTAAAGATTAAATGATTCTCCATGGTCCATGATACATTCAATTTTCACAATTTTTTAACTGGAGAGATTATCTTTATTGAACAGGTGAAGAAATGATTGTTCTCATTTTTGTCAAAACAATGTAATATTAAAGGTATGTACATTACCACTGTATAGCAGATTGTAAACGATCTAGAGATGATGTAAAGTATGGAGGGGAATGTATGTGTGTAAGACCATGCTACTTCATACCATAGTCTTTCATAGCTTCAGAGCTTTGGTATCTTAAGGGAGGAGTGAGATTTTGGAACCAATCTACCATATATAGCAAAGGGCATCTGTCTAGCTATTTCTGATAGTTGACTCCGTTGTGTCTGGGAACATCAGGGAACATTCCACTTTTGTTTCAATATTAAGTCATACTAGGTCTTAGGATTCTTTATTTATTTTTTTTTTCGGTTTTTAGAGACAGGGTTTCTCTGTATAGAACTGGCTGTCCTGGAACTCACTTTGTAGACCAGGCTGGCCTTGAACTCAGAAATCCACCTGCCTCTGCCTCCCAAATGCTGAGACTAAAGTTGTGCGCCACCACGCCTGGCAGTCTTAAGCTTCTTAAGTATTAATAGTTCAAAATGAGATGACGTATTCTGTTGTCTATAGCTCAGGTATATGGAACCTAGAAGAAACAGACTAGGTAGAATCTTAGTGGGAGTATAAATGATGTAACCTCACCAAGTTGAAAGCCATTTTCTGTCATAGTTTTTTTTGATGCTTATACCCAGTCACTACATACCACTATTAGAATCTGGAAAAATGGCAACCAAAATTTTCTTTGGTGGAATAAAACTAATAGCACATCAGTGCATGATATATTTTCTCCATCCAGCGGAGTTAAATGGCTGCAAAAGCAGTTTAAGAGGCATTTGTCCTCTCACATCAGCTGTCTGTCAGGCAACACCAGTTACATTTTATACTTTCTGCACTTTTCACAAACTTTATATGGGAAAGTTGGCTGATCAAATGGGTTTCAGAATCATCCTATGAACCATAATGCACATTCATAACTTCAGTGCTCCAAAGGCAGGGCGGAGGAGGGGCTCATAATAATTTTGCCTTAATGAATGTCTGATAATAATTTAATCTAAAAATAGCATAAGAGTCAGTTTAGGGCCTTTAAATGCATGTTTGTGTTACGGGTTTTCCTCTCTATCTTCTGTCTTGTCTGTTTTTCTCTTCCTTTCTTGTTGTTCTAGGCCCTGAATCTAGGGCTTTGAATGCAGTGGGGAAATTCTGTACCACTGAGCTGCATGCCCGGTGCCAAGGCTTTGGATGTGTTTGTGTCCGTCACAACAGAACCACCACAGCATGACACACTGCACAGAGGACTGTTTGGATAGCTGGTTTAATTTTCAGTAATCCTTTTCAGAAGGTAGACCATGGTCAAAACCATTCCTATGACACTTCCATGGCAGTGCTGAGCCTTGCCTCCCTGTGTAAGAAAAGGAAGCACACAATCACATACCCAACAGTGCTGAATTGAAAGTTTCTCCTAAAACACTATGTGTGTGTGTGTGTGTGTGTGTGTGCTTCATAATACATATTACATAGCTTGTGCCTACCCAAGCAATTTTTTCTTTAAAAATACTGTTAGATGCTCTCTAAATTGAAAGAATATACTTTTCCTTTGTGTAACAGAACATTAAATATTTATGCCTTTAAAATCTCTATAGTAATATGTATTTTGAAAAATAATCTTCTAGATTTTTATGCTTATGCAAGTACCAAAATGCATCATATCTAAAGACATACACACACACACACACACATGCACACATACACACATGTACACTATATATACATATATATGATACTTAATGTATTTTACGGTCCTAATCTATATAAGTTTTTGAAAACTTCCACACACTGTGAAGAAAATACTTTCAAATTTTCATCTACTTGACAAGTCTTCAATGTACATTAATGTAATTTTGAAACCAAACAACATCACAGATATGGCTTCAAAAGCCATCTTTTAGTCCTGTTTCCCCCAGACTCTGAGTCCCACTTTGCACTCTGCTGCAAATTCACCCTAGGGAAGCAGCCTCCTTGGGCTCCTGAGAGTGAAGGCTGAAAGGTCAGCAACATCTAAGAAACTTGAAAATGCAGTCTCACCTGAGTTGTGCTGGCCTGGGTGGCAGACTTCTAGTGAAGAATGTGAGAAAAGGTAAGTGGATTGGAGATTTTGAATCATGAGTGTTTCAGCTAGAGGCTTTTCTTTTCCTCTGCTCTCTCAGAAATGCTCTTGACAATTAAAAATGTTGTTTTAAAATGCTGTTGAAAGATGGAGTGACTGTTGTTTACAGAGATCCTTACAAAATACATCTGTGTCTTTCCTTCTGAAAGAAAAGGCAGGTTGAACATGTAATTTAGCACTGACAGTGTTTACAAACAAAAATTTTAAAATAAAATGTGCCCTTTGCTTTGGTGTGTGTGTGTGTGTGTGTGTGTGTGTGTGTGTGTGCATATGTGTGCATATGTGTGCATATGTGTATAAGCTTGCACATGCATGTCTGGGAGGCTGAGAGTTCTCCATTCCCACTGCCAACTGCCAATAAGCCAATGTAGAACAGAAGCCGGGATGAAGAGGCAAATCCCCCGCACAGATGCTTGAACAGGTCTCCTGTGCCCTACTCACAGACAGATAGCATCATCTGGAAACTCATGGATCAAAAAAATAGACAGGTGGTCTGGCCCTGGTGGTAATGCTTGGGGTGTATGAAGAACTTTGGAGGCAAACCTATCCTGCTTTCTTTATTGTATCTCTTACATTTCTAAGTAAATGAAGACCCATCTTAAAAACCTCATTTGATTTAAGGAAAAGGATTAAAGCTACAGTGGATGGAAAGAATCCCAGCACTGCCACCTCCACCTGTCTGGTCTGAAGAAGCCATTCCTGCTGGCTTTGCTGTTGTTCTTCACGTCATTGTTTCATGTGAAGCGGGTGCCTCCGCATGAGCGGAGTGACTAACCACTGAGTTATTTTCCTTGTAGTGACTTTAGTGTTTTATGAGTCTCTCCACCTTATGTCTCATGAATTAACCTCACCCCACCATCTGAAATAGCACAGTTTGATCAAAGAAGTAAATTAATAAAGTTGAAATCGCTTCCACCGAGGCCGACACCTTTCTCTATGCTATGCTTTTATTGCTCTTCCCAGCTGATATTTATAATCCCGCCATATGTGGTTATAAAGATTTATTACGAGCCAGTGGAATAAGTCCTGCGAATGTGTACAGTAAATGTCCAAGTTTGACTCTGTAAGCCTTGGAGACTCCTAACACGATGAAGCCATTTTGATCGCGAGCCAAGCAGCGCTCAGTTGGAGCGGAGCCTCGTATTGACAAAAGGTTTAGCTCTATGCCTGAGACTATACTAAGCCCATGTGTGGGTTCCCTATGAATATTTGCAAAGCTCAGGTAGGTATGTTTCTTCTTCCTCACTCTCCTCATCTGAGGAGAGTTGAAGTTGGAGAATCTATTGACCAAAAGTCGAAGTGGAAAATTTTTAAGACCGCAAATAAAAGTGGGTAAAGGCAGGACAGAGCCGAACCAGGGGTACAGTGAATGGGACATCTGTATGTCTACTGTAACCAGGCACAACTAATTACTGAGCAGGTCTTCTGAGCCCATGGGGAGAGAGAAACCTGTAGGCACCAACCAGTATGTGCTCCTCCTGCCTCCATAGCAGTAACTCCAGACAGGACTCTGCTTGTCTCCTTCCACATCCATTTTCCATGTGTTCAGCTTCTCTTACCCTTAATATATGTGTAAATTTTCTTTTAAAAAAATATTTTAATCCCAGCACTTGGGAGGCAGAGGCAGGTGGATTTCTGAGTTCAAGGCAAGCCTAGTCTACAGAGTGAATTCCAGAACAACCAGGGCTACACAGAGAAACCCTGTCTTGAAAAAACAAAAAACAACAACAACAACAAAAAAAACCAACAAAAAAAAAGTATGTGTTATTTAAGTATAGAGTTGCCATCGGAAAGAGAAAGGTCCCTCTGTTCTGGGCTACTAGAACAAAATACTGTAAATTGGGTAGTTTATAAACAACACAAAAGTATTTTTCATACATCTAAAGGTTAGAAATCCAAGATCAAGACACGTCAGCTTCTCTGCCTGGTGACAGCTCCTAACCTGCTTGATAATGGCTCCTTTGTGTTGTGGCTTCACACAGTGGAAGCAAGATTTTAGTTTTTTAACAGACGTATATCATAAGGGCTCCATGCCCATGATGTAACTGTTGCCCTGAAAATTTATTTCTTTCTGCTATTACCTTGGAGGTTTAGACTTCAACATAGCAATCTTGGCGGGAGGCAGATAGCACACATCCAACCACAGTAATATTCAAATAAAACAACAGAGTGGGCTATCTTCCAAAATTTTAAATGAGGTTTCTCAACACCCAAGGAGTTTGTCACCTAGAAAACTTTTTAAAATATTAGGAATTTTATTTGTCCTCTCTTTCCAGGGGCATGGGACCACCTGGGCAGGAATTTTTTTTAAAAAGAAGATATTCAAGGCTTTTTATAAGTAACCTGGGTTACAAACTGGTTTAAGCCAGTGCACTTTGCTTCATCCCCGGGATTGACTCACACATTCTGTGATGGTGAGTATCTGTACTGGTGAGAAATCTGAGCAACATCTCCTGCTGCAGCTGTGATATTTTTCTTTGGGTGGTGTTAATAACATGACACTCTGTCTTAAGTCTCTTGGACATCTGAATAATGTCTATTTGAAACAAATTATGAAAATAAACATGTTGGTGGGTGGGAAGAGGAAATTTGGAGCCAAAAGAAGTGCAAAATCTACGTGTTCTCCTCATGTGTCCAGAAATGATGTCATTCACACCACGATCAGTCATCTATTGTTCATGACTAAGAATCATGAAGATTGAGGCATGCCTCGTGCACTTTCTAAATAAACCCTTGCAGATCTTGTCACTTGCACAAGACCATCAGCCCTTAGAAGCCTATCTCAGTTGCAATGAATTATTTATGTCATTGATTCATATTTACCAAGACTTAGCTAAGTCAAGATCATAAGTGTTGATGAACAGGGAACACAGGGTTTAAGGAGGAAGGTGGTTAATGAATCAAAGATACATGAGGCAGACTGTGGAGGACATCTAGACTTGAAAACGGGATAGATCTGGTTATAGGATAGTATATATGGGAGCACAGGCAAAAGGGGTCAAGAGACCAGGGAAAGAGGGAACAGAGAGCAGACAGAAACTAGACTGAAGAGAAGAGGAAGCTAAGGCTAAGTAAGAAATGTTTCAGTGCAACAGCTTGCTTGGATGGTGTCTGTCTTTCTGGGATAATACATACGCCTTTCTACAGGAGTCCAGCCCTGAGGCATTTCTAGAAGAAATTGTACAGATGTTCACTAAAGGAATATGCTAGAACATTTGTGGTGCTTCCAGATCTGTAAGTATTCGATTGTTTGCTAGGAATACTGCAAAAAAGTACCACAGACTGGGCTCCTTAGCCAATACACATTTATTTTCTCGCTGTTAGAGTGAGACTGAAAATCTGAGATCAAAGAATCAACAAAGTTGCTTCCTTCTGAGATCCCTCTTCTAGGGTTGAAGATGGTTGTCTCTTCCTTGTCATCACATGATTCCTCTCTCTCTCTCTCTCTCTCTCTCTCTCTCTCTGTGTGTGTGTGTGTGTGTGTGTGTGTGTTCCTTAATAACCCTTTCTTATATTCTAGTTAGGGTACATCTAAATTTCTTCATTTTACTTTATTAACCTCTTCTTTAAAAAAAAAAAAAGCCCATCTCAAAATACTGGTCCATTCTGTGTAGAGGGGGCTAGCATTTCAACATGGAGAATAACGATACACCTTTATAAAATAGGGTACTCCGTTGACAACAGGACTACAATGACAGGAAGCAGTGTGGGTAAGTCTCATGCGAGTCGGATTGAATGATATGTCAGACCAAAGCAAATGTAGACAACTCTGTGTCCATGGAGGTCTTGAAGAACAGAGGTGGTCTACAGTGAGATAAGTAGAAACCAGAATAGTGTTCTTCTGGAGGCAGCTCAACTCCACCACTTCCATGTGCTGGTAATTCTTCTTAGATGGGCATTCTTCACGCAGGTGTAATTACTTGGTGCAGAAATACCAACCTTTGTACTTAACAAGGCAGGGCATGTTTTCAGTGTGAATGCTACTAAATTTTATGTTTGCAGAATGAAAATTATGATTACTGTGTTTTAAGTGGTCGCTCAAACTATCAGCAGAGAATGGAAGATTAACAGGGTTCGTATTAGTGCCTTTGTCTGCAAAATAAAAAAAGCTTCTGGAAGCTCTGAGGAGGAAGTGAAGTAGGGCGATGGAGAGGGCGGGTGTGCATTAAGATACTGATGAAATGGCTAATGGCTGATTGACTAAAATTAAGTATAAAAGTACACTGTAGCTTTCTGATTCTGTTTCTGTTTTCTGGCTGTGCAAGGGATTGAATCCAGAGCCTTGCTTACACTGGACAAATGCGCTACACTAAGCAGCACTGCTGAGACCATAAAGGGGTGTTTTCAAAAGGTACAATGGTAAATAAAATAAGTAAATAAAATTAGTACCACCATAGCCAAATACTGTGAGGACAAAACAATAAAAAGGAAACCATTTCTTCCGTGGGAAAGAACCAGTGGAAATCTGTCTAACTCCGTTGAATATTCCAGAATGGAGACATCAGTTGCTAAATCATGGGAAGCTTGAAGTAAAGCCATGATGAGAACATTCGCGTCACAGGAAGTGACAGAAATTAACTAAGAAGCCACCAACCAACCAAGACAAGAACTGAACTGGCTGGTCCCTGGATGCGTGTGTCTGTCTCATAAACATCTGTCTCAGCAAGTCTGAAAACTCATTAACCAGAAAATAATCATTTGGAGAAGTAAGAGATGACTGCATCAAATTTGGTAACATTTTTCCTTTTGATGATTCTAGTAACTGATGGTGTTTGGTAAACATTAACAAAAAGAAAAATAGTTTACATTTTTCCTAAACTGAATATATATATATTTGAGATTCCAATGCAATGTTTGTCAGAAATTAAAATATCAGGGAGGAAAAAGATGATCTTGGCTAACTTCACTCCCAAGAATGCTCATGTGAGGTGCTTTCTGTCCCTACTGTGGTGGCAGCCATTCTTCAAGATGAGACAAAGTAAAGAAGCCATTGTTGTCCCCTTACCTTTTGTCCCTGGATACTCTGTACTGGATGTTCTGCTCCAGCCGTGTGCTGGGGAACCCGTCCCAGATATTTTTTGATTTCCATTCCCAAACTGAACAGGTCCCAGGTGCCAGCAAACCCCCATTCTCTCCAGGCTTCTGAGTTGCCAGTAGGGTCAGAGAGCTGTCCCCTGCTGTGCTCCTGAAGTTTATATGCTGAATCTATGAGTTTGTCTGAGAAACTCCCGCCCACATGGGGTCTGTTCCCAGAGAGTCTATTCTAAACCTCAACTATATTAGTTGTGTGAGACACATTAGAAAAATAAATGATTCTGGGTGCCCTGGCCTTGGAATTTCCTTTAAGATATTTGTTTTTGAAAGGCCAAGGGTAGCGGTAAGCAGAGTGGTTAGGAAGACAGGGCCTGCACTTCATTTTCCTCTGCCCTAGGCACTCTTTAGAGGGCATGGTTTACCTTCTCAGAGCCTCAGTTTCTCTGTTTGGAGCTGGGGAACCATGTCTCTTCAGCAGGTCAACACTGGGCAGATGTGGTCAGACCTGGTAGATGTGTCCTCCAGAGCTCTGTGTGGGTCAGTCTCTGCCAGTGGCTTCTGCAGTCAGCAGCAGGAAGCCAGGAAGCAGAGAGGGTTAGGCAAGCTTGTACTCTCAACACTGGAAAAGGCATTTAAAACTGACCCAGTCTGTCCATTCCCTCATTCTACACATGAAGAGTTCTACAGAGGAAGGAGCCTTTATCAGAACAACAACAACAAAAAAAAAAAAAAACCAAAAATCAAAAACAAAACAAAACCCAAATTCCCTGCTTCTTTCATTTGTGTGTAAAAGAGGCAGAGAGAGACAAAGAGACAGAGCCAGACAGATAGACAGACAGACACACCCAGAGAGAGAGAGAGAAAAAGAGAGAGAGAAAGGTGAGGTGGGGTGGGGTGGGGTGGGGCGGGGCACGTATGTGCTATTGTGTGTATATGTATGGAGGCCAGAGGACAACTTTGTAGATTCTGGTCTCCATTTCCACCCTTATGCTTGTGCATGAATGGAGCCCAAGAGCTTTCCCTGACCAGACCATCTCACCTGCTCAAAGAAAAAGTAATTAGAACTGGAGGAAGGGGGAGACATGGTTTTATTTGTTTTGTTTGGCAAAACCAAATGAAAACTTGGCATGGCAGCTGTAATCCGAGTTAGAGAAAGCTGAGGCAGGAGGACAGCAGCTACCAGGGGCAGCTCAGCCTGGGTTATGAAAATCCAAACGAAACCAAACTGTCTGAGTTGAACACAGCCCATTATAGCTGATGTCAAGTTTACTCCAGAGACTTCTTCAAACAAACAGAGTTAGCAAACATCAACATGTTTTGGCCAGGTGAACTTTTTCTCTAAATGTCACAGGCCAAGGAAAAGTTGCTCAATTTATAAATGGTTCTGAGTGGACCAGTTTTGATCCAAGTCAGTTATAACTATTTCGAACCTCAAATTTTCCACCTATTTTAAATTCAAACGTTAATTGTAAAGCTGAGGTGAAGTGTAGGTGGGCATTTGAATTTAAAAGGCGAACAGAAAAGACACTAAAGAATTGAAAGATAAACATTTGGGTTCTCAAAGGAAAAGAAGTCTTCATTCTATTTTACAGCCGACCGTAACTGGAAGATGAATGACACTTTTTGTTAGTGTCATGCTTTTCAAATGATAGAAAAACCTGGTTTTGCATGAGAGGCTCTGCTAAAGCAGCCATTGTCAACATCTGTGCCCGATTCTGCAGCACATTGTGTCCTCAAACTTTCACTGACTTCCTCTAGAACCCAGCCTGGGTGCCCAGCTTGCCCAGAGGTCTATAGCGAGTCTGACTCTGTACTATTAAGCTGCCAGCACCCCAGAAAGTGACACTTCTTACCCCATCTTCCCCATGCAGACCACCCCCCACCCCCTGCACAGGCTGAGTCACTGCTGTTGAACGAGGTGGAGAGCTCACCAGTTCTGAGAGTTCCTCACTTCATTCCAACTTCCATAACTTAAAAGAAATTAAAATTAATTTTTTAAATTTTACTTTACATGTATGGGTATTTTGTCTGTGCACTCTATGCTTGCCTGGTATCCGGAGAGACCAGAAGAGGGTGTCGGATTCCCTGGAAATGGCAAAACTCCCAAACTGTTTGTCTATCTTTCATAAAGTATTGTTGGAAATCTATTTGTAGTTAAATACTAACTTTGCTAGAATCCCAAATGATAAGATCAGTTCAATATTTCCTAAGATAGATAAAATCAATACAGGGAAAAATAAATGTTTACCTGAAAGAAATGTGGTAAAAAGTTGTTACACTTCATTATGGTTGTACTGCAGTCTACAGTCTACCGGGATCCCTGTGTGGTATACACACACACATACACATACACAAACGCACACACCAGTTTTACTGCATATTAATCCTCCTTTCATGCTAGGAAAATTCAGGATTAAAAAAACTTTTTTCTAGAAGTTGTTGCATAGATTCATGAAAGCTACCTTCATCATATAAGACCCAGAAGATTCTACCATGGAAACTACAGATCCGATCAATGCCCTGTAGGAGATGAAGATTCTCTGTCACTGCTTGGGCAGGGTAGGTGGCAGCATAGCTGGTTCAGGATCACATGGTCCTAGGACCCTCCAGGGACTGCCAACCTGAGAGGATAGCTTCTGGAGAAACCTGTGTGCCTAGGCAGGTTTCCACATAGCCTTTCCCTGCGGCAAAGCTGTTGTCTTTTTGTGAGGAACTTCTTTCTGAGGTCTTGGTTTCAAGAAGTTGAAAAACAAGTAATTTGATCGCATACAACAGAGTAAATTACTTTCTGGACTCAATATTAAACACAGCGTTGTTTTCTTTTAGCTCTAAAGCTAGAATGACATATCTGATGAGTAAAAACAAAAATAAATAAATAAATAAATAAAAGGCTGTAGATGGAGACAATGCAAAGAATGGCTGGCTGGCTCTGAGAGTGCTAGTCTACACTCACTGTCTGGTTTATCAATGGAGGATACTTTGTCCTTGCTATTACCCTTTCCATGTGCCTAGGAAACATTTGAGCCATACAACAAACAAAATATTCACAAGAACCTGGTAGCAGATACAGTTTCTCCCATGCAATTACTTCTGATGGGTACAGGTGGAGAACTACAAGCCACTAGGGTCCCTGGTTGGCAGCTTCCTTCTTGCTCATAATGCCAGAAGCAATGACAGACAGGAAGTCATGGATGGTTGCTTTTTCCTTGTGGGGCCTCTGTTCCTCCCCCAGTTCCACACAGAAACTGAGCTCCCATGAACCAACCCCCTTAGTGCTTTGTAGCAGACCTTTTCAACTCTCCTGGTTGTCCGTTGGGATCTCTTTCCAGGACCAAGGATTTGGGGGGTCATACCCATCTTAATGACTTGAACTTGAATACTAGCTTCCAGGTACGTGTCTTAAGGAACACAGACCAATGTATAATTTTGTATGAGATACATACATCCTCTCTCTCTCTCTCTCTCTCTCTCTCTCTCTCTCTCTCTCTCTCTCTCTCATACACACACACACACACACAGAGAGACAGAGAGAGAGAGAGAGAGAGAGAGAGAGAGAGAGATAGATTTCCTGCTTGCCCATTCCCACAGGTCTCGAAACTTGCCTCAGAAATTGTCTCCAATGCTATGATCCATCTCTCAAAACACGTAGGTCTGGGGCTTGGCTTCTTCTTTTCCTTCTTTGAAAGCATAGTGCCAATGATGACTGCAGAAATCGGCCTTTGCAGTCAGAAAATCTAAATGCTGGTGTCAGTTAGAGTAATCTGTAAGTGGGTCTGGTTTTCCTTCTAGAATATCTGACCTTTTGCTTCCAATATAACGATAACCAGCTTTGGATGGAGAATATTTGCATCCTGCAGACTGTGCTCCACAGCAGCCAGGGAGCGTCCCATTCTGTAGGTTGCCGAAAGATGGGTGCTGAGATAAAAGAAGGAAGGGAACAAAAGAAAGCCAACAGATTGCACACAACACTGCACGAGTCTCCTCTAGGAGATTTCTTAGAGGAGAAGAATGGCAGGTGAAAGGACACGCCCCCTGACTAGCTCTTCTTTGAACTGGGGTAGCAGAGATGAAGTTGTTAATCAGAAACATGACCAAGGGTGTTGATTTATACTATCCTGCTGTGCCTGCCTTGTGGCATAATGAATCGCATCAGGGTTTAAAAGAGCTGTTACCCATGGCACTTACCCCTACACACACACACACACACACACACACACACACACACACACACAATTTTAAAGTGCTAGGAATCTGTTGAAGGGTTTCTACATAACAGGCAGAGAGATAAAGTCCACTAAGGACAGATGATTTGAGTCTTCCCAAGACATATGCAGGGCATCTGTACTGCCCACCTCCTTTCCGCATCCACCTTCAAGACCATGTGGGATGCCTCTGCTCTAGTGTCCATCAGAGGACACAGGAGACTTCTCCTCTAAGAACTTTCCTAGAGGAGACTCTTGCAGTGTTGAGTGCAATCTGTTGGCTTTCTTTTGTTCCCTTCCTTCTTTTATCTCAGCACCCATCTTTCGGCAACCTACAGAATGGGACGCTCCCTGGCTGCTGTCCTGTGACTGTCGTGTGCAAAGCTGGAGGAAACAAGCCCTGAGGTCCAGAGGAGTCAGCATCACTTGATAGTTGAAATGTGGCAAATACTCCATGGCTACCAGTACTCAAACTCAAGTCTTATGATGTCAAGTTTAGTGTCATTTCCACTCTCCCATATCACCAGCAGGAAGCTCGTTTTCCACTTCCTACATGCCTATAGCCTCTTTCCTTTTTCAGTTTCTCCCTACTTCCCACACCAGTGTCATAAAATACCTGGCCCTGGTGACACACCCAGAAGCTCACACCCATTTGTTATTCAGTTCTGACAAGAGTTTCCATTATATGACACCCAAAAGGAGACCATACCTACCTGTGGCCCTTTTAGACTATTAATTAATTAACTAATTAATTAATACATATCGTGTTTTGGGCACTCAGCTGGCCATGCAGGTCTTCAGAAATAAATGTGAAGTATAAGTATATTGTCCTGACACACTGACCCCATAACAGATAGATATTAAACAAAGAAAAAAATGACATCGGCCAGTGTGTAACTCCAATTACAATGTCATAAGAAGGGACACAAAGGAAAAGACTCTGAAATTGATTTGCTCTGGGAGACCTGGAAAGCTACCAAGAGTAACTAAGATGAAACAAGACACCATTAGTTTGATTGGGGAAAAGATAAGTCAATCAAAGAGAAGATGTGAGTGTTTACCACAGCAGTCATCGCCTGTGGCCCATTCCCATCAGGAGAGGAAGAGTCTAAGAGCATGTTCCTGCTCAGACTGCCTAAGACCTATTTTAGTAAGGCTACTGGGACAGACTTCAACATGCCTATTTTTCCTCCTTTCCCTGGACAAGAAATTAAGGCAATCCAGGACCCAGGTAGGCTAAGAACAGAATTGGTGTCAAAGCTAACAAGATATCAATAGTCAGGGAATCACCAGGAGGTGACAAAGATCAAGATCCAGAATGAGTACGGCAAGGAGGGGATGGGAAGATGGGGTGATCAGGACTAAGCCTGAGGACCAGGCATGATTTGTGTCCTGTTTGTAAATTTATTTAACATCATATGTTATAAAACAAACAAAACAAAACAAACAAACAAACAAAACCAACCAAGTGGGTTCTTGGAAGATGCTCTCTGGTCACCATGATAAATAGCCCTGCTCAAGGCGGCCAGAGCCACCGGCCTTGCACCCTGGGAACAGGACTTGACTCTAATTACCTCCAAAGTGGAAAGAAAAAAGAGCTCTCACATCCTGACTCTAAAATTCTCTCTTCACCCTGTGAGTCAGTACATAAACTTTAATTCAGACATTGGCAGGACTGTCAGCAGCTCATACGTCATGAGCGGAGAGTCTCTGTGGTTCTATGTACCCAGGAGCAGGCTGTGGCTGCTGCCGTTGGTGGAGGTCAGGGTTTCCTTTCGTTGTAGAAACCCCAGACATAAGGTCTTGCTCCAGGCTTGGGTAAAAACTGAAACACATTACTCTGCCTTGGTTTCTATTTGGGGTTGGAGCAATCTAAGACAAATTCTTTATTCCTGTTCTTGCTCTTAGCATCACACAGATGTCTTCATGTACTTAGTGAGTAGTGTACCAGGCTATTTGACGCCCTAGATGCATCTTGCAGAATAGCATCCATGCTGACAGCCCCAGGGTCAATGGGTCAGGCTGGAAGAAACTACAGAATATTAGACTTAATTGTTGTGAACTCAACAGCTAATGGCAACAACAATTACAAACTTGTCTTCCTCTGCCCTGTAGTCAGTAGTCTGGCTCTCAGTGGGACTCATGTCTGTATGAATTAGATTGTGATAAAATGGAAGGTTCCAGGTAAGATGGGGGACTTGAATGGCAGGAAGTGAAGTGGAGGGTTTGAGCTGAAGACAGCACAGTATGGCAGGGGCTGGAACTAAAACTTGGCAGCCCATGCCAGACCCCAAATAGAAACCAAGGCAGAGTAATGTGTTTCAGTTTTTACCCAAGCCTGGAGCAAGACCTTATGTCTGTGAAGAACACAACACTTTCTCCATGGGACTCAAGCCTCCATTCTCTCTCTCTCTCTCTCTCTCTCTCTCTCTCTCTCTCTCTCTCTCTCTCTCTCTCTCTCTCTCTCTCTTTCTCTCTCTCTCTCTGTTCTAAGTGTTGTTCTATGTAATAGAGGAACTCAAGTACAGCGTGCCCTGCCCATTAGAGTAAAGTTCAGCCCACCCTGTTAATGAATCGAATTCATGCCAGATAACACGACACTAAAAACTCAAAACAGACCTGTCAAACCCTGGAGATGGAAAGTGTGAACTCCGGATTGTGCTCACTAAGATATTATATCTTGGATGTTGGATGCTGTCTCCGTGTGGCAGGGCTGTTTGAGGAAGCTTTAGTGAAGGATGTAGGTCACTAGGGACAGGGCTTTTAAAAGCTATACCTGATCCCCATCCTCATCCCCATACCATGTTTCCTGTCTGCCCTCTGGCATATTTTCCCACCATTACGAGGTTGTGTGTTACCATGAGCCCAGAATCAACAGAGCCAAACACTGTGGATAGAAACTTCTGAAACTATAAATAAATCTTTCCTCCCTTAAGTTATTTATATCAGGTATTTGTCATAATGACAAAACCTAGCATACTAGCTGAAGAAATCAGTCAAATAAAACCACCCTAAAATATTCTTAAATGTGACATGGGATTGCTGTTGTAAAATGATACTGAAGAAAAACATTATCATTTTTAAGATTTTGAAATATCTCATTATATCTGAAATGGCTTTAGTTTGGTGCTATATAATTTATGAGTCTGAAAATGAAATTACAGGACATAAAAATTAAAAAAAAATTCCTAGTATCATATAACCAGGAAACTTGGAAGGAATTTTTCATGTGTTACATTTAAGGCTACAAACACCAGATTATGGCTGTGGGAGAGAAGTCAGTTCCTATTTGTTCTGTCACCTTGTCCAAGTGTAACAGCCCTTGTGGCAGTCGATGGTCAGCCCAAATTCTACAATGTGGGTTGCCCCTGTTCTCTTCTTTTATTCTTCTTGACTGAGAATGAGCCCTGTGTAGTGAGTGGTTTCTTTATCCTTTGGAATTGTGAGAGTTTCTTGATGGCATTGAAGCTCCAGCGTAATGTTACCTGCCAACAAGAAAATGCTTTCTGCTTTCTTCATTGTAAGAAATAAAATGTGCAGATCTTCCCATCTATCGCTCTGCACCCAGCAGGGAATAAAGCATCTTCAGCTTGGGGCTTTGATGAAAAGCTTAGTAACAAATGCCAACTATTATGGTGCCTGAATATTTGACCTTAGACAAGTACTTACCTAAACTTCAGTCTCCTGTGTAAAAAGTGGAGGTCGAGTTCTACTCAAATGATAGAAAAACAGCAGAGTCTCATACCCTCACTTATTTCTCATTCTTCCTTCTCATATGACTCCCTAATTTCTGTTATCTTGATCATTGACACTATACAGCATTTTCATGTCAAAGCTAAGCCTCAAGAGTGCTGCATAGACTCTCCTGGAGCAAGGCTTAATAGGTCCAAGAGAGCCAGAGTGTGGGCTGGAGATGGAAAGTGTGAACTCCGGATTGTGCTCACTAAGATATTATATCTTGGATGTTGGATGCTGTCTCCGTGTGGCAGGGCTGTTTGAGGAAGCTTTAGTGAAGGATGTAGGTCACTAGGGACAGGGCTTTTAAAAGCTATACCTGATCCCCATCCTCATCCCCATACCATGTTTCCTGTCTGCCCTCTGGCATATTTTCCCACCATTACGAGGTTGACTAAGAGTACTCATAGCTCTTGAAGAAGATCCAGGTTCAATGTCCAGAATCCATATGGCAACTCACATCTGTCATCTGTAACTCCAGTTCCAGGGCATCTGATGCTTTCTTCTGGCCTCAGCGGGCACTGAATGCATGGGGTGCACACACACACACACACACACACAAAAAAAAAATAAATAAATGTTTTTTGTTTTAAAGAGGTAATTTGATGCAGGTTGAGTATCTTTCATCAAAATGTCTTAGACCAGAAATGTTTCAAGTTTTACAATTTTTTCATGTTTTTACAATAATTTCATTAATTTTATTGGCTTGGAACTGTCAGTCTAAATATCTGAAACTTGGGTGTTCCAGAAACCTTTTTTGGTGTGCAGGAATGGGGGCTTGTGAGTGGCATCAGAAAGGAGAGGAAGTTGGAAAGATGAGCTTAGAAACAGAGCCTGACCTATACTGAAGAAGGTAATAAGTGCAACAGGAGAAAATTCTGGAGATATTGGTTAGCACAGATTTTCGGGGACCTCAGAGGTAAGTTAGAGTTCAGGAACAGGAGTGTTTGAACAGAGGTTTTCCGTGACAACAGAAGAGACCCAGCTTGTGTGAGGGAAGGAGCTGTGCAGACACAGTGAAGATGGTAAGTGTTGTATGTTAAGAGTCTGCACTTAAGGGAAGGAGAGGAGAGGGGAAGAAGACAAGAGACAGATGGAGGGAGAGAGAGGAAGAGGAAAGGGAGAGAAGACGCAGGTAGCTGGAGGTAAAATTTTGATGGATCCATGCACTGGGGTTGTACTGACTGGTTTGGTATGTCAACTTGACACAAGCTAGAATTTTCACAGAGAAAGGAGCCTCCCCTGAGGAAATGCCTCCATGAGATCCAGCTGTAAGGCATTTTCTCAATTAGTGATCAAGGGGGGAGGGTCCAGCCCATTGGGAGTGGTGCCATCCATAGGCTAGTAGTCTTAGGTTCTATAAGAAAGAAGGCTGAGCAAGCCAGCAGAAGCAAGGCAGTAAGCAGCACCCCTCCATGGCCTCTGCATCAGCTCCTGACTCCAAGTTCCTGCCCTGTTTGAGCTCCTGTCCTGACTTCCTTTGCTGATGAACAGCAATGTGGAGGTGTAAGCTAAATAAGCCCTTTCCTCCCCAACTTGTTTCATGGTCATGATGTTTTGTTTAGGAATACAAACCCTAACTAAGACAAACTGGGAGTGGGGTATTCCTGTGACAACCTGACCATGATTTTGGGGAGGACTGTGGAAGGATTTTGGAACTTTAAGCCAGAAGAGCCATTGGGATGTTAAGAGCTCTGTGGGGTGTTATGTGGGAGCTTGGAAGATAGTGTTGAGAACAGTGCAAATGATGGAGGCCTGTCTTGTGACATTTCAGAGGGAAGATTAAAGACTCTTAATTGTGAAGATTCTGTGGTTTTGGTTAGCTGAGGCTGAAGAATCAGCTGTGATTAACAAGAGACCAGAACTACTAAAATGAAACCTTTGAATCACTGGTAATTAAGAAGAGATCATGCCAGTGCCTGGCAAATACAGAAGTGGATGCTCACAGTCATCTATAGGATGGAACACAGGGCCCCTAATGAAGGAGCTAGAGAAAATTCCCAAGGAGCTAAAGGGGTCGGCAACCCTATAGGAGGATCAACAATATGAACTAACCAGTATCCCCCAGAACTGTGTCTCTAGCTGCATATGTAGCAGAGGATGGCCTAGGTGGCCATCAATGGGAGGAGAGGCCCTTGGTCTAGCAAAGATCACATGCCCCACCCAGTACAAGGGAATACCAGGGCCAGGAAGTGGGCGTGGGTGGGTTGGGGAGCAGTTGTGGGGGGAGGGTATAGGGGACTTTCGGGATAGCATTTGAAATGTAAATGAAGAAAATATCTAATAAAAAAATAAATAAATAATTAAAATATGTTAGTATTAGAAGGGGGGAAAAAACAAAAGAAGAGAAGAGAAGAGACCAGCACCACTAAGGTGAAAATCTTCTGGGAAGTATTTCCTGAGATCCCAGAGAAGCTGTGTTCCAGAGGAAGTCACAGTTGTACCTCATGTTTGCAGCCAGACTTGGTAATATATAAGAGTCACCCAGGTGGTACTGGTTTTGAACCATGAAAGGGTAGCATCTGGTGTCTGGCACTGTAAGAGGTCAGGAGAGGCCATTGGTGAAGATGCAACCTCAGTGTCAGTTGAAGACCCAGGACTGAAGGGGTCATGCTGAGAAGTTGAGGCTTTTAGCACCTTGCAAAGAGCCTATGAAAGGCTATTTGTGCAGTCCAGTTGCAGCAGAAAACAGCAGTGTTTTGGAGAGTTCAGTACCATGAGATGACCCCCAAGAACAGCAGCAGCAGTGAACTACAGGCAGCTGGAGCCTAGCAGACAAGGTGTATGTTACAAAGGACAGGGCTGGAGAAGTGACCCAAACCCTTGGAGAAGCCTAGAAGATTCTGAGTGGATCCAAGAGTTTGATTTTGCTTTTATGACTGTGCCCTGATATTTTTCCCTCTTGAAGTAAGAAAGTGTTTTAGTGGAGCTCACAGTTAAGAGACTTTGAATTGCAAAAAGGCTTTTGAATTTCAAAAGAAATTGGATATTTTAAAGAGATTGAAATTTTAGTATGTAAGAATTTGTAAAGACTGTGAGACCTTTAAAGTTATTTTGATCTTGGGGGTGAATAAGAAAGTAAGGGTTGAGGGTTAGTAGCGATGTGTTTGTGTGTCAAGTTGGCAAGGGGTCAGTTGCACTGGCTTGTTTTGTGTGTCAGAAGGTGTATAAACCTTCTGATTCCCACACCCCTGAGTGGGACTCTAAAGGGCCATTTCTCCTGTCACTGGGATACATTCTTTAAGGCTACACCCTGGCACACTGCTGAGAACGTTTTCCTGTAGCCTAGGATAAAGAAGCTCCATGCAGTGACCCCTAGCTGATGAGAGTGGTCCTTACCTACAGCAAAATTAAAACCATCCAAGGTGATAATAGCCTGTCCACGCCCCTGTTCCCTGATGCTTCAGCTTCTCTTCCCAGTTCTCCTATCTCATGTGACCATAGAAAGTCACATGATTAAGTTCTCCTTGGTTAAGATATGTGGAGTAGATGTCATCGCCCCATACTGACCTGTGCTGACACAAATTCCAGTCACACCGAGATGTAAGGTAAGCTGGGGCCTCAAATCACAAACTTAGGAAAGGAAATCAAATCCAGGAATTGGGTTCTCTTGTTTCATTTTTTAAGTCTGACAGGAGATACAGCATCAGTTATTACTGAGCTAGATTTGGACTTTAAGGTCTGTTAAAGAATATGGAGGCGGGGTCTCAGATGAGCTCAGCAAAATACTTGGAAGAACCTCTCCGCCATCAGGCAACACAGGTCACTTTGGTGAGATACACTGTCATGTCGGTTCACATGATCCCACAAAGTCTGCAGGTATTGATAGAATTCAGATAGAGTTCAGATACCTTGAATCCCATATCTTAGCACCCACCCTCTGAGTTGCCCCCACCCCATAATCATTATCTGGCTTTCTGTTACAGTTTTAATCATGAATATCCTCAAAAGCTCACCCATTAAAGGCTCGATTCCGGGCCCAACATACTAGGGGAAACAGTGGAATATCTAAGATCTGAGATTCAGTGAGAAGAAGATTGGCTTGCAGATTAGCATCAAGCTGAAATCAACTGAGTGGACAGACACCCACACTTCCTGGACAGTGATGTGTAGAACCCCATCACCCTTTCTTGGAAGCAGATATTTAATGAGGACAAGAGCAGATTATTAAAAACAAAACACCAGCTACCCCCCCAACCCCCCAAAGCCAGGGCCTCCTGGAAAATCCCAACTTGTTTCACAGAAAAAGCCCAGGAGAGCCGCAAATAGCTTCTTCTTCTCTGTCTTCACGAAAAGGTCAATTCAAGCCTCCATGTAAGGATCATTTAGTCGAACCTACTGAAGATATGCTTATTTTATGTAATTTGGTACTTTTTTTTGCCATATGGTTTATTTAATGTTCTTTCGAGTGGAAGAAAAGAAACAAATGATATTGCAAAAGATGATTTCCATGTTTTAAAGCTGTATGATGGTTTAAAAGATTCTTTTCTCAGTTCAGAAAATAAACAACAGTCCCATCGCATAAGAACCTCCCTTCAACACAACCGCGGAGGGTTTGACGGCACAGTGCTGTGTACTTTCCATTCATGAGATTTCTTTTTCCTTTCTGGGTTACCTGGGGATTGGGGACAACCTTTCTTCTACCTTGAAGTTTACAGACAGCCTCACCTTTTGCTATAATCCATCGTGTGTGTGTGTGTGTGTGTGTGTGTGTGTGTGTGTGTGTGTGTGTGTGTGGTACCAGAGTGCCCTCAGAGAGGTTCTGGAAACCGAATTGGTCTCTGGAAGAGCAACAAGTGCTCTTAAACACTGTGCCTTCTGTCAAGCTCCCTGCCCCAACAATGTCTGAAGGAACACTGGCCCTGCAGAGCACCTAGACATACCTAGCATCCCTGAGGGACACTGTTCCCTACTGAGTTTTCTTTGATCTTATCTGAAGACCAATGGTGCTTTAATAAAAGAAATCATTCTTTTGCTAATTTGACTTTTCTGTCCTAAAAACATGAATAGTTTGGACTACTTAGCATCTCCCAGCTCCTAGTACTTTAACTTCTGGGGAGAGAGGGCCTGCGTCCAGTGCTGTGGACAACCTCAGGTGGATCAGCTAATCCTCTGTGCCCAGTACTCTGCCAGGCTGGAAGATGTCTTTCCAAATAGGCTAGCTCCCCAGGAATATCATCACACATTTTTCCATCAATTCTTCTCCAAGTTCAACAAGTAACAGAAGTCAAGTGTGAAGAGAAGTCCTGTCTGCAGGAACCTCACAGCTGGATCAGAGGAGGAGGCTGAATGATGAAGTAGACAATGAAGAGGGGGTTGGCAATAAAGGGGGCTGGCAAAGGCTTCAGGGTAGACATTGGCATGTTGATAGATGCTCAGCAGATCACTGGGCCCCATGCACACACATGTGTGACAGAGCCCAACTTTACCACAGCTGAGATTTAGCCCTGTAAGGGAAAGGCTTTGGGGTCAGGAATGGACTCCATAGCCTGTGAGTATGCACTAAGGATCAGAGGTGGTGTCAGGATACTATTCCCTGCACAGCTAGGGTTTTGGACTGGGACAGTGAAGGAATGACAAAAGGACAGTCACATGGCCACACATACAGAAAAGCTGGGGCCAGGTGAGTTGTGCAAAGTCTGATGGAGTGGCGCCAACTGTCACCAATAACCTAGAATCATATAACTAGAAACATATAATTATTAAGCTCAGCTCAGGGGGTGGGGCCAAGGCAGTTAGCCAGTATTGGTGGGAGGTATCTGTGTGCAAGCAGTCTCAGGCTGCGAACATCCAGGAGGAAGTTGCTAATTTTTTTGCATATAATGGTCAGTTATTCAGAGGAAGGCTTTACCTTTCTGAACTTGACCCAGGTTGGGTAGGGAGGTCTCTACTAATTTCCCATGGGTCTGAGACTATTCGTTGGCATGGCGAGCAAGCTCGTATCAAACAATGCTATTCTCTTGAGACTTCTTCATGCATTCTCTCTAGGGTTTCTCAGCTTCCCACACCAGTTGCTATTTTTGTTCGGATACATGTCCTTTCTGTTAGCTGCAATCCCCCTTTTATATATTCACAAAACAGGACCTAGTATAAGCCGCCAGAGAAATTTTTGTCTTTGATTTCTAACATGCTGTTGGTTTGTAAGCTGCTAGGAAGTTCTTGCCTCCTTTGAAACTTATGGGTCAAATAGAAAACACCAGATAGGTCATGTATATATAATAAATGGATCTCTAATTCCACACTAAATTAGACCCAGAAACTGTGGTTCCATGGAACGAGTGTTAAGTGTTTTTATAGTTTTACATGAGAAAAGTGACCATTGAGAAAAGGCTATTAACTTGATTTTATGTGACCTATTAAATGGTCTAAAACTAATATGAATGCTCTGTGTCCTCAGGAGGTAGAGCCTAAGAGACTAGCCTTCAGTAGGCCACCGTTTTTGATCATGACTGGGGAAAAGACTTGAAGGAGACCCCCACACAATCCATTACTTTCCCTCCATCAGCATGGCTCAGGCCTGGCTGGCCCCACTGCAAAGTTTCAAGCAGAAAAGCAAGAAATAATTTTATCATTCCCTTTGTGTTGAGATGTGGATCTTGTACTGTAACTCAGGCTAGTCTGGAACTCATTATGCAGTCCAAGCTGGCCTTGGGTTTGAGACAATCCTGCCTCAGCTTGCCAAATATAGACTGTTTTCATACCTACCTTCCACACTTCTTAAACATTGTCAACACACGAATAAGCCAAACAATTTTAAGTGAACTGCTTGTCAATATATTGCAGTAAATCACCACCAACAAAAGTCATTTGTATCTCAAATTATTTAGTCACTTTTCTAAGTGTACAACCTACAGATCTTATTCTCCTTCCCTACTTCCTATGTTAATTAATTCACTACAGCAGGAGCGTTTCTAGAACACAGTGATCCCAGTATGCACAGAGAATTGCTCTAGGTAAATTCACAACTTCAGAATCCCACACTGATTCTATGCATTAGCATATTGTAGGATGTTAACAATTTCATGGGAAGTTCTGCACACTAGGTGGATGGTACCATCTTTGCCATGTCAAGAGTATCTCAATACATACAAAGCCTAGTTCATATTATCAGTGCCCTGCTGACAGGCTTCCATACAACATTTGGTTGTTTTTCTCTCAAATATCATGTATAAATGACTATATATATATATATATGATAAGGCTTTATCCATTGTTCTCTTCGAACAACTCCTGAATGTACAGTGGCTGACTGTAGGTCATTGACAGAGCTTTTTATTGCCTGTTTATTCTCTGTGTAGAACTAATATGCACGACCCCTCTCCC
The DNA here is from genome assembly GCF_978045245.1 of Mus caroli. Lineage (NCBI taxonomy): Eukaryota > Metazoa > Chordata > Mammalia > Rodentia > Muridae > Mus > Mus caroli. Next base: position 32,155,823 of record NW_028227257.1, on the reverse strand, counting down.
ATGCAGCAAGCATCAAAGGATACCCTAAAGACTCTGAGAGTAATTCGATGGGGGCTGCTGAGGTGAGGGTCTTGACATGAGCAGTGGGTGGGTATAAGACAACTCTACCCTTTCCGCGAAGACATGATACATTGTGTATGGGATACAAGGTATCCCTTGGACCACAAGCAAGCTAGGTGCTAGGCCAGAACTCTGCTATTTAGTTCCACCGTAGGTCCTAGCCATGATAAAGGTCATAGCTGCAGTAATTGCACTGATTTGATCATAACAAAATTTATCAAAACATTTCACTGGCCCCTATAATTATGTACAATTACTATGTATGTCAGAAGTAATTTTTTTAAAAAGTAGAAGAAATCAATTCTAGCAATATGCCACCTCTAGGTTCTGTTGATCTTCCTCTGCCACACGTAGAGACTGACACACCCAGGTGGATCACTTCCACCCCATTCTCTCCATGAATGAATCCCTAATGGAGAGATCTCGGGGAAAGGGGGTTCCCAGTAGGAAAAGCAAGCTGCCCATATAGCTCCTTGGTGGATTGGCTCATACCAGGCCTGCCTAGCTCTAATACTTTCCACTTACTACAATCCATTTGTTCACTCAGCCTCCACCTGGGTGGCATCTGCCCTGGGCTCCGGGGCCATAGCAGGAGGTCAGAATCAGTTCCAGGACTCAGGTTCCTTGTTCTAATGCCCTAAAGAGAAAAACAAAATCATAAGACAAATGGGGTAACATGTCAGAGGAAGTGTAAGGAAAACACAGCATCATCCAGAGAGGCAGGGAAGGAGTAGAGATCGTCTGCAGGGTCCAGGAAGGCATCAGAAAGGTAACACTTTATTACCTAGAGAGTCATATGTTTGACCATGAAAGGTCCATGCAGGAAGCCTAATAGAAGCACAGAGCACACCAAAGAACCCTAATATGTCTTGACTCTGAGCATTAATATTAGAGCCAGGCTGATGTACATTCACAGTCCCAGCACTGGGCAGGTAAAGGTTCAAGATTCCAGGGCTCAGGACAGCCTCCACCACATTGTGAGGTTTGGGCCAGCATGGGCCATGTTCCTGAGACCCTATTTAAAACAAATACACACACACACACACACACACACACACACACACACACACAACTCAATCAAGCACACACACACAAAACTCAATCAAGCAATCAATCAGTAAAAATTCAATAGAAAAGACAGATATACATATATACAACAGGATTATAGTTTACTTGTGTGCACTCCTTTGATCTGGTTTTCCAGTTTAACGATATAGCGTGGGCACCTCGGGTTTATATACTTATATCCTCTTTTTAAAGATATTTAAAGGTGGCAGTGTCTACATCACACATAAGGTGTTTTGAAAGGTATAATGATTAAATTATGGCTTTTAGGCCAGGCTACTCTCCCTCTCTCACCCTTTCAGATACTCCACTTCGAGGCTCTGGAGGGGGTTCCCTAACTCTTATAATGATATTCCTAGTATTTTGAATAGATCATTGGCTTTCTAAATATGCTGTCATAGAATCAAATCTGGAATCTAGCTCAGAGACGCTGGGATTTCCTCTGGGGAACCATAGTTTACTGTAACTAATGTCATGGGTAAGACTACTATAGGGAGCGATACAGTTTCCTGCAGAATGTTCTAGATTTCAAAACACTGCATCAGGAGCCTTCTCAGCGGCTTGACTACTGCTGACCTCTATTGGCCACATAAGGTACTGCACCAGAAACCCTTTGAAGGTTGGGAACTGGTTATTTGTGGTTCATCCAATGGCGGCTGGGAATTCCTGAGGCGTTTGAAAAGGTGCTAAATTGTCTCTTTATTAGAGAGTGGCATGGCATAGATCCAGGGCGTTATGCTTCAGATGGAACCGCTTAGTTCTTGGCTGGAGCTAATGCTGATTATTTTCGCAGATGCGTGATATTGTATATAGCACACATACACACTTTGAAAGGGTCCCATGAGCTCATCTGCCAGTTAGATCAGAGTTTGTATTAATTCTGTGGCTTGAGACCCCCTACTGATTTCCAGCTAGACATCAGCAGCTACACCCTAGATATGCCTTGGACAATCCAATGCCAAGCTGATATTGGCAGTCAGAAATCCTTCAAGTTCAAAGGGCCAAGAAGCCCTCTTCCCACCAGAAGCCGTTTTCCCACCTTGGAGAAGTCACAGATAAGAGGCTTACAGGTAGACATGGGTGCTGAAGCCATCATCTAAACTTGGAGGAAACGAGGTAGCTAACTTAGTAACAAGAAAATGGAGTCCCGAGAAACAGCCAGTTTTTTTCCATCCATAATGTGCATGCGTACATGTGTGCCTGCATGAGATGTGTGTTTCAGTGTGTCCCCTCTGTGGGGGTGGCCTTGTGGACTTGTGTTCAAGTGCAGCTATCAGGAATCTTCCTCAGTTACTCTTCCACCTTCTTCTTTAAGGCAAGGTCTCTTAATTAAACCAAGAGCTTGCTGACCCCATCTCACAGCCAGCTTGCTCTGAGGATCCCTGTCCCTGCTTAAATTACAGGCAAAAGGTCATATAACTTTTAAAGAATTTAAAGGGGTTGTGAAGAGGCTGAACTTCAGGAGATCTGGACTCTGGTACTCAAACTTGTGTGCCTAACACTCACCTGCTGCACCATCTCTCCAGATTCCCTAAGGAGGTGTTTTAACTGTTATCACCACCTCTGCTACATAGTTAAAGCAATGGTTATGCTAATTTAGTCTAGTTTGGTCATTCACACTGCATATGGAAATGCCACGTTCTATCTCACAAAAGCAAACAATTGCTGGTTTTTTATTTCATTAGAAATGAAACTATGAAATGTTTAAAAATTAAAATGATGTCTAGATGATTAGAATTACGCTGACAAATCTCTGGATGGAGATGGGCATTATTCGAGGTCTAAGGGTACCGGGCATGTGAAAGATAAGCAAAGATTGCATTGCATGGAACTCCCTGGAAGGGGAGACAGGGAATTAAAAAGTGAAGCAGAAACCAGACTGAGGTTTCTGGAAACAGTACAGCCGAGAGAAATGGCTTCCATAGAGAAAGGGGCAGACAGCGATACATTTCTATAAAACTCATTTTCATAAAATGTGATGACATTTTAGTGAAGTGAGAACTCATTTTTCTCTTCCAAAACTTGAGGATAAGACCACCTGAATTAGTTTTCTGGGAGTTTTGGAGGTTTAAAAAGTCATTAGCACAGAGAAAGGTGGAGAGTGGATTTCACTATTTCAGCAATGCACGGCCACATTTAGACACAAAGAAGGCGAAATGAAAGACACAGTGTGGAGTTTAATATCCACCAGTATCTGGTGCTGGAAAGGCCATTGCTGCAGACAAGGAGACAGACCATGCTCTCCACTTCTTGGAGGTTGCATGACCCTCCCAGATGGTTTTCACTTGGTAGAGAAAGGGGCTGCCTACTATGTGCCTAAATGACTAATCTTGATACTTGAAAATGGACTTTTGGCACATGACACCAGCTGCATATGTAGCAGAGGATGGCCTTGTCAGGCATCAATGAGAGGAGAGGTCCTTGGTCCTATGAAGTCTCAATAGATGCCCAAGCATAGGGGAATCCAGGGTGGGGAGGTAGGAGTGGGTGGGTGGGTGGGTGGAGGAACACCCTCATAGAAGCAGGGGAAGGGAAGATATGATAGGGAGTTTCAGGGAGGGAGCCAGGAAAGGAGATAACAATTGAAATGTAAATAAAGAAAATATCCAATAAAAAAGGAAAGGAAATAGACTTTTGGTTTCTTTGTTTGGCTGGTGGTTGTTTTTGAGACAAGGTCTAGCTGTGTAGCCCAGGTTTGTCTTTACCTCAGAATTCTCCTGCTTCGGCTTCCTGAGTCCTGGGATTACAAGTGGGTGTCATGACCTCTAGCTCTTATCTTTCTGGGTGCTCATATTGTTACTTTGTTTTATTTTTGATGCTGAATATTGAACCCAGGACATCACACATGCTGGGCAAGCATGCTACAATCAAGCAGCATCTCCAGCCCTTCTTTGTATTTTAGACTACCTTCTATTTTCTCAATACTGGGGATTGAGCATAGCCTAAGCAAACACTCTACCACTTTGAGCTGCAACTCCAGCACTGAGATGCATTTAAACGCCAGGTACTCATGAGTACATAAATATACACATGCTGTATTTTCAGTAAGTAGTATTTACATGTAAAAACATACATATTTACTGTAGGAAATTTAGGAGATTCTTCAAAATACATAGGAACAATTAAACCACTCATTTCCTCATGATACGATGTAATATTTATCAGGTAGTCTCTCAATTATTTTAATTATTTATGTCTATTTCTATACTAGTGTCTACACCTAGAGTTAGAAATTGAGTAATCCTTTGGGCTTAACCGAAGCAGTGAATTTTGCTTTAAAATCGTAAAGCAATTTTACAGACTTTCATGACTCAAGTCCTCATAATAGTCTGTTGTGACTCACTAGAATATAGCTGTTATTTAGATTATTTTCATTAAGAGTTGACAAGATAACATTATTCCTTTCTTCACTTATTTTATAACTTGCTAATAATTAAGAATCACCAAAGAAGGTTGAAAGATACTACTGGTCTCCACCGTTAACGAAGAGCATCAGGCTTGCCACTTGCAGAAGACTGCACAGGACAAACTCACTAATGGTCCCAAGACAAGTCAGCTGTTCTAGATTGTGTCTGTTCCTGTTTTGTTTGTTTGCTTGCTTGGTTGTTTGGGGGTTTGTTTATGTTTTATTTAACTGACCAAGCCGGGGAGCACAAGGTTTATGTGACAGACAGGTTATAATCCATCACTGAGGGAAGTCAGGGCAGGAACCTGGAGGCAGGAACTGAAGTAGAGATTACAGAGGAGCCTGCTTACTTAGGCTTGCTTCCAGGATCACTGTCAATTATTTTTCTTATATCTTCAAGGAATATTTGCTCAGGGGTGACACCAACCGTAGTGGTATAGACTCTTTCCCATCAATCAACAACCAAGAAAATGCCACACAGACATGGCTACAGGTCAGTCTAATAAAGGAATTTGCTGAGCCGGGCGTGGTGGCGCACGCCTTTAATCCCAGCACTTGGGAGGCAGAGGCAGGCGGATTTCTGAGTTCGAGGCCAGCCTGGTCTACAAAGTGAGTTCCAGGACAGCCAGGGCTATACAGAGAAACCCTGTCTTGAAAAACCAAAAAAAAAAGGAATTTGCCTAATTGAGATTCCTTCCTCCCAAGTGATTCTTCTAAGAGTCCGTTGGATGTTGAGGAAGAAACTTTCCTCATGTTCAGGGTCTGCACGTGGATATTCCTGCTAGCTCTGAGATTCAGAAAGCCTGTGGGCCTAACACTTGGCCATGTAAACTAGAAGAAAAGCTTTCCATATATCCAACAGTAAATATGAGGACCAGGGGCACCAAAAGCCTTCCTATGAGAGGACCAAGAGGCTTTCTTGGAAGATGTTAATGGGACGGTCTTACAGTTAACTTTGGAAGGGAAGAGGGGAGACACTGACCTCTCTGTGGTCACGTTTCTGACAAAGGCAGTGAGGGATGAAGAAGCCTGCATTTTCCTCTCGGACTCCTGTCCCCTGGAAACATTCTTTTCATCCTCACAGGACAGCTGTCTTTGCTTTGGTCCTCATTTATAGCTCAAGGCTCAGGGTTGAGAGTGTATCTCGGTGAATGCCTACGTACCATGCTGGAGGCCTTAGGCTTGATCCGCAGGGCCACAAAAATGCATGTATAAAACATAAAGGTCAAGACATGGCCTCCTCAGATACTTTAACGAAACTCAGCCTTGGTTTATTCATTTGCTATTGTAAAGCATTGTGCAGGGAAGAGAGGCATGTGAACACCTGCAGGACAGAGGTTTTCATCCCATTATCACAGCAAGTCTGAGTGAGGAGCCACCCAGGAGCCTGCAGATCTCAGGCACTCTGGTGTCACTGATAATAAAGAAACACGGGCTCTCAAAGTTAAGCGATATCCATTACCAGCTACAGGTGTTGGTGCACTACTTAAGGGCTGGATTGACCCCAATGTGTGGACTGTCATTCTTAGAAATCAAAACATCCAATGTTAGTACTTTTTTGTGGAACACAATAAACCTCTTTTCTGTAGCACTATTGGGGAAAAGACACGTGTTCTATAAATGCAAACATTACAGATCTCAGAAAGCACATGGCTTCCCAAGGTGTCTGTGAGGCCATTCTCAGAGAGGATTACCTGAGGGAAGACCAACCCTGAATAAGGGCAACACCATGATGTAGGATAGAGTCCTAGAAGAGAAAGAGAGAGATAGGACAAAGTCAGCTGAATGTCACTGTCCCTTTCTCTCTGCTTTTCGTGATATGATGTGATGTGATGTGATTGATATGATGTCATGTGAGTGTCGTTCTCTGCAAGATCACATTCTTTTATTGCCACCATGTTCTGCTCAAGCACATGGGCAGAGAAGTATGAATTGAACACTCACAAATAACAACAACCACACACACACACACACAAAACACACACTCAAACAAAACTCTCCTCCTTCTTTTAAGTTCTTTCTGCCTAGTGTTCTGTCTAGTGTTTTGTTATAGTGTATCTTAGTTAACTTTTTATTGCAACAATGAAAAGTCATGGCCAAGACAACTTTTTGAAAAGTATTTAATTTGGTGGAGTCAGAAAGTTAGAGTCCATGATGGTAGGCTGAAGGCATGGTGCCAGGAACACCTGAGAGTTCATATCTGTAAAAGAGAAAGAACACTGGATATGATGAAAGTCTTTCAAAACCACACAGCTTACTCCAGCCCCTCACTGTGATCCGCCTCCTCACTGTGATATGCCTCCTCACTGTGATATGCCTCCTCACTGTGATATGCCTCCTCACTGTGATATGCCCCCTCACTGTGATATGCCCCCTCACTGTGATATGCCTCCTCACTGTGATATGCCTCCTCACTGTGATCCGCCTCCTCACTGTGATATGCCTCCTCACTGTGATATGCCCCCTCACTGTGATATGCCCCCTCACTGTGATATGCCCCCTCACTGTGATATGCCCCCTCACTGTGATATGCCCCCTCACTGTGATATGCCCCCTCACTGTGATATGCCTCCTCACTGTGATATGCCTCCTCACTGTGATATGCCTCCTCACTGTGATATGCCTCCTCACTGTGATATGCCTCCTCACTGTGATACACCTCCTCACTGTGATATGCCTCCTCACTGTGATATGCCTCCTCACTGTGATATGCCCCCTCACTGTGATATGCCTCCTCACTGTGATATGCCTCCTCACTGTGATACACCTCCTCACTGTGATATGCCTCCTCACTGCGATATGCCTCCTCCAACAACGACATACCTCCTAATCTTTCTTAAGCACAGCTACCAACTGCGAACCAAATGTAGATGTATGTGTATTTGTATACGTATATATGAACGCACCTGTGGAGGCCATTCCCATTCAAACCATCACATAGTGGTAAGGAAAATAATACCGCTGATGGCCAAGTTCAAACACCCTTACAAATTGCAAAGCTTTTTTCTCAGTTGAGAGAGAGAGAGAGAGAGAGAGAGAGAGAGAGAGAGAGAGAGAGAGAGAGAGGAAGGAAGACAAAGAGAGAGAGGGAGAGGGAGAGGGAGGGAGAGGGAGAGAGAGAGAGAGGAAGAGAGAGAGAGAGAGAGGGAGGGAGAGGGAGAGGGAGAGGGAGAGGGAGAGGGAGAGGGAGAGGGAGAGGGAGAGGGAGAGAGAGAGAGAGAGAGAGAGAGAGAGAGAGAGAGAGAGAGAGAGAAGAGAGAAGAGAGAAGAGAGAGAAGAGAATTTGGGAGAGTTGGGCTCATTGGATGCAAATGAGTCTCTCTCTCTCTCTCTCTCTCTCTCTCTCTCTCTCTCTCTCTCTCTCTCTCTCTGTGTGTGTGTGTGTTTAATGCTTAGCCATATGCTTATGACTGGTGTGCACTCAAGTGATTTCATTACAACTGCAGTTTTTAGCTTTTTGTGCTGTGATAAAGCACCTGACTCAAACAAACAGAGGAAGGAAGGACTCATCATGACTCATCATGACTCATGGGTTCAGATGTCCTGGTCCTGGCTCCATTGCTTTTAAGGCTGTAGCAAGGCAGGGACATTTCTGCAGAGGAAAGTTCCTCTCCTCATGAAATCCTGGAAGCAGAAGGAGAAAGAGAAAATGGGCAGGGACAAGCCCTGCCATTTTTAGAAGTAACCAACTTCCTCTAATGAAGCCCCACACCCCGAGAGCTCCTTCAGCTGCAGACTCTCGATAGAGGAGTCCAGGAATGAACTCACCAGCTCTCCCACAACACCATCAGCTGAGAACCAAGCCCCCAAGGCAGGAGCCTTCTCCAGGGACAATTCATGTACAAACCATGGCAGAGACCCACATTTGAATATAGAAAATATACAACTTACTTCACTAAAATCAGGAGATAAAACTAGGAGTAAAAGCACAGACTTTGAATGAAATGTATTCAATTCCATTGCATGATAGTCTGCCTAACATTGGTTGACTCCTTGGTTATATTAGCAAATGATACAACTTTTCCATGAGTTTTCGTTTCAAATTCTGCAATGGGGAAGTACCTACTTTTACAACCATTGTAAATATGCTGTGAGAGCATGTGACATATAATTAATGTCACTGTGAATCGTTGGCTATTTAAATGTCATGAATTAGAGGAAAAAACTGCTCTGTAAGATTTGGAAGCCAAATGAATTCAGGTCCTTGGGAAGGTTGATGTATCAGTTTCTTGGTTTTGCTGAGATTAAGTTTAAGAAAGAAGGGATCTACTTAGGCTTCTGGAGAGGTAGAGTCCATCAGAGTTGGGGTATCACACAGCAGTGGGTGCAGGAAACTGATCATGTGTCCATCCTCATGCAGTAAGCAGAGAGCGAGCACAGACTGTGAAATGAAGCTGTAGGCCCTCAAGTCCCACATCATACTTCTTCCAGCAGGTTCCTCCTAAAGCTTCCATAATCTCTCCATGTGGTAACACTCGGTGGGGTTGAATGTTCACATAAATGAGCCTATGGGGTAAATTTCTTATTCAAGCCATAATGGTTGAGAACATTTATACAGCAATCCAATACAAGAGGTCTGGATGCAGAGCACTGGTCCACACTATGACCTATGGACCATCATCAATCAGCCATATTTCTAGCATCTGCCAGATAGTCCCTTTCCACGTAATGTTAGCAAAGCCTTCATGAGTGATTTTATCATTTTGTAGACATGCTAAAGAGGCTTTTATTTATCTCACTTTTTTCCATATTTCCAGACTGTATAAAAACTTCCAGGGGACAAATAAGAAAACTATTTTGCCTTCCTGTTGTCTGCAGAATCTCTGCCTGGCAGCTCCCCAAAGACCTTAGCATTAATATATGGTTTTAGTCAATATGGAAATTCACACATCCAAATAAGCCACTGAGGACATTGGCATAGTTCAGCAATGAGTAGGCAATGTACCTTGAAATTAGCTACCACTGTGCTGTTAGCCTCACCTTGGTATCAGTTATTTCATTTTGTCCTTCAAACAACTGTTTGCAGTGGGCAGGACAACTTTCCAGTGTCACACAGAGCAAGAACCAAAGCAGGGCCCTAGAAAGATAGCTTAGTCAGTAAAGTGCTTGCCTTGAAAACATGAGGACCTGAATTTGATTCCCAGAACCTGCATTTTAGGAAAACCAAGTGTGGTAGCATGAATTTGTCCTGCTGGCAATGGGGAGTCAGAGATAGGCAGGTCCCTGGTGCTCACCAGCCAGCTTGCCTACTCTAATTGGCAAGTTTCAGCTAGTAAAAAAATACTCTCTCAGAAAAAAAAATTGCAGGTCAATGAGATAACACAGAGCTGGTAAAGACACTTGCCACAAGACCTGACAGAGTTCCAGTCTCAGAATTCACACTGTGAAAGGAAAGAACTGAGTCCTACAAGTTGTCCTCTGACCTCCATCTCCACAATAAACACAAAATAAATAAACAAATAAATGTAAAAAGAAAAAAAAATTAAAGAAGTGGTTGGTATCTGAGAAAAGACCAAAGGTTGGCCTTTGGCCTTCACGAGTACAACATGCACAAAAATGTGCACATGCATGAGTACACATGCACAGATATGCACACAGAGAGAGAGAAAGAAAGAGAGAGAGAGAGAGAAAGAAAGAGAGAGAGAGAGAGAGAGAGAGAGAGAGAGAGCAGAAACCCAAATTCAGAGTGCTCTGGTGACCTTCATGCTCATGATATTTAAATCTCTGCTTTTCCTTGTGGCCCACCGTTATGTCAGTTCTGTCCTTAACAAAAGGCTGTATATGATGTTGTTCATTAGGTACATGCACAGATGTACATCCACACACAAAGGGGACTTGCTATCAACTTAGGTCACATGATTAAACATCAAAAGCCAAATTGGAGCCCACCTTTCTGCTATACAGTTTGCACATGTGTAAATATCACACAATAGGCCCTAAGTCTGTAAAATTGTTATCAACTAAAATTTTTCAAAGAAAATGATCATTGATGCACAGTGGAAAAAATAGTGCTTCTTGAGAAAAATTCATGTTTATTTGGGAGACACTGCCTATAAATAAAATTTAATTTCTGACACCAATGCAAGTCCAGGATGTTGGACCTGGCCTACCTTCAGGTCATTAGCCTCATTTCTTAAGGAACACAAACAAGGCACATGCATGCTTTCTGATGGATGTAAAATGACTTACTGATTCCACGAGTAGGAAAGTACAACCTACTCATACCAAAAAAAATATCAACAAAACGTCAAATGAACGTCAATTTTTCTTCATGATTGATTTAATAAATTGCTGTTTGATGAATGCACTTTTTAAAATTTCCCTGAAAATTGTAAAAAAAAAAATAGTGACATATACTTCTAAATGGTACTACGTGTATCTGTTTTGACCATGGCGCCAGTTGACAAAGGCAATTTGTACTGCTTGTCCTCTCTCTTTATGCTTGGCCAATCAGACTTTAGGAAGAAATAAGAACAACGCTGATGATGTCAGCTTGGGAGAGCACTTCTCAAGCATGTGAGACCGGACTTCGGTCCTCCCTACCTCAAGCAAACCAAGGAACCCTTCAGTAATGGAAAGGAGTGTAACCCCTAGACCGCTGTTGAAGCCCTCTGATCCCATGGTTCTAGGAGCCTAATAAAGAGGACCTGTGAAGATTTCATTATCAAAACCATAAAACAAGGAAGACACAGGCTGGTTGGAGCTCGCACAGATGACTACACACAGTGGGTGGTTTAGAAGTTATTCATGAAAAGCACTCTCCATGCCTCCACCTTGCTCGGCTGCTTATGTATAGATTCCTGATTCTTGCTCTCTGCGTGTGATGTTGCTGACCACCCATGCTTGAGAGATGTTTGGGCTCCTTCCTCACTCATCAGTTTCCCAAACCCTGCCAGGGGCTGGCAATTCAATGTATGGCCACTAACTTACAGAACCTTCAAGTTGGATTGCCTTCTCTTCTGTTCAGACTTGAATGTTTTTTCTTCCTCACCTGATCCCTGGCAGAGTAGCGCATCTGTTACTTGGCTCAAGCCTGGAGGACACAGTTCTTCCCCACTAAAGATAGAACCAATCCCAACTTGCTAAAGATCTGGCCTTGTCATTGTGTGACTTGGAGCTTCATAATAGAAACAAAGAAGGTTTGACCTGAACTTTAAAAGGACAAATCATTAGTTGTGCTCGACACAGGAATGTAATTACAGGCATGCAGGTCTGATGGAAGAAATAAGTATCAAATTGAATGTCCTCCCACAGCAGAAAAGGGAGAAAAAAACTAACGGACTCAGAAGGTGGTTCACCCCTCAGAGCTTCACACCTCCAAAGCTTAATTCCACAGTCCAGTTTGCTTTTCTTCTCTCCTCTCAAGAAACGTGCTTTACATTATTCAATGAAGAAAGGTAGGACTTTGAACTTCAGGAAAATCACAATGTTACAGTTCTGAGAGGCTTGTGTAGAGTGGGAGGGGCAGGGGCTAGTGTCTGGTGAATAAAAAACAGCTTGAAAACAACTCAGGCAGCCAAGTCGCTTCGTCTTTTATGAAGGTAAACTAACATGGCAATAGATAGCACAGCTCAGCATTTAGACACTGGATGTCATTCAAAACAGTATGTGGTCTGGTCAGGGTTATTCCCCTCCACTAAATAACCCAAATATACAAATTGAAATAAAGTGGGATTTTTTCCAGAGTTAATGAAAGGTTCCTGTTTGTGAATTTGGTGCTTTGAAGTCTAAGCCTTCTAAACAGCGCCGGGCATTTCCTGGTGATTTATGACTATTTGGACAAGTGGCAAACAGAGCGGTACTCAATGGAAGACCAACATTCCCTACCTGTCAGGGAAGCTTTCCTGAGGCTGTGCGTGCTCCCCCAACCACAGCTCCTCCTAATACCCTGCCCCAGATATGTCTCTATAGGCTGCAATTGGTTTGGCCTTCAGCCTCATCCCTCCTGGGCAAATGTCACCTGCCTTCATTTTCTACCCTTCAAACCTCCCATTTCTCTGTCTGCATGGCCTTTCTAATCTGTTACCCTCACAGTCACTGGAACCCTCACAAAGCTGACTGCTTCTGTCCACACCCTGCATCTTTGTGAGTCTCCACTGACCCTGTGAGTCATTCAAGGGCCAACATTGTTCCTTGTACATTCTGGGTCTCAAGAGATTGGCTTGTGCCTTCCCAGCTCTTTCCTGTTGCTGTATCGAGGCAGCAAATGGTACCCACTCCCTACTTGTCCTCACATACCTACATTTTCCACTGAGAAAAAAAGAGATGCCCTCTGTCTCCTCAGTTCTTCTTGGGCTTTTTAGTTGAGCCTAGCAAACCAATTACAACAAGAAACAATTAGCAAGAGAAGAGCCTGGGTTTGTTAAGAGTATCTTTACTAGGAAGCCTGAAGAAACGAAACACACAAAACTTGTGTTCTTTTGGGTTTCTGATAAAGAACAAAAAGGAAAAATCTGTGAGGAATAGTGTGGCTAAAGGTTATCTGGAATCATAGTCAACTGAAGTTCAAGGTTAATTCTTGAGTTTGTTCAGGTTCACTTCAGCTTCAGTCTCCAGTCTTCAGCGATTACTACCATTTCCTTGGTATAGGAAAGATACCCCTCTCCCAAAAAAATCTCTGTGGCTTGTGGAATACAGAGAAAAGTGAGGACAAAGGTCTCTGTGATGATTAGGTTATTTCCCCCCATTTATTGGATATTTTCTTTATTTACATTTCAAATGTTATGCCCTTTCCAGGTCTCCCATCCAGAACCCCCTTATCTCATCCTCCCACCCCCTTCCTCTATGAGGGTGCTCCCCAACCCACCCACTCCCACCTTCCTGCCCTGGCATTCCCCTACATTGGGCATCAAATCACCTCAGTCCCAAAGGCCTCTCCTTCCACTGATGTCCAACAAGACCATCCTCTGCCACATATGCAGCCAGAGCCATGGGTCGCTCCGTGTGTGCTCTTTGGTTGGTGGTCCAGTCCCCGGGAGCTCCAGGAGGTCTGGCCTGTCAACACTGTTACTCCCCCCATGGGGTTGCAAACCCCCTCAACTCCTTCAGTCCCTTCTCCAACTCCTCCATCGGAACCCTGCACTCAGTCCAGTGGTTGGCTGTGAGCATCTGCCTGTGTATTTGTCAGGCTCTGGCAGAGCCTCTCAGGAGACAGCTATATCAGGCTCCTGTCAGCAAGCATTTCCAGGCATCCAAAATAGTGTCTGGGTTTGGCAACTGTATATGGGATGGATCCTCAGGTGGGGCAGTCTCAGGATGGCCTTTCCTTCAGTCTCTGCTCCACACTTTGTCTCCATATTTCCTCCTGTGAGCATTTGTTCCCCCTTCTAAGAAACACTGAAGCATCCACACTTTCGTCTTCCTTCTTCTTGAACTTCATATGGTCTGTGGAATGTATCTTGGGTATTCCGAACTTTTGGACTAATATCCACTTATCAGTGAGTGCATACCATGTGTGTGGATTCTAAATATTGGAAAGAGCCTGAGGGTGACGTCTACCACTGTGGTGTAGCCATGCTTCTTATTCTGAATTTTCAACTAAGCACTGTCTAGTCTCGACCCACAGACCCATTCAATAACATATGACCATGCCAGGAAGGTGAGCATAATGTGACCTCAGAGGTCACAGTGACCACTTCAGGTCATGTCTCTGGATGATATGCAGTGGATATCCCAATTGCTATCTCTTAAGTGTGCTAGGGTCACTAAGGAAAGGCTTGCTAAGGAGAAAGATGACATTTTAGCTAAGTATTTACTGAAGGGTAGGATTGGGGTCAGGAAGGAAGGGTTGCCTGTGTCAGGAAGTGGAGAAGAAGGACTACATAACAGGTAGTGTCCAGAAAATATGCCTTGGTTTTGAAGTTTTATAGAAACACACCACTCATTTAAGGAAGAAAAAAAATGAAGATGTGTGTCCTGGGTGAGATATTTAACACCACAGATACCAGCCACAGTTTTGCCTGGTGACTCTAGGAATTGGGAAAAGTGTATCTTTTTTACATTGAATGGTAGTGAGAGGGAAGTACCATCTTCAAACAGTGCATGGTCTCCTTCTTTGGCTGAAAGTCAGCTCTAAGCAACGCTTGCCAGAGCATTTCCCCTACCTTGCTTCCTTTCCTTTCTGCCTCAGTGAACAACACCCAGAACAACCAACCAAACATCAGCTGCCTGAAGCAAAGGGAGACTCAGAGCAGTGCTGAGGAAAAATCATAAAACACCCCGCAAATTTGTGTTGTGTGATCCTCAACTGGAGACACATAAATGTTACAGTGCTGCAATGAGATGTGACACTGAAGGTAGGTGCTGAGCAGACCAAGTATATCATTGCTGAATATGAGGATGAAGGTTATACTCGCCTACCTTCCTGTGCCCACAATACCAAACATCTAGAAAGAGAGTCACAGGAATGTTTTCTAAAGTGAGGAGGCTTAGTGGATACCTCAAAGCCTGAAGATCTGAGTTCAATCCTGGGCAGCAACATTCTGGAAAGAGAGAAGCAGCTATCATGAATTTTCCTCTGACCTCCACAAACACATGCCACACACATGTAGGCAGAGACGCACAAAGCTAAAATAAGTAAATGTCTAGCTTGAGGTTGTACAGGTCTTGCTGTCCCAACTGTGAGTTCATATGTGCAACTTCCCTGTTGTATCTGGACAGTAATATTTCCTTGAAGCTATCCATAATTGTTGGCTTTAAGGTTTCTGCCCCCTCTTCCTTTAAGATCCTTAAGCCTTGTGGGGAAGGGTGTGATATATTCACCCCATTCAGGACTGAGCCAGACATTATCCCAGTTTAGAGATGAGGAGGTGGCCATGAAGTCTCTCCACTACCCGAAGAACTCTTGACATTTGATAGCTCAAGAGGGCAAGTGGATTTACTTTCATGGAGCATACTCCAGGGCATACCCCATATCTAAGACTAGCTAGGCAACACAAATTAGAGTTGATAGGTTCGAAAAAACATTTAAAGAAGAGAACTCAAAGTTTGGTGGGTAGAGAGGTGAGGATAGATTTTTGAGGGAGCAAATGTGATCAAAGTACATTGTATGGAAATTCCCAAAGAATTAATAAGATGTTTTTAAAATAACACTTAAAAAGAAATGGTATCTACTTGCATTTTACACATTGAAATTTTGCCAAATCATTCTTGAGCTGTTGGTTAGGAAATAGTAGAACAAACATCCGGGAATCTGGGCAAGACAGAATGCACGCACAACCCTATACTAGACTCTCTCACTCTTCACCAAATGTTGTATCTGGCTTTGCTTTGAGTGTGAAAGATGAATACTTTTCAAAATTCTCACTGCTGTCCAAGTGACATGTGCTAATACATCCAAGTTACCACTTAACCAGCTGTTTCCACAGTTACCAGGGTGCTAATACATCCAAGTTACCACTTAACCAGCTGTTTCCACAGTTACCAGGGTGCTGATACATTCAAGTTACCACTTAACCAGCTGTTTCCACAGTTACCAGGGTTGCTGGCCAGAATAATCTTTTTCTTTATGCTTCTATGCACTCATTTTTCTTGCTATTTCCACAGATAACCCAGACAAAGGAAGCAGGCGAGATAAAGAGGTGCCTTAAGATGCCCTAATCTTTTTTCCCATCAGCATCAATCCCCATCTTGCCTACAGTTAACTCCAAGTGACACAATCATGACTATGATATTCATCTGTAGTGGGGCCACCCACAATTTTTCTAAGGTTCTTTGGTTCCGAATTTAGAGGGAGCTGAACTAGGGGGATGCCATTGGAACGTTTGCTATAGCTATATAGGTCACTGCTGCTCTATAGGGAACTCTGCCACTGTTCTCGCAAAGAATGATAGTAACTTTCAGAAGCCTAAAAACATGTAAATATTAGGTTAGCATTTGAAATAAAATTCAATAAATGTTCACCTATTAATTGAAGCCGTAGCGTGAATGAGGTCATGAAGAAAGAGCTAGGTCAGCTGGGCAGTGGTGGTGCACGTCTTTAATCCCAGCACTTGGGAGGCAGAGGCAGGTGGATTTTGGAGTTTGAAGCTAGCCTGGTCTACAGAGTGAGTTCCAGGACAGCCAGGGCTACACAGAGAAACCCATGTCTCAAAAAAAAAAAAAAAAAAAAAAAAAAAAAAAAAAAAAAGCTAGGTCATTGAATTCTCCAGAACTAAAAGCAGAAAAATTGTGTGACTCAGCATGAAATTCAACAGTGCAACATTATCTGTCTGATAGAGCATCACATCTGTGACAGCTTAGCACAATGATGACATTAAAGTGACCCCAGTGAAACTGACATCAGATACTGAGAATGAGAGAGGGTGAGAAGAAAGAGAGGGGGAAATTGTGAACTGGGTGTGCCCAGTGCTCCTTACCACATAGATGCTGAAATGGATAATGTTTTACCATCCAAGGTCAAGTCCTTGGTGGCCATCCTTGGCTCCCTCTAAGAGGCAAATCAAGACCATCAAGCCCCGCTTTACTCTCAAGAACAGCATGCTTTTCTCATATTATTGTAACTTCCCAGGCCTTAGAAATCAACAGCAGGACAATTAAACACCATAATCATATCACCTGCTATTCTCAGCAGGTCTATGTTGCCAAGAGCATGAACTATAGTTTCTTCACCATGGAAATTTCATATACTGGAGCAGTGCTCAGATATTACATACCGCATGTCCATGAGTCATTCTGGCATCTTAGACTGGAACCATGTGTTTTAAAGAATTTGCACAAAGGGGCCAAGAAACTACCATAGTCATCCACACTCCCTAGGATTCCAAAGACA
This sequence comes from Mus caroli, assembly GCF_978045245.1. Lineage (NCBI taxonomy): Eukaryota > Metazoa > Chordata > Mammalia > Rodentia > Muridae > Mus > Mus caroli. The sequence continues at coordinate 32,138,523 of NW_028227257.1, read as the reverse complement.
CTCTCGCCTTCATTTAGTCACAGTCGAGGCCTGACATTTCCTAGGGCTTTTGGTGCCACATTGGCTAGCTCAGGCTTTATCTCTCTGGTTCACGTTTACAACTCACTCTGGTCCACAAGCTTTGGGGTGTGACACTGAAGCTGGTGTTTGCAGTCACCTGGTATGGTGAATCTCTACCAAGTTCTGATAGTACTGTTAGAGATTTTCATAATGTCCCAACTCCTTTATGATGATTCGTTGCATGTTAGTCTGTGCACAATCCATGTGATTCTTCGTATATATCATCTACCTACCTACCAAACCTTATACATATGTGCAGATGCATATACTCTTGTGTATATGTAGAGGCTGCAGGAAGACTCCAGGTGTCTGTACGGAAGGGCACAAAGAAACCACCACACTACTGTTGCATGTAGCTTTCGTTACCCTGCCTAAGCTCCGGGAACATGCCATCTTACCAACCCCCACCCAGATTCCCTTGAATCCATGGATAAAAAACACAGACACACATGTTGCTCAATTTCAACTTGCCTTTCTGTCACAATGGCTGGGTGCTACTTATCTCCCATCTAGAGAACCAAGCCCTTATCAATACTCTCAGCTCAGCACCTCTTTACCTGCCTTCAACTTTAGTTGCTCAGTTGCATCTAGTCCCAGCTAAACTAAACCCTCCTAGCTACCAACCTGTAGGAGCGGCGTGTATGAAATAACTCTTTCTCTCTCTCTCTCTCTCTCTCTCTCTCTCTCTCTCTCTCTCTCTCTCTCTCTCTCTCTCTCTCTCTCTCTCTCTCTCTCTCTCTCCCTCTCTTCCCTCTCCTCCCCTCTCCTCCCCTCTCCTCCCCTCTCCTTTCTTTGCCTCCAGGGACCTGGAAGTCCCTCCTATTCCTTCCACCCGGAAGTTGACCCATGGCTTCTTTACTGACAGATCAAGAACAAATTGAGGAACAGGACCTTATCATCAGAACCACCCCTACAAACTAGAATACTCCATGGATAGAAAGAAAGGTTTGTTTGGGGAAGTTCAAAATTCCCATGGCTCTCTCAGGGAGGGTGAGGGGTAAGGGGAGAACAACAAAATGGAGAAGAAAATCTTGCAGTTTTAAAGACAGGTGTTTCAGGGAGGAGGCACTATAGATTCTGTAAGCTAGAAGTTAGAGTTGGGGGGGGGGGCAGGGTTGTGGACCAGAAGAGGCTGGAAGCTAGTGTCAGACATTCATATGTGTTACAGGTATGAGCAAATAAGGAACCAGATTCCCTTCCCTAGTCAGCCTGGGGGGGGTGGGGACATGGGAAGTAGTGGCTCTTCCTGGCAAACAGAAACCTGCTACTCACTTTCCGAGGAATGCTGAGTGTAAGCCTTTGCTTTCCCACTAGCAATCCTCTGCTTCCCTGGTCAAAGACCATCCTAAGCAGAAGCCACACTGTTACACTGTTGTTCTAGAGGTTAGGGCCCCATTCTGGACCTAACAGTGTCCTCTTCTGTCACTCTTCACCTTATTCCCTTGAGACAGCATCTTACTGAACTTGGAACTCAGTGTTTTTGTGACGAGGCTAGAGGCCAGCAAGCACCAGAGACTCTTCTGTTTCATGTCTGCCTTCCTTCAAATGCTGGTATTACACTACCTGTAGAAATGCATGGCCTTTGACATAGTAGTTATTGGGCATCTTAGCTCAGGTCCTCATACTTGGACAAGTGCTCTTACCCACTGAGCCAGCCTTCTCTCTAAGTATACTCTTCTCATGTGGAAAGCACAGCCAGTAAGGAATTGCTGGCTGCCTTCAACAACAGTCGCTTGCTTGCAAGGTCTTTAGCCATAGCATTTGGACTACTAATGCTTATTTTAGTGATTGTAGTATGTGGAGAGGAACATCTTGCAAGGGTCTTTGTCAGTGTCTCAGCCTGATTGCACATCACAGTCATGGAAAAGCCCATTTGAAATCCCAAAGACTCTGAGTATCCAAGTATTTAAAATATGGCTCTCAGCCCCTATTGTTTGTGCACTGAAGATACAGAATTGACAAAACGATGGCATCATGCCAGGGGATGAATATCCATTGTTTGCAGAACATGCCAATGCTGCCAGCCACACCTACTCAGAAGGGAAACTGTCTCTGTGACAATGACCACCACACATCTTATAGAGATGAGTTTTTACTGTAGTCACCTAGGTGGATATATGGGTCATAACAGAGCCACAGAGGATTTTAGGATGCCCCTCAGCTTCCAGACATGCTTATCAGAAAACTGAGACCTCGGGGGATAGACTCAAGATTTGTCAGAAGGACACCATTGCCTCAGTTTGATACCATAAGCTTGATGATGGGGATCCATCATGTGGCCAGCTAGGAGCATAAAGGTGAGAGTGAAGGATGTAGCCCTCAGTTGGTTGAACTCTTGATTAGCATGGGCAAAGCCCTGGGCTCAGTCCCCAGTATCTCATAAACCAAGTATGCTGGCACATGCATCATCCTGGTGTTGAGAAGAAGGAGGCAGGAAATCGGAAGTTCAAGATCACTTTTGATTCTATAGAAAGTGTGAATACATAAGACACTGCCTTTAAAAAAGAGAAAGTCTAGTTGCCCGTGACTCCTTCACCAGAGGTGATCCAGGAGAGATTGACTCACCCATACCAGTCAGGCCTCTCTTAATAACAACAAACCTATGAAGTGCCAGTCCCCCTTCAGACCTGGTCTAGCAGCACCTGCACCCAACCCCCAACCTTGGGTGAGTGCTAACCCCTGCTCCCCTTGATTTGAAAACCCTTATCTTGGCTTTCTGGTTGGAATTTTTGCTGGTTTCTGGACTGTTTTCAACAATTTCTCCAGAAGTCCATAGTTAATCGGGGCTCAGGCCCCTTATACAGTGTCAGGGCCAGGGGTGGGGGTCAGGGTGGGGGCTGGAAACTTGCCTCATGTCATTGAGCCTAGCCAGGAATAAAGCAAGAAAGGCTCTGGAGAGTTTCCCACAGACATGCCTGCTGTTAGTTTACTGGTGTTATTGCCAAATCCTAGCCAGCCCCACCCTCAGCTTGCTCGTCTCTATAAACATCTACTCTGATCCTCATAAGATGCTTCTCCTTCATACCTACCCATCCAAAACCCAGTAAAACTCTGCCTGCTGTCCTCCAGGCCACTCAAGCTTATATACGCTCTGCCAGTCACACCATGACTGCCACCTCCTGCCACTTCTTGACACCCTGTCCCTCTTACTTCATATAGATTTTCAATAGTAATCAAGGTGCTTATGGTACCCTTGAGTCCCTAAAAATGCTGACTTGAAGTGACTTCTCAAAGCTCCTCTCCCACTTCCCAGAGCCCTGGGCACCCTGGGCACCCTGGGCACCCTGGGCACCTTTCTCTTTCATGCTGTTCCCTACAGTTCTGGTCCTTTCAACCTCCCCATTCATTCTGGCCCAGGATAGGAGCTAGATGATACCACATCTGGTTGTCACTCAAACAGTTTCAGTCATTCGCAGAATCATACCATCCCCATCCCCTTCCCTTTCCCCCCTTCCCTCCCCTCTTCCTAACACTCATGCTTTGATTTTTGTTTTGTTTTGTTTTGTTTTGTTTTGTTTTGTTTTGTTTTGTTTTGTTTTGTTTTTCTTTTGGTGGAATACAAAGTCCTGGGAAACGGGGAATCTCTCTGTTTTTGTCCATCTCTAATTAGGCAGCACTCAAGTCTGCTTTCTGTTGCTATGATAAAACACTCAGGAGAGGAGAGGATTTATTTGGCTAACACCTCCAGGTCATAGGCTATCACTGAGGGAAGTCAAGGTAGGAACTCACACAGAAGATTTGAAGCATATACTAAGGATGAATGTTGTTTGCTGGCTTGCTCACAGATCCGTGCTAACCTAGCTTTACTATAAGGCCCAAATCCATCTGCCTAGGCACAGTGCTACATATAGAATTCTGAGTCCTCCCAAGTCAATCAGCAATCAAGACCTCCCAGAGTCATGCCTATGGGCTAATCTGATTTGAATGATGCCTCAATTGAGATTCCTTTAACTAATGACTATAGGCTGTGTAACGTTAACAGTTAGAGCTAACTTAGAACAGGCAGCTAGCATAAAGAAGCTGGAGGTCTCAGATGGGGTACCAACAAGGCTGGGTTCTAGCAAAGGTTGAGGGGGTGCTTGCCTACGTTATAGGCTGTCAATTTCTCAATGCCTCATTACAGTAGAGTAGATAGCTGGCTTTTATAATATAGATCACCAGTCACATTCATAAAAGCTCCACCATCTAAGATATTCACCTCCTGGAGGCCCTACATCCCAAATCATCGCATTAGAGGTTAGTATTTCCACTAACTAGGAATGGTGGCAGAATGGGCACAAGCATTTCCTCGATGCACCATCCCAGCTCATTTTCCTGCACCCTAGACAGCACCTGTACACAGTGAACCCTCAGAATACATTTGTTGAGTGAGTATGAGAGTGACTGAGCCCAAAGGCACTGCTGTGAAGTCGGATGATCAGCTAGCCAGTGATTGGCTCTACCTTGTCTCTGAACTCTCAGCCCAGTCCTGTATAGGATAGTTATCTTTCCATCCAAACCAGTAACAGATACCAAGTGCTGTCCTGACTGTTCCTCTTTGCTTCATCTGTGAGCAGCCTGGGGCAGCAAGGCATTGCAATGTGGAGGTGGAATGGTTTACAATATGTTTTTCTCTTCTAATGGGGATACCTCCAGGTAACATCTGACCAGCCATGGCCAGAGTTTCATTCCTCACCTCATTTTCCTTCCTGGGGGTCCCACAGTCTGCTTTGCCCTCCACACATGTGTGATGTTTGTGAACAAGGTCATTGCATCTTCTCTTCTCATTTACTGGTGTTTTCTTTTAATATGCTACTGTCTCACTTCAGAGCCTTTCACTGAAGAGGTTCCCCTAAGAACATCCTGGAATCTGATTTTGGTCAGGTAGGAGAGCAGGTAGGGCCACCTGTCACAGCTGTTTGTGGATGTTTGTTCCAGAAGAAACATGGAGATTTTCCGAAGGTTTGCGTCTAGGAACATGTTTTCAATCCTGTCATTTTGAGTGGGCCTGTGGTGGCCAGGGATATATCTTTTCTTTTCAAACACAATTCGAGCCCCTTTCCTATGGAGTCCTTTGCAGCTTTTCCCGGCAGGCTTGGGAGCTTTAAGTGGAATGCTGCCTTCAGTTAGGGAATTTGGGAAAACAATAAGAGCAACAAAGGAAGGGTGTGAAGGAGCCTGCCCAGAACTCCATCTGCTCTAGTTTGTCCGTGCAAAGATAAGATCTGTTTCATTTTCTCCCTTGTTCCTGGTGTTTGGCTGTGTCTTGACATCCTTGACATGAAATGTGCTTCGTTCTGCCCACAGCAGCTCAGAACCATGCCAAACAAGAAACACGAGTTTGCCTTGGTGCCTGGGGTCCCTGCCTGTGATCTTTACCCACAGGCATCCGCCCTTCTGTGGATCCCCAAGAACAGATGCCCCATTAGCTCAGCAATGAGCCACCGAAGGGCATATCAAATTAGGGAGAAAGATAAAAGGCCCTTGCTTTTCAAAGTGAGAGCCAAAGAATCACAATAGTGTAGAGTAGGGTGCAGGGTGTGGGCTCTTGGTAAGCGTTGGCCCTACTGTCTCCCCCACTCAGTATCAGGACTGTGCTCCCTGCCAGTCCCTCTCACTTGCCTGTGATGCCATGGGGAGATGTGCAGTGGTGGGCCTGTGGATCTGTCAATGCTGGTTAGTGTTGGTGGGAATGGGCATGCCACCTCCAGGATTTCAGCCTTGGTTTTGTCTTTCAGACCAGCAGTACCATGCTTAGCTTCTGCTGGAGAGGCAACCACAGAGATGCCAAACATCAAGCCTGCCCGTCTGTTGAGAGAGAAGACTGTGCCTGCACCAGGTCCTCCTTGTCTCTCCCTAATTTCATACCACTATCTGTCAACCATGTAGTCAGCAGTGGTTTTGTATGCATACACGTGTGTTTTTTGAATGTGTGGGTATACACATGTATGCATTTGTGTGTGGAGTACTTTTGCACATGTGCCACCATGTCTGTGCATGGATGTGTGTGTGTGTGTGTGTGTGTGTGTGTGTGTGTATAGGGACATCTTCCCCTTCTACTGACTTGGGCATGTGGGGTTCTTGAGTTCAAGGAAGGCTTCCTAGCCTCAAGTGGGATTTAACTTGAGTGTCAGGGTGTCAGATGTTCATGGTCACATAAAGCTCCACTGAGCCAGTAGCCTCTAGGTTCTTAACTCAAGAACTGGAGGGATAAAAGGTGTTTTATTATAGAGTTCATAGGTGGGAGCTGAAGAGAAAGGAGAAAGAGCTGAGATGTAGTAGGAACAGCTTCCAGAAGATGGATCCCAACAGGCCACACCTTGGAGTTAAGAAGGCTTTGTGGGAGCATGGACAAGGATATACTAATTAGTCAAATGGACAATCAATGGGATTCCATCAGTTTCTATCACAGGGTCACAAACAGTCCTCAGACAGGGGTGCTCATCTATGGAAAGATACAGGCAGAAGCCAGACTTCCCTTATGTTTTTTTTTAATTATGACATATTTTAAAAAATAATTTCCTACAATGCTGGTGCTCAAACTCAGAGCCTTAATCCATGGTGGGCTAGTGTCTTAATAGTCTCAATGGAGTGCTGCAAGCCTGGGGGTAGTTCTGGAGAGTCAGTGGTCTCCTAGTCACATTGAAAGGCTGGTGTCAACAAAGCATGGCAGCAGCAGTGAGCACAGAAGCAATAGGATAGATGAACTCATAATCAGGGTAGATGAATTCACCAGTCTATTACAAAGGCAAGCAGGCATAAGGCAAAAGCTTTTTCCCACAGACATCCTAGTATTTGGATCACCACCTGAAGGTGCTGCTCAATTTTAGGATAAGGCTCCCCACATCCTATAAGGATGATGAGTTAAGCAAGAAAATCCCTGTGGGTGTTTATGGCTTCATACTCAACTTCATTAAATGTGGATACATTTTAATAATTTTAACCTTATTAACAATGTATCCCCAATATACGTGTACCTAACTGGCATCAGAAATACCAACAAGACACATAGTAGACTCTCCTGCAGAACTTACCTGAGGATTTAAGGTAAGGTTGCCTCTATTTTTGAACTGCTCTTAAGTACCCAAATAACAGGCATGTATTTTCCCATTGTCTAAAGTCTTTTAAAATGAATGATAGGTAATTTGGTGATCAAGAATGCATATATGTTTGTGTGTGCATGTGTGTGTGTGTGTGTGTGTGTGTGTACATGTCTACTACTTATGTTTGTGCCCAAAATGAGACATTAACTCTTGATAAAGGTACTACCTTTACAGGGACTTAAAGCCATCTTCTACTCCTGTATCTTTTGAAGGGGCATAATTGGCAGATAATTACTGCAGTAAGTACCTGTAAGCAATAGAATGGAGTCACAACATGAAAAGATGCTGCTTCCTGTCTGGGACATCATCCTCCTTTGGGGGAAAGAAGGGTAGAGACAAGGTCATGGTGAATATCAAATGTTCCAACAAATGAATCCTGACACTGAAGGCGAAAGAAAGTTCAGTTCAAGGATAAGGAAACATAGTTATTCTTAGAGTGCAGCAGGCAAGAAAGGAACCTCAATGATGGAGAAAATTTAGCAAAAATAAAGGAAGTTGAGAAAGTATGCAATAAAAATAAACCCCAAACTTCCAGAGGCCATCAGAAATGAGGCCTTCTCAAATCTGTGAACTAAATGATCTCTTACAAAATATTGGACAGTGACTAATCTCATTTATTAAAACAGCCATGCCTCCCAGAGGACATCTACTTGGGGCCAGCCTTAGAACCCATTCACAGAAAGAAGGAACTTTACAGACCCATCTAGTGTAACAAATGAACATCACTGAAATACATGCAGGATGCCAACAATCACATCCATATCCACAGGGTGAACCTGGACAACCACTTACTTGATAGAGAACCAGAGATCACTGGAGTAGAATGAGAAGATAGTAGGCTTTATCTCCCCAGCAAAGCTAGAACTGGCTCAGCCACTGATATGCTGATGAGACTTGCTTCATGCTCAGCCTCATTAAATAGGTATACATCTTTAACATATAGTCTAATGAGACTGGGATAGTGCTCAGCCATGGTTTATCACTTGGTAGGGGGATGAACAGAGTGAGTATAGCAGTGACCAGCAATCAGAGAACGTTGGTTTTACTTTTTTATTGAACTTTCAATGAGTTGCTTAGTCGGGAGCTCTAAAATATTTGACCATGACCTAAAATAGTTACGGATTTAGATCTTGAGAAAAGCAAGCCATTATAGATTTTTCTCAGCACTATACGGAACACCATGTCTAGAGGCCAGAAAAATCAAGTGTGAGGATGAGAAGACACAAACAGGAGCAGTAAGTATATCACTGAAAGACTAGACGTGCTGTTCTGGACAGAGGAAATCAGCCATGTCTCCTTTGCATGGTCACATAAATTGCTTTTGCCACAAGAGCCTTTTACCAGAGCATCCTAGTCTGATAACTTTGCCTGGACCTATTTTGCAACAGAGAAGAACTTTCTTTCTCCTGAATCCTTTCGGGTATCCTAGGTCCTATGATCACCTTTCTTGCCATTTCTATTATCTGAAGATGCTCTGGGCTCTTGCCCAGTCTAGGTATTTCCTTAAAGGAAGCACCCTATCACCTATAGCCTTAACCTTCACAAATGTCACTGAGGCTGTGGTGTACTGTCCTCTGAAGTGGTCATTGGCATCAGTCTCTGGGTGCATTCTTGCTGGTGCTAATTTTGCCTATATGTAGACTTAATGACAAAGCTATTGATAGGGAAGTCATGGGAGGAACATATCGGGTTGTGTTTGTAGAAGCTTCTCAAACAAAGCCAACTGTGGTGACAAATGCACATGTCCCCTCAGTCAGGTGTTTAACTGTTGCCTTCATTGCCAGTTTTAAATTATGCATCCTTTTACAGAAGAAAATAGGAGAGGTCATCTTGATAACCATCTCAACTAGGGTTTCTATTGTGATAAACACCATGACCAATAGCAACTTGGGGAAGAAAGAAAGCTTGTATTTCATCTCACAGCTCATAGTCCAGGAAGCCAGGACAGGAACTCAAAGCAGGACCCGGGTTCAGAAGCTGAAGCAGAGGTCGTGGAGGAATAATGTTTATTGGCTTGTTCCTTCTGGCTTGCACAGTGTGCATTCTTAATCATCCCAAGATCACCAGCCCAGGGGTGGCACCATCCACAATGGGCTGGGCTCTCCCATATAAATCACCAATTAAGAAAATACCCTGCAGGCTTACCCACAGGCCAATCTGGTTGGGTTATTTTCTCAATTGAGATCCCCTCTACCCAAATGTCTCTAGCTTGGATTAAATTGACACAAAACTAGCTAGTACAAGAAGGTCTCTCATATTATAGATGACAAAGCCAAGTTCTAGAGATGTCCTGAGAGAACCATGAAACCCAGAAGATCTTTTAAGGAAGGTCATAACAGGTAGCATTGATGTCATGTGTGTCACCTTGTCATTTGGGTAGAAACATGGAGCATTGGGAAACCAAATGTATGGTCTCTGACTCCCTTGAGCTTCCAGTTCATTCATTACAACTATGGAAACTCTAAAATATGTGGCCATGTTTGATAGTTTTCCCCAGTAAAGAACTTAGAAGGTAGATAAGTGAATTTCAACATATAGGTTGTCATCAATTGCATATCCTGGTACACTGACTGAGTTCTTTACAACATGGAGACATACATATCATGCTATGTCTAACATGTTGTTTGCCTTGCCTTGGGTATAGGTCTGTGTGTTGCAACAATGAGTGAATATAGTAACTGCCAGCCCTCTGAGATGCCGATGGTATTAGGATTGGTTTCTATGGGCTCCTAAGGGTTAATTGAGGAAAAGAGTAGGGGATCCCAGGGCCTGCAGTTGATTTCTAGGAGTCTCTCTTTGTGAGGCCAATGCTCACACAACATCTGGCATGCACCTGAATAAATCCAAGAAGTTTCCTTTTCAATATTGAATAAATTCTGCACCTTGACTCATGGCTATTAAAGCCATGGCGGTAAGATCTCAGGCAAGCATGGCAATATTTTCTTCATGAGGCCAGTCCAGTCCAGTGAGAGCAGCATGAAGCCATTTCCATGCCCTGCATCCCAAAGCCTCTGGAGACAGCTGTCATATGTGTTTCTTCTGCCCATCACTCTATGTGACTCACCTGATTTTGAAAGCAAACTTTCCATTTGGGTATGGACACACTTTGTCTCATGTTCCCAGGATCCTGCTCCATTTCTTTCAGCCAGTTTTCCCCTGAAAAGTAAGTGCCTGATCGCCCCCACATATCCCTTCCTGTGCAGCACTGGTTGGCCAAGTCTAGTCACTCAGAGTGACTTACATTAGAAGTGGGTCCTTTGAAAGGGATGCTTTCTGTATGCCTTTTTGATATCTTCTTTGGTGCCTCTTTATGCTACTGAAGAGAGTTTATCTAAAAACCCTTAATGAGTCTGAGTGTCCATATCCCTGGCTTCCATGTGCTACCCTAAATACAGTTGAGCTGGAGTTGTAGTGTATTGGATGTGAACAGATTCATAGGGTTTCTTGGCCTGTGTAGATTTTTTTTAAATCCCCAAGAGAATTCCACTGCTCCCCAGTACAATCAAGTGTTCCTCTATCTAGTAGCCTTTCATGTGCACTGTCCTCTGTTTGTCTCAACATGGTGGCTTGTAGAGAATTTCTTGCCCATGTCCCTGCCCCCCCCCCCACCGTGCACCTCTAAGCAGTGCTCTTGGGGTATGGAGAGATAACTCAGTGAATTAGTACATGGTTTACTCTTTCAGAAAACTCAAGTCCTACTCCCAGTGCCCATATGATGGTCCACAACCATGTGTAACTCCAGTTTCGGTTGATCTGACTCTTTCTTCTGGCTTCTGTGGGTACCAGGCATCCAAGTGGTATACAAACAAATATATAGGCAAAACATTTAAAAAATAAATTTTAAAAAATAACTTCTTTAAAAAAAGTGTTATCTTCTCCTTCAACTGACCCAACCAGTACTTGGCTTCTCGATTCTGGATAGTGTTTCCATCTTGGCTTCTCACTATATAGCCAACATGTAAGACTGCTTTGGTTTGCCAAGACCTCCAAAGCATCTTAGGACCAGAACTCTAATACCATCCCTAGATTTTGAAGCAAACTGCAGAAACTATCACTGGGAACCAGAAGGAGGAGGCAACACAGAAAGCCTTGAGAGCTTAGTGAGTCTGCCTGTGCAGCATGTGACCTCAATCTACTGTGACCTTCTAATGAGCCTGGGAGCTTTGTGAGCACAGACAAGTGCTCTGAAGGAAGATGCTGAGTGGAAATGTCCTCCTAGAAACCCCATAGATTTTCCAGTCGCTCAAACTCTAGGCAAAAGACGCTGTCAGACTGACTTACTCATGCTAGTCTACTAGGATGTCCAGTGTGGACCAAGGAGCTTACAGTGTCTTCTCTGGATACTAGCTTATCTGTGTCTGACAGAAAGACAGACCTTCATCATCTCCAAGAGAGGGCATAACAAGAATCTTGATTATGTTAACAATTAACTCAACCAACAACTAACTTTAGAGACAGATATAGGTAGATTAGACCTTAACTGGGCTTTTCTGGTTTGGCAGTACTGCGTATTGAGCCCAAGGCTTTATGAATGCTAGCTAAATGCTATATTCCTTATATTTTGAGACAAATCCTACCTATAAAGGTAGGCTAGCCTCGGACTTACAGTATTTCTGCCTTAGGCTCCTAAGAAGCTGGGAGCAAAGATGTAACCACCTAACAGCTTGCAACTGGCCTCTTAGAACATATTCTTCTAAAGTATTTATAGAGATTTTAACCAAATCACAGCACTTCTAACATCTGAGAAATTTAGCTGGGTATTACCTAATATCCTAGTGGGTTTAATCTAAATAGCCTGTTAGCAGCAAAGAGTTTCCAGAAAGTTTACTTCTTCAGTCTCTAGGAATGGCATTCTACTTCATACTCCATGTATATTTCTTTTAGTGTTTTCTTAATATCTGTTAAGGTTATTAACAATTTTTATGAAAGATCAATACTCAGAATAGTTTTATGTGGCTATAACAGGACATGTGTCTTCTAGCTCATGTTAGCCCCAGGTTGAAAGTCATAGGCTCTCTTTCCATGGGAAAACTACATCTGATAGAGATTTAGCTCCATGCATTCTCTCTCCATCCTCTGGATCATTAAGAGTCCACTGCCCTTCGCCTTGGGATCTACGTTGAGAAGGAGAAAGTTGAGGCTGGAGAGATGACTGAGCAGTTCAAAAATGCTGGCTACTCTTCCAGAGGACCTGGGTTCAATTCCCAGAACCCATAGAGTGACTGGTTACCATCTGTAATTCCAGTTCTGAGGGATCTAATGCCCTCTTGTGGCTTCCTCAGGCGTGGCATGCATGTGGTACACAGACATACATGCAGACAGAACAATCATACAGGTTTTAAAAAGAAAGAAAAGAAAGGGAGGAACGGAGGGAGGGAGGGAGGGAGGGAGGGAGGGAGGGAGGGAGGGAGGGAGGGAGGGAGGGAGGGAGGGAGGGAGGGAGGGAGGGAAGTTGTCTGAGGCACTGGGCTCTTCCTCTGTCTGTAAATCTATAACTGCAGCCTAAGCAAGAGCACATAAGATAGCATCAAAGTGGGGAGAGGAAGAGAGAAAGTTTCAGAGAGTTGAGATCTAAATGCATCGTCATGAGGAGCTCGTTCACATCTGATGGTCCCCAAACCTCTTTTTTCCACTCAGAGACTGTCCCAACTATTTCCCCTGTCTGTTCTACTCCTCACTTTCATTAGTTCTTTACTAAGAATTAATGACTAAGACCTTGACAAGGTGAAGGTGTTTAGTTAGTATCTTCCTTAAAACAAACAATGCCTTTCCCTGTCTTTCTGCTTGACCACACAGAAACTAGATAGATGAAACAGAAATCCTTCTGTCTGTTAGCACAGTGACAGCTTCCCAGCATCCAACGTCCTGTCCCTGGAACCCTGTAGACTCCATTCTCTTCTCCTCACAAACTTGTTTTCTCCATTGCCTTGGAGACATGCCTACTGCCTTGCACACCCCCTACCTTCGTTGCTTTGAAATTGTAAAGGATGCCCAGTGATAACAGAAGAGAAGATAACATTCTGAGAAGTTCTAACATTACATCTAATGTTTGACATACTGAGATGTTACAGGCCAACTGACACAGCCTCTTAATACACAGAAGGGAAGTGATAAATACAAGATGTCTGAGGCTATAGGTATGATACAGCAGACTCTTTTATGGCACACTGGCCTAGTTTCATAGGTACAAAAGGTAAAAACATTAAACTACATTGGAAAGAATACTATAAAGAATACCTAAGTCAACAACACAGTCACTTTTTACTGGGTGTTATGGGAGGAGGGGTGGAAACAGGAGGACCCCTGGTACTTGCCAGCCACTAGCCTAGCTCTTAGCTCAGTGAGCAACTTTGGTCTCAAATGAATAAGGCAAGAGTTGCAGAAAAGGACATTAGACACTGTATTCTGAACTCTGCTTGTGAACAAGAGGTATGCACACTTGCATACACACACATGAAAACACAACACACACACACACACACACAGACACAGATAAACTCACACACACACTAAAATCATTCAATACCATGTATATAGATAGATACATAGAGGTTGTAGGTGCAATAAAAGATAGGGTCACTGACAGATATAATAATAAATGGCATGTAGGCATTATATACATTATATGTTATATACAATATAATAGATATTGATTTACAGAATAAAACATAGATTATAGGTAGGTAGGTAGGTAGACAGATAGATGATAGATAGATAGATAGATAGATAGATAGATAGATAGATAGATAGATAGATAGATAATAGATAATTTCTGAAAAAGAGAAAGCTCTTGGCTGCACCTCTGCTTTGTGTGCCTGCCGTTATTTTTTATTTATTATTTTATTTATTTACATTCCAAATGTTGCTCCCCTACTGGTCCCCCCTCCATAAGGTCTTCACCTCGTGCCCCCTCCCCTTTGCTTCTGAAAGGATGATCACTCACACATCCATCCACTCCCACCTTATCCCACTAGCATGTCCCTTCCCTGGGGCATCACGTTTCTACAAGATTAGGGGCCTCCTTTACCATTGAGGCCAGACAAGGCAGTCCTCTGCTACATGTGGAGCAGGGGCCATGGACCAGTCCATGTATGCTGCTTGGTTGGTAGCTTAGTCTCTGGGATCTCTGAGGGATCCAGGTTAAAAATTATGGAACTCTTCACAAATTTACACTTCATCCTTGCACAGGGGCCACGCTAATTTTTTCTGTATCATTCCAATTTTAGTATATGTGTTGCCAAAGCGACCACATGCCTGCCTTTCCTATCTCCATAGTCCTCTGGTGACCATTCTTTCTTCATGTCTGACACCAGCTCTGAGATGTTCTTGGAGCCAACAGTCTAAAAATGATTCCCTGTTTCCTCTTTGCATTTTCAGGTCTTGCTTGGTGCCTTCATCGTAGCATGGAGATGAATACAGTCTTGGACTGGATTTTCCTGAAAAGCAAATAAAATATGAGACAATTGTTCTAATAATGAAGTTTATTTGAGAGTTGATTCCTATCAAATTTTCCTAACACATTCATAAATATGGTCCCATTTCTAAATAGTCCATTGCTAGAGTCCTTCAGAGAAATGTGTGCTGCTCTGGCTATCTTTCAGGGACACTCTGCCCACAGTCCACAGTCCTCCTGCTTTGGCCACTGTCTCTGACTATGGGATGCTATAGGAAAAATATGCTTTGTGAAAAAGTGCATGCTTGCTCTTGAACAAGGCCATTTGTCACTTGGTTTTAACAGATCTTTCTCAACACATCCTCACATATCTCACGTCCATTGCCTGTTGGAGCTCTCTCAAGCCCCACTTCTTTCTTGTTAAAGCCACATATTTCTGCCTGGTGCACTCATATGTCAGGTTTAGAGAAAAGGCGTGTTAGAAGAATGAGGAGGGTCAGTTGGCACACCGAAGAGTACCAGCCATGAATGAAATAGGCATTGAGAATGTCAGCAACTTCTGGAGACGGAGGCAGGTATCTTCCTGCATGTTGCTGTATTAAAGCCAATAACCTAGTATTTTAAATTTTGTCAAAGTCAGAACTTCATTGGTTGCATTCCTGATTTCTATATCATTATCATGCCATCTTCAAAAAGAAAAGCACACACACAAAGAACTGGGAAGAGAGGTTGGAGTAAGGTCTAGATGGAGGTTTGTTCATAAGAAGCATCAAGAGAATTATATTAGTTATTTTTATGTTGCTGTGATAAAATACCTTGATAGAAACAACCTAAGAAGGTTATTATTTTTTTCTAGGTTATGGTTTCAGAGAGATAGACAAGAAGAGTAGGCAGTGAAGGCATAGCAGCAGGAACAGGAAACAGAGAGATCACATATCTTCTTTCTAAAGTGAAAGAAGGAAGTAGATGAAGGCTAGAAACCCTTAGAGCTCACTCTGGGTGATGTACCTCCTCCAGTAAGGCCTCTAAATGTTTTACGGCCTCCCCAAACAAGGCAATCAACTGGAAACAAGTGTTCCAATACATGAGCCTATGTGGTACACTTTCCTTCAAGCCTCCATAATAATCATCCGGAATTCTGAGAAAAGGTAACTAGACTGCAGGGTGCCCAGCTCAGCTTCTGGGTGCCTTGGCAGTCTCTGATTTCTTCCTCTGGGTGGAGGATGCCAAGAAAGTCACAGAGCTGAACATCTGGTCCCTCATTTCCTGTGGCTGACTCACTGGCAACCTGTCCAGGGGTAAAATCAGTACAAAGGAATTCAATGCCCAGGTGCTAGAGGACACTTCTTTGGAACATTGTAAGAAAGCCTGAGTCTTGCAGCTGTCCTAGAGTCATCTCTCCTTTCCTACAAGTTAGTACATGTATGCTGATGCGTCAGGGCATTTGGTTGAGGATCGTATCCTTTGCTGTTAGAAGGGCCTGTATAGTATACTCTGAACTTGGATGAATGTTCTGGAAGGAGAACAATTGTTTGGAGCAAGTCAACACATTTGAGAAAAACAAATAACAGTCATGGAATGCCATGAATCCCAGTGGTCTATGAAAGTGAAACTTCAGATCATGGGGCTAGCTGACAATTCACTAGCACAATATATACACATACATTATATGTCTACATATATGTAGTCTCTGTGTGTGCATTTGCATGTGTGTCCACACATGAACGCATGTGCCTGAACACAAAATGGTCCCTGACCTTATAGTGTCTCCTCAAAGAACCTTAGCCAAGTCACTACAGAATAGATATAAAGAACTCTGGTCATTGTTAACTTCCATTGTTATTAATGGACTTGAACTTGTTGGCCAAAGATAAACTTCTCAAAATCTCCAGAGTCCTCCAAGGTACATTAGGCCCTCAGCTACCACATTCCAGCTCGATCCTCGATCTGTGACTTCCCCCTCCCTCCTCTTCCACCTTCTTTGCTTTTGAAGAAGGCACTTAAGAGGTGGAGGCGGGGGTCTAGTAGCAGTTAGGGAAGGGAAATATGATCAAAATATATTGTATGAAAAAATTTAAATAGAAAAGGGAAAAGAGAGATAGTGTTTCCGTGCTGAATGAACAGAGCTTTGAGATAGCTATACTGAGCTATCCTAACAAGAATGAAAACACATGATGCCCTTTTGCTATGTGAATGTCAGGCAGCCTGTCATTATTACAGCTAACATAAGAGAAGGTCAACTGCATAATTAATAAGAATTTCATGAGAACAAAGACAGCACTTAGAAGCTGCTGCAGCTTTTAAAGAATGCAGGAAGCCTGCTGGAAAGAAGAGGGAAGAAATCAATTGTGAAAATCAATAATACATCTACAGAAGAGGTGTGAACTCCCTATTAATCACATACAATATTCCCCTCTTATATGTAAGGCAAATATTTAAAGGCCCTCTGGTGGATGGCTGAAACTGTGGCCAGTACTGAATACTACAAGCACTAATTTTTTATTATGCATGCTTACCTATGTTGAAGTTTAATTTATTAATTAAGCTTATGAGAATGTAACTTTTTATACACACACACACACATATAATCATAATACAGTGTGATAAAAGCAATATGAATAGTCTCTTTTTGTTGTTCCCAAAGAAAGGGGGGTTACTTTTAGGGGTTAGGAGAATAGTACAGCAGTTAAGAACTGGTTTCTCCAGTTCTAGAAGATCTGACTCCCTCTTCTGGCCTCTACTGGAACCAGTACCGTGTGTGTGTGTGTGTGTGTGTGTGTGTGTGTGTGTGTGTGTGCACGCGCATGTATGTGTGTGTGTACATGGTACATAGAAATACATGCAGGCAAAGCACCCAACATGTAAAAAACAAATGTTAAAGGGTTATTTTGAAACAAGTACTGTGATACCATGATGACAGATCTGTGGTAGAAATAGAGAGGAAAAAGTGCAAAATCTCAAATGGAAGAATCAGTCGTTTCACTCCTCATCATAGTAGTAGTGCCTCCATACTCTGCAGTTGGAAGACAAAGGCATGTGGCTTGCACTGGGCATTCCCACCTTCAAGGTGGCCTGACTTAGAGAATAAAAAACACTTTCCAGGAGAGGGAGCAGCTATCCCAGGGTGAGTTGAATAGGCATGCAGAAATGCACACAGTCTGAAGACTAAGAACACAAGGACACATAGGGAGTCTGCAGAAGATTCTGGATCAGTTACTGTAGGAGGCTCACCTGGATCTTTGGGAAGCCTTTTGTGCTGGCTGCTTTAGTAGCTAGTAGAAATGTCCTCAAAACAGCTTACCTGAAGGATACTCAGGGATGGTGCCCCCTGCCCCCTCAGAGTACTCCTGAGATATGCTCATTCTGCATTGGCACAGCTAGGTAGACTGATGGAGTTTAAAGTACAGCTCTGTTACCTTCAGCAGAACAGATGTTCCATTCTCCATCCAGCTTGCCATGTCATGGGGCCCAAGCTGGATTACATAGTAACACCCTTCTCTCTTTCCCTTCTGCATCCTCTTCCCAGGTGAGGGAGAGTTTACCTTCCAGGTGCCCCCTGAAGGGAACCCTTAATCATCACTTTGCCTAATAATCACTACCAGGCTCAACTTGAAATAATCCCCTTACAACAAAGTCTTTCTTGAAGACTGAAAGGCAAGCTATGCCACCTCCTGAGCATAGCAGTTGCATATTATACTCAACCTGTACTGATGTCTTCCGTTGTGGGTTTTCTGAAGAGATAAATTTGCCAAAGGGTTAGGAGAAATTCATGCTTATCATCTTCCCAATTCTATGACACATAAGAGGGACCACCATGTGCCTAGAGTGGCAGCTGGCACTGGGATACCATCAGTAGAAATAAAGGCATGGAGTGAAGGCATAGCCAGGTAGGTTTGTGAGAGACTGGCATAAGAAATGAAAAATGCAGTTCTAGCACTCGGGAGGCAGAGGCAGGTGGATTTCTGAGCTCGAGGCCAGCCTGGTCTACAAAATGAGTTCCAGGACAGCCAGGGCTACACAGAGAAACCCTGTCTCAAAAAAAAAAAAAAAAAAAAGAAATGAGAAACCCATCTTCTACTACCCTCATGTGGGTAACAGCTTCCTGAAGGAGTTACAAAGCCAGAGAACTCTGAGATGACCGGACAACAATGGCTAATACCTAATAAATGGATTAATCCTTTGATAGATCTGTACGCTAGTGGCATTGTTAAGAGACAATAACAGGTTAGAAGAAGTAAGTCATTGTGGGGTATGCCTTTGAAGGACATCATGTTTATCACCACTCCGCCCCATCCCCTGCTGTTTCCTTCTCTGCTTCCTGGCTACCATGAAGCAAGCATCTATCTTCCACTATGTCCTCTGTTGTGCTTTCTTCTACATCATGCTCTGACTTTCCACAAACCCATAGTGATGAGGCCAAGTGGTCATATCCTGAACTCTCTGAAACCAGAAGCCAAAATAAAACTTTCCTCCTTCCCAGTTATTTCTCTCAGGCATCTATCATGCAAGAAAGAATGGATTGATACATTCCCTTTGCATGCATCTGCCCAGTGGTATATATATTATATAGTTCATCGGACGCTATCTCTGAATGCCTGTTGGTGTAAGCCTTTATTTCCTGCCTAGCAGAGGCAATGTTTTTGCTTTTACTCAACATACTTAAGATGGTTGGCCAACAGTGAAGCAATGACTCCATTTGGCTTTGTTTTCTTTGTAGAATTCTAAAAATAATAACCACTTCTTTTTTTAAACATAAAATCAAATTAAAACTTAAAAAAAAATTTTATTAGGTATTTTCCTCAATTACATTTCCAATGCTATCCCAAAAGTCCCCCATACCCTCCCCCCACTCCCCTCCCCTCCCACTCCCACTTCTTGGCCCTGACATTCCCCTGTACTGAGGCATATAAAGTTTGCATGACCAATGAGCCTCTCTTTCCACTGATGGCCGGCTAGGCCATCTTCTGATACATATGCAGCTAGAGACACGAGCTCTGGGGGGTACTGGTTAGTTCATATTGTTGTTCCACCTATAGGGTTGCAGATCCCATAGCTCTTTGGGTACTTTCTCTAGTTCCTCCATTGGGGGCCCTGTGATCCATCCAATAGCTGACTGTGAGCATCCACTTCTGTGTTTGCTAGGCCCCGGCATAGTCTCACAAGAGACAGCTATATATGGGTCCTTTCAGCAAAATCTTGCTAGTGTATGCAATGGTGTCAGCGTTTGGAAGCTGATTATGGGATGGATCCCTGGATATGGCAGTCTTTAGATGGTCCATCCTTTCTTCACAGCTCCAAACTTTATCTCTGTAACTCTTTCCATGGGTGTTTTGTTCCCAATTCCAAGAAGGGGCACAGTGTCCACACTTTGGTCTTCATTCTTCTTGAGTTTCATGTGCTTTGTATCTTGTATCTTGGTATTCTAAGTTTCTGGGCTAATATCCACTTATCAGTGAGTACATATCATGTAAGTTCTTTTGTGATTGGGTTACCTCACTCAGGATGATGCCCTCCAGGTCCTTCCATTTCCCTCGGAATTTCATAAATTCATTGTTTTTAATAGCTGAGTAGTACTCCATTGTATAAACGTTTATACAATGGAGTACTACTCAGCCATTAACCACCTCTTTTTATGCTTTATTTGAAACTGGCCCATGAGCTCACATGGATACATCTTCTTTTAATGTGTTTTAATTCAGGATCCCCAAAGCAACCACAGGAAAGATAAGTATTTTTGGCATGTGTTATTTTTAAATTCCTAAGATCTAAGAAACTAAAGGCAAAATATGTTCAAAAAAAACCCAAATGAAAACACGTGAAGGCTGAAAAGCTCAATTCTACCCTCCGAGTCTTTGCTAAGATGGGTCAGGCCTTTGCTAAGTAGGAAAGGCATGCTTACTCTGGCCACCCAGATATGCTTGCTCGGAAACAGCAGGTGACATCCTTGCTCGGAAACAGCATGTGACTCTTCATCTCTCAGTATTCCTACTCTACATGATTATCCAACAGTAAATCATATTGCATAAAGCCGGCACTTTACTGGAGTAAAGGGAATAAGGCTGGAATATCCCTGACACAAGGACAAATAATGATCCTGGAGGATGCATCTTAGTGACGTCACTTGATCAATAGTATCATTCCCAGAGTGCTGTGTAAGGAGTCAGTAAAACATACGCTCACAGCTGCCCAGTCATTCTGTTTTCTTCTTCGTTCCTTTCTTACCTTTTCCTGTTATTTGTGATCTTTCTTTGGGGGAATATGTATAGGGGTTTTCAGCTCAACTCCAGGTCAATTATGAGGGTCAGAATCTAAGTGCACAGCTTTTATTTGGAGTTGATTTCAAGAAACCCCAGGGAGAAGCAGGGAAAGGATAGGAGCCACTAGGATCCCCAGACAATTTAGAGAACATCAAACTCATCACTGCTGTGGGCACTCACCTTAACGCTGCAAAGTGATATAAAACTCATAACTCGGTGAAGCATCCTAGAGCCTTGGCCTCAGAGAGTTAGGAGACCAAGTCCTTCAGCTGTTGGTTAATGGTTGTCCCAGGGCACTGTTAATCTACTGCTTCTCCAGATAACAGAACTTTCCAAGGCTCTAGAGACAGAGACCTGATGACAGAGAAGCAGATCTAGACTGAAACTAACAGGAATACAAATACTTAGGCAGGCTTTAATAGCATTGATTCTGGGTGGCCCTTGGTTGAAAAACACAGCGTGTATAGGACCAGCTCCAAAACGAAAGTTTAAATTGACCTCAAAACAGTGTATACTGCTTTTCCTGACAAAAGAGTAGATCTTAATCCTGCATCAAAGCTTGTATTTAAATCTAGCTGGAGGTCTTCTTTCAAAAGACCAATTAGTTCAACTATACAGTGAAAAAGCTTACATGTGCATGTGGGTATGCATGTATTGATGTATGCATACATTTGCATAACAAGCATGTAGATATGCATATATAGACATATGCATATATTCACATAGTAAGTAGGCTACAAGGGCTCCTAGGAGATGTTCAGTCAAGAAACTAAAGAGACTGCCAGAATGACTCCAAAGGAAAGAGCTGAGATGGGTGTCAGAGGGTGAAACAAATTCTAACACTGGAAAAGAAGCATTTGTGTGAGGATGTGGCCCTGGTCTAAGTGCTGACATATGGTGGCAGTTCCCTGGGCAGGTAGGGATGTGGGTGGGAAGAACTGAAAAATGAATGAAGTGCAAGAAACTCTGATGAGGGAGGCAGTGTGGAAGAAAAACGGTGAGAACTGGTCCCAGGGATTTGTAAGGTGCCCTCGACTTACAATCTGCATCCCGTCTAACTCAACATGATAAAAATTATGTAAGATGGGACCTCATCCTCAGGAACATATGTGCTCAACAGGCAGATGTGGTCAGTAGCTTCTAAATCAATGCCTAACACCCAATGAATCGAGGGATGACCCTTCGTGTGCAGGTTTAGGTCTTAAAGAGAATATCCTTACATCTGAAGTGTCTGGTGTAGAACATCTATCTTAGTTCCACTGTGATTTAGCGAGATATTGAATTCACCAGCCAGATTTCTATTTCCAACACTCATTTAAAATTGTCTCCTGGACAGCTGTGCATCGTTCCAGGGTGACATACTGTCAGCAATTGCCAGCCACTGAGTGTCCTGATCTTGCTAGCATTCTCCCAGCACCATTATTGACTTGGCTAGTGGATGAGAAAAATCCAAATCTTAGCCACTAAATAGTATGAAACATCTCAATTTTAACCTAAATTGGGGGCAAGAACGCTCTCAAGGCCTCTGCAGAAGGAGAGCTCAGCAGATGACCCAAAAGACAAGAGGAAAGGGCCATGTTTGAAGAATAACAATCAGTGGCTGAAAGCTATTAAGTTCACTCTTCTAGTTCAAAGGGATTTGAAATGGCAATTTGTCAGGCAACTGTTGTCACTTTAGATGCCCCCAGTCGCTTCCTTTGAAGCTCTTGATTGACTACAGGAGGCAAGGCCAGATTCTTCTAAAGACAGATTTCCACAGTTGAACACATTTATGTCACAGTAATTATGACTCTTCCCAAATTTAATCAACAAAAGGCAAAAGAGTGCGAGTCTGAGAAAACATTCACAGGCTTGGGCCCAGTCCAGGCAGTGGCCCAGTGGCTGTCTGTGCACATGGCCAGCTGGGTGGTTTTGGTCACCTCACAGTGCTATTCATCTGCTGGAGACACAGGTAGAGGGCCTGCCTACTTGATGGATATGATAATTAAACAGACTTCAACTTGAAATGGCTTTCTGGAGAAAACAAAACTAGCCCATTAAGAATAAATACTTTGCCAGGTAGTGATGGTGTCTGCCTTTAATCCCAGCAGATGGGAGGCAGAGGCAAGTGGATCTCTATGAGTTGAAGGCCAGTATGGCCTAGAGTGTGAGTTTCAGGACAGCTAGGGATACACAGTGAAACCATGTATCAAAACAAACAAACAAACAAACAAATAATATAACCTAACTTAAAACACAATGTTATCATTTTATATAGCAGAGATGGATCTAGAAGGAAAGGGCAAGCCAGTTGTCTTTGGAACCGGATGAAAAACAAGTGATGCCCTGTGAAGCAGTGGGTGATGAGCTTTGGTGAGATGCTCACAAAAGGCATCAGCTCATATACCAGCCAATCACCAAGTGAGAACTGTGGATGCACTGAACCCTAAGTCAGATTGCCATTCACAGAAAAGACAACTTTTAAACTCTCTGAAACACTTTTGCATCAGGAGGTATTTGAGAGTTGAGTTTCTATTTGTTATGTTGTTAGGAACCTATCATCAAGAATAGGAAGCTTGTTTCTGGATGTCTGCTGAGTAGGGAGTGCATAAAGGTTAAAACTGAGATGTTCCACACTTGTTTACTGAGTACCATTTGGGTTTGGGCATCCACTGGCCCCATCCGAAGCCTCCAAGGGGAAAGTCAAACCAGAGACAACCTGAAGCTAGAAAGATCAGAAGCTGTCTCCAGAGCTCACCATCTTTCTAACAGGCTTAGCATGTTAGCATTCTATCTCAAATAGGGGGAGAATGATACAGAAACAGGAGCCTTAGGAGAGGACCAGTGAGGTGGGTTCTGCCCAGTATCTGTGTGCCAGATATCCCTGCATACACAAGGACACAACCAATGTAAGTAACCAAAGAGAAGTCATGGTAGAAAAAGTAACAGTACTGATATCTGAATATGGAACAGGGACAGGGACAGGGTAAGGAGTAAGGTCAGTGAGATGGTAACCAGGTCTGAGGGGTAGATGGATAGAGACAAAACTAGAGAAGATCTGCAGGGCTAGGAGTGAGGTCAGGGTAACAGTTAACTCACCATGAGCAATGGTGAGCAGATGGCAGGAGACAAAGCTGTGGAAGAAAAAACAAGACAAAGAATCTCAGCTTTAGTTGCTTCACAGGCATATAGTAGTACCAAGCACAAGGGCTCAGAGGGTGGTATATTTGGTGACAAGGAACGTATGCATAGAGTAAGGGATCGAGACACATCACAGTGTCAAGCCATTGCATCACCATATGTGCATGTAGGCTGCTCGAGGAGCAAGTCTAACTATGGGATGCCACTCAGGCCATGTAATCATCAGTCCCGAGCTTATGCTAACTGGTCTATCCTTCAGGACTCAGAAAACGGATTCCCTCTGTATGAAAACCCAGAAGAAGTGAGTTTCGATAGGAATTACTCAGATAAGGAAGACCATTGATCACATGCATACATAGGCCACAGAAGTCACGGGACCACAAAGCCAAACCAATTAGGAGGTTGAAAAGGTTTTCAGAAGAACAATAAGGCTTTGCAGTTAAAAATTCATTCTGCAAAAAGATGTGCCCTCCAAGCAGGAAAACAAAGGGAAGATTTTTTTTCAGAGAGAATGGGATCACTGAGAGAGCCTGGGTAAGATGGGAAGGCAGGAGAAGACATCCTGTGTTAGTTTCCCCATACTATGATAAAGGACTCTGACAAAAATCAGATCAAAGAAGAACAGGTTTATTTGAGGCTTACAATTCTGGAGAGAAGAGAAGGGGCAGAGGAGGGAACATGAGTCCAGAGAGATCACATTCTTTTCATCTTCACAGAGGTGAAGATAAGAGAAAGAAGGAGAGGGAGAGAACAGGAAGTGGAACCCAGCTACAAAATCATAAAGCCTGCTCCCACTGGTGTACTTCTTCCCACAGGTTGAACCTTATAAGGGTCCGATAACCTCTCCAGACACTACCACCCACAGGGACCAAGTGTTCAGTTTAAATGCATAAGCCTATGGGATGGGGTGGATGGGGGGGGTGTCCTTTCTCATTCAAATCACCACATTCCACTCCCTGGCCCCTAAATACCTCATGACCATAGCATAACACAAACTATCACACTTGCCTAATAAAGAACTCTATTGATGACTTTTCTATTCCTAGGATAAAATACCATCATCAAAGACAACTAATTTAATAAATAGATATTTTTGGCTTAGGGTTGCAGAAGGCTAAATGTCTATCATAAATGGGGAGGCATGGCAGCAAGCAGCAAGTATGGTGGCAGGAGCAGAAAGCAGAGAGATGATTTTCAGCCACAAACATGAAGCAGGCAAAGTAAACTGGAAGAGGGGTGAGGCTACAAACTTTCAAAGCCTACCCTCAGTGATGTACTTTCAGAAAGGCTGCTTTGATTGCCTTCCACAAAGATACCAGTAACTGAGGGCTAAGTATTCAAATGTCTAAAACCCTGGGGGAATCATTCTCATTCAAACAACCAAGTTCCAATCCCTGGCCCAAACAATCCACATGGCCCTATCCTAAGCGAAATGTACTTAGTCCAACGTCAAGAGTTTCCTTAGTCTGCTCAGTCTCCATACAGTTTCAAAGGCCAAGGGCTCTTTGCGATTCAAAGTAATCATTTAACTGTATACTCCCTTTAAAAATTCCATCCTCCCAACATACAATGGCACAGTGAATACATTACTATTTCAAAAGGGAGAGAATGGGGTATCCTGAGGAAATGCTGGGCTAAAACCCAGCAGGGCAAAGAACAGCTCCTGAAGCTCTGGGTCTAGTGTCTGGGACTTTAGTTTCAACAGACTCAGTTGGTTCTGCCCCTCCAGCTTTGCTGTCTGACACATACATCTTTTTGTCCAGATGGTTTACTTCCTGTATGCAGCCCTCATGGGCAGTTGTCTTATGGCTCTGGCACTCCATTGCAACCCAGGCTTCAGTTTTACAACTTTACTCAATGGCTCCTCAGGGCCTCCTGCTCTTTTAGGACATCCATTCAAGGATGTCCTTGCCACATACTTTATCAGTGGCTTTTTAAAAGCATGGAGAAGAATCTCCAACTCCATCAGCTTTGTATTCTTTATGCCTCTGAAGCAGACACCATTTGCACAGCTCTGCCAAGTTCAGCAGCTTGTAATGGACCCTGACTCCCTTGAGTTGCATTAGAAGTCTTTTTTGTTTTTGTTTTTGTTTTTGGTTTTTGGGTTTTTTGTGGGTTTTTTTGGGTTTTTTTTATTATTATTACTCACTTGCTGTCTAGATGCATAAAATTCCTTAGACTCTCTTTCACAAACTGGGAGTTTATCTGGGTGGGATCTTGCCCTTTGTCTTCCTTTCAGTACAGAGCAGGCCTTTCCTTAATGGTGGGAATCTTCGTAATAATTATAGTCTCTCCTTCCACAAGAGCTGTGGCTGCCACATTAAGCTTCCTAGTGCTTCTTTTCTCTTTTTCCTTTTCTGGCCCACTTGCTGTCTTTTCACTGTAGACCTGCATAAGGATTATCAGTAACAATAATGCCACAGATTCAATACTATGCTGTCTTGAAATTTTCTCTTCCAAAGAATTTAGGCTGTTAAAATTCACCCTCAGAAAAGTTCTTAGGTCAGGCAGGCAGAAAGCCGATGGCCTCTAGCCCAATTGCTCTTAAGTCTGCTTTCATATGAATCCTCTTGAGCCAGCCCTCTACAGTCTGAGTAAGTCTCAGCACGCTGTCTTCTAGGCTTAGCCCAATAACTTCAAAATTCTTCCAAAAATTAACATGACCAGATTCTTCACAGAAACAGTCTACTGTCTGATACCAACCTGTTAGTTACTTTTCTATTGCTGTTATAAAACATCACTTAAGGAAGAAAGAGTTTATTTGGGCTTATGGTTCCACAGGGAGAGTCCATAATGGTAGGAAGATCTATCAGCAAGGAGCAGGCATGGAAGGAGCAGGAAGCTGAAAGATCATATGTTCAACAACAGGTGTGCATGAAGCACTGAGAGAAGCCATCCTGGGAAAAGTCAAGGGAAAGAGTAGTCCAAGAGGAAAGCAAATGGCCAATCCTCAAGGAGACAATGGCTTGTCTTCTGCTTTGTGTGCATTTCCAAATTTATCCCTGATTTTTCAGTTTCTTGCAATTGCAGCATTGTGAATCACAGACAAAAGGTCCCCTACTCACATCTGCATTTGCATGTATGTGAGCATGTATAGCTTGGTGCATTCCCACGTCTTCCTGATGATATGATATGATATGATATGAATGGTCCACTTGACAAGCACACACGCTATTATGGGCAAACCATTGATTGTCCTCTTCTAAGGAAGCAGGAAGGCACAGAATGGCTCTAAGGCTACCTTGCCTGGATTGAGTTCCTATGAGTAGATAAGCTATTCATTTCTCAGTGCTTGTTTTCTTCATCTGTTAAATTACAGAGAGACTCTTCTAGTGTCATTATGGTGCTTAAATGAGTGGTTTTATTTAAAAAAGAGCTTAGGACAGTACCTAACACAGTGAGCACTCTGCAAGATTTAGCTGTTTCTATAATGTGTTTTCTATCCTCCTTCCAGGACACTTACTGACATGTAGAAGCATGGGAGAGATTAAATGACTTTGAGGATAGTTTATTTTACTCTGCTTGGATCCCCTTAACTTCATCCCCCAAGTGGTAGTGCATATTTTAGCACTCTAACAGCAGTGTTTATGGCAACCTGGGGAAACTTTTATGCTTCCTGGAAAATGCTTCCTATGATAGAGGGAAACCTGAGTCTTTGTAGTTTATTCATCCTTGGTCAGGTTCTATCCCTGGTGACCACATCAAACAGATCAGATCCAAAAGCAGTATTTTAAGAACATCAAGGTGATTGGTGAGATCTCCTGAATCTTCTCCAGGATAGAGAACTGTGGTGGCTTAAAAGAGTGATGCCCATAGGTTCATATATTTGGGTGCTTGGACTCCACTTGGAATTATTTGGGAAGTACTTGGAGGTGTAGCCTTGTACTTGAAGAGGTGTAGCACTGGGCAGATTTGGGACTTCAAAAGCCTGTGATGTTCCCAATTAACTCTCTGCCTTGTGCTTGTGGATCAGACATAAACTCTCAGCTACTGATCCAGAACTGTGTCTGTGGTTTGTTGCCATGCTCCCTGTTATGATGGTCACGGTCACCTGAAATTGTATTCCCAATAAACTCTTTCTTCCACTAGTCTACTTGGTCATGATGTTCACATCAATATAAAAGTAACCAAGATAACATCCCACAGGCTTAGGTGACATTGACTTTGTGTGCTTCTATGTCTTAGTTGTCTGCAAGCTCCCATTGACATCAGTACTACTTAAAATAGGATATCCAGGACCAGACATTATCTTGAGAAGTAGAATTTGATAAGGACAGAATAGAATGAGCCTAGGATCTTCCTCATATATAGTCTCTCAATGTGACCAATATGACATCCACTCTGTTACTGCCACATCTCGAGGTCCCCCTGAATCTTTAAGTTAGGCCCCACCAACTTGGTTTTCAGAATCTAGAATCTCAGTCACTGTCTTAGTCAAGGTTTCTATTCCTGCACAAACATCATGACCAAGAAGCAAGCTGGGGAGAAAAGGATCTATTCAGCTTACATTTCTACATTGCTGTTCATCACCAAAGGAAGTCAGAACTGGAACTCAAACAGGTCAGGAAGCAGGAGCTGATGCAGTGGCCATGGGATGAGGGGGTGTTACTGGCTTGTTTCACCTGGTTTGCTCAGCTTGCTTTCTGGTAGAAACCAGGACTACCAGCCCAGGGATGGCACCACCCACAATGGGCCCTTCTACCCTTGATCACTCAACTAGTGAGTGAAATGCCTTATAGCTGGATCTCATGGAGGCATTTCCTCAAGGGAGGCTCCTTTCTCTGTGATAACTCCAGCTTGTGTCAAGTTGACACATAAAACCAGCCAATACAGTCACTTTTTTACCATTTTGTTTAGTGTTAATGAAATTTGTATACCAAAAACAATGATTGTTTGAGAAAATTAATCTTTGCTAAACCTTACTTTTGCCACACAATGCTACACAGTCTACTGCTTCATTCTACAACATGAGAAGTACACCGCTAAAATTGACACCTTAGCTACTAGTAAAGCATGGCTAAGTCACAGGACAAAGTTGGGAACCACTAGGCACACAGTTGGAGTCACCCACTATCATAATTTTTGGTCTTCTTAGAGAATATTTAGGGCATAGTCTTGCAACTGATTAAGACTCAAAAGAAGTGTATACTGAACTGGGTTCTATCTCCATTTCTCTTTTTATTCTAAAGTATTTCATGAAACAGCTTGTCAAATTATCTAACCATAGCATAGCAGGACATAGGGGCTTGTAGCTACTGGGAAGGTGAGGTAACTTCTTCATTGATGGGCTGAAGGGGCTTGTTCTAATTACTGTTGAAGAGTAAGAGCGGGCTCACCTGTTAACAAGGTGAGTTACATCAGTAGAATGGGCTATATCCTTAAAACTGTACAAACAAATATCAGTGCCCTAGTAAAATGATGAGCTTCTGAAGGGCTTGCTTGCTAAGGGACCTTCTGTGGTCCCAACCCCAGGTTCAGGGATTCTGGGTAAGGCCTAAGAATGTGCATTTCTAACAAGTTCCTAGGTGATGCTGAAGCTACTTACACGTGAGGGCCTTACTTTGAAAGCCACTGCCTTATGAACATCCCTCTGTCACTAAGAAGCTATAGAAATGGGTAAGAATGGGGAAAAGCAAGAGTTCTGCTCACACCCCCGAGTAAATATCTCCAGCATAGGACTGAGTTGTTAATTTTATATTCACATTTTGATGAAAAGTCCTTTGATTGTTGTCTATTTGTGACTACAGTTGTGATCTTTTTTTAATTCCGTGCCTTGTAAATAGAACCTGTTGATTAATTTAGGTCCTGGCAAGGAGACAAGGGTCTTCTTTGATCTTTGGCCAAAACTTTTTCTACAACATAATACCCACTACATGGTTTAATCTAGTATTTCTTTTTTAAAAAAGGAATGGGGTCTAGTGTGAAATTGCTATTTCTCAGTGAACTCATGCTGGCTTCTCGTGATCACAGATTCCCTGAAAGGGGGAACCAGAATGAATAATGTGTTCCAGAATCTTGCCTGAAACAAACATTGAAGGTGTGTGCTCCCTGATCAACGCTGACTCTAATGCAAAATAAAACTGGAAGAACTGTGTCTTCCAAGGGTTCCACCATCTTTACCCAGGACTTTCCAACAACAGGCTTGTACCTCTGGGCAACCTTTTGCTTCTTTCAGAGGTTTCCATGGCTGTCTGTAGTGCATCATAATGTGCTCCTGGGGACTGGAAGAGCCCCCTTATCCCCACAAGACATTCCTTCTTGTCCTAGACCACATCTCAGTGGCAGAATGCAGAGGCATCTTCTCAGAGCTCTCATGGTACCACATCCTCAGGATCTCGTGCTCTTGACCGTGAGCACTACAAAGACAGAATCAGTCTCTGATGATGCTCAGGGACATCTGCATTCTGGGTGTATCCTGGACAAAGGTAAAACAAGCCAATGGGCACAAACTCAAAGGTGGGAAGTGTTGCCAGGCAACTGTCTGCCATCTATAGTCTGTACAGCAAAGGCAGCCTTGGTGACATATCCAATATATCTTTTAACAAGGATCCCACCATAAAAAGATGCTTCTGTGAGAGTAGATACTCTTCCCTCTGAAAGTCCTTATTTCGTTCGTATAGCCTCCTTTGTCTTAGACCCTTGCTCTTCCCTGTGCATGGGGGTCTAGTCACTCTTGGTGCTAGTCTAGGACTGGCTCCCTCAAGCCTCACTGAGATCTGAACCCAAAGAAAACCAGGCGATGGACAATTCTGCAACAAGCCCTTTGCAAAGGCTCTAGGAGATCTTGTTTAATCTTCATGGATAATCAGTTGGTTATATAACCCCCATTTTAAAGATTAAGACGCTGAGGCTCAGAAATGTAGTTTAAGTGCAGGTAGTGAGTTGAGCAGTGAGGTTATCTGATTTCAAAGTCTTGTGTGTAACCTTTTGGTCACCTACTCCAGGAACAACTGATGTTGGAGGGCACTGCCCACACTAAACTTCCTATAACCTTTGTCTTTCATTACCTAGATGTTTGGATTCTCAGAAGCCCTCTGAAAGGCCTAAGCCAAAAGCCTCTGAGGGCTGTAGACTGTTTCCTGCTTCCTCTCCACACTGATACTTGAAGCCTTCATTCTTTTCACCCTAGCATGGCTAACAGGACAGAGGGCATGCACATCTGTGTTTCCACATACCCTGCCCTTCTTGTACATAAACACTGCCAAAGAGACACCTGTGTATACAGTCACCTGCTTTGGCCAGACAGATATTTATTTGCTGTTGTATAATGAGGGGAATTTGCACTCAGCCTTGAAAATTTGGCCACACTGGCCAGTCCTTCCTCTTCCCCAGTGATTTCTTCATGGAGAACGGCCACAGTCCACTGATCCTTTGCTGTACTCTGCTTCACAGCCCTGGGAAGATCTGTTTTGCACCTGTACCTTAGCCTCCTTAGGTGCTTAAGCTGTCAGGGAAGCCCTGCATAGCCATGTTAAATCAAGCTGGACATGACAGGGAGGAAGTGCTTTTAAAGGCAGGTGTCAGAACCTGTCACGCGTTATTTTATAGGATGGCCCTTTAAAACAGAACTGTGTAACGGTGCTTGTTTTAAAGAGATGGGCCTGTCTCGCTGGACTGAATGGAAACTATGTGAAAACATGGTAAGAGTATAAACCAGGACTGTCGAGGCCCACCACAATCTACATGCACAAGGGAGACCAGAGGAGGGAGAGTGGGGCTCTTTCCCACCTCAATAAACCTTAAATGCCTGTTGTGGGCTGCCCTTTAAAATGACAGTAGATGTCTTTGCCATAGCTAGAAGGCAACCCCAAACAGCATTGCTTGGCTGGGTGATCCATCCTGGGAAGCTCCTGGATAGCTAAGTTGTTCATTCCTTTACTACTTAGTTTAAATTAAGATGTTTTAGTGGATTCCAGTTTAGCTGCAGCATTCCTTGAGCAGTTGTATTTATAAAATGTCTTTAAGAATAGTTTTGGGAATTAGCAAACAAAAATATCAAATACCATCACAGCACTTCAAGCATAGTTTGTTTTGTTGGGTTCTCCACACTTGTTTCCCCTTTGCTTTTCTGTCACATGTATCCTACTGCTCACACTGCATATAGTTTTCTGGGCTTAGGAGCCAACATTCTCCAGTGCTGTCACCAGTATTCCTGGGATGGCCAGAAGGCTAGGAAAATGCCCTGGGGAATATGGATAGGGACAGAAGAAAGGAAAAGACACAGGGCACTAGGATGAGATCTGAGTCTCATCTCTTCTGCAGACATTCCCAGCACCCACCCTCTTGCTTTGCTGAGTAAGCCAGCCTTCTGGGAAGCTCAAACATTTTCAGAGCTCTGCTAGGAGTTAATTCTCCATTTCTGAGTCTGCCTGGGGCCTGTGCTATGGACCGGAAAGGCTACTTACTGCTGCTTTAGTGTAGAATTCCTGATTTAGAAACGATTTCTGTCACCATCCTCTTACCAGTGATGCCTACTGTCACCACCTAAGAGTTCAGCTTCTGTCCCTGGCCTGCTGCAGTTGTTAGATTCATAGACTCACAGATTCCCTCTGTGTTTTTCCCAGTAAAAGCACTCTCACCCATAGATTCTACTCAATTTGGAATTTTCCATGTTCAGAGGACACTGTCACTGCTGCCCACAGAGGTACCTGGCAAAGCAGTAAAGTTACAGGGAGAGGGTGGAGCTTTCCATATTTACCACTTGGTACACAACAAAATCTGTCACCCAGATTCAGTCAACAGCAGCATCTTCTAAGGTGTAGCTTCTTGACTGTTTTTAAATATTAAATGTTTTGTGAATCCAAATGAAATTACATTAATGTGAGAAGATAAATTTAAATAGATAAATATATTTTATATAGTGAGCTATAACACAGGAGATACCTTGAGCCTAACTCAAGTGTACTGGCTAGTTTTGTGTCAACTTGACACATCTGGGGTTATCACAGAGAAAATAACTTCAGTTGGGGAAATGCCTCCATGAGATCCAGCTGTGGGGTATTTTCTCAATTAGTGATCAAGGGGGAAAGGCCCCTTGTGGGTGGGACCATCCCTGGGCTGGCAGTCTTGGGTTCTATAAGAGAGCAGGCTGAGCAAGCCAGGGGAAGCAAGCCAGTAAGGAACATCCCTCCATGGCCTCTGCATCAGCTCCTGCTTTCTGACCTGCTTGAGTTCCAGTCCTGACTTCCTTTGGTGATAAACAGCAGTATGGAAGTGTAAGCCGAATAAACCCTTTCCTCCCCAACTTGCTTCTTGGTCATGATGTTTGTGCAGGAATAGAAACCCTAAGACATCAGGTAAATAACATAGTACTATGAACTGGCAGCTGCTTATGTGGCATTGACCATTAAACTTCCAGGGCCTGTGCATTCTGCACAAGTGCTCCACCACTGAGCTACACTCCCAGACCACTAACCTGGAGGCCTCTCATGGGAACCTGAATCTTCTCATCTTGTTCCTCTCACCACAAGATTTTCTTGAGAGTCTTACTGAATATGAAGGTGTTCTTGAATATCATCTCTGGAGTTTGATGGTTTAGTGTCACATGCTGTTCAACTCAACACTGAATAAAGCATACTAGGTGTTTGCTGCTGACACTTCCTTCATGATCTTCAGACACCCAGCCTTCCTCCTGTGATACTAATGGGGTCTTTTTTTTTCTTTTGCTGGATACGTAATAATGTGTTTTGACATCTTCTTGTGACAAGTTGACTCTCTTCTGGTTTGCTTATGCGCTTACGCATACACCCACGAAGCTAGTACATTATTTCTATACAAGTTTGAAAGTAAATATCTTGCTGTCAAATACCTGTGGAGGGTGCACTTCCTGGGTCATGGGGCATTCCTATTATCTGCGGTTTTGGATAGACGCAAATGGTTTCCTAAGGAGGTTACACTAATTGACTCTTTCCCCACACTGTACAGTTGTTATCATCCCACACAACCTGTGTATTACCAATGCCTTCTGTTTGCTTTAGTTCTATGTGAAAAATGATAACGTCATTTTATGTTATGCTTTGGCTTTGCAGTTTCCCTATTCCCCATTAAATGAAATGTCTTTTTGTTCTTGTTTACTAGCCACCCATTTTTCTTCTTCCCCACAGCTCTTCCTTAAATGCTGTGTCATCCCTGTGCCCAGAATGTATAAAGCAGACGCAGCATGCTTTATACATTCTGCATACTAATCCTTGTCCGTTGGGTATGCTGCCAGGATCTTCCTCTAGTCTGTCAATTTTTGTTCACGTTAGTTCTTAACTAAAACGTAACTGAGTTGACATATTGCTGTCAGTGCCGTTGTGGTGGTTGTGGCTTCCTATACTTCCCAAACCTTAAGGAGCATGCTGTGGAGAAGGGGCAGTAAGACGACAGAAAAGGAGAGAGCAAGCAACATTTTCTCTTGAAATATGGGAAGGTACATTGCAGAAGCTAACCAATTTAGTGAGTGTGTGTGAGGGAGGGTGGTAGGGTGGTGTCACTGGTTAGAAACAACAGATTACATTTTAAAAGGAAGAGATAGTAGGGAGAGAAAAAAATAACAATTGTGTGGGGAAAAAAATCCCCAGATTCCTATGCTGAGACTCAATCAGCAGCACTGTAATATAAAGGCCTTGGGTCTTTAGAAAATGATTACGTCATGGAAGTGGCCCTCATGGATATAAAGATATCATGGATATGCTCTAAAATGTCTGGAAAGTACTCACTTCTATCCTCATTATGTGATAACCCAGCGGAAGACACCAGCTTTGAAGCAGATATCCAGGTTGACCTGGAACTCAGTCATAGATCCTAAGCTGGATTCAAACTTGGAACAATTCTCCTGCCTCATGCCCCTGAATGTAGTGATCAAAAGCTTGAGTCACCCTGGAATTTTTATTTTGTGGCAGTTGAATTTAATTAGTGTGTGTGAAATTTCACTTGCTTGTTTAGAAAATAGATCAGTAATATCTAATGTAGGAAAGTTTGATAGAACTAAGTTAGGTATCATGTGTTAGTACTTCTGTTTCTTATGTTGGATAGGGTATGGTACCAAACATCCCCTGTATGGAAACTACTGGTGTATATTTCAATATATTGATTTTTCCATGGTTATTTGTAGCATCCTTTCCCATATTTTATGGGCTTCCATGTGGTCCCAAGGCCTCATAAAACACATTATATAGAAGAATCAGGGTAAGGAGAAGACAGCTAAGACAGCAAGGAAGGAGAGAAGGCAAAAGGTACTCCCAATCTGGGAAACATATTTCAGGTGCTGATCAAGCTAACAGGAAAACAAAGTTACTAGTTAGAAAGAAACAAAGAAAGTAGATGGGGGAGGGGGCAAGGGAATGACACAAGAATCCATTCTTGTCCTTATCAGACAAATCTTACTTTCGTTCTCACGAGAAACGGTGCTACTCAGCAACCACTGTTGTAATAAGTTCTAGACCAGCCTGGTATACATTTGACCCTAATGTAAAATAAAATAAAATAAAATATGTATTTGTAAATAAAACACCCTTGGGGAACTTCTGATGAAAAAAATGTAGTAAGACTTAAATAAATTGTTCTGTAATTGGATTGGTTGTGGAGATTTGTTTGGTTTGGCATAAGTTTTACTTTGTTTGTGTGTTTGCTCATGTGCACACATGCACATGATTATACAAGCAGAAATCTGAGAACAATTTGCAGGAATCAGTTCTCTCCTACCATGTCAGTTTTGTGGACTGAAATCAGGTCAGTGGAATTTGTGGCAAGCTCCTCTACTCTCTGAGCCATCTTGTCAGCCCTTGTTTTGCTCCTTTGATTATGCATCTCAGATAGAAGAGGGTCTCCAGGTGACTTATCAGTGTACCTTTATAAACAAAACATAAAGGTGGGGCTACTGTCATTAAGCAGTGTGAAGATGCAAGGGTGGGTCTCCTGAGGTGATGCTGGAAATGCCCAGGACTCCTTAGGACACTCAGGACATGCAACAAACATAAGTGGTACCTGAAAACATCTGGTGGACCTGAGGGTTTCCCACACATCAAGTATGATAAGTGTGAGAAAGGGAAGCTTTGTTGAACTCATCCTTATAGCTGCTAGGTGCGTGTACGTGTGTGCATGCGTGTGTGTGTGTGTGTGTGTGTGTGTGTGTGTGTGTGTCCTGAGCCTGCCTGCCCTGAATCAGCTCTACCCAGTTATTCTGTGGGACAGGTTTATAATGCATTCTATGTGCTCCCAAGTTTGGGAACCAAAGTGGGAATAAACCAAGAAATTACCAAGCAGCAAGAAGGATAAAGAAGGAGGGTAAAAGGAGGGAGAAGCCCTCTTTACATTTTTTTCAATTTAGGTTCCCATGCCTTGAAATAGTAAGCATGGCCTTCATTTAGCTAGAGTGAAAAATGTTTGTCCTATCCTTGACATGTCTAGGAAAGCAGTTATTGGTAGTTCATCATTGGATGGGGCGTGACTCCATACTTCAGTCTGTACACATGTGCACTATAATCTTCCAACTGTAAGAGAATTTTGGTTTTGTTGATAAATTCAAAATTATGAAAAATTCAAGAAAATAGCTATCCTTAGAGTAAGGAGAGTTTGAAACAAGCCTAGGCTCACAAAGACCCTGATTCTAAAAGAGAGAGGAAAAAGGAGGAAGAGGGGGAGGAGAGAGCCCTCTAGTGACTAAATGGGCCAATTAAACTCCTGTGACCTCATGGTTGAGCCTCCACAGATCGCATAGTCTTGATAGCGCATTTCATTTGAGATCTCTTGTAGAATCTGTTCCCCTTCCTGATGCCATCTCAGGGGTGTTGAAGCAAACCTCAGGAACTGAGAAATCTATTTGTCTATCTATGGAAGTAATTCATGTACATTAATAGAAATCAGGAATTTATGCAGCCCGATGCTGTTAACTCTATAGAGATTATTGTTGTTGTTTTGGATTGATTTGTTTGTTTGTTTTGCTTGTTTTTAAAGAACCTTTGGCTAAACATTAAATCACTTACTGCAGAGAGAGAGAGCAAACATCAGAAAGGCAGCACAGTATCTACATCTCAGGTTTTCTAAAGCGTTTAGAAATGTTTTGCTTCTAAGTCTTCCTCCTCCTCTTCCTTCTTCTCCCTCTTTCTTCTAGACATATATGAAACAATTAAATTCTCTAGAAACTTCAGTTCCCTGGCTGATGATAGAATGTGCGACTGGGGTGTGTATGTGTTTTGTTTATAAAGGCACAATGATAAGTCACCTGGAGACCCTCTTCTATCTGCACTTTGTTAAGTAGCATGGTACAATCACACGAACGGGCTTAAACTTGTGATTTGTTTTTCTTTCTTCTTTTTTTTTTTTAGATGAAGTTGGCTAAAAGAAGCAAGCAAAAAAACAAACAAAAGGCCACAATTCAAAACACAAAACAGTGCTCTGCAGCCCAACTTGAGCATAAAAGTAAAGTCCAATCTACCTGTTAATTATTCAAGGCCAAAAGTCTTTTAATTGCATACAATTTTAGTGGGATTTATCTAAAGAGTCTTAGATCTTCTAATATCTTCCCCTCCTGCCCGCCCATCCACACACACCCCAGTAGCACATGCTATCACCCAGGGAGCTAAGATTTCTAGAGAGTTTAATTGCTTCATAATAGTATAGAAGAAAGAGGGAGAGGAAGGAAGAGGAGGAGGAAGACATAGACGCAAAACATTTCTAAACGTTTTAGAAAATCTGAGATGTAGATACTGTGCTGCCTTCCTGATGTTTGCTCTCTCTATTATTCTATAACAAGTGAGTTGCCCAAATTTGGAGCCAGGAAAGAATGAGGAAGAAGGCAAAACCATGATGGGAAATGATCCAAAACCTGCTCAAAATATATGAAATGGGAGGTTTTTGCAAGCCACTTGTTCTCTTTTGAGTCCAGGCAACTTGGTGAGTTGACACGATTCCTGGCAGGGACCTCACTGAAAAAAATTCCGGAGCCAGTGAGCCACCCAGTGGTCCTTTTATGCACTGCAGGCTACTTGACAAAAGCAGTAAGAAATTCCCCTTAGTAAGCAAATGTTTTTATTAAACGGTGAGTCTGGTAAGCTTCTGTTTTGTTTTTGCTTTGCTTTGCCTTGCTTTGCTTTGTTTTATTTTTTTATTGTTTCATTGTGAATTTCATGTCATGCACCCCAATCTCTCTTATCTCCCCCTCCCCTCATACCCTCCCTCTACCCTTGCACTTCCCTCCCCGCCCCCCCCCCCCGAAAAACCTCTCATTGCGGAAGCTGTAGTGTGTCACAGTATGTCCCACAGTATGCCCTCTTGTCCACACTTCTGTGCTCTCAAGTGTTCATTGCAATGACTTGCTGGTCTGGTATGAGGCCTCTGGCTTCTGCTATTCTATCAATACTGGAATTTCACTGGGACTCTTCAGATGCATCTTGTTGCTGCCTTATGTCATGGAGATCATATAGGTTTGGATCTGTAGAACCAGTCCCTTCATGCACTCCATCAGTTCATTGATGGGGTAGATGTTGGGGTGGAGCAATTCAAAACCCTAGATCTGGGCCCAAGGGGTATCTGAGCTGGTCTGACAGCCAACTCTCCCACTCTACAACCCTCAGAGTGGCTCACCTACAACGTCCACAACCAGGACCAGCTCTACCTTGCAGCCCAGGCAAGATGAAGGACCTGCTCCCCTGAGAGTTGCATCAGGTGAGGAATGTGGCCAGTTCTCCCAGTCTCATGACCCTGAGGCCAACTCTACCACCTGCTTTAGGTGGAAAGGAGCAAGAGTGGAGGAGGGTATCTCTCCCTTGTCCAAGTTGCCAAATGGCAGACAATTTGAGAGGCCAGCTCTTCCACACTCACATCCTTAGGTCCAGCTCACCCATGTTCCCTGTCATCAGGATCAGCTCTACTGTGCTGCCCAGGTCTAGAATGAGTGCTCCAGAGTACTGCAACAGGTGAGGGCCAGAGACAGCTCTCCTTCTCTCCTGACCCCATGGGGGCAAGTTCTCCTGCCTGTCACTGGAGGTGAAGGCAAAAGGTAGGGGAAGGGCTGTCTCCCCACTGAGGCACAACACAGAAAAGGCCAGGAGAGCTCTCCCACACTCATTCCCTCACCTGCCACCCCCACATCCAGGGCCAGCTCTACTGTGCTGCTCAGCTGAGATACAGGGGAGTCAGGTAAGATTTTTAAGGAGTATTAATGTTTTCTGTTGAGTTTTCAGTCTATTTGAGAAGAAATTTTATCCACAGCCTTAGGCATAATCCTTTATTGAACTATCATATTTGATGAGAAATAGTAAATCTGTATGGCTCATAGCTTTGGGGGTCTTGGTTTTGGTCATTTGGAACAAATTGTTTTGGTTTGGTTTTTATTTCTTTGCTTGCTTATTTTTGGTTTGTTTTTTGAGACAAGTTTTCACTGTGAAACCCAGGCTACTCTGAAATTCATGATCCCCCTGCTTCAGCCTCCTGCTTGCTGGGACAGGAGGACTGTCCTGTGTGAGGCTGTGTGAGGCTGGCTGGCTGGCTAGCGGCTCAAATCACACTCCTGTAAATGTTTGTGTCTGTGTAAGAGGAAACAGGTTTTTCGAAACCTCCTTTGAAAGCCTTTCAGAGTCTGTGTGGTTCTGAGTTTGAAATTAGACAGTAGTCTGACTAATTTATTAGTTAAGAATTTTCATCTCAAGGGTGAAAGACGGGAGATATTATTTCTGTCTCTTCTTTCTAGTCCTGGCTCCATATCTTCTATCAGTTTATCATCCTTTTGTCCCTTCTTCCTTCCCATTCTTCCCATGTCCCTCCCCTCTTCCCACAGTAACATATTGCTAAATCCAGAATATGTATTCATGGATATTTGCTGTGTATTACTGCTGTGTTTCTAAACATTT
This sequence comes from Mus caroli, assembly GCF_978045245.1. Classification (NCBI taxonomy): domain Eukaryota; kingdom Metazoa; phylum Chordata; class Mammalia; order Rodentia; family Muridae; genus Mus; species Mus caroli. The sequence goes on along the minus strand of NW_028227257.1, from coordinate 32,098,781 downwards.
GAAAAGTTTGACAATCGAGAAAGAAAATACCGAAACAATACTCGTTCATGTCTCAGGGAAGGAATAACCTAAAGCGCACACTGTATCAACTGGAGCCAAGCAGGGACCATTAGTGTGTTTGAGAAGCTCATAGAAAGTTCCTTATGCAGCTGCAGTTAAGAGTCACTGGCCAGTATTTCTATCAGGGGTGTTAATTTCCTGGAAAGGTGATTCTGCTTGGTTCAGATGGGGATGGGGCACCTGTTTAGTGTCTCTGCTCTGAAAGGACCATGCTGAATCAGACAGACATCACGTATCCATGCCCTGCCATTGAGAAGCACAGATTCTCAGTCATAGTTAAAAGCATTCAGGTTGTAGCTCTCCACTATGGAGATGGATGGCTGAATAAGGCAATTGTTTGAAGATGCCAACAATCACTTTGGGGAGGGATGTCCTTAGGTCTGATCATGTGTTTGGGTCAAAGGAAAGTAGAGATTTTTGTCCTACAGAATGCTAACCAAATACAAGCTCATTGTACGTCTGCATCCTCATACAGATGAAGGTGTGGGGGTCAGAGAACTGAGAATTTCTTAATCAGATTCTGAGTTTCTTGTGATTCTATTTTCAGAAGGTTCTTTTTCCCCAGCATTTCCAACAAAGCTTAAATCTGTCAGCATTGGCCTATGCCCCCTGTGTGTATGCAGCATTTGGATTTTTAACTGTAGAGGGGATATTTCACTGTTCAATAAATAAATTCTATTCTGCCTCTCCGATTAGATTTGTGCAATTGTATCAGACAAAATTGAGTGCATATGAATATTTCAGGTGTGCGTTTACTTGTGTTGGTAGCTGCTTTTCCACACACCGAAAATGAGCTTTGACTTTTTATAGTCTAATAAATGAGCCATGAGAGGAGTCTGCTGTCTCAGAAATTAGCTGAGGTGACCTCATCTGAAGGCAGACAACATGTATCCATGCTCTGCCATTGCGAAGCACAGATTCTCAGTCATAGTAAAAGCATTGAGACTGTAGCTCTCCACTATTAAACACCATCCTTTACCAATGAGAATCAGGGGTGTCTGGAGTGGGATGGAACTAGGGAGTGGGTTCCAGCAAAGTAAAAAACTGCAACAAGTCTCACATGTGAAATTTATTAAGCGGAAGAGGTACAGAGGATGACTCTTTTGGTGTGTTGGGGGTTGGCGCATGTGCAAGGGAGCAACAATGAGTCATCTCTGGGCAGCTAATGATGACACGTCTTGTTATCTCTGAATCCCTCAGGAGCTGGCCGTAAAGATGCCTGATTGTCTGATTGTCTAGGAGTCCCTTTCAGCTGCCCATGGATGTGCCTGATTGCTAACAGGGAGAAGACTGAGCAAGGAAGAAGAAAACAAGCCTGGGACTTCACGTTGAAACACAATGTGAGGAAGTGCTCAAAACATGACGTTAACACACTACAAATGCTTATTCAGACTGGCAGAGCCAACACCACAGATGAGGTCTCAACAGCCAAATCAAACCGCCACAAGTCAGGAGGCTAGGTGGTCCTCTGACTTCCACATGAAAGTACGTAACACATGCACACACAGCACATACATGCATACCCCCAGAAACACATACTCATGTCCACCTACACACTAAGAACACTAATTCTAGTGGATGAAGGCTCAACCCTTAGACTCTTTGTAGCCATATTTACATCCTCAAGGCCCTGTCTCCAGTAGAGGTCAGACTGAAGTTCAGGCTTCAGTTTGTGAATGAGGGTGTTAAGGACACAACTCAGTCTGTAACACATGTGAAAGGCACACAGGAACTGTGCTGAGGGACACCAACTTACCAGAAAATGATAACAACAACATATAACCTAGAATAAAATGTGAATCCCTAGTCCATTCTGATGAGGTTAAATTGACTGGCTATATTAAAAACTAAGGCAGATGGAGAATTACTCTTTGTAATTGAAAGCTGGCAAGCCACCGCATCTGGGATGATGGAGTTTGACATCCACAGCTACCACACGGTGATCATTTCAATGACACGGGAGGCAAACATTGGCAGTAGATGATGAAAGCCGTGGCTAAAGTTTTAATGGGGAATAAAATATTTACATCATCTCGAAGTATCTTCCCAAATCAGATATGCCTTACAAAGGAGAAATAATAGAATACTGGGAAGCCACCTTAAACACTCTATCAAAGCTTGTCAGAATCCGAGTATGGAGGAACACAGAAGATCTCAGCATCAAGGTCAGCATAGCCTTCACATGACATAGCAAGACCCTGTCTCAAAACCAAATCATGCATTTCTGGGATATTCCTGGAAAAATCTGCATTACCAGAATCTCATCATGAGGAACCATTAGACAAACCCAAATAGGGCAAATTCTATTCATTACCTGCGTTTTTCCAGCACTGATACACAATAAAGCATGTGCTAAGAAGGTCTGGTTCTCACTCTCAAACTCTGAATTCTAAAGGAGTCACTGACCCTTCTGATTGTCATGTCGGTCCTCAGGTCCTTCATCTCACCTACACTGGTGGTGTGAGGACAGCCACAGTGCATCAAAGGGCATGGTTGGTACAGGGGGATTCTAAAGGAAAGTCTTCATTATTTATCATAGGATTGGTGACAGTGCTTTCACTATTGTCACCACACTTGATACTGACTGTCATGCTTTGGGTTGTAATGTCCCAAAGACTCTTGTGCTAAAAGGTTTGGACCTCCACCTGTGGTGCTGTTGGGAGACGGGTAGAAAAGTGCAATGGAGGTGGGGCCTGGTGGGAGGGAGGAAGTTGGTAATTAAGAATCCTCTTTCTTCTTCCTCTTCTCTTTCTTTGCTTTCCTTCTGATTGATTGATGGATGGATTAATTATAATCTTGGTTTACAGTTCCAGAGGGAAACTCCATAGTGACTGAGAAGACGTGGGAGTAACTACCCAGAGCAGGAAGTTGAAAGGTTAGATCTTGAACTATGTAGCACTGGCTGGCCAGGAACTTGAAATGTAGATTAACTCTAGCCATGAATGCACAGAGACCTGCTTCCCTGCCTGCTTTTCTTGAGTGCTAGACTTAAAGGCAAGGCACCCACCATTTTTGGCTCACTCCCCCATCCTCTCTCTAAGTCATGAGGATGCATGATGCAAACATAGTACAATTCCCATAATGTAATGCAATTCCCACCATAATATTTGCTTCACTGGCCTCAAAACAAGATAACCAAGTGACGGTGGACTAAAACCTCAGGAGCTAAGAACCAAACTAAATTTACTCTTTTATCCCTTTTTCTTTTCTTCTCTCTCTCTCTCTCTCTCTCTCTCTCTCTCTCTCTCTCTTTTAGAGATAAGATCTCTCTTTGTAGTCCAGAACAGCTTCAAACTCACAACCCTCCCGTATCCACCTCCCAAGTGCTTCAATTTTCCTTCTCTGCAGTGCCTAACTCCAGTATCTGTCCCTGCTAGGAGATGCAGGCAGACAAATGAGAGCCAGTGACAGCAAGGCAAACAATCAAAATGCTGTGGGAATGACAGCTGGTGACAGAGAGAGCCATGGTGGCCCTAAAGTGAGCAGCAGAAATACAGTGTGTGTGTGTGTGTGTGTGTGTGTGTGTGTGTGTGTGTGCCTATGCGCTCATACGTGCGTGCCTGCCTGTATGCATGCATGTGCCTGCCTTTGCATATTCACCTGGAAGCCCATAGGTTGACCTAAGGAATCAAGCACCACTTTATTTTTGAGAGAGTAACTCTCATTGAACCTGGAGCTTGCCATATTGGCTAAGCTGGCTCTCCAGGAAGCATGGGGGAATCTGCCTGTCTCTGCATCCTAGCTCTGACGTTACAAATGAGTGCCGCTGTGTCCAGCTTTTATATATATTCCAGGGATTTGAACTCAGGCCCTCACACTTGCTCAGGAAGTACTCTACCCTCTGAGCCCTGTCCCTAGCCCCTATCTCATGTTTCTCAAACAAGTAGATGTTTTCGCTAGCTCACCCTCTTGTGCTTTTCCTTCTGCTCTTTAAAGGCCATCGCTCTCCTGTTTTTTTTTTTGTTGTTGTTGTTGTTGTTGTTTTTTTGTTTTCAGGCTGGTTTTTAAAAAGCAAGCCACAGTGCCAGCACCTGCCCTTGTTCCTCAGCTACAGCCATTTCAGTTTCCTGTAAAATATGAGGTTTTTCCCTCACCGTATTTACTATGCACGGATGCAGAAGGAGAATTACTCACGTTCTGCAATAAAAATAAGCTCGGCTTTGCCAGCACCTGCTTTCCGCTGTTTAATAATGCTGGGCTCCCTTCCTCTATGTGCTTCTGTTTACTCTTCCACAAATTATTTTTGTTCTCAGTTGACAAAGATAAATGGTGGGATTAATATATATTGAAGCAGTCCCTGTGAACAGGGTGCCAGCCCGGGAAAGGGTGGGTATTATTTCCCTCAGGTAAGGCGGCATAGAGAACTGGATTAAGAGTCATTTGCTGTGGGGCTTTGCATGATCATGGTCCATTAGTGATACACCGTTTATGAAAATTGCTTTTTCTTAAATAAAAATTAGAATGACTTTCATTAACTTGTCAGGACTGAGCCAAGCCAACTGTATCCCCCAAGCCCCCAGCCCTCAAGGGAAAACAAAATATCAGTGACATGGCTTAGTTCTTTTGTTTTTTAATTTAACCTAATAATCTCCAAACTGTTGAAAGTAACAGTGGGGAGGCAGGAGGAACTTCATCCTTTAAGATTCCAGAATGCTGACCTGCAGTTAAAGCTGAAACTGTCAAAGGAATAGGAGGAAGAGAGTGTATAAGGCGAACCCAGCGTGGAACCCTTGGTGGGTGCTCTAACTTAAACAAAGCTCTATATGTAAGGAGAGACTTGGCAAAACGTGGAATGAGTGGCTGCTTTTAGCACTGTGGCATTTTTCTTTTAATTTTACAGCATATTCTTGAATAATAAAAAGAGAATTTTCAGCTCAGCAGTTTAAAGTTGACCTAAGTCTCCCAGGCCCAAGGACACACAGTACGGGCTGATTATGCAATGGACACTCTCCTATGTTCTCAGATTGTCCTGTGACGGGTCATTTTTTTCTTTGCTAGGCAAAAATTGTTTGTTGATGTGGTTAAATAATTATTAAGGCTACTTAACATTTGGTCCTTTTGTTTTGTTAGGGGAGGGCAACATTTGGAATACAAATAAATAATTTTTAGATTGGCCTCAACTCTCTTTCTGTGCTTGAGGGTGACCTTGAACTTCTGATTTTCCTTCCTCTACCCCTGAAATTCTGGGATTGCAGACTTGTGCCACCACATCTGTGTCATATGGTGCTGAGGATCGAACCCAGGGCTTACCGTCTGCTGGGCAAGCAGTGTACTAGCTGAGCTATGTCCTAAGCCATAGACTACCTAATATTTGGAAAACATCTCTTAAATGCATTAAATGTTAACAAAAGGTGTCAGAAGTGATAATTATTTATGGTCATATTTGGAACCATTGTGTTTCCTGTTCCTGCTAAGACATGTATGTCACATAACTGTTACATTGGATTTCCAAGTTCCATACACAAGAGGGAGTCACTAAAAAAACCAGCATCTCCAAAATGAGGCAAAAGAACTCAGAGGGTCCAGGGCAAATAGCCTGGTCAACGGATCTATGTTCACCAGACCTTAGTACTCCATTTACACAACATCTAAGGTTAGATTGAATCACATGGCAACTGGCTTAACGCAGAAATATTTCATTCTCTGTGCCAGTCTTCACATTAGAAGAAGGAGGAGGAGGAGGAGGAGGAGGAGGAGGAGGAAGAGGAGGAGGAGGAAGAGGAGGAGAGGCTAGGACAAACATTTGGAGAGGATTGCTGAGCAATGGGGCAGTAGAATGTATTATGATAACACAATATGCAAATGTATTTGATTGTGGTAATTCCCTCTTTTATGTACTTGTGTAGCCTGGGTTCCAGTATGACATTACCCAGCCACTATCCTTTCTTCTAGTAACAGAACCCTCTTAAGTTTTTAGCAACTGCTCATGGTTTGACTTCCCTCCCAAGTATCAGCAGTTGACAGGTCAACATGATGAGTCTTTCTAAAAAGGCACTTGGTCTTGTGGGTTGTCTCATAGAGATCAAGGCTTGTCATTTATCTCTCTAACAGCATGTCAGTGTTCTCCAGGGAGGGGTTTCAAACAAGGTATGAGTCAGCACTCAGGTGATTTCCTATAAACCTTCTTCCCACATTAATTTGTAAAATAAAGGCTAGAGCAGATTAAGGGAAGGTTGAACTGAAAGTTGGGTGAGAGAAGAAGGAGGAGAGAGAGAGAGAGAGAGAGAGAGAGAGAGAGAGAGAATATGACAGAGGAGGAGGTGGAAGAAAAGTGGAGCAGAAGCACGTGGCCTGGAGAAACCACAAGTTATAAGGAGTTTCATAGATGTGGAAGATGGTAGTGTAGAGGTAGATCTGCCCAATTTAGGTGCACAGCATGTATTCATATTAACTGAGTTGTGTTTTCATTGCCGGGGCTTATTTGGGTTGGAGAATTACTGCAACAACATCATAAAGCCATATCTGGGCCTCCATGCTGACTTGGTAAACAAGATTACAATTCCTTCAGGGGCCACAAGTCTTCACCCCTCCGTTCTTGAGATTCACATGCTAGTTTGAGTCCTTCAGTGCTGTGGCATGTCAGCAATGCCAGGATGTATGTAGACTCTCGGACCTCTCCTGACTTCTTAACTCAGAGCCTATGGACTCGCTGCACCTGGAAGTCAGCTCTATACATGAAAGTAGCAGGCTCTAGGTTTCTTAAAGAATTGGATCTTACATATCCACAAGTAATCCAGTTGTTCTCACCCATGTAAGCTCCTTCATCTTCCAGTTTATTGCAAACCTCTCCTTCCAGAAAGCCTTCTATGACCCCAATCCTGGGTCAGGTCTCCCAGTTACCTGTCCCTGTGCCACCTTGAACTTCTCTTAGTAGCATTTGGTAGTGTGGTAATAAATAACCAATGTATGTTTGTAACAATATAAGAGAGTCTTACTGATAGAATTCTTCTATATTACCAATAAATATTTAATGAGGTAATGCTGAATACATATGTGAATGAACATGTGAAGGGTGCATTATGTGTATATATCTAATTTGTAAGGCTGAGTAAACTCTTTGTATCTTACCCTGTACCACAGTGTAGAGGAGGTAGAGCCTCTCTAATTGTAGAGTACAAATCATGTTTGGCTGATGCTGTGTAACACCCAGCGTAGACACTATCTAGTCGATCTTAAGGACGTTTCTCACTCTGCATATGAACTAGTAAATTTATGTGGCTTATGCTTGACTGAGAATATCTCCAACAAGGCTGCAGTAAATGTGCTGAAGTGTCAATGGGGACAATCTGAGTAAGGTAAGCTCACTAGGGAATGGTTCAGAAGTGAGCAGCATGGCAGGGAAACAGGGTTTATCTATGTGAGTGGTTCTCAACCTTCCTAATACCTTGACCCCTTAATGCAGTTCTTCATAAAATGGTGACCCCCCACAACCATAAAGTTATTTCATTGCTATTTCTTAACTAAATTTACTCCTGATATGAATATTAATGTAAGTATCTGATATGAAAGATATTTGATATGTGACCCTTAAGGAGTCCTGGTCTGCAATTGAGGAATACTGGTCTAAGGGCCTTCAGAAACTGCTATGGTCATCCCTGAGAGTTCATTTTGGTGAGAACCAGGAGTAACATCTCCGTAATGTATGGTGCATGATTGTTGTGTTTGTACTAATTAGTGCTTAGATTTTAAAGCCATGGATCCATATATCATCTCCAAAGTTGGTGATATTGAATTGTCAGTTTGCCATTATTATTTTAGGTTCTATGAAAGTCTTGGAAATTTTATACATGCCTTATCCATGTCTCTCTGTAAGCTCTGGATACAATTCCACCAATTTTTTTGACTTATCCCTGAATCTAGCAGGCTTGTGTGGTAGAAATGGAACTTAGTGAGCTGGAGACCTGGCTTCCACTTCTGCCTTGGCAAGTATGGCCATTTGACCTCCCACTTCCTGAGCATACAGCTCTTCCTATGGAAGATAAGAGAAGAATCCTGAAGGTTGAAACCACAGTGAATCATGGGGATTACTTAAGGTGAATTGCACTGTAGACCCAAGGGTCCATGAGATGAGATGCCATAAACCTCAGAGGATCCAGCTGTGCTGGGTATGAACTAATAGCCTCTGCACATAAGAGCTTAAGTACAGGAAGAAGGAACCTCCAACTCCACATAGTAGCTGAGGCTGACTTGTAGGCAAGATTTCAGAAAATAGAAAGAGGTGAAAGTCTACGTCAGAAAGGGCCACAGAAAGGATGTGAAAATTGGAAGTCAGAGGTGGAATTAGCAGTGAGCACCTTAAGTTTTCTGGAGTAGAATGTGTCAAGAACTCAGAGACTAACAGGAAGCCCAAATGGATCCAGAACAACTGTTCTCAAGCTATGGGTCCAGACCCCCTTGGAAAACTATACCCCCCAAATTATATTATGATTCATAACTGTAGCAAAATTACAGTTGAGAAGTAACAATGAAAATAATTTCATGGTTGGGGGTCATCACTACATAAGGAACTGCATTAAAGGGTCACAGCATTAGGAAGGTGAGCATCACTGATCTAGAAGCTCAACTTAGTGGACAAAATTACTCAGCTCAACCAGCTCTACTGTGGATCTCTCTCTCTCTCTCTCTCTCTCTCTCTCTCTCTCTCTCTCTCTCTCTCTCTCTCTCTCTCTCTCTCTCTCTCCTTCAATCTTGCTCTCTCAAAAATATAGTCTGTAAGTAATTTAAGATTCCTAGGTCTGGTTAGGACTCAGTTGGCCTGAGTAAAATTTAAGGTTGTAATCAGTAAGTACCTTGAGAGGTTTGGGAATCACATGAGCATCAGAATGAGCTTTGTCCATGAGGATGGCTCCAACCTGTCTGCAGCAATTTGACATGTGTTAGGTAGAGTTAGTGATTTCCTTAGATGGTTGGACTCTGGGCTTCTAGGGAGTAAGGAAATTTCTATTGACATGAAGTCATCATAACCAGACCAGTGCAGGGTATCTGGCCATATTTCACACATTCTGGCTAGCCTGTGAGCTCCTAGGTAAGATGGATTGAGATAAGATCAGCCTTTGTGAAAGGTGAAGGGAATGTTGTGCTCCCTCAGACATGATGCTGGTTCCATTAAGAAATATTTCTCAACAGCTGTCAAAGAATTCACTTATATTGGTTGCATTTTGCTGTATGTGAATGATACCTTAGTATGGATCATTTAAAGTATGAACACATTAATAGTTTTTTATAAGTCAATATATAGTCAGTCCTCACTAAAGTTAGATAAATCTTCAGTTAGGTGAAGTGTTAAATGAAGGATGGTATTTTCATATGATTGAGCTTTGAAAGCTAAAAGAAAGGTGTCGAGAATGGGGGCTGCTAAATCAGGTTTTCTTAAACATTTTCTGCTAAAAACTGCTCTTTACCTGAAACTTTTTACAGGACCCAGAGCATATAGGTCTATAAAATGGGTATACAAATCAAACGTTTGCTGATAGTAAATCATAAAGAATTTTATTTAAAAAAAAAGATTTTGATGTCAACATACAATGTTAACTGTTTTTTTAAATGAAAGCAAATCTGTACACTCACAAGACAGGCATGCTTCATAGCTTTACACACAGATGTAACTTTCAACTGAATGTTTAATACCACATGAGTAAGAACATCTTCAGCATCTTTCAGTTGATAGAGATTTTGATTTTACAATCTTTTTTTTTGTTTTTTTTTAATTAGGTATTTTTTTCATTTACATTTCCAATGCTATCCCAAAAGTCCCCCCATACCCTCCCCCCACCTCCCCCCACTTCTCCCCCTACTCCCACTTCTTGGCCCCGGCGTTCCCCTGTACTGAGGCATATAAAGTTTGCAAGATCGATGGGCCCCTCTTTCCAATGATGGCCAACTAGATCATCTTCTGATACATATGCAGCTAGAAACACGAGCTCTGGGGGGGGAGGGGGTACTGGTTAGCTCATATTGTTGTTCCACCTATAGGGTTACAGACCCCTTTAGCTCCTTGGGTACTTTCTCTAGCTCCTCCATTGGGGGCCCTGTGATCCATCCAATAGCTGACTGTGAGCATCCACTTCTGTGTTTGCATAGCCTCACAAGAGACAGCTATATCTGGGGCCTTTCAGCAAAATCTTGCTTGTGTATGCAATGGTGTCAGCGTTTGGAAGCTGATTATGGGATAGATCCCCCGGTATTACAGTCTCTAGATGGTCCATCCTTTCATCTCAGCTCCAAACTTTGTCTCTGTAACTCCTTCCATGGGTGTTTTGTTCCCAATTCTAAGAAGGGGCTGAGAACCACCTGAAAAAATGTTCAGCATCCTTAATCATCAGGGAAATGCAAATCAAAGCAACCCTGAGATTCTACCTCACACTAGTCAGAATGGCTAAGAGCAAAAACTCAGGTGACAGCAGATGCTGGCGAGGATGTGCAGAAAGAGGAACACTCCTCCATTGTTGGTGGGATTGCAAGCTTGTACAACCACTCTGGAAATCAGTCTGGCAGTTCCTCAGAAAATTGGACATAGTACTACCGGAGGGTCCCGCAATACCTCTCCTGGGCATATATACAGAAGATGTTCCAACCGGTAAGAAGGACACATGCTCCACTATGTTCATAGCAGCCTTATTTATAATAGCCAGAAGCTGGAAAGAACCAAGATGTCCCTCAACAGAGGAATGGATACAGAAAATGTGTTACATTTACACAATGGAGTACTACTCAGCTATTAAAAAGAATGAATTTATAAAATTCCTAGGCAAATGGATGGACCTGGAGGGCATCATCCTGAGTGATGTAACCCAATCACAAAAGAACACACATGATATGCACTCACTGATAAGTGAATATTAGCCCAGAAACTTAGAATACCCAAGATACAATCTGCAAAACACATGAAAATCAAGAACGAATACCAAAATGTGGACACTTTGCCTCTTCTTAGAATTGATTTTATAATCTTAATGTTGAAAGCACAAGTTTACATAAACACCTTGTCGAGAACGGCAGGAATATGTTTAGAGTTGTTATTTCAGAAATCATTGGAAATTTCCAGGCAAATGGTGTTGATGACGTGAAACCTGAATCAGCAACTTAAATAGCAGTGTTAAAATGTGAGACTTTCTATCACTTCAAAGCTATACTAACTTCATACTTGAATGTTGAACATGCTGGGAAATAATTATAAAATCTTTGTTTTTCAGTTCATAATATATAATAGTTTACATCCCACCTGAGTGTCTCAGGCTACTTTCACTGATGTTGAGTGGAATGGAGTGTATTCACAATCAAGGCTATGGTGAAGCTATGCAGTTCATCGTTAGCATGTGATGCCACACATGCCTCGGGTCCCTTATGTCTTTTATTTTAAATTAGTTTTTGGTCACTGAACTTTCAGAAACCTTCTATGGCTGCCATTTTCCTTCATGTCCCTGCACTCAGTTGGGTGACCTCATTTGGGATCCAGGAAACTGCTCTCTGGAATATGAAAGGATAAACCTCTTCTTTGTCTGCTGTGAGCACAGACTATTGTGAAAACAGAAGAGCTTCCCAGTTTACAGTGCAATAGAGTCACAAACCTTACACTCCAGTATGTGCCAAGGATCATAACCCAGGACAGAGATCAAAGCAAATCAGAAGTGTATGGTGTTCTAGAATTTTCTCTTTGTTTATTCACCCAAAGGGTTTACTATCTGGTTCCCTTTTCAACCCCTGGTTTAAAGCAAACTTGAATTATCTTCCAAAGAGTTCACAAAATAGAAGCTGACACCTCCTGCCATTGTTCAGAAGAGCGAATTGCACAGAATGGAGCAAGTGGTGTGTTTAACTTAGCTTCATGTGTAAAGGTATTTCAGGTAAAGGCTGCCCAAGGAGTAGACATGATAGATAATGTGAACAAACCAGATGGTTCAGAACACAGCTAGCAGCCTGGAGAGAGGCTCAGTGGTGAAGAGCACTTACTGATCTTCCATAGGACCCAGGTTCTTCCCAGCTCCCCCACCCTCCTCATAACAATCTTAACTCCATTACCAGGGCATCCAGTACCATTTTCTGGCCTCTTTGAACATCAGGCATGCAGGCGGTTCACAGCCGTACGCGCAGGCAAAACAGCCATGCACATAAAATAAAGAAGGAGGAGGCTGCTGTTTGGACTGTCAGACTGTCACATGTTTGGTCTTAAAAGTATTGTGGCTGAAAATGCATGTATTAAATCTCATTTTCACCCAAGAGCACGGAAACCAACTCCTTAAGGTCTTCCCTTTAGCACAAAGTCAGTATTAAAATTTCTCGCATCTTTGTGTGGTGCACAGCTCCATTCAGACTAAACTTCCTCTTAAGTGTTTCAGAATGCAGTGGACATACCTACAATTGTCCACCTGAGGGCCCCAGAGAGTAATGTCTGTGTTCCAAGGCACTTGAAAAAAAAACAAAAAACATTTCAACTGCCAATTCCAGACAAGTACAATAAATGTCTTTATTACTGAACCAAACCTGCAATTCTTTTCTTTTTTTAAAAAAATGAGTTTTTAATCAAACGAAACTTTAAGCAAAATTCTTGCAAGCCAAGAATTGTAGGGTTTGGACTTTAAAGTTATAACCCATCCTACAAGAAAATTCTGTCAACCCTGAGCGAGATCTCTGGCTGACTAAAGGAATCAACAGTATGTCTGGGAATTACTGTGTCTCTACCTCTGACTAGCACTATGGTGTGCTGCACCACCTGCAGGTTGGGCTGTGGATGTCTGATCTGAGTCAGAAAACCCTGTGTGTAGTCCTGATTTCAACAGGAAGTCACAGATGGCAGGTAATATTTTTGGTAAATAAATTACTTGCAATCTCTTTGTGGAATATAAAACATTTAGGAATGATGGGCTACTCCCCCAACCCTTCCAGATCTTTCCATAGACATTTACTTGATCATCTCATTTTGCCTTTTAAAATACACGTGAAGGACTATCCCATGTAAAAGAATTGGTCATGCTTAAATAACTAGCATCATAGAACTCAGTATCTAACCCTTGCTGTACCTTGTCCATCTTTCACGGGGTTAAACTAGCATCCTTTAAGCACCTGTCAGCCCTCCTTTTAACTGCACAGTCTTTCCGAAATACATGAAGCATAACCCAGTGATGTCAACAGATGTATCCAGGCTTCTTTGAGCTGTCACTCATCCAGTCCCTGAATTCATCAGGCCTTCCTCCATGCACCTGGCTCTGAAATTACCCAAGAGCTAAGGTGGAGCCCTCTCCTTGAGGTTCTATGCCTGTCTCTGAAATGAAAACAAACCTCTACTCAAACTACGTTCTGTGCAAAAACGCATGCATTATCCCTTGTCATGGTCTCCTGTTTCTCCTCCCTAGTTTGCACAAATGTTACCAGTTTCAGAGCTTTTGGAATTATTACCAAATAATAATTTCAGAAGCCCTCTGGGTTCAGAAAACAATACTGAGGGAAGCGCTCCTGAGCCCCTTTAATCCAAGATAATTGCTCTGGCGCATCTTGGGGGGTCTGGAATTCTCTTGCTGGCTTTGCTGAGTGGGTCTCCTGGAAAGGGGCTTTGGGGACATTTTCTGTCTCTACTGACAAATGTTATTTCAAAGAGCTTCTATTTACAAAGGTCCCTTTTCCTTCTGTGACAACTGGAAGCTCTCCTAAGGACCAAGTACTTTTGTTGGGGAGTGATGGTAGTCCTCTAAGTCCCCCCCTTGCTTTCTTCCTTTCTTCTTCGTTCCCTCTTCTTTCCTTCCTTCTTCCTTCATTTTCTTACTATCCTTTTTCCTCTGCTTCCTTTTTCTTCCCTGTGATTCACCATGGATCTGTATTTTGTTTTGTTAATTTATTCAAGGCCAGAGAGAAGTCTCAGCAGTTAAGAACACAACTGTTCTTCATAGAACATAGGGTCTCAAGGGTTTAGCAGCCCCATAGGAGGAACAACAATATAAACTAACCAGTATCCCCATAGCTCCCAGGGACTAATTCACCAACCAATGAGTACACATGGTGGGACTCATGACTCCAGCTGCATATGCAGCAGAGGATGGCCTAGTTGGTTATCAGTGGGAGGAGAGGCCCTTGATCCTGTGAAGGTTCTATGCCCCAGTGTAGGGGAATGCCAGGGCCAGGAAGTGTGTGGGGTGGGTTGGTGAGCAGGGGGAAGGGAGAAGAGACAGGGAATTTTCAGAGGGGAAACCAGGAAAGGGAACAACATTTGAAATGTAAATAAAGTAAATTTCTAATAAAAAAAAAAAAAAGAACACAACGTCGATTCCTAGGTCTTGCATGGAACCAAGATGGTTCACAACCATCTATAACTCCAATTTCAAGGGATCAACTCCCTCTTGTGGCTTCCAAAGGTTCAGGGGACACACATGATACACATATATCCATGCAAGCAAAACATCCATCCACATAAAATAATAAGATAATGTTAACAGCCTCTGGGTTTTCTTTTGCTTAGAGGTTTCAGAAGGGTTTGAGTGGTAAAGCATGTCCCTGGGGTGGACTCCACACTCATCATTAAGATTATGCTGGTCTTGCTGAGTCTGTTTACTATGATGTGAGTGTGTCATATCTACCAAAGGCATTCAAGAATGATTTGGTCTCTAAGATTACTTGGGAAGTAATGAAACCTTTGGGTGGGGACTAGTAGGAAGACTTCAAAACACGAGGACCTGCCCTTCGAAGGCCTTTCCTGTTTAATGACATAGACAATTTATTCCACCACGATGTTATAGCTCCTCAGAGACCCAAAGCAAAGGCTTTACCTATCCCTGTCTTTGACTAGAGTGCTGTGAGTGGAAAGTTAACTTTTTTGTCTTTAAAAGTTCATTGTTCCCAGTGCTTTGGTACAGTAACATGAAGCTAATATATTGTTGTACCGTGGGCAATATCCTCAAGTGCTCAGGCCAGTTTGATCTGAATTTCTTAACTTGAAACTTGGAGATTGGTTCCTAGAAGTTACAGTACATGTTGACCTCTGAAACTCAAGCCAGGAATACTGGCGGCCTGGCTTGTTGTCCATAAAGCTGTGTGTTCAGGAGTTGGAATGTGCAGAGCTGAATGTTAAGTTGCAGTGCCTGGGTGGAGAAGGCACCTCCTGAAACCACAGGCTGCTGTCAGCAGCAAACCCTGCTGTGTCTAAGCCCCATCCTCATGCACTTGGATAGTCTGCATCCTCAGGGCAGAGGAGTTTCTCACACTTCCTTTATCAGACTCCTGCCAAGGACTGTGGTGGCCAGATCTGCAGACTTTCATCCTACTGCTGGCTCTGCTTCCCTGGGGACATTTCAGACTACTGCCATTTTCCTTCTTCTTCTTTTTTTTTTAATTTTTAATATTTTTATTACATATTTTCCTCAATTACATTTCCAATGCTATCCCAAAAGTCCCCCATAGCGCCCCCCACTTCCCTACCCACCCATTCCCATTCTTTTGGCCCTGGCATTCCCCTATATTGGGGCATATAAAGTTTGCAAGTCCAATGGGCCTCTCTTTCCATTGCCGTTTTCCTTCTTATTCACACCTCTGCTGCTGGTGCACTGGGGCCGCAGGAAGGTTCCCTGACTTGTTACCAGGCTAGCTATAAATTCACCAGGGAATAGATTTGGATCTTGTGTATAACCTCAGAAACAATGAGAACTTCAGGAGGTGAGAGGTGGCTGCTTCTGTTTTGCAGCCTGGGTGTTAGAAACTGCCTGGAGAGTTTAACCTTGCTCTTTAATTCTGATAGAGAATATGGAAGGGGAGGATTTATTGATCTCTACCCCACAGCAAAGGAACTAAAGCTCATAGAGGTTGGGCTTCTTCCCAAGGTCACAGAACAGTGAGCCTCAGAGCTGAGCTTCTCTGGGGTGGGCGTCCATCAGATGTTAGATGAAGGACCTCATTTTGCAAGAAAGGTCTAAACGGACATATGGGTTGTGCTTGCTAGTGTTTTTCTGTGTTAGTGCTGTCTCTTGTGGAGATCCCAGACAACCTGGAACAAGCTGCCATCCAGTCTAAGTATATTACACCCACTTCAGCAAGAAGGACAGAAGCTGGCCACAGGCATTAAAAAGACACCAGGAGGAATATTTGCTGAGTCTTGGTGGGAAATGGCTTCCAAGCATCTTGGAAGGTGGGCAGGTATTGGCACAGGGTACAACTTGTGACCTTGTCAGTCGTGGCTCAACACAGATACCCAGAATAGAGTCAATAGAGAGAAGAAAATGTTCCTTTGGGGTCTACAGGACATAGCTATACCCTCCTAATTGCAGCAGCATTTAGTACAACACCCAAGACACGGAAAGAGTCTACATTCCACCCAAGAGTAAATTTATAGAAAGGACAAACCAAACATGGTATATGAAAACAAGGGAATATTATATTCGGTCTAAAACTGGAGGAAAGTACCATTTGTCACGATGATGACAGGCTTGAAGGACACTGTGTTAAGTGAAACAAACTAAGCACAAAAAGATGAGGAATGGATATCTCACTTCCTGTTATATCTACAAAAATCAGACTGTAACAATTGGAGTAGAATAAGTTGCCAAGGGCATGGGGAGGGAGAAATACAGAAGTGTCGATAAAGGGTGAATCATGCAAATTAGTCCAGTTAAGTTAGTTCCAGGCGTCTAAGGGATAGCAGTGACTGTGGTGTCCATAAAGCTTTCTAGAGGGCATCCCTTACTCTGAGCACTCACCAATACATAAAGTTATTCAAGGAGGAATCATGGGGCATCTATTTATGGCCTACATGCAACTTTATTCATGATAAGCATGCGGCAAGAAAAGAAACTTTTAAAAATAAAAGAAAGTTTGTGACACCATGCATGAAGCCCTGGATTAAGTCCCCAGGACCAAAAACTAAAATAACAAACAAAAAACCATGAAGGAACATATCACTTGTGGGATTCACTGCTAGGAGGATTACAGAAAGCACTGTATCGGAATGTCCTGAGAACGCCTGCATTAATCTGCATGGATCTCATCGAACTGAACCTCAGGCTTTGAAATCATCCCGAGGGAGGAAGTAAGTGGGTGTGGTGACATGAAACTTGCTGCCTTCTGGAGTCAGAGCTCATGACCCATCCTTTGTTCAACCTTTCCACTCAGATCCAGTCAGTGAAGCTGGCCTCTACCTTGTAGCAATAACCCAAAGTGAAAAACAGCAACATAGTAGATACAGCTAAGCAGGAGCTACAGAAGTTAAGGATAACTCCCAGAATGTGTGGCCAATATAATCTTAAGAAACTAAATGGCAAGGCTTCCTTTCTGTTAAATATAAACACACATGTACACTTAAAAGATGTTCTGGTCTTGGGGGTCAGTTGGGTTTTGTTGTTGTTTTGTATTTTAGTCAGTTGTGTCATACTTTGGCCTCAACTTATTTCCCCCACCCTCTTGGGTTTTTAAGTTTTCTAAGCGCATGAGACATTTGTTAGCTGTCCAATTCCTCTAAGAACCCTCGTTTGGCCACCAGAGGGCAGATGAGACCAACAAATTACCCCCAGACATGGGGGCCCCTTCATTGTGGTCCATCTGAACTGGAAACTGCCTCTTTAAGCTGGATTAAAGGTTAAATAAAGAAGGCTATGCGATTATTTGGGTATGATTGGAGAAAGATTGTGGGAAAGGAGAGTTTCAAAAACGGTCTCCAAAGTTGTCTTTGTTAAAGCTGTACCCCGACCAGCTGGTAGCTTTTCTCTCCTGTCTGCCCTCCTGGCTATATTTGGTACAGAGACCATCAGAATGTCCACGGGTGCTCCCCTGAAGCTCCAGAGGGTCATCTCAGTTCTGCAGCCCTCCCCCTTATGTAGAATGTCAGTCAACAGTGTAAGTTAGATGCTACAAAGATGAGTTGGACTTACAAATCTTCATGATATATAATTTCCAACTTTGCAGCATTCTGGAAAATGAAAAGCTATAGAGATGATGGGCTGGTAGGCTTAGGAAAGGGACGGTGGGGTATATGGAGAGATGTGCTGAGGTAAATGTGAGGCTTTTAGAGTGGGGTAGGGTACTTACAGGGTCCCTGTGCAGGGTATATGACACTGTGTGTTTATCTCAATCCATAGAATACACAGCACAAAGAAGCCCTGATGGACACATCCACACCCTGGTTGCAGCAGTTGATTGGGGTGGGGGTGGGGAACACAAAGCTACTTCACAAGTTAGCTTCCAGTGTCCTGGAATGGCATTGTCCAACAGAGATACAACCCAGACCATAGAAACAGATCAAGTATTCTACTGACCATGTTAGAAAGGTAAAAACAATGATGGCATTAATTTATAATTTATTACATATAATGTAGCATACCCAAGCTATCCTCATTTTCAACCTCCAAACCCAACACTGTGATATGTTAAGTCTTCCATACTTTTCTTTACACTAAATTTTTGAAATCTACTGATGCTTTAATGTAGGGCTGGACATGGTGGTACATGGCTTTAATTCCAGTACTTGAAAGGCAAGAGGCTGTTAGGCTCTTTGTGAGCCCAAGGTTAGTCTGGTCTACATAGTCAGTTTCAGCACATCCAAGAATACACAGAGAAAGCCTGTCTCAGAAAGAAAGGAAAGAAAAGAAAGAAAGAAAGAAAGAAAGAAAGAAAGAAAGAAAGAAAGGGAGGGAGGGAGGGAGGGAGGGAGGGGAGAGAAAGGGAGAGAGAGAAAGAAAGAGAAAGAGAGAGAGGGGAGGAAGGAAGGAAGGAGGAAAGGAAGGGAAGGAGGGAGAGAGAAAGAGAGAAAGAAAGAGAAAGGGGGGAGGAATGAATGAAGGAAGGAAGGAAGGAAGGAAGGAAGGAAGGAAGGAAGGAAGGAAGGGAGGGAGGGAGTGAAAGAGAGAAAGAGAGAAAGAAAGAAAGAAAGAGAAAGAAAGAAAAAGAAAGAGAGAGAGAAGGAGGGAGGGAGGGAGGGAGGAAGGAAGAAAGGAAGGAAGGAAGACAGGAAGGAAGAAAGAAAAAGGAGGGAGGGAAGGAAGGAAGAAAGTGAGGAGAGAGAGCTGAATCTGTACTTAGATTTCATAAAATTGATATTTGCAAAGGTAACTAGTTCAAAACTCTCTCAGAAGTCTCCAGTGACTGAAGGAAATATCAGTTCTTAACTGTAAGTTAACACATCTGCAGATTTATTTCTAAGGTCTGTGAATGTCTTTCCTGGTGCTCAGCATCCCCTGGCAGTGGAAGATGTGGCCCAGGGGTTAACACAAAGTCTTCCAGACACCTCAAGAGCTTGTGGATTTCACCAACCATCCCCTGAAGTGGATCTGTCTGAGTCCAAATGAGTTCAACAAAATGTGAGCTATCTCAGGGCCAGAGAGACAGCTCAGCAGAAAAGAGCCCATACTGCTCTGGCAGAGATTTGGAGTTCAGTTCTCAGCACCCATGTCTTCACCTATAACTCCAGCTTCAGGGGAGCTCACTCCACCAGCCTCTGTGGACACCTATACTCAGTGCACACACCCACACACAGCACTATCACATATACCATAATTAAAATAATATAAACAGATGCAGCCACCAAGTAAGTTGAGATATCTCTTTTATTTGTGACCAATGGGAAGAAACCCATATTGGAAATGTTTCTCACCCAAGACAAAGTGTCCCAATGCTTGCTAACATAACTAGCTATACCAGAGAGTCTTTTACTTTCTTTTGTTCTGTCTGTGAGACACCCTGTGCCCAATGTAGAACTTCAAAGAGGACATCTGGAGCTTCTTCCTACAGGAAGAGGTACAAGCCTACATGGGAGATAAAGAAGGATTAAAATAGGAGGCCTTCTAAGTGCATAATAATGAGTGTCTGTTTACCATTCTACAGCATTGTCTTTCTAGAATGTTCCTGACCCAAGAGCACAGAGGAGGGAAAGTCTGCACCTGAGACACTGTAGTTCTTCACCCCAAACCCTGGGCTGCCAGCCAGCGACATCTGGCCAGTACTCAACCTTCTGATAAAGCTGGAAATGTTAGCAGCCTTGGGATGCAGAGCACCCAGACTGCTGGTCAAATACAAAGAGAGAGCTTTCTCTATGGAGGAGGGAGAACTTCCATAAGGTAAAGGAAGAAAGTCAACAAGCTTGATCCATCACACACACACACACACACACACACACACACACACACACACACACACACACACACATGTACACAAACCACTGTTCATTATCACAAAGGATCAGTGCATCTTTAGAATATGTGTAACAATTTAATATATTCATAGGATCTGATACATTAAATTCTATGGTATTCATTGCCACAGGGTGTTTTAGTCAACTCAGGCAAGAAATGTGCTTGGCTCCCTTGAGCATGTGCAGAACAGATTGCCATATTGTTTTGGAAATGATGCAGTGTCTTAAAGAATGGTACCCTTGTTGTCGAGCCTTATCACAGGGATCTGGCTGCACAGTGTCCTGGTAGTGTGGAGTTTAGCTTGGGAGTAAATTCTGGTCTGTTGATACTGAAGTCTGGGCTTCTGGCCCATTGTGGCCACACATTGGATTAGCCAGCAGTTTATCAGCTGGCTCCTTTGTGGACTGCAATGTGATGCTCATCTCTGGGTCTGATGTGAGCCCTTCCTTGCAGAATCCTTCCCTTCTATCCCAAATATGCCTGGGAATCAACTATTGTAAATTACAATCTTTATCTAACTCAAATGTAGAGCTAAAAATGTGATATTCTGTGTTTTAGTATCTAAAAACACTAATATCTCAGTTGTTTCCTCATTGTCATGATAAAACACCCTGACAACAGCAACTTGAGGGAAAGAAGGTTGATTTTAGTTCCCAGCTGATTTCATGGCACAGCATATCATTGCTGGGGAAGTCAAAGTGGCAGAAGACTTAAGCCACTGGTCCCATCGCATCCACAATAAGAACAAAGCAGGGGAAGCATAGCTGCTCAGTTTCCTTTCCCCCTATGTAATTCGGGATTCTGGAGAGGAAATGGTAACCACTTACAGTGGATGAATCTTCCCACCCAACTCGATCAAGATGATCTACAGGCCTGTCTCATAGGTGATTCTGGATTCTGTCAAGTTGATGATTAACACTCTCTCATATACTGTCTAGTCTAAATCCATACTTATTAAGTCCAATAACTTAGATGAAGGTTTTATGTCAAAGACATAGGCCTATGGCCTAATAGATACTTGTTCTCTTCCTCAATCCTAAATCCACATACATTCTTGTGCATTCACAAGCTCAAGCGCATGCACGCTCACATACAATAACATTCTTGCATTCACAAGCATGCTATATACTGCCTCAGACATGCTTTCATGAGGCTAACATGCACATGTACTTGCACATGCTGAGGAAGATGAAGACAGTCACACGGGTCTCATATACATGTGGGATTTAGGGGCTGCAGCACTGAAGAAAAAAAGTCATGAATCCATGAGTCAAAACAGAGTTTCTCAAGTGCTTTTCATGTAGTTCAATGGTTGAGCAGTTGCCTACTTTGTGTGAGGCCATAGGCTTGGTCTCCAGCACTGCAAGTAAACAAAATAAAAGAAATAAGAAAAAGTTTATATACCACTGTGTTGACCTTTGGTGTGTTGTGTTCACTGCAAAATCCTCAGTCCTAGTTTTCTCATCTGATAGATGCAATAATGAGACTCTTGCATCTCAGATGCTGTTTCTTTGATAAATATCAGCAAAGCTCCTGGCCTTTTGGAGGCATGAGCCCAAACCTCAGCTACATCCTATGATGGTTCATTCATCTCAAGACTTGCTTCCTCCTCAGTTACATCGAGTGCTTCTGATCCCTAGATCTGTTGGGAGGAGAGTAAATGGAACACCAGGACATATTCACCAGTATGAAGGGCTTGTGTTCATGGTTGTACAGCAGAATGGATGGTACCCACTCATGTTGGGTAGGATTCTGTCTCTTCCCACTTCTCTTTCCTGAATGGCAGAGGGAACCCTACTCCCTCACCTTCTCAGAGCAGCAGAAAATCTTCCTGTATCCTCTGAGTGAACTTAACACTATGTCCAAACATCATATAAGCAGTAACAAGAGGAAACCCCTCACACCCACTTTGGTACACCTTGGTGTTTGCCATTATTAGAACAGCAAACGGAGTGCTGTTGATTCACAGGCTTGTGGTTTACCAACCCCAGCAGCTCAGTTCCTCTTCCTACCCTGTGACTCATGAATACACACCAAATCCTAAATAGTTTATTTACTGTTTGAATGCCTTTTTGCTTCTTGTCCTATTTCCCTCTGGACAGATAACCTAAGGTGCTTTCTTTACTCTCACAAGTAAATATGCAAACAAGAAATATTCTTTTAGGAATAAAGCAAGACAGAACACCAGAAATTTTGCAGACAAGGGAAGAAAAACGTCTACTACTGGGCTTCACTTAAAAAAAAAATCTCAGTTCTAATTTCGAACCCAGCACAATTCTCATTCAGAGAACATTTTTGCATTAGGTGAAATTATATAGAAACCTTACTTAGAAGAACCCTGAAGTATGGTGGTGTTCAGGACAAAGGACTGGGTCCGCCAGAAGGTGATCATGAGTCCTGGCTTCCTTTGGGGGAATGGAAGGGATTGCTTGGTAACCCATCCTACTTCACAGGCCCTCTATGGTGTGGCCATGTGAGCTGTGTCCCGGGCTAGGAGCATTGAGTAGCTGAAGAGCTTGGTAGAAAAACCTAACTGTAGACTACCAAATCTGTACTTCAGGAGAGTGCAGGTGAGCCGTGTGCATGTTCCAGTTAGTGACCTTGGCAAATGCTGCCAGGAGTTTGCTGGCCACATATTCCAAAGGTTAGTCTATGTTTCACTGAAATACACAGAGTAACTTTTCCAAAGTTTTTCGTCTAGAGAATGGCACAGGTGAGAGCTTCTTGGAGCATAGTGTTTGCTGTCATTGTCCCCGAGCCTCCCACATAGACAGCACTGTTGCAAACTTCCTAGTCTGTCCTCCAGCAAGAGCTTCCCTATGGTTCAAGTGAGAACTTGTATCTTTAGATGCTTACAAACCACTCTCTCCCTCTGAGAAAACATCCAGTCCCTTGCCCTAAGAAGAGTTTAGGACACCAGGACAGCCCATATCTGAATTCTGTGCAGATTTTTTTTTCTTTTTGAACATCTCCGGTCAAGTTCAGAATCTCTACTTTTCAAAACCATTCCCCCTAAAGTGGTCCAGGATTTATCCCTCTGCTGCTAGGGCCACTTGATGCCATGTCTTGGGTGAGCAGTAGATTTCACATTTTTCTAGTGCACTGGTGTGTGACTAGAATTATAATTATCCTCTCGTTTCCAGGTGGTTCATTGGCAAACTGGCAGGCTGGATGCTGGCGCTGTTTCTTTGTATTCTCTCACATGTTGTACACGTGAAAGACAGAGCTAGAGAGAAGGCTTTGAGTCTCAACCAACAGCAACAATAAATCTTCTTGCAATAACACTCTGTACCTGTGTGTTGGTTAGTTTTATGTCAACTTAAAACATGCTAGAGTCATTTGAGAAGAGGAAACTTAAGTTGAGAAAATGTCCCTACTAGAATACCCTATCAACAAACTGGGGTTCATTTACTTGATTGATGGTTGATGTGGGAGGGCCCAGCTCACTGGGCCCTATGCCATCTCTGGGCTGGTGATCCTGGGTTCTATAAGAAAGCAGGCCTTGCAAGTCATGAAGAGCAAGCCAGTAAGCACTATTCCTTCTTGGCTTCTGCTTTATGTCCTGCCTCTGGGCTCCTACCTCAAGTTCCTGCTATGACTTCTCTAGATAAAGTACTACAAGCTGTAAAATGAAATTTTATCCTTTCCTCCCCAAGTTGCCTTTGGTAATGGTGTTTTATCATAATAGTAGAAACCTAAGCCAAACAGCCACAACAGGAGACATATAGACCATAGGCACTGATGATTGATAAAAAGTGCAGTCCAGAAGATTAGCCATAAGGTGCAAATGTAAGCACATCACTTAAACTTGTGTAATTTTCTTGGGAGCGCTTCTGCTTCTAACAACTGAGCTCAATGGCTTCTGGGCAGTCAAGTTAAAGATTATCCTCGGTAATTTAATAAATCTATTATAACCACCTAATGGGTGTTTTCTATGACTGTGTTATTGATTCCATTGTGTAGAAGAAACAGGGAAGGCTCTGATAGGTTAAGTCACTACCTAGGCCTGTATGACTAATACACCACACAGTAGCTTCAAATTCTTCTACATCACTGTAAAATTTGTGTTGTCAGTCATGATGCTGAGCTCTTGTGAAGAGGCAGTAAGAGAACGGGGAAAGATGCAAAATATTTTTTTTACAATATTTCCACTAGTCTAACTAACAGAGTTATTATTACTCTCTGGATATACAACATAAATCAAAAGGCAATTGAAATAGAGGCTTACCTGACTTAAATTCTGACTCGGCCACTTAAGAGCTTAGCAAATTTAAGTAAATCCTCTCACCTCTCTGATTCCCAATTCATCACCTATACAGAGGGATTCCTCATGCTAGCTTTAAAGTCTTGCTGTAATGGTATTACATTCCCATCTGACCCACAGATGGGAAATTAAATAGATGAAAGATAAAAAATAAGACATTTCAACACATGGTTATACACAAAACTCATTTTCATGATTTTCTTCCCCAAGAGAATGAGTATGGTCTTAGAATGAAAGTTACATTCATTGCTCCCTTCAGGACAGATTCATGGAGAAATTGAATCTGAATGGTGAGGCATAGTGTCAGGGCCATAATTTTGGAGGCTCTGAATTTAGAATCTCATGGCCCAAAGCTGGAGAATGAATAAAAAAAAAAAAAAAGCAGTTGTCGAAAACACAGAAACCATGTGTTAATCTTGGCATGAGTTAGGAGGGCATGGATGGGCACTTCAGTTGTCTTTTAAGAAGTAGGACAGGGGTCAGCAAATTTGTTTTGCAGAGAGCCAATTAGTAAATACTTTAGGCATGTGGGATCCAGAGCCTCTGTCTTACGACTTAGCTCTTCCACTGTGGCAGAAAAGCAGTCACATTGCCTGCCATTAAACTCACAGGTCTGTCCCAATAAAACTTTATAAAAATAAGACAGATGGGCACAGGGTTTGGCATGAGCACCATGGTTTTTCCACTGCTGATACAGTTTTAAATTAGCTTGAGAGTATCATCATCAAGAAATGCCCCACTTAAGAGGTGGGTATTTAAAAAGGTATTAAGATCCCAAAATATAGTTCAAGAGAATTTATAGGAAGGGATAATTTCTGGAAGTGGGGGTTCATGAAAAATTAATTCTTTTTTACTGTCTTAAAAATGACTCTGGAAAATGTACAAGGGAGGGGAGTGTTTTCACTATTCTGTCTGAAAATATCCTCCAACAGAGGATTCGAATGTGTTCAAATGTTATTTTATCCAAATAGTGGTGGCAGTTTGGAGAAATGAAGACTCCAGTGCCAGAAACGGCTACTGAACGGGAAGTCTGTGTTTAAGGGTGGGGTCCAGGCTGTACCCAGTGTCTTGGCTTGAGCTGGCCACAGGCTGCCCAGTTGCTGGGAGCTGGGCTTCCCAAAGAGGGACACACATACAAGGAAACCTTCTTTCCCTATTCAGAGGGGCAGCTGTACGCCTGGGCAGCTTCATTCAGTCCATGACTAGCTTATTGAGAATTTGTTGGATGAATTTCACCCCTAGAATTTCCCTTAAGGAATTCTAGGGGATTTTTTTGGCAGGGATTGCCATCCAAAGGTCTAAAGGGACAAATGTTTCAACTTCCATAAGAGTCTATGTCACTACTGGCAGAAACATTGACATTAGGCTTAGAACTGTTCATTCAGGATTGTCCTTGCTTACTTTAGGTCTCTACCATAGGGTGCAAGAGCATCAATAACCCTTACTCATTCCATGATGCTTGCTTATAGATGGGGGGTCTGTTTTCTCATTTACTGACCTTCCTCAGTTTGTACATAGCTGGCCAACTAGTTGGGCTGTACACTGAAAGAAAAAGTATTCTATGTTGGATAATTTCTCTACCGTGTCTTCAGAAAATAAGTACTTTCTGGAGATAGATGTCCAGTCTTGAAATCTAAAGTAACATTGGAATTCAAAAGAAATGAAGCCAGCAGTCCCATTGGTGCATAGTCTTGGTCGTGTGTGTGGCTGTTCTAGTTTGTTTTTCTTGTTTGCTGTGATAAAGCATCTCAATCAAAAGGACATGATGCAAAAATGTTGTTTTCATCTTGTTTTGTTTGGTTGTCTTATATTCCTAGGTTTCTATCCATCATGAAGCGAAATCAAAGCAAGAACCCGTGACAGGAACTTGGAGGCAGGACCAAGGAGCAGAAGTACTGTTAGCTAGCTTCCTTGTCTTCTCTCTGCTAGCTCTATCTTACGCAATCCAGGATGACTTAACCTGGGCAGGTTGCCTCCTACAGTAGCCTGCATCCTTCCACAACCATCACCAGTCAAGATAGTCCCCTGTACACATGCCCAGAATCCAATCTAATGGAGGCAACTTATTGGACTGAATTAACCATGCAGGTTAATTCAACCAACCACGGGGTCCTTTTGTAAGAAGCCATATGAAAACTTGCCACAATCTCCTTCTTCAAAAGAAGCCACTGTTGGAAGTTTCAGACATAAAAGTTCTGATCTCTTGTTGGCACAATTCACTTTTCTTTTAAGGATAATCAGCACATACACTATTAATTTGGGGGAAAATAAATTCTGTTTCCAAAGTCCAGCTGTAGTTCTTATTTTAACCAAGTTGTTCTTTATTCTTTAAAATAGTTTGTTCTGTAGACTATTTTCTAGCTGTAGTTCAAATACCAGGCTGAGTGTCAAGAAATCCAAATGTATCTACTTTACTTATGTGGCCTTCACATAAATATTTGGCTTGCCGCAAAATATGAAGGAATGGCTATCTTAAAGAACCAGGCTAGTGCTTAGTTATACTATAAAATGCTGTAACCTTTTTGTTTTTTCATGGACTCAGTATTTCAATAGATGCAAGTCTTCTATGAAGGCAAGTATTTACTAATTCCTTTTTCCATAGCAGTTTTTCATTAACTTTTGCATTTTTCAGTTGTTTGCAAGCAAACAACTGAAACAAGCAAACAAGCAAGCAAGCAAACAAACAAACAAACAAAAACAGAATCAAGGGATTTAAATCATTTACTCTCAGGCCTGATCACTAACTATACAACATATTTTCTGTATATTTTGACTATGAATCACTTTGAAAGCTGCAACGTTAAAACTCCCATATTGTGCTAGTTTAGCCTTAACAACAACGATGCTATAAGAACAATTCTACAATCAAATTAGTAATCAAATAACCAACGGCAAGTTGAAAGTTGGTCAATGTATTATTTCTTCTATAACCTAATTCAAAATGAGACATTGAAAAAATGTAAATCTCTCTTTTCAATGCTACAGAAGCGTCCATGAATATTTCTATGAGCAGGGAAATCGTTATTAAAATCCTGAGCAGCTATTGGGTCTGATGTTAGTCTTTTAACGGCCAACTCTTAGAAAAGACAACGGAGCCAGATGGAGTCCAATGACAACGGGAAACGGGAAGCAAAGCACATTACCTTGGGGTTGAACTACGCAAAGTGGGAAAACCACAGCCCCAACCCTTTCCACTTGCAAACCTAGAAAACAAAGCAATAAATTAATTATTTTATCGGAGGAAATTTACTATGAATACATTTACTAAATGAAGAAGAATTTATTTGAGATAAAGCTTCTTGTTTTTTTTTTTTAAATGAGACTGAGCTCATTGAGGTCTAGTGTCCCTACACACTATTAAGAAATAGAAATGATTACAAGTTCAACTAACTTGTCTTACCAGCTCAGTTTCTCCTTTTCCTTGTTTAGTAGCCTTTGCCACAGAATCCTATCAACTTGAGACTGCTATTTGGATATAACCTCCCAAGATCATATCAAATCCTCAGGTAAATTAATAGTGGTAGGATTTTAAGAAGCCTTGCAAAATGGAGCAAATGAGCTAGAGGCAACTGGAACTGTCTTTCGGGCTCTTATCTGGATCATGGATAGAATTCTCCAATTCCGAAGCTTATCACTCACTGGAGTCTCAATAAGAGTACTGGGATTCTACCCAGATTGGGAGGGTGTGTGAATAACTTTGGGAGAGAGTGATACCTTATTGCTGGGGTTTTCAACATTTGCTTCCTCCATGACTGCTGTGATAGAACTTGATAGTACTGTGAGCAGCATTTCTCATGAAAAACTTACTCCCTGAGAAGGTAGAGATAAGGAGAGGAGCAGTGCTCTAGGCCTTTGGATGTCTTGAGCAAAACAAATTTCTCCATGACCATCCTTATCAGGACTGAATAGATATGTGCACAATTATCTCATATGTGCACAATTTGTCAACCTCCGAGGTTACATTTTACATTTAGTCAGCAACTATTTTGACACGTGAAGTGACTCTCTGTTTCTAAGTCAGATGGAACAGATGACAACAAAGCAATGAATAGAAAATACAATCATTTCACAATATTTTTCATTGTTCAACCATCCTGATCACGTCAATACTAGAGAATCAGGCTTAGCTTGTAGCTTGGGAAGTATTAAATAGCAGAAACATGTAATCAATGACTCAAATTGTCAAGGGACATAAATTTCTAGCTGTCATCATGCAGTAAGCCCACAGGTGAGGTCCTGGTCTGCAGTTCCTCTCCTGGCAGGTTTGGCGACCATGAGGCACAGATACTTGGCAAATACATTGAAAAATTATGAAGCCTTCTTAGGTAATGACATTAGAAGTACACAGTACTGTCAAGAAATAGGAGATCTGTCATAATCTCAGTTTAGTTTATTAAATCTCTATTCAGTAGGGAAGGTTCATAGGAGATCAATCTTAGCCTGGAATCACAGACCCAGTGTGACAAGATACAGATTGTTAGTCCCCTCCCCCCATTCATCTCTGTTTCTCTCCTTCTGTATTTCTTAGCCAGATTGTCAGAAAAATTCGCAACAGAGTTTTGAAATTTGACCTAGGGCCCTGAATATATCCCAACTGGGGTCTCCATAGGCTCTCTCACCAACAATTAATCCAGAGAAGTTATTTTCTATTACTTCTTTCCAATATATCACAAGTGAACCTACCACATGCAGGCAAATGCAGGCAATTTTGTGGTTCTTTTTCTTGTCTGTGATGCTGGAAGTGGAACCCATAGCCTCATGCATGCTCACCACCTTTTGCCCAATTTAAGTAGGAGTTAGGTGTTTTAATCTTTGCCTGGTTTGTATTTATAAACCAACCACTATCTGGAAACATACTACCAGATGAATTAGTTAACTAGAGTTAGAAACCCTAGCCTGCAGTCTATTCTCCAGCTAAGAGTAAGTTCAGTCAACAATAAAACCAATGCTCATCATATTTTAACAAGCAGACACTGGGAAAATGGTGATGATAACTCAGTAGGATGCCAAATAAGGATGCAATTTCTGAATTTCTAAAATATCCCATGATCCTACAAGTTTAAGGAGCACACTTTGAGTCTCAGAGTAATTTATTGTAAGGGCAGCTTAAATGGTACTTCTTTGTTGTAATGAGTGGTAATCATGACCACCTTCTAGCAGTGTTTGGGGTGCAGGCATCCAGCAAAATTCAGAGTTGGGCCCTCTTCTCAATAGGCCTGTAACCACAGAACTGGTGGTGGGCTGTCTCTAGCCTTGGGAATAGTGAAGGCAGTGATAGAAGAAAGAAGCCTCATAATGAGATACACATATCACAGTTGATAACCTAGTAGCTTCACCTAGTGGTGTGGTGGGAATTCTTGGAATACTAAACACATTTTCTCATCCTACTCAGTAGCTGAACTCTAGAAAAGTTTAACAACATGTTATGTGTTATAATCAATGTGGAATCAAAATATGAACCTGCTGAAGACCCTTGTAATTTCCTAAGCAATAGGAATGCTAAGAGTATCTTTTGTTTCTAATTTCTGGTCTGCCTTATTTCCCTCCCTCCCTCCCTCCCTCCCTCCCTCCCTCCCTCCCTCCCTCCCTCCCTCCCTTCCAAGCTTCTTTTTTTTTCTTCCTTCCCCTCTCCATCCCTCCCTCCCTTCTTACCCCTCTTTATGTGTGTGTGTGTGTGCATGCGCAAGTGTGCGCACACCAGTCTCTGTGTCTGTCTCTCCCTCCCCTCTCTCTCTATCTGACACAGAATCACCTAAACATAGAATCCTTTAGCCTCAGCCTCTAGAGTACTGAGGTTATTAGTCTAAGTGCCTTCTAACACTTTAGCTCCAAAGTCCCTTAGAATATCCTAGGTGATGGTAGTCTTTTATTCTAAAGAAAGCCTTGGTAGACCCCTGCCTGGGTAGAGACTGTTCACCATAAAGATCAAGCCATAATTATAATCTTAGAAGATTTGGTTCCAACCCCATATTCCATGAAGGAGACAGAGAAGAGTGAGAGTTAATAGTCAATCTTGCCTGTGTGCTGATGTTTCTATACAAAATTTAGAAGACTGCATCCATGACACACTCAGCTCCACAGGAACAGAAATTCTGTGCTTGGGATCCTTTTCCACCTCATCCATGTACCTTTTTATCTGGCGATTCTTCTGTATTTTGTATTGTGGCCTTCCTTTATTATATCATAAATGCATGTTTCCTTAAGATCTGCAAGCATTCTGGCAAATGGTTGGGTACCAGGAGAACCTTATAGAAAGAGGAAGAGGACCTCGTGACACTTCAGTAACATTTCTTCTGGCCTTAGCTGCAGGCGGTCTTAAAAGGTGACATGGTAGATCGGAGATAGACGTTGATGAGAGTAAGGACTCTTCAGTGATGACCATCACTAAGCCATGCTGAAGGTTGAACTTCCTGGTAGTATGGTTGCCTTTAAGACACCCATGCTTCTGTCAACCATAAACCACTGGTTTATCAAGCTGGATTTGGGAAGAGTCCTTTCTTTGGTCTGTTGGTGGCCTTTCTGTCTAGGGTTATTGGATGTTTCTTCACATATATCCAAATAATCAGATCACAGATGAGCACAGGACTGTGTCCTAGCCAGGAGGATGGAAATGCAAATTATGGTGTCACTTTAATGTTGTGACTTTGCAAACAAAGATGGCTGCTGGCTCTTCTGTGCCCTCCCTTGGCATAAACTGGAATGAAGACATTAGGGAGGGAATGACCATCCCCCTTAGAATCTGTACTGTAGGATTACTGGCCAGCGTCTGCTCTGTCATTCAGCATGACCACTTGGGAAGGCAGAACTCCTTCAGGCAGGAGTTTGACTGTGTTTACCCCACTTGAGGGTGCTGGGCTGTAGGCAAGCCCCGAGGCACAGCTCTGGAAGTAGGAAAGTGCAGTTTAAGATGTGGGAAAGCTGAAGCTAGTTTGGGGGTTCCCAAGCCTGCAGTGAGGCTGGGGCTGTGGGGTTCTCAGACCCTTGGACATCCAGGCACCGCTAGGAGTTACAGAAGAGCAGAAATGGAGCCTGCAGGCTGGGGCCAGGGGACAAGGAGAGCTCCTGCAGAGAATGATTGTCCTTATCTTGGGGGCAGCAGGCTTGGTGGCTGTTGTGGCTGGGAGCACAGAGAGAAAGAGGTCTTCTATGGGAAATTAGGCTGCAGCTTTGTAGGCAAAGGCCTTCCTCATGGTTCCCCACTGCAGATCTTGGTGAACAGAGGCAGTCCATGGTTCCAAACAGTTTAGTGTCATGGTGGAATGTGTATGTGTAAAGCCATATCTCACTTCTCAGGGTGGGTCTGAGATTAATTACCTTTTGCAGGGAGGAATGGAGGGAGGGCAGGGAAGCTTACTGGCTAAGCCCTCTGAGCCTCCAGGTACCTCATTAGCATGGAGAGCTCCGTTTGGGGCCCATGTGACTACAGGTCATGTATCTTTTACGTGAGAAGCATGGGACATGCTCCAAGTCAGGAATCTGGCAGGGAGCTGGGAGTCTCCTAAGCCTTAAGTGTGTGCCCACCGAGGCTCTGGGTCTCTACCTGCTCTACCTTGCCAAACTTCCTGGCATGGTTTTACGTACCACACTGTAGTTTGAGCATTATGTTGTATAGTGGAACCAAAGGAAACCTTAAAGGGGTACTCATCACTTTCACCACAGATTTAATGCTAATAAATATTTTATAGGACAAACTTTTTTCCTACTTCAGTTTGACTCTCATTCAAGGCTTAGTAAGTGCACTTCTAACGTCACCTTTATAGCTGAAGACACTGAGCCTTAGAGAGAGTGAGCAATTGAGCTAAATAGAACCTGACCTTGATTATGAGTGTTCTACTTCTAAATTCTCTACATTGAACATTTTACAATAAGACAGCAGAAGCCCAGAGACAAGGAGAATGATGGAGGCTGCAAGTGTGGGGCAGCTCTTCCTTACAAGGTGCCCGCAATAGACCGATCAGTGCATTTCTCCATAGAAAAGAAAGAAGGCAGTGAAATGATACACTAAGTATTGCAGGAAAGAAAGTGCCAGCCATAAATTCTTTATCTGTCAAAACTATCCTTCAAAACTGTGGGAGGTATGTAGGTGGTAGCACACACCTGTAACTCAAGTACTTGAAACACAAAGGTAGGAAGATTTTAAGTTTGAGACCTGATAATGAATTCTTTTTAAAAAGTTTTACATTATTATTATTATTATTATTATTATTATTTTACAGTTCAGCCATTACCCTCCTCCTGGTCTGCCCTCCCACAGTTCCTCATCCCATCCCTCCTCCCCCTTGTCTCCAAGAGGATGAACCCCCACATACCCCCTGCCAGATCTCCCCACTCTCTAGGGCCTCAAATCTCTCAAGGGTTAGGTGCATCTTCTCCCACTGAGGCCAGACCAGATACATATACTGCTATATATGTATTGGGGGGTCTCAGACTAGCTCCTGTATGCTGACTGGTTGGGGCCTCAGTGTCTGAGAGATCTCAGGGGTCCAGATTAGTTGAGACTGCTGGTCTTCCTATGGGGTAGACCTCTTCTTCAGCTTCTTCCAGACATTTCCTAATTCAACCAGAGGGGTCCCTGACTTCATTCCAATGGTTGGGTGTAAGTATCTGCCTCTGTGTCAGTCAGTTGCTTGTTGAACCTCTTGGTAGACAGCCATGCTAGGCTTCTGTCTGTAAGCACACCATAGCATCAGTAATAGTGTCAGGTCTTGTGATAGATCCCAAGTTTGGCTGGTCACTGGACAGCATTTTCTTCAGTCTCTTCTCTATTTTTGTCCCTGAAGTTCTTTTAGACAGGGAAAATTCCAGGTCAGAGTTTTTGACTGTGGGATGGCAACCCCATCCCTCTACTTGATGTCCTACCTTTCTACTGGAGGTGGTCTCTATGAGTTTTCTCTCCCCACTGTTGAAAATTTCATCTAAGTTCCCTCCATTTCAGTCCTGAGAGTCTCTCACCTCCCAGAGACCTGATAATGAATTATTCTTAATATAAATGTAAACAGTAGTTGATTTAGCATCTGAATTTCTTTCCCTTATTTTAGTCCCCAATAACTGCACATAGAAACCAAGATTTACTTAAAACTGCACCTCAATAGCTGAGCAATTAAATGATCTATCCTTACCTGCTATGATAATCTGGTTACATCCCAGCTCCATGCCATGACACTTGCATATTACTATTGATCTGTCTCTTCAGATGCCTATTTATGGCTTCAAGTCCTTTATCCTCCTGACACATCTGTTCTTCTCCTCTCCTCCCTCAATCTAATAGATGTCCTCCCTATTCTCTCTTCTGCCCAGCCATTGGGTGATCATCATTTATTGACAAGGCAGAGAGTACATGGTAAGAACTGTTTACACAAACTTGAGACAGGAGATTCTTGGTATAAGCATTACAATGCCATGTCCAGATTGAAATAAGATAAGAGAGACAAGCCTACACTATGTGTCAAGGCACTGTCTCAAAAGAGCAATGAAAGGGAGAATTTTTCAGATAAATAAAATCTGAGTGAGTTTCTTACCATTATCTCAGTCTTATAAGAAATGATAGTGAATATCCTTGTGGGATGTGAACAACTGAAAGCATGGATTTTCAGTAACACCAAAAGCTGGACAAATATAAACTCTAGCATTTCCGATATTCTAACTTTTAATTACACTGTCTCTCCAATAAAAATTTAAAGACACAAAACCATTATGAATCCATGTTAACAAGCACATGGCCTGCAAAGGTATATTTCATAGCACCAATAACATAAGCCATGAGATGTAAAGGGCATAGAGTTTTCATTTTACTGAAATTGAACTGTCACAGGTTTAGAGTATATTTTCATGACCTTAAGGTTATGCATTATGACAACCATAAAGGAATTATGTATAGAATAAACATGAAAGCAAGTGATAAAAGAAGAACATCCCTCTATAGAAAACCAACTAAATAAAAAGAAGGCAGTCATTGAGTAAGTGGTGAGTGAAGAGTACTTCAAGACATACACAAAGAATAATCTGATGGTAAAAAAAAAATAACTTCTTAATTAGTAAGTACTCTAGCTTGAGGGTATCTTCCCAAGCATAGGATCTGAAAATCAGTGCCCAATGCAACTGCTTTATGAGTTGAAAGCCTTAGGAAATCTGTTTGCGATCCTTATGGTGAACTAATGCTGTCTTAAAAGAGCTTGAGGCACACATCTGAGTTGTCTTGCTCTCTCATTTGTACATGGTCTCCTACCCTTTCATTTTCTGCCATGGAATAATGCAGCAAGCAGAACTTCATAAACTATTGTCACCACCACCCCAAACATTGGACTTTCCAGCCTCTTGAACTGTAAGAAGTAAATATTTGCTCATTAAAAATTACCCAGTCTTTGATATTTTCTGCTATTACAAAAAAAAAAAAAAAAAAAAAAAAAAAAACAGGTCAAGACAAACATAAATGTGTTCAACTCCCAATCAAAAGTCAAATTCTGGTTTTAAAAAAGTAAACAAGAGATTGAATCATATGTTACCTATTGGATATTAGCTATTAGACATTTATTTAAGCAAAAACTATGGTTGAAAGTGAAAGGATGGGAAAAATGAGGACATGACAGAAACCTGAGATAAGAGAGGCTCCCAAGAATCAATGGGAGTGACCTAAGCTGAGACTCACAGCAGTGGAGATTTGGAAACTGAAGAGGTCACCTCCTATAGTCAGGCAGGAGCCCCCAGTGGAGCGTTAGGGATACCAACTCACCCACAAAATTTTCAACCCAAAATTTATCCTGCCTACAAGAAATATGTTAGGCTACAAAAATAGGTCATAATGAATTTGAAAATATTGAAAGCATATCAATTTTTCTCTGCTGACAATTGAATAAAATGGGAAAATTACAGCATAAAGAAAACTAAAATTTGGAAATTTTACAAATGTGTAAAGTTAATATACTCAAAGAGCAATAGTTCAAAGAACAAAATACATGGAAATATAACAATATCTGAAGGAAAATGAAGACACTAATAAAACATTCCAAATGTATGGGCTGTATAACATGTGGTTCTTAGTTGAAATATATAGGTATAAAATGATATACTAAAAATAAACAGGGACTCAATAGATAGCTTTACACCTTAAGAATCTCAAAAAAGAATCAATTAGACCCAAAGCTAGGAAGAGTGAAGCAGATTAAATAAAATAAAGAGAAATCAAGGAAGAAAAGGCAATAAGACCAAGAGTTTGTTATGCAAAGTGATAATGAAGTAAAAAAAAAAAAACTTGAAATTAATTTAACCAAGAGACAAAGGAGAGATGATGCAGATAGCTAAGGTGAGACACTGAAGTTTTTACATTTCACTAATCTCAAAGCAATTAAAAAAGGAAGAGAAGAAAACATATCTATGAAAACTGTAAGCCAAAAAAATTATGATCTATACAAGATGAGGAAATTTTTAGGAAAAAACTAAAAACATTAAATCAAGTGAAGAAGGAATCCACAAAAATCTACATAGCAAGTGGTATTTTACTATTAATAAATCCTCCCAACAATGGCACGTGCCTAGAGTAGTCAAATTCACACACACACACACACACACACACACACACACACACACACACACACACAGTGGTCTGGTGGCTGCCAGGGGCTGGGGTCTAGAGTTGGGAGCAACATAGTAATCTGGGCTTTCAGTTTAAGAAGGTGAGAAAGTTCTGGAGACGAAGGCGATCGTGACTGAGGGACAGTCTGAGTGCATTTGATATTGCTGACCTATAAACTTGAGAAATAATCAGATTTTGTGTTGCATGTATTTGGCCACAACTCTTAAAAGAGAACAATCTCACTACAAGTAAAGGCTAGCTAGTGTTCTCTCTTCTTTGAGACAGGGAAACCAAAGGAAGCTTATGTTAGGACATCTCTCTGTGTGGCTTAGAAGTGAGACACATAACTGTCAATTCTTATGGTACTCTTCTTGTATATATCTCAACTTTAGCTCCTCCCCCAAGCATCACAAACTGCCCAGGGAGCCTCAACACATACTACCCTTTGCCAAGCCCCTCCCACCTTCTCAAGCTCTTTCCCTGTCACATGTATTTCATGAGATCCTTCATCTCGAGTTTGCAGAAAGGAGCAAGTATTTCAAGCAATTGGAGCTAAGGAGTTAAAGCCATGTATTGTGAACACCTGATTTAATAGGGACAGCTTTGAAGATGTGGAGCTCAGCCTGCCTTCTCATTTTCTTTCTTTTTTATTCGATATTTTCTTTAATTACATTTCAAATGTTATCCCCTTCCCTAGTTTCCCCCACTAAAACCCCCTATCCCCTCTCTGCTTCCCCTGCTCATCAACCCATCCATACCCACTTCCTGGCTCTGGCATCCCCCTACACTGGGGCATAGAGCCTTCACAGGACCAAGGGCCTCTCCTCCCACTGATGACACACTAGGCTATCCTCTGCTACATAGGCAGCTGGAGCCATGAATCCCACCATGTGTATTCTTTGGTTGGTGGTTTAGTCCCAGGAAGCTCTGGAGATACTGGTTAGTTCATATTGTTGTTCCTCCTATGGGATTTCAAACCCCTTCAGCTCCTTGGATACTTTCTCTAGCTTCTTCATTGGGGACCCTGTGCTCTGTCCAGTGGATGGCTGTGAGCATCCACTTCTGTATTTGTCAGGCACTGGCAGAGCCTCTCAGAAGACAGCTGTATCAGGCTCCTGTCAGCCAGCTCTTGTTCTGCCTTCTCATTTTCAACAGAAGAAATTATTACTATGTTAAATATCCATATATTTAAATGCACAGATTTGACTTGGTTTCCAAATACTGGATAAGCTTGGGAATGCCTGGTTTACAGTCTCTACCTAGTGTGAATGCAATGTAAATTGCACAGCACTTCCATTTCCTGTGCCCTTGATGTGTGGGGCTAACTCGTTAATTCTTTTATGCAAAGAAAAAGAATGAAATGGGTTTGTGCATATTCTTTCAAACATCAGACTCTTGACTTGAGAATATCAAAATGGACCTTTTCTTGGAAAGGGTCTTTGTTTCTCCTGAGAAAAGGGTCTGAAGAGAACCACATGGATCTTGTCCTTCCTTCTCTTCCTGCCACCCATGATTTTCTCAGGCTACTGCTCTCTTGTGATGGTGGAACTATAGTCACTCTTGAGACTTCCAGAAGCAGCTCTAGTCTTCCCATCCCTCCTTCTACAAGCAAACACAACCTCTTACTCAGCATGGGTTACCCAGAACCACCTGATACATTCAGAGCAAGGAGTGTGATGATCCTTTCCCTAGAAGGAACCATGGCTCTTTCAAACCAATGTTCAGTCTGAGATCCTGAGTCACGGACATGACACTGAGGTGCCTAGACATCTCAGCCATGTTGTCATTGATGCTGCCAGCTTTATATGTTTTAAATGGATTCTCAAAAAGTTCTAGAAAGATTTTCTGTTCCACTTTTCTGTTATCCTGTCACATGAATGAACATTTTATAGAGCAGCTAGTGTGAATGTAGGCATAGGTGTGGATTTGAAGTCAGTGTGTCCCTTGGATTTACTTGCCTGATGCTTCTGAGACCCTGCTGGGGGAACCACTTTTTTTTTTGCACCAATCCTAGTGATTGCACAAATTATGGGATCTTGCACCCAGCCTGGTGTACTCAGGTCATGCCTTGTAGGATGCTAGCACATTGTTGGAAGTGTGCACTCTGAGAGCATTGTGGAACCTCAAGGCCTCCTCCTTTTTCTCTCCTGCTGCCTAAGTGTGAGATGAATTCTTACTTTACCGTGTACTCTGTCACAATGTGCCACCACACTGCAGGCCCAAAGCAAAGAGGTGATCTGAGTTGTGAAATGGAGCCTCCAAACTTTTGTGCAGAACCAGAATAAACCTTCTCTCTTTGTATGGTAATTTTCCAAGGCATTTTGTTATAGTGATGGAAATGAGTCGAGTGTGCAATGACGAATACTCTGCTGTACCCATGTTTCCTTCCACTAGCTGTGCACATTGCACATGTGACCTAAATGTGCAATATTTCCCTCAAACAGAGCTAAGGAACTACTGTGTCCTTGAAGACATTTGTGTGCCAAACTTCCTACTATGTCCTTTTCTGAGTTGTGTTGCCGAATCCTCCCAATAATCCAGTGGATTCCTGGTTGCCATCGTCATCTAGCCAGTAACAAGCTCTGAAGGCAAGCTGCTTCTTGCCTGCCATAGCTCCAGGCCCCTTGGTGCTCCAATTAGGATGTGCCCCAGAGACACAGAAAATGGGAATCCTGAATTGTGGCATGGGGCTTCCTTGCTGGTCATAATTGCTCAGGATTTGTCAATTTGTTTTCCAGTTCTGCTTGGGGGTGGGGATGGGGGAATATAGCTCAGATTTTTTTGCAGAGCAAAAAGCAATCTGGACTCCCAACTCCACCCAAACTGTCAAAGCAGATAATGCATTGTCCTATATTCAAACTTCCTAAAAATTAAATTTATAGAGAACTCTAAAGGGGAGAAAAAAAGTGGCCATGTTTTGGAAGCAGATTTATGAAGAATACCTTTTCTTTGGTATGAATTTAACAAAAAGTCAGCCTGAGCTTCGTTCTACTGCAGGAAACAGCCTGTTTAGGGTTAGTTTTTTCAAAGGGTTCTTGCCCTCTCCTTTGTACACAGTGGGTCATAAAGGCAGGTGCGAGCTGGGAGCCAGAAGAGCAGACAGAGCTGACCTTTAGAGTTTTGTTTCAGGCCAGTGTGCACAGCCTCCCGAAGCATACTGACAAACACAAACAACTTGTGACCTATGCCCCTGTCGCCTGTGTCGACTATTGTTGATAAGGCATCTGTCTTCCCCTAGACACATCTTTTGAACACAGAGAGACTGGAGAGACTGTGTATTGAGTTATGATGATTTTTGCAACCTTCCTCTGTGACCTGTTGCTTTTTATTTTTCACACAATGAACAGACTGGGTTGAGGCAGATTTTAAGTAACAAAGTAACACATATTATTAATTTACTTCTGCAGAGTCTTTCATTCTGCCCCGACTCAGTTCTTTAATAAGTTGTGTTTCACTTTTTTTATCTTGCATTATTAGTTGGAATTTAAATGTAGAGGTAAAGCTAAGATGGAGAAAATGGGTATTTAATTCCCAGAAGAGCAGCTACTCAGTAACACTCAGTAGTGAGTAGTCCCCTCACTACTGACCTATAAAAGGCCTGTGACTACAACCATTCTCTATATAGACTTTACTTCTAAAAGAGAAAAGTCTTGTCCACCAACAGGATCTTCATCATCCATTATTAGTCAGCTTTGCTATACTAAGAAAAAAGAATTATAAAATTCAATGGTGTCCACAGCAGCGAACTCATCAGCTCAAACATAGCGGGTAGCATATATGTTTTTTGCATTCTGCCTCTCCACCTTGGCACAAGACCAGGTTCAGGGCAGACTAGGGGGGCAGGGAGCCATTCAGCACATGTAGAGAATCCTGCTTACCTCATGTATCCATCCCGTCCATAAAACTCTCACGATAGGTGTGAATTGCCTTCCCCAGGTAGAGACAAATAAGAGCCTGGGCTAGGATAGATAACTATAGAAGAGAAAGGAGAGGGGGGAGGAGGGGGAGCGAGGGAGAGGGAGGGAGGGAGAGAGAAAGAGGGAGAGAGAGAGAGAGAGAGAGAGAGAGAGAGAGAGAGAGAGAGAGAGAGAGAGAACATAGAGTTTTGGATTTTCCTTAGCTAACACAGAATCATGGCAGCTTCTCTGTGTGCCTGTCTCTTTCTGGCCACCTAACATTAGCTCCTCCTTTCTAATGCCACTTAACAGTTGAAGCAGGACTCTCATTAGA
Organism: Mus caroli; assembly: GCF_978045245.1. Lineage (NCBI taxonomy): Eukaryota > Metazoa > Chordata > Mammalia > Rodentia > Muridae > Mus > Mus caroli. Next base: position 32,058,562 of record NW_028227257.1, on the reverse strand, counting down.
GAAGCACACAACACAGACCTCTGCCATGTTCTTAGCCACATTGTCAGCTCCACATATAAATACATGCTTCTTTCTCAGCATTGTTCCTTCTCAGTTCTTTATTTCGAGGTAGATGCATCCAGGATGCAGGAATAGCAATGGCTGTGAGGCATAACACCTGCAGCTGATAGTACAAGGGACCTACCTCCAGGTCCTGTCTATTTCCTGCCCTGGGACCTTCAACCCTCCCATAGAGCTCAGAGGAGTGATAGGGAATCTCTTTTCACTGAAACTCACCAGAGAGAACTCTCTAGCCTATGACCAAAGAACATGGTCTGACCCAGGGCCACAAACACAAAATTTAGTCCAATAATATTTATTTCTATGGAAATCATACTCAACACTGAGTATTAGAACATATTATGTTACATTAGCCAAATAATAAATGAGTAACATGGGGGGAGGGGCTTGTCATAGTGAATTGGTGGCCAGACAGCAGCTGGAATGTGAGTGTGTTCACAGTATTTAGGTACATGAGGGTGGTCAAGGGTAAGAGAGGCAGGGTGGAAGGTAAAAGCATCCTAAAATATTGTAAATGTTTCTATGCGGAAGAATGCGGAAAACCAATATCAGTAAAACACCACACACACACACACACACACACAAGGGGGAGAGAATTGTGAGTGATGCTTACAAAAGAATTGTAATAGCAGGTGACGATTATGTTAAACTATTAAGTTAAAAGGAACAAAGGCATTGGCAACAACACATTTTGTTCCAGTAGAATGAAAGCATTATGTACACAGGACTCTGGAGTGACTTCAGATAAAACAGGAGTTCCGATTTTCTTCTTTGTTCTACTTTCATGTGGCATCCCATTCTCATACAAAGGGGCATGAATCACCCTTACAAAGGAGGATAACATCTTTGAAAATTAACATCATCTGCAAGGGAACAATGGAAAATCAGGGAGGGATGATTTTATAAACAAAACACACTTGCCTCAGCCAACCTCCAGGTAACTAAAGGTTCTCTCTCTCTCTCTCTCTCTCTCTCTCTCTCTCTCTCTCTCTCTCTCTCTCTCTCTCTCTCTCTCTCTCTCTCTCTCTCTTGCCTGTACCCCTCTCCTCTCTCTCTCTTGCCTGTACCCCTCTCCTCCATTTGGTCAGAGCTTCTGTTAATATTCACTGAGTTGGAATGAGTTGAGAAATTCACTGGGTTGAACACATACCACCTGGATTTCTTCAGGTCTCAGTGTACAATGCTTCTCTCTCCTTTTTGATGTTGCTGCATCTCAGCATTAGCTTGTAGCATCTTTATAATGGCCATTCGGGAATCCAGTGCTTTCTAAATTTAAAAACAGAAACACAGGCTTTTGATTAGAAAGAATCCCTGAGAACAATGTGTGTGTTGCCTGAGAGTTGAACTATCTAACATCTGCTTGGAAGCTGTGCTGTGGTGGCCTTCCCCTGCCCCTTGTCACTTTCAGGAAGATCTCCAATAATTTCTATAGAAAAGGAGGCATTTAGGACCGTAGCCAGACACCTGCAGATCCATGGATTATCCCAGATTCTGCAGCTGTGGATAAAGGTTTTCATGTCAATGTAACCAATCAATTAGAGTTTCACAGAGTGCTTTGGATGTCTACTGACTGACAAGAGAGCGTGTCTTATTGGAGAACAACATTGTGTGCTCTGAGTGTTCTAGGCCTAATGCTTCAAAGCTATTTATCTTCTATGAAAGCTGATGGAGTATCTGTAAGAATGCAAACAGGGATACAAAACTGAAGCAGCATCCACATACAGAAAGTCACTCTAGTGATCATACACACTGTGAAGCAAGATGCCAGAGTGCGCCAGCCTCTGGCTATATGATATATATCAAGAGTCACTCCATTCCAGTCCCACACTCATGGTGGACATTGTTACTCATTATGACTCTACTTGTCAAGAAGATAGAAGTGGACTCAGAATGAAATGACCCCAGGTAGTTACTACTAAGACTTTGGTTACCTTAGAGGCTAAGACAAGCCCCCTGCAACATGCTTTCTTACCTAGAGTTTACTGTCAGCCAGGTTGAAGACTGCATACAGATGTTGCTATCTGTCAGCACATGTGTACTCCAGGTTCTTATGGCCATGTAACTTTGCTCCTTCCAGAGGGTTGTGAACAGAAAGGGAAGGAGAGTTAAAGGAATACAGGTTGACAAGGAAAGTGGGCTTCCTGAGATGCTGGCTTCTAGTAATCAGAGGATGTTTCAAGGAGAAAATGGCTGAATGCACAGGGGTGGGTTTCTAAAGATGACCAATAGGAGAAAGGAAGGAATCAGGGTTCCTATTAAACACCCAAGCCAGTGTCTGTCTAGTGGCTATAGCTTGGGCTTATCTTATCCAGAAAGGATAAAGATATTACTTTTACTTTCTCCATAGTCCGTCTTCTGTCCTTTCTGAATGTTCATCACTTTATCTGGGCCAGGGACCAAGCACAGCAATCACACTCAACAACTACCAACATGCCTGTTATGAGAGGAACTGAGCTTGTCTTCTGCAGGATCCTGGGAGAAGAGCCTTCTTGTCCCTATTTCAACCTCCGGATAGAAGCCAGGCTTCAAGGATATAAATTCATCTCCCACCTTGTAACAGCCACAGACTGATGGTCTCCTCCACACAGTGCCTGGAGCTCTTCAGATGAGTAAGGCTAGAGGAGGAATCCTTTCCTGTCCTTTCTATAGGATTTTACACACTGCCTCAACTCTCAAAATATTCTTCTACTGGAAAACAAGGAAAATGTAATTTCTTATGAAATATACCAAGGACTGCATTTTTGAAAGGCTGCAAAGAAATAAGAAATAAGCACAAGAAAGCAATAAACCATGGAAGAGGAAAGTGTTGGCTCCATTTCTGCCTCTGACCCTGTGTGTGTTCCAGGAGGTTTGAGAAAGGTACAGCCAGCCATCAGCAGCCACTATGTTTGGATGTCATAATGTTGAGATATTTATACTTGGTATGAGGTTTTCCAGTGACATTTTTTTTTTTGATGAAATGAGATTTAACCAGAGTCTAGGAATGAAGCTCATTGGTAGAGTACTTTCATAACATGCATGAACTTCTTGGTTTGATCCCTAGCACTTCAGAGGGGGAGAGAGAGGGAGAGGGAGAGAGGGAGGGGGAGGGGGGAAGGGAGGGATGGAGAGTGAGAGAAAGAGAGAGAGAGAGATTATAGATATGTGGTGTCTAACCAAATGTTACTCTTTAACCCAGACCTTTGTCATATGCCATGTTACAAACAGTTATGATTTTATTCCTGCCTTTGTAATTTTGTTTACTAACATCCAAAGGAAAATTTTTTGGTGCCTGCAAATGTCGATGCCTCCACATTCTTGTCCTAATCATGAAAGATGGTGACAAGGTGAATTCTACCCATTTAAAAAGGGAATAGTTTTTAAAATGATTCTGCATTTATTTCTTTCTCACGGGGTTTGCCTAATTCTCTTGTTTTACTAAAAAGAATAGAGCTTGGTCTTCAGAGCCCAGGTGAAGCCAGGCTGGTCCACCCTTCCTAGAAAAGAAACAGATAAGTTGCCGATTTTCCAAGTGTGAAAAGCCTTCTTTTGTCACTAGCAATTTTTTGTAGTAGTGGCAACCATCCTCATGGCTTGTTATGTTTATAGATCTGCCTTTTTGGACAACAGAGACAGAGAATTACCAATACTTTTGTAAATCCCAGTTGAGAGAGATAAAAGAAGGGGCGACCACAGATGATCACCTCTCCAGCTGTGGTGAGTCCACACAGCAGGGGCTTATGACTTTTTCACCCCAAAGTACCCTCTGTGCTGCAAAGAGAAGCCAGTGCTGCCCATGGCCCACCATAGTCCTGTTGGATGAGGAAGAAAGGACTAGCTATTGTGAATGTTCTCCTCCTGTCACTTTGACTCCATATGACAGAAGCTTGGAAGCCTTACCTGGGGTCTGACACCCAAGTCAAGAGTAGAAGAAGACCAAAGTGTGGACACTGTGCCCCTTCTTGGAATTGGGAACAAAACACCCATGGAAAGAGTTACAGAGATAAAGTTTGGAGCTGTGAAGAAAGGATGGACCATCTAAAGACTGCCATATCCAGGGATCCATCCCATAATCAGCTTCCAAATGCTGACACCATTGCATACACTAGCAAGATTTTGCTGAAAGGACCCAGATATAGCTGTCTCTTGTGAGACAATGCCGGGGCCTAGCAAACACAGAAGTGGATGCTCACAGTCAGCTATTGGATGGATCACAGGGTCCCCAATGGAGGAGCTAGAGAAAGTATCCAAGGAGCTAAAGGGAACTGCAACCCCATAGGTGGAACATTATTATGAACTAACCAGTACCCCAGAGCTCTTGACTCTAGCTGCATTTGTATCAAAAGATGGCCTAGTCGGCCATCACTGGAAAGAGAGGCCCATTGGACTTGCCAACTTTATATGCCCCAGTACAGGGGAATGCCAGGGCCAAGGGGTGGGGGTGGGGGACTGGGGGGGAGTGTATTGGGGACTTTTTGGATAGTATTGGAAATGTAATTGAGGAAAATACCTAATAAAAAAAATCCAACCCCCCCCCCCAAAAAAAAGAAGTCAGTAATGGGATCTAGGCCTCAGCCTTTCAGAACAGCTTCCAAAGTTTGGCTGAGAAGAGAAGACAGAATAGTCTCTGGCTGTATTCCTTTGTCACAACAGATCCTGCTTCAAGTTGCTTGTGAGTGGGAATATCCTGAGAATATGGGAATAGGGTTCTACTGCCTCTTTTCCTCTCCCTCTCCCTCTCCCTCTCCCTCTCCCTCTCCCTCTCCCTCTCCCTCTCCCTCTCCCTCTCCCTCTCCCTCTCCCTCTCCCTCTCCCTCTCCCTCTCCCTCTCCCTCTCCCTCTCCCTCTCCCTCTCCCTCTCCCTCTCCCCCTCCTCCTCCCCTCCCCCCCAACACACTCGAAAACACACACATGAAAATAAATGCTAAAGGGCTTATGTATAAAGATAACAATTTTCTTCATTTTTCAAAAAACCAACTGGTTATTTTTAGCTCCTATTCCCTATGTGGTATAGAGAGCAAACAGAAGCTAATGAAGCACCCACCTTTCCCTTCATGGTTACACATGCCTCAAGGAGCAAGAGATCTGTGTTAGCAGGACTAGGTACGGATATTGGCCAATGTCATCATTTGCACACGCTGTGAAGAGACATCCTCCTTCCTGTTGATCTGGAAGTCATTATTCTGTCACACCACGATGGGGGAAAGTTCACAAAAAATAAGTCATTCAGGATCTGCCAAGGTGAGCACACTGAAGTTTACAGTTGCTGAGCTCATACCAGGAGTTTGGTCTCAGGGAATGCACCCTATACTCCCTCAAAATGCCAGGCACAGACAAACAGCTACTCACTCAGAGTAAGAAGTAGGTATGTAAGTAAATATGTAAGCATTTTCTCCTGGAAGATAAGACTCTGCAGCAAGCAAGGGCCAATTTTCCTCCCCAAACCCAATTCAGCATCCTTGCTGAGCCCACTAACCCAAAGCCCTATGTCACAAGCTTCCTAGTCCTCATTCAATCCTCAATAAGTTTCTGAAGGCCAAGTTCTCCCCGGCTTCAGCAAACCTAAAAGACTTGACTTTATTGTAGCCAGATGTTTATCTTCTGGAGGTCTAAGAGCAATCTACTCTTCTCCACCCAATGGTAGATGGTAGATAGCCTTGTCCATTTTGAGCATTCATCTTGTTACAGGAGACAGCAGTTCATAACAGAGCAGAAGAGAGAATTGAGAGAGAAGCAGTAGTATACTGAACCAGAGTACCAGGGAAGAATGGCCCATTCACTCTTGTTTGCTCTTGTTTCACCACCATGACATGTGCTAGGAAGGTGGCAGGAGTTGGACACATTGGGTGTACCCAGGACTTCAGTGTGTTCATCAAGACGCAGTTTCTCTACAGTCAGCAAAGGTGCTATGGCTTGAATGCAGTTTGGAGAAAGGTTGCTTTGGTATTTGGTGGCAGACCTTGTGTAAAGGTCCCTGAGGGAAACACTGGGTAGCTTCCTTTGGAAGTACATTTTATTCCCCAAATCCTGGCACTGTGCTACGAGATAGTTTGGACAATTAATGATAACACCAAGCATCAGCCACAGCCATGTTCAACATACACACATATGTTTACACTTCACTTGGTTTTATACCAATCAAAAGAGCTACTAGAACATCACCTGAGACTCCCATAATTTCTTCCTCTAATTCTTAAATGTTGATGGGTAGTAAAACCATATGGCTTTCCAAACTCTGTTATTGGGAATCTGACCAGCATATCTGGGATGGGAGCAAGGACTATTTACTCAACAGCCTAGATCAGAAAGCTCATAGGCACACAGCTGAGATTAGCAAAAGGAACTGTTGCTTGGTCCTGCCTAACCCTGGCCTTTGTGGGCTGTCAATACTCGATGTGGAGACAATGCTTCAGCTCTCAGTTCTTTGCCAGAGAAGGAAACCACAGTGACCATTTCTCAGGTCTGTTCTGAGGATACCATGAATAGCAATGGGACTACTGGAATGGTCTTTACTACAATAATGGCAGTAACTGGGAAAGCTGGTGTTCAGTACATAGCCATCTTCCAGGAGCAACACAACAGTCTATGTTGTACAAACTCTGGCTGGTATGTGACTGAGTATATGACAAATACTGTGACTGGGGGAGGAGAACTGAGACCAAGCTGGCCTTGAAAATCCCCTACCTTTTTGATCAGCCCTATTTCCCAGGAACAGCACTTTATACATCATTTTGATGAACAAGTACCATAACTTGTCTGAGATCTTTGATGAAAGTATCTGCAGTTTTACTTCAGGTTCTCTGAGTATCAGACCCTGCACTAAGAGCTCAGGTGTGGTAATGTATCAAGGACTTGCTACTAGGGAGAGTGACAACAGATAGGACAGGCCTGGGTAGTTGGGTAGGAGCATGAGAAGAAAGACAGTGAGGCTAGGAGGTGACTTCATGTGAGACAATGCTGTCATGGAGAGCTTAGGGCTCTAAATTGTACCTGAGAACTTTTGGGTATCAAGGCAGAGTGATGTTCTGTCTCCATATTTTCAAGGATACTCCAGTGGATGGAATGGCTAATCAATCAAGCACACAATGGGGAACCAGAAGCACAGAGGTGCTCAAAAGGACCAGGAAGACAGCTGCTGAGCAGGCGTTGGTCCAGGTGTTCTGGTCTTGGGCTTCTGGCCCAACACAAGGCTTGGGTTCTAAGTATCTCAGTGACAAGCCAGCTTAAAGCCTTTAATTGTAGAATCCTCATGACTGAAATGGGAACTGTGATGGGGACCCAGCCCTTGTGGTGCAGGGAAACAATCAAATGAGAGCTGCAGAACACGCACTGAATCATTCTGTTACTGTACTCATCCATCGTTCACCCAGGTAAACAGACTGGGCAGGTTTCACCTGCTCCAGGCTGCACAGCTGTTAGCAGCAGTGACAGCCGTCATTCACTGAAGGGGTGCCGTGGGCTGGGCACCCTTCCAAGTGCTTTTTAACACTTAACATATTTAATCCTCAAACAACTTGGAAGTTCACATTATCATCAGTTCTGGGCAGGAGTCATTTTTAATAATTTGCCTGAGGTCACAAAAACCCATGAGCATGGTGCCGGAACTTGGATTCAAGTTTGTCTTACTAATTTGGTACTCTCACAACACTGGCTTCAATGCTTCTGTGTGTGTGTGTGTGTGTGTGTGTGTGTGTGTGTGTGTGTGTGTACATTCACACACACAGATGGGCACTCATGTGGAGGTCAGAGGACAGCCTCCAGGAGCTAACTGCCTTGCTTTTAAAAACAGGGTCTTTCACTGGCTTAGAGTTTGTCAAGTAGGCCATATGGTCACCCCAGTAAGCTTACTTTCTCTGCCTCTCCAAAGATAAAATTACAAATTATCCCCATTACATCCGCCTTTCTATGTGAGTTCTGGGCATTGTGCTTATGACTGCCTCTTTGTAGGGCGATTGCTTTACTGACCAAGCCTGTTCCCTCAGCCACGGTGTTTGGTTCTTTATGACTCTCTATGATCCTCAAAAGTAAGGACCCTTTCTTGTTTATATCTGTAGACTTATCATTGGGCAGAGAAATGAGCTCTTTATGACACAGTTGGATGAAAATAACCATTTTGAAGCCACTTGGAAACACTTTGCTCTATAGTTTAACTTGCCTAGAATGAGCCCAACAACAAAACTGTTTAAACAGGTTTTATTAACTCAATAGAAACGTGGACAATGCTTGGCTTCATGTCAGGCCCAGGAAAAACAATTGTGAAATCAGATACTTTTCCGGGTTATCCCAGTACAGCTGTCCCTTCAATAGGTGGTTGTCACTTTAGTAGGAAGCCACCATTCCCACCTCCAAGGTATCCAATAGCAGGGTCCAAGTGGCCTCACCTTGGTATGTCAGGAGGTCTTGATGATGGGTGAGAGGGACTATCTTCCATTCTTCATCCTCGGGTTCTCAGGACCTTGGCAACCAACTTCATTCCTTCTCTTCTCTCTCCACCTCTCTGCAATTACAGAGGTAATATCAAGCATCATGATTAGGAAACCTAGAGCTGGGGACAGGTCAAGAGGGATAAAGTTTCAGAAGACATTCTGAGAAGCCAGATCAGGTTTCCCAAAGTGGAACACACTGTGAAAACACTCTCTGGCCACCTAGCATTACAGTCACTTCCTGCTGCTCCTGTGTGTCTTGATAATAAGTGACAATTAACCATTCAGTGGAGGGCATCTTATCTGAGCTGGCTTTTTTTTCCCTGCACCCATGCCATGTGATTTGTCAACAAAAATGAGTGCCTTTTTAGTAAAAGAAAGAATTCAAGCTGGTGTCTCCAAGGCAGCAATGAGTAATTTCTTTTTCTAGGATGAGGAAGAAAAAGATGCCTGTTTTGCTTCTCCGACTCCATTCCCATGATGCACTGATGAAAGTCATGGGATTCCTGCCTTCTACTAGAGTGCCCACAAACCAGAGTGAAGCAGCAGCCAGGGCTCCAGTGACTCACAACCTACCACCTCTCACACAGTCAGAGTGTGCCCAAGGAGAAAAAAGAAACATGACCATAATCTACATAGGGAAGTTAGAATGGGGACTTTCTCACACAAACTTGGAGGGGACATTACCTGAGTCCCATACCCAAATGACCATTCTGACTAAGACACCTTAAATTGTTGAAGCTTAAACAATCCTCCTCACCCTCTACCCTATCCTGTGTTCCCTGAAGACCCAAGAAGGCTCTACTAGCTGTCACTAGCTGCCATCTTTCAAGTACAAGAGACAAGAAGCTCTACAGGGGACATACCCAGCTCTGATTTAAATTTAATCTGTGTGGTCAATTATTTGTATAAGAATGGAGGAAAATAAAGACTATTTCACAAAAGTCAACTCTGTAATTTTAGAGCCTTTAAGACATTTGAAAACGCCTTGTGCAATTATGTGGCGCTTAATACTCAGATAATGGAACAATGAAAGATGTATGTTTGCATTTTGTAAAATTAAACTGTATGCAGTTATTTATCTTTTACCTTAATTGTTTGAGCTTGTTTCTAATGTAAACTGTTGTAATTTTAAATAAATATCATAGAAAAAACTTTCATAGGTATCAAGAATCCAGAGTAAATTTACTTTGCAAATAGGCTTTGTAGGTACGTTTTACACGGAGGGTCTTAAATTGACACTTTCATTCAAAAATACTTTGAATTACTCACTATTTGCCTCTGAGGTCAGACAGATCTCAAGGAGACAAGGATTTATAATGAAACTCAGTTGACTCCCTCTTCCACATCCCAAGGTTTGGCCAATGTACAAAGTCCAGACAGTGTAAGGCAGGAACTCCAGTTTTGACTGATTTTAGTTCAGTGTACAAAAGGTCATGCCTTGCCTCCTCTGTTCCTCAGTTTCTGTTCCCTATTAGGTGCCCAGATTTTTATACCTTGTGAGTAGATTTTTGGCCAACTTGAAGATTGGTAGCTTGCTGGAGCATGGAGGCTTAAGAATTTGAACTAGAAAAGAATCATCTCCATAGCATGAGTTATGTGTTAACATACAAAATCCCCAACAGGACCCAGTTAAACTACTATTTTGAAGTCCCATGTCTTAAGTCTTCTCTGCTGTGACTGTCATAGTGTGCTAAATAAAAGCAGAATACAACAAGCCTGATTCCTCATGGGTCCCAGAATCTGAGGTGTCAGGCCCAATCACATTCACACTATCTTCCTGCTGACAGGGCATCACTTCAGTATCACTGAGTCAGTCCCGTCCAGTGTCAAGGAGGATCAAGTCTGACACAGTCTCAGATAAGTGGTTAGCTAGGTAAGTAGCCCCAGGCTTATTACCTAGAATCTCAGTGCCTCAGTTTCCTTATCTGAAAAAAAAGTCATGGAGGGGAGAGGTTGTTTATTTTTTAGGAATTGGATGCTTTCGTATATTTTAAATGTTATTATATCTGGAGAGATTGGGGGGGGGTTAGAGTGTAAACTAGTCTTGCAGAGAACCCAGGTTCACTTTTCAGCACCCATGGTGGACAGTTCACAACTACCTGTAACTCCAGCTCTTGGTATCTGATACCTTCTTCTGAACTCCAAGGGCATCTGCATTCATGTTCATATACCCACATACATACTTCTAAGGACACACATAATTAAAACTAACAAAATTTAAAAAAAAAATTACTATTAGCCACTAGGCAGTGGAAGTAGTTTAATCCCAGCCCTCAGGAAACAGAGGCAGGCAGATCTCTATGAGTTCAAAGAGGACAGACAGCCAAAGCTACACAAAGAAACCCTTCTCCCACCTCCCCCCAAAAGGGGAAAAAGCACAAAACAAGAATATGTTAAAAATATATAGTACATTGTGAGTCTTATATAGGCTTTATTTCTTATATATCTTATTTTAAGTGATTTCAGATTTACTGAAAGTTTTCAAAATGTTCAGAGTCTCTTAGGTTCTGTTCATACTTTGACAATTTGCCTTAGATATTATATTAATTTTCTTGTGTTGTGTAAGAAACAATTAAACAGCCGGGTGGTGGTGGCGCTTGCCTTTAATCCCAGCACTTGGGAGGCAGAGGCAGGTGGATTTCTGAGTTCGAGGCCAGCCTGGTCTACAAAGTGAGTTCCAGGACAGCCAGAGCTATACAGAGAAACCCTGTCTCAAAAAACCAAAAAAAAAAAAAAAAAAAAAAAAAGAAAAGAAACAATTAAACAAACCTAGAGAGCTAAGAGGTGCACAATTACTGCCTTACAGTGCCCATGTGTAAGAGCCCAAGAAAGACTTGCCAGTCCTTCAATCAGGATGTCTCCAGGCTGAACCCCTTGGGTTAACTGGGACACCCATCTGCACTGAGGCACAGGATCTTCTGCTGAGCTTCTCCCTCTTCCCTGTGGATAGAACTTGGTCCCTTGTAGTTGCAGGATGGAGGTGGCCATTCTTCTTGCTCGGCATCAGTCAGAATCATACCGGGCACCTAAAGGCCAACTCTCATTTGGTAATATGTGGCCTTCCTCCCATATGTTGTTTTTTGCTCTAGCAGGAAATATCTTTCTATTGTACCTGACCCAGTTATTTTTCTGAAGTTTGGGTGACCATAGTCAATAGTAAACAAACACTATTAGATTAAAGTTCCAGAAGTATTTCATGCCTTTTAAATTGAGCACCATTTTGGGAAGCATATAAAACTCTCAGCTGGGTCTTCCCATTCTGTCCTATTTAGGGCATAGCCCTCCCCATTGAACAGAGTTCCTATACTGTAGATGTAGATATTCCCAGTCTTCTATTGCATCTCAGTTATCAGATGGACTCACAGTTCCGACACTCCAAGGAGAAAGAAGCAAGGGATGTGTCCTGTGAGCAACGTCTGTGTTCTCAACTTAAAAAGGAAATGGAAATCTCATGCTGAGGCTACTAAGATCTATGGTACACTGGGCAGTTTTATGTCAACATGGCATAAACAAAAGTTATCTAAGAGGAGAGAACCTCAATTAAGAAAATGCCTTCATAAGATCAGGCTGTAGAGCATTTTCTTAATTAGTGATTGATGCGGGCGGTGGTGGCACATGCCTTTAATCCCAGCAATTGGGAGGCAGAGGCAGGCGAATTTCTGAGCTCAAGGCCAGCCTGGTCTACAAAGTGAGTTCCAGGACAGCCAGGGCTACACAGAGAAACCCTGTCTTAGAAAAAAAATTAATGAATAATGGGGGAGGACTCAGATCATTATGGGTAGTACCATCCCTGGGCTGATGGTTCTGGGTCTTATAAGAAACCAAGGTGAGAAAGTCTTGATGAGCAAACCAGTAAGCTCCTGCCTTCAGGTCCTTGGCCTGGTTAAGGTCTTGTCCTTATTGGTTTTGATGATGAATTGTTGTAAGGAACTTTGAGCAAAATAAACTCTTTCCTCCCCCAAGTTGTATTTGATCATGGTGGTTTTTTTGTAGAAATAGCAACTCTAAGATATGTGGTAAGACTTCATCTGCCATCAGTGAAAGTATGAAGAGCAAAAGATAAATTTGTTATCACATTTTGAACTGCAAAGGTAAAGGCGACAATATGTGATAACACACACAGATATAGGGAAAACACACCATGGGAAGGAAGCTCATCATGTAGTTTTCTTCTTACCCAGTAGTGTGTCTGTCTGTTGATGTCCTCAGTGTTCCCTACCAAAGCCAGAGGCCTGATGTGGCTCTGCCATTCAGGGCCTCTCCTCCTTATCAAGCTGACTCAGGCACCCTCTCAGAAGATGGGTTCTAGGATGGTGAGTGACATGTGATGACCTTCAAGGCTTTCCCCGGCCCTTCACATATCAGGCTCATGCAGTTGGCCAAAGGGAAGCACAATATGAGCCCTAATTCAAGTAAAAAGGACATAGATTCTATCTCTAGCAAAGTCACATGGCATAAGATGCAAATAAAAAGAATGAAATTATGATCTTCTCCCCCAATTAATATTATACTCTTTTTAATTATGTATATTTGTGAGTGAGTTTGGGGAGTATATGCATGTGCCCTCAAAGGCAGAAGAGGATATCAGATCCTCCAGGAGCTAGAGTTGCTTGCAGTTGTGGGCTGGATGATGTATGCAGAGAGCCAGACTCGGGTCCTCTGCAAGAGCAGTATGCATTCTTAGACACTGGGCCATCTCTCTCCACAATGTGTAAGTTTGTAATTCACAAAAAAATTGCCCCAAAGCAGAGATACATCAGCTGCCTACCATCTCCTCTGTCTTTATATTTCCAGTTAAGCATTGTCCCATGGTCTCTGCAGCTTCTATCACACACTCAACCATTCCCATGGCTTTCGATAAAAATGTTTGGACTTCAGCAGCCCGGTATAGCCATGTCCCCTGGTGTTGCTGTTCCTATACCACTCACAACAGGTCCAAACATTGCTCACTGCAACCCGAGATGGGGATGCACTTTCAGGACCCAGCAGTGTGATCAGAGTTCAGCTGCACTTGGACTTAAATTTCTAACCACACCCAACTCAAAACAATAGGTGATTCTGTCACATCCCTTTGTTCTCAGGGGGAAAACTGTATATTTTCACTTTGCAAAATCAGTCCTCTGGTTACTTTATTGTTCATTTGTAGGTGTTACACTACTTATGAGTGAACTCTTTTATACACCAGCAAGCATGAGAAATGAAGATCATTTCATTCACCATTATTCTAAAGTGGGGCACTACCAAAACACACATATTTCCAAGAAGGCTACTTATCCTTTCAGTCATGGCAGTCTGGAAGACTATGAGACACAGTCAGATATCTTCCTTCTTTGAAGCCATTAGTACCACTTGGGGAAATAAGAAGCATATGTCCCCAGTGACCATCTGGGATCCTGGATGGTGGATTCAGATAGAGCCCAAAAATCTTCATTTTTTTTCCAAAAGCCTTTCAGCATCCCCTTACCCCCTGAGACTCTGAAGAATGACCAGAGCAGCTTGGTTTCTCCATCCAGCAGAGGCACAGTGATGATAGTGAAGGCTCAACACCCCCTGTTCTTGTGAATTGGATCTGTGTGGTCTGTGATAGGCCTAGAGCATCAGGCAAGAAGAACAGAGGTTTTGCAACCCCTGTTCCACCCTTACTCAAACTCATCTGGACCAACAACACAGAAGTTAAATTCTGTAACACCTGGTGCCTCTCTGAAAAGTCAGAGGTGAGCCCTTCTGTAGGATCTGAGATAACAGATGGTATTCCTCAAGAGGCAAGAGTAGGTAGGAGGTAGCCTATTCTTGGAGGCCAAGAGAGTGACAGTCACCAAGGGATGGTGGTATTTCAGTCTCCTGCATCACCCAAAGCATTCTAAATGCATCTGGGAAGATGGGTGGAAATAAGAGTCCTCTAAATGCAGTGAGACCCAGCAAGCTTTGGCAACCTTGAGGAGCCAGTGGGGTTAAGGTGAATACACTGGCAACGCAGAGGTTCCTGACAAGCAGAAAACATGAAGCCATCAGATAAAGTAAGTTCCTGTTTCATAAGACAGGAAAATAAAATAGGTTTGAATGTGCTAGTATGTGCTGAAGAAACTCGAGAACATCACTTAAGAGATCATCAGAATCCTCAAATCAAAGCTGTGAAGGTCTTGGCAGGGGGTTGGACAGACATGGCATTATCCCATTTCTTATTTTTCCTGGATTTTTAAAACTTTGGAGGCCAATCTATAATACTAACTGAACTCTACCTGTGAACCAAATACCTAAACACTTTGAATTTAGACTGTTTACATTAATTATGTCCATAGTATATGTTAAACAGAGCAGCATTTTTATATACCCGTGGTGGAGCAGTGACACCGTGTAGTAGATAGAACTTTCCTAGGCTGCCAGTGCTGCTGGGGACCTGCAATGACTCCAGCCACTGTACCTTACAGGGCAAAGCTCCAGGTTAAGTCTTAAGACAAGATCAGTGCCACAGCAAAAGTATTTTAACGATTTAACTCACTTTTTCAGAAAAGAAACATTTGCTTCTGGCTTGAACCGCTCCCATCTTAGGGATGTGCTGGGATGCTTAGGAAGCTGGGATGCTGTCGTCTTATTTTTCCTTTTGATAAACAGGGAGAAAACTTCATGCTTAGCTTGCTCCTGGAGGCTGACCTGTGTAAAAGACAGGAAGTCCTGAAGAGGTGACTAACATATACTGCCATTAGTTTAGCTGTTAATGGCCAGTCTGTGCAGGCTGGCCTGTCCCTAGCAGAGCCTGCTAGGGAGGCAACATGACAATGTATCAGACAATGTTAGTAAAATCACTGGCACCCTCCATGTGAGTGTGCTTTCACTGGGTTATTAAAATGACTCAGGACGTCCCGTGGCCCTATTTGGGTAATGTAAAAGTGGTTTCCATCAAGGGACTATTCTGTGGTTCACCACAATAGGAATCCTCTGCTGCTTTAGAAATGCCACGTTTAACCTTAGGGTGATGTCCCGTCCATGTTACTAATCAGATCTCCAGAGCAAGGAGATAGTTCATTCCTGGATACTTTCCAGCCTATTGATAGCTCCTGGTGACATTTGTTTCCCATTTACTGCCCCTATATGAGACAGGCAAAGCCAAGCTTTCCCTGGGTTATGATGTACATCTCACTTTCTTAGACAGTTGATCCAAGATAAAATTAAAATCCCAGTGTCTT
This sequence comes from Mus caroli, assembly GCF_978045245.1. NCBI lineage: Eukaryota > Metazoa > Chordata > Mammalia > Rodentia > Muridae > Mus > Mus caroli. Next base: position 32,042,913 of record NW_028227257.1, on the reverse strand, counting down.
ATTTTTCAGTCTTGATTTCTTAAGGCAAGGGTGGAAAATGTAGCTCTGCTTTGAATTGAGGAATGAGGCAGCTGGTGTGTGATGCTCTAGGTGCCTAGAGGGAAAGTCTGGTCATGTCTTTCAGTGGCATCTGAATCCAGATACAAGAGCCTTCACACAGACCCCAAGACCATGTGTGTCTGGGGACATAGGTCCTTTTCCCTTGGTAACCCCACACTTGAAGAAAAAAATCAGTGGCTTGCAAACTATAGAATGAGGCATGATTTATTGTCCCTCTCTGTTTGCTTTCCTTATGTGCACAAATGTGACAGTTTGTGGAGACCGAGGGCTAAATTTTCCATTGCACAGCACAAAGCAAAATATCCACACAAAATAACCTCCTCCCCTGCAACCCCCAAACTTCTGTTCCATTTCCTGGTCATGCTCTCCGCACTGGACTCTTCTGCTTCCCTTCCCTTTGCACTCTTCCCTCTTCTCAGATGTGCCCAACTAATGGCTCCTACCACAGAAGTCTGGAGACTTCTACTTAGAAGTGTCCACTGTAGGAAACTGGGCTACAGAGCCCCATTCCAACTTTACCTGCCAACCAGCTGTGTTAGCAATGCAACAGAATTCCACTTCATGTGTGGAGTCTAAAAATACAACTGCTTAAAGTTTGCTGCCCTATGAATATAAGCCACTGTATTGAACCCTCGGCAAGTACCACGCTGTGGCTTGCCCTCCTCTCCTTTAGATGGCGCCATTTTACTGCAGGGAGACCACTTGGTCTCCCTTTTCCAGGGTCAATTAGTATTCACTGTGCAAAAATCAGGAAATTCCTTCATTATGCCGGTGCCCGGTGCCCGGTAGCAATCTGATAATTAAGGTGGTGCTTCGGCATTTCCATTATAAACTCCACTTCTCAGGGAGGGTTGTGCCACCGCAATAAGAACTTGCTGAGAGGGTTTCACCTTGGGACATTTTAGAGCAAACACTGCATTTCCCTTCTAAAGGGTCTTTCTTCTTAATCATGTTATGTCAAGTCTGAGAAATTTATTTTTCTCCATGTGACCAAAAATAATTAAGAATTTATTTAGATTTTTTTGCAATTTTAATTCAGGCATTGGTTTGCACCTAACTTCACAGAAACAAGCAATATTTGAAGTAATACACCCATTAATTACCCTGATTTGTTCATTACAGTGTGTACATAAATGGACATATCATACACTATCCATAACTTTGTATGATTATTTTGTGGAAAATTAAAAATGGAAGAATGTAAAATAAGACGCAAGATGTCAAAATGTTTTAATTAAAAAAAAATGGAAAGAACTGTTTTGAGTTTTGAGGCTGGTTTTTCCAAAATTTTAAGTGGTTCCTGCATTGCTTTCTCCATGCCCTCTTGTTTTAATACTATGTTGAAGCCTTCCACAATTAGGCAATACTGACTTATGAGACCATTATTCAAAACTTTACCCTCAAGGCATTCCTGTAGGTGCTTTCTCAGAGTCATTGAATGCCCCAGCCCCACTGTCAGCAGAAGCTTGAGCACAGAACCAATGCAGACACAAGGGCTCTACTGTGTAAGTTCTCAGCCACCATCTTACAAGTTTCTGGGGCATCATCTGTATGCCCCATATCAACACCTGTGGGCATTTCAGAATAGACCCCATTTCCATTGTTCTGTTTTATCATCAGACATTGAATCATATCATGTGTCCTACCTTCTAGTCATAAAAATACCTACTTACAGTGAGTTTTTCAGTCTACTGAAAAAATATCTGTACAGTTTTATACCCCTCTTTATACAGGCTCCAACCAGAATAAAATCTCAACCTAAGGACACATTTCTATTATCCATAAAAAATGCTCTTACTTTTAAGAGTCACTTGTAGTTGCTAGTGACTGTATTAGCTTGTTTGCTATGGCTATATCTAAATTCCTCAGAGTGGGTATATTACAAAGAAAATAGGTTTATTTTACTAACAGTTTTAGAAGCTGAAAGTCCAAGAGTGGGTGACCCTCTCAGCTCAAAACTAATGGGCCAAGCATCCAGCATATGAGCCTCTCTGGGGCAGACACAAGCCTCACCAAACAAGAGCAGCAACTACCTGGATATGCCTTTGTTTCAGTCTCTGGGAGAATTTTTTAATGGAATTTGTAAATTGTATGTAATAAAAGCATTATCAATATATTATCTATCTTTCTTTTTAAAAACTCTACATTTCTGTATTATTTTAGCAGCTATGTGTGTAAGCATGTATGCATGCCATGCTGTATGTGTGGAGAGAACAGCTTGTGGGGAGTTGCTTCTCTCCTTCCACCACAAGGGTACCAGTGATCAAACTCAGGCCATCAGGCTGACAGCAGGCATCTTACTCTGTGAACCATCTCACCAGTTCACAATTATCTTTCTTGTCACCATGACAGAATACAGGACATAAACAGTCTAATGGTGGAATAATTTATTTCGGATCACTGTTTCAGAGTCCCCCTACTCTTAGACACAGCTTCATGGCAGAGAGCATGTGATAAAGACTTGTTTTTATTTCATGATGAACAAAACAAGAGAAAGAAATGTCACATAGGCTGACTGATTTTAACTTCTGAGTCTAACCAGGCCCTTAACCTATGGGAAGGTTCTGATTGATCTTCCCACCCTCAGTGAATCCTTCCTCCATGCTCACAGATAAAGCCAGTGGTGCACTCCAACAATCTCCCAGTTGAAGCCAAACTGATAGAGAAGGTTATGGTCCCACTGGTAACAATGGATGTCTACATGGTGCATTGCCCAGGTGATATTTCTCTACTCTTATTTTGTGAGACCAGAACAAGGTATACCAGCCACACATTTGATCTGATCCACATAGAAAATTAATATCTGAGTGTTTGTTACCAACCTCCTTTGTATGTCACTAGCTATTATTTTTGTATACCAACACTTATGTGTCCATCTAAAAGGCAGATTTGGGGCATACGCAGGTCACAGTTCCAGGATTTGTAGCTCTAAAATCCATGTGGGTTCAAAGGCAAGTCATGGAGTCAGAAGATCAAGGTGACACAGAAATGAGACATGCCTCAGTGCCACTGGGAGCTGACACAGAAAAGGGAAGGAGAGAGAGAGAGAGGAGAAATGGGGGTGAACAGCAGAAGGGAGCAGGACTGTATCACTTCCCACAATTACAGTTGACACGTAAAAAACTAAATAAATTCACAGGTGAGTCATGAGAATGGGAGTCGAGTTACTTTTGTGTAACTGATACAAAGATTGAAAACAATTCCCTCCTTCCTCCTGTGTTGGCCCAGTCTACAACATCTGTTTCTCAACACACATACACACACACCAAGGTAGATTTTAAGATACTAATTTAATTGTAAATCAAGATTGATTGCCAGGAAGCAGGAATGGAGGACTTAACAAATGATGGGGCAGAGGTGTGTGTAGCTGGAGCTCAGCTGTAGAGACTTCTTGTCTGTAGGAAGTGGAGCCATGCAGGAGCCTGAAAATCATAGTTGAGTCTAGGTTGCTTCACTGCAGAAGTCTCCAGGTTAGAGCTGTCAGGGACAGATTGGATAGGGGGGTTGAATTCTTTATGCCAGATACAGCTGTGTCCCTTTTTCTGTCCAACAAACTATTATTCACCCTTCAAGACCTAAATCCAGTGTCATGTCTGTTAGGATATTATAAGAGGGGGGGAGAGATTAAGTATTAGGGATGGGGGAGATGAACAAACAGGAAGGCTTTCACAAGGTAGATGGAAACATATATTGGTGTAGCCATTGTGGAAACAGTGTATCAGAACAGAATTGCCATAGGACCCAGCCATCCATCCTCCAGAAATATAAGCCAGTGTCTGTAGACAGATGAGTGGATGTGGAAACTAGAACATGCATACATATATGAATGTAGGGTAGGCCAGTCTAGAGCTCTGACGTACAACATGAAGACTGCCAGACATTTTGTATTATTGGGGGTGGGGGGTTATTTCTAAATTGGAACTTTTATTTGCTCTTGTCCCACAGGCTTACCTGCTCTTGTCACATGGGCATAAATGGATTCTTGTATGAAAGGATAAAGGTGTTCACTTGCTTTGCTATGATAACTATCTTACTATCCTGTATCCTTTAAAATCATGTGAAATAAATCTTTAAAATCATGTGTATTCTTGAAATACATACAATAAAATTTATTTAAATGTAACATCAGATCCAAGAGGCCTGTCCTTCTCTGAGAGCCTATTCGGTCCTTCCTTTGTACCCAAACTTTCCTAATGGTGTTTCATCACATCTCGGTGTGAAATGTACTGCTATAGAACACTGAAGTATGCCATTCTTCCCAGTGGACTCTGTTCTAAAGGATCAAGTCTTACATCCTTAGCATCTCTAGTATCTTGCACTGGCCTTGCTCAGGAGACTTGGTAACACAATCAGACACTGGCTAATGAGTTAGATGGATACATGCACACATAGGTTTCCAAAAGCTCTTGCTTTATGATTGGTTTGCTACAGTTGAGCAAATAGGAGGAAATAATTAGTGGCTAAAAGCCAGCTTTTCATTGTGGCTACGGGTGACATTTTTGGCTTCTTTCCACTCAGCACCCTCGTTTGAAGAGAATGCTGGGAAACCATGTGCATTTCTCTGAAAATACATAAGACTTCCTGAATATGGGGATCAAACCAGACTGGGAATTCCACCATGAATTCCCAGGCCCCAAGCCAGCTCTGCCACTCTCAAATTAAGATGGCCACTCATTTGTGTGAAACATTTGTTAGCTGGGAATGTGGTTAGCAGGCAGTGAACTGTTCGGATGCCCGGAAGGTATTTCCTAAGAGACCACACGTCAAGCACCTGCTGAATCATGAGCTTCCCTTGAACAACAATAGGATGCTTTGACAGGCCAAGGGAGGGCTGTGCTGGAGCTGATACCTGGCCCACACTAGAGCTGCCCAATCTAAGGCTGGGAGAAAGAAAGGGGAAACTGGAGACTGACTCACCGAGACTGTATTTTCATGGGAGTTGCTTCTATGGGGATTGCTGTATTCCTGGGTCAGAAAGAGCCACTTAAACTTTTTAACCTCACTTATGTTTAACGGATATTCTTCCACTCCCTTTAATTCTCAGCACACAGGCATTAGTGAACTGGTAAGAATAGAAGCCAATCTTAAGAGACAAAATTAAAATAGACTCTAGTGCCAGACATGGGAAATCTCTCTTTAGGTTGATGGCCAGATTTGTCCAAGAGATTCCCAGAATAATATAGGCTGTTGCCATTGCCCTTGGTTGCCTCTCAAAACTTGAAGGTAAGACCCTATTGATGAAGAAACCACACACTTCAGACATGGGACTTGGAGGAACTTAGCTATAACTAACATGGACCTATTCTCCCCAAAGACGAACTCTCGGTAGCATCTAAGTATCATAAGGTGCAGTGCAAGCTCCCAAGGGAGAAAAGCATTAGTCCCACCAAGCTACAAAGTCAATGGTTTTGCTAGATATCCCTAAAGGGGTATTAGTGGCATTTTTATCTTAGGGCTAACCAACAGTTGTCTAACTGTACTATCAATAGGAGGGAATTCATACCTATTTACTATAAACCTAGCCATGATGGAGAGGTCATAAACCCTGGGGAAGAACCTGCCTCCTCCATTTTTTTGAAACCAATATAAATTCTAACTACATATTCTAAATACTTGTCCTTATACCCAGGTAAGTGTAGATCTCACACTTCATGAAAGAGGCTTCTTTTTGCAGTAGAGAGAGACTACTACAGAAATCTACAATTGGTCAAAATTCAGCGCGTAAGTGATCATGGGGTGCCCAGCCCCAGTTAGTACACCCAAGGTACAGCTTCTATAGCTAGGGGTCAGGAAACATTAAGAAAGAGGAAAGAAAAGTGAAAAGTGTGTAAGAGACAAAGGACTTCACTGTTAAATCGTAGCTTCTAGACATGACAGGGAAGCTTTACCCACAAAATCTCAACAATATGGTTGCTTCAACAAGACCCACATTATATCAACACCAGTTGAATGGACAGTGTGGATGGGGGAAATTTCAAAAGGCTCCATCCCTAGATGAAGAGCTACAAGCAATCTTCCATTGGCTCATGAGAAAGGGTGAATCAGTTTGCTCCAGGGATGAACCTCATAAGAGGTTACTGAATCTCAAGTGGTCAGCCCTAAATACATGTGGGTATGAGCCATACTAAAGGGCTTAGTAGGAGGGAGTAGGAAAACCTAGAAGGAGTTTGAGGGGAAGGATTAGAGATGATATACTTATATTTGAAATTCTCCCCAAAATTAAATAATTTTTTAAAAATGAAGTTGAAAAGACATATAGTAACTGACTTTAAGAGTTACTACAAAGACACAGTAATAAGGACAGGGTGACAGTAGAAGCCATGAGCACATAGTACATTAGTCATTTGTTTTGTTGCTACAGCAAAATACTTGACAAAAGTAACAAGAAAGGAAAGGTTTGCTTTGGCTGATAGTGCATGGTCACAGGTCTTATTGTGTCCACCATCAAGAAACAGAGCAGTGAATACCCATGTTCAGCTAGCAGTGTCCTTGTTCTGCAATCCAGCAGCATCCCATCCCTTTAAGTGGTGCCGTCCATACTCATACCACAGTTAACTGAATCTAGATAATCCCTCAGAAACACTATCAGAGGCTGACCTAATCCAAGCAATCCCTCCCACGTGTGCCAGGAAAACTGTTTCCTGGATGATTCTAGACCAGAGTGACCATCAATATTGAGCATGACACATAGTTTATAGTAAAACTTTGAAAGCAAACCCATGTACATGTGGCCTATAGGTTTTTAACTAAAATCCAAAGGTATTCAATAGGCAAAAAAAAGTGTTTTTAACAAATGATACTGGAAACAGTTATATTTATGTTTTAAAAATGTCTGAGGTCACTGTACATTATACATAAAATTAATTTAAATTACATTTTCTTACACTTACTTTATATTTTAAAAAAATGCATGCTTTTTCATAAAAAAGGAGAAATCAACACCATTGCAGATGTTCTAAATAAGAAGCCTGATGACTCTTAAAAAGGATGCTTGTGGCAAGAGCAAATATGGGCTAATTCCAACAAAACTCAAGGAGAAATTTCAACATGCTGAGAAATAAATTAAGAATTTGGAAAACATGTTTAAAGCCCAAATGTAAGCCACCATTTCTGTATGTGTTTCTAGACACATCTCACCCTCCTCTACATTACCACATGATCTCCTGTGACCTGTGATGCCACCAAAACTCCAACATCCTGTAGAATAAAAAACAACAAGGAGGGGGTGGAGAGATGGCTCAGAGGTTAAGAGCACTGTCTGATCTTCCAGAGGTCCTGAGTTCAATTCCCAGCAACCACATGGTGACTTATAGCCATCATATAATGAAATCTGGTGCCCTCTTCTGGCCTGCAGGAATACATGCAGGCAGAATACTGTATACATAATAAATGAATAAATCTTTAAAATAAAAACAGTAAGGAGCACACAATATTTACATCCTCACTTGAAATTCTACATCTTTGCTTCCTAACACTTGCAAAATATCATTTTAGCAGGGGTGACCAGTTGTCCAACTTGAGAGAAGAAAAGGCAGGTTAGCCTATAGCTTCAACTGTTGGCAGAATCTCTCCTGATACAGGAATTGATATAGGATTACATTTCCTTAGTAAAATACAACTAGCTGCAAACGATATATCAGAAACTTCTTTCTAAAAATATTTTATTTATTGTTATGTATGTATTTGTGTCTGACTGTGTGAATTTATAAGCAGCATATGTCTACAGGGGACATCATAGGTTAGAGGGGGATGTTAGTTCTCCTAGAAGTAGATTTAAAGGGGCTGTGAGTGGCCATTTGGTCCTAGCAAACAAACCTGAGTCCTCCACAAAACATATAAATGTTCTTAACTGCTGAGTCATCTCTCTAGACCCAAACAGTGGCTTCTTTAGAAAAACATTTATCCTTATTCAGTCCTTCCATCAAGGAGCTAATCTTCTTGTTTCTTGGGCATTCTCTCTCCTATATAAACCTGAACACCCTGCAAGGAACTGAAGACAGACCTAGTTGTCAGAAAAACCTGAAGTGCAATTCTGTTGCTCAGAATTTCACTATCTCAGCCTCTGTCTGCCTCTTTACACATTGTCTTAGTCTATTTTGCATTGGTATAACTAAGCTGCTGAGCCTGGGTGATTTATAAAGAGATTCATTCTGATTCTCATGAGATACTTGTACTGCCTCAAATCATAGCAGAGGGCTGGTATATACATGCAGAATAGAAAGGAGTCAAAGGTGTTAAATACTGGGGGGGGGAGTTGTTTGGGGGGTGGGGAGAGGTTATGTGTGTATCCCTGTGTCACTGTGTCAGATGTTGATTCTCACCTTTCCATCTTGTTTGAGACAGGCTTCTCTCGGGCATTCTGAAATATGTTTGTATGAGAACACACTTACAGCTGAGGAATTCTCACCTTGGCTTCTGCCTGGGTTTTATCAGATGACTTCTGCATGAGCTAGCTTCCTGTGTCTTTATATCTCCGCATTCGAGGTGCTCATCTTAGCCCTCTCTCTTTCCAAAGAGAAGTGAGGGTAACATGGCTAGAAACCTGCAATTAAGCAATGTTTACACGTTTGGTCTGGTGTAGCAGGTTTAATCTGTGTAAGTGTCATGTATTCATTGTTTTTGTTACAAAGTGACAGGTATGAAAACAAGTTGAGACGTTGCTATATAGACATAAACACACATACTTCCTAATGGAGTCGCTGGTATCTTAGACCTCCATAGAGGCTCAGTCTCAGCTCATTCAGAAACTCTGCCAAAGCTGGGGACTGACTTCACAACCAGGAAATAGAAGCCTCTTAAGGAGTAACAATCAAGAGATTTTTATCTTAATTTACTTCCACCTCCCGGCTACAGAATGGTCAGGGACTGATGGGAATCTTCTTCTGTTCTGAGGAGCACAGCGCCTTGCCATAATGAAGAGAGGACACTGTTTACTACATAGGTATTTTCAAGTGTAAGATTCACTGCCGTGTTGAGACATTTCTATCAGCAAAACTGTGCCTGTCACAAATGACAATGGGATGGGAAATCAATGTCCTACTGCACTCCTGGAAACCGCTACTTGTGCAACAGTCTAGCTTGAAGGAAATACTGGCTCCTAACAGTATCCCTTCTTTTGTTCCCTTCTGGAGCTTCTGCATTAGGCTGTTGCTCTTTGCAAACATCTAGGTACTCAGATGTAATGACGAGCCAAAACATCAATGAGGAACTGGACATGGTAGGGGGCATCTTCTAGTTTAACATGTGAGGTATAGACCAGTCAGTGCATACAATTCGGTATGTTGCTGGAAGCAGATGTCAGGGTCACCTCCTGAGGTTCCTTACCTGTTCAGTTCTCTGGCTAAGGGGATCCGGAACACACTCTGGAGGTCTGAGCCACCCTGGAGGATGTTTGATCAGTGCACCTGCCTCTAATCTTCTGGCTTCCATTTCTTGACAAACGAAGGCAGCATAATCCCATTTCATCAAAAGGCAACTTTGATGAATGGGCTTGTGTCTTGCTCTGCCCCACCTCTTTGTTACCCACCCCACCACCCATTTCTGGCCAAAGCCCAGCTGGGAGGAGGGTGGACCTTACAGCAAAAGAAATAGCAAAAGAGAGACGACTTCTGCTAGTTAGGGAGAAAGCTAAGCCACCTGTCTAAACTGAATGTTTGATGCTGCCGTGCTGAGGTGGAGGGACAATGCTCTCAGCTCCCTCACTGGGAACCTCATCCTGGTTCATGGAAAGCAGCAGGCCTCTCATGGTGGGGATAGAAGAGAGGTTTTCCATCCTAACCAGGATGTAGCTACTGGAGAAGTTGTGCTAGCCTTGATGTGCTGCCCCACAGGCTCATACCCTGCTGGCAGAACAAACAAGGAGGGGGTGTTGTGTTGCATTGTGTGGACAAACATGGCCCCACTGGAGGTCTGCCTGTGGGTGGAGTCTTTTCTCCTTTTATCCAGGGTGGGATGGCAGACTTGAAACTGACAGAGCATGTGAAAGGAAGACAAAATTCTGATAGTCTGTGGAAGGTAAACATTTTCTTTCAGAATCCTCTCCCGGTGTGGACCACCTGTGCTGTTTCCCAACTATTCAACTCCATCTATTCATTCTCTCAGTAAACATTCCATGGGTGGTACTCTAGGAAGGGCACTAGATGCTGGGGAGGACAGATACCACAGCCCTATCTCTGTCCTTGCTCTGCTCCCGCTGCTCCTTTCTACAGCCAAAGGAACCTCCTTCAGTTCCAGCTACCCAAGCCTTGGGTGAGCAGGTGCAGTGGGCATCACTCCTGCATGACATCAGCATATTGGATGCTGACTCTGTGCAAATCAAACGAGGCACTGGAGTCCTTAGAGATATCCAGGTAGCTCCCTTTTTTTCAAACATGCACACTGAAGCCCAGATCCAGCCAAGACCAGCAAGACCTCCAAAGTGGGGTGAGTCCAGAGCTTCCAGCTCCCCAGACTCTGATCTGTGGCTGCCGAATTTCTTCTTCTCCTTCTTGCCCAGTTTGGCTTTCCATGGCTGAGGGCTTTTTGATCCAAAATATGAACACAGAAGAAGTATTCATGTCAATGGTTTTTATTGCAAGAGCAACCCATAACTTATTTTTGGAATTCATAGCATTTCCCCTGAAATAGCTCAGTATGCGATGAATCATTTGGTCCAGTAGCAGCCGAATCTTGTGTGGGACATAGCCCAGTGTAGCATCTACCTTCATCATGAAGATTTACCCTGGAATCTGCTTTCCCTTCTGAGACAAAAAAAAATTAGCTTCCAATACTTCAAGATTTTATTTGACTTTATTTAGTTAGTTTTTCTGAATTGTCTCTTTCTTTAAGCTGGTCTGACAGCTCCATGTTGTCTTCCAAATAACTACTTAGGGTTGAAAATGGAACTCCCCATCTCCCCCATTTCAAGCAAGGCTTGAAAAAAATGTTCAAGCCTCTGAGGTCCTACTTGCTCTGCCATGGGAAAGAAAGTGGAATTATTATTTATATCCCATTATAATGACATTTGAGTTAATATTTTTGGTGATTCATGTAACTTATTCTACCTGATTCTGAGGACAGTGATAAGAGATTGGTAAAAGAAGTAGGTAAGTCCAGTTTTGGTATACAGAAGATCTGAGAAGAAAAAGTGCATTAAAACTACAAGACCTTGAAACAGTGAACCCCAACTGATGAGGGCATAATGTTCAAATTATATCTAGTGTCTCCTGGGATTTGGTTTCCAGACACCACTGCCCACCTCATGGCTGCCACTTTGCCATTTTTCTCTTCTAAAGATTACTATGGTAAAGCCAACCCATCCTTATATCAGATGGTGTCATGAAAAAATAGATAAATGCAACAGAATAGAGAATCAGAGATGCTCCACACACAGAAGATCAGTATGCTATGCAAGCATCCTTCAAGAAATAGTGGAAGGCAATATATTAAGTCTTCTACTATATCATGAATTCTTGTTAAACTTTGATTTACTTTAATTCTGATTGTTTTGAAAATGAAATGTAATATTTTTATGTAACAGAATCAATATGAAAATACTGATTTTCAGGATAGGAAGCTATTGTATAACTATAGCAGCAAAGATAATTTCCTAAGAGTTTGCTCTGTGTCAAAAAACACATGAGCATTATATCTGGCTACATAAATATTATTTTTTATTTTTTCAGACTATAATTATATTATTTTCCCTTTTCCTTTCTTCTCTCCAACATTCCCATGTGCCTTCCTCCACTGTTATTTAAATACTTACCCTCCTTCCCTTTACTTGCTGTACTATAAACATGTATGAACTCTCATGTGCACGCACCATGTGCAGCGAGTGGACACACACACACACACACACACACACACACATAACCTCCTTAGTCTGTATAGTGATACTTGTATAAATATGCTCTCAGGGCTGACCATTTGATATTGGATAACCAACTGTTGTGCTCTTCCCTGGAGGAGACTGTTTCTTCCGCTCTTGGTTTTCCTTAGTTGCCTGTAGTTCTATGTATAGAGTTGAGGCCTCCTAAGATTCCCCAACTTCCATGTTAGCATGTATGTTGGTATCATCTTTGTTCATCTCATGTTTAGGAGGTCAAGTTGGTGAGACTTCATGCGTGTACCTTCTGAAATTTCTAGGAGACACAATCATACAACAAATTCCCAGTTCCTCTGGCTCATAGAATCCTAACCCCTTTTCACAATGATCCCTAAGCCTTTTGGTACAGCAATTATTTTTGTAGATGTGCCATTTAGGACTGGGCTCCACCACACTGCATTTTGATGGGTTGCTGTTTTCTGTAATGGTCATCATCTGTTGCAAAAGAATAGAGTCAATGTTAAGCATGTATAAGGTCCAGGATTCTATGCCAGCACCACCAAAAATAAATTAATACAGAAACATATGCATAAATCAGTCAAATTTCAAAACAGCCACAGTCATCTACACACACACCATAATATATATGACAGAGAAAAGATCAATATCTCTACACTATATAGATTTTTATACATGTATACAAAAAAGATATATTGATAATAGATTATAGAAAAAGATATAAACAGGCATCCCACTGAAGAAGAGAGATAGAAAGGGATAATGAACACATACACATACACACACACACACACACACACACACACACGCACACATCTATTTATAACCTCATTTTTAATCAACTAAAAGTTTTAATAATTACAATATTGAGAGCATTCATTTTATTATAATTTATTATTATAAATTTGCATTTATATTATATATCCAAATATATACTAACAGTTATTATCTGAAATTGGTCAGTGTTTTCTTTTTAGTGAATTTGCCTAGCACTTATTTAAAAGTACAGAAAATAAGCATTCTTCCCAGCTCATAGAAATGCAAATTAGAATAACAATTCTACAGAGAAAACTTGACAATCAAATAGAAGAATTTTTAAAATGTTTTCTGTGGCTGAGAGTGCAGCTTAGAGGCATAATGTTAACCTAGCATGTGAAAGACCCTGGGTTCAATCCCCAGCTCTACAAAACAACCCAAGAAAATAAATCAAAGCACTTTTAACTAGGTTTAGTGGCTATAATGTCTTGCCCTTAGAAGACTGAGCCTACCAAGGACTACCTAGGAAGAACCTATTTCAAAAACTAAGAAAAGAAAGGAAGAGGACAAGGAAGGAAAGAAGGAAGGAAATTAAGGGTAAGCAAGATATAGTGGATAATTCACTGGTTACCATGGCTTTTGACCTAAATTTGATCCCTGGATTTCACATGGTGGAAGAAGAGAATTGACCCCTGAAAGTTGTTTTCTGACCTCCACCTGTGCATCATGACATAGCAACCTCCTCCCCATACATACTAAATAATAAATAAATAAATAAATAAATAAATAAATAAATAAATAAATACTTTTTAAATTTTAAATTATTTCTCTATTAAGCAGGACATATATAATGTCAAAATGCAGACTTATCCAAAGGATAGAAATAAGGCATTGAAGAAAATATATTCACTGTAACCTTATACATTTTGCAAAAAGGAAAAGAAAAAATATGAGGGAAATCATTTAGCTGTCCACTAGTAAAAAAATAAAAGTTTAAATTGTGGCCTAAATTCATGATGCACGAAATTGGCATAATGTGAAGAAGGCACAGTTCATGTAGTAGAAAAACGTGGGGTTTTTTCCCATTGTATTTCCTAAGGGAAATTCTCCCCAAATGGAGACCTGCTTACATCCAACACCATGTAAGTAAAGTTAACTTAGGCACATGTGTGAAGAAAGACATAACAATGGTTACTTTTAAGTATTGAATATTGTGCGAAAGGACAACAAAAGTTCTTTCTTCATTGCTCCATTGTTTACTTCAATAAACACGTAGTATTCTGAAATCAGAGGATAATGAGATAGTTCTAACATGGCAAGCTTTCTTTAAAATGTCACCCTGTGGCCATGCTTTTCTCCCATGAGTTACAATACGTTATGCTTTTTGTTTCTCAGAACTCTTTAAGAACTAATAATAGCCAAAGAGTTTCAGCTGCCTCCCCGATTCCCTGACAATTGTCCCAGACTAATTAAAGCGCTTTGATGCATGACCTGTGATTTCAGCCACAGTTTCCTGGATGCTTCAGAGACAGCATGAGGAAGGGTTTGAGGAACAGGGTGTGGTTCCAGAATGTGCCTTGGCCTCTAAGTCTCCAAACCACACTGGGACGTAAAGTCAAAACTCTCCCAGGTGTCAGGGACATGTGGTGTGGGAGAATGAACTGTGCAAGTGAGAGTCACTGAAGCCAAGTTGCACCACACCTTATGAGCTGCTTGTGTGCTCTTCTTTCATGTGAGTGCTTGTTCATGTGTGTGTGAGTGCATGTGTGCATGCATGCTTGAGGTGTGTGTGTGTGTGTGTGTGTGTGTGTGTGTATACTTGACAATCTTGGTTGTCATCCTCATAAATACCATCCACCTTCCTTAGAACAGGTCTTTCATTGGCCTGGGCTAGGCTGACTGGCCAACAACTTTCAGGGGTTCCTCTGTTTTCTCCCTGATGCTGGAATTACCAAGTACACCACCATGCCTGTCTTTCGGGGGTGAGGGAGGGAGGAAGGGAGGGAGGGAGTTCAAGACAGGGCTTTTCTGTGTAGCCCTGGCCATCCTGGATCTCGTTCTGTAGAGCAGGCTGGCCTCCAACTCGGTTCCATCTGCCTCTGCTTCCCAAGTGCTGAGATTAAAGGTAACATCACTGCCTGGCTCCTGTGGTCTCTTAAGAGTCTGCGGTCCATCTGTCCAGGTCCTTCAGAATTTTAGAGTCTCCACTAAGAAGTTGGGTTTAATTCTAATAGGTCTACTTTTATATGCTACTTCCCCCCCCCCCCCAATTTCAGCTTTTAATTTTCTTTCTTTGGTCTGTGTGCTTAGTGTTTTGATTATAATGTGGAGAGGGAACTTTCATTTCTGGTCCAATCCCTTTTGTGTTCTGTAAGTTTCTACATTTACAGGCATGCCCTTCTTTATATTAGGAAACAATTCTTCTATGATTTTGTTTAAAATAGTTTCTGGGTCTTTGAGCTGGAAATCTTATCCTTTTATTCGTATTATTCTTAGATTTGGTCTTTTCATGGTGTCCCAGGTTTCCTGCACATTTTGTGTTAAGAATTTTTTAGATTTTAATATGGTCTTTGACCAATGTTTCTAGTTCTTCTACTATGTCTTCAACATCTGAGATTCTCTCTTTCATCTCTTGTATTCTGTTAGTGATGCTTGCATCTGTAGTTCCTGTTTAATTACCTACATTTTCCATACTGGGGGCTAGAATTCTGGCCATGTGCTTAGCCCTCTGATCTGGCTGGGGGTCCTATGGGGTTCAGGATGCTGGCCTGACTTCTGGTAGGGTAGGAGGGTTCTGGCTGGTTTTCAGAGAGCTGGCCTCATCTCTAGGGTTCAAGATTCTGGCCTGGCCTTTGGTTGTGTAGGAGGCTTCTGCCAGAGGTATAGGTCAGGATATGGTGATGACCAGAACGGGGGGAATTGGGGTTATGCTGGACAGGTATGGATGGCATGGGGTGCCAGTCTTACCTGGAGTTCAAGACTCTGGCCTGTGTGAAGCAACCCAGACTCAGGAAGATGTATGAACTCACTTATAAGTGGATATTGGCTGTAAAGTAGAGAATAATGATGCTACAATCCACAGACCCAGAGAGGTTAAGAAACAAGGGGGCTTAAGGGGAGTCACAAAAATCTTCCTGGAAAAGGGAAATAGAGAAAATTTTGCAGGTGGACTAGAAGTGGATACAGATGGGAGCAGGAGGGATCAAGTAGTGGGGATGGGGGTGGGGGGAACACTGAGGAAGACACCTGGAATTGGGAGGCATTTCAGGGACGAGTTAGAAATCTAGTGCAATGGGACTCCATGGACTCTTCAAGGGTGGCACTAGCGAAAACTCCTGTAATGTCCACACAGAGCTTAAACTGACCATCCATCTTGCTACTTGACAGGACCTCAAGTAGCAAGATTAGAACCCCAACCTAGCCAAAATAAAAACAAAAACAAAAACAAAAACAAAAACAAAAACAAAAACCTTCTGACCTACAGTTTGTCAGGCCTACAGGATGTGCTGGGACCAGATCCTAGCATAATCATCATCAGAAAGATTTCATCCAGTAACTGATGGGAGCAGATACAGAGTTCCACAGCCAAACATTAGGCAGAGCTTGGAGGAGTCCAGCAGAGAAGGGAGAAGATGGATTAGAGGAAGTAGAGGGACCAAAGGCACCACAAGAACACAGCCCACAAAATCAACTGACCAGGTCTCAAGTGGGCAAAGGGGGATCAAGGAACCTTTATAGGTCTGGCCTAGGTTCTTTGCATATACGTTATGGTCGTGTAGCTCAATATTCTTGTGGGATTCCTAACAGTGAGAGTGGGGGCTTTCTCTGACTTTTTTGCCCATCTTTGGGACCCTTTTCCTCTCACTGGGTTGCCTTGTACAGCATTGATGTGAGAATATGTGCTTAGTCTTACTGTAGCTTGTTATGCCATATTGGTTGCTATCCCTGGAAGGCCTGCTCTTACCTGAGGGAAGGTGAGTATGGAGCATTGATCTGGGGGCGACAAAGGGAGAGGAGGTGGAGAGACTAGGAGGGGAGAAAGAGGAAACTCGAGTCAGGATGTAACATAGAAGAGTAGAAGAACAGAGAGAGAGAGAGAGAGAGAGAGAGAGAGAGAGAGAGAGAGAGAGAGAGAGAGAGAGAGAGAGAGGTGAAAAAACTGAATAAAATAATAAAATTTATGTAAAATAAATTATATAGCTTTTAAAAATTGTGCATATGGTTATTTTGCCGGATACATATGTATATATGGGGTATGTACATGTATGTATGTGTATATAGATGACCAGGGAAGCTGGAAGAGGGCAAAGGGTCTCTAAGAACTAGAGTAGCAGATGGTCGTGAACTACCAATGTGGTTGCTGGGAATTGAACCCCAGTCTTCTGCAAGGACATAGAGTACCCTTAACTGCTGAGTCATCTCTCCACCTTGACACTTGTGTTTGTGAAAGTGCTGGTAATCACACTTGGGTCCTCATGTTTGTTCAAGCACTTCATTGGCTGAGCCCCTTCCCCTTCTCTCCTTCCTTTTGTGAGTATTCTTCTATATTGTAAAGACTCCTTAATTCCACAAGAGTGGAGCCACACTTCCAAACTTCAAAGCCAAAACCAAGATGTTCACCTCTAAAGGAGTTCCTATTGTATTAACTACCTGGACTGGAAATTATGAAACATGATCAATCTGAATCAGATTTCATTAGATATGACAGAATGTGTAAGGCATGGTTCCTTTTTACAACAATTATTATCCATGCCTATATGCCATCCCAATTACCCCTGCCCAGTGAAACATCCTTTAACATACTTTAACTCACAGCAGTATGGAGTTTCTTTAAATAAAATTCGCTGTTATTTCTGCTTTTTCCATAAGCAATATGTCTGGCTCTGTCCATTTTATTCCCCCACAGTCTGACCTCTTACCAGTCAACAGTCTGCTGAAAGTGGCTTTTAAAGACCAACGAGAATCTAGTGAGATGGAGTCCAAGAGCTGTCCAATGTGTCCTCAAAGAAGCATGGAGATCCCTGGCAGCTTACAGAATCTCCCTTGCTTACTCACCGGCTGCTTACATCTGCACACTGCTCATGTTGGTCTTCAATGTCTATCTTCTCTTGTATCTTGATATTCCTCTTGTCAACTTCCCAATTTTCTTATCTCCATGTCTTCTTTTATTTGTAATTCTTAAACATGGACTTTCAATTCACATCTCCTAGCCTAGACTGATAACATCCTGAAAGTGCTCCTTCAGACCTACTTCATCCCATCTCAATTCATTGCTGCAGGCTTCACTTTTCAGCAAGAAAGTGGTCCTTGTGACCATAACTAGCTTATCTTCTGATCTCTGATATTAGGATGTCCACACCAACTGCATCTCTGTGATGATCCTTCTAAATTGGGCACGTTCAATAACCCTAATGACTCAAAGAAACTTGGGACATACAACTAAATAACCGCTCCTCCTTAAAACCTTCACAAAGACCTTCAAAGAAAGTGTCACCATCAGTATTCAAAGTGCCAAGGCCTGTGATTAAAAAGAAACTTCTAGCCCTGAACTTGCACAGCAACCAGACTGCATAGGCATATCCAGGCTTCTGGTTTGGTTCATATAATTCCATACCACACTAACTAGGTGAATAAAACACAGCTGCCATGGGATCCATCATTCCTGTATACAATTTTCCTACAGTAGCATCTCTAACCAATAAATAGTGTGATCCATCAGTCCAGCACACAATTTTCCTACAGTAGCATCTCTAACCAATAGGCCATATTTTATGAAAGTCAAAAGATGAACCATGTATCTTCTTGAAGTTTCTATTTATTGATATAGTTTAAACACTATAGAACTGTTTGGAGCAAGAAAGCTGAACAGCATAGAGTGTCAATCAATGTGTGGCCTTGAATGATAGATAGAATATTATTTGAATTATACTGATCGACATTTACTAAATGATCTTAAACAAATTCTTCTCCTATTCTCTATAAAGTGGAGATAAGGTCATGATTTTTATCACAGTCTCTAGAATTCTGAGCATTTGTAATGTGATGTCTTTGCAGTCAGGACTGTCTAGGGCTGGACCCTGGCTCCTGATGAGGTTAATGATTCAGTATCATCCATCCCTACATGGGGTAAAATTTACATCTCCTCCACAGTCCTCTCTATGCCCCTCCACACTGGCTTCCTAGGGACTAAAAGTGTGTTGCATTGAACACTGCACTTCTTCAATGAGCCCCAGGTGCTGAAGCCACTGAGAATATCTGAGAGATTCCACCTTATTCATGCAATCAAGATTCTTGTTGGATGCTTAAAGAATGATTTAATACCTTTGACTTGAAAGAGCCCATGGAGACAGTTGTTTCCACTGACTCTGGATCTTTACTAAATCACCACCCCTTGGGCCTGGATTCACAGCTTTGTGTTGGAATGCAGTAGAACCTGGCATGGGGTTCAGTGAAATACTTTATCACCTTCCTTTATGAAAAACCCTCACAGACTTCCTGTTACTCACAGAATAAGAAACTCAGAAGTGTTGATGTGTGAGGGCTCTGCCCTGCAGCAGGAATATATAGACAGAGGTGTCTGGACATTGCTTGCATTTTGAAGCTGTTAATAACATGCACTGTTGTCCAACTTCTCGGCCACATAGATGCTTGTCTCTGTCCTTCTAGGTGAGGAGTTCCATAATGAATTTCTTCCTCTCGTGGCCCACTGTCGCTGGCACAACAGGAACCATCCACGTTCTTCAGACTTCAGTGGGACTGGGATTCTGCTGGCGACAGGAGGAACAGCCCCAGGTGTGTTAAACTGATGAGCCTTTGACCTCATTTGTCCTACATGGGTCCACAAAACTCTCTGGTTGTATGAGAGCCCTGTAATTTTTTTGCTCTCTACCCTTCTCTCCCTTGAACAGCTTTTTTGAGTTACATTTCACATACCACCAAATGATGTACTCATTTAAAACATACAGTTCAACGCTCTGGATATATTCACGGTCTGGTGCAACACTCACCACACTCACATTGTAGAACACTCTGCCGCCTCTCCCAATGGAAAACCCATATGCCTCAACGATCACTCGGTATTCCTTCTTACGTGAATTCTAGAAGCTAACTGAGCCTAGATCAGAATCAAACCTAGTTGTCCTTTTGCTAATGATGGTGGTGGTCACAGAGTGTGGGCTTCTGGAAGAACCAGAATTGAACTCTGTTGCTTCTGTTTCACTGCCGAGATAAACAGACACTGCGTGTCCCATTCTGCATCCAAACTGACCAGTGAACCACAACCTACAGGCAAATGTAAACATCAGCCAATGATAAACAGGCAGGATTGTATCCTCATTTACATAAAACCCACTAGGCCCTTTGAAATCCCTCCTGTGTGTAACAAGCAGAGCAGAGTGGGGCTCTGGTGAGGAGCATCTTCTTGAGAAGACCCCCTCTCTTTCTTCTCGCCCAGGCTCCTCTTCAACTTGTGCAGAAGGATAGCTTCACTCAGTTTGATCGCTGCTTATTGCAAACAAGTCTTCCTTTTATCCTCTGTTCCTTCCTAGTGAAGTTCTGAGACTCTCAACTCAAAGTACCCTACACTCTCCTTATTTGCTACTTCTGAATGTTTCAAGTGAGTGAAATGTTGCAGTGTGAGGTCTTCTTTCATGATTGGAATCGTTCACTGGAGCCCAGGATTCCAAGAGACACCCACGTTGTCTTCTGATATAAAAAGATATCATCTGATTCAAAAAGGAGCATTTTGTTTCTTTTTATCACTGAATAACATTGTTATGTTATTGTGTGATATGTGGTTATGCTTCATATATTTTTCAACTATCAGTTAATGACCATAAAGACTGATTCCCCCCCCCCCTTTGGAGTTAAGCCCTTTCGGTACTGTGTGGATACAGTTCTAACGGGGCTCAACAAGCAGAAGATAGTTCCTGTCGTTGAGTGAAGTAAGTTTAAGTAAGTGTTCATTGTCACATCTTATTCTGCTGCTTCCTTCACCTGCTGATACTCGGGTCCCTACCCTTCAGTTATGATTTCTTCCTTCTCTTCTTAGCTCTTGTCATTCCTCAGGCTGTGGGATGCTTTGTATTTTTTAAGGGATTTGCTAAGAGGTCTGTAACTCATACTTGGAACATTGGAGACATCAAAGCAGGGAGAGCAGAGTCCTTAGCCATAAGTCTCTATTTTCTGACATTTCAGTCATTTCATACCAGAGGCAACTCAGGGTTCAAGGCTCTCCATCCACCTGTGCATAAATATGGGACACCAGAGGAATGAATCTCATCTCTCTTCTCTCAACGTCTCCCCTCCACGCAATCATGCTCTGTATTTTGTTGCTGTTGTTGTTTTGTTTTGTTTTGTTTTGTTTTGTTTTGTTTTGTAAAGCTTTATTTCCATTGTAGGTAGCATATCAACTTCTTTTGAAAAGGCATTTGGAAACTCTGGCCTCAGTCCTGTTGGTGATGAAGAGCCTTCTATGTGTTAGTGACACCATCAACTTAGTCTGAGAACATGAAGCATAACCTTGAATAATGAGAGAAGGGTTGAGATCGTTGGATTTTCCTCTGTTGAGACACACACTGCCCTCAGAGGTGATGTTCCTTCAGGGGTCCTCTGTTAAAGATTTATGTAATTCTCTGTGCATGGAAATGTTTGAAAAGTAATTATTTTGGAGTCTCTGGATTAACATTAATTAATATTGCTCCACAAAAAAAAAATATCCAGTGGAGTCTGTAATCTGCCAGGGAGTTTTTGCCTTTCTTTTATTTTGTTCATGGTATGTTCTACTCAAGCCGGAGCACCCTTGTAGACATTCAGACGCCCCACCACCTCTCCCGTGTTCATGACATCATGGTTCCTTCTCACCTTCCTTCTCCACATTGAACCTCTGGGTGTGAGAAATGCGGGTAAGATGCCAACAAATGCCGTGGAGTGCCTCCAGGATTTTTCTGCATAGTCAGAAGCCTCCATCAGTTACAGACAAAAGTCTGGGGCTCTGTCACCACTGTGATGAATGTTGACTTAGCTTGAAGAAAAAAAAAACTAATTAAAGATGTGGAAAATACAAGCGTGGTTGACTTAAACAGGCAAAGGGAATTAGGCTAGTTTTATATGCACTATCTAGGCAGTGTTGGAGTCCTTCGAATCAATTAGTTTTTAGACATCAAACAAGTGATCATCTTAGTCTTCAGATGAGAAGCAAATGTTGGGTGAAAGAACATTCAACATAATGTAAGAGATGTGGCTTTTAAGACGTTTCTATTCTCTGGGTGTCCTTTTGTGTTTCTCTCTGTGTGTCTCTGATCTCTCTCGTTTTTTGTTTATTTGTTTGTTTGTTTTGTTTTTTGGGGTTTTTTTTAGAGAGATGCAACCTAACATTACTAGCTGAATAGGTTGATTTAATTTATGGTGGTTCCATGGAATCCACAAGGGAGGATTTCCCTCTTTTCTTCTTCACAATACCTTTGCTTCGGAGCTCCGTTTTGGAGTTTATCAAGGCAAGGCCCTCACAGCACTAACCCCCAACCCTGTTTGCAGACAAGTTCTACTCGAGTAAGCCGTATTTGGACAACCATATATTTCATTTAGACCTTTTGCAATGACTGGGCCAAGGTCAGTTTCATATTCGGTGGAAATCATAGAGCGACACTTGAGATAAACAGAATGTTTACTCTCTCCCTGTGAGCCCGGACTGATATGTAAATTCATCCTTATTCTTTCATCAAATTTGCATTTCCCCTCTTAACCAAACACCGCGGGGATCCAAATCAAACAGTTTTAATGATGGTCAACTCTTTCTGACCGATGGCCATATCAGAGGGAAAAAACAGCAATTTAGATTAAAATGAAAAGCTCGCTGCAATATAACTCTCCTCTCCAGGTTGTCGTAATTGGAGCGGTGTTTTGATGCTTCACTGCTTAACAGTAATTACCATGGCCTCTGGCTTTTGCGCGCCTTCTCCTGCGCCCCCTTATCTCCGACAAACACGCCGCATTCACCCACCGGTCCAATTTTTTATTTTAGTTTTCTGGTCAAATAAATCAAGGATCTCTAGCAAAGTCTTAGTGTTGAAAGGGAGAAATGAAAGAGCAGAGGGGACGACTTGATTGTCTTAACATTTCTTAGCTACTTCCATCTGGGAGGAGAGACCCAGAGAATAAATAACAACAGGATACAGAAGGAAAATCAGAACCCTGGGTTCTGTGGATAATTGTCTTTCTATGTTGTAACTGCAGTTAAAGCTCACTGCAGGAGAAAGTGTGTCATTCACTAACTCTAAGGTGAGCTCTTACATAGGAAGCCAAGAGTATCTAAATAGCCTGCAGCCCTGTGAAAAGCTACTAGCAGAAGCTTAAATCTCTGAAGCAGTTAACCAAGAGAGAGCCTCCCAACTGAGAGGTAAAGTTAGTACCTGTGTTTGTTCTTCATTCTTTCCGAACAAAGGAAACTATTTCTCTGCCATGAGTCTGCAGAAACCGAGGGATTAAACAACAGGACCACACAATTCATTCACATTGCTTGGGGCTGGGTGCCAAACTCCAGGGCAGACCCCACCCCCACCCAGGGAAAAGTCAAAATCCACTGGGTTTTTGTCCCTGCAACTTGGGCAGCAGGGGCCTTGCTCGGGGTAAGAGGGGTGCACGATGGCTTCGCTGCCCATCTTGGGCTGGGTTTTGTTTCTGCACCTATAAGCGATGTTAGCAAGTTCAAAGCAAGGGGTCTCAGAGACAGGCTGCACAAAGACACAGGCTGGATAGCCAGGGGGAGGGTTGAGGGGGTTGGGGTGGAGAAAATGACATTCTTTCAGATGCTCCAGGCTTCTGTTTCCTGTAAGGAATAAAAAATGAAGACTTGGCCCTGAGCCTTGCTAGGTTACTGAAGATCCCCCATTTGGAATGTCAGACACATCAGTAAACGACTCGATCCGGCAACAGAGCTAACATAATTCACGCCATTGACACAACAAGAGGAGTGTCTCTCCCCATCTCCAGTGCTTGTCTTTGGAAAAAAGACAACGAAGAAAAAGAAAGAAAGGGAAAGAGAAAGCAGAGCGGCCAGGGGCTGTGGGGGGCGAGGCAGAGGACACAGTTTCCTTTTCATCGTGGCTGTCAAATGGCGATCTAATGTGGCTGGGCTGCAGGAGAGCAGATAGCTTCTCGGAAGCCTGCGAGTATTTCTGCCATTCAAGGGGCCGGAGGATGCCACACACAGTCTGTTTGTTCAACATAAGCAAACAGATTGTAAACTGGCTGATAATTTTTGTACTGACAATGTCATTTACAGCTGTCAGCCTTTCGTCTGTCTTGTTTGCTTTATTCAAATATGAACCAAGTGGACGTCCCTTCCAGCGCTTTCTTCTGCATTAAAATCACATCCATTCCCTTCCAAGCTGTCTTATCTAAAATTCATTGGAGGCCAATCAGTTGCCTGCATGCTTTGTTGTTTCCATGGAGGCAAGAAGTCTAGTGTGCACTTGCAGGGATTAGGAAGTTTCAGATTTATAGGCTTGAAGTGCAAGACGCTTTCGCTGAGCTGTTTTTGATAGCACAGAGGCAGGGCGTTTAAATATAATTTTAGGTCTGACCTAGGAAGCAGTAACTCAAAGTTCATCATGCCAGTTTACTGTGACGATGGAGTGACACCTGCCTTTCCTCTTCTGGTGAAGTTCCAGGGTTGTGCTATCTTCAAAGCCTTTACTCTACTGCCTGCCCTGCCCTTTGCTAGGAACTGCTGTGCCTGCCAGTTGGGTACTCCTTCCCAGCACCTCTTCTTCAAGGAATCTGGTTTGGTTCCTGGGGCCTGACAAGGTGTTGCTCATAAATTTCAAAGCCTTCCCATTTTTAGCAGATGTGGCAGTACTTCCTGTTAATGATTCACTTTGGATTGGCTGACTGGTGGCAGGT
This sequence comes from Mus caroli, assembly GCF_978045245.1. Taxonomy (NCBI): domain Eukaryota; kingdom Metazoa; phylum Chordata; class Mammalia; order Rodentia; family Muridae; genus Mus; species Mus caroli. Next base: position 32,018,372 of record NW_028227257.1, on the reverse strand, counting down.
GGGCACCTGCAGCAGCAGCAGCACATTTGTGGATATCCACATTCAAGTGTGTGCTGAAGCTTGCAGTGTGTGCACAGGCCAGAAGACAACTTCCAGTCTTCCAGTGTGCTTCTTTGGACATAGCCATCTCTCTCTCTCTCTCTCTCTCTCTCTCTCTCTCTCTCTCTCTCTCTCTCTCTCTCTCTCTCTCTCTCTCTCTCTTTCCCTTCCTTCCTCTCCTTCCTCCCTTCCTTTCCTTCCCCTTCCTTCCTTCCTTCCTTCCTTCCTTCCTTCCTTCCTTCCTTCCTTCCTTCCTCTTAGTGTGCTTCTCATTAAAATGAGTTATCCACTTAGTCACTTGTCTCTGCACACCTGATGCTGTGATGGTGGTTGCAGTTCACAGTTCTAAGCTCAAGCATCAACCCAGACATACCAACCCAAGAGGCAAGGGGCTTCTTAATAAAAGGGTGGTTCCTTGGTGAAACCTGCCATTCCTGGTTTCTCTTTCACCACAGCGAGACACACATTGCATCCCACTGGCCCCCTCTTGTGCAATTCACTGGTTAGACTGGAACTTGTAAAACCCACATCACTGACTGCTACACTCTGTATGGTTTATGATCATAGCAAGTGGTTTAAACATTTTTTTCTAGTGCTTGAAACAGTTGTAACATGAATCAGCTCCAATATATGGATACTGAGAGTAAATCATATGCAACAATAAATCATAAAACAAGTAACTATCTCAGATAAGCAAATTACATGCCAATTAAATCTGCCATTTTTCCTTACACTGTATTGTAAGCAACCTCAAGTATTTGTTTACTAAAAATGTTCAACATAAATTCAAGTAGATGGGTCAAATGAGTGAAGCCATTTTAAGAAATTGAGAGCATTTCTGATTTCATGCTGAATGGAACCTTGTAGAAAATGAAACAACAGTGAGTTCTAGAGGTCTCTTTAGAGCTTACAAATTGGAAGGTATTCTATACTTAGCTAATATCTAGATCTATAGTACACGAAGGAGGTTGGTAACATTAAGAGCCAGTGTACTATTAGAGATGCATTATGACATTCACTAGTCTGAGAACAAGGGTGAAGGCTGTGTGACCTTCTCTGTTCTTCAATACAAAGTGTTATCAGCAACCTGTTGCCCCTAAGGTTATGACCAGCCCTGCCACCTTGGAAGGAGACCACATTCACTATTGCTGAATCTTGGATCCCCGATGGTTTTCAAAAATACCCTTTCTTGTCAAGAGAGGCCATTCATTTCCACTTTCTGACATTGATTCTACCTTGGTGGGTGGAAGGATCTTTAGCACTCAACTCTGCTGTTTTAAGTGCTCTTAGAATTGATATTATGTTTTAGTATTAATTAAAACAAAAGTCCAAACCCCAACCATATTAAAATGAGCAGTCATGCACCCTCTATATTCAATTCTAAAAATAAAACCAAGAAGTTCTGATTCTGAAGTTGGACACCAAAGTTCAATTGATGGTGATAGTGTCATGAATGGAGCTGGGACAATGTCTAGTGTGATCATTCTCTTTGCAGGTGGAGCAAACATATTGGTGTTTGATTGTGAGGTGTCTCCCCTAGTCCTCACAAGAAGTGTTGTTATATACATGAAACTTACCCTTTCAGATATTTAAATTGCTGTTTCTAAAACCCATCTGAACTCAGTTTTAGACCACATGGTGCACACCTTTCTGAAGTGTCCACTGTGATTATATAAGAAGCAGTTTACCACTCTTGCAGACCATTAAGGATTTATGGCTAAGGGGTCTCTGATGTGAACAGACAAGGATACACATTATAACTAGAAAAGGGAAATGCTGTTCTGTTTGTGTGTGAGTATGAGGTAGAGTTGAAGCAAGAAGGTGTTGTTAGTGATCACTTTGACCAGGTCTATTGAGAGCATTCTTTTGTGTTTTGTACAAGAGAGGCAGAGAGAAGACAAAGAGAAAGGTTGATACAGCAAATAAAACAGAAATAAGCGTGTAATCTGAATAAGTATTTGTAGTGTTTATTGCTATGGTTATACAACACTTCTGCAAGTTTGAAGTTGCAGCAAATAAAAAAAAAAGAAATTTATGTCAATAAAACCTCAAAGGAACCAACTAAGAAAGCGAACATTCACAGAACAAAGAAGGCTCGTGCATTATGTCTCTGCTCCCTTTCCTCACAGGTGGCTGATGATCAAGTGAGGAAGTAATAGAGAAAGAAGGAAGAGCAAGAGGATACTGGGAACCTAAGAAAGGCAGATGGCAGTTGAGAAAGAGATACGAGGAAAATGTATATGAAAATCATGCTTTCACATTATTTAACTTTCTAGAGTAGTTTACTGTGGGTCCTGATCACATTTTATGTAAGTGTGTGTGTGCATGCTTGTGTGTCACAGAGTGTGAGTAGAGATCAGAGGACAACTGGCTGAAATCAGTTCTCCCCTTCTTTTATGTGGGAACTGAGGATAGAACACAAGTCTTCTTCCTCTTCTTCTTTTTTAATCTTTTTTTAATTAGGTATTTTCTTCATTTACATTTCCAATGCTATCCCAAAAGTCCCCCATGCCCTCTCCCCCACTCCCCTACCCACCCACTCCCACTTCTTGGCCTTGGCATTCCCCTGTACTGAGGAATATAAAGTTTGCAAGACCAATGGGCCTCTCTTTCAACTGATGGCCGACTAGGCCATCTTCTGATACATATGCAGCTAGAGACACAAGCTCCAGAGGGAGGGGGGGGAGTACTGGTTAGCTCATATTGTTGTTCCATCTATAGGGTTGCAGATCCCTTTAGCTCTTTGGGTACTTTCTCTAGCTCCTCCATTGGGGGCCCTGTGATCCATCCAATAGCTGCCTGTGAGCATCCACTTCTGTGTTTGCTAGGCCCCGGCATAGTCTCACAAGAGACAGCTATATATGGGTACTTTCAGCAAAATCTTGCTAGTGTATGCAATGGTGTCAGCGTTTGGAGGCTGATTATGGGATGGATCCCCGGATTTGGTAGTCTCTAGATGGTCCATCCTTTTGTCTCAGCTCCAAACTTTGTCTCTGTAACTCCTTCCATGGGTGTTTTGTTCCCAATTCTAAGAAGGGGCAACGTGTCCACCCTTTGGTCTTCATTATTCTTGAGTTTCATGTGTTTTGCAAATTGTATCTTGTATCTTGGGTATTTTAAGTTTCTGGGCTAATATCCACTTATCAGTGATACATATCATATGAGTTCTTTTGTGATTGGGTTACCTCACTCAGGATGATGCCCTCCAGGTCCATCCATTTGCCTAGGAATTTCATAAATTCATTCTTTTTAATAGCTAAATAGTACTCCATGGAACACAGGTCTTCTAACTTGGTATCAATGAACCATACCTATGGACCCATCTTGCCAAAGGAGTTTTCTTCATCTATGCATGCCCACTATGTATTCATCTGTGAAATGGGTGTAACACAGGCTTGCTGATCCAGTTGCCACAAGGAATGAACAGATAATCCAGAATGAGTGTGGTGTGTGAGAGTGTAAGATACAATAAGATTTTGTCATGCTTCTTTCTGTGTCCAGATCCCTGCATTCATTATCTTCTTTTGTGGTCTTTGAAGATATTTACTAGAAAACACAGGACTGTGCAGGGAAAATCAGTGACACTGGCCTGGACAAAATATCATTAGATTAAAACAGCAGAATTTCAGGCAATAAAAGCAAAACAAAAACAAGTGGGTCTATCTCAAACTTAAAACTTTCTGCAGTCTATAGCAAATTAAAGTGGGAAAAGCACATTACAGAATGTGTAAAATGCTGGAAAATCTGGGAAGGGGCTAATATTCCAAATATGTAAAAACCTCACAGAACACCATAGCAAAAGAGCCCTCATCTTTACAGTATGCAAGGGACCTGAATAGATGCTTTGTCAAAGAAGACACAAATGTAGGTACGTATATAAAATGTGTTCAGCACATATGATTGAGAAATTACAAGCAACAGTAAATTGAGGTGTTAGCTCAGACATCTCAGAAAGGCTACTACTGAATAGACAAGAAATGTTGCATTTGGGTGAATATTTGGGATAAAGTAGATACTTGCATATAGTTGGGAGGAGTATAGACTGGTTCAGTAATTATGGAAAATAGTACAGAGGCTTCTTTTTAAAATATCAAAAATACAATCCACTTATAAGTTTATATCTGAAGGAGGGGAAGTAAAAAAAAAAAGGAAATAAAAAAATAGTAAAGAAGAAATAAAAAGAGCTATGCACAACTCCATGTTCCCCACAACATTAATCATAACCAGAAAGCTATGGGAACAACCTAGATATTTATTAAAGACAGATAGATAAGCAGAGGAGTTTTGGAACATCATACAGCCATTAAAAAGAAGACAGTTCTGCTATTTCTGACTTCACATGTGAACAAGGAGAATGTTATGATATGCAAAATAAACTAGGCCCAGAACAAGTACTGCCTAGTCACAGTGATGTGAAGAATCTAAAAGTTGATCTTATAGGACCAGAGAAGGATTGGTGGTTATCACTTGCTGAGAAGTAAACAAAAAGTTGGGAGATAGTTCAAGAGTACAAACCTTGATACAATATGAACACATTCTGGGCTCCTAATGTGTATACATGTTGAATACAGTCACTAGTATTACATATCGTTTATTGAAAACTTGATTAGACCCAGGCCTGAAAGTTCACACTTGTAATCCCATCATTTTATAGCAATGGTTCTCAACCTGTGGGCCAAGAAGCCTTTGGGGATTGAACAACTCTATCATAGAGGTTGCCTAAGATCATCTGAAAGGAAAAAAAAAAAACAGATATTTACATTACAATTTATAACTGTAGTAGAATTGCCATTATGAAGCAGCAATGAAAATAATTATATGGTTGAGTCACCCCAACATGAGGAACTGCATTAAATGATCGCAGCATTAGTAAGGTTGAGAACCATTGCTCTAGAGGCTGAGACAGTTGGATTGATGTAAATTTGAGGCCAGTCTAGGCTAAATAGTGGGTTCTATAAGTTTCATTCTAGTCTGGGCTATAAAGTTAGTCACCTCAAGAAATCAAAACAATAACAAAAAGTGGAAAGAGATGAGGTTTTATCTATCCTCACTGCTGCCATGGTAACCTTAGGTGGTGGTGAATGGATCCTGAACCCAAAGTTAACCTTGGTATAGAGCTTGGTAGCATCCTGGACTACAAAGCAAGACCTTGCCTCAGAAAGAAAGAGAGGGAAGGAAGATGAGAAGAGGGAAGGGGAAGGGAGGGGAGAGGGGAAAGGAGGAGAAGGAGGAGGGGAAGAGAGAGGAGAGGGGAGGGGAGGAGAACAGAGGGGAGGGGAAGGGAGGGGAGGAGAGGAGAGAGGCAGAGGAAGAGGAAGAGAAGAGGAGAGTAGGAGAAGAAAGAGGGGAGGAGAGAAGAGAGGAGGGGAGGGGAAATGAGGGGAGGGGGAAAAGGGAAGGGGAGGGGGAAGAAGAAGAACAAGAGAGGAGAGAACAGGAGAGGAAAATGAAACAGAGCAGTTGATACCTCAAAGTGTTTCCTTCTAGATGCTGCACATCCTCCAACCATCCAATTCAACAATCAACTTTGAATTCTAAGTGGAAGCACCATTATTCACCCTTTTGTGCCTGGATTTCTTTGCTCAGTCTTATCTTTATGAGACTTTGCCATACAATTTTGATGAGAACAGGAGAAGGAAACTGGACTGGCAGTTTAGGGTGGGGAGCATTAAAAATAAAAAAAAGAAAAAAAGCGGTTGCCAGAAATCAGAAATATCCTTGGTTCTATCAGCAGCTTTATACTGGCCAAAGGCCAAAACCAAAAAATGTTTAGGGTCACTGGTTCATGCTCTGGTTTCTCGACTTTATCTTTCTTTTCCCTTTACATAGAAACTCAATGAACAGGACTGCCTGAAAGCTGTGTGTGATTAGATACTCCATTGCCCTAAATATTATGCTCAAAACTCCAGGAATAGAGACACACATGAACACTTCATGGGCAGGATAACCAGACTGACCAGTTCACACCTACCTGTCTTAGTTAAGGCTTCTTTTGCTGTGATGAAGCACCATGACCAAAAACAACTCAAGGAGAAAGGTTTCATTTTACTTATACTTCCAGGTAACAATCCATCACTGAGAGAAATCAGGGGCAGGAACTCAAGTTACTGGGAAGCAGGAGCAGATGCAGTGACCACGGAGGAGTGCTGCTTACTGACTTGCTCCTCAAGCTTGCTCAGCCTGCTTTCTTATGGCATTCGGGACCACCAGCCTAGAGAGGCAGGCACCATCCACAATAAGAACCCTCCCACATGAGTCAATAATTAAGAAAATGCCCTACAGCCAGATCTGATAGGGGAAAATTTTCAATAGAGGTTCCCTCCTTTCAGATGACTCCATCTTGTGTCAAGTTGACCTAAAACTAGTTGGCATATCCCCTATGCCTCAACACAACTGTGATTTACTAGCCATTGGATAGGGATCTTTGGTGACAACCTTTTCTGCAGAGACACTCCTGTACAGAAGGAGCTGCCTGCTTCCTTTCTCTTAAGCTCTCACTGATTAAAACAAAAACAAAAAACAAAAACCCAAAGATCCTCTTTTTTGGGGACTTGCCCATCCACTGCCTTCAAGTTCCTGAGAAACAGAATCTCGAGATCACTGACTCAGTGTGGGTTTGGTGCCCGTTGATTGTCTGGGACCCCAGTCCCCAGACTTATGCTTACCTGAGGTGTAGTTATCACATTCACTTTAAGACATTCAGAAGACTTTCCTATTCTAGTATCTTCAGGCTTCAAATAGAAAGTTTGCAATCTTTTTATATCTTTTCTGTTCTCTCCTTAATCTAATTACTCTAATGAACTTCCAGTGGCCTCATGGCCTGTTCTTCTTCCAATAAGATTCACCTTTTAAAAAAATCACAGTTATGATTATATCCCCATCTGACTCTGTAACTTGTCTTCTATACATCTAAGCACTCAGGCCCCTCTGTGAATGGTCCTTTCTTGTAACCTATTTATCACACTTTGACACATATAACCTCCATTTTCATTCTGGGATTATGCCACCTCATTTGAGCATTTGGTCAAGAATCCTTTGGTTTAACATTCTTTATCTTCATCTGTAACCGTCAGCAGCTGTTAACCCATCTTTGAAGACAAAGCTTATCATACCCAACTCTGTTTCTAAGGCAGGATGTCATCAACAGCCATTATTCAAGGCTCTATACCTGCAACTAAACCCTGAGTATTGGACAGCCAGGATCTTCAGTTTTGCTCCCAGCTTCTCCATTTTGGTTAAGTGTTTGCTTAACAGTAATAGAGTGAATGTTCTATCCTTCTCCCCATATTCCATAGACGTTCCCTTTCTATTCCACAGCGATACTTATGGGACAGTAAACCTGTCAAGAGACAGCAGAGGAAAATATATGCAAGAGAAAAGATAATATGAAGTAAACAAGAGCAACTACATCTTCCTTGCTCTACTTATGAACAATGCCATTTAGTCTCAGAATTTATCACCATTTACATAAAAATATTAGTCTCTTATTTTCTATTATTCTTCACACTTGCTGTAGCATAAAGTCTTTCTGGCTTGTGAGATTTTGTGAAGAGTACTGCAGTGGTACAACATGTAATAATATTTAATTGTATGTTCAAGGGATCACCTTTTATGAAATGAATATAATCATATAAACCCAAAATTATCCAGTTACTGTTACTGTTATACACCGAATATTTCATCTCAGTTGAGTAGATTTTTTTTCCATGATTCTGGGAGAAAAAAAATAGGATGCTCCCAAACTCAGTAAGGAAGAAATAAGAACAAACTCGTGTGAAATCCAGGAGATTTTTCTGAGAACAATTCCGTGCAGAAGGCAGGGTGTGAAAAGCAGTGAATTCAACCTCAAGAGATAAAAGTTAATCATCTGCATCAATCACGAAATCCATTCCTTCGTCTCTTAGTATGTGACCCTAAGATGCTCACCAATGAAAAGTTCTATGAAAACAAAAGTAATCAAGAGTGGGAAGGGGTTTCTATTGAATTTTAAATAGTTCATTTGTATGCTTCTTGTGTCCTAAGAGACCAAGTCAAAAGCAGTGAAGAGCATAAAACAAGAGACAGCTGGAAAAAAAAGTCTCGAAATGATCAATGTAATGTTCCATGTCAGCAACTGGAATTTTTTGCTGTGTTACCATCTTGGTTGCTGACAGCCTGATTTAATGACCCGGTGGCTGCATAAGTTGACATGGCAACGATGGAAAATGCCATAAATATCTGAGTTGTGGACGTGAATGGTATGTTTACATTGTGTGGGGTGTATTGTGGGACATGTGGTGACTGTTGTCCTATCCAGTTGGAAACGTCTGGAACTGACAGCCATTTTTTAGAGTCGTTTGGACTAAATGACTCTCAAGACAGACACTTTACTGCAAGCCCAGGACTGTGCATTTCTGTGTATATTTGAGAAATTAAACTGGGCATGTAAAGGGGCAGGGAAGCTTATCACAGTTTGCCATGTGTCATGAACCACTCAGTGTCCCAGAGTCAAAACCATGTTTCTTCTGTATTCAACATAATAGCAAATTATTTCATTCAGAATGGAAGCCACTAAGCAGCACTTCTACACATTTACTAGAACCCAAGTACTAGAAATAAAAGGTTTTTTAAAAATTACTTTCAGCTGAATTGTTATTTTATTTCTTAAGTGATATAACAAAAATAGTAGCATATTTACTTTATGCTCCCTACTCTAGGAAAGCTAGGACACCCACACCTTCCTTCTCCTTGGTTAATTTTTACACTTTCAAAGAGATGTCAAATTTGTAATGTTAAGTTTGAAAAAGAAGGAAAGAACTGAAAAATGCATTATATTAAGAGCCAACTCCCCTAAAGATCACTACAGAACCTGGTTTATCAAACCAAACTGATCAAAGCTCATAACCGTGAGGAAAGACACAGAGAACCACCTGCCTGCGTCTTAACTGTGTCTAAAGATGAAAAATAGGATCAGCAGAGCCCTAGGACCTGAGTTAAGCTGAGTGAATTTTAATGTGACTTTTGCCAGTGGGGAACTGGCCTAGGTTATACAAATTATATGGTATGAGAGGTTTAAATTCATAGATTCAAGGCAGAGCCTTGAAATTGGTCTTGTAGAAAAAGCTGTAAGCCCTGATAACTAACTTGTTTAGTTGTCTTCTGGGAACCAGCATTCCTGAATAACATGGCTAAATTGCATTAATGATTTCCATATGCTGTGTAACTCAGAGGTAGGAAAGAAGGGCTAGTTTTAGTGTCGTCTAACCATATTACTTGACAAATGTTGGCTTTTGTTCTCTCTAACCTTGGAGAAGTCATTTAATCTCTTTTGATCTTGTCACCTCATGCGTCCATTTACTAATTCATTCTTCATTCGCTTTTGCACAAATTACACACCGAATATTGGCTTAAAGTCCCCACATGGGACACAAGGGTGACTTGTCAACATTCCACCAGGAACCTATAATACATTCTTTCAGCCCTTCAACTATGTCATGATTATGTAAGCATCTTGTGTGTCAGGAAGTCAGGTCCTGACAAACTCTGATGAGCATTTTTATTATGCCTACCCTTGAGTATGTTAGAAACCACTGAAACCAACCCTCTTACCAATTCTTGTGGGAGTCTGAGTTACTTGTGCCATAGCTATGGCTGTTACAAGGGCACTGGTGGAGCCTATGACACCATCCAGCATGGAGCACTACGATTATCTCAGGTAATCCTTAATGTATCCTTGTTTGTGGCCAATGCAGTTCACAGACAGGCCACATGACTGTTAGAATATTTCTGAAGCATCTTTACATGTTGATACTGAAAGAAAGTCGAAGACCTGTCAACTGTCTCGGGTGAGTTTGTGCTGAGTAACTGAATCATAAGCAATGAAAGGACTACACCTGCATGTAACCACTCATTTTCACACTTCCGACTGAACCTTACTTCCTTTATTTTTTAAAATTATTGTATGTATGGATTTAATGTGATGGTGGAGGTATGTATTTGCACATGTATGCATTTGCATGTATGGACACCATTGCTTATTTGTGGGGGTCAGAAGAAATCTCTCAGGGCTCAGCTTTCTAATTTCACTAGGAGGGTCCTGAGGATTGAACAAGTCTAGCAGCAAGCACCTTTACCCAATTAGATATTTCACCAACGCATGCTTTATTTTTCTTAAATAATATTGAACTCTTTACTTGTGTCAAACTTAGCTCTCTTTGCTAGAAGTATTCTACAATTTTGACTCTTTAATAATTTTTATGTAGCAAATGTATTGCTAGCACTGGAGCAGCAGAAGTAGGGGATGACAAGATTGAGGTCAACTTGAAATATATAGCAAAAAGAGGAAGAGAGACAGAGACAGGGAGAGGAGAGAGAGTAGAAAGAAAGGAGAGGAGGGCAAGCAGATGTTCATGGTATAATGATACTAAACTCAAGTCATTTACAAACAACATCTAAATCTGCAAATGGAAACAAACAGAAGCTGAAATGAAAGATCTTAAACAGCACAGTCTTTCTTTTCTTTGTTTTCTCTTTCACTTTAATCTTGGTTTTGTAGAAAAAGCAAAATATTGTCAGTGAAGAATAGACAAATTTGTCACATCTTAATTTGATGGTAAAGAATTGCTTTCGATCACTGACCTTTCTTTCTTTGTCTTGGGATCAAACTGTAACCAGGGAGCCTGTTTTCACATGAAGTTGAGAGAAAAGCATTTAACCTCGTTGAAGGTGACGAGCATCCTCCTTCCCACGCTCCTCAGGTATTGACATGTTTGGTTTAGAGGCCCATTCATCATGAGCCGAAGGATTCATCCATCACATGGAGATGGGTGCTTATTCCCTAGGCTCCTAATTTACCTTGTTCAGAACCCCAAATTTAGCCTGAAGCAATAAAAAAGTCTATGTGGCATACTGTATACAAAACCATCTTTAACTCTTTGGAACTGTGACATAAAGGACTACTATTTACACTGCTCTTGCTCTGTAGTGAGACATTACTGAGTGTTGTCAGATTAACAGCCCTGTGGCTGACTGCTCTCACTGCCCAAGTGTCTTAGTTAGGGTTTTACTGCTGTGGACAGACCCCATGACCAAGACAAGTCTTATAAAGGACAACATTTAATTGGGACTGGCTGACAGGTTCAGAGGTTCAGTATATTATCATCAAGGTAGGAAGCATAGCCATCTAGGCAGGCATGGTGCCGGTAGAGCTGAGAGTTCTGCATCTTCATCTGAAGGCTACTAGTGGAAGACTGACTTCCAGGCAGCTAGGATGAGGATCTTAAAGCCACAGTGACATACCTACTCCAACAAGGCTACACCTACTCCAGCCTGCCCACACCCTCTAATAGTGCCTCTCCCTGGGCTGAGCACCTACAAACCATCACACCACGTGACACTGCTATAGGAAGGACAGAAGCAGTTTCACAGGTTAAGATGGTGACATGTGTATTATCTATTCATAAAAATGAAATGTCGCTAGAGCTAAAGAGCACAAAGCAAGCTCAGTCTTCATTTCTAATACCATTCTCAAAAGAAGCTAACAAAATAGCCTGGAGTGGTATTCAGTGACTGGAAACAAGAAAGCTTTGGGGAAAGGTATCTCATGCAAGAACGTTCTAGGAACTCAGGGGCAAACTGAAAGACCTTCCATGATCCAGAAATGTGGTGACTAGAACATAAAATAAATGCCTGTGGATTCAGATATATTATAAAGAGACAGCTAATAAATAGGTAATAGATAAGTAAATGATAGCTAGCCAGGTGGTGACACATATACATAAATACAAATAAACATATGTACTAACAGACAAATGATAGCTACCTCGATAATAATGATGGTGAAGATAGATACATAGATAATTGATAGATACATGGATGACAGATGTTGATAGATGGTAGATAGATGATAGACAGATAGATGATAGATAAATTAGATGATTTAGATGATACACAGATAGATGATAGATAGATAGATAGATAGATAGATAGATAGATAGATAGATGATGTGTGAGAGAGAGAGAGAGAGAGATGCACCAGAGACTAACATGCCACACATAAAGTTCCCACCCCATGGGATATATAGAAGTTTCCCCTCCAGAAGGTAATGCATAACTTAGGCATGAGTTTTATGTATTGACTTCCTTCCAAAGGGTACAATATAGGAAGGAAAAGAAGTAACTTCAAAGTGGTAGAAACTAGTCGTGATAACATAACCTTCTCTTGATATGATACAGAGAAAACATTTGTTCAACGGTCTTCCTCTCAAGGGCTCAGAACTTGGTGTAAAAATAAACAAATGTCAGACAGATCCAAGAGGGGGCATTTGATAAAATGCTTGAGAGGCCCTCCTTAAAACTGTCAAGGTCGTCTGAAATAAAGGTTAGGTAGGAGAGATGACTTGGTGAGTATGCTGCTTAGTTTTATGTCAACTTGACACAAGCTAGAGTCATTGGAAAGGAGAAGCCTCAATGGAGAAAATGCCTCCATAAACCCTGGACTGCAGGAAAGCCTATAAAGCATTCTCTTACTTAGTGATTGATGGGGGATGGCCCAGCCCATTGTAGGTGGGACCCTCACGGGGCTGATGGTCCTGTGTTCTATCAGGGAGCAGGCTGAGCAAGGCATGGGAAGCAAGCCAGTAAGCAGCACCCTCCATGGTCTCTGCATCAGCTCCTGCCTCCAGGATTTTGACTTGTTTGAGTTCTTGTCCTAACGTCCTTCAGTGACAAACAATTATAATAAAGCTTAAGTCAAATAAACCCTTTCGTCTCCAAGTTGCTTTAGTCATGGCGTTTCATAACAGTCACAGTAACCCTAATTAGGACAGAGGGTAAGAGCATTTGTTGAGGATGAGGGTCTGAGTTTAGATCCCAGTCAAGTATAAACCTGTGACCCTGTACCCATGCAGGTACATGTAATGTCAGCACTGGGGCAAGGGCAGGGGAGGGATAGCCAGGAGGATCTCTGGGCCTCGCTGGCCACCAGCATAGCTCCAGGTTGAGTAACTCTACGGAACTCTACGGAATAAGCTGGAGAGTGAAGGAGCAAGACACTAAATATCCTTTTATGGATTCTGTGAGTACACAAGCATACACACACACACACACACACACACACACACACACATTTAAATGAGAAAAGGTTGAGAAACAGAGGTACCTCAGGAACCATGATCACTAACCATATGTAACAATTTGGAGGGATCCTCAGATAGAAAAGAACAAAAGGAAAATATCAACACATGTATATTAAGATACCAATGTGGTTGGTTGAATAATAATGTTATCAATATTGGTTTGTTAAGTATTATAATTATATTATGAGATGATGCTAATAGGAGAAAATGCAATAGGGTGGTGTATGAGGACTCTCAAATGCTACGCTAAATCTAAAACTATCCTAAAAGAAAAAGCTTATGTTTATAAAATATATGGTCTCATCTTTATTTTGTTATTACTCATAACAGTTACATTATGGATTTAGGCTAAGTGTCCATGAGTAGATAAATGCATAATGAAATGTGGTATATAGGCAATGGGGTTATTATTCAGAGATTAAAAAGAATAAAATTATGTCATTTACCAGAAAGTGTATAGAAGCAGACAGCATTACATTAAGCAAACTAGAAAAAGTATGAAACACAAATATCATGTTTTCATGTGTAGAATCTAGACTCTAAGTATTTGGTTTTTTCAATCAAAGTCAGGGTGTCACCAGTGTAGCCCATGCTGGCTGGACCTCACTATGTGATTCAAATGTGATTCAAGCTGGTCTTATAGCAATGCTTCTGCCCCCTTTTTTCTGTGTACTGGGATTACATGTGTGTCAACATATTTGATCTCATAATTTATATGTTTTTTTTCCTAAAAACAGACAAAACAATGAAAGTGGGGGAGGGGACTATTACAGAAGAAGAGGACCAAGTATTGGAAATGAGCTGAAGAAGGTAGTAATAGTGAATATTACCAAGATACTTAATATGTATTATGTTGTATTATATTATATATAATATATTATATATAATAACATACACAACATATAACATGTCTATTATATAATTATATATTATGTTTTATATATCTAAATATAAGTGATGTAGGTAAAATAATAATATATTGATATATTGTGATATATTGAGTCAATTTTAGCAATTTTATCAATAACATTTTAAAATAAACCTTTTGTAAAATATACAAATTATGTATAATTACATATGTATTATATATAGTATATTATAAGGAATCACATTATTCCAAACAACTAATTATGCTAGTAAAATAAATTTTATGCAAGTAAAATAAATAATATGCCAGTAAAATAAAATTGTATCATTTTGAAAATTATAAAATTGTATAATTAGGGAGCTGGTGAGATTCTCAGTGAGAAAAAGCAAATATGGTGATCTGGGTTCCATCTTCAGAACCTCTGTAAAAGCAGATGAAGAAAAGTTGTCCTCTGTGCCAAGGCATAGGTACCACACACATCCTACCCGCAAATGTGCTATACACACAATCTTTTTAAAATAATTACAATTATGCAATTAAATTATAATCTTAGAAATTGAGTTCATGCTTAGGAAATAGTGATTTTAAAATAGAAGTGATACATTGAGTCAATTTTAACAATCTCAGCAATATCATTTTTAAATAAATCTTTGGTAAAATGTACAAAGGCGTGCTAATGAAGACAAAAAGAAAATTGCAGTTTTGCCTTTCTGGACAGTTTGTTCTCACAGTTTGCCATCCTTTGAGTAGTCAGGCTGGTTGCCAGTCAGCCTGTGGGCATGTCACTGAGGCAGTCTCATACAACACCATTGGGACCAACCATTCTTTCCTGTCTCTGTGTTCAGCAACTCGGAGACTGAGCAAAAGTAATTTAACTGTTTGTTCCAGAATATTAGATCTTCTACAGCAAAATGATCTTCTACCCACCAGAGGCTCACTTACCAAGATTTGCTTCATGTGCCTCATCTTGCATGGTCAGAAACTGAAAACTGGTAGAATTTAAACCCTGTCCAATCTCAAAAATGATCCCACCTTGCCAGACTTGCCTACAAATCCCTAAGTCTGGCCCATCATCTCCTCATTCTCACAGGCCATTGGGATGATGAAGGTGACACTCTTTCATGTCCCAGTAGAACATTTGCTTTGTGAATGGTTCCATATGTCTTTAGGATGCTGAGAGCAAAATTTAAGGTTGGGCAAAAGAGCTTGGTCTTCTTTTTAAACAATAACTTAGTATCTTCCACTCCCACAATCCCAGATTTCAGGTAAACATGGAGAACCACAGTTCTATTTCTGTCTGGAAGTGTCAGATTGCTGTGTGAACTTTTCCTGGGGAGATAAGGAACCATCTATTCACTCAGGAGAAGACATCAGTGACAGAGCAAAGAAGCTTCCTCTTGAATCCAGGTTGGTGAACCAGTGAGTTTAATTAGGATGAGTTGCAGGACTATGAACAACATAAGGATGGCTAAATCATCAAAGAAGTCTCTCTGAATAATGTTAACTGGCACTATGTACTCAGGAAGGGGTAGGACCTAAGGAGCTCAGCATGATGAACCCAATCTTAATGCAGATAATCACAGATGCTGAGAGCTCAAGATAGCAAAGTCCACTAACTCTTCAATTCTACCCAAGATAGCAACTATGGTAATTTGGGTTTTGTGTACACCATAGAACAAGGAGGTGATTCCATCCTGTTGATGCCTGCTGAACTCTGCTGCAGGCAGAATATCCCAACTAGTGAAATCTACAGCTTGAGTGTATGTTTCTACACAATTATGCTAAACCCTCTAAGCCTCTCTCCCCATCTCCCTCTCCCTCTCCCTCCCCCTCCCCCCTCTCCCTCTCCCTCCCCCTCCCCCTTCCCCCTCCCCCCTCTCCCTCCCCCTCCCTCCCCCCTCTCCCTCCCCCTCCCTCCCCCCTCTCCCTCCCCCTCCCTCCTCCCCCCTTCCCCTCTGTTTTCCTCCCTCCCTATACAGAATCCCCTGAATTTTTGACTATAAAACCAATTTGGCCCTTAGTCAAGGAGCTAACATAGGCTGGAGGAAGTTTCCCCTCCCCCAAAACATCTGGCAAACCACCAGCCTACATCTGCTGCCCATGTTTGCTGTGAAGTCACTCACTTCACCTTCTGCTTCACAGAGCAGTCAGTGCAGACTGTGAGGCTCAGACCTTATTTCTGCCTGGTCAGGCCATTGTGCCATCTCTATTCAACCATGACCACCCTGTGTCAAGTCAGGGCCACCCTGGGTGTACTCTCCAGCCAGAGTTTCAAGGTTTTGATTTTCTCAGCTTACCATATCACCCCACCCAGAACTCAGCAGTCAAATAGGAGCATCCTCCTGCCTTGCCTCTCTTCTGTGTATAGTGCCTCTCTGACAGAGACATTGCCTCTCAGGGATTTCTTTTCTGTCGCAGCTATTCCTTCTGAGGTAACATTATGTCTGTGACTGACGCAAGGATGTGCCTTTCTGATACTCTTCGAGAAAGGAATGGCTATCAAAACAATAGAGTACCATGGGGAGCTGTTTACTCTCTGCCTTAGTTGGGGTTTCTATGGCTGTAATAAAACACCATGACCAAAAGCAAGGTTGGGTGGGAGAAGAGCTTATTTTAGCTTGCATTCCCACATTGCAGTCTCTCATGTAGGAAAATCAGAGCAGGAGCTAAAATAGGGCTGGAACCTAGAAGCAGAAGCTGATACAGAGGCCATGGAGGAGTGCTGCTTACTGGCTTGCTCAGCCTGCTTTCTTTGAAAACTCAAGACAACCAGCCCAGGGTAGCACTGTCCACAGTGATCTGGGCTGTCTTACTTCAATTAGCAATTAAGAAAATGTTCCACAGACTGCATCCACAGGCCAATCCAGTGGGGACATTTTCTCAACTTAGCTTTTCTTTTAACTAATAACTCTAGCTTGTGTCAAGTTAACATAAAACTAGCTAACACACCACCACTGCCTTGGTCTGGAATTTCTTTGTGAGTCTGACAGGTAGCACTTGAATAATGAACATGGAGCAAGACAGTGGCCTACAGGCTAGAGGATTTCCTCTTAACCTGACCACTCTATGGTGACCTTCATGTGGAGCTCTTTGTGTCTTTCCATGGTGTAGCTGAGATTTCTCCTCTCCTCATTTCACAACCATTTTTGTGTTCTGAGACTCCTGTCCACTTCTGCTATCTCTCCATTATGTTTCCATAGCTGTTGACCAGTACTTTCCTTATTCTTTGCCTTTCAGATTACTATCTGCTTCTTGACCCACCTCCACCCCTAGTCATCAGCCATGACAGAGTTGACACCAGAGTTTATGAAAGAGCAGGTGAGAACCCCATAAATTAACAGTCCTAAGAAAAGGACCCAAATATAGCTGTCTCTTGTGAGACGATGCTGGGGCCTAGCAAACACAGGAGTGGATGTTCACAGTCAGCTATTGGATGTATCACAGGGCTCCCAATGGAGAAGCTAGAGAAAGTACCCAAGGAGCTAAAGGGATCTGCAACCCTATTGTTGGAACAACATGATGTACTAACCAGAACCCCGGAGCTCTTGTCTCTAGCTGCATATGTATCGAAAGATGGCCTAGTCAGCCATCAATGGAAAGAGAGGCCCATTGGACTTGCAAACTTTATATGCCCCAATATAGGGGAATGCCAGGGCCAAAAGAATGGGAATGGGTGGGTAGGGAAGTGGGGGGCGCTATGGGGGACTTTTGGGATAGCATTGGAAACGTAATTGAGGAAAATATGTAATAAAAATATTAAAAAAAATAAATAAATAAATAAAAGTTTAAAAAAAAAAAGAAAAAAGAAAAATAATCCTGTGCTGGACATTTCTCTTTGGCTCTCTAGATGTGCCCCACTTTACTCCCATCCATTTTGTCCATCACCAACAGGACACTGGAGAGGGAGAGAAGGAGACATTCAAAAGTGTTCTTCTCAGCTTTCTTTCCACTAAGTCTCTACAGGTTGGTGGCATCCCCTGTTGAAAGTGACTACTACCACTGAGTGTAGTTACTTACAGTCCTAGTTGCCATTCGGTCAGGTCCAGTTGTGTAACAGCTCCCCTAGTGGCTCGACATGGGTACTGCACCATCACTGGGTGTTCCCCACACTTCTCATGTTGCCAGGACCATGTCTAACTAAACCATAATTTTAGAGCAGTCAGATCCACTTACAACAACAACAACAACAACAACAACAACAACAACAACAGAAAAGAAAATCCTTAATTGCTAGGCTTAAAGATCTTGCTTAAACATGTGGAAGAAAAAGATACAACTGCAAGGAGATTATATTTCTATAGAAGTATCAATGTAACTATTGAAATAACATCTGAATTCCACCACAGAATTATTGGTAGCTTTTGATGCCACAGTTAATACAGAGCATATCAAATAGAATAATGAGTTCTATTTGAATGTATCAAAATTCAGAATGCTCCCTTGTTTTTTTTTTTTTTTCTTTTAAAATGTTATCTGGGACACAAGGTTCTTGGGTTTAAAGAAGGAAATCCTGGTTAATGTAACTGTTTTCAACTTTTGAACAAATGTTCCCACCTTCAGTGGGACAGAAATCCCCCCCCCATTCAATGATGGATTGAGCAAGGTGATTCAAGACACTATTTTAAAAACCTTTTTAAAAATAATTTCTTCCAAAGTTTCTTTGATAAGTTAAAAAAAAAAAAGAATATGATCTCTATGGACACAATCTACATATGACCACACTCATAAAGCAGGCCTACAGTTTTAAGGAGTTTTGCAAAAGCTATGTCCCATAGTTTTTGTGCCTCAAGTTACAAACTGCTTGCAAAGAAGCAGGATAACTATATTAGTGCCACACACACACACACACAGAGAGAGAGAGAGAGAGAGAGAGAGAGAGAGAGAGAGAGAGAGAGAGATACACAACTCCATAAGGAAAGGTAAACAGTGGAAATGATGGACACAGTACATGCTGTGCTCTCTCTCTCTTCCCCTCTGTCCCCCACTGTGTGTGTGTGTGTGTGTGTGTGTGTGTGTGTGTGTGTGTGTGTGTGTAAAGGCACAAATGTCATTTTTAGTGAATTTTTATGTCAATATATATATTATTGCAATGGCTTATGATTATAGATTCAGTTCCATGGTTTCCAACAATTCTTGAATTTCCTTCGTAATATTTACCAAAATGTTTTCTCCTGAAATATACATCCTCTTTCCTCTAAGCCAAATAGTTTTGTATCGATTCATAAGCCTCATCCTTGTCTGATGCTCCTACTGTCTCTCGCTACATGCTCAGCTTTGTACCACCTCTGATAGTCTACCCAAGTTGGGAATGGAAGTGTATTGGCCAGGGTTTCCTAGAGGAGTGGGTATGATAGGATGGACTTGTATAGTATAAGAATTAGTAGTTCACTCTATGTTAAAATAATAA
Organism: Mus caroli; assembly: GCF_978045245.1. NCBI lineage: Eukaryota > Metazoa > Chordata > Mammalia > Rodentia > Muridae > Mus > Mus caroli. The sequence continues at coordinate 31,998,943 of NW_028227257.1, read as the reverse complement.
GTTTGACTCCTGAGAGACTGGGAACCTGGTAGTCAGTCCTGGAGAGGTAATGGTCCTTCGTCAACCATGGAAGCTAGAAACCAGGATGCTGAGAGCTGCGAAGGAATCAGAAGCAGCAGAAACAGCTTCAATCAACTGCTCTGCATAAGGGGAGGCCAGATGAGCAAAAATTGGCAATCCTTCTTCTGCCACATCTTCCTTTTATCTGGGATGCTACAAGAAGTTGTCCTCCACACTCAGGATGGGACTTGCTGTCTCAATTAAGGCAATAGAGAAGTTTTGTTCAGGGCTCCCTACTCAGGTGATTCTAATTTGTGGCAAGCTGATGTCAAAAGCAACCATCACTTCTCTTCCATATCAACACATCTTAACCATTTCTCAGCATCCCATCCATGCTCTTTCCTTTCCAGTCATTGTCCAGGTCTCTAGTGTGCTGGGAAAACATTCATTTTGCTTTCTCCATTTGTCAGCCTCACAAGGCCACTGCTTATCATTCTGAGACCTGGCTGACTTTCCATAGCCTCATCCTGCGTGGGGCTGCAGACAGCTTGTTCTTCATGTCTTCTTGGAAGAGTACCTGAGCTCTCTACCACAGCATGTGAGGAGGTTCTCCCACCTGGGCCACTGATCCCTTTTTAATTCTCCTCAACTTATCCCCTCTGTGCACACCAGTGGCACTATGTCACCACCATTCCTCAAACCCACATGACTTTTCAAGCTTCTGTGTCTTTGCATATCCACCTCATATTGTGACTTTTGCCTGCTTGAGTGAGGCCTACTCGTCCCTAAAACCTTTGTCTAATAAATAGCACACACACTCTCAGAAGCCCCCAAAGGTGACTTCAAGCCAAAGACATCACTGTGTTCTCTTTCACTGCCTAACTTTCTCTTGCTTCTTTAATAACACACGTTAAAAGGCAGGAAACCATTCATCTACACTTCTATTTCTACCAGGAAAGGTGTGTTCCCTGAGGTGGAGCCAGATGTTTAACCAGTTTTACTGGTTCCTGCCATAGGGTAGACACCACAGTTAGACATATGGATTTCCAGATCTGCTCTAAGAAAGTGCAGTGCACCTTAAAACAAAAGCCAACTAATCATATTAAACAACTTCTTTCACATTCTAACATCTATATGAATTAAGTTATAATTCTTCTAATGGCAGGCAGGGCTAGCCAGGAATAAATGGGGAAGAGATACAATTTCTGTTGTGACTGTGATTTATGAAGGCTTAAGTCAGATCCAAATCCCCACCTAGGTATTTTACATGTATCCAAGTAGCATAATTTGGGTTTAAGATGTTCTCAGAGGCTTTGTCCTCATGGAGATGCTATGAGGAGCCCGTAGAATTGAGGTGGTACCTAGTTAGAGTTTTTTGAGTCCTTGGGATACAGTCTTAAAAATATGTTGGCAACCTGGTCTCTCTTAGTCTCATTCCTTGCTTCTTGGCTGCCATGAAATGAACAGGTTTATACATTATGCTCTATCACCATGAGGTACTGCCTCCTTACAGGCTCAAAAGAGATAGGGTCAGCCTACTGTGTACTGCAATTTTTAATGCTGTGAGACAACTAAACTTTTTTCTCATCAAGTCGATTATTTATTTGTCTTGGGTACTTGTTACAGTAGAAAAATGATAATATACCAGGCCAACACACACACACCACACAATCCTGTGAACATGCAGATTTGCATCCAGGTATATATAAACATGTGTGAATGCCTAAGAATATGACTGTCTGAGAATAACTAAGAGGGTACCTTGTAGAGACACACCTATACATAACTTGGTTTCTTCTATGTACCAAGTTATTTAATGTTTGATTGAGAAGCATCCTGGAGACAGGTGCATTTACAATGGAGGAGTTAAGCTGAACTGTGAAAGGATGGTGAGACCTGCCCACCGTCAAGCTGCCACCATAAGCCAAGGCTGAGCTTCTTGGTGAAATTTCTACCTTCACATTTGCTCTTCCACCATCTGCTTTCTCTCTAGCTGGCCTTCTCAAAGCCCTGCCTCACAGTATAAGTGACACATATTCACTTCTAAGGAGGGGGGTTGATATAAATAACAGGATTCCTTTTGGGTGAGAAGCAACTAGGAAAAATATTGACATCAGTCAATCTGGCCTTAGCAGGAGAGGTCAAAGGACACTGAAAAGGGAACATTGATAGATCTGCACCACATTGTGGGTGGAGATGAGCTGCTGTTATGTTACTGATTTGTAAAATGCTAAGTAAGTCTACCTTTTGGAGCAGAGACTACTCACACCAAAGATTTAAAATTTCCTTGCAATTGATCTCCAGAATTATCTGCAAAGTCAGTGTGCATATGTATATGACAACACCTCATATATACATACATATACATATATATATATACATATAAGTTGTATGTACTTTCTTCAAAAAGTAAAACTATCTAAATCTATGTCTGTCTGTGCACACACACATACACAGGATCACAGACAACACACATGTACACACACACTCACACAGATATTCTCTTCATCAGTATCCCTAGATTCATCCCAAATAAAAACTGGCCTAATGTTTTAAGAAAAGCCTTTCTCCTAATACCAGCTGCTTTATCAGAGACCACAAATCGTTTCTTTCTTTCTTTCCTCTTACAACTTGTATTAATTGTTTGACAATTTATCATATGTGTGTAATGCATTCTGATTACCTTTAATCCCAGCTTCCCTTACTTTCCTGATATCCCCACCAATGTTCCCTCTTCCTAAAATCTCTTTTCCATATTTCTCTTATGTCCGTTTGTAACCCACTTACTATAACCATGGCTGTATGTGTGACCTTGTGACTACAACAATTCACTGGAGGCCGATGGACTCATCAGGGAATACAGATGGATTATCGGTTGCTAGCAGCTACGTACTATTTCTAACTAAGGTAATTAGACTCACCAAGCAATTAGAACAACTCAATGACAGCAAAGGAAGTCCCCATTCTGCTAATGTGACACATCTGTCTGTTAATCCAAGAAATGACACAGCAACCATCCTCTCCTGAGGAGAGAGAAAAATTCCAGAATGCACTATTCCATTTGTAAAATAAGTAGTTAACACTATGCAAAGCATAAGCAATCCCCAGCCAGTACCCTGGAGGTAAATCCAGAGTCGACTTACAACTTGGGAGGTCATCACACTGAAGAACTGAGAGCAAGTGTCTGAGCTGACTGAAGCTCTCTTTCCTGTGTTAATCATGGACAGAGACTTAGATTTTCACAATGTATTCAAAGTCCCCTGGAAATCCTTTTCCACAAGAAAAGGATGCCTAGCATCCCACCCACTTCCAAATGTCAATCATCAATGATAAGACAGGGATGGGAACCACTGGTCACAAATAAAAACTGGGGAGCATGCACAAGGCAAATGGTAAGGAACACGGTTCAAAGAAAGGACCAAGCACTAAGGTCTCTCTAATAGATTCCTGGGAGTTTCTATTGTACTAGGTTTCTATCTTGCTCCCAAATTGCCCCCCCAATTCCAACTGTCTCTCCCAGTAATCTCTCCCTCATATTTCTCCAACCTGATCCCTCCTGTTGCTATCCCCACCTGCCTCCAGTCCACCCACAATATCTATTCTCTATCCCCTTCCCAGGGAGATCCATGCATCCCTACCTTGAGTGCTCCTTGTTACTTAGCCTCTCAGGGTCTGTGGATTGTAGCCTGATTATACTTTTCTCCACTGTTAATATCCACTTATAAGTGAAAAGAAATGATTCCTAATGATATTCTGTTATACTCATTGACAGGAGCCTGACATAATCACTGCCATAGAGGCTCTATCCAGCAACTGATGGAAACAGATGCAGAGACCCACAGCCAAACATAAGGAAAAACTCAATGAATCTTGAGGAAGAAGGGGAGCCAGAATAGTCAGGCACAGCACAGGAAAACACACAAAATCAACAAACCTGAACTCACAAGGGTTCACTGAGACTGAACCAACAATCAGGGGACCTGCATGGATCTTACCTAGACTCTGCATATGTGTGTAGCCTGGTGTTTTGGTGGGACTCCTAAAAGAGGAAGTGAAGGATTGTTTCTGACACATTTGCCTACTTTGGAGATCCTTGACCTACTGGGTTGCCTCATCTAGACTTGATATGATAGACTTATTGCAAAATGATATGACTTGTTTGGTTGATATCCCTGGGAGACCTACTCTTTCTGGGAAGAAACAGAGGAGAAGTGGATGGCCAAGGGGAGGGAGGGAGGGAGGGAGGGAGGGACTAAGAGAGAAGGAAAGGGAGGCTTTAGTCAGGATATAATATATGAGAGAATAAATTAATTTTAAAAGCCTCACAAAAGGGACCAAACACTTTATACTTTCCCTTAGGTACATAAATTCAAGTCTGTTTTTCACCCAATCTGCTGTGAGCATGCAAGAGAAACATTTTTTTTCCTGTCAGTGCTGCCCTGGGACTCCAAAAACAGAGCCCTAGACAAGCGACTAGGAGCCCTAGCATCGAGATCTTCCCTATAGGTAACAAATGGTCATTTGCTCTGGTCACTTGTTCCTCCAAGTACTGTGTCTTCTCAGAGTCTGCTGAGCTACCATAAGTGCATAGTCCCATCATCCTTCTTGGTTTTGAAGATTTCCTCTTGGTCCCCCCAGTTCTTCATTTGGGTGTACCACCAGAAGAGATGTCCAAGTCCTTGTCTCTTGGCTTCTTATTTTGAGATGCCTTGACCTTTTGAGCCCATAAACAGAACTGCTAAAAAGAAAAGCATTCAGAATCAGTGTGGTTGATAAAAAACAACAAGAACAACAACAACAACAACAAAAGACAAAACTAAATGAGATCTTCCATGGATAATCTGAACACATCAATCTCTAGAGTTAATTTCAGGATAATTGGCATGTCACCTCTGGGCTGAGCATGTGTGTTAAAAGCAGAACATTTATGTAACATGAGTGAGGATCTGGGCTTCATCCTAGCATAATACAATAACAAAAAATTTAGTAAATAATCTTGTTTTGAAGTGCTAAAATGGTTAGTAGTAGTAATAATAATAATAATTTATGATTGCAATCATCTAAAGGTATGATAACCGTTTTGCTTTTATAAATATAATATTTCAAATCTGGATGAAAATGTAATAGTGTATTATACTTTATTAGCATTTTAATAATAATACTATACCCTCAGTACATAGTATATACCAATTGAGGGTCTATGTGGTCCGCACATCCACATGGTGAAGCCCTAGCATCCCTGAGCGATGACACTTGTAAATGGCATTTGGGAGAAGGTATTTAGGTTGGAATAAACCACAGCAGGCTCCTGTGGTAGGATGAGTTATCTGAAAAGAAGAGGAGAGATCTAAACTCTTCTCTGCTTCATGTAAGGACACAGGAAAAAATGGCCCCGGGTCAGGACTCTGCCCTCACTGAGAACTGAGAACCCCACAATTTAGGAGGTTAATTTTGGACTTCTCAGTCTCCAAAACTGTGGGAAAGAATGCCTGCCATTTAGAAGTTGTCAGGCCATGGTTCTTTTGTTACAGCAGCCTGAATTGCAGATAGATGTATATCTATATATCTATATCTATATATCTATAGATAGATATAGATAGATAGATAGATAGATAGATAGATAGATAGATAGATAGAGGAGAGAGAGGAGAGAGAGAGAGGAGAGAGAGAGAGAGAGAGAGAGAGAGAGAGAGAGAGAGAGAGAGAGAGAGAGAGAGAGAGAGAAATTAGATAGATAGATGCAGGCTTAGAAACAGCAGCCTCTGACCACAATAAGAAACAGATAGTTTTAATTTGTCTGAAAAAACAGACAATGGGTCAACTGTGTATAAGATGGAGAAAATGGGTTCCAAGGATGCCCATAATAAAGTGCACAAGCTGAGTTGTGGACATGACATGTCCTGCTTGCCCTTCAAGGAGCATCCTAGATTGACTCCTTCCCATTTTCTTCAGAGGATGAAAAGGTGAGTCATATGTAAGAGATGGGCATGGACACGGGTCTAAAGTCTTCTACCCACTCATCTGCAGTAAAGCACATAAGAGAAATCTTACAAGTGTTGAAATGGTTCCTTCTGTCTGGGTAGTTTTAGAACCACTTTACCTTCTTTTTTTAAATATATTTTATTACGTATTTTCCTCAATTACATTTCCAATGCTATCCCAAAAGTCCCCCATACCCTCCCCCCTCTCCCCCATTTCCCTACCCACCCATTCCCATTTTTTTTTTGGCCCTGACGTTCCCCTGTACTGGGGCATATAAAGTTTGTGTGTCCAATGGGCCTCTCTTTCCAGTGATGGCCGACTAGACCACTTTACCTTCTAAGTAGTACATATATATCAAGTTAATATCCTGCCATGTATAACGAAGAAGTCCCTGTTTTGGAATCACTGAGTTGGTCAAACTCATCTATTGATATGTAACCACTGGACCTGCCTTGGAAGAAACCTTCACAGATCATTTACTGATATCATCTCTCATGATTCTCCAAATTAACTAGACTCAGCTGGCCATTTCTAACTTGGGATCTTAGCTTTAGTTTGTTTTCTGTTGCTGTAACTGAGTGCCTGAAGCTGCCAAACCTATGAAGAATAGTTTGCTGGTAATTGGGGTTAAATAAGACCATGAGGGTGGGGCCCTCATGATGATGTAAGTGGCATTGTAGAGGCCCCAAGTTAGCATTGCTTACTTGGTCTCCTTGTGTGCTGTTATGTAGTACTGCAGCAGAAGACCTTCACCAGAAACATCTGTTTTCTTCTTTATAAATTAGTGTCAGGTATTCAGATATTATCATCACATGTACTAAGATAGTTCTCCTTCTTGGATGGCATTTAACTTATAAGAAATGGGTTATGCAGAGGCTTAGGGATACATACCTGTATTACTTGAACTTTTACTGCCAAAGCCTGGGTTCTGGGCACTTTAACGAGCTAGTTTTGGCCACTGGTCCTCCATACATCAATTAAATCTACAAGCAACAGTGTAAAGTAATTTATTCAATACAGCCATACTGGGAAGTGGAAGAAATAGAGAAGTTGAGTGGCCCCAAAGTTTATCTTCTGGGCACTGGCATGAGGTTCATATTTAAACAGAAGGCAAGAAGTATGCATAACCATTCAGCCCTGACCAAGGTATGGTACTGTCTATCACTGAGCCATCCTTGTCTCTCATGCCTTCCTTGTAGGATGGTGTGACTGTGTGAAATCTGTTCCTAGGATTCCAGTTTAACCTCTGATTTGAATTGCTTCTTTATCTTTACCCACCTTCAGTTCCACACAGACTCCTGAAAAAATTCCAAGTCTGTGGGATCAATTGTTTCACTAGCCTGATAGTTACAGGAAGGACACTAGTATTCTAGAATATCTTCACTCCTACTAGGACATTACAGCTATGCAAGGAAGCTACCGTGGATCCTATACCATGTTCTGAAATGGAATGCAGCATCAGAATGCTCATATGTAGGGCCAGGATAGTGGACATTTTTGCTCACACATCTATTGGTCATTGGATGCTCTGCAGAAAGGGACTGGGCTTGGGTGAAGTGGACTGCCAGTGAAGATGGTCTGCAGGTGAGGTTACACTTTCAGAAATTGAGAACCCTTTCCTACAGTCTGTTCTCTGCAAGGAGGGGTCTAGGCACAGGGCCGTGATTTGTTGTTCAACTGCAAATAACAAGGACTTTTCCTCCTGGAGATTGGGGTGGGACAGTTTCTGGGGTCAAGCTGGAAGTATGTTTTGTGAAAGGCTTATGTTGATTCTTATTTACAGCCAAGTGTCCCTGCAGTGGTTGATGGGCCTGAGGGCTTGGGGATGGAGGTGTCTGTGCACCAGGACATTGTTGGATCTGATGAGCCCACCTGGACCTCAGAATGCAGTGACCATCAAAGGACCTCATAGAACAAAAGTAGCAGCAAGCTCCTTGTATCCAGATGCCTGAGATTATCATGGGATATTTAGCCCTGGTGCCACTCAGGCAAAGCAGAGCTGGAAGGTGGGTCTGCTTTCCTGCCTCCTCCTGCTGACAGGCTCCAGCCAGCCTTGTCTCAAGGAGAGCTTGTTCAATTGAACTTTCAGCTCCCTAAACTGGCTCATTCCCCTACCAGAGAAAACAGCCCTATTATAAACATACAAAACTAGAGTTAGGAGGGGTTGAGGGACTGCAGGCTCTTGCCTAAGTCTGGCCTCAGAATTGACTTTTCTGTCAATGAGAACACAGATTTGCTTTGACTTCTCCTGTGTGCTTTGGCAGTTTCGGCATGGCTGTAAAATTTATCCAAGGGAAACTGGCATTTATCTTGGGTTCACTTGCAGTGGGCTAAACTGATAAACAGATGGGGGTTGGCCAGGCCATGGCTAATTTGGTTAGCACTTTACAAAACACAAATGTCACCTTTATTTCTGCAGGATTATTTATTGCTAATTGGGAAGTTATTGGTCTGTTATATTCGGACACGATCGTTCACACTGTTGAAAACCATCCACTTCCTGGTTTTTGTGAAGCAATATCCATTATAAAGAGAAGGGAGTGTGCTACCCCGGGTGGGAAGATCTGTCATTGATGCCAATAAAAGAATAAAATGATCCAACTGGGTCTGCATATGCACACAAAGCGAACTTATCTGTAAGGCTGTGGAGGGAAGAAAAAGAGAGAGAGAGAAAGGGAGAAAAAGAAGAAAAGAAAGAAATCCCCAAGATCTGAGGGAAGTTTGAAAAGAAGACCAGAATTCAGAACAATGTCCTTCCCTGCTGTCTCCGGACTCTTTTTCTTTTGTGCCTGCCTAAAGGCAGTGGGAGGATCAGAGACCTCATCCTGGCTCTGTTTACTTTGGGAACAATCGGTGATGTATGAATAATAATGCCTCCCTCTGACCATGACTAATTGAATTGCAGCGAGCATGGTGCCCAGTGAGGGGCTTTGCTGGCCAGTCCATCACACCATTTCTCAAGTAGCTCGCGACAGTGATTGATGGTCTGGGTCCTTCCAATGAGCACCCTTGAACACCTAAGAGCAGGAGTGTGAACCTGCATTCCAAGTTTCTATTAACCAGAGCCTCGGGGAACAGCAGCTGGCAGGAGTCAGTGCTAAGACTGGGGACAAATAGAGCGACTGCAGGGAGAGGAAACCTTGTCCAGCTTCACCCATACCTGACTTTAAGAAAATCCCTGTATTGGGAATGGATAGGAAAATATCCCACTAGGGATCACCAGGCCGCCGTGGGATACCTTCCGTTGCAGCTGACCCTATTACTAGGAAGTGGTAGGCGTGATAGCCTGGGGAAAATAAAGAAAGATAGGCCAAGATGTGTCTTGTAAGAGGGTCTTTAGGAAACCGCTTAAGGAACAGGAAAGAGTTGATGAGATGAGAAGCTAGTGCACAGTTGGAAGCGAGCAAGTCTACAGCCACATCTATAACCTAACAATGGAGAGCCTCGGGACCCTAACATGGCCAGCCCGGCCGCTGTCTGAGCTGTGTTTACACAGCGAACTAGCAGCTGAGACCCTGGCTCAGTCGACTTTGTTCTCACAGCGTGAAGGTGACCTGAGTGAACTGCCGGAGGCTTGGTGCAGTGAAAGCCTTTCAGTGGTAGGGTCACCGCCATCTCTCTCAGGTACATTTAGTGGGGCCAAGCCCTGCTTAGGCACCTTTTCATCCTAGCTGCGCCTGCTGCTCTGGCTAAACTTGGGGGAAGGAAGCTGGCCGGAAGGGAGTTTGCAGGAGCCCTTCTGCTTGAAACCTCTAGAGAGACAGGGGGCAGCCTAAGGGACTGGTACTGAACGTCTTAAATTGTTAAATTCCTTCATGCACTTTCAGAGTAAATTTCACACCCACCCTCTATGCATTAGAAATTTCCAGGAAGCGCGCCACCAGACAGTTCTCTCACCTAAGTCTTGTTTAAGAATAACATACGTTTTTACCCAAGGTGAGATTTACACGTGTAATTCGGATATGGTATTCCCGTAAACAAGATTTTAAAATAAATAGTTAAATGATTTTTTTATATTTTTTCCATTGTCTATTTTGTCTGTCAGTTGGCTATAATCTACTTATTCATCTAGGTGGCTATTAGCTAACAGTTCACTTATCCATGTATGAATCTACCTATCCAGTCACCCACCCATCTTCCTGTCTAGGTGAGCAGCTTGTATGCTCTAAGAAAGCAGCCCCTTCCAATGGTGACAGTAGAAAGCAAGGTACAGTGCTACAGTCCCAAGCTACTTCAGATCTCTTAAGCCAAGCAGAAAAGTGATCTGCTTTCTGCTTTGTATATCTTACTTCCTAACCCCACTTGACCAAACAGACAAGATATTCAAGGAAAATAATCATTTCCTGCTGCTTATAACTAAATGTGAAATATTTCCAATCCCTTACATCAAGGCCGTGAGAGCCTTTTAGTCCCTGGCTTCCAATCCCCAGCCCATCCTACTAAACAAACAGTCTGACCACCCGGCGTGGGCCACACTCCTGGGGTTAAGATATTCCACCCAAAATCCCCTCGCTCTTTCTTCGCTGATATTCATGACCACTATTCTTGTGCTTTGAATACCAAACAAAGGGAGACAGAGCTGGCTTAGTGGCTGCACCAGTAATGGCACAGAGATGTATTTACCCCTGTGTTCCTGTTCAGAGTATAAATATGCCAAGCCCTCACTCAGGATCCACATTCAGCCTGTCATTATGAAGCATCAAAATTTATTAATAAGAATAAATCTAATTTCTAGAAAGACTGCAGAGGACAGTCTGTATGGGCTCTGCGACTATGCCCAAATTAATTAGTAACCACCTTCTGTTGACCTACAGTACAAGGTGCAAGCTGTGCCTTATACTAGAGGGGCTTCAGATAGAACAATATATATCCTGGAGTCACATGCTGGATCTAGATAGTGTTTGCATGCTACTGCTTTAGTGAATAGAAATGATGCTTGAGGGGGCATTTAAAGGGAAAATGAATAAGGTCTAGGAGAAAGACAACTGCATAGAAGGGCACAAATGTCTCTAAAAAAAGCAAAGACAATAAGAGAAGCAAGTTAGAAATCACAGATTCCTCCTGTACTCCGTTATCTCTGGGGCCAGTCTTAGCTTCCAGGACCTGTACAGCTGTGAGCAAAACCACCAGACCTTAAGTATTGCAAAGTTGCCTTTGGAATGCTTCTACTGTTAAAAGCAATGGGCAGAGTTCCTTCAGACTATGAAAAAATGATGCTTCCCAGGGGCTGAGTGCTTGGTACTTCTAATCATGCACCAAATATGTCACTCCTCCCAACAATCTAGATAAAGCAACCAAGGCAGAGAAGGGTCAAGAACATGCCTAGTCCATCCGACCCCAGCCTCCTTTGCCTTTCATTGACTCAGGTCAGTCCTCTGGGATCTGATTGATGTACTAATTGGATTCCTCCATCCCTGCCAGGAACACCTGGACCAGCATATATTCTTCCCTAAGTCTTGAACTATACTGAACATAGCAGACAAGGCACAGGGAGATTGTGTGGAAAACCCCTGATGCCTGAGATGCAGAGCCCTGGCATCACAGGCAAGACTCAGGAGGTCAAAGGACAAGCCAGATTTTTCTGCCTTACAGTGGCATGGAAATCTGGGGCTCCTAGAGCAATTGCATCTCAGCCAGCTTCAATTACAGTTTGATTGCACATTTCAGAAGATGAAATAACTTGTTTGAGAGTTGAATTATAAAATATATGCGAGTACATGTTTTTTCTTACCTAGTAATTCGTGTGTGTGTGTGTGTGTGTGTGTCTATTCCATAGAAAACACAGCTTTGTAAGGATCTGTTTAATAATAGACACTGTGTGGGGCTGGAGAGATGGCTCAGCAGGTAAGAGCACCGACTGCTCTTCTGAAGGTCCTGAGTTCAAATCCCAGCAACCACATGGTGACTCACAACCGCCCATAATGAGATCTGATGCCCTCTTCTGGAGTGTCTGAAGACAGCTATAGTGTACTTACATACAATAAATAAATAAATCTTAAAAAAAAAAAAAACAGAATAGACACTGTGGCTTCATCTAAAAGAACAAAGTTAAGATACCAGATATATACTTCTAAGGGAATTGTTGAAATAAACTGCTTGCATATGGATATCTGCTTAAAACAATACAATGTTTATATGGAAAGAGAGAGTCTCACTATCTCACTATGTTGTCCAGGCTGGTCTTGAACTTGTGACTCTTCTTCCTTGGCCTTCTGGGTGCTAGAATTGCAGGCATCTACTTCTCACCCAACTGGACTGTTGTAGGCAGCCCCACACCTAAAAGATGGCGCCGGCCTCCGGTACACCGATGCCTTAAACAACGCCATTGCGCAGGTGCTAGCCCGAATCTGGCGCCAACCCCTCCCGAGCAGGTGCATACGAATCAAAGTGCCGACAGACTGACCAATCACAGGAGGACACATAGCTCTCCCCAGTGCTGGGGTGTATATAAGCAGTCCTCCCGGGGTTTCCGGGGTTCCCCCGTAGCATGGAGGTGTTCCTAAAATAAAAAAAGGCTGTTGAGAAGAATCCGACCATGTTGCGTTTTTTTCTTGCTGGACGAGGTGAGCGCAACAGACTACTTCCTTCTTAATGGATATGTATGTTTAATAGACAAAGAAAAAAAAAATAAAGTCATTTATGTATTGTTTTGGCTTGGAGGCCTAGCCCAGTGGTAAAACACCTGTCTAGCAAGCATAAAGCCTTTTAGCAATGGGGAAAAAAAGGTGTTTTACTCAGAAAATGCAGAAAATGTTCAGTGGGTAACTGAGGGCATCAGAGGGAGCCCTCAGTGAGTGAAGTTCTGAATGAATGTGTGTTGTTGACATGGGCACAACAATGTCCAGGATCTCACTTCCTCAGCCCCAGGAGAGTGAAAATTTCTTCCCTGGGTGAGGCTCAGAGGGATGGGAAAGCCTTCTTCTGGTCCTAGTGCAAATGTTAACAGTGTGTGCAAAACATGTCCACTGTAGCTTTCTTATCCCTGGATGTTTACGGCCTGAAGACTGCTCCTCTATAAGACTGCTCCTACCAAGATCAACTAAATCTGCCTTCCTGTTCATCCATAGACCATAGACCCCACTTGTTTGATTCCACTGTAAGTAATAATCACATCTCCCTGTTAAACTTGTATAATAAACACACTGACTTTCCTAGGTGCTACAGCTTCACCCTTGGAGAACACAGATTATCCAACCTCAGGTTTTCTGTGTGTCTATCTTTTCATTCCCTCACTGCCTGAGTCAGATCACGTTCCGGAGCTGTGCAAGTTCAGCAACTCCCAAGAGTATCTACTAATCTTACTCTAAGATAGTTTCTTTTGAGGTCATCTAAACTAGAAGCCATGTTTTTTAAGAGGTCTCTGCAATTAGTCAAGGGAGGCATTGACTATTCCTGCCTCTCCTCCACACCCATTCTTCAATCTTCTTTTGATGACATCTCTCATCACCCTAATGAAGCTCATTGTCATTATCCACAAATAGATATCCATGAACGAGCCTTACTCTAAGATCTCTTCACAACCCCAAGTCAACACTCAAAGCCATTTACAGATGTGTACCACATCTCTGCAACTGAAGTTGGACAAGGCTGCACTCTGCCTTTGTGTCTAGCTTACACACTATAAACAGGATTGTTTTGGCAATCCATGTAATGTCGTGTGTATGTGTGTCTTTGTGCTTTTTGCTAGTGATGTTGGCGTTTCATGAGATCCCAAATGTGGTGTGAACTGCTACCCAGCCTTCCAGAGTACAAGAAGCATGGAGTTGCCTCACATAAAACAATGCATGTTAAATTCATTTCATCCTTGCATGAGTTATAGTGAGTTCATCCTAGATAAATTAAACACAGATAAAAAATAAAGTGTCCCTTCAATTAATTAAGCAGGAATTCCCATAAAGCCAAGCTACATTTGTTTGGTTTACTTTGGTTCTATGATTGAACCCTGAGCCTCCTGCATATTAGGAAAGTACTTTACCACTAAGTTACATCTCCATCCCAAAGCTCTGTGGTAATCAACTTACTAAATGTCTTTGGCTAAAGACTGGAAAAAGTCATCCCTGTCTTTCCAATGGAAGCAGTGGTCCTTACTATGGTTTAAATCTGAAGTGTCCCCTACAAGCTACCATTTGGAACACTTTTTCCTCAACATGTAACATTCTGAGGAGACTGTGGGACCCCTGAGAGATGGGCCAAAGCTTGTAAAAATTGATCAGCGGGGTTGGGGCTTTGATTTATTCCAAGATCTATGGCCATACCACCCTGAACATACCCAATCTTTTCTGAAAGTTACTCCTAGCCTCTCGCCTTTGTTTCTTGGTCTGCAGTGATGTGAACAGTCTCCATTATATTCTCACACTGCCGTGAACTGAGACAACCCGCCATCACATCTCTATAATGTACTAAAACCTCAGGAACCCACGCATCGAAATAAATCTTTCCTTCCTTAAACTGCTCTTGTCAGGTGTTTTGGTCACAGTGACATAGAAGCAATTGATAAATTCCATTTGCATTAATTCAGTTTTTGCCACACCTACGCAGAACATAAATTATTGTGACACACAATAATTTTCCATATAATTGGCTCTCCATACTTACAGTCACCATGGTCACAGATTCAACCAAAAGAAGATGGGAAATAGTTAATCTTTTAAAGTTGCATCTAAACTGAACTAGGAAGATGCTGAGCAGCAATGATGCCAAGCAGTGAGAAGGGTTTTTTTTTTTTCCTAAATGAGAGAGGTAACTATTTATACCACATTTACATTGCATTGGGCATCATAAATCATCTAAATATAATCTGAAGCTCATAGGAAGTTATGCATGGGTTAAAGGCAAACACTCTTCCATTTTATACAAGAGACTTAAGGGTGGATTTGTGTGCTTTGAGGAGACCTGTGGAAGGAAGTTTGGAACTAATGCCGTGAGGATTCTAAGGGATGTCATTCCAGTCTGGACAGTATGGCTGCAGATAGGGTTCCGAGGCTCCCCTATTTAGTCCCAGTTCTCACCTTGACACAGACCAGAGTTATCTGTGGGGAGTTTCATTTGGGGGCACTACCTTGATTAGAATTGCCTGTAGGCATGTCTGATTACTAATTGTGGGCAGTACCCAGTGTGGCCAGTAGCATCTCTGGGCAGTGGGGCATAGGCTATATAAGAAAGTTAGCTAAACCTGAGCCATAGAGCAAACCAGTAAGCAATGTTCCTCTGCGGTTTCTTCTAGAAGTGCCTGACTTGAGTCCCTGGCCTAACTTTTTCTTAGTGATGAATTGTGACCTAGATATATAAGCCAAACCAGCCTCCCCCAAGTTGCTGTTGGTCCTGGTGTTTACCACAGCCCCAAGTTGCTGTTGGCCCTGGTGTTTACCACAGCAACAGAAAGGAACTAGGACAGAGGTTAAGCACCATGGCAGAGTATACATTGCCCTGGGAAACCCACACTTCAGCGCTGGAGACCAGCACCTGAACCTTCAGGATAAGAGGGACTCCCAGGAAAGCAAGCCAAGCTAGTGCCTCACTCAGCAGCACACTGAGAGTAGGGGGGTGATGTTGCATCATGATGGTCAAAACCTGGAGAAACAGAGAGACCCTCTGCCCTCTGTGGATGGTACACAGACCACTTACGGGCTGTTTCCCTGTTGCATCTAGTTGTACCCATTCGAAGTAGTACCAGTCGATAAGAGAACAGTTGGAGCCTGGACTTGCCTCTCAGTGTAACCAAAGTCTCCCCTGACACACTGTACTAACCTTGAGGGTTGTCCCCTGTAAACCATAGATAGGAACACCTAAAAAGGTTGGAGCAAGGATGCTGAGATAGTCTCATGGGGGAGGGGCTGGATCTATCCTTTGGCCACTTGCTAATTACAGCAATGAGAATCTGCATGTGAGGGTTTGCTCTGAGACTCATTTTCAGAATAACTTATAGCTAACCTTCATCTAAGCCCACTTGTTGGCAGACTTGAGAGACTTATGTGGCAGCAGGTTGGTTTAACTTGTTTGACATTCTCCTCTTTAAAAACTGAAGCCCCTTTCTGGCAACACAGTATCCATCATGGCCTTGGGAATCTCTCTCCTCCACTCCAGCTTTGGAGTTAGTGAAATAAAAATAAAGTGGCAAAAAGTTCCTTGCAAATCTTCTGAGGCTCGACTGATCAATTTACCTTGAAATCCGGGATTCCCTGTAGGTGAGTGTGCAGGATGACCATTGAGTGTCCTTCAGTGTCTGCACCCAGATGGGGCATCTGTCTCTCTCTGTATTTCACCACCCACAATGGAGTCTGTAGTTATTTCTAGTGGGTTTATGTTTGCATTTTTATAGTATTCAAGTCTAAAGTCAGATAACCTAATATGAATTAATATTCTCTTGCATGTAAAAAAAATCTTATTTATCCATTCAAGCCTTGATGCAGGTTGCCAATATTTGCATTTTTCAATGAAAGGGGGAAATGAATGAAAGTCAAATCTTGTCTATAATGGTCTGGTATTTTAAACTGTATACTAGAAAATTCAAACAAGTGTTATTTTGTATATGAAACATTCCATCTTACTATATTTTGGTTTCAAGATGGGGGGGGGTCAGACCATATATCCTTTGATGGAATGAAAGTTACTATGTAGACCAGTCTGGCCTTAAACTCATATAAAGATCTGCCTGTTTCTGCTTCCTAAGTGTTGTGATTACAGACACCACAGCACCCAGCTTGAAAGATTCCTTTTTAAATATTTACAGTCTTATGGGACAAGGAGTGAAGGGGTTGGGTTTGCTGGCTAAATGAAAAGTCAGAGATAAGGAGCCAATAAGCCTTACCAAAAGCTTTGCTCTGCACCATAGCCTAGTGGGTGTGGCAAATGTGTAGAAAAGATACTGTCCCCAAGTGACTAGTGACTCTCTGAGAAGCACTGAGGGCTGCCACATGTCAGGCACTGACTCAAACTCTGACCCAAACAAAGACTACCTCCTTAAGGAGATGCCATCACTCAGCACCCACATTTTTCCATTTTAAGTTCTTTCTTCTTTTCATACTAACTGTTGACTTCTGTGATAAATGAATTAGATATTTGTTCAGAAATCTTCTATTTGGACAATGGAAGTAAAGTAACTACTTTTAAGTTAAGAAATTATAATGAAGATAAAATAATATTGTTACGCTCACAATATCTAAATCAATTTGTACTTTAAAATAGATTCTGTCAGTAATAAAATCATGGTACAGGACATGGGTACAAAACATTTTTAAAATCTTATTAGTAATGGTATAATGCCAACATTTGATGTGCTTGTTGACATCTATATTACTCCAAGAGGCACTTCCCAGAAGACCTATTTGTCTGGTCTCTCAGCTCAGCCCTGATGAGCTTGGTATTGTCCTCTCTCAGATCAGAACATCCTTGGACATCACTGTCATGGAGGTTTGTGGCTTGCCCAGTTAAAGTAAAAGCAAACGGCCACTGTCACTGACGAGGGGGATGCAATAAGAGAAGAACAATTCTGCACTCTGACTTTCCAGTTGCTTCCATTTGAATATCCAGCCAAAGTCACAGGGTCTCCTAATTTGAACTGGTTTACTCAGCCCACGTATAGACACTGAAATCCCTGCCAACCCATTTTGCATGACAATTGCAGGTCTGTGTACATTCCATAACTTAACTCCCCTGTAAAATTTCCACAGGGAAATCAGCATCTGCCTGGATATTTATTTGTTTGTCTTGTGAAGTCAGGTGGGCTGTCTGTGTTTATCAACTGGGTCTGGCTTGCATATATATTGCAGATAAGGACAAATCAGGGTAGCAGTTAGAATGCTGTGTCTTTGGATGCTGTCTTGTTTCTCAATATTTCCATGGTTGGGCGGGAGGCAGAGAAGACACAAAGAGAGGGGAGGATGGCGGAACACAGCACTCCAGGTTTCAGCAGATCTTTTTACCTTGCAAAGGAAGCTGGCCACTGTGTAGAGAGAAGAGTTGATTGTCTCCAAAGAGGACTTATCAGCCCTGCCCTTCAGCCCTTCACTTAAAATAACAGGAATGGGATGTAATAATAGACAAAGGACCTGGGCTGGATTTTACATGCAAAATAGACTGTCATATTCCCATGATGTTAGACTGTCATGCAGGCTCTGAGATGGAACCAACATTACACAACAAGAATGCCTGCCACTTTCCCAAGCCAAAAGGTAGCAGTCCAGGGTCTCAATTCAACAAAATGTTTTGAACGTTTCCCTCTGAGCTAGATCAGGGTTATATGTTCTTTTCTTTCTCAGGAGACATAGAAGTGATGGGAATAACATTGTCTATGTATACATTAATTATATGTGATTGGTCAAAAGGTTCTGGGGGGAAAAGCCTGGTATGTACAGTATATAAAAGTAGTGTAATATCAAGAGGTTAAAGTCACTTATAAAAACTTGGAAAGATTTCCTAGATGAGTCTCTCCCGTGTTGGGCTTTGAGTTAATAAGGACAAGGTAGAGACCATTTCTGACCCAGGGAATAGCGTGCATGAGAGAGTGGTATGGCATGAGCACACTATCAAGACAGATAATGAACAGCATACTCAGCACCCAAATCCTGGTCCAAACATCATGTGAAAGAATCGCTTCTTCGAAAGCCCCTAGCCCACATGCTAGAAAGCAAGACACACTATCAGGGGACCCACCATTTCTGGAAGGCTAACAAAATTGGACAAAATTAGAATGCTGTCCACAGCAAAGGCAGTGGTCTAGTGAATCACATAGCTTGGGCTCTTTTGGGGTTGGGGGCAGGGCATAGCTATGAAGCCCTGAGGTGACTGTGAACAGGGATGCAGGGAGTCTTAAAGTATCCGAGAGTGGTCACTTGATGGCCTGAGAGGCTATCAAGACACTTAACAAGAAAGTATTCTGCCTTCACTGCCTGTAGCAAACCATAGGCAGCAAAAGAAGCCACAAAGAAGTGGAACTAGAAGGTAAGATCCCCGGCTCTAGGGGAAGCTGTGTTCAGGGTACTAACGCCAAGAGGCAGCGAGAGTTCCCACTCCTAAAGGGGATCATGAGCCCACCTTCTAGTACTCAAGTATCAGCACATGAAGCATGTAGGACAGATGGGCTTCTTGAGAATAAATAAATGGGAAATTTCAAAAGAAGGAAGTATGCAACCAGGATTGTCTAACAATGGAGTTTGGATTGTACATGTCTCCTGTCTTGGTTAGAGTTTTACTACTGTGAACAGACACTATGACCAAGGCAACTTTTATAAAGGACAATATTTAACTGGGACTAGCTTACAGGTTCAGAGGTTAAGTCCATTATCATAAAGGTGAGAGCATGCCAGCATCTAGGCAGGCATGGTGCAGGAGGAGCTGAGAGTTCTACATCTTCATCCAAAGGCAGACAGGAGAAGACTGGCTTCCAGGTAGCTAGGACAAGAAAAGCGCATGCCCACAGTAACACATCACTCCAACAAGGCCACACCTCCAAATAGTGCCACTCCCTGGGCCACCGTATCTCCCAATGGCCTAAGTTGTGTTGGTCACTGATACAGTAAGGAGAAGTTGCAATTGCTTGTAGGTAGGGCATAGGAGAGGGAAGTCAGACCACTGGGGACATGCTCTGATATTGGACCTTGCCTCCTCTGATCTTGGTCTTTCTGTTTATAGGTGTGATAGCAATGGGTCTCTGTCACATGCTCCTTCTACAAGGTCTTATGTACAAAGTAACAAGGACATGTGACCCTAGAGCCTTCTGAAACCATGGGTCAATATAAATCTTTCCTCATATTAAGTTGATTATTCCAGGTATTTTGTCACAGTGATATAAATCTAGTTGATATATGCTCAAAGGTAAACAATAAAATATATATAAAGATCCCTTTTACAGACCTCCAGGCTCTGCAGCCTTTGAGCACCACATAAGAAGTCTCAGTTGTCCTAAGAGGTGAAATTACAGGAGGATAGTAATGGGAAATCAAGGTCTGGAGCTAGTTTGCTAGTCTGGGTGAAGGTCCATGAGAATCTGTAGACTAGGGGGGGTGAGTTGTCTTGAGGATGCATGTTTCCCCATGGCTGTAACCGAAATCTGACTCTTTAACAAGACAAGTGGAGAGAATCCTTTTATGACAGAGGAAAGGGAAGTCAGAAAAGAGAAGACAATAGAGCACCTATGTGAGAATCCAGAACTGCTATCAAGGGGATAAGCTACAATGAAAAAAGAAATACAATGACACACAGATCCTAAAGGGAAGCAAGAACGAGGATGTGAGGCAAGAAGAACAAACAGAAGCATAAAAGAAGTACAGAATGAGAGCAGTGTCCAAAAGACACAAATTTCCTTTAAGAGAATGATAAATATTTTTTCTTTCAAAAAATAGAAAAGTAGGCATCAGAGAGGGTACAAAATAGACAAAACAGTTGTCTAAGACATTTACTTTGAGCTACAAAAATAGTTTTACAGTATTATGACAGTTAAATCAAGAAATAACACATTGTTTTCGCTTCCAGATACATAACACATACTACATTACAAACTAGGGGAAGAAGGGTCTCCCTGGGTTCACGGTTTTAGAGGGTTTAGTACTGATTACCAGTCCCTACTGCTTGCGCCGGTGTTGAGTCAGCACAATCCCAGTGGGGAATGCAGAGACAACCAGTTCATCCATGGCTGGGGAGGGAGAGCAGGAAAGAATGGGTTGGGGTTGCACTGGCCAAAGACACACCCTCAATTACCTGAAAACCTTCTAAGAGCACCAAGATGGGAACTAAGCCTTTGGTGTGGGGGCAGTTAGAGAACATTCCAGACCTAAGCCATGGCAAAAATGAAGAACAACTGAATAAAATTTGGGAGGACTTAGAGTGAAAGGTGATTCCTAAAATCTGTAAAGGGACAGATGGCCATAGAGTCAGTGGGAATCTGAAGCCAACATCTAGAAGTCTGTGCCTGCCTGCCACTGCAAACCAAGAGCAAGGCAGCCCAGCAAAGGCTCAGAGAGTGCTGTGGAGCACACTAGGATGCTGGAAGTGCTAAAGAGAGAAATCAGTTTGTTTTGAAAACAACTAACAGCCAACCAGAAAAAATGGCAGTTATGACTCATGTGAATACAATGGAAACAATATTTTCAAGATCTGATTTAAATTTTTCTTGTAAGCATGTCTAAGAGCAGTACAGAAAAAGTGAAATAGTTTTGAAAATTACATTTACCAATTGTACCCAGAATATTCTCCTTTCACTCTGCAGCTGATCCTAAGGTCTAGTGACAAAACACTTCACACCCTTTTTTTCCAAGTCTCTGAACGACAGCATGTATTTGATGCTAAGGACATGCCTCTTTGGATAATTGTATTTAGAAGTGTTGAGAACCGCCATATGTGGTCAGTGGTAACTGTAGACCAGCAGGTTCAGATGATCTCAATGCAGTAGGAGAATTCGAGGAAGCACCTCTCTGCTGAGGTCATATTTGGGAGGAGAAGCATATTCTAATCAGCAGTAAGATGAAATTTGTAGTTCACTTTAAAGCAGTCTAAGTAATTATAACACTGATCGCTAACAGAAATGAAATGTAGAGTTTGCATACATTACAAAAGCATTTAAAACATGGAGCATTTGGTGAAACCAGAAAAAGCCTGCACGAGCAATATCCACTTCAGTTATCACAGCTAAGAGAAAGTCATGAGATTCACTCACTAAAATTAGTGACTGCTTAGATTTGGGTTTAATAAAGGAAAAGAAAAAAAGGACAATGCCCTGATTCCGATCCACAGTCACAAAACGAAATGAAGGTGAGCATTGTAAGAAGTAGGAAAAAATGTGCAAAATGAATTCTAATCAAAGGTGGCAAGAGATGAAGTCAGACAAAGCACATTCACACACTCGATCATGCACACAACACACACTTTAAAGAACAGACAAAACCAGTGAAAGGAACATATTGGTCATGACACTTTCTAGGTTTAAATAACATAAGCAATCATGGAGAACAAATACATTTATAATGCTAAAAATATGTTAGGGACTGTTACTTATTTTCCTTGAAATTTAACATTAAATATGCCATCTTATAGATAATCCTAGGCATTTTAACCTAGGTGTTTCCAAACACTTAAAAATACTCTTCTAAAAAGAAATATTGATATTATTTAATATCCAGGCCATTTCCAAGTTTCCTTGCTTTTCTAGTCATGCCACTATATGTTTGAATTAAGGCTTTTATGTCTACATATGTGATGAGATTTCCTAACTTCTCTTCCCTTCCATATGCGATCACAATATTTAAGACACCAGAACTATGCAATATCTGAGTATCTGGAGGTAGAAATGGCATTGGGGTGGAGATGGAGAGGGTAGAGTGCTCTAGTGTGAACAGCTGGCCAAATACCAGAAGAATCGTTATTTTGAAGGCATAAGAACCAGTGTTTCCAGTACACCATGACTGGTACAGGGGTACTTCATGTTACATCATGTCAGATGTCACACAATACAGGGTCCTAAATCCAGGATGGCCAGAGCAAGATCAGGAAAGAATTAGGAGATATTTCTAGAAGTGTAGATTTAACAGGAAGACATAATGAGAATTCCAGAGTACTTTGAGACAGAGGAGAGACAATTTTAAAAATGTATTCTGAGAGTATGCGGAGAAGGGATTATGGGTAGATGAAGAATGGAAGCAGAAAGGCCAATTAGGGACTGAAGACAAATGTATGGGCTTGGGACATGCTATGGAAGTGTCCTGTGGTCTTGCCAGTGCAGTGGGGGGGGGGTGGTTGTGAAGTTGTAGAGGAGGCTAAATACAAGATAGCTCTAGGCTTTTGAGTGAGCATCTTGATGGCTGTCACAACAATGGCTAAAAGAACGACAGTGGGAATGAAGAGGAGGATGGAGAGCTCCCTGGAGTGGACACCACAGAGCCACTCACTAAAGATTGTTGACTGGCTGCACAGACAATGAGGTAGGTAGAAGTTGGGTAAGTCTCCAGGGTAGCATCTGGTTGAAGGTGTAAAAGGGCATCAGCTCAGGATGGTTCAAAGATTAAAGAGGTGTGAGAACAAATACCTTTCTCTTAACCAAGCTGTCCTGTCCTCAGGGTTTGGGCCCAAACCCTGTGTGTGGTCACAGGCTAGACCTGCAGAAGAGAATTTTGAGGAACAGATGAAAATGACAGTGAGGGCTCTATGATAAGATCACTGAGGCCCCTGGATTAGCTCCCAGCAATAAATTTCATAACTTGCTATAGTATTCACGCTTACTACTTGAAAAACACTGCAAGGAAATTTATTGAGAATGAGGAGAAAGGTGGGAGAATGACTAAGATAGGAGAATTGCTTTGGGTTTTTTTTGTTTATAAACAATGACCATAAAAGCAAGGACCAGGGTAGGGTGTGTAGTGAAGTAATGGGCCATTTGCCTAACATGTATTAGAGCCCTGGGTTCAACTCCCAGCACTACAAAAAGGTGAACAGGCAAAGGGGGTAATTACCAAAGTAGTACCCGAGACTATGTAGGTTATCAGTGCAGGGTGTGCTAGGTGCTAGACTGAAAGGTAAAGGGGGGCCTCTTTTACAGACTGTCCCCCTTCAGTGGTGTCTTGAAACACAGGTAAACTTCTGTCACCTAAGACCAAGCAGAGTCATTTGTTAATAGCATTAAAAATACCAACCTACAAATATGCACCAGGTATGCAAACACACCTTGTGCCACCATGAATGAATTACATAAAAGTTTATATTCAGTTCCAGGTTCTATCTTTAGTTTTCCATATCAACTGACCGTGATTGAAAGGATATTTTTGATACACGTGGTCCTTTTTTACTCTTATCCAAATTTCTATTGGAGAATTATTCCACTCT
This sequence comes from Mus caroli, assembly GCF_978045245.1. NCBI lineage: Eukaryota > Metazoa > Chordata > Mammalia > Rodentia > Muridae > Mus > Mus caroli. The sequence continues at coordinate 31,975,153 of NW_028227257.1, read as the reverse complement.
AATAAGTGAATAAACAAAACAAGTGAACTTCCCTTCGTCTCTGTTACTTAAGGGTTGCTTAGAAATATTTCAAAAAGTCATGCTTACACAACGTAGGGTTCTGACTTTAGAAACTATTAATTTGACAAATGCAAAGAGACTCTCAATCAAGAAGAACTGACATGATTTCATAATCTGTTTAAATATTGACTACTGTTCTTCAGCTCTGGGGTGTTTCAATCCCAAGATAAGGAAATACCAAGCAAAAACCCAGTGGCCTTCTAACCATAGCACCTTGTGGTTTGGGCAACAGTGGAGATGGGCGTGGAAACTCAGCAGCTCACCTGCCCTGAAACTGCTACCGAAGAAAGCCTCTTGTATCAGAACACAACTATTGCCTGTCATTTAAGAGCAAAGGAAAGGAATGAATGGGCCTAAACCCATAAGATTTAGTCCACACTAACAGACTGGGAAGTTGGGGTTTCCTAAGGAAATCAGGCATACACTGGGCTCTCAATGATGTCCTTAATAGTAACTATTAGGTAGACACCTCTTGGTATCACGGCACTTGCAGATCTCCTAGTCATTTTAAAAATAAGTGAACTACTTAACCATATTCTTTTCTTGTTTCATCTGCAGTAGTTGGGCTCATTTAGCCTAGCAAGAGGATTTACTCCCTATCTGAAGTCAGGTCTATTGTAGACCCTGAAATATAATGGTAGAAAGATTGTTCCTATCAGTTTGAATCTGGATTACCTTGTTTGATAGGTAGATGTAGGAAAATGCAGATGGAGCAATTATTAGGATGTTAGACCTTGCAAGGTTAATGGTGGAAGTCAAACGATGTGCAGACAAGCATTAAAATCAGAGAAAGTTTCATGTTACAACCATTATAAAGAAGGAAAGTTTTCAGCTGGGTATGGTGCCAGGATATTTCTTCCGTCCAGGCAGCGTGAGTGGTAGAAATAGAAATTCCAGGGTGTCAACAAGACAAGTCTCTGACCCACCCTCTCAAATCCTTCCTGTTTCTCTGACTGCTCACATTTGTATCCACCTCCACCCCCCTTTTTTTGAAGTTTTCCTTGGTGGTATGGTATCTTCTCCACCCCCAAAACTCTGTGAATCCTAGAGAATTTACACCCCTCGGAGCAGCCCTTGACATGTCAGTAGGATTTTTGTGGTGGGCACTCCAGCCCTTTCACCCTTGTAACTCTGTACTTGTTTCTTAAGGTCCCAGAATGACTAAGCTGTAATAGTTTGATGACGTGCCCTTCTCTAACTGCTTCTATGTCCCACTTTTGCCAGCCCTAGAGTTTCCAAGAATTGTAGTACACTCTTACTTAGAGCAGCATGTGAGCAACTTGCACCTTAAATCACCAATCTCTTGTTTGCTTCTAGGGGACAACATAGTGCAACTTAGTCTCCACTTCTCCTTTGATTAGCCTTGGGCAAGTTAAGCAGCCAGGGGGAGGGGTGGACTAGGAAGGCCACAGTGCTTGTGGAGAGCTGGCACTCTAATGAGTTTCCTGAGTTCCAGCTGGGTGAGTCTGACCCACTTCTGCATCCCTTCCAACCCAGCACATCGTCTGCCAGGAGCAGAGAGCATTGGGGTAAACATGACATTTTCCTCACGCTCAGCAAGACAGGAAGTTCATTAAGTTTGGTATAAATCTTTGCCTTTAAAGTGCCAGTTGGTGATTTATTTTCTCCTTCTGTTTAGATTTTTAGAGTGTAGATGCCAACCTCTGGAATCCAATCCAAAACCCCAAGCGAAGTCCTGTTGATAAATCAACAAAAGCCCTGTTTGCACAACGCAAGCCAGATGCAAATCCTTTATCCTTGAGAGGGAGTCTAATGATCATTTTTCGATGTTGTAAAAGGTGCCATGGCAAAGCATTTCACTAATTCTCACCTTGGCTTCTAAAAAATATCCTCCGGCTGCCTTTCTTCAAAGAAAATCCACAGATAAATAAAATCTCTCCAGGAACACCACGGGCTGCAAACACATTGGAGGGGAAAGAAAATTGCAGAGAGAGGGCACACTCCTTCAGCATTTCTGCGTTGCATTTGGGCAGCGTGATCCACCAGCCTGAGCTTCTTCATCTGCAGAGGGCTTTATGTAGGATCCTACATGAGACCTTGGAGAATTGCTGAGACATTAACCTCTGGTTGCTATTAGCTGAGACTTGGACATGTGACTAACTCCCTTTGATCCTCTATTTCCTTATTTTAGGATTGCCAAAAAGAATGAAATGCATTCATTTGTTTGTCCTCCACACCTGAGAAGTTGATTTAGCATCTGTACTGTGCCAGAACTGTCCTGGTCTCAGGGATATACAGGTGAATTGAACAACCGTAGGCCAATGGTGGAAAGCAGGGGGAACAAAGAGATGGAGAAAAGAGCTGTGACTGACAGCTTGGCACTAGTCAAACCACACCAGCTTCAAATGAGCTGAGTCTTTGTGTTTAGAGCTTTGGAAACCATCAAAGGCTGTTAAGACGGGAATGGGTCACTCAACTAAATGAAGAGGCAGAAAAGAGCTGATGATAAAAGAGATAACAGCACAAGTCACCACCTGGGCAGGCATCAACCAATGGAAGCAGAGGCCCCTCTTCTCCCATCCCAGAAACAAGAATTACTACCCTGTTCTTAAGCGAAGTTCTAAGGCAGAATTACCTGGTAACTGAGAAGCTATCACCTACTACCATGATCCAATTACTCACATGGGGACAAAGATCATCTATTGTTTGCAAGGAGGAAATTGGAAATTAAGTTTTATGAGCTAACATAGAAGAGGCTTCTGTTTGATAAGGATCATTGTAAAAATCGTTACACTTTATATATCAGTATAGGTAGGGAAGCACAAAAGAGGTTATAGGTTCTAAAAGCAGCATTATGGGACAAAAGGCTTCTCAAAGGATTGAGCAATACTCAAGGATTGAAGTATATGTCTTTAAAGTATGTTGGCAGTTGGTTATATTCAGTTTTGGAGAGGTCTCCCTATACCACACACACATACACACACAAGTACATACACATGTATATTTTGCAGATATGAGTATAAAACACACTTTATGTGTGTGTGTGTGTACATATGTATGTGTGTGTGGTATATGTATGTATATGGCTTCTGTACACTCATTAACACACATGTGTGTACATGTGCACCCATACACACATACACATGTACACACTTATACATATAAATATATTCAGTCAGAGCTGGCTTGGTATTTCTTATATAGACAAAGTTTCTCTCAAACCTATAGCGATTCTCTCACCTCAGTCTTCTGTGCACTGGCTAAATTTATTTTCTGGGAACTAGAGAAAGTATCTGGTATAACAGGACAGCTAATTAGGTGGAAGTTACAATCACAAAAATGTGCAATTAAATAAGACCCAAGAGTTGCTAAAGGTAGGACATGGGCTTGTAATGTTGGACTGTGTAGAAATGAAGATTAAAGAAGGAAAATAATTGGCTGTGTCTCAGCTGAGATTTCTGCTGTGCTCCTGTCTTCAGAACATATATAAGTTGGTCAGAACAAACAGCTATGTCATCATCAAAGTTTTATGGAAACAACAATAAGAATTAAATATTTGTCATGTTCATAAAACACAAAAATCTTAGAACTACCTTCCAGAAGGTATTTAACTCAATGACAAGGAAATGATGATCTGTTATTGGGTACAGATTTAATAATCTATCAGGGAGAAGAATCCTGGGGCTGGAGAGATGGCTCAGTGTACAAAGTACCAGCTGCACAAGTATGGGGACCTGTGTTCAGATCCCCGGCATCCATCTAGCATCCTGACATGACAATTCCCACCTATCTGTCAGCCCTGTGTTGATGGTATGGAGACAGGCAGATCAACAGAGCTCACTAGCCAGATAGTCTAACCAGATCTATAAACTCTAGTAGAGACTCTGTCAAAACAAAAAAAAAACAAAAAAAAACAAACAAAAAAAAAGACAGTAATATTGACCTCCGACCTCTACTCACACATTAACATACCTGCAGACACACACACACACCTCAAAAAATCTGAAAATTGGAAATTTAGAAAAGAATATTTTAGACTTAATGATGTATTAAGACATTATCTGATTTTTATGATGGCAACTGAAAGATTTAGCAGATAAATATTTTAAAGCTGTAAAGGAACCACAAATGTATGAATGCTACAGAAAATCAAACAGTGTTATCCTTCAAATAATTCAAATTCTTTGTATTTATAATGAATATTCTTAACTATTCAGACTGACTTACTAAGCTGCATTCTAGGAATGGTCAGCAGGGCAGTTCAACGTGGATTCCTAGGAAAGTTCAAGAATAAGATTTCAAGTATATTAGGAGCATTGAGATCCAAGATAAGTGTGCTACAAATAATTCCTTCTGAAAATTGTTTATTTCATTGTTTGCTGTGCTACAAACTAGGGAAAACCAGAGCACATAATAGAGTCAGTGTCATCCGCCAGCAGAGGTTTGCACTGGATACACCAACTCTCAGATGAATTCTTCATCAAAATGAAACACGGATAAATTTCCATGAACTTCCTCTTTGTGTTCACTCCTATTAGCTACTCCATCTGCCTTGGATTCAGGTTTTCTTTGAAATGAGTATACAAATCAATGTATAGAATAGTCCTTCCTACAGAGTAAATGGTGCACAGTAAAAAGTGGCCAACTTTTGAGTGACTACACAAGTGTCATTTCACATCATCTCCATCACTGACACTTAATGCCAGCCTTCCTGTCAGGTGCATAGTAAGATGACATTGTGTGTGTGGAAGCAGGGGGAGTAACTTCATTGTTTGGAATTAGTTTAGTGGTCATCACCTGGAGATCCTGGGCTGACAATACAGAGGACACGGAAGTTCCATGAAGGGGATGGAAGAGAGCACCCAGCCAACCCTTGAGAAGTACATTAGCTTGACAAGGAGACTGACAGGTTCACTCTCACATGGCCATACTCCTCCAGGGAGCTCCATTCCATCATGGCCCTGGAGAAGCTCAGAGAGACAGCCTTACATCATCTGTACTATATGTACACTTGGTCAGGCTGTGTAAACTTTGACATGTGGGTGTCAATCTTTCTCATATTTGCAGATGGCTTTATCAGAGCATGATTAGTTTCCAGAACAAATTTGAGCAAAAGAAAACATTACCTACAGTATGTAAGCCAACAGACCAGCTAGTTTTCAGATTTGTCTATTTACATGGGCACTAGATGTTTTGCTAAAGCTCTCTAAAACTGATGGTAATTGAACAGTGCCAGTGTGTTAGTGGAAGCTGATGAATTGTAAAGGTTTTATAAACAACCAGGGTGGATTTGGCCACAGCCTTCCTAGTAATGTTTGTTAATCTCCCTGAGCAAGTGCGCCCCTAACACAATGTAAATATGCCAGAATTTGGAGGTGTCAATAGTGTAACTTTTACTGTTTGTAAAATCATTCTTTGATATCATCAGTAAGTTTACTGAATGTCCCATGGCCAAATATAATAAAACCTTAAGTAAGCGCTTACAGAGAAATAAGGGAAAACATGTGTTTTATTTTTACCCGCTGCATGTTTGTTAAAGGATCGCCGTAGAGTGATAAATACAGCCTGTGTGTAGGTTTCTGTCTGGCTTCCAGTGAAAGTGGCTTTATTCTGGACGAAAAGGGAAAGGATCTATTTAAAATTATTAAATGGCCAAGTTTCCATATTTGACCGAAGACTCTAGCACTTCTAGGGGGGCAATAAACCTTTATTGATTTCAGTTTATCTCCCAATTCAAAGTATCTTTAAGAATTATTTCAAGTAGAAGTGAGGATGTGGATGCAGCTGGTATGAGCTGTGTTCAGGCATAGAAATTCCTGCATACACACACACACACACACACACACACACACCTGTATATGGGTGTGCCCTGGTGTGAGGGTGATGTCAGAAGCTATCTATTGAGCCTCCCATTGTGTCTAAGCTCCCTTGTTAACCACTAGAGGGCTTGTCTGTTTCCAGTGGATAGACAATAGGAAAACCTGGTTTGAAGTATCAGAGAAAAATATTTGAAAGCCTCCTTTTATTTTGTTGTCCTTCCCAACCTTGCTTCCTTCCCTTTCTTTCTTCTTGGAAAATCTCATGGCCACTCAGCCTGTTTCGATGACACCTGTGAAATTTTGGGGAACCTGCCATACCTCTCCCAGTACATCTGACAAGCCCTGGAGGTTAACAAGCAGCCCCCTGGACTACAATATTGATGGCAGAGAAAATGAAATGGTGGTGACATTTTAAAAGTGGAATCTGTGAACCACAGATCAGCATGGCTGGCAGCACATAAAATCAATACAAATAACCGAAACCTTAATACCTTGATCCTGGGAAGAGGCTAGTTTTATCAGCACCGGGAGGGGGCAGCCGGAGGGGCCACCCGCTATTGACTGGCTCAGGAGATGCATTAAGCCAACCACAATTATGGCTGAGGTGTTTTGTTTGTTGTTTGGTTTGTTTGTTGTTTGTATGCCTTTGCAAGAATCCTGCCCCCCTCCATGCTGACCTAGCAAAAAAACAAGTCAGGCGTCCGCATTTTGCAAGCCATCTTCTGCATTTGAATCTGTTAAAGGTGATTCGGTGGCTTTCCCTGTCTTCCCCTAGTGTGGTGTCTAAATGCCAAGAGGGAGTCTCCCACATTTTGAGTTTGTGCTTACTGCTCTCATGGTTCGCTGAGAACAAGAATAGTAGTTTTTTCTTCATTGTGGCCTGAAAGTTCTCTGTGAATAATTTGTACAGCTAGCCCTTCCCCACAATAAATAAATAAATAAATAAATAAATAAATAAATAAATCAGTGGGAGTTCAGACCAGGTATTATAAAACAGTGAGTAGTACAATATACTTTTTGCACAATTGCTTCAAAAAAACAACAGGCTGTGTCTGACATCAATAGGAGGGGAGGCGCTTGTCCTGTAGGGGTTTGATGACCCAGTTTAGGGGGATGCTGGAGCGGTGGGGCATGAGAAGTTAGGGGCGGGTTATGGAGTGGTAACCGGGAAATGGGAGGTTATTTGAGATGTAAACAAATGGAATGATTAAAAAAACAGAACAGGCCGAAGAAATCTGTTGACAGTTTAATATTCAAAAGGTAGATTAAGAAAAACTTTGCTTTCTACTTCTTTGTGTGTGAGTCTGTGTCCTTTTGATAAGGTGTGGCAAAAAGTAACTTCCTTGATCAAAAATACACCAACTACAGACAAAGTAACACTGGTTTAGACTGAATAAAGTGGGGAGACGTATGTGACACAGAACTGGAGAAGCACAGTGCTCAGAACATTGTTTTAGCCAGTTTTCCTGGTGACAGCCCTGGGCAGGCAAGTCTGATTCAGAAGGCATTAGGAAATCCAATTACCACAAGCAGTATGGAGGTCCCATCCAGTACCAGTCCAGAAACCTGTCTTCTCTGAAATCACACAAACTCATGCTTCTAGAAAGGTGTACAAGTAACCATAAGTCACCAAGCCAGACTTGGCCAACTAGATGTAGGACAATCTTTAAAGAGTTGGAAAGCAAATTGCTCCAAAAGTATTGAAGGTAACAAGAAAATGTTTTCTTCTTATTACAATTTGCTTAGTTCGTCATTCAGTGAGTGAAGGGACAGAAATAACTTGTCCTAGGTGTCTGTATTCACAGAAAGATTACATTTGTGAACTTCTGCGGTTGAATTTTGCCCGATGTGGGGCGTAAGGGCAGAGAGATGTGTACCCGGCAGCACTTTGTCTCCACAGACTGTGAGGAGCTAGAAAGCCGAACCACCCCTCCTGTTACTCACACACTAGGACGGACAGGTAGGAGAGCCAAATGCATCGCAGTCAGACATGAACCTCACTTTTCCGTGGCCTTCCTGTGCCCTGACATCAAGGATGAGAACCATGATAGTGAAGGCCCTCCGGGGACAAAGCTCCTCCAGGCTCCTGGAACTTTCTGAGTCCTCTGCAGACTCATGTTATGAACCTGTGGCTCTGAGTAGGCGACGGCCCAGCAGCCTGGCGTTGCGGTTGTTAATGTGTGCACAGAGTAACTCTGTTTGTTTGTAGGTCCTTAGTAGAAGGGTGTCTGATGTTGACTTTTTGAGGCTAATATTGTTTGAATTTTCTGTCCGACTCTGAACCACCTTACAGAGGGCTCTTTTTTTCCCTGTGATGTTTGTACATTCATTACCTTTTAAAATGCCCTGAAGTAGTAAACAGTGAAATACTTCTCCCCTCCACACATCCATTGTCAGCAAGAATAAGAGCCAGACCGCCACAGGCGGAGTCAGATGCTGTCGCCAGCGGCTTGCCCTGGTCATAAATATCTGGAGCTTTGGAGAGAGTGGGGAGAGCGTTCTCGCAGTATAGCCCAACGTAGTTAAAGCCCCATCAGAAAAACCCACGGCTAGGAGTGTAACTGATACAGCTTTGCATTCATGTTTTGGTCCACAAAATGTTCTGAAGGGAGTGAGAGCTGAGGTAATAAACAGGCCCACTCTGTGCCTGCATGAATGCAGGTTTTCTTATACGTCAACAAACTGAATGCCTCTTTGCCTTTCAATCTAGCAAGAGCTGCAAGGGAGGGTTATGATTTTCTTCAGGAGGAAAGGAGAAAAACATTTCATGACGGTCTCCCCCTCCCCACTCTTTGTGGGAAGAACTGAGCATCTATCTCTAGTCTAGTGAGATATGGGATGGGGAAGAGTCTGGGGCTGGGTGTGGCCTTCTGATCTCTTGACATTCTTTAGGGGGAAACTATTCTTTGTTCTCACAGGCAAGTAATGACTACATTGTTGGGTCAAATTAAAAGCCATGCCGTCCTGGTGGCCTGTCAGCTTAGAAGCTGTCTTATGTCTCCAAGGCTCTAACACAGCCCTTTCAAGTCTTCCCCACCCCTTGATGCTCAGGGTGAAAAGGCAAAATACATTTCAGCCTGCTTCTCTTCAGAGGAACTCAGGAACAAGTTCTGCTCCATTAGAGAAGTGTGTCCCACATGACCCAGGATGCAACACGTGTGACCAATAAGAGAGATGTAAGCGCAGGTTAACAACATCGATGATAGTCTGCAGGGGTGAAGGAAAACCTATACCACCCAAGGAGCCATTTTCTCATAAACTCGCCAGCTTTGAGGCCTTAGTGTATTTTTAAGAGGCAGGCCAGGTGAGTTACCCATGAAAGGTCCCAAGTTGAGTGCAATGATCCAAGTGAATCTTCATCTGGCTAAGGACTCAGGAGTTTAGGACCTCATGCGGAAAAACAGAGGCTTGAATCTCTGTTTTCGAGGATCTATGTGCTAGAACTTGGCTCTGTGAATCTCCTCCACTAAAAACCTACTGGGGAGGATTCTCTACTGTACCCAGCTTTAATACTGCCAATCAGCTAACAGGAAAGGAAACAAAGGGGTAAATGTCAGGGAGAAAACACAAAGACTGGATAATTAGGTAAGACTAAGGTTTAGGGACTACCTGTGATTTCAAAGCAAAAAGAAAATGGTGAGCAGACAGAACAAAGTGAAAAGCATCGACTCCCACCAAGTCCAAGGTTTAATGGAGTCTCATTAGGAAGTCTCTAAAGCAGACTGGGGCTTCCTCTGATCAGACTAACCTATAGGCACTTAAAGCAGTTTATAAAGACAGGCAAGTCTTTAAAATGAGCTTAGGGGCCTCAAAGACTCCCTTTGGCCCATTCCACTGGCCTTATATAGAAGATTTTCATCACTCCTGTTCCTCTCTCAGGTGGTTTCCTACCAGCCCTTACTGGGAAATGAGGCATACAAAGCTCACTGGGGGAATAATGGTGTTAAAGGAAAAGGAGAAAGATCTGGCAGTTCTGTCTTTCATTTTACTCCAGGTCTCATTTACTCCCTTGGTCAGCCACGTGTACCTCAACATCTCTCTTGGTTTAACATCTGCCTTGGTTTCGTTTGCTGTTGTTGTGATAAAAACACCATGCCAAGCAATTTAAGGGAGAAAGGATTTATTCTGGCTCACATTTCCAGGGAACGCTCCATCATGCTGGGAAAGCCAAGGCAGCAAAAACTTGAAACAGCTGGAGTACATTGTATCCGCAATCAGGAAGCAGAGAGCAATAAACACAGGCCATTGCTCAACTCTGTTTGTACAATCAAGGATCCCACCCAGGCAATAGTGTATCCACAGGGGCAGGTCTTTCACACCTCAATTAACATGTAACATAATCAGGATAATTCCCTGAAAGCATGCTCAGAAATTCATCTCTCATGAGATTTTAGAGTCTGTCAAATTGACAATTAACCATAACCATCTCTTCATGACTGGCACCCCTGTGACTTATAGTTCATCTTTGGGGTTTACAAAGTGCAAATAAATACGAGGTCTTCTGAAAACTTCTGTCTGTACATCTCTCTGTGGCATGCCATCAGAGAACACACTCTGTCCCTCCGCAGGTGTTCAGGCTCGTCCCTAAAGGGTCCCACCTGCACTGGTACTCCAGTGACAGGTGGCATGGCTCTGAGTCTCAGTTGTAAAGAGACTTTCAAATACTATTTAGTGTGGTTCTGAAGATGGAGTCAAAGCATGTGCAAATCAGTTTTGACCCAGGTGAAAATTCTGGCCTCATATCCCATTGCTGCATCCTTTAAAATCCCCATTACGGCTTGTGAAAGTAACTTTTACTCTCCTAATGTAATTGTCATCTCCCAGGTTTGCTGTCTCTGTCTTTTAACCTAGGCCTAGTCCTGGGAACTTTTAGCCTCCATACAATCTAATCTAGGCCTACAATGTTTTCAGCCTCTGAGACTTGCTGCTGAATATGCTCAACCCTTACTAGCTCTTTTTGATCTCTGGATTGTTGGTATGACTCAGCTGTTCTGGCCCAAGCTCCTCTCCATCAATATGGCTTCTCTCAGATTCTCCTGAATTGCTGTTTAGCCTCATACTAGCCTTTACAATATGTTCTAATCTCTTACTCCCTCTCATTCTCTGGATTGTTCTGTTTTCACCTGTGTCTGGCTTGTTTTCTCTCTCTCTCTCTCTCTCTCTCTCTCTCTCTCTCTCTCTCTCTCTCTCTCCCTATTTCTGTATAACTGTCCTGCTAAAAATTGCTGTCTCTCCTTTTCTCTCACTGTGCTGGTCTCTCTTAAGTAGTCTCTCATTTCTTTCTGTTCTCCTGAAAGTTGGGCATATGTTAGTCTCTCAAATCTTTCTCTGATTCATCACTTTATCTGCCTCTCGATTAGACATCACGTTCAAACATGGGTGCTTCCTTCTACAAAATAACTTTACCTTCATTGTTTGGGGTTAAAGGCAAATACTAACACTACCTGTATTCAGAGGGATTAAAGATGCTAAAGGCACATCAATATTCCAGCCAGAGTAGCCATGTTGGTGGATTAAAATCTCTCTACAACAGTATGAAGAGTTTTAAGAGTGGGCTTCATATCAAACCCACAGACATTTGCTGACCCTCATCTGAATCCCTTGAAAGCTGGGCAGTACATTCACATTCCTTTCCTTTTTTCACTCTTCCTGGAACTCTATGGCACCTCACAATGAAAGAAATACCATACTAAGTTGGCTACAACTATGATTAAAGCACCCCCAAATGTGAGTAGAGGCAGTGTGCTTAACTGATCTCTACCTTCACAAGAGACACCATTTATCTGGTCTGTCTGAAGGAAAACAGGACAACCATGGCCAATGTTGCCTCTTTATTTGAAAGCAAAGATGAAGCAATATGGCCCCAGCTCTTGGGAGACCTCCCTTTCTCCTGCAGCTCAGGTGTATGAAAAAGATGGCACACAGGCCTCTGGATCAGATGGATCAACATCAGAGACAGTAGAGGATCCCAGGATGGCTTACTGGTCCCTGACACCAGAGAAAGACAGAGGTGGGACTCTCTTAGCACTGTGATCAGCCTCTAAGTAGGAAGCTTACTTCTGAATGGAACCCCCACCACCAATGTATCCTACAACAAGATGCACATGCCTCAGGACCTTACTGCTGAAATGGCACCAAAGAGAAATTTACCTCTGGCTTCATTTGTTCTCTGCATCTCCTGGATCAGCTTCTGTTCTCTCTACAATCCTGTGTCTGTTCTATATTCTATAATCCCTTTAGATATCCAACTGACTTGCACCCTAAGAAGAGCACAAACAAACCCCATTGGGATGTTGGAAGAAAATAGATACTCTCCCCATTTAAAAAATCAGTTTGGGTCAGCAAGATGGGTTAGTGGGTAAAGCTGTTTGCCATTAAACCCGGTGACCTGACCTAAAAATAATCCTGGGACTCGACAGGGGAAGGAAAGAACCAACACGCGCGTGCACACACACACACACACACAAAATGTAATGAATGTGTTTAAAATAAAAAATTAAATTATATTCATGATAAATTTTTATATACATACATACATACATACATACATATGGGTGTTGCAATAAATGCATTCACATTTTGAGCTCTTCTTATAAACTATGGTCTACTTGGTCCAAATGATACCACACAGACCTCTTCCAGACACAAATTTCCATCTCACTCATGCGCAAACTTGGTTATTCTCAAATATGAACTTTCGAAAGAGGCAAATAGTGTCGATGCTTTGCAAAGTGCAGAGCTAGTGTTAAATTGCCAGCCTGATATAATCAGTGCTGACCTTCGCCTGGCTTTGTGTGCGTTTGGGTTTCTTTCCACTTCCGCTTTGCCTGCACAAATAATACTGGTTTGGATGAGTTGGAGATATTAGGTTCAATATCAGAGAGCACATTTTACTTTTGATTGAGTAGCTCATTCTAGAATGAAAGCCATGTGCTACAGCTGCCTAGAAGCTGAAAGGCAGAGATCACAAAGGCTAATGCCAGGGTCTGTTTCTCAGCCTGGCAAATGAAGGCTCAGTCACATTAAAGCTCTGTCACACACCCCAGGGAAACCCAAATTCTCATTGTCAGCTCCATTCATTCCTAAGGATCCCTGTCCTCTAGGGCAATTCTCCATTTCATTGTTATTTGCTTCCCAATTTCATCCCTACGTATATGTCCATTTTTTGAAAGCCACTGACAGAAAGTACTTAATAGTGAATGAGATGTCAGAGCAGAGGCGCTAGGAACTGGAAGAAGACATACGCACACACCCAGGATTGCCTACTTCCTAGCTCAGGACACCCACAGAGGGAATAAAGAAGCAAGAGTCAAGCACTATTTTGGCCAGTGGAGAGTTGAGTCTGTGGCTCTAGTTAAGAATTGTCCTAGAAGGTTGGATGACACTTGACTCGGTCAGCATAGCCTGCTTTTTCATATTCCTGAACATAAGGCTTCTATGGAATGTTGGTTTACAGCGCTGGGGAGACACTCATGGCTGAATCTTGTTGAGGGTCAGGCTGCATATTTCTTTTGTATACATCTGTCAAATTCATGAAAAAGGTACGAGAATATAGGGACAACAGGATATTGGCTTTAGAAAGTGCTTTATTTTGGTGCTAATCAGCCTTCAGAGTGCTTTGTCCCATATGGCAGACCTGATCACTGCACTCTTCTATTTTCTAACTCTCCATGGGTAAAACATATGGCAGCTCAGTCTGCAGTCATTCTGGTAGATCTCTGCTCTGCCACATGCAAGTTACCACAGGGCTAGGAAACACCTGACCTGTGCCAGTCAGTCATAGCTCCTGCTTAGAGCTGAGCATTAGTGCCTAGAGAGGCCTCCTCTTACCTGATGTCATAAGCAGTCTTTCAACTCCCAAACTCATCCACCTACTGGGCATAATCTACTCCATAGCACATATTGTTCTCTAATATTTTATATATTTGTGCATTTAATTTTAAGTTACATGTTTTCTTGATTTGGTAGGGTCTCAACCTCTTTTACCCCTGTGTTCCAGTGCCTCAGATACATTGTTGACTGAGTGAGCAAATTAATGAATTAATGAATGAACAAATGAATGAATGAGGTATTAGGTATAATGTTTACCATAGAGAAGACTAAGTAAGTCAATTGCCTGTATATTTTTTTTGTGTGTGTGTCTGTGTGTGTGTGTGTGTATGTGTGTGTATGTAGGTGAGAGATCAGTATGTCTTTCTCAATCATTCTCTCCATTATTTTTTTGAGATAGGGTCTTTCACTAAACCTGGGTTTCACCAATTTGGCTAGAATGGCTGTCCAGTGAGATCCAGGAGTCTTCCTGTATTTCTCTCCCCACTAAGTTTGCATATGTTCTGGACATTAGAATATGTCTATAGAATTAGCTACTTACTGTGTGGGCTCCATGGTCCTGTGGACCGGAAACATCTCTGTTATGCACTTTATTCTATATGGCTGGCCAGCACTTAGTCACTCAGGAGTGTCTTATGCCTGGGAACATATGCGTATGTCATGCTCTTGGCTTTTGCAGAGGCTTTGAGGACCAAACTCAGGTCCTTGGGCTTGCTGGGCACACAGTTTAGCAACTGACCATCTCCCAAGGCTTTTCAATAATAATGAGAATGATGATAATGTTACGATTATTAGTGAAGTAAACAGAGAAAACAGAACTCATTGTGAAGTCTACCATAGCAACCACCGGCCTGATTTGGAATAGGTCTTCCTGTTGCTGTTTCTCTTCAATTAATTTCCTTCCTGAGCCTGCAGGGTAAATCTCCTTCGTTGCTATTTTTCTTTCTTTCTCTCCTGCTTTTGTTCTTGGGAGCCCAGGGCTCCCTCCCTACAGTAAGCTGTCAAGACAAGGAACACCCTGGCAGTGATGATTGATAGCAGGTGAACGACTCCAATGATTTTTCTTTGTGCCTGTGTTTATTTAGCAGGTTTAAGTTTCATTTAATCCTAAGGAAAGGTCCTAGATACGGACTGGGGAGCTACAGAAAAGGCCTGCAGGCTTGGCTTATGTTCCAGAAGCTTGGAGCTGCTGGATTCTGAATCTTATTTATCAGCACCTAGCCCACCCACTGGGCTTGGTTCCTAGTAGTTCTTAGACCTGCCCAGACTTCAGGGCCCTCTGTTCCCTCCCTGCAGCCCAGAAAAGAGCATCACTATCCTCGCTCCTTGTTCACCCATAGACATACTGGGAAATTCACAGAGGTTGTCACACTGAGCTGATTAGGACCACTTACCAGGGACAGTAGGGCCCAACTCCAGTGATACCTGAATGAGTAAGTGCTAGACAGCCACACAGAATAAGTGAATAACAGAGATGCTTCTGGTCCACAGAATCATGGAGCCCACACAGTAGCGAGTTCTATAGACACATATATATTCTAATGTGCACAGCATGCCCAAACTTAGTGAAGTGGACTCCATCCTAGGACAGGACAGGAGTTTTACTGTGAACTGGGCTGACTGATTTAATCTTTAAGTTTTTATTCTGCATAAGAACAGCCTGGGGGCTGGTGAGATGGCTCAGTGGGTAAGAGCACCCGACTGCTCTTCCGAAGGTCCAGAGTTCAAATCCCAGCAACCACATGGTGGCTCACAACCATCCGTAAATAAATAAATCTTTAAAAAAAAAAAAAAAGAACAGCCTGAGCCTTGGAAACCTGGCCAGTAATTTCTTCTGAGATTTAAAAAATAATTTCCAGGATTTTTTTTCCCTTCTGGTCTAGAAAACAAGGGTTCTTGTGGAAAGATTATTTTTACATAGAAAATACAGCTTTTAATCCCAGCACTCGGGAGGCAGAGGCAGGTGGATTTCTGAGTTTGAGGCCAGCCTGGTCTACAGAGTGAGTTCCAGGACAGCCAGGGCTACACAGAGAAACCCTGCCTCAAAAAAAAAAAAAATGACTATGATCCTGCTTCTAAAGTCAGACTCCATACTGCTTACAAAGCATAGCTGTGTCCAGTCTTTGCTATCACTTCTCTAACTTGTGTAGAAAGTGTGTCACAGGGACACACACTTATCAACAGAGTGGGTGTGCAGAGGAATCGCTCTGAGCTGTGTTCAAAGTGGATGGGAAAGTCACGGAGGGCACAAGCAGACAGGCCAGGTTCCAAGGGGAAAAGGAAGGGATGTGAGAAGGAGTCCCTATGTCAGGGAGAGGACAGGAAAGAATGACAAGCCACTGGGCCTCACTCCACCCCTGCCAGCTCGACTGTCCTGATGTGTTCTCTGATCACAGCTTCAGTAGCCTTCGTTGGCCCTGGGACTGTGGTACTGAATGTTTACAGATCCAGAGTCCTGAGCTCAGTAGGACAAAGGTGCTCAGCTCCAGCCAGGAGAGTGAGTGACCCTAGTGTTATTTCATTTTCTAATGTCGGTCCCCTCCGATAAGGACTTTGCACTTAGCTAGCCCAGCTTGATGATGCCAAGAGGACAAGAAGGGCTTTCCTTTCTGGTCAAATACTGTGACCCACTAAATCCTAGACTCTCATAAAAGAAAAAAAAACTGCTATGCAGTCTACTAAATTTACTCAGCTGCACGGAAATTGGCTGTTCCTTCTCTGGCAAAGATAGGAAAGTGGGCAAGCTCAGAGGAAGTTTGGGTGCAATCAAGTGAAAAGATGCATTTATAACACTCCATGTTAGAGAAGACAAGCCCAATTCTCTCTCTCTCACTCTCTCTCTCTCTCTCTCTCTCTCTCTCTCTCTCTCTCTCTCTCTCACACACACACACACACACACACACACACACACATACATTATTGTGGGCATGGCCATACCTTGAGTCTCAGGACTAGTACCACAATGGTAAGGAAGGGCTAAGATACCTAGAAGGCCTGGAGTTGGCACAGTGTCATCTCACTATTTGACACCCAAACCTTCACTGACACCTCTCTTCAGAGCTAGGCCTGTTTGTAGTACACATATGGATTTCAGAAAAGAGCACCTTAGGAACAATGTAGACTGGAAGTTAATCAGAGGGAAAGGGGATTGGACAATGCTTACTTCCCTCTCCGTGGGAAGTGAAGCTTGGCAAAGGTACTCCTAAAGGCCCCCAGAAGGACAGAGCCCAGATCGTCCCCAGTGGTTCCGTGATGGACAAATTCTCCACTGGTTGATTTGCCTTTCCTCTTCCTTCCTTCCACTCCTGTCTACTTCCCTGTTCCTCTCTTTCCCTCCTATCCTCTCTGTTTTCTTCTGTTGCCTCTTCCAGATTATTTCTTAACCTTTCTTCCTTTTCCCTTTCTCCCCCCTCTCTTCCCATCCCTATTCCCCATCTTTCTGGTGCTTCCTAAATTAATATTCTAAATAAACTTATTCCCCTATACCTTTGTTACTTCCTTTCTTTCTTCTTCCCTTTTCTCCTTCTCCCCCTCCTCCTCCTCCTCCTTCTTCCCTTTCTCCTCCTCCTCTTCCTTCTTGTGTCCTGGGTACTGGGATTGTGTGATATTTGTTTCTTGATGTTCTTTAGGGAACATTGGTTCAGGGCACTGACCGATGCATTGACTGAAATGCATCCTTCAAGGACTCAATGCAGAACTTACCTCTTCCCAGAATCCTTCCTTGCTCTCCTCCCTGACACTTAAGGTTGGGACAGGAGTGTGCCCCATGGACTTCCTGCACAAAGTTCTTAATCCTGTTTCTTAGCAAATAGATGGTCTCTAGCAAAAAAAGTACACATGAAGAATGAAGCAAAACCACCCCCATTCTCATAGTTCACGTTCCAAAGCTAACTCCAGCTCCAAGCTGCCCTGGTTTCACCTCTCATGGAAGTTCTCCTCCTAGGAAACACTTATCGATCAGTGCTCGCTGGGACAGTGGTGTTGACAATTTGCCTTTTCTCAGAAACACACAGCAAAAACAACCTTTCAGATGTAGGTTGAAACAACTTCCATTGCTCAACATTAGCTGTTTTTCCTGGAAACAGCTGATAGGTAAGGGATGTTAACTACTGATAAGTTATTTCCCAAGCCACTTTGAACATATGGACCCAAGTGCACAGAGAACATGAACTCTAAACTTTGAGGGTAGAGTCAGCTATTTCAGCAGATTCCTGCATAGGAAGACGGGAAACTCTTTCTTCTTTACCTAGGGAGTTGTGCCTCCAAAGTAGCTTTCTTGAAGTAATGTCCCCAAGCACGACAGCTTAAGTTGCATCTCTAATTCAGACAAAAGTACAAGATCTTCATGGGTCTGAACTTGAAATGATTGTGCCTTACAAATAACATTGGCTTGACTCTTTGGCCTGAATCCAAAGTAAATGGACACCTGTTCATTACACTTCCAAGTGAATGTGCCTCTCCCAAGGCTGCAAGAGTTGGGAGGCAGCAGACAGCTGATGGGTCAGGGCAGGATTCTTCAGTTGATTTCTGATGACTTGTCTACCAGTTCCTCTTCAGGTAAGTTACAGGCACCGTCCTGGAGACTGAAAGCATATGAACAGAGATTCGTTTTCTAGAAACAAACCACAAGGGGAATAAAGTCCACAATGGAAACTGAGGTAGAGCCTATGGAGTCTTTAGAAGAAGAAAGATGGCCTCAGGTCTGTTGAAAAAGCACTGTGAGGCCTTAGCTGAGTGTGTGTGCGTCTGATAAACCCAACAAGCCCTTTGCCAAAGCCTTCCTGTGAGGAGCAACTGTACTGAACTAACTTCCCATGGACTTGGATAGATGGGATCAAATCAGCAGGACCCTCTGTACTGAGACTCAAAGTTTTGGGTTTTCTGTGACACATGGCAGAAAATGTCAATGTTTAGAGGTGGGGCAGGTATGTTGTTAATAGATTTCTCTTCCTACAGCTTCATGTTACTAGCTTGCAGTAACTAAACTCTGAGCCCTAATAAAGATACACATTTACAGTCATACAGGCTGGAAACAATAGTCCAGTAACAAGAAGGAGGGTAAATACCAGAAGAATGAAAATATCACCTGTCCAACCCACATTGTGTTGCTCTCAGAAAGCAGCTGCCTCACACAGAGAGCACATATGAAAGACGACGATCATGTTTACTAGAGTAGTGTATTCACCTGTAATGTCTTTGGGACACCATTCATGCTCCCCCTGAATCCCTCATTCATATGAGGAGACCATGCCTTTCCCTGTCCCCACTATGCATCAAGATCTTCTGCCCAAATGAGAACCTGGCTCAATGTTGAGTTCTGAAGGCTTTGCCCTGACATTGTATACACTGCTAGGAGAGTGGGGCGACCAGGCCAAAGAAGCATTGGCTCTGTCCATCTGTCTCCACATCTCATTTCAGGCAATAAAGCATCTGACAGAAGTTAAGTCTAATGTCACTTGGTCTGCCTTTGATTCAGGCAGAGGGAGAGGAAGAGACTAAGCAAAGCCTCAGAGGACCGTCTTTCTGTTAAATGATAAGCATCCAGTTTCAGTATCCTCCATCTCTTACAGACACTTAGTGAATTCGTAGAGGAGGGAGGTATAGACCTAGGAGGATTCTGAAAATATGGGGTGAGAGTTAAGGGAAGGATGGACTGTGTTCACTGAGACCCAGTTAAGACACTCTTGGTTTGTTTTGATTTTTGTCTTCTTTGGGGTAGTGCTCCCCTATGCAGCCCATCACGGCCTCAAAATTAATGTGCAACCTAGTATTACACTCATGTACTCCTTTCTGAGCCTCCTGAACACTGGCATTACAGGCATGTGCCTATCTATCTAATCTATCTATCTATCTATCTATCTATCTATCTATCTATCTATCACATGCAGCCATTACAGGCATTCTAATACAGGAAAGATGGCTTACCTTTGCTTTCAAAATAATCAGAATAAAACAGACCTCTTCCTTTAATAAATCAATGTCTTATTTTTTAATTAATTAAACATACTACTTGCATTAATCAGACATATTTACTGCATGCTTAACTACATATATGAATGAGTTTTAGTGTGGTATTTCTGAACACATACATTGTTCTCATGAAGCAAGTCTTATAAGCCTAAGAGGTCTTTTGTGTGTCACAAGGCAACTACTCAAAGACTTAGATTTAGATGGCAAAAAAAGGGAATATTCACAATAAGCTGAATGTGCCATTTCAGAACCTTTTCCTACAATCATAGAAATTCCCTTCGTTGTCTTCAACCAAACCCAACAGATGAATATAGGCAGATGAAAGAGAATTCAGCCATCTTTATTCAGCCAAATATTCAAGTACCTGCACTTTTTAATGTAATAATTAGTTATTTTGGGGAAATCTATTTTGTGTTTAAATGTACATTGCTCATGTCCACAACTAGTGGGTTTGTTGTTAATTTTAAATGAAATATTTTACATGTC
Organism: Mus caroli; assembly: GCF_978045245.1. Lineage (NCBI taxonomy): Eukaryota > Metazoa > Chordata > Mammalia > Rodentia > Muridae > Mus > Mus caroli. The sequence continues at coordinate 31,955,027 of NW_028227257.1, read as the reverse complement.
ACAAATACCAGTAGGTATCAAAAGATGTTACCTGTGTAAACACAAGCTCTCCAGCAGTTTTTAAGTGTGAAAAGAGGTTCTAGACCCAAAATTATCCAAATTTTCATCAAGCTTAGCTTCAAAATAAAGAAAGAGGATCTAGCAGGAGGGTAAATGGAACCAAGGTCTTGAGAATGACTTGCAAGTACTCTGCCACTGAGCTGTGGTCACAGTCCCATATATCAAGACATAGAAAAATACCTTTGGGGAGTCCAGCATATCAGCCAAGCTCTGAGCTTTCTCCCTTGGCCAAAAATTTGCAGAAGGCTGAGCCATGTGTGCACACTGAGGAAAGGAAAAAAAGCATTAGTAAACCATCTCCCAAGCAGACTCTTATCTTTTTAAGGGAGGCACCTTTATGTTAAGGTGAATACATTAGGGAAGAATAGACACACAGAATCCCAAAGCTATCCTTCACCTGTGCTCAGCTGCCTACAGGATGATTTTAACATCTACATGCAGAAGACAGCTGGGCAAAATGAGTGAACACAACACAGATGAAAGAGTCCCCAGCCCTGCCCTGTGGAAAGAGTACAGAACTAACCTGTGGCAGGTATTTTTACCTGTTTGTGTTATCTGAGGTGGGGGAATGGAAGCTGTAGTCTACACTGGAGAGGATGTCTCCTATCCCACTGCCAAGCCCTTCAGGGAGAAAGACTCCATTTGTTTATTCCCCTATGAGGAGTAGAGTGGAGTGTACTGTAAGCCCCAGTTTCACTGATCTTGGATTAGTGAAGGACTAGAGCTTTCAATCTACCATCTGCTAGCCCTGTTGCAATTGCTTTCTTTTAACACAGAATCTATACAGACTCTTGTATGTCTCTTATATGTGATATGGATAATGAGCAGAGGTCCTTGAGAAATTCCCATGTGAAGAAACCATGGGTAAACTAGAAGGTTCCAGGAGGTGTTCACAGTGAAAAGCTGAAGATACCAAATGTTACCTAAGAATAGCAGCTACTAGAAGTAATTACCTCTGCCAAGATGGGTATTTTGGCCTCAAAATTGGTAATGCCAAGAAGCTAGTTTCCCTCCAACAATTTTGCTGGCTGCTGCAACCTTCAGAATCCTCACCTGGGTTATTCTCCCTTTAAAGTCACTATGCCAAGATGACACCAGCCTTATCCTGCTACTCCATTAGTATGCCTCACACCTCCACATCACAGCTTAGCATCCTTATAATGCATTACTTGTCAATGAAAGTATTCAGAAAGTATCTAGATAATGTCCCCTTAAAACTTTTGGCATATGTCTTTTTTGTTTGTTTGTTTTTTTGTTTTTGTTTTGTTTTGGTTTGGTTTGGTTTGGTTTTGGTTTGTTTTTGTTTTTTGTTTTTTGTTTGTTTGTTTGTTTGTTTGTTTTGGTTTTGGTTTTTCAAGACAGGATTTCTCTGTGTAGCCCTGTGTCCTGGAACTCACTCTGTAGACCAGGTTGGCCTCGGACTCAGAAATCCACCTGCATCTGCCTCCCAAGTGCTGGGATTAATGGTGTGCACCACCACGCCTGGCAGCATGCATCTTTATAAAGCATTTAAATTATATGACAAAGGGGTAAAGATCCCTTGATTTTTAAACTATTATCCTTCGTGAATAGACAGGAACCTGGATCCATATTCAAGAGCTTTATTGGGGATAAGCCCAGTGATTTACTCCCCAGACTTTTAAGACATTCATTTACAGTTCTGTTCAACAGAATTCAGTGTCTTCTAAGCCATGTATTTTGAATGAGAGTGTTTAAAATGTAAATAATGGTAATATAACAGGAAAAAAAAACCTTATCATACATGTAAGTTGGTGTTATGTAGTAACTAGATTTTTTTTTTTAAATAGCGAATAGCCAGGACTTAATGAGTCTGTCCTTTAGGAAGATTTTTTTTTTTAAGGATTTGGTAATTTGTTGAAAGTCATATTTAATTTTTCCAAAAAATGAGAAGAGAAAAAAAGAAAGTAAAAGAATGAGGAAGAGAAGGGAGGAGAAAGGAGGGGAAGGGAGGGGAGGGAAGGAGAAGACAGGAGGGGGAGGAAAGGGGAGGGGAGGAGGAAAGAGGGGAGGGGAGGGGAGGGGGAAGAGATGAGATGAGAGGGGGGAGAAAGAAGGAGAGGAGAGGAGATGGGAGAGGAAAAAAGAAAATGGGAGGAGAGGAGAGGTAGGAGTTAAGGAGGAGATTGGGAAGTATGCCTTTTGCTTCTGGACGGTACATACACACCTAATAAATACTAGTTTCTTCCCTTTTGCCCCAAATTTGTGTGCTTTTTCTCCCTTTTTCTTTCTCTTCTCCGGTCATGGCTGCCACCCAGAATTAAATATTTGTAATGAAATAGACCTAGTGACTGGGTCACAGAGATAAAGGATGCTGAATGCTCTGGCTCCACGTGAGCGGTTGATGGATGGATTTCTGCTCCAGGGACTGTGCTTAAAAAAGATACACCTGTCTACAGGTGGCTAAGCAGAGATCTGCTTCTATACAAGGGACAGTCATAAATCAAAACGAGATAAAAGCATGTAAAGCCAACAAAGCAGGCAACATTTTTGAGTAATTGAGCCTCGTTTTTAAAAAGCAAAAAAAATGTCTGTGTTAGTCTTCATCTTTCAAACATTATTCTCTGTTTGGTTAAGCTATGCAAACACAGGGGCTCTGATGTAAGCAAGACTTTTTCTTTTTGTATGTTGTACATAAATGTCTTTAATCTTTTGAGTTAGGAATTTATTGGTTGAGTCTTTATGAGTAAATTCAGCAGAGCTCTGAAATGTTGTCTTTTTTTTCCTCCAAAAAAGAAAGCGAGAGGGGAGGAGGCAGAGAAGGGTCAGCAGGGTTTAAAACTGAAGACCAAGCTGCAAAAGAAAAGAAGAGAATGAAAGGATTTGTCTGCAACAACAGTGTGGGTGATGGTCCAGCTGACTTGATCCAGCTTAACCCTGGACCCAGGCGAATGCGCCTTGGGTCAGGTAGGGAAAGGGGAGCTTCAGTGAATTGGCAGGTGAAAACAGTGCAAGCTATCACAAACAAAACAAGCCCACGACCCCACAGTCAAACCCCACAGTCACCTGGACACTTGCTTGGTTCTCTGTTTATGTTCTTTAAAAAATAGTCGCAGTAGAAAAAAACATAAACCATGAAACTTGAAATTTAACATTAGTCTGCAAGTGTTAAGAGACTGATTTTGTTAAAAGATTTTCTTCTGTGGGCTGTGGAGTTCATAAGAGCTGCCGGGGGCTGGGGGTGACAAGGTACAAGCAAGATGGCTTCAGTCACATTCAACCTGGGACCCACAGGCTGTATGCAACAAAGGATACCTGAGAGTGTAGGGTCACACAAAACTGTAAACTTACTTAAAACACTCTGAGGTTTGTGTGTGTGATTTCCTCTATTATGACTGGCTTGTGTGAGTCTCATGTGTGAATTTACAGGTGATAAGTTGCTTCTCAGTATCAAAGGGTTTGATATGTCTGGGCCTTAAACAACATATATTTAGTGTCTCACCATCTTGGAGACCAAAATCTCAGAATCAGGTACAGGATAACTTACCCCTCCTGTAGGTGCCACCCCTTACCATAGTGTTCAGCAGCTTGCTGGCCTTCTTGGCCCTCCTTGCAGATACATCCCTAGGTCTCCACCTTTGTATCTTTATCTTGTCATATTGGATTAGGGGCCTAACCTGTGCCAATATAATCTCATCAGTGCTACCCAGAAGACACACACAGGGCACACAGCACACACATAGCTCACACACATACGGCCCTACATCTTCCCATGCAGCACACACACACACAGATGACTGCCTCATGTATGCTACCCAGTACACATAAAACTCAAAATACAGCCTTGTATTTGCCCACCTAACAAACAACATGCATCTTATATCTGACTACACAGCACAGACACAACAACTCATACCCACAATCACAAATCACATTCCCCACATCCAGCAGACATACTTGACTGATCCCATAAATGCCACCCACCACACTCACAACTCATACACAATTCATATCCTACCACAGAGCAGACAGATAGGACGCACACACAACCATGATTACATGAACACATATACCAACACCCAGCAAGCATGAAACTCATATACATGCCACCCATCCACATACATACATAAGTAACCCATGTCCCTCCACCCAGCACTCGCTTTCTCTCTCTCCTCTCTCTCTCTCTCTCTCTCTCTCTCTCTCTCTCTCTCTCTCTCTCTCTCTCTCTCTCACACACACACACACACACACACACACACACACACACAAAACCTTACCATATTTTAGCCCTCTCTCTCATGTGCTGCAGTATTTTAGTTATAATTCTATTAAAGGTCTCCAAATTTAACCTTGGGTGATGACAATTACTTCTATTCACACCTCACATTTTCCTATGTGGTCCTTGGAATATGTGCTATGCTTGACTCATTTTTGTTCCACACACATAAATTGGTACCACTTGCAAAGCCAACTCAGGGAACTCACAATGAGTTAACCTGGATGTGGTAGAATCGAGTTGATAGCATGGCAGAGAAGTCCAAATAAATGTACATCAGCAGAGCACCAGGGGCCTCCTTAAGGAATGTGGACCAGGCCTTTGTCACTGATCCTAAGATGCCAAGGACTGATTGCCTTACCTGCTGAAGATATGGATTGCTGTATATGGCCTGACTTTATAACAGAAACAGTAGCATACAAAGGACTATGGAAAAGGGTTCAGCCAACCCCAGAGAGACTAGAGCAGTAACACCCAGCATCAGCAGCCAGGCTTGAGGGCTGAACTGTCATCTCATGAGGAACCGCTGCAGGTCTACAAGCTGGAGTGTGATAGGATTGAAGCTGCACTTTAATAACAGACCATTAGGTGTATTTAGCTGGAAAAATCTTCACATTTTGCAAACAAGCCAGGTATGCGTTGTCTGCCTCATCGGAAATTCTGCACACAGCTTGATGCGCTCACAAATTCACAATTCAGAATTAATTGGTTTTTAGGCTCTGCATTTAGGTCATCTCTCCCAGACACCCCATTTCATGTGGTGAAAAGAAATTAAGTCAATTTTCCCCCTGCCAGACCCTCGGCTCTCATCTCGCAGGCCTGGCGTGCCGTCCCGCTGCACGCACGGGGAGAAGACAACCTTTAAAGGCATTCTCATTATTTCTCAGGGAGATGTCATTAAGTACTGTAAACATGTCCTGAATGAGTCCATGTCACAAAGACGACAGAGTGTTTATAGAATAAAAGCCTATGAGCACCAAAGTAAAAGAAAATGGGAGAGGAAAGGGAGGAAGAAGGTTTTTTTTCTTTTAGAAGAAAAAGGCAAGGTTTTCTTGACCAGTGAGCTGAGCTAAAGGTGCAGACCATAAGGTAAATCCACCCAGATGAGCTCTGATCAACAGAGAAAAGCAAGAATGGGATCTACCTGACCGGGCTCTACTCTCCCATTCCCTAGCCCTTGACCAAATCACGGCACCCATTTCTCTCTCAGAATTCACAAATGACAGACCTCATAAATTGATTGTCTACCTGCCCCACCCAAATTCACACTCGATCTCAGAATCCTTGGCAAGAAAGCAGTCAAACCAGCCCTTTTACATTGCAATTAAACTTACTGATGTTTCTGCGTAAGAGTGATGATGGTGTGTGTGTGTGTGTGTGTGTGTGTGTGTGTGTGTGTGTGTGTGCGTGTATGTGTGTTCTTCTTCCAGCCTATGACACTGTACTCTAACAAAGGGAATTGTGTTCGCAGTGAGATGATCACATGTCTTACTTACTATTTGGCTTTGCACTGTTGGTTACAACCAAGTCAAGAGAATAATAAAATCCTCGGAGTTTGACCTCCCTACCCAGAGTCTGACAATGTATGAGCTCACAGTCCTATGGGTGCCATACAGTGGACTGAAAGGATCCATGCCTTCACTTCCATGAAGAAATAACATCACCATAGCTTGCTTTGGGGTTTCATCTTTGCCCCCTCATGTAGGGGAAGGACCTGCAGGTGCACACCTCTGTATCAGGCTATAGTCAGTGATTGGCAGTGGGAGCATGTAGAAGCTATGCTGCCTTGTCTTATGATAGTTGAAGGCCATGCCTATTAGCATCCACGGGACCAGACTGACAATGTCCATAGACAGCTGTGAAATAACATGCCTCTGGGCTTCAGTTCTTTCAGCTCTGTTCTTCTCTGTTCCTCTTACCTGATTTCCTTGAGAACACATTCTTAACATGTGTCGGTGAAACCTGAACACACAGAGTTGTGAATCATAAGTTCTTATAAAGCAAGGATGTCTTGTCCCTCTAGGTGGACCAGCCCTGCTCTGGCCATTCTGTTTGCCTTCTTCTCTGTGGGATTTGCACCAGGCCACATCTTGTGCACCAGAGAACAAGAAACTGGAATCTCTGAGCTACTCTGATGAGTTATATAAATGATCTTCCTTATGCTTGCTCTCTGTCCTGCAAGTGAGAGGTTCCAGGGAGACCTTGAGCTGAGAGGCTCAGCAAAATAATGCCCTTCCCCACCCCCAGAAACAACTGATGTCAGACATTTGTCACTGGCCACAAATCTAACAGGGGGAGCTATAAAGAAAAGCTATAAAGGAATTATCAGTGGTGTTACCTGCAAACAGTTTTTAGTTTGTTTGTTTGTTTGTTTTTTGTTTTTCGAGACAGGGTTTCTCTGTGTAGCCCTGGCTGTCCTGGAACTCACTCTGTAGACCAGGCTGGCCTCGAACTCAGAAATCTGCCTGCCTCTGCCTCCCAAGGGTTGGAATTAAAGGCATGCGCCACCACACCTGGTGAAAACAGTTTTAAGCTCCTAAAATTCAACCCAGAGGATAAAAACAAGTACAACTGATATAAAGCAAAGGAATCATCATTAGTGTACATTATTCACCTCAGATCTGTGAGCACAAAGAAAACCCCAGGACCAGACACACTCAGATGAATTCTATGAGACATTTAAAGATGAGCTAACACCAATGCATCTCAAACCATCCCATAAAGCAGAAAATGAATCCTTCCAAATTCATTTTATAAGGCCAGTATTAACCCAAACATAAACTAGATAAGAGCTTAACAACAACAACGATGATGATAATAATAATAACATTTTAGATCAAGTTCCCTGATGAACACAGACATGAAAATTCTCACTAAAATACCAGAAAATGGAATTTAACAATACATCAAAAAGATGATACATGTACTTGTTTGTTTTCTGTTTGTTTGTTTGTTTGTTTGGCTGGCTGTTTGGTGGGTTGTTTTGCCGGGAACACAAGGGTGGGTAACATATAAATCAATGAAGGTGATACAGTACAGAAAAAGCTCAGGGACAGAAATCACATGCTCATCTCAATAGTACAGAAAAAGCTTTTGACAAAATTCAACTACACTTCATGGCAAAAGTCAGAAAGAGAAACAGAATAGAAATATCTTAACATAATAAAGGATACATACAACAAATCTATAGCCAGCTTTATACCAAATGGAGAAAACTTGAAAGTATTCTCTCTGAAATTACCAACAAAATAAGGTTGTCTATTCTCCCCACTCTGTTCAATACAGTGCTTCAAATGTTTGTGGTTTGGTTCAGTTTTTTGGTGGGGATTGTTTTTGTTGTTGTTTTTGTTTTTGTTTTGTTTTTGTTTTTCGTTTGTCATCATTATCTTGCCTTTATGTATGTATGTATAGCAAATGCATGCCATGTGTTTGTGGAGGTCAGAAAAGGGCACTGGAACAGATGGTTATGAGTCACCATGTAGATAATAGGAATCAGACCTGGTTCCTCTGAAAGAACACCCAGTGTTCTTAACTGCTGAGTCATACCAGCCAGCATCCTGGGCTTCAAATCTGAAGTAGTAAGTCAAGAAAAAGAAATAAAGTGGGTATGAGTAAGGAATGAAAAAGACAAAGTATCCCTAATCCACATGATATGATCCTCACTTGAAATAAAGAAGTCAAGAAGTTGACACCAACAAACCAAATAACCCAATTTTAAAATGGGGTCCAGAACTAAACAGAGAATTATCAACAGAGGAATCTCGGAATGCCAAGAAGCACTTAAAGAAATGCTCAACATCCTTAGTCATCAACACAAATCAAAATGACCCAGAGATTCCACCTTAAACCAATCAAAATGGCTAAAATCAAAATTTCAAGCAACAGCACATGCTGGTGAGGATGCAGAGAAAGAGGAACACTCCTCTACTGCTAGTGGGATTGCAACCTTGTACAACTACTTTGGAAATCAATCTGGCAGTTTCTCAGAAAATCAGAAATAGTTATAACCTAAATATCCAGCTATACCACTCCTGGGCATATACCCAAAATATGCTCCACCACACCACAAGGACACACTACACTATATTCATAGCAGCTTTATTTGTAATAGTGAGAAAATGGAAACAATTCAGATATCCCTTAACCGAAGAATGGAAACAGAAAATGTGGTTCATTTACATAATTGAATATTATATTCAGCTATTCAAAACAAAGACATCATGAATTTTGCAGGCAAATGGACGGAACTAGAAAATATCCTGAGTGAGGTAACCCAGACCCAAAAGGACATGCATGGTATGTATTCACTGATAAGTGGATATTAGCCATAAAGTACAGGATAACCATGATACACCTACAGATCAAAAGAAGTTAAACAGGAAGAAGGGCTCAATCAAGGATGCTTGAATCACACTTAGAAAGGGGAATGAAATAGTCATAGGAGGCAGAGGGAGGGAACTGGGTGGAAGGAGGATAAGGATGGAAATGGGGGGAAGGTGGGATCAGGCATGGAGAGAGACAGTAGAGAGGCCCAGAGGGCCAAGAGAATGAGGAGAATGAAGCCCCTGCACATATAGAGCAGATGTACAGCTTAGTCTCCATGTGAGTCCCCCAACAACTGGAGCAGAGGCCTGACTGTGTTATGTGTTCCCCAATAGGGCTGCCTTTTCAGGCCTCAGTGAGAGAGGATGTCCCTAATCTGACTTAATGTGCCAGGGTTAGGGGATGGAGGGCGTTCTCTCAGAGGAGAAGGGAAGGTGGACAGGGAGGGACTCTGTGAGGTGGGAACTGATATGAGAGAGACAGAGTTTGGGTTGCTAATAAATGAATAATTTTAAATTAAAAAACAAAACAAAAACACAGACTCAACCAGAAACATCCTTAGATCTAATAAACACTTTCAACAAAGTAGTAGGATTCAAAACCAATGTATTAAAAACTGATTCCTTTTCCATACTTTGAAAACAAACTTACTGAGAAAGAAATGAATAAAAAAAAGTCACTTAAAAAAAACCCATTGTCCTCTATAGATGTTAAAAGTAAAATATCTAGGAATGAACCTAACCAAGGTAGCACATGACTCCTACAGTAAAAACATTAGAAGAACTAGCCTGAAGAGGAAACCAGAAGATGTAAAAGATCTCATAGGGTGGGAAGACACCCAGGGGGACCTCCATCCTCTCAGAGAAGTGGAGGGAGGAACTGTGGAAGAGGGAACTGAAGGGGAGGCAGGGAGGCAGCAATTGGGTTGTAAAGTGAGTAAATTTAAAAGAAAGAAAGAAAGAAAGAAAGAAAGAAAGAAAGAAAGAAAGAAAGAAAGAAAGAAAGAAAGAAAGAAAGAAAGAAAGAAAGAGGAAAGAAAGATCTCATGCTTATAGATCAGGAGAACTGACATCACCAGAAGTGACCTACTGAGTCAATGCAATCCAAATCAAAAATTCTAGTGATGTTCCTCACAGAAATATAAAAATTAATCCTATAATGTGTAGAAAGTCATAAGAGACATGGACTAGACAAAGCAATCCTAAGCAAAAGACAGCACTGGAGCTACCACAGTACCTGATTTCAAATTATACTGCAGAGCCACAGTTAAAAGTAAAAAATAAAAAAAAACCACCCACCCACCATGATACCAGCACACGTACAGATGTGTGGATCAGTAGAACAGGATAGGACAGATGGATAGGATAGAATAGAATACCAAGAAATAAATCCACGCAGTAAAGTCACCTGATTTTCAACAGAAATGATCAAAACATACATTCCACAAATGCTGCTGAGAAAATTAAATGCCCACCTATAGGAGAATGAGACTCACCCCACACAAATTGTGATGAACCAATAGCCTCAGTGCAATGTCTAAAATTCTGGAACTGCTTAGAAAACCACTTAAAGAAACAGGCATGTAAGATCTTCCTTAAAGGAACTTCAATAGCTCAGGAAATAATCACAAAATTTGATGCACAGGATACTGTAAAACTAAAGTACTCTGCATCACAAACAACAGCAGAAACACAGCAGACTAAAGAGACAGCTTACAGGATGGGTAAAAATCTTTGCCACTATATAAATGGGAGGGGGTTAACCAATGTACAGAAAGACTTCAAAAAGTTTAAAGCAAGACCTAAAGTGTCCAGTCAATAAATGGGCAACTGAATTAAAAAGATAAGTTCTCAAAGGAAGAAATAAAAATGTCTAATAAATATCTGAAAAAAAAAAAAAGCAATATTCTTAGCCACCTGGAACCTAGTCAGAATGACTAGGAAATGAGCAACAAGTGCTAGGGAGATGTTGGGAGGGAAAGAAGCCTTACACATTGGTGGCAGAACTGTAAACACTTGCAGGTGCTATAGAATTCACCATGGCATGAAAACAGAAATGGGACTTTTTAGAGAAGATAGGATACCTGTAGAAGTTGGGGAAAGGACCAAGAAAGGGTAATAAATAGAAGTAAATATGAGCAAAATATAATACATGTATACGGAAATAAATATAATAATATTTATAAATATTAAATAACTATTTATTTATTAAATATTAAATAAATTAAATATTGAATAAACAAATTTTATAAATAATTAAATCCATTGTTTTATATACTAACTAAAACAAGAATTTATTTTTAAAATTAAGTGATTGGAACCTTTTCTTATCTTTCCAGGCTTGTGCTCTCTGATGCTAGAAACTGACCCCTCATACTCCGAGGGTGACACATGACTTTCATCCAAGACTCTGGTATTATAAAGCCATGAGACCTGTCATTCTGAGTACCCCTAGCTCCCATGTAATCATCCTGAAAGCCCCATCTTGCTTTCTGTCAGAAGGCAGATCAGTGTCAGAGCTAGAGTTATTCATCTGCAGGCCAAAGTCTAGGACCTTCCTGAGGAGATGTTGTTGCGTTGAGGGCAAGGATCTTTTATAGAAGTTGATACAAGTTATAAAAGATTCTGAAGTGTGTATGAGTCTGCTCTTGCTGCAGTAACAAGGTAGCACAGCGGTATAAACCACATCTTTCTTTCCTCCTTTCTGTAACTCAGCATTGGTCTCTGTGGAATGTTGCAACACGGATGGATACCTTCCTGTAGGAGACTCCAATGGCATACTCATTTTTTTCCTTTCCCGTTATTCTAGAAAGTGCCTATGTTGCTTGACTGTCATCCTTTTTTCACATCCAAGGTCAAAGAAGGAAGGCGAGAATTCCATCCTTCCTCCCTCTGTCCCTACAGTCACCTCTACCTCTGAACTGCTTCTTTTCTGCCAACAAGAGCCTTGTGGTTACCAGGGTCCTATCTAGACTGCCCAAGTTCACCTGTATATTTCAGAGTGAGTTTCCTGGCAACATTAATTATATCCACACTGTGACCCTTGACCATGTCACACAGCACAACCAAGTTTTCAGGTGAAGGTATCCTTAAGTCTGTGCAAGGACATTTTAACTGACCTCCAGGTCTATGAACACTTACCTAAAGAAAAACAACAAAAGGTCACACACATTCTTTCATGAGCACTTAATCAAATTCTTCTTGAGTGCACGCTCTATGCCAGCTGTGGTGCTTAGACAGGGAGATGTAACTACAAGTAAAAAACAATGTAGTGTGGCAGCCATCTTGATTTTCTGATCTGGGGTGTTTCCCTAAATCTGAGTTTTCACAGCTAAAACCAGAACATTTCCAGAACTCTGAGATATCTAGTCACTCAACACTTTACAATCTAACCAGAAACATCAATAAAACGCAGTCAAGGGGCAGGGAGGGTAGCCCAGAATAGAACATATCCCTAGCATTTGTAAGGCCCTGAGCTCTGTCCTACTGAGAAGCAAAATAGCAAAGCAGAGCAAGCCACAAGCAGATTTCTGATCAACTGCAAGTTGTTCTAAAAGCAACTATAAGGGGGAAAAGATGTGGAGAAAGTAAGAGCCCCCGACCCCTGAACTCATCGGCGCCCTTTGAATAAAATTGGCTCATGCATCTCAAACACTGGCTGCATGCTACACACTGTCCTGTCTAAACCTCAGAACAACTCCAGGAATGGAGGACAGTGATTGCCTATAACTTTCAGACAAGGACACAGGGACAAGTCACTTGTCTAAAACACAAATGTGCCCCAGCTCACCCAAAAAGACCCTGATAAGGAGAGATCCTGAGCAAACCATATGCCATAAGCAAGTCAGAAAGAAGGGAAAGAAAGAAAAGATTGTAATGGGGTTGTTTCATGAAAAGGTAACAGGATGGTGGCTTCATCCTAATAGAGCAGGAGAACTAGGTAATGTGGTTTCCATCCTGATGTGGAGTTCATGCCTCCTCAGAGTCCCTTAGCTGATAGGCTACAGGGCCTTCTTAGGATATGTGTAACTCCTGGGCATTTCTGGATCTTTCTCCTGTGTAGTAAAGGAGTCTGGGGTATTAAAAGGAAAAGCATTCATGATCCAGACCAGACAGCACCTGGAAAGGTGACCTGTATGTGGAAACCACCCTTGTGAGTGAGGTCCAAGCAAGCTAAGTTTAACTTCTACTCTATCTTCTCATGTTTAGAAATTGTCTTACTGGGTGGGGTGGTGGTGGCACATGCCTTTGATCCCAGTACTTAAGAGGCAAAGATAGGTGGATCTCAAAGAGATTGAGTATAGCCTGGTCTACAGATCCAGTTCCAGGACAGCCATGTCAACATAGAGAGACTCTGTTTTCAAAAAAATGAACAAAAAAGAATTTGTCTTAACACATGAGCATTTGTTTTTGTTTTCTTGGCTTTTCTTTTACATGCATACTTACTTCTTGTTCACCAGGTCAGTGTGACACCAATATTAAACCACAAAGTACTTGATCACTCAGGGTCAGTATAACTTCCCTGCATGATGCTCCCCAACTAATTTACACTAGTGTCTTCTGACACTTAGTTTGCTTATAATGGAAAGACAATTAGCAGTTACTTACAAAAATAGGAAGATTAAATCCCAGTCTCTGAACTTGTCATTTTCCAAATGGCTTTTAGACATAATGTTTTGAATTTCTTAGACACACACATCTTTAACTATGCAAATGAGAGAGTAGGGGGTAATATTGTCTTTCAGAACTGCTGAGGTCTGATAACCCCTAATTCCAAACTTCCCTAGACCTTGGTCTTCACTGTAAATGTATGTTTTGGTGTGACCTTGGATCTTTAGTATCTTAGAGAATGGCTGCTTCATGGGTTCCAGATGGAAAGTGTAAAATTAATAACCCCTTGTAGATGAATGCCCGTATGTTTTGCACATATTCCAGATGTGTGCTTTGCTTATAGTGACATCAGTTTAAATGTAATTAACATCTAAATGATGCACCACTGCTTCTGGATTTCAAACTATAACAGGATATTTTTAAGATATTTGATACTAGCACCAAAAAGCCTGGAAAAGAAATGAGTCTCAAGAGGTGAATAAGAATCACCTCTCTCCAGTATCTGAGAAAGCTTTGTACTTTTGGAGGAAGGCATTTCTCCTGTCCCAAAATAAACAGAGAGAGAGAGAGAGAGAGAGAGAGAGAGAGAGAGAGAGAGAGAGAGAGAGAGAGAGAGAGAGAGAGAGAGAGAAATACCGTGCATTTCTGTTAGGATGGAGTTTAACTGTAAGTAGGACGTATCTAAAACTTTCTATTAACAAAATAACAGCTTATTATTCTCTCCTGTGGATTGTGGATCCAGGTTCTGCTCTACATAGTATTTCAGTCCCTCTCAACTCACTAACTTATCAACTATCTCTATGCTATGATTCGATCTTTATAATCCAAGATTGCAGTAGCCAGGTAAGATGATAGATCTATAACATTTATTTGTTTGTTTGAGACAAGACTCTAACTGTGTATCACAGGCTAGCCTTGATTTCTCTGTTCCTTCTCAAATACAGAGATTACTGGAAGAAGCTACTGTGCCCAGCTCAGATCGACAGACTTTCATTAAAAGATTTCTGTTATAACTCTTTTTTATTTTTTTATTTTTTTAGATCTTCCTGGTCAGACCCTAGTTGAATGACTACATCCAAAGGATGCTGTGAAATATAGCCCTTTATATCAATAACCAAGATCTTGCTTAATGTGTTTATAAAAAGGCAAAGAGAGAGAGAATATGTTCTATGGATATGTAGTTAAGTATGGGGGATGAGAGTGTTTCAGCAGGCCCATGTCAAGGCATTCCTTCCCCCTGAGGGACCAGTTACATGACAGTATTGTATAGAACAGAGTTTATTCAGGGCGTGAGGAGGGGAATTACGAGGGTAGTAGAGGCAGAGAAAGGGAGAGAGAAGGGGGGAAGGGAAGGGAAGGGAAGGGAAGGGAAGGGAAGGGAAGGGAAGGGAAGGGAAGGGAAGGGAAGGGAAGGGAAGGGAAGGGAAGGGAAGGGAAGGGAAGGGAAGGGAAGGGAAGGGAAGGGAAGGGAAGGGAAGGGAAGGGAAGGGAAGGGAAGGGAAGGGAAGGGAAGGGAAGGGAAGGGAAGGGAAGGGAAGGGAAGGGAAGGGAAGGGAAGGGAAGGGAAGGGAAGGGAAGGGAAGGAAGAGAAGAGAAGAGAAGAGAAGAGAAGAGAAGAGAAGAGAAGAGAAGAGAAGAGAAGAGAAGAGAAGAGAAGAGAAGAGAAGAGAAGAGAAGAGAAGAGAAGAGAAGAGAAGAGAAGAGAAAATAGAGGCTGGCCATGAACATGTGGGGGGAGGGAATTAGGAAATAGCAAGGGGACAGGGAGCAAGAAGGGAAGAGGAAGAGCAAGAGAAGCAGGAGAGCAAGAGAGGGAGGAGGGGGCAAGCTGCCCCTTTAGTATATAAAAGCAAATATATTTATGGAAATAAAAACAGCCTTTGCTTAAGGATCTGTGGTAATTCTTGTGGATATTTTATCTTATTTATTTCAGTAAAAATTACTCATGTTTTTTCCCTAAATTGAAAGGAATTCCCTTTATCTCTTAATTCACTTATTCCAGGAGAGAGAATGTATTCACAATCAACTGTAATTTGGAATAAAGGCTTTTGAACCATAGCAAGCCAATTTATGCTGGATCCCTTCATCATTATGGGATTCTGCAAGAGATCTTTTTATTTGCTTGGAAAGCAGAGATGATGCTACCAAGTGTCTTCTCTTCCCTGCAGCCCAGTGTTAAGGTTTACATCTAAAATGTCCCCCATGGACTTGCTTTTTGAATATTTGTTCCTCAACTTCTGGTGCTTATTTGAAGGCTGTGGCACCTTTGAAGGTGACACCTCTCTGGCAGAAGATGATGGCTAGAGGCAAGACATTGCAGGTTATCCCTGCCCCTGACTGCAGAGTCCTATCAGCTTCCTGATCCATTGCCACATGTCCTGTCTTTGCCACACTCTCGCTATCCGAACCAAGTCACTTTCCTGTTCTTTCTTTCTAATGAGAACTGAAACACTGAATCCATAAGCCAAAGGAGAGCTTTCCTCCTCTCAGTTGATTCTGTCAGACCTTTCATTGCAGCCAAAGATTAACCAAAGCATCCTGTATCAAAGGTTAACATATGGGACAATGCTGACAAAGCTTGCACACACAAGCACATACACCCTCGTGCACACATACACTCGCACATGCCTGTGCGCGCTCATGCGCGCGCACACACACACACACACACACACACACACACACACACACACACATTTCAGTTGGATTCAATCACAGAGCCATTTATAATTGCCTCTTGTGAGCTGCAGCACAGCTCAGTGTGCTCTCTGCCAAGCTCTGCTTCCTCTACCTTCCCTATTTCTATAGCTAACAAAAAAATCTACCCTTGATCCCTACCTACCCTAAAAGCTGCTTCCCACTGATCCCCCTGAAGTTCATACTGAATCTTAGCTCAAGGACAGTCACATCTCATCCAGGAATGTTGAGGAAGCTTGGCTATGCTCAACACATCTCTCATCTCGGAAGTCCCTTCATTACTAGGATCCTTGTTTGTGGGCACAGGGGATAGTGATTGTTTTTAGGTGGGATGTGCTATTATTGTGCAGGGAGTAAAAATGCTCCCAGAATCCATCTCTACAATTCTTTGTTAACTGAGTCCTTGGAAGCTGCCAGGTAACTTCCAGCTTCATGTGTTCTGAGGCTAATGTTGAGGCAGCAAAATGATGACATGTGTAAAGGAGTTTCCTGGTAGCCTTGACCACTTGAGTCGTCCCTGGGGCCCATATGAAGTTGGCTCCTTCAGGCTGTCCTCTGACCTCCACAAATACAAGTGTATATGCATACACCAACATACATATACACACATAAGATAGTACACAAGCGTGACTTTTGAGTAGGATTTACTTGCCAAAATGGTAAAGAAGATGGCTTTAGTTTTCTTGATGAACTTTGTAAAATTTTAAAGATCCTCAAAAAAGATTTCAAACAGTCTCACATGTCAAGGGTGCATTCTCCTGTGATAGTCCATCTGTCTCCTTACCTCACAGCAACCCTGCCGGATGTTTACTCTTTGACCTTTCAGGGCTACTCCAGTTCCTGCCAAACACAGAACCACACTCCCACCTGTCTGGCAATTCTGCTCAGCTCAGAAAAATTGTGAAACAGTAAGTGTCCTTCTTCTCAAGAACAGCCATGATTTCTCCAGGTATAAGGACATCTAACTGAATACCCTGGGACCAGAGACTATGCCTTCTAACAAGGACTCTCACAGCAGGGTCCTTTGACAAGGAACAGTGGCAGCTGGGAACTTGTTGCAAATGCTTCCCGTTCTTGCCTTCAGATCCAATAATCTAACCTGGGATAGGTATTCAGAAGCAGGACATAACATGTTATGTGTCAACCAGTTCTCCAGAGGAGCCCTAGAAAGTTAAAGAACCCAAAAGGTATAGCTAAGAGCACATCTCTAAGACTCTCAGGCTAGTCTTAATTCCTAACACCAAAACTAATGCTTCCACATGCTTTCAATCTATGCCTTGGACTTATCTTAACATAGTTTTCCAGTTTTGATCCTATGCTTTTGAGAAACACATACCGCTCATGCAACTTTTAGAGTCTGTAAATACTACATATTAAGGTTGGCAAAGATCTTCCTCTACGTCCTAGCACTTCAGGAAAAAAAAAATTAAAACGGTTGTTCAACTTTTCTGCTGCGTGACCTAGAAAAGACTCCAGCTGCTGGAGGTGGATCTGACTCCACAGCAGGCAATAAAGGTCTCGCTAACCCGCCTTTATTTGCTTTCTGCTCAAGATAAACATTTATCACTGGGTGTATTGATTAACACCATATCGCTTCCCTCCCCACACTTTCACAAAGGAAGCAGGCTCCCCTTGGGAACACAACCCTTTGTGGGGCTCACAAGAGCCCCACTGTTATGTTGGCTATGAAGGTGTGGGACTCCCTGTGCCTAGAAGAAGCCTCAACCATCCTCAAAGTTGCTTTGAATACTAAGAAATGCCCTTACTTAGGTAGCAGTTCAGGAGAAAATGCACACTACCTGGATGAGGCATAAAGAAGACACAGTAAGAAACAAAGGACACTACAAATTGTCACAGCTACCAGTTTCTTTCCCACCCTGCCTTCTTCTTAACCACTAGCAGCTTTTAAACTGTCCTCCGTTTCTTTTATTTACATATGAAGAATGTTGTGTATATGGAATCACACATTATTGTATTTTTTTATGCTTCATATAGTTCTTTGGAAATCATCAATGGTTTTAGTTTATATATTTTGGCATATATATATTTTTTTTTCCAGCACTGCCTGTTTTCCTTTTCATTGCCAGGTAGTATCCTATGATACAATTTATCACGTTGTATCTATTAAGCCTTCATCCCTTTGGGCAGAAATGTCTAAGAACTCAACTGCTGATCATAGGTGGTGACCTGTTTACTTTTTTATTATTTAATATTTATTTATTTTAATTTTGGTGTGTACTTGTTTTGCTTGCATGTATTTAAGTGCACCATGCACATACCTCATGCCTGTGGCGGTCAGAAAGAAGGCACTGGATCCTCCAGAAGTGGAGTTACACATGGTTGTATAGGTCTTCTGCAAGAAAAACAGGTGATCTTAACCACTAAGCCACCTCTCCACCCCCACATTTCTTTTAGAATAAACTGTCCAGCTGTTTTTCAGATTAGCTGTGCTTTTTGACTTTCTTACCAGCAACCTCAGATGCAGTTTCTCTACTTCCTTGCTGGTATTAGATACTGTTACTATTTCTCATTCTGGTTTTTGTTAGCATCCTCAATGCCTGATGGTTTCCCTCAGTCCTGATTATATTTGCATGTGCTTGTATTTAATATTCATAACCTCGGCTACGAGATGGCCCTCCACGCCCACTTTTCTAACAGGAATGTTTGGGGGGCTTCTTGTGCTGAGATTGGAGAGCCCTGTATATATTCTTTGTCTAAGTCATCATTCAATAAGTGGTTTGTAATGCATTCTCCAGCAGAGTCTTTCACCAAGCGTAAGTTGCAATCTTTACAATGTTTAACGATGTTTTTTCTCTCTTTTTTTTTAATCTTAATAATAGTTTGTTTACTAATTACATTAAGAAAAGTCATACAGGCCCATTCCACAAGAGTCAAACGAATTCCTTCCATAACATTGTTGCTCACATTATTAAAAAATTATCAATTATTTGGGTCAATTTCATCTTTAAACTGTTTTAACTGATCACCTACACAGAATTATTGGACCTGAGTTATAAATTATTTGAATCATCATGATTGTACTTCCTTATGTAAATCTGAGAGGCTGCTCTGACAGTGATGTGATGGGAATAAGTGAGACACTTGAAATCTTCCCTTCCATGTGATGGTAAGCAGTAAGTAGGTCACATCCCACCGCTTCTTAACACGGAATAACTGTGCAGGCCCTACCAGGAAGAAAGAGCTAGTAATAACATGCACTGCCTGTTGTATCACTGATACCCTATATAAGTAGCTTAAGAATGTAGTATTAAGCAAAAAGTGAAAATCATTATCATTTAATCAAAGAAACAAAATACAGAATGAAGGCAAATGGGCTTGGTATAGGTCCCAGAGATCCCACTCTGATTCTGAAGCAAATTTTAACACAAACGCATCTACATACAACTTCCATGACTATTTATATTAGAAAGATTCAGAGCAGATGAGGCCAGTGTGGCCTACCTTGATGTTTTTTTCTCTTACAGATTATACTTTGGGTATAAAATCTAAGAACCTTTGCCTCATCTCTGAAAGCCTGCCTTATGTCTTCTTCGAAAAGTGTTGTAATTTTACATGTAAGTCAGTAATCCATTTCAAGTTAATTTTTGTCTAAGACTTAAAACTTAGGTCACAATTTGCCCCGAGATGTCCAGATATTTCAGTGATGTCTTCCTCCACTGATAACCTTTGTAACTGTGTCAAATGCAGTCACGTAGTAAGTTACTGAAATATGAAAAACTGATTCTTCCTCTTATTTTTCTAAAGAAAATTTAGGTTATTTTTATTTACCTTGCCCTTTCAAAGCCAATTTTAGAGAAATATTACTTAAAATCTCTCTGGAGTTTTGATGACTATATTAATCTTGTATGTACACTTGGAGAAAATTGGTATTTTTATATTTAATCTTCCAATCCATGAACATAGTATATTTTCTCTACTTCTTTTAAGTCTTAACTAGTTCCTTCATATCAGCATTATGGGTTTGGTAGCATAGATACCTAGTACTTGTTTAATTAAATTCCTCAATTCCTTTCCTCTTTTTTCCCCTTACTTCCTTTTGTTAAACATGCTCTCATTATGTTGCCCACACTGGCCTTAAATTAATCAACTTATCTCTATCTCCCAAGGGCTAAAATTACAACATGTGCCACTCTATGTAGTATACATAAGTCTTCTTCCTTCCCTCTTTCCTTCCCTCCTTCCCTCCTTCCTTCCTTCCCTCCTTCCCTTCTTCCTTCCTTCTTTCCTTTCTAGAACTGATAAATGCTACTACGTTTTAATTTCAGTGCCTATGTGTCACTGCTAGAATAGAGAACTATAACTAATCCTTGCATGTTGTTCTTGTGCCATGCCTTCATTTACTCACTAAGATATTTCCTGTAAGTTCCTTGAAATCTTCTATAGAAATGATTATGTCAAAGAAACAAAAAGTTTTGCTCTTTCTTTCTGGTAAATATGTGTTTCATTACTTTTCTTGCCGTATTAAACTGGTAAGAAGTTCCAGTGCCATGGTAGAAATGGATGGGGACATGAACATTCCCTGTGTTTTCAACCACAGGGGAGATGTTCAAAGGTTTATCACAAAACATAGAGTCAGGTGTGTGTTTCTACAAACGGTCTTTAGCAAGCTGAGTCTGTTTTCAACTACACTTTTCCAAGTTTTCTTTTCAGATTTGTATTTACTCTCTCTCTCTCTCTCTCTCTCTGTGTGTGTGTGTGTGTGTGTGTGTGAAAGAGAGAGACAGACAGACAGAGACACAGAGAGAAAGAGAGAGAGAGAAACACAGAGAGAGAGAGAGAAGAGAGACAGAGATGTGGTATGTGATGTGTGTATGTGTTTTGTGTGTGTTCTGGGATATGTGGTGTGTGTGTGTGTGTGTGTGTGTGTGTGTGTGGTGTGGTGTGTATGTGTGGTGTGTGTCTGTGTGTGTATGTATGTGGTATGTGGTGTGTGTGTGTGTGTGTGTTTAGGAGGGTAGTCTGTGTGTACAGGTGCCTTTGGAGGCCAGGAGAGGATCCCATGGTGCTGGAGTTACATTTGTGAGACATATGAGGTAGATCCTGCAGTTTTAACTTTGGTCCTTTCCAAGAGTAGCAAACACTTTTAATCACTCAGCCAACTTTCTGGGCCTCTTTCCGAGAGTTCTTAGTCATGCATCGGTATTGAACTGTGGTAAGTACTTACTCTGTAGATTTATATGATTGTGAGGATTTTCTCCCTTAGCCATTTAAAAAGGTGAATTACATTAATTGATTTTCAATATTGAACCAGCCTTGCAGCTACAAAACAAATCCCATTTGGCCATGGTATCTAACTTTTGATACATTACAGAATTCCTCTTGCTAAAATTTTGCTAAAGAACTTTTGTCTGTATTTAGTGAGATATTGATCTTTAATTTTCGTTTTAAATTGTCTGTCTAGTTTCGGTGTCAGATTATACTAACTTCATATAAGAAATTGGCAAGAATTTCCTCTCCTCTATATTCTAGAAGAGATTGTATAGAAAGTATGTCATCTCCTCTTTAAATATCTGGCCCCATTCTAGAGTGCAGATTTCTTTGGGGTGGGTCAGTTAGTAAAAAGTCCCACTGTTCTTCATTATGATGAGGCTTTAAAATTATGTCCTATAGTAGATAAGTGGATCATCTGTGCTTTTCAAGAAGTTGTCTATTTCATTAAAGCTGCCCTGTCGATATGTAGAATTATACTAATTATTTTCTGTGTGTATTTTGTTGTTGTCTGCATAGTCTATAGTAGTGTCTCCTGTATTATTCCTGATATAAGTAATGTGTGGCCTTCTTTTTATGCCTGTGTATTGCTTGGTCTGTCAGTTTACCTGGCCTTTCCCAAGAAAAAAAATGTTCTGTTTTGCTAATAAAAATTGGTAAAATCCTATTGCTGTTCCCTTCACTGACTTCTTTCCTTCTACATGTTAGTTGCTTATTTGCTTTTCTTCTTCTAGGTTCAGGAGGATAAGAGCTTATTACTACTGACTTGTGGTCTTAATCTGTCTTAATTTACACACTTAGGATTATACTACCCAGCTTCACAATGCCTTAGCTGAGCACAATAAATGTTGATGTGATGTATTTCCTTTTATTCTTTTTTTTTTTAAGTTGACTTTCATTAGCTTGATTTTTTTTTTCTTAGCTGGACCAGTGAATGTATTATTTGGGCTATCATTTAGTTTGTAGGTGTTTGAGGATTTCCCTCCTGGTTCTCTGTTGTAAATTTCTTTTCTTCTCTCCTGGTCAGTGAATCCTTTTTTATAATTTCAATTCTGTTTTACTTTGTGGAGAAAATTATAGACCCAACTCAAGTTCTGGAGCAAGCTACCCCTGAACTGAATTTCCTATCCTGCTTTCAATTCTTATAGGGAGGGAGCGTACAGCCTAGGCTGCAGCTCAGCTTAGGATGCAGCTCAAACTGTTCAGGCATAGTTGGTGAGTTTTTATGGGTGTTAATGAGATCCTGTTGTTTGATGGCAGTGTTTCTCTCTCTCTCTCTCTCTCTCTCTCTCTCTCTCTCCCTCCCTCCCTCCTTCTCCCTCCTCCTCCCCCTCCTCCTCCCCCTCTCTGTCACACACACACACACACACACACACACACACACACACACACACACACTTTCCACACACTTTCTTGGTGACTCTAGCTAAACATTTATCTATACTTCGGCCTTTGTTTGGAACCAACTTTTGATTTAAATAACTAAAGACAATGAAGGAAATGGCCTGGGAACAACAAGCCAGAAGCTGAGATTGTCCTTATATGTGAGTTTCACAGTCAGGTTCCACATACCTGCAGAATAAATTTGACTTTTGTTTAATTATAGTTTTTCTGTTCTCTGTAGCATGAGCATTAGTCTGTAAGCACCTACAAGGGGAAAGGAATTGTCTTTTAGTATCCTTCCACATAACAACAAGAAACCAAACAACACCCCAGAATTAATTATCTAGTTGTGGTTGTTAATGATCCACACTGGGTTTATTATACACATGAGGATAACCAAGTCTCCCCTGCAGCTGAGATCTGTGGCCATACAATCTTCATCACACAACCAAAAGCCTAGGAACTATGGGAAAGTGCAGAATCAACACCACTGGGTCTCATTCGTAAAAACATCACGAATTCATCACAATGCTTAACCTTAAGGCTGCAAGAGTCTTTTCTATGGCGATGGGTCCTGGAAGCAGAGGGCAGCATAGAAGCACCTGGGAAACCTTTGAACAAATGCCTCGACTCCAGACCACCTTTCTTCCTCTTCCCTCCTCTTCCTCCTCCTTCCTTCTCCCCCCCCCCCCTTCTCCTCCCCCTTTTCTTCATGTCCCCTGTTTTAAATGGGAATGGTGTATTTAAATATGAAAGGCTGCTAAGAAGTTCTGTGGGCTGTTGGTGTAAATAAGATGGCTCCCTTCTTGTAGCTAACTAATGGCTTGAGTCCCTGCAGACTGACACACCCATTGTAGACACTGATGCTCTCCTTTTTATAACTTTATTTCATTTTCTGCTCATTTCTGGTGTTGACTTAAAGGGCCTTTATCTCATTGAGCTGATAATCTATGCTTTATGGCTGCGATTGTGAGCAATGGAAGCAGCGTGCAATACTACACGCATATAAATATTTGAACAAGAAAAAGAAAGTCTGTCTGCTGTGGGCCAAGGAAGAAATGAATTTAAACAAAACAAAACAAAAAATGCCACTAGAGGGACCTTGACACTGAACCACAAACTGACAAGGTGAAGCTCCAGCGGCATTCTATCCAGCTTTGAGATTTCACCAGTGGGCACTTGCCGTGGCCCCTGCACCACAGGGTACTCAGCTGAGGTCCACACTAGCAGGCTTATGACGTCACTGATGTGGCTTGCGTATTTGGTCAGGATCACTAAAATAATTCCCTTTGAGAAGAATCAATTTGCTCTTGCAGGGAGTTAAAGACCTGAGGGGTTTTAATTAGTTTACCCGGCCTTTGCATTTGATCACCAAACGTTATTGCAGAGTTCAAAGAACACGAGGCTGTGTGCCTCCTTTTCCCTTTTTGTGGGGCGGGGGCTTTGCCGCCTTTTTCTGCATCTCCTGTGAATAGTGGAAAATAAGGGCAAAATGACATTCGACTTAGAAAGTAAGAGCACCAGGAAGCGAAATTGGAGGCAAACAGAACAGCTAATTTCGCCAGGCATAGCTGATGTTGCCCGCGGTTGTCCCTGACAGCCAGGCGACTCCGAACCACCTGTGTTTGCTCACTAGCTTTCCCCAATCTGCGAGAAAATGGCCAGAGCCGGTCACATGGCAGGCAGATAGGCCAGGCACCATGGGAATACAAAAGCCGGAGCTTTTAGCAGAGTTAATCATTAATGCGCCTTTTCTTTGTCCCATTCAGGAGTGCTGAAGGCTTTGATAGCCTGTATTTGCCATGGGCCGGCTGCAGGCAGAGCCAGGTACTAAAGGGCCCATTGGTTCCAGGATCTCTATACAGCGTCTGAGCCCTGCTGGACCTGCCTGTAACCTTTCCACCCAATCCTGCCTGTCCCAGGCTAGCACCCTTTTGTCATACTGTCCATCCGTCCTGTACCTCCATCAGATTCTACAGCCCCAGACTGGAACCCTAGTGCATAGTATGTGACTAAGTTGTGATGGACAAGGCCAAGGATTAAGAGTTTCTGCCCACAGTCTGCCATTCCCTGGATCACAACTCCTCTTAACAGGACAAAAAAGGGGTAGGGTGGGGGCAAAAATGATCATATCACTTGCTTGTTTGCTAGCTTGCTTGGAGACCAGAGGAGTATCATTTTGCTTTAATAGCCAGAGGGTTTTCTTCCTAAAACTTGGCCTTAGAGTCACACCTGAACAATTCTGATGTCTCTGTCTCTGTGTCTACACTTCAGGGACTGCTGACAGGAGTTTTTACAGGAAGGGCACCCAACTCCTTAGTCTTCCGCAGGAATGAGCCCCTATATCATGACTGCTGCTAAGGTGAACCTTGGCTCCCAGGCCTTTTCCTGAAGCTTTCTTTCCCTTGGTCTCTGAAACCACCTACAGGAGGTTTGCCCCCTAATGGCTCAAAAACAAAACAAAGCAAAACAAAACAAAACAAAACAAAACAAAACAAAACACTACCATGTCTTACTGTCAGCTTCTGAGAACAAAACATCCTGGCTGTCAAGATAGAGAGACCATTGACACCCCATGGTCTTTAGGGGCAGCTAATGGCTACCAGAGGACATCATTCATTCAAAATGGGTTTGCCAAGGGACAGGAATTTAAAAGCTTAGAGTTATTAAGGGCAAAATGTTTTGGGAATTGTGAGCATGAGGGTATCACTGGCAACGTAGGCTGTGATTAAAGATGCTGTCTGGAAGATATCATACTCATATGCTAGATGGTCCTCTCCCTTGGATTCATCCAGCTCCCTCTGGCTGGGTCAAAAACCTTAGAGAGATTTCTCCAGTTATCTTTATGATATCAAGGGCATTTGAAGTGAAGGCAGATTTTATAAACTCCCCTTTTTAAAAAGCAGATGAGGAAGTGAAAGTTGACTGACTTGTTCTTCTAACACCTAGGAACTCAAGCAACAAACTGATGGGTAGAACCCTGAGAGGGTTAGACCATGTGGACAGGGGTTCAGAACAGCCTCACAGATTGCCAGTGGGTGTCACTTCCTGTGCTTTGCAGCCTGGTGTCACTCTGGAGGAGATGGCCATGTAGGTCAGACAGTACATTTTACTCAGTGACTTGATGATAATGACCTTGTACACTATACTATACCCAGGATAGGATCATATCTATAATCTCTGTAATTAGAAAGTGAATGGAGAGGAAAAGATAGATTGTATTGGGCATCATCCCATTTTCTGGGAGGAAGGTAAATGGCCTAGTTCAGGATATCCCAAACCTACGTTAAGATCTAAATTATTTCTTATTTTTTATTTTTATTTTTTCGGTGAGGTGAGAAAAGGTCTTTTACGTAGCCTTGGATCTCCTGGAACTCAATATCTGGACTAGACTGGGCCTCAGACTCACAGAGATACACCTACTCCTTAGTGTAGTGGCTGTACTTCCACACCTGGAAAGAGCCCGTTATTTATATGGAAAACGATCCCAAAGCATGTCAGGGGAAAGAAAGTGACAGGGGAATGTGGTCAGCCACCAAAAGGCCTGCTTACAGCCAGAATCATTTTATCTGCCCAAGAGCATTTTCTAGAAAAAGAGGTGCTGCTCTTAATGGGTGAAATGGTCAGAGTGCTGGGGAACTGACCCATCTAGGAGACACCTTCAGCCAATGAACACAGCTTATTAGCAGAGCCTTAGTCAAGGAAATTCAACCTGGAAGAAAAGATGGTGCAGGCCTCTACCAGGTGTCCCTGTTGTGTATATGTGTAAATATGTATATGTATGTATCATTGTGTGTGTGTGTGTATGCTTGTGTATCTGTGTGTGTGTGTGTGTGTGTGTGTGCATGCGCACGCGCATGAAGGTCAAAAAAGTCAACCTCAGTGTTGTTCCTCACACCTACCAACTGTGTTTAGTTTTGTTTTGTTTTTAAGATTTATGTATTTATTTTATGTGTATGAGTACACTGTAGCTGTCTTCAGACAGACGAGAAGAGGGCATCAGATCCCATTATAGATGGTTGTGAGCCACCATGTGTTTGGTGGGAATTGAAATCAGGACCTCTGAAAGAACAGTCAGTGCTCTTAACTTCTGAGCCATCTCTCCAACCTTCAACTCTGTTTTTTAAGACAAGGTCTCTCATTTTGACCCAGGGTTGGCCACTTAGGCTAGGTTGGCTGGCTAGTGAGCCCCAGGGACTTTCCTGTATCCCTTTTCCAGTGCACCAGCCTGCCCAGCTTTTGACATGGGTGCTAAGGATCAAACCCGAGATATTTGTTGCTTACATAGCAAGAACTTTGTTGACTAAGCTGTTTTCACAGCCACTCTGGTGTCTGCTGTTTACAAAGCAAGCATGCTCTAGCATGGAGTGACGGGCCCTACTCAGAGGTCTTCCAAGCATCAACTTCAGAATGTTCCACTGCAACGTGTTTGTGTATGCTTCCTGGGAGCCACTTGTTTCTCCTTTGGCACCCAACTCTCTGTAGTTACACAGGAGCTTGGCAACAGTGATGCTTATAATGGAGGGAGCTATGCAGTGGAATAATGACATCCAGAATTCATAAAGTTCTGGTCCTTAAGGACTCTTTGCCCAAAGTCACCTCTCCTTTTTTTTTTTTTTTTTTTTTGTAAAGTTTCACTGTGTCTTTACATAGTCTTACTGGATGCAAAATCTTTTAACTCACGATGTAGACCAGGATGACCTAAAGTTCCCACAGATTTTCCTGCTTCTGCCTTTCAAGTGCCAGGATTAAGGCATACTCCACCATGCCTGCCCAAGATCTCATTTAGCCATTTCATTCAGTTGGCCAGCAACTCTTTGGTCAGTGTTTCTCAAAGTGTGGTCATTAACCAGTATGACCCTCAGATAGGAATTCAGTCAAGAGGCAAACCTCAAGCTCTAGTCAACAGAGATCTCCCCAGTGGAACCCCAGGAGTAAGCGCTGCAGAAATGCTGAAGATGTCTAGAGGGCATGCATCAGAGTTCTCTTGAGAACTTCTGCCCCCTCCCCCATTCTCAACTTTCTAGATCTTCTTACCACATTCTTCAGGTTTTTTTGGGTTTTGGTTTTTGTGGTTTTGGTTTTGTTTTGTTTTGTTTCGAGACAGGGTTTCTCTGTGTAGACCTGGCTGTCCTGGAACTCACTCGGTAGACCAGGCTGGCCTTGAACTCAGAAATCCACCTGCCTCTGCCTCTGCCTCTGCCTCCCAAGTGCTGGTATTAAAGGTGTGTGCCATCACCACCTGGCCATTCTTCAATTTTAAAAGTCATTGTTTTAAGGAAATTTTATCAAGAGATCAGTTTTCCAGAACAGAGATTGGTTAATCTTGACTTGTATTGCATGCATCTAAAATATTTTTTCATAACTCATGAAAATATGAAATGCATTCACCCTGGAAACAGAAACACAGGCATTGGGGACCGACTCCAACCCCAAGTTTTTTGGGAAGGCGGCCTACCTCGAAGTATGGTTAATATACTCAGTGGTACTTCATTGGAGAAAACTATTTTCCTTTGCAAGTCGGTATCAGTTGCAGAGAGCTTCTTAGTAAGGAGTAGAAGTCCATGTCCAATTCCCCTCTCAGTGCTGGAACCCCATCTGGCTTGAACCTGTACAGGCCTGGTGCAAGCTGCTACAGTCTCTAAGAGTTCATGTGGTCATCAGTCCCATTGTGTTTCCTTGGAGTAATCCATTCTCTCTGGCTCTTAGAATCTTTCCATCTCTTGAGGGGTGTTCTTCAACCATTTAGGACCCGTCAGAGAAGCTTAACATTATTCCACACCACTTATGTTCAATGTCTGTAGAGATAAGAAGAGTGTCAAATTGTCTTGGAACTGGAGTTACCGATAGTTGTGAGCTACCATGCAGGTGCTGGGAATAAACTCTAGATCCACCCTGCAAGAGCAGCCAGTGTTCTCAACCACTGAGCCATCTCTCTAGCCCTTTATCCAATTTTTCTTGTGTTCAAAGTATTTTGAAATATAAAGCTGAGAGAGGGCATTAAAAATAAGTTTACCCTTCTCCAGATCCAAACAATCCTCCCCCTTGGAGCTCACAGTCCTGAGCCATCTGGTCTGAAGACTTATCTAGGGAACTATGTATTTTGAGGACTTTTCAAACCTGCAAGCAGAGAATATCCATGAAATATCGCAAAGGGGGCCATTTGGCTTGTACCAGAATCAAGCTTTGTGGAGCTCTTGGGCAGGCTGAGTTGTTCCTCCACCTAGGTGCTTACTAGAGTCCACAGGGTTTACTTACTAGAGACTCTGAACACAGAGCCCTCATCCCTCCACACTAGTGGATGGGAAGGCTTCATGGAGCAAGGGCACACACACACACACACACACACACACACAGTTTTAGGACAAGAGGTAGAACAATTTTGTTGTTCCACATAAACAACCAATGGACCAGCTCATCCTGAAGACTGATCTCCCTAAAAGGCCTTAAGACGAGAATGGAGTGGTAAGCAGGGCAAAGGAATGTGTTCCGGTGCATCTTGGAAGTGTCCAGCCAATTATTTGCCAGAGATACTGCAGGAGTGACTTCTGATGGCACTGGCCATTGGCAGTGACTGCAGAGCAAGAGTGCAGAGGAATATCTCGAGCTTGGATTTAGGATAGAGGTCCAGGGAGGTAAATGGTGCCCTCAATGTCCTTGAAAGACTCAGTGAGGAAGAGTCAGAATGGTTAAGCAAACACTGAGCTGTATCATTTGATATCGTATTGGTGCCAGGTGCCACTTTAGAAACTGCATTTGATTTTTTTTTTCACATGACCTGCAGTGGCCTCAAACTCAGTAGCTCAGGAAGGCTTTGAGCAGCAGCTCCTCCTGCCTCCACCTGCCTAGAATGACCAGTATGAGCCAAATGCCTGGTTTATGTGGTGCTGGGGATGGAACCCAAGGACCCCTACACACTGGGCAAGCATACTATCAATGATGCTTTATATATTCAAGTGTGTGTGTGTGTGTGTGTGTGTGTGTTCACATCTATATTGCTAGTGTGCATGCATGTGTCTGTACTAAGGAAGCCAAAATTCAATGTCAAGTGTCTTCCTCAATCAAATTCTATCTTGCTTTTTGGGACAGGATCTCTCACTGTACCTGCAACTTACTGATTAAGCTAGATCCCTAGGCTATCCTGTGAGCCCTAGGGACCTGCCAGTCCCTGCCTCTCTAGCATTGGTATTACAATGGTGTGCCACTGTACCTGACTTTTTGATGTGGGTTCTGAGGAATCAAACTCAGATTCTCATGCTTTTCACAGCAAGCATTTTATCAGCCGAGCCATCTCTCCAGCTCCTATTCAATTCTTAATGTTCAAAAGCTTGGTCACCACCCAAGAAAAGAAAAACCAACTCAAAGATAAGAACACACTGTGTGGTGGTCTAACAATTCAGATTGCCCATGCTCCACCCCTTCTCAAACTAGCATCCGATGCATCTCCAACTGTCAGTCAGCACAGTTCTGCCTGTGAGGAAGAGTCAGAACAGATGATTCAAGAAAATAAAGACACCAAGGAGACCATGATCTCGAAATGAAAACCTGTGCTGCAATTGTTCTGTGCTGTAGAGAAGAGAGGCCATCCTTTCTCCAGGTGACAGTGTCCCAGGCATGGCCCAGAAGAAGTGCCTCTCACCAAAGAGTCCCCCAGATGGAGTGGTACTACAGCCTCAGACACTCATTGGCATGAGTAATGGTTACCCAGGCAGATGGAGCTTGGTAATGAACTGCTAAGTGGATCTACAAGAGACACCTGCCTGCCTGCTGGCAGAGCCCCACCCCAACCCCAGCTGCTGCCCTTGCCACTCAGTTCCTTCAGCTGCAGGAAGTTCCAAATGCATCCACAACTGTGACCCACTTTGGAGAGAAGTCACTCTTCTATGGCTGGGCGATTGGAGGGACACCTCACTGACTTGATGGTAGAAGCTGTCTTTCCCATGTGACTTCTTTGTCCTCATTGATCCGGGGGAGGGTGGTGGGGTGTGAGCAGGCACCAGGCTTACTCAGCAGGGGCTGCTTGGCCACACCTGCTTCAGTCTTGTTTACACATCTCCTCCTCTCTCTACCAAGGACTGGGAGTCCTCTGGGTGCCCAGCAGATGTTCTGCAGTGCTATTTTTATAGATAAAGCTCCCCCTCCCACACGCAAAGTGCACAGGCGCGCGCATGCATCTGAGCTCAAACCTGATGCTCCCTCCATTTCTCTGACCCCAACTCCTTACTCAGAATAGTACCACCGAAGTAGAGCTGAAGATAACCCACAATAACCCAGAAAACTCTTGCAGCCCCTCACAGGGAGCCTTTGCTTGTTCCCCTCCACACAGCAATTCTGGTGCTCAAGCGGCTTTACTCACCCCAAAGGAGAAAAAGGTTCTCATGTGCTTACGCCATCCCCTCTGGCCTGAGTGGTATCAGTTTAATATCTTTGTCCCAGCTCATTCAGATCTTTACGACCCGCAGGAGCTTGAAGGCACCTTCATTTTAAAGTGCTTTGGGAACAAAAGACTCAAGAGAGTCAGAGGGTACATGGTATTGAGTGAGGGAACATTCCAGAAGGAGCCACTTAGGAGGCCGTCAGGTTCACAGATGCTGG
Source organism: Mus caroli (assembly GCF_978045245.1). Classification (NCBI taxonomy): domain Eukaryota; kingdom Metazoa; phylum Chordata; class Mammalia; order Rodentia; family Muridae; genus Mus; species Mus caroli. The sequence goes on along the minus strand of NW_028227257.1, from coordinate 31,923,899 downwards.
TGAGAAACTATATACTCGACAGTTGAGCCACCATTTCTCTTCTGTGCCCCAAAGCTTTCCTCTCCATCTCTGAACTGCCATCCTCAGAGTATATTTGGGTTGTCTAAGGTACACCTCACCTGTCAGAGCAGCTGCCCTCCCCTCCCTGAAGATATGGATGATGTGAGTAGGGTTAAGGTACAATGGGGTTCATGTGTGGTATACCTGTTTCTGGTCTTGTTTACAGGTGCCACGCCCGCGGGGATCACCAGTCCTGTATGTGCATGCTTCCCCACACCCTCCCTGCAGCTCCTCTTGCCCGTTTCCATCTCCATCCTCACACTTGGAAACTGAACCCATCTGTGTTGGTTCATACCTTGCCATCATGTTGTACCTGGAATGAAATTATCCTAAATCTTGTTCTCTGGGTAACCCTGGCTTCCAGCGGGCTGAAAGGGGGGCTGGCAGAAGTCTAAACTTCAGTGACAAAGTAGAGATTGCTGTTCTCTGAATGCTGTTGGGTAGCCACAAGGAGGGACAGGTAGAAATGTCTGGTAGGTTGATGTGCCAAGAAGTAGGTTTGTCTACTTTCCAGAAATCATGCCCAGGTCTGGTGGCCAGCATGCAAGCCTGTTGTAGCTATAAAGACAGTTTTTCAGGTGACAGATGGGCTCCAACACTCCTGATAATAGTGATATTACTGGGTACACTGGGAAGGTCCTGGACTGAGGGGCCTTGAGGAACAAGGATCAGCAAACAGGAAGGAAATAAAATGTCTCCTACCAGCAGTGAAGATAAGGTGTTTTTTTTTTTTTAAATGGGGGTGGGGGGTGGGGCAGGCCCAGCTAAGTTTGCCCCAGGACAAAGAAGTTCATTCTTTCCCTTTGCTGTGGGGTGGGGAAGGGGAAGGTAGTAGGTAAGTGGGACTCTTCTGCCTTACTCAGGAAACCAAGGCAGAGAAACTTCCTGGCCTCCACTCTTGAGAGTACTAAACCTGGTTTTTGAAGCCAGTCCACCTGTCACTATGACGCTTGGTGTGGAGTCTGCTTGTGATTTTTTTCCCTAGACCTCTCTAGTGGAGCTAACATTTGTGAATGCTGCAAGAGGTATGGTTTCATTAGAAAAAAAAAAAAAATCCTGAAAATGTCTCAAGTGTCTGAGAGAAATGATGCCATGTTTGTGCTGTAGCTTGGGGATAGGAGTTCTCCCATCCTGCCTCCAGCATAGAGAAAATGGCTGGAGTTTTAGGTCTCACTTACCCTGTTACAAGGAAATGCCCAGGTGAGGAGGAAAAGATGAAGACCTGAGCCACACCAGCAGCAGAGCCCATATGTGGCCCCTGTCCTCAGGACACAGGGCCCAGTCAGCCCAAATGGAGATCCATCTATCCATCTCTCTCTCTCTCTCTCCTCCCCTCACCCCCCCACCCCCGGTAATCCCACTCACATGGGGGAATTTCATTGAAAGGAACTAAAATGCGTAGCAACTACCCTTGGGAAAAGGTACTTCTATGGAAAGCATGCCAAGTGTTGCAATGATTATCTATCCTAGGGCCAGGCACGTCCTCTGGGCACCCTTAAGTGACTGAAAGTCTCCTTTCTGTTTCTCATTAGAAAAAGGACAGGCATCTAAGGAATGATAAAATAGTAAGTTTAAAAAGGGTATAGATCCAGATGAGAGAGGAGGTGGGGAGGAACTGAGAGGAGTAGGGAAGGGAAACTGTAATCAGAATATATTGTATAAAAAATCTATTTCAATAAAAGAAAATATACATTATATATATACATATATATATATCCATTTTCAGTTGTAAGTGTGGAATATGCACAAGATGGGGAGAGTGTCATTTAAAGTTCTTTCCTTATAATGTTCTCAGCTATGGCTCTCAAAGTAAATGATTTTGCATTTAAAGAAGAGGAAGGAGGGGAAGGAGAAAGGAAAGAAGAGGGGGTCTTCTTTTTATAACAACTCCAAAGAAGCCAAGGAGCAGAGGAAGAGGTGGCATGGAATTGGCTCCACGTTGACTTGTGGATCTAGGAGGTCTCCTCAGAAATGGGCTCACACACCCAGCTGCAATGTACTGTGTGATCCTAAAGAAAATAGTTTTAATGTCAAGATACTTTTTAGCAGACCTACGTTTGGTTCCCAGCCCCAACATGGGGTGGCTCACAGCACCTTTAACTCCAGCTGATGCCCATTGGTGGCCTCCACGGTCTCTGCACTCATGTATACAAACCCACACTCTGACGCACACAGTCATAACTTTCTTTAATTTTTTAAATTAAAATTTGAAGAGACAGCACTGTATTCACACTTCAAATTTAATGTGAAGATAGACATTATTTTAAAATAAAAATAGTTTTTTATTTCATCCAGCCACTTGCTGTCTAAGACAGCTCAAGGATTTAATAACTTTCAGATGATTTTGTTTTTCTGTGTGTATTTTGAGGGGTATAAGGCATTTCCTTAGTTTTTGGAGGTGCCAAAGATGAGGCCAGAGCCTCATATATGTTAGACAAGTGTCCTATCACTATGGTATATACTGAACTATAGCCCTTCGGATTTTTTAAATAATAGGTTGGGGTGGGATACATAACTAGTTTTACTTATTATGTAATGATTTTGAGTCTGGAATTGCAAACTTCATGGGCAGCTTATTGCATTGGGACACTCTAGGGGACTCCACTAGGCAAATGTTCTGGTTCCAACCTCAGAACATAGCCTCACTGCCTTTTCCTGAACACTGTGGAGGATATTAAGACTGCAGAAAGAATTTCTTAGCACAACATCCTTCATAAATGCTCACTTTCATGATTGAAGTTTCTAAGATTTGTTTTAAATCTTGGCTATGTGTCTGTATGTGAGTGTATGCTGTATAAGTGGGTACCCTCAGAGCCTGAGATATTAGATCCTCTGCAACTGGAGTTACAAGTGGTTGCAAGTCACTTGATGCCAGTCTGAGACTGAATTCCCATATAAACCAAATTTCTACCCAGTTTGTGCAGCCAGTAATTTCTTTTAAACTGTGTGCTGAAGTTGACATAATTAGATTTTTTTCCATAACATAAACACACTGACTCTGCTTCATTTATAAGCTGTGCTTAGATGTGAACCTTAAAATCACTGTTTTGTTCTCTTTGACTTTATGACAAGTCGGGTTATAATTTTAAGCTACGAGATGGATGCTAACAAATAACTATGCTTATCAGGTGTTTTCTTGGTTTAAAGATGGATTTCTCAGCATAAGAATTCATTTGAAGACAGAGCCAGTTAATTAAGAAGAGGAAAACCACAAAACAGTGGAAGGCCACAGGAGTAAAATCTGATTGGTAAAATGAGTGAGTCTACTCCTGTGGCCATCTACTTCTCCAGGAAAGAACACACAGCTGACTGTACCTTAAGAGCACTGTAGAGGTTAAATGAGATAGGAGTTCTTGGCCAGGCCTAAAGATGTGCTGGCTGGGGCTAGCCTGTCTGGAGCCAGGCTGACTGGGGCCAGGCTGGCTGGGGCTGGGCTCCCCCACCAGGTCCAACAACACAGGGAAGCCATGGGGCAGCTGCCCCTTGGGCTTGGAGCCAACAGTGCTGGCTGGCAGTTGGGGGTCAATATGTGTACCACTACCTACAGTGACCTAAGGTCATCCCAAAACTCTGTAATCAGTAAAACAGTCATGGGCCATGAGGGGAAAGGTTGCTGTTTTACTTAGAAACAAAGGAAGGGGTGGTTGAGAGTGGACAGGAAATGAGGGGATGGACTCATCCAGCACCTGGATGATTGAAGCTCTGTGTGTGGTGGGGAGGGGCAGCAGGAGATGACGTGTGTCCTTGTAGAACTCTAGTGCTGCTGGCCTATGGTGATCTGCTTCTCCCAGTGCATGAGAGACAGCATGAGGTAGAAGTGTAGCTGGCCATGCTCAGGTCCCCAGCCTGTGGGATGGACTCTGCTTGAAGGACCTGTGGCCTCTCAGCCTTATGAGTGACAAAACAATGAAAGCACCCCAAACACTTACAGATTAGAAAGCATGGGGTGATCATTCTTCAGTTTCAACCGTCCAAGTTCCGAGCTTTTAGAATGTTATCCCATTCTAAAAGCTCCCTTCCAGTGACACAGGAAGGAAGCTGAAAACGATCAAAACCCATAATCTTTGAGACCCAACCATTTCAGACAAATGTCCCTCTGCCCGGATTTTTTTTCAAAGTCAATAATTGTATCTTGCTGAATGTGTATAATCATTAGGCCTGGGAAACAGAAAGCAACCTGCTGCTTCCTTTTGCAATCCAGCAAAGTTGTGTGGGTTACTGAAGGTCAGGTCAGGTAGACTGATAGCCAAAGAGAAAGCCCCAGTTCTCCCAGGGCCTGTGAGTGTTCTGTCCCCTCTTATACCTTTACAAACAGTAAGCATTGATTGACAATGAGCTCTAGCTTGATCAGTTTCATCTATCTGCAGGCTACAGATCTTGGGTGATTTTTTTTAGTCAAGCAAAGTCAACAGACTGACTCCCATCTAAGAGACTCAGTCCTGTCCTCTGCTCACCTCTCTCTGATCACCAGGTGAGCTTGGGTATCTCTGGCAACTGCTGGCTTTTGCAGTGTTCCTGTTTACATGCTCTATCAAGAAGGGGGCAGGGTGACAGTGCTTTGCAGGACATTAATAAAGATAAGAGAGGCCATGGCTACCAAACAGAGTTTTCAAAAGCCCTTCCTTGGTTTCCCTGGCTGCAGGGCTGCGTGTATAGACACACAGATCCACCCATGCGGGAACTATTACTGCCATCCGATTACCGTCATTGTAATGTCTATTCAGTTGCCCCTTTGTACGTTCCTAGAGGGCAGGGACCGTGTCGTGGGCTGCTTTTCATGAATTCATGCCTTCCTGCTTCCATTCACTCACCCTACAAACATTTATTGAGTGCAGGCTTTGCTGGGTCTGCCACAGTGCAAAGGACACAAGACATATCACCTCCCTGTCCTTGGCAGCATGACCTAGCCTGGCTGTCAGCCATCATCCATCCCAGGCAATGGATCCCTAAATAAGGCACAGGCTGAAGCATCTGCAGCCACCAGAAAGCCACAAAGCAACAGGTGGTATCTTCTTCCATCACCACCTTCATTTCCTCCAAATTTCTATGTACACCCAGGTTTCTCTTTAAACAATGATCTAATAGATTTTTCATTCTAAGCCTCCTATTCCAACCTCAGTTTATTTTTACCCCATCATTCAGCTGCTCCATTTAAATCATCTAGAAAACATCAAGATACTAACACACACAGGCGGGGGCTCCTGAAGATTGAGATTATTAAAACCTTGACAAGTGGCTCTAACTGGAACCTGGTAGGGTGGGGGACAAAATGGGGCAGACCCCCAACACAGGAAAAAGGACTCCAGGCTCAGAAGCAGGGGCTATTCTCAGATCTGTTTGAGGGTCAGGAGGCAGGAGGAATGGCTTGCCTTAGCTTCCTGTATCTCCCAGTAGCTCCTGGTCTGAACCATGTTTCCTACCTGTTCTCCGCAGTGAATTCAAGACCACACTTGGCTCAATACCTTCCTGTAAGCTCTGGACCTCAGATGTATCCTTTGTTAGTGTTCTCAGAAAACAGTTGGAAGCTATGGTCCTGTTTAGACTTCAAGACTCTAGCCCACCATGGAAGCCTTCTGCCTTGAAATGCACTCTCTCCCTTGTGACTTCTGAAAAGCTCAACTATCCCTATTGCCTGGGATCCAGTTCCTCAGGAGATCAGTCTTCATTATGTTCCCTTCAGTGTAAGCCATTTACCAGCCCATCCTCTCCTATCCTCCCCAATGAAAGTAATGCCCTTGAAAATAATTCCAGGCCAGGCCTGGTGGCACCCTATTATTTTAAAGTCTGTGCTACCAACTGCACTGTTTTCCTATGTTCAGTTAGAATTTTGACTTGCTCATAGACAATAAATGGTTTTTGTGTTAATTTTGAAGGATGTGTTAGAATGTATAACCCTATCTAACTTATCATAAAATCAGGCATAGTGGCACAGGCCTGTAATCCCAGCATTGAGTCAAGAGGAGGTTGATGAGTTTGAGGCCAGTCTAGGCTGCATATATTGATATTCTGTCTCAAAAAAAAAAAAAAAGAAGAAGAGGATGAGCAGAAAGGGGAGGATGAGGAAGAGGAACAGGAGGAGGAGAAAGAGTAGCAGAAGAACAAGAAAGTATAAGAAAAAGAATAGGAAAATAAGGAAGAGGAGGGAGAGGAAACAATGGTAAAATCAACCACACTGTTGGGCACCAGCACTCTCGGGCATATGGAGGATTTTAGGAGATGCCATGAGGGCCTGCCCAAGAACTAACTGATCATTTCTGACAATAACAGAAGCCACAACATGCCCTTGTCTTTGAAGTTCCCCATAAACATTTTGTGCAATGATGACTCCAGGAAGGTATAAGTCAAAACTACAACATGGTTGGTCCCACTTCCTTTCCACTATGACAGCCCTGAGTGTTTTTGAAAGGAACATGTTATCAAGAATATGGAGATATTAGAATGAGTGAATCATGCTAGACAGAAAGTAAATGGTGACAGTTATGGAGGGAACAGGTGAGCAGTTCCTCAAAGGTTTTGACATAGAATTGCCACATGTCTTTGCAATTCTACTGGGCACCATTCACTAGAGATGAATGGTGGAAACAACCCAAGTACCAATGGATGGATATGGTCATGCAAAGCACACACACACAGAGGAAGATACACAACATGAATTTAACATTCTATTGCCTTAAAAAGCATATAATGCATGCTAAACTTAATATTAAAGAATGGTAGGAAAACATGCATGAATTCCACTGGCATTCCCAGTTGTGACCGTCAGTCGCTAATACATTTCCAGAGTGAATTCCCTTTGCCTGGAGATTCTGAATGGGAGAATCTGAAGAGGTTCCTCAACCTCTGGTTTTGTCTAAATGCTTTCCTTTGTGCCCAACTTGAATTAAGCTTGTCAGGCTGCTTTTCTCTAAAAGGGGACTATTTTCCAAATCTCTAAAAAGAGATCTGGGTACCTATTAATACATTCCTTCTGTTCATCCTGTCTACTCTTAAGCCGCACTGTGTTTAGGACTAAGACATGGTACAGGTCTAAAGAACACAGGTCATCAGGAGACGACTGGCTGGAGGAATGGCGACGGATACATCTTTTGAAATAAACTAAAAGCTCTAAGCTGAAATTTTTTCAACTACACCCACATCAAGGAGTCTACTTGCTGTCTTTCTCTGGTCAAACCCGATTTTCTGGATAGATAATGAAAGTCATGTCCTAGGAGTCAGTCCCAGGGAGGTCACAACAAGAAGCAACTGTGTTGTCATCCCAGTTTGCTGTCTAAGGGCAAAGATTGAAGGTCCATTTCAAGGATGTCTCTGTCACCTGAGTTGATGCCTTCAGACAACATTGTGAAGGTGTGTCTGAGATAGCCACAGTCTCATCCTCATTTCGACATCTCAAAACAGAAGCTGGGGGATGCAAAGTCATCATGGAAGCTGGGCAGACAAAACAGGATAAAGGGAGAAATGGACTCCTTAATGAGAGTGTTATTTTATTGTCCTGAAGATTAATTTTATTTTTAACTATGTTTCTCTGTGTGTTTCTGTGTGTGACTATATGCATGTGAGCACAGATGCCTGTGGAGGCCAGAAGAAGGCATTGGATCCCTGGAACTAGAGTCACAGGTGGCTGTGAGCCACCAGTACTGAGTGCTGGCAGTCATACCTGGGTCCTTTGGGAAAGAAGTAGGCACAGTTAAGCATTGAGCCACATCTCTAGCCCCAATTCTTAACAATATACTTTTAAACAAAAATTTAACTGTTACCTATCTATCTTTTTAAAACTCTTACAGTGGGCAATTTCATGAGGTCATACCTGTGAAAACATGGAAATGCCAGTATTTGACTGTTTTCGATCTATGGCAACATTACATTCAAGTGGCTCAGCCAAATATTTAGGTAACCTAATTTATGAACTCCTGACAATGTCTGAATTACAAATTTTGACAATAAATATTTTATATATTCGAGAAAAAAAGAAGGAAAGTCAGAGCAAATCCCAATTTAAGAAATCACTACTAACCAAGAAAGAATAAAGTAAAAGAAAAAGGAAAAAAAGTTACAAGGTTTGAAAACTTTTCTCCCAAAGAAGATGATGAAGAGCTTGCTTTCACACGTGCTAACGGCAAAGAGAGACAGGCAGACATCAGTCCTGGTCCCCTTTCAAAGATGTCCCCTGACTGAAGCTGCACAGTAGGACACACCACACTTAGGGCAGTTATGAAATTGATACTACAGAATGAGGGTTTCATTGGCTGTTGAGTGGGTGACAAGCCTTCTGGAAGGGGACAGGCTTCAGACAAAGCCTCTTCTGCTGCGATGGGAACAGGTACAAGCCAGATGGCTTGTTAAATATTGCCAGCATGCTCGAGCAGTGCCGTGCGGCGGTCAGAGCTAGGATAATGGTCACAGGGGCATTGTGCAGCAGAGCGTCAGCTCAGTTCAGCCGGCTAAAGCTGTTGCTTATCTTTGTTGGTTTTGCACAGATTAGGGTAGTTTCTCAGCTTTGAATGCACCCCAGCTGCCCAGCAAAGCATTCGTGGTGAAGTCTTGTCTGGATTCTCATTGCTGAGAGGGGCAGTGTAGATATTGGCACATGTACAGACTTGTTTTGCTCCCAGCAGAAAGACTTTTCAAACCCATAAGAACCAGTCTTCATTCACTCGTGCAGGCAAAACACTATCAAAGGGCGGTGGCCTTCCTAGAAAACCTTGTCCTGTGGTCTTCAATCTGCACCAGTCATGGATTGATATTTCCTATTAGGATTGATCCATTTGCTACTCCTGCAGGAAGGGGTAAAGCCCCATCATAAATTCCATCCGGTGAATCATGGGGAGGCAGTGGCTCAAATTAAGGGTGTTTGCTTTCGGAAGGAACCCTCAGCTTCTTATCTTTATGTACAGAAGAAAATAGATCTCAGCTGCCACACAGCCAATGGAACTCACCTGGCCAGTCAGCTGCTGAGGCCCAGTCCCTGCTACCTCTGGCTACAGCCTGCTCCTCTGTGATGTTTGCAGGCAAGGGAGACAAGTAGGGAATCCAGAGTCCCCTGAGTTGTGTCTGCAAACCCAAAGCAAACTGGAAGGTACAGTCATGGTCTGGGTATGTTAGGGAAGAACATGGATGCCTTAGGCAATTTGGACAGGTCAGCTGTACTTATCTTCTTTTATAGGTATTGGCCAGCTAGAAACTCACCTTACTGGATTTACCTTTGACATCCTCTTCTTTAACAAGACCATTTACACATCTGCAGATGCTTGCAAGCACACACACACACACCACCTTTTGAACTAAACAATGATTCATCTTGCTGGACCTGGCCTCGCTCTACTTAACCCTACTTGTCACTGGGTGTTTGACGCAGAGTCAATTCAGTTATCATTCCTGGGCAGCTAAGCTCTGAGCATGTGTTTCTAGGAAATCAAGACTTTTTTCTTTCCTCTAAGAGATTTTTGTTGAATTGTTAAACAAAACAAACCAGAGGGGTGAAGTACTAATTCTGTGTTACAGAATTTCTGGAATAGAGAAGAAAAGCAGAGGCTGAGAAGCACACCCCAACATTTTCCACACCATTTCAGGAAAACTACCCACACCCTCCATGTCTTATTTTGTTACTTTCCTCTAACCATTCCGGGTGTGCTTTGGGTCTCCAACTCACACAGACAGCTCCCGGGTGTCCTTCCTGCTCAGCTAGGATTTGGGTTGGATCTTTGGATAGTCTGCTGGGGTAAGATTCCTGTATTTCCTGTCAACCATCTTTTCTTTGGATCCCTCCAGCCCCCTGACTTTGAATTGTGTCAGTGTTCACACCACCTAGTTTTAAAATGTATTAGTATACCCAGTACAGTGACACACATCTGTATCATAGCCTTAGGAGACAGAGACGAGATCTCCAGTTTGAAAGCAGCCTGGGCTATACAGCAAGATTATGTAAAATACCAAGGCCTAAGATCTTTCTACAGCCAAGCCTGATGAAAGATGGGGCTTGAAAATCATGCCTATGACCCTGGGTTTGATCTCTGGCATTGATTTTAAAAGATAGATAGAACTTTAGACAGACAGAAAGACAGAGAGACAGAATTTTTGCCTTTCATTTGTCTCTTTCCTTTTTAAATTTAAATTTTATTTAATAATTTAATTTTTGAGGCAAGTTTTCACTATGTAATCCTGACTATACTATAGAACTTGCTGTGTAGACCAGGCTGACCTTAAAGAGATCTGTCTGCCTCTGCTTCTCAAATACTTGGATTAAATGTGTGTCTGCTATGCTATACTTCACACACACACACACACACACACACACACACATCCTGCCCACACAAAAATGTGTTCATTATGCCTTTAGGACCTTGCTTTTTATTATATCTTAGTCAATTTTAATATATTCAAAGCTTTTTAAAACTTTAAGGGCCACTTTAGCAACAGATCAAAAAGTTCAACAGTTGGCAGTTCCTTTCTGGCTGAGTTCTAAGTATTTTGCAGTATTTTTAAAACTTCCTCCTCGCTGCAGTGATTTTTATAAAATTATATATTAGAGTTACTTTGGGGCCAAGAGGTAGCTGAAGCTTTGTAATCATTGCACTGATTTCTTTTGAGTGTGTGTGCACATGGGGAAGAGGATAAACACGTGCCTTCCTCAGCACTGTTCATCTTTTGTGTATTGATTTTTTATTTGGATTCATTGTGTATATTTATGAATATTGATCCCTTGACACTTCTCAAAGCTCTAGGAATTTTAAAAAGTCTCGTAAATCGGTACAAGCATTGGGTGGGTCTGTTAGGTCAGGCTGCTAGCTGAACAAGTATGTTAGTAGCAATATATTCAGTTTCTTATTACTAGTGATAATATTAAAACATAGGAAGTTACAGATGAAATAAATTAATCTTAGTAATATATCTAATATAATATATCCAAAGCAGCAAATTTCTACTACATATTCAGTATAAAAATATCAAAGAAGCAAGATGTGGTGGTGTATGCTTTTAATCTCAGCACCAGGGAGTCAGAGAGACCCTGGTCTACATAGTGAGTTCCTGGCCAGCCAGGGCTACACGGTGAAAACTTATCTCAAAATATAGCAGGATGGCTTCAGCTCAGGAATTTGAGACCAGCCTAAGAAACATAGAGATCTCTTTTAAAATGAAAAGCTTTTAACTTTTACTGTTACAATAAAACACGTTGGTCAAAAGGTCTAAACTATCTAGTACTGTATCATTTTGTGTTATTTAGTCTGATGGTGATATTCAACAAATTCTCAAAACTAAGCAAGAATTAAAGAGATTTTGTTAAACGCTTTAACATTCCCAAACTTTTTCAGTGAAATAAAGAAAAATTAAGGCACTTCATCTTCCTACTTGGCACTTCAATTTAATATATTCTTAGTGTCTAGTGATGTAAATCACTTTAGCAAATATACTCTTTTTTTGTTTGTTTGTTTGTTTTCCAAGACAGTTTTTCTCTGTGTAGCCCTGGCTATCCTGGAACTCACTCTGTAGACCAGGCTGGCCTCGAACTCAGAAATCTGCCTGCCTCTGCCTCCCAAGTGCTGGGATTAAAGGTGTGTGCCACCACTGCCCAGCTCACTTTAGCAAATATACTCACTCCTTTGTAAAAGCAAAGATGTATTCTCATAGAAGAGAGCAGTTGTGTTCCTCATGGTTCATTGCTGTTTTGTAGACATCAAAATAAAGTGTAAAAGCAATAAAGGGAGCTTGGGTCATGAGCAGCAGCACACAGACAGGAAAGATTCTTTCTAATGTTTAGTGACACCATAGAATGACTGGAGTCCACAGTCATCTATATTTTAAAATAGCTATGGTTTTTTTTTTTTAAGTTCAAAGTTCTCTGACAATCTAGGTATGGTGTCTCACATCAGTTGGGAAGCTAAGGCAGGAGGTTTTCCACAAGTTCAAGGACAGTTTGGCCTACATAGGGAGTTCTAGGTCATCATGAACTCTAAAGTGAGAGCCTGTTCCCCAAAAGGAAAAATGAATTCTTAACACATAGAAATAATAAATATTTGAAGAAAAGAAAGTGTAAATTAGATGGATGTAAATAATACTACCCCAGAATACATACAAGTTTTGTGGCCCAGTGAAAATGACCATATATTATTAGTTTAATGAGAGAGAAAATTTAAACCAGAATTTTAACAAGAACCTACATTTCTGAGGTATGTCTTCTGCAAACAATCCATAGACACCTAATTGTCTCTCAGGCCAAGGCATTTGTACCCATTCATCCATTTATTACCTTTGTAAAATGACTTAGAACACCGGGTACTAGAGGCTGTGTTAGACATTTACCAGTTTCCAAGAAATGTGTGGCTCACCTTTCATGGGGAGAAACAACCAATAGAAAATGAGTGAACTTCGGCACTTGCCCAAAGCCTGTAAGGCCCGTGAAAAGAATAAAACAGGCAGAGATGTGGGCTGTAGGCTAGCATTGGCAATTTGGTGTTTTCATTAAAAAAGAGGCACTGGGGCAGATTTGAAGGGATGGGGTTGTTAAACTTGGTGGGTAGTGAGACCTCTGAATAACTGAGCCTGGTAGGGGTATAGCTCTTGAGATTGGGAGGGAGGACAGGTAGCCCTAAGGGGATAGTGGAAATCTCAATCTCATGAACTAGGGTTGAAAACATATTCAGAAGCCAAAGAATAATGAAACCCAGAATTAACAAAGATGATAGGCTCTTTGAAGACAGAAAGTGGGTAGTAGGCTACCTGGGGTTGGCATAATTGGAAGAGAGCATGAGAGTATGGGTCAGCTCCTGAGAATGCACAGAGCTACGGAGCACACATCTCTTCCTCCCTAGCAGTCATGAGTTCTGTGTCTTGTGCATTCTCAGACACAAAAGTGTGGGGTCATCTTTGAAAGATACATGCGGTTACATGAGGGATGGACTAGAAGGGGAATAAAGTAGTAACTAGAAGCCTTAGGAAGTTATTAAAATCACCTAAAATGCTGCTGAAGGTTTTGACTTAAGAGAATTGAAAGTAAGGAAAAGACTGATCAGAGAGATTTTTGAAATCTATACAGAAATGAGTAACCAATTGAAAGGCAGACTTCCCAATACAGAGGAAAGAGAAATGAAAATAATCCTGTGATTTCTGCTGTGGGCTATATTGCAGAGGAAATAAGGAAGGGGAAAAGCCGGCTTTAAGCACACCAAGTTGAAGGAAATGTTAGCTTGGATCCCTCCAGAAGATCACTCAGGAGCTTCTGAGATTTCCATGTGTTCCCCAAAGCTTATTTGTTTTGGGAAATCCATCTATTAGTATGGTGGTATTGGGAAGTGGAACTTGAGGGGAACTATTTAAGCCCTGGGAGCAGAGCCTTCAGTAAAGGATTAGTGCAGAAGTAATCTCAGTACTGTAGGTGTGGTTTCCATACAAAGAATGGGTTTGGTGCTCTCTCTTCCTCTATCGGCCCTTCTATTGTATGCAGCAACAAGGTCATCACTAGATGCCAGAACACGGATCTTGCACCTCTCAGCCTCCAAAGGTGTGAGAAGTGGATGTTTGCTTTTAATTACCCAGCTTCAGGTGGTCTGTTACTGCAGTGCAGAATAGAGGGCTCCCAGGTGGGAAGAAGACATAAGGAACCAAGGTGAAGGGAAGCAGGAGATGAGAGGAAAGTTACCTGTCACGTATGCACATAAGTTCTTGCTATGCCTTCTGGGGGCTCGTCCTGCTGGGGCTCCAGGAAGGCTTTCATATCTGATTTTTTTTAATGTAGAATACTGGAAAGACTGCCAGGAGGAAGCTGACAGAGTGTGCATTTGAACAGAAAGACACTTCCTAGTGTGCATAAGGTCCCCTGAGGGTCTCAGTCAGAAGTCTGTTGAGACATTCTCATCTTGTGAAGGTGCATGCCATGAAAGGGAGTGGGAAGCCACTAGGTCCATAACATCTTGGTTCATATTTGCCTGAACCTTTTCAAAATGGTGTTTTCCAAATATCCCAAACGTGATGGTTTGTATAGGCTTGGTCCAAGGAGTGTCACTATTTGAAGGTGTAACCTTGATGAAGTAGGTGTGTCACTGTGGGTGTGGGCTTAAGACCCTCTCCCTAGCTGCCTAGAAGTGAGTCTTCCACTAGCAGCCTTCAGATGAAGATGTAGAACTCTCAGCTCCTCCTGCACCATGCCTGCCTGGATACTGCCATGTAATAATGGACTTGATGATAATGGACTGAACCTATGAACCTGTAAGCCAGCCCTAATTAAATGTCCTTTTAAAAACTGCCTTGGTCATGTTGTCTGTTCACAGCAGTAAAATTCTAACTAAGACATCAAACAAAAAAGACACCTCCAGGTATAATAGTAACAAGTGCCTTTCCCTGAAGGAGCAACTGTATGAATCTGGATTGAGCTTGTGAGTCAACTGTCTCTCTACATCTCAGTGTATATATATATATATATATATATATATATATATATATCCTGATGTACAAGAAACTCAAGAAATCTAGGCTTTGTGGCACACAGTTTTAATCTTAGCACTAAGATCTCTGTGAGTTTGAGGCCACCCCATCTTCACATGAAGTTCTGGGCTAGCCAAAACTACCTTACTCTACTCTGTCTAAATAATAATAGATAAATATAGATAAATATTTATAAATAGATAAATGGGTGGAAAGTTTATGCCTATCCAAAAAATATATTTACAAACTTTTATCTCTTAAAAGCAATCTTATTCTATTAAACTGTGAGCCTCCTATAGTTTAAGTCCAGTTTTGTACAGGAGAAACAAAGTTGTGTCTTGTGTCCCTGTTATGGGCATTCTTCAAACTGAGATGGTTTTTAGACAAAACCCTATGGAGAAAATAGGTGTTAAAAAAAAGTTAGAAAACTCTATCTTTTATAGTAGGACTCATTAGGAGAGAGAGTTTGGAAATTCAGTGTTAAGAGGAGGTAACCACTGTCTTACTTTGCTAGGGGCCATCTCTGCCCAACCCCGCCTGTTGGCTGCTGACCTAGAACACGAAACTTTTGAAGCATATTCAGCAAATATATTATATTCTGCCTCTGATGTCTCTAAGAGTGCCCAGATCTAAACTCTGTCTTCCAAAACCTCTGAGTAGAACCTTTAAACATCTTACACCGTGAACTAGGTTCAAATCCTGTCTTCTGTATTAGCAGGGTGTCCTTACATGGGAAAGACCCTTGACCACTGAAGCTCTCAACGTCTTTATCAGTGCAGATGATAAGATCCACCTCACCAATTATCAAGGTAGTGGAGGGTGGGGAACAGGAAACCACCAAACATTCAGAAGCTCTTGACCTCTGCTAGATGGAGATTCCTCTAGAATGCCTTTTGCTCTTATCAGAACTTGAGATCTAACTTCCTCCTAGCACCAACTCAGAGCACAGAGGACTTGCAGTACGGAAAACACACATTCCACACTCAGTTCCCCCATCACTGTATTTCACTTTTCCTGGAAAAGCCCTGGATCCTTAAGAGCCTCTGAGTTCTAGTCCCACCTAGCCCTCTTTCCAGTGCACTATGGTAAGTGGCTTTACCCTGTGTGCCCAAGTCGATTTCATCTGAGAAAAGAATGATGGGGGAAGGGGTTGACTCCTCCAGTTCAAAGCATCTATGATCCTGCATTTAAATGAATTAACGTCACTCCCATTACTCTCGTTGACTAAAGAACTCTTTGAGTCGTTATTTTTTTAGTGGGTACTAACCATTTACTCAGAAATGTTCCAGCGTCTTTGCCCCTGACTACCTAATCTACCTTACAGGTGACCCCTTTAGATTCTTCTGCTGGTGTCCCTGGAAAGAACGAGAGAAATGGGCACCCTGTTGAGATGTCATTTCCCAATTTCAACAGGAGACCCTTTAAACTAACCCAGGAACTGTTTAACTTTTAACTTAGGGTGAAATTCCAAACCATCAAACAAAGAAAAAGGATGCACAAAGCCCATCCCTCCCAGCTCCCCACCTGCAGCCCACAAGCGCCACTCTGAGGCTGAACACTTGGAAGAGTGAAGAAGTTGATCAGTGCCTGCAGTAAAATACGATGGGTTTAAATAAATAAATAAATAAATAAATGACTTAGACATAATAATCCCACTCCTATCATCTCAGGTTTTGGGAAGCAGAGGCAGGAAAATCACACATTAGAGATAAACCTAAGCCACACTATGAGTTCCTGTCAGCTAGCTACAGAAAGATAATTTGTACTAATAAAACCAAATCAAAAATACAAAATAATAATAATAATACAATAAATAATATCCTTTAGGGCTGGGCATTACCTCAGTGGTATAACACTTATTTACCACACCCTGGGTTCAATGCCCAGGGTGGCAAAATAAAAATGTTTCAATAAATGTCTTTTAGGATATAACTACTGGGCACACACACTCTCTCTTTGTGTTTTCAGTTGCTCTGTCTTCAATTGTAAGACATTTCCTCCACTCCGTTGGCCCACCTCCCACCTTGCCCCAGGAGAGCATATGTCAGATGGAATGGTCATGGCTCTGAGTGGTGGTGGCTGTGCGTCAAGGACATATGGTGTCCCGGACTGTATGTTTGCTCTTGTACCTGGAGAGATTAGTCAGCCTGACGCACGGCGTCAGCCCAGATGCCATCTGGCTGTTCCCTAATATAGAGTATAGGTAAGAAGTCATCATCTATACCTTAATAGCTAGGCAGGGCTCTCAGCCACCACTGGGGTAGATATTTCATGCTGCAGACCCAGGTCAAGGCAAATTCCCCTGTGTCTAGGAGTAAGGCAGGATCACAATCTTGGTGGTGGTTGCTGAGTTCCAAGGCTGCATGCAGACACTTCCCATGCAAACCTTACCGACCCCACCATCTACAAACTCTCTCCAGCTGTTCCTTTTCCTGGGCATCTGCAGGCCTCCATCAGTCCAAGAGTTATTGGAATCCTGCCCTTTACAGCAGTCAAAAGACTGGACTTTGGCCCCAATCTGCCTGCCTAGAGGCTCTGATCTTTAGCTGTGTCCAGTAAGTCATTTCAAGCTCTCTTCCATATCCCTGTATTTGTCTGCTAACTGGCAATACTCACAGTGTTGTTGCCTAGGACTAACTGAGTAAATCTATTTAAAGCACCTGGATGGGGTTGGAGGGACAATAAACATGAGTTCTACCCCTTGCTTGGGTATCTGATTCGACTCTCTTCTACTGAAGATTCCTTGGGGGAAGGGGGATCTGGTGTGTAATTAGCTATAATCCTTTGTGACCAAGTAAAATTCTTATCAAGATGATTTTAAATGTGGCATGTCTGTAATCCTGGCACTCAGGAGGCTAAGGCAGGAGGATTATAAAACTGTGAGTTCAGAACTACCCTGGGTTTCATTATCAGACACTATGTGATGGCTCTGTTGGCATCAGGTCCATGTCTGAGCCACAGGAAATAGATGTGGTGGAGATTAAGCCCAGTCTTGTTACTAAAGGAACAGCCTCAGCCGGTGACTGCACCAAAGCCTCTAGATAAACACTTGGGGGAACCCAGTTCTTCCTGAAGACTAAAATCAGAGCAAAGTAGATAGTGAGCACTTCTAATTCCAGCACACTGGAGGCTAATGCATAAGAGCCAAGAATTCAAAGACAGGATAGGTGACCGAAAAAAGAAAAAAAAGAGGGTGTGGGGAAGGAAAGAGGGGAGGGAGGGAGGGAGGAAAGAAAGAAGGCAGGAAGGCTAACGAAGAAGAAAGGGATGGAGGAAAAGAAAAGGCTATCATTGTAGCCAACTCTTCTGAGCAGGTGCTAGTCTTCTACAGGCCTACAAAAATGCTTCTGTCAACTCCTTCCGGAGTCTCTACAATGCCAGACTCAGTCTCATGTGGACTCCATAAGAGAAATATAGCCTACCAGGCAAGAGAAGGAAGCCAACCTATCATGCATTTCATAACCAATACAAAAAGGGAAAATGAGATCTTCCATCACCTATCTTGGGAAAACGTGTTAAGTACCGTTTGCAAATTCTGAGAGTTTCTCTAATTTCCACTAGATTGATAGTGTTTATGGAAGACTTTGTTTCTGGAAAGAGAGCTGTCCTCGAAGGTTCGTATGAGGGGATGTAGCTATGCAGTAGAGCATGTGTTTAGCATGTGCCAGGCCTTGGGTTCCATCTCCAGTACAAAGGAATAGGAACAATAAAGAAGTCCTACTTAAAGCCCCTGTTCTTCTCTGGACATGCCTACTTACCTCATACAAGCTCGCAGGCCTCTTCCTACTCTAGGGAACTTCCTCAGGCCTGCTCTAGGAAATTAGCCCCTATACTGGCCGGCTGCAGAGAAATCAATGAGGGCTAGAAGGGTGGCCTTCACTTGCCTCTGGTATTCCAATGAATATTTTTGAGCTTAAGGAACTGACTGTCCAAAAATCAAATTTCATTGATTTTTTTTTCCCAAAGGGTAAATACAAGCATATGCTCCTGCTCAGAAGACTTTGGATGGCTTTCCAACTCTCATTCGTTATGCTACACGTCCAACATCTGTACTTCTGGAGAAGGGGGTGGGGGAAGAGAAACAGAAAGCGAAAGAGACAGACAGACAGCAAAACAGAGACAGAGTACACTAAGGTTGACTCTTGTAGGTGTGTGGAAAGCAGTGTTTTTCTGCAAGAAAATTACGGAGTTGCAAACACTGTCTCTGAAGCCTCATGCCCTTGAGTTCAGTCATGAGTTCCATGAGTGTTTGGGGGACTCTGTGGTAATGACCCTGATGGCTTGGTATTCATGATTACTAGAACCAAGACAGTTCTGCCTGTTTAAAAGGCAATGGTCTCAGAGCATAAAGGAAAATCAGACTGAAGGATGTCAAACTGGGTACGGGTAGCCTCTCCTTGTATGTGCAAGGTGGGAATCATGGCCAGGAGTGGCCAGGAGAAAGGGGCTCATAGTCCAGGAGAGGGGCTGCCTAGCCAAGTGAGGAGTAGGGCACTTATCCACAATCCCAACTTTTGGAAGGGAGGGGACAAGGCAATGGAGAGTTCACTGTTCGTTTGAATTCACATTGTGAGTTCAGAGCCAGGCTGGGGGCAGTCTACCAGGCAGAGTGTAGAGTCTACTGTATGACAAAGACAGAATACAAAGAAGCAGGGAAATGCAGCCTGTGAGAATCCCTAAAGGTGCCCCTGCTTCAATTCTCCAGGTCTCACTTCTGCTTGCTTTTCTATACCACCCTGAAGCTTACATACCCACGGGGGGGGGGGGGGGGGGCGGGGAGAGGCTTTTTAAAGGTGAAAGTTCACACAGGACCCCAGTAAAACCTCTCTTGCCTTTGCCAGTATTAGGTATGAGATGATAGGGTATTTACACCAATTTGCTTCCTGTTACTGTGACAAAATGCGATAGATGGCTCAGTAGTTGAGAGAACTGGCTACTCTTTTAGAGGACCTGGGTTCAATACCCAGCATCCACCTGGCAGCCTACAACTGTCTATAACTTCAGTTCCAGCATATCCAACCTCCTTTCACTGAGAAACATACATGTAAAACATTAATGCACATAAAATAAATAAACAAATAAATCAGGGGGATGCTTTTTATTGACTTGTGGAGTTCAGAGGTATCAGTCAATGGTCATTTGGCCCAGCTACTTCTACTGTATGGTAGCACAGCCCCTCACAGCAGTGGTGGAGAAACCTGTTCACTTCCAGATGGACAGGAATCAAAGAGAGAAACAAGAAGAGGAAGACCGAATATCTCTTCAAGAGTAGATCCCAAGGACCTGACTTCTTTTCTCTAGCTTCCTTCTCTTACAGGCCTCACCATGTCCTAATAGTGTCTGGGACCAGGACTTTAACTTGTAAGCCTTTGGGAGAAACTTAGGGTCCTTAATAATTTGTACTGGAATTCCTTTCCAGGGTGAGACCCAGCCTTCCAGAACCTTCATATTTGCATGGGTTTGTTCTCTCCAGGAAAGCACAGAGCTTGTGCTGAAACTCTGAAGCCCAGTCATGGTTCAGCTTTGTCCCCCACTCCTTACATTAAGATGAGTTTCTCTTTAGAAAAGTGTTTGAATTGACATTGAACTCCCTTTTGTAGCTTGTCTTGTGTATCAAGCTTGGGTGTGTGTGTGTGTGTGTGTGTGTGTGTGTGTGTGTGTGTGTGATGTGTAATGTATGCCTGTGAATGCTAGGGATTGAATGCTTGGCCTTGCACATGCTAAGCATGTACTGAACCAGCACCGAAGCTGGTTCCAGGTCCTCCATCAGCAGGCGTGGTTTCCCAGCCACCATGGCATATGCTCTTGCTCTCACAGACTAGAAGAGGTGCAGAATCATAGATATAACCAGGAGCTAGAAGGACCATACAACCCTGTAGTGAAGAGAACTGTGGGGATGTGGATTCAGACTGGCTCAGGAGAGTAGAGCTTGGTCCACTACCCAATGGATAGTTAAACCTTAACCACTCTCCTATGAAAAGGGAGGAGGGACCATCCCTGCAAGTGCATGGCTCTGCTGAGAACCAGCACATTGCTGCTAACAGCACTCCCCATCTTTTTGTGTGACCTAACCAGGCCCCCTAACATCTCTGATCATGTGTTTCATCATCTACAAGTACACAAGTAATCTCTGAGCTTCCTATATCTTGAGGATAACTGAACAAGAAAACAGACTTAAAGAAACTTTTATTTAAAATACTAAATTCTATAAAGTATAATCATTATTATTATTCAAAATGAACTGCCATGATTATTATGCCCCTGGAGTACAAGTTGGAAACTGACATTTCTCCATGAGTTAATTTCTATTCAGCACTTCAGAGATAGGAGTTAACACACCAAAGTCACCTTATATGTATACATGTGTGTACATTACACAGTCCTCCCATCTGTGCTTTATATTAGAGAGGTCTTTATCATAAGATATTGCAGGGGAAATATCATCCTAAGTGAAAACTGCAGTATCCCCATGGCGTTTTAAGTGTTTATTTTATATAAGTGTACAATTATCAAAATGCAAAAAAAAAATTTTTTTTTAAATCAAGGGCTAGGAGTGTGGATAAGTTGATAGAAGGCTTGTCTAGAATGCATGAAGCCCTGGGTTGGTTGCACAGCATCAAATAAACCAGGCATATCAGCTAATACCTGTAATCTCAACACTTGGAAGGTAGAGACAGGAGCATCAGAAATTCAAGGGCATCCTCAGATACATAGTGAGTTTGATCTATATATGAGACCCTGTCTCAAGAAGAAAAAGAAAAAAGTCAAAAATTTGGATGCCATGAAATGGTTGCCCCCCCCCCTCAGAGATGTTCATCTTAGTGTTGTTTATAACAGCACATCATTTTCCAGCCTACTGTTCCAATTCCTGATGGTACCTGACATTGCAGAGATGCTTGACAGTCATTAAAACTCAGAAGAAAAAAATGCCAGAGCCCACTGGGCTACGCAAAGCAAACAACAGGCACAGAGTTGGCTCTAAGGTCCTAAGTACAAAGGAAGATAAGACTTAGAGCACCCAAGGAACTAATTGTCTGGAAAGAGGACAGGGTTCCAGCAGGAGCCTCACTTCCTTTGGTGTAGCTTTTTCTTTTCATGTGATTGTACTACATTTATTTCTTCATTTTAAACCAAGGAAAATATTTTTATATTTTTATGGGTTTTTTTTTTGAGTGTTCTTAGAGGCCTGAATGCTCAGGTCCTGCTTGTCTTTGCTGGCAAGAACTGCCAAACCTATTGTTCCACTGTGGCTGTGCCAGTGGCTTTGAACACAATAGTTACCAGGTTAAGGAGTGCCAGCTGGGCAGCCCCCACACAACCTCAGTCCAAGCCTCATTGTTGCCTCTGGCA
Organism: Mus caroli; assembly: GCF_978045245.1. NCBI lineage: Eukaryota > Metazoa > Chordata > Mammalia > Rodentia > Muridae > Mus > Mus caroli. The sequence goes on along the minus strand of NW_028227257.1, from coordinate 31,902,077 downwards.
CTTCTGCAAGGAGCCCACATCACCTGGCTTTGAAGTTGGGGTCACAAAGCGTGAAGTCTAGGTGAGAGACTTGATGTGGGGTAGGGGGAAGGGATGAGATGGTTCAAAATTTTATCTAAATCAAAACAACCCCCCCCCCAGAAATACACCAGAAAGACCTAGAGACCACCAGCTGAAGGCTCCCATGTTACAGTCTAGGAAACTGAGCACAGGTAGTAGTCATCTGGAGCAGAAGCTAAGCCATTAAGTTCCCAGCCTTTGATGAACCTGCCTTTCCTTTCCACTTTAGTTCTTGCAAAAGAGCTATAACTTCCTTTTGTTCCCAGGGTGGAGAGAGTCAGGGTCACCTCTCAGATGACCACAGCTGTAGTTCCTGTTGTCTCAGCAGAGCCTGCTTTCAACTTTGGAGCCCCAACAAAAGAGCAGCAGGCTGTCATGTTCTGGGCTGCCCAGACAGTAGACCTGAATCTCCTCCCCAACCTACTCCTTGATTAGCTTTGCATTGGAGGAGAAGTCTTAGCCTTGTCTTCGAATTTGGAAAAACTTCAGTCTTTCAGAAGAAGTTTCAGCAATAGGGTTTTCTGTTTGGTTGATTTTGGTTTGATTTTGTTTGAACTTTTTTATGCAAGAATACAGACTTAAGGTGGTAAACATGATCATATACCTCTTGCTTCTCAAGGAATTCACAGAAGTACAAGCCATATACATATGTAACAATGATACAGTTAATAGTGGGTAGGTACTCACTACATGCTTTCCTGAATTAACTCATCCAGTGACAGATATTCATATATGTATGCATACATACACACACATATACACATATATATGCATATGTATATATGTATATGCACATATGTATGTGTATGTGTGTGTGTGTGTTGCTGTTTTTCCTCCTTTCTATCCTTCTCCCTCTCCCTGTCCACCTCTCTTCTCTTTTCAGTGCCGTGGTTAAAATCCAAGACACTGGGCTTCCCAGGTAAGCTTGTCACATACATGCAGTAAGAACTTGGGCCCAGGAATGCAACAAAACCACCCAGAAATTCTCCCTGGAACCTTGTCCATCCATCCTTGGCCACAAGCCCCCTAGTAAGTCAAAGACCTTCTGAAAACCTATAGGACAGTCTGCCAATCTTGGGTAGATTATTCAATATTGCCAGATTAATGATTCAGAGAATAAAGTCTTCACTTATCTATTTCAAAACTTAGAGTGACATTAAATAAAAACACTTTTCTCCGGTGTTAATATAATTAAAAAATCTATACAAAGTTTATTTTGTTAGTTTGTTTTGCTCTGTTTTGGTACTGAGACAGAGTCTCTCTGTGTAGCATAAGCTGACCTCAAAATCTCTGTTCCCAAGTGCTAGCATTATAAGTATATGCCAGCAGGCCTGGGCTAATAATGCTTATTAGATTATTTATTTATTTTTATTTATTTATTTATTGAGGGGGTACCTGCCGATGCCATAGCACACATGTGGGGGATCCGAGGACAACTTGGGAGACCTGGTTTTCTCCTTCCACCAAGAGGATCCCAGGGATGGAACTCAGGTTGTCATGCTTGGCAGCAAGAGCCTTTTTCCACTGAGACATCTGGCCATCCCACTTAATCTGTCTTCAATGACCTAAAGCAAACATGCTGACAATTTGATCTTCTTTGGGACATATATTTAGCAAGAATAAATAAGACACAATAACTTGCTTCTCTTGTGTTTGTGTCACCTAAACTTCAGCAAATACCAAGTTCCTACATCCGTCATACATCAGCCATCGCTATGATGTGGCAGACACAACTGATCTGAAAAATAGGCTTCAACCACTTGATTATTTCACAAGTCCAAAGCCCCAGAGGTAGATTTGCAGAGACACAAAAGGAAGGGGAATTTTTAAAATTTTTGTAATATGATTCAAATTTCCTCCAAAAATGTACTAATTACAAGGCTGGATGCTTTATTATTATTTGATTTTGTGTCAAACAGAACTTTTAGAAATTGATTAAATATGCAGATAGCTAAAAATATAAGGAAGGACTGGAAGTATATATATATATATATATATATATATATATATATATATATATTGTGTGTGTGTGTGTGTGTGTGTGTGTATGAATCAGCACCCATGCTTGTAGATGTACGTATGGAGATTTTAGACAGATTATAAAGCTCCTGGAGCCCCTGGGAGGAGCAATAGTGGTCTGGAAGTGAAACTGGAAGAAATAAAGGTGAGTCCAGGAAGGGGTTTGCTCACATTCAGTGTTGAAGAACGTGGTTCTGACTCTGAAGATTATAGGAACCTCCCCAAAGGAATCAGCAGAGCCCACATCGTCAGATCTTCCCGGGTGGGAAGGGTGAGAAGATGGGCTGAGTGAGGGAGTGTGAAGAGGCAGAACTCCTGCAAAGCAAGTGAGCTGGGGTGAGCAGCGGGTTTCTACAGAAGTGAGCCAAGGAAATGGGAAGGAGAGGACTGTACCCAGAATTAGTAGAATGGCACTGCTATTATCTTTACTTGCAGATGGGGAAAACTGAGGCACAAAACCATCATGTGTCCTGTAGGCAGTGAGTGATCACCCAACCTAGTGAGTGTGATCTCTTGGATCCACCCCTCTTTGAAGCTGAAAGTGCATTGTGATTGGCCACTCCGTGTGAAGTAGAGAGGGCACTCCAGATGAATACCAGAAATGGCAGACAGAGGGGGACAGGAGGGATGGGAATGGTAGGGTGGTACACAGTGTAATTGAGAGTAAGAAGCAGCAGGAGGTTGCTCCTGTGTGGTTTTGCCTAAAGCCCCTTGTAGCCACTCTCTGTCTGTAGCTGTGAGTTGGCTGAGGGTGAGTTGGATTTCTTCTCAAAATTCTGTGACAGGAAAGTCCCAGTTGTCCCCTCAGTGTCCATAAATAGTTTGATCTCACTGCACTCCAAAGTAACTGATGATGGTGGTGGTGGTAGTAGTAAAAATGAACTGCATAAATTACAAAAGCTCTAACTAAGGTTATTAATTCACCAACAAATTAATCAGGTGACTATCCAAGACTAGGCTAAAGTCTGAGCTGTGTACTTACCTGCAGAGACCATAGTGGCATTTTGACAGAGTTTTAGTGCAGTGCAAAGCCCAGAGACTGAACCCTGTCAACAGTCCTGTGAGGAACAGGGGGTTCTGAGCATGGACAGGTAGGGCCCCAGCCTGAAAGCTTATGAGACACTACCACAGGACACAGGCAGGCTCTCTGAACTACTGGCTTCCCTTACACAGGGCTGATATCCAGAGACAAACCTGTTCAAGCTTCCTTACAGATAGGGGTTGCAGGGATGGACTATGACTTGCTAAGGACATCATAGCGCTGTCTGGTCCAACTCTGGAAAAAAGATGGTGGTCTCAGCCAGCAGGGGAGTTTACCTCAGGAGAAAGATATCCATGAAAGAAAGTCTAGGAATGCAGGAACCCTTTACCTGGTTGTTGGAGCCCTACAAGGGGAATAGCTGGAGAGAGGAAGCTGGGCCATTGTTCTCCTAAATCTTGGGTCTTACTAATTAACTACTGAGCCTAATTAGCTCCACCAAGAACAAAGGTGGAGATGGGGGGTAGCAAACAATGTAAGTGGAGGCGATTCTTTAGAAGGGACTCTGAACTTAAAAAAATCCAAGCAGAGGGGCAACTGCCCTCTCAGGACTTAGAATCCTGCCCTGGTGAGGAGCCTGCTGCAGTGTTTCCCACAACTACCCTGGTAGTTCTCTATGGCACTCCTTGCAAAGAATTACTCAGCCACCACACACACTTTGGATGCTATGGATTACCGCCCAACATTGAGACGGGTGCCCTCCATGATCGATGGAGGCACACACCCTCCAAGCATTGCTGTGACTGGAGGAATAATCCTGGAGATACCCAGGGACATACCAGGCTTTCCTGTTGTGCATCCCCAACCAAAGACACCATCCCCATCCCACACTCAAATTCTTGTGTCTCCCATGGCTTCCCTAGCCCTTGTGCTGCCATCTTTGAGGGTCAGAGGACCCTTATGAAGAAGTTATATGATCTCAGAACCTCCTAGGAAGTCAAAGCAGAACTCTAAAGTCCCCTGCCTCCCAGCTGGGTGGCCCTAGATGGTCAGTCTTTCCAGGCTTCTCCTAATACTTGTTTTTTCTTTTTTCCATTAATAGTTACTATAGGCTTTATTAATGGATATTCTGACATCTTTTGCATCTTCAGGAAGCAGTGCAGACAAACAAACAATTTCCATAATAACTCTCAGCTTTATGCTCTGAAGAACACTGAGTTAAATGGTACTTGAGATGAACGGTACATAAAGAAACACACATGGTATAAGTGGATATTAGTCCAAAAGTTCAGAATACCCAAGATTCAATTCACAGACCATAAGAAGCCTAAAAAGAAGAAAGACCAAACTGTGGATGCTTCAGTGCTATTTAGAAGGGTGAACAAAATACTCACAGGAGGAAATATGGAGACAAAGTGTGGAACAAAGACTGAAGGCAAGGCCATCCAGAGACTGCCCCACCTGAGCATCCATCCCATAATACTTGTTGATTGTGTGGGATGCTCAGTTATATTGAAATCAAACCTCGTGCTTTGTTTGTGACCCTTCTTTCCAAAGCATTTCTGCCATGATTCTTTTTTTTTTCTTTTTTTTTTTAATTAGATATTTTCTTTATATACATTTCAAATGCTATCCCAAAAGTTCCCTATACCCTCCCCCGCCCTGCTCATCTACCCACCCACTCCCACTTCTTAGCACTGGCGTTCCCCTGTACTGGGACATATAAAGTTTGCAAGACCAAGGGGCCTCTCTTCCCAGTGATGGCCGACTAGGCCATCTTCTGATACATATGCAGCTAGAGACATGAGCTCTGGGGGGTACTGGTTAGTTCATATTATTGTTTGACCTATAGGGTTGCAAACCCCTTCAGCTCCTTGTGTGTTTCTCCATTGCCATGATTCTTAAGGGTACTTTAGTCCTGTCTCATTCGACTGCTAAACAAGGATTCAGACTTCTCAAATCTTCACTTTCACTTACTTCCCCAGGTTCCCAAGGCTACCAACACTTGGACTCACTTGAGATCATTGGAATAATTGTTGATATGGCCCAGCCTCTGGAAGTTCAGGCTGCTGACCAGCTTCACCCACAGGGTTGTACTGTGCCTTTGTTTACAGAGACTTGGTTGGAAATTTACAGGCTTCTTGTAGACCCTTTATGTACCAGATCCAGCCTCTGGTTCCCTCAGCCCTGAGCCGAACTCCTGGCCTTGGTTCCAAATCCTTCTTCCTGCCCCCCATCTGGATCTGGCTGCTGGCAGCCTAGCTTCACTCTCCAACTCCAAGGACTCTGCACTGATTCTCCTTAGAAGGTTATGGCCACTACTCAAAATTCAGACTCCTGGAGGCTTAGTGGAGAGTCTGAGAGCAACACCGAGCTGGCCTCCCTTGGCACAAGAATCTTCTCCCTTGAGGCAGCTGGTCAGCATGGCCCACTACGTCCCACACATGACATTAAACCAAGGGATTTTAAAAAAATGAATGAAGAGTCAAGAAACTTTTACTCTATGGATGGTGCAAATACAGTTACACCCAGACATTCTCTTCCTACAAAGTAATCGAGCCTCTTGGAGGAGCTGTGTTCACCCAGACTGCACTCCAGCACCCCAGAGAGAAATCTCCTTGCAAGGTTGTGGCTCAGTCGGTTATCGGGCACCTGCGATTGCTACATTGGTCTTCCTCATTTTAAGTCATTTGTTCCTTTCTTCTTCCATCTATTGGGTTTAGAGTTTAAGCGAAAGTCAATCCAATATCTGCTTGCATTCTTATCTGCTGTGAGATGAGGCATTACTTCTGATATGAAGATATTTTACTCTACACAGCAATTTTATATATTTCTCCAAAACTTTATGTAGTTTTCTTATTTCTTTTCTAGGTCAAGCATGTATTTGATTGTCTGCTTTCAATATCGTCCTGCCCTCTGCCACTAGCCTCCTGCCTCAAGCAGAGGCCAGGGCCCATGTACTGTCAGGTCCAGTGAACCCTTGCTAAATTCTGATTGGATCTTGTGAACCATTACTAGCACCTTCTCTGTCCTCACAGGATTTCTTCTCTTGATTTCTGCACTCTGTTCTTAGGGTTCTGCCTCTTCCCCCTTTTCTAGAAAACTCTTCATTATATGTCATGGCTGCCTCACCCTTTCTCTGCCACCTGGGACGCCTCTTCAGCCTTGCTTTTGTTCTGGCAACAGTGGTGATAGTAAAAGCCATTGAGTTCTCATTGTGCCAGGCACACTGTATGTGCATGAGTGTGTGTGGGGTGTGTGTGTGTGTGTGTGTGTGCTCCAGTTTAGTCACTCAGAGAAGGCACATGAACCCAGCTGCTCTAGCACTGTTGTCCTTGAGAGGCCTCCATCCCAATGAAACTTCAGCCTCCCAACCTGTCGACAACCACCACGTTGGCATCTCAGGTTGACCCTCTTCCTCTGGCCTCCAAGCCAATCTGTTATCAGCTTTGGAGCCTCTTAACTTAGAAACCCTGCCACTTCCTCCAGATGAACGCATGCACACCCTCTTTTCTTTCCCAGAAAACCTCTTCCACCTGGCTTCTCTTTTTAATCAAGTCTAACACCTGAGTCATTCCCTCCAACCGACCTGCCTCTCATAGCTAGCTGAACTCTGCTACCTTTGGAAGTTCCTCACTCCTTCTCCTCACCCCTCCTGCTGGCTTTGTCTCCTTCCCCCACTCCTTGTCTTTATTTTCTTGCCTGATTCTTGCACATTTCTTAACTTTTATGCCTGTCTCCAGTTGTACCTCCTGTAATTTATTGGCCTGTCTGGTGCTCAATAGCTTCTTCTAAAACCCCAAGCTCCTTCCTGAAGACCCTTGCTGGTTAATCATTGCCTCAGAGATAACCTCCACATTCCTTCTGTCTAATTCCAGCCTATTTGTCATGAGTCCCTCTGAAGTCTCACAGCCACCTCCCTGTTTCACCCTCTGCTCCAGACTAACTGGATTACCTAAGTTCTTTGCATAGCTAAAAAGCTACTAGCATTGTCCTTACCAGGTGCTATGCCACTGTCTCTTCACTATTAAAGCTGCCAGAAATCAGGAATAGTCATGGGGAGGCAGCTGAGGTCCAATGGGTTTAAGAGCCAAGTTCCTAGAAGCCTGTTGGCTCTAGAAGCCTGGCTCTTCACCACCATGCTCTAGGGAAATGGCACATAGCCCAATGGGACCCACCTTCCAGTCTTCCCCAGAAACCCCATGCTGGTTGGCTTGTTGCTTCAGGTCTTAGTTCAAGGGTCAGTCCTCTAGAAAGCTGTACTTGACCTATGGTCCTGATGTTGGCCCATTATCCCCCCCCCCCAGTTTAAAAAAACATTATATATAGGGTGTATCGTTTTTGTTTTATTTTCATTCGGTTTTGTTGTTGTTGTTTGTTTTTAAGATATGGTAGTCCAGGCCTAAAACGGAAATTTCTCTGGAGCCCAGACTGGCCTTGAACTTACAATAATCTTCTTGCTTTAGCCTCCTAAGTGCTGGGGATTATTAGCATGAGCCACTATGCCTGGCAAGGATGCATACTAACTTAATATAGTTTTTTGCCAGAAAATTAAAAGCCCACCATCATAAACGTAGACAACTTCGGTCCATGTCTCCTTCTCTATACAGCACATGTACACATACATAAGAAAGCTCCTATGTACACAGCAAAGCCCTGTGTTCAGTTTCTATTCACCTGTCTAAATTATCTAAGTTCCAACTTTTTTAGAAGAAGCCTCTTTGGGGGTTGTTTTGGCCCTCTGGTGCTTCCACTGACTGATACATAGTGGAAGAACACAACCCAGGTGAACGGTGAATGGTCAAGGAAAAGATAGGCAGCAATTTGGGGGTGCCTATCACCTATCAAACTATCACCTGCAGCTAAGCATATGGCATTCATCTCTGCACTTCTGGTTTTCTTTAAGAGGGAATCTGGGTGTTTCTGGCTGGTCTTTGACAGCTGTGTTCAAATGATCAGCCTGGGTGTCTTAGATTCATCACTTGGGGAAGGCATATAAACCCAACTGCTTTGTCCTTGCTGTCTCTGATTGGTCTCCATTCCAATGAAATTTCTGCCTACCAACTTGTTGACACCTGTCACATTGGTGTCCCCAGGCAGAGCCCCTTCCAAAGTGAAACTCTCCTTCCAAACTATAGGATAATTGGTACACAGCACTAATACCACCTTCACAATCAGCCTTGGAAGACTGGGGATATTCATATCTACCTTTTTAAGATGGAAAAGGAAAAAGAAAAACCAAAGGAAAACAATTCATTCATCCCATAGCTAGAGTGACTCAGGATTGGAATTTTAAACTAGTCAGCTGATGATTAGAACTGGAGTTTTCAATACAAGGCTGCCATTCCAGAATGTGCTTTCTTCATTGCTCTTCAGAAGTAATAGTAGCCAGCTGTGGTAGTGCTTCCCAGCACTAAAAAACTGATGGAGAAAGACTGTTGTGAGATCAAAGCGAGCCTAGGTGACACAGCCTCCTATCTCACTAACAAAACAAAACAAAACAAATCCTCACCTCCTTACTACCTCCCCTGTACAACAGGCCTAACCCAGCAAGACTGTTCTAATCCTACCTTTTATGCATGAACATCTTTTAAAATACTACATGGAAATTTTAACTGTAATCCAACCATGGCCTGACTGGTACAGCAGGCAGCAGGGCCAGTACTCCTTTGATCTGAACCTCACAGTTCTGACCTATTTAATAGCTTAGACATGATTGCTAGTTCTGAGCGAACATGAAATTCACCTTAACTCCCATGCTGTTCTAGTAACAGCAGAGCTAGGCTTGGGACTATTAACTCATATTCGAAATCCCAAAGTGGGCTATAGAATAGGTTTCTGGACAGCTGAAACTATATAGTTGTGTTTTAAAACAACAACAACAACAACACTGAACCCAGGCTGGGAGCATGGCTCTGTGGTGCAGCATTTGCATAGCACCTATCAAGCTCTGGCTTACTCCAGTTTGCAAAAACAAACCAAAACAAAAAGTGATGTAAGACCCAACAATCTTCTATTTCTTGTATGTATGTGTATGTGTGTTTTCCAAACAAAGACTCATTTGTAAAATAATACTATAAATTACAGTAATATTATATGTCCTTGAAAGCCAACACATATACATGCACATAAACTAGATCTTTACTTCACACCATAGACAAAAAATAAACGCAAAGTCTACATGGACAAACGCATGAAATAAAAAAAAAAAAAAAAAAGTCTAGGAGAAAATCTCTCTGACCTCAATTAGAAAAACAGTGTTATCTTTGGAGGTCATTGTTTGCTTTGGAGACAGAGTCTGGGTGTTGCCCAGGCTAAGCTTGAGGGTTACAAGATTTCTGCCTTGGCCTCCTGAGGATTCCAGGCACATAGTAGCACACCCATGGGTTATATATTCCTTAACAGGTCATCAAAAACAGAGAACATGAAAGAAAACATTGAAAAGTTGGATTTCAAATAAAACACTCTTATTCTAACACAACTCTGTTAAGATGCACCCCTAGCAGGGGATAAGAAATATTTGTCCTTGTATCAGAGAGTTTACCCAGATTCTTTAAAAAACTAAAAATATTAAACTCTTCTTTTTTGTGGTGGTACAAGCCTGTAATCCTGGTATTTGTGAGGGCATAACAGATTATGAGTTCAAGGACAGCCTAGTCTACCTAAGTAAACACTGTGAAAAATAACCATAAATTCAATAACAGGAAAACAACTCAGTATGGATCCCAAAAGATACTTTACTTACAAAATATATATGTATGCATAGGCAGAGCAAAGATATTCAAGACCATTTGTCACTGTGGAAATACGAAACAACCAAGCAAAACTAACATGTTTATATTAGAACAATTGAATGATGCTTGAGTAGTATAAATACCAATTCACAGAACTTATAAGCACTCCCTGCCAGGGAGAGTAACGTAACTTCCAAAACAGTTTCAGAGTCTCCTACATTGCTAAGTTTAAGCACAAATCGGCCGTACTAGATCTGTATGTCTATGATGTCAGTATTCATGATTACTCAAGCATAAAGACAACATAAATGTCCTTGAAGTGATGAATGCCTGGACAGTCCATGGTATATACCTGCACTAGAATACTATACAGCCACACAAAGGAACTGACTATTAATCCATGCCACAACATAAAGTACCTTCAAATGTATTCACTAAGCAAACCAGCCAGGTGCACAGCCTACTTTAATATGATTCATTTACATGACATTTCTGAAAAAACAATACTGTAAGGATAGAAAACAGCTCAGTGACTGACCGAGACTTGAAGTGGGAGGCACTTGCCTACAAAGACGCACAAGGTAGTTTTCTTAGGGCCAGAGTAGATGACATGTGCATCTGCACGCATGCACGCATGATATGTGCATGAAACTATTCAAGAGAAAAGGATGGATTCCAGCAGATGTAGACGTCAGTAAAGAGCAGATTTCTGTGTGGAACCAATAGCAAGGAGAAACAAAACAAAGAGGTAAACTGGTAAACAGGAATTTAGAGCTATTCTTCTAATCAGCTAGCTAACTTCTGTTTATAGAGATTTCAGGGTTTTAAAAAAATATTTATTTGTTTTTATTTTATGGATAGGAGTGTTTTTGCTTAAATGAATGTGTGTGTGTGTGTGTGTGTGTGTGTGTGTGTGTGTGTGCGCGCGAGTGCGTGCGCGCGTGCGCGTGCATGCCTATTGCCATCAAAGTCCAGAAGGGGGTGCCGGATCCTTTGGAATGGAGTTACAGACTCTTGAGCACCATGTAGGTACTGGGAATTGAACCCAGGTTCTCTGTAAGAACAATTAGTTCAATCCGAATGATTGAAATATCTGCCCAGTCCATTGTATAGAAATTTCTTTGGGGGCTGGAGAGATGGCTCAGAGGTTAAGAGCACTGACTGCTCTTCTAGAGGTCCTGAGTTCAATTCCCTGCAACAACATGGTGGCTCACAACCATCTGTAATGAGATCTGATACCCTCTTCTGGTATGTCTGAAGACAGCTACAGTGTACTCATATACATAAAATAAATAAATCTTAAAAAAAAAAGAAATTTCTTTTATGGTGCTCCTAGAACAGACCTGAACACAAGGAACATACCATGTTTTCTTGGGTTGAGGACAGAGTTCACGGGCAATGTGCTTGTCTAGCACACATAAAGACTTCGATTCCAACCGCAGAAACAAACAGACAAAGAAATTGAAAAAATAAAAAGTAAACAACTCTAGTTTTCAAAAATATGTATGTCATAGGATACACATGGAGATCTGGGGTATATGGGTTCTAGATTGAAGGAGACCACAGAGTTAAGACAACAGTCCACTACTGAGTCAAACTGGTCATCTAATAGGAATGCTGATGTAAGCTTAGAACAGCATATTGTTAGAAGTGAATTGACTGCACTTGACAATGGTGTCATGGTTAGTTAGAAATAGCTCTATTAAAAACAAAATCAAATCAAATAAACAAAAAACCACTAAAGTATTTTCGGGGCCAGATGTACAAAGCTTACTCTCAAATGCCTCTACAAACAAATGTTATTTATCAAAACCACTTGATTAAACTATTGTTTGAAAAATTGTTATTGTATTGAGATGATCCCACACCAAAATAAGAAAACCTTTATTAAGTGCAATGAGTCCTGTAAGCAAGCCACAGTGTATATCATATGACTTTAACACTAAAAACAGTGTTTAATTGCAGAACGTGCAGAAGAAAAGAAAGGAAAAATGTGGCTTCCCAAGTCCTGTCTCTATAGACTGGATTCTTGTGAAAATGTCAGTTCTAAATACCACTCAACAGATGGTTTTCCCTCGATTTATGTTGGGAAGGGCACGGAACCAACTTCCCTTTCAGATAGCTTCCTTCATGTTAGAACAAGGACCCCATCGACACAAACCTGCTAATCATTTCCGGCATAGAAATTGTCACTACCCTGAGACCCTCCAAACCAGAGCTGAATATCCACAGCCTACTTCATGCTAACAAACATGTTTCCACTGTTGGCCTGGGCAAGTCATCAGGATTGTGGCAGTTGGTGACCCCAGTGACCCCTGAATTTCTCTCTCTTTCACACTGAACCCTAATACTTGGAGCTAGTACTTAGTTTTTAAGAGATAATAAATTAACCCAAGATGTTGGTCATCATTGTAGATGTGCTTCCAATACAGGGAGAGGGATCCTGTAGCTTAAGGTATAAGGCTACAGGTAAGTTCCTACTTGGACAGCAGCCACCAAATACATGGTGGTCAATAAAAATTGAATGGGTATCTCCCAAGTGGTGACTCAGAGACTCAGGTCCCTTGGTGTTTGGGTCATTAGCATTGTGTGTTCTACACAGTGAACATTACTGGGCAAGGGGAAAAAAAAAACGATACAGAAAGATGCCTGCATAGATCCTATAATGGCCTAAGTCAACATCACACAATGAGACACCAACAATCCAATGTCAATTGCCTTGGGATGTACCTCAGTGGTATAGTGTGTGTTATGCATGGAGTCAGTGCTCTGTGCTCCACCTCCAACAGGACATAAGGAAGAGGTGGAGTTTACACTCCCACTTCCTGTAATGAGGGGTCAGCAATGTGGTGGAAGGGAGCTCACATGCCTTTGAAGGCAGAGCTGTAAGGCCATATGACTTCAGTCTGGCTTGTCCTCATATGACTTCAGTCTGGCTTCTCCTCTTTGTCAGTGCTCACCCTTGAAATGTATCCAAATGAAGCCAAGATCAATGGGCTTCAGCCCTTGCAGAGGCTCTAGCCATGATGGAGTAGGGAAAGCCATCTTGCTGTGTAATTCCCAATCTGCAAAGGGGAGAAATAAGAAGTCATTATTGTTTAAACCCATAGATTTAGGATCATTTGTTACACACAAATAGTTAAATGATACACTGTGATTCCTGCCATTGTCTATTGTAATCTTATAGTCTTCCTGTATGAGGTGCTTAATGGAATGCTCAGACTCTCAGCTGAGAAGACCTTACCACCCTCACTGTCTTCCATTTCCATCAGTCATTGCCTCTATCAAGGTTTCAACAAGGAGCACAAATGGTATTCTGACACTAGCAATAACAGGAAGGCATTGCTGTCCTAAACCAGATGAGCCAATTATTAAATAGTTACTATATTTAACAGCATCTCTAATTATGGGAAGGAGGATAAGTGTCTGAAAGGAGGTGTGACCTTCCAAGATGGAACAGAGACTGGGGGAACACATGTCTATATCAGCCAGTTTGGCATTGCTGAGACAAGACACTCAAAATGAGCAGCTTAAGGGAAGAAGGTTCTGTTTTAGTTTATGGTGTTCAAGGTTTCTACCACATTTCCTAGGATCTGTTGTCCTATCTGACTGTAGGCCCATGGATGCTGAAAGGAGCATGTGGTGAAGGATGAGAGGAGACAACAAGGGGCTAGGGGTCTCCAATGATATACTTACTCTAACCATGTCTCAGGCTTTAATAGCCCATCCAGATGTGAACTTATCAAGGGATGAATTCATTCATGAAATTAGCATCCTTGTGATATAATCAATTCTTGTTTGAACTAATAGCTAGAAGACAAGAGTCCAACAAACAAGTCTACTGTATATATCTCATATCCAAATTATAACAATACCCAAATCTTTTTTCCTATCTTATACTCTGATTGGATTAACCCAACAGGAAAAGAAAAAGTAGTGGGGAGCCTGACTAATAAAGCCATTAGGATCAATGTCCTAGAGGACAGAACAAGATAATGAAGGAGAAAAGAAGACTCAGAAATATAGACACCTTACACATTCATCGCCACCATAATTTTCATTATCATATCATCTCCTTTCAACATCATCATCATCATCACTATTATCTTCACCATTATTACCATCAGTCAACATCAGTCAACATCAGCAGCATAATGGTTTTATAATAATCCATATGTCATGCTCCTTTGAATTTACAAAATTATTCTTCATATTTCTATTTTATCATCTTCAGAAAAAATTTTTACAGTATCTCCTACATCTAACCAACTAGTTATGTCTTGGCACATAACTAGTCCTTGGTATTTCAACAAATGTTGTACAATATTGTCTATATCTAAGGCTCTATGCTAGAACCATGAGTATAGAGGATCAAATTATAAGATGACAAGGTCAATACCATAAGCAAGATACAAAATGTTAGGAAGGTTTGATCAGAGAAGACTCTTGGAGGATGTAATACCTTGGGTTGGCCTTGGGTAAGAGACAGTCCTAAAAGTTGTGGTGCCAGCATCGGGCTTGGGTGTGGGAACATTGCCCCAGATACATCTGGGAAACATACCTCTTTTATAAAGAGGGAGGGAACCATATGAAGACAAGATTTGAAAGTGAAGAAACAATATGTTCTGATGGCAGGAGATGTTTTGGTTTTACTATTCTGTAGCGAGTAAAGGGATAAGAAGTGAGTCATGAACCTGAAGAAATTGAGTGTTCATACTGAGCTAAGTCTTTAAAAGTCAAGAGGAGATATTTGTACTTAGCACAAGAGGTCCAGGGAAGTCACGAATGCTTCTTGAGTATAAGAAGAAAGTATTTTTATTGCTCTTCAAGACTGTCAGGGTGACATCACTGGGCAGACTAGATGGAGAAATCACAGATAAGAAGTGGGAACATTATTTTCAGTGTTTTGTTCTATTTTCAATGATAAGAATCTGAGGTAGGGCTGGAGAGATGGCTCAGAGATAAAGAAGACTGACTGCTCTTCTAAAAGTCCTGAGTTCAATTCCCAGCAACCACGTAGTGACTCACAACCATCTGTAATGGGATCTGATACCCTCTTCTGGTGTGTCTGAAGACAGCTATAGTGTACTCATATACTTAAAATAAATAATTTTGAAAAAAAATAAGAATCTGAGGTTGGATGCAAAAATGGTATGGTAACTAGGTGACAGTTTAAAACACAAGAAAATGACAAATGACCCTTCCCATAGCCAGTCATAGTGCTTGCAATGTTGCTCAACAATCACATGTATTTGTTCAGTGAGTTGTCAGTACCAGGCAGTGGTTTTGACTCTACAGATAGGTTAGGAAGCATGACAGATAAGGCCAGAGGAGAAGGGGGTGCCACAAAGATTCCAAACTAGGAGCTGACGCACTGGCTTTTCTTTGCCTGGAATGTCCTGCCTCTCCTCTCCTTTATCTAGAAAATGCTTACTCATGCTTCAAAACCACTGTTGATTCCCAGGATTGGTTCTTCTGGCCCTTTCTCTAAAACAACTGGGATTTCAAGAGGATAAGAAAAGCTTTCACATTTATAAGGCTTACAGGGGCTACAGAGGTGACTTCTGTAAGATGCAGGCCATGCAATCATGAGGACCTGTCTTCTGATCCCCAGTATACATACATATGAACAACAGCAGTGGTACACACTTATAATCCCAGTGCTAAGAGGACTTATACTGGTGGATCCTTGGAGCTTGCTTGTCAGACTAGTAAGCCCAGTTCAGTGAGACCCTGACTTAAAAATGAAATTGGAAAGAGATTCAGAAAGATATCTGGTATTCATCTCTGGCTTCTATTTGCACAGGCACACACAAAAATTTATTCAATATAACATACACAGAAAGAGAAGGGGAGGGAGGGAGAGAGAGAACTTGTGAATGCCTTTTGATAGATTTTTTTTTTAAAGTTCTTGGATTAAACCATCAGCAATGTCACATTGGCTAAGTTAAAAATGAATAAAATAAAGCAACTTATCTTGGCTGAAATTCATTATTCATCATGACAGTTTGATAAACAGAGGACTCTCCCACAACTTCCCTCATCTTCACCCCAATGGACTCCAGGAGAGGAGGCATGCTATTCAGTAGTATACCTAGGCTCCCTGGGAAACCTCTGTCTGCTCTTAGTCCTCACTCACTGGACTAAGGCAACAGGTGAAGGGGTGCAGTGACATGAAAGGTTAGCATGGCCTTGAGGGTTGAACTGACTTAAGTTGGAACTGAGGCTTTCCCACTAATGTCAAGACCTTGAACAAGGATCAAAGCTCCACAGAGCCCCACCTTTCCCACCTGTTTAGAAGCTCTCATGGAAGGGATGAGAATGGTACAGCAATGGAAAGCTCTTTTCATGCATTTGGTAGTTAAAGAATATTTGTTGGGCTCAAATAAACTTCACAAGGATACTAAATGCAGCATGGAAAAGCTGTTGAAGATAGAATATAAGGACTGCCTTTGTTGCCTGTTGGAACTAAGTACTAAGACCCTATTGTGAGTACACATCTTGGACGCACTAGAAGGTAATGGACCACTTGTTGTTGTTGTTGCTGCTGCTGCTGCTGCTGCTGTTGTTGTTGTTTTAAAAACAAAGTTTCCCCAAATATAGCTGTCTCTTGTGAGATGATGCCGGGGCCTAGCAAACACAGGAGTGGATGTTCACAGTCAGCTATTGGATGTATCACAGGGCTCCCAATGGAGAAGCTAGAGAAAGTACCCAAGGAGCTAAAGGGATCTGCAACCCTATTGTTGGAACAACATAATGTACTAACCAGAACCCTGGAGCTCTTGTCTCTAGCTGCATATGTATCGAAAGATGGCCTAGTCGGCCATCAATGGAAAGAGAGGCCCATTGGACTTGCAAACTTTATATGCCCCAATATAGGGGAATGCCAGGGCCAAAAGAATGGGAATGGGTGGGTAGGGAAGTGGGGGGCGCTATGGGGGACTTTTGGGATAGTATTGGAAATGTAATTGAGGAAAATATGTAATAAAAAAAAAATTCAAAAAAAAAAAAAAAACCAAAGTTTCTCTATGTTGCCCTGAATGTCCCTTATACTCAGAGATCTCCTTACTTTTTCCTACCAAGTGCTGGAATTAAAGTCATGAGCCTTCACACCCTCCCAGCAAGAAATACTTAAAACACAAACAAACAAACAAACAAACAAAAATGGATTTGAAGCCTTTTTTTCACAGGAATATATGCCTGGTAGTCTACACATAGTCAGAAGCCTGTGGCTTGAAGAGATTGGAGGCAAGGTCAAAGATTCTAGGTAGAAATCTACTACCTACACTTTGCAAAATAGATGTGTAATCATATGTTCATGCCATAAGACAATACTATCCTCGGGCTGGTCAGAGAAGGCTCTTTCTGTAGTAGGCCACAGTTGATATAGAGATTCACAACTAGTCAAAATGCTGAAGGTAAAGGACAATTGAGCTCCCAATCCTAAGCATGACATCTGTAGCCCCACCTCCAGGACTAAGGAAACATCACAAAACAGAGAACAGAAATACTGGGAGAGCCACAAGAGAAAGAAGACTATTACAAAATGCCAACTTTTGGATATAGCAGGCCTGTTGCAATTAAGAACACAGAGCAACTCTGGTTCCCATCACAAGATCTGCACAAAATAAAATTTACAGCCAAAAATAGCTCAGTGTCTCACACAAGTTCATGATTTTCTAATGGGGCACTTTTATAGCTATCTTGGAGTGCTTACAGCCTGTGGGCAAAGATAGGACTGCCAACAGAACCCACTGCCAGGCTATCTTAGGAAATAAACCAAAGGGAGTCAGGAGGGACATCTGAACAGAGGTGGGGCAGAAGTAGGATCGATACAGGGTACTTTTTCAAGGAGGCAGAAGGATTTCAAGGTCTAGGGCAGCCTGAACTATATAACCAGACCCTATCCCACAAAATCAGAAAAACACAAAGGACAACAGAACAGAAAAGACTAAAAGAGGCCTGAACCACACCCCTATGTATATTGGGCTAGTGTGTATGTCAGTCTCGCACTTTTTCTCTGTGATTTGTTGAAGAATCCACATGTCCTGAAGCTCCCTACCTTCTGGACTTTGTTGGTGGTGTCTGTGTATAGTCCTCTCTACACCTGAATTTTTTTGTCATTTTGAGTTAGACCCTAAGGCTGCTGCAATTCTCATTTGACTTCTTGTTGAGAACATTCAGTTTCTTAGCGCATTATATTAATTATGAATCTCCTTTCCTGGTGTTCAGACTGATACTTGACTAAAGACCATCTACCTAACCTGTCCACTTCAGATTCTCAATTATCTGTCATGCTGCCGGCAGGAATATACAAGCTGGTTTTTATTTGTTTGTTTGTGGTTTTATTTTTGTTTTTGTCCTTGTTTTTTAAGAAAGAGTCTCATGCATACCAGGTCAACTTTCAACTCACTCTGCAACTGAAGATTTCCCTAAACTTCTTACCTTCCTGACCCCACCTCCTGAGTTCTGGGATTAAAAGCATTTATCACCTCATTGTCTATATGGTGCTGGGGACAAATTCAAGGCTTTATGCATGTTACACACTCTAGCAACTAAGGAACATTTCTTAAAGAAAATTTAATCTATTTTGGTCAACTGAAAACGTAAGATCCAAAATCCAATAGATCAAAACGTGTTAGCCACCAATATTCCTTTTCAGATTTATTCATTGTGTTTTTCTATGAATGTGTATGTGTGGGTGCCTGTATAAGTCTGTGTATACCACATGCATGCAGGTACCTGGGAATCTAGAGGGAACTGGATTCCCTGGAATAGACATGTCTGGCAGTTTTGAACTGCCTGATGGTGCTGGGAGTCAAAGTCAGGGCTTCTTCAAGAGAAGTAAGCATTTTTAACCACCGAGACATCTCTTCAGCCCCACTAATATTTCTTTAATATAAAATTTCTAGGGTTGGTCCATGACACATTATAATTAATTTTTATAAAATACAAGCAAAGTTCACAATATGTTCCATCACTGAAATTGAAATGATAGGTATGGAACGCTGTGGATTTTTTAAAAAAGTATTAAATGATAACCGGAAAGAAAGAAACTTTAGAAGCTACCCCTCCTGTGGACATTAGTGGGACTCTGAACAGCACAGGTGGTGTCAGAAGCTGATACTAGGCCATCCTGACAGTGAATGGTCCTGCCTTTCCTTGTTATGAAGCATCTGCATTCAAGTATGGGAAAATGTCAAAAAAAAAAAAACATGGCGTTACCAAAGAAAAATTAAAAGCATGTGCTAAGTAATTAGAGAATGGAGACTAATACATTGACTGACCTACAGACTTTCATGTAATCTGAGAATGTGAATTGGAGGTTCCTTGTGGTCACAAGCCATGCCATTTTGGCTTAGACCAGTGGATGGCCATCTAGAATAGTATTGATTTTACACATGTCCAGTATGCCCAGAAACCTTCTAAAATGCACCCAAATTGTCAGAAGTTGTGACAGAATCTCTATATACTTCTTGGAACATGTCTGATAAATATCAACCCATTTATAATTAATTACTCATGGCCTGGAGGAGCCCTAAAAAGCAGAGGTGATAGCCAAATGCCTTTTGGAAGGACAGTCTAGTATCTTACTCATTGGAATCCTGCCCAGGTGCATCCACCTTTACAAAATGAATTGTTCTATCAATAATCTGGAAGTAAAGGTATGTCTAATGTGCCACACAAAGGGAGACTTCTATAGAATGAGGTAGATAGTGATCAATCAAATGGCAGTCTAGTGGGGTAGTCTCTCTCCCATCTTCCCACTCTGAGCCCTGGAATGGAAGAAGAGGGCAAGGGACAAAGAGACAGCTAAATCCAGAAATACTACAAAAAATGAGCAAATAGAACCCAAAATGCTAGTTGGAAGAACAAAAGAAAAATATCTAAGCCTCAGCATTTCTGTTCAGGATTCCAAGAGAATCTCCATCCCTACTCACACCCACTGCCCAGGCTCTGCCACTAAATCTATTTATTACCAGCTGTTCCTGATGCTGTGCACTCTTCCCATCAATTCTGAATACCCTAGGATCTCACCATTCTCAACTTGCCCATTCCACCCCTGACTTCCAGCCTCCAAGGGTGGCTTCTGTCAAGGTCCTGCCTACTTGAACACACAGTGCTAAGGCTCATCAGAAATGACTGGGTAGGAAGCTGGCCCCATCAAGAGCTTCTCCCAGACAACCCCGAGCCCTGTCTAATCACTAACTCTGTAGAGGATATAGGTACTGTATAGGAGTGCTTTAAGGTCTGGCATGAGAAGGCTAAGTATATCCTATGAATAGAAAATGCTTTAAAACTGACAAGAAGAAATTGGTTCTCTGTGCCCTGTTTCAGAGAATGTCTGTGGAGGTCTATAGGCCCAGAGCTGCATGGCCAAAGACTGTATGTAGCTTTGTACTTGAGAAGAGGAAATTTCCAATGCAGAGCCTAGAAAAGAGAGAAGAGGGTGAGGCACCGTAGCCTAAGAGCAGCAGGTGTGCAGACTGGGATTCCACACCTGCTCTTGATGGCCCTTGAACCCCACTTGAGACAAATTCCTCAGATAACCATAAACTCCCATAGCAACTCAGTTGGTGTTGGTATTTTTACTGAGACTCTGAATCCAGAGGTAGGACAGAAGAAATAAGGCTATCAGAAGAACCTGAGCTATTCTGGTTGACTCCAAGTACTGGCTGCTTACATCACGCTCCACCTAGGTTTCTCTAACAAGAAGTCTAAACTGCCATTATCAGTTATTTCCAGAACAGACTGGGAAGCATGCTGTGTTCCTCAGTAGTCTGAGGAATTGCTTTGTTTTATCTTTGAAGAGAGAGCAGCATAGACAGACCAATGAGAAGAGTTGATACTTACAAGTTTCTCATGGACACTAGGGGCAGGAAGAATGACTTGAGCTAATAGGCTCAAGTCAGATTGCTGTCTGTGCTCAAGCAAGAGAGATGCTTTCCAGAATGGGTGACGAGCATTCCAGAGACTTATCTCCAGAACCGTGGCTTAAACAAGCACAAGGGAACAACTATATGTCTCTACTCTGCTACTCCTACAATATGGCTGGAGTTGCTAGTGTTGTGACTCTGTGGAGATGCATGAAGACAGTGTCCCATCGGGAAACAGAAGAGGAATATATGCCATATCCTAGGATGATGAGTCAGGGGATGAAGCATGCAGAAGAGGCAAAGGTGAATAAGGAAGATTTACTGGGTTGTCATCAGCAGGCCTCCTAGTCTACCAGGACCTCCAGTTGGGCTAAGTAGGGGAACCTGGGTAAGGAGTGACATGGGATCTATTCCTTAGAACTGGTACCTGCTGTAAGCAGGGGCTTCACTGCACTCCAGTTGTACATGGGCATGTAGGACATGTAGGCAGCCCTTACCCATGGCAGGAGTCAATATTGTATGCCAATGCCAATTGTTCTTCAGCCAAGGAGGCTGTTCTCAAACCCAAGTAGGAAAAGAAGGATGCAAGTTTCTTTGCCAGAGGCTCCAGAATCATCACCTAACAGATTGTTAAAAGTGTATGTACCCATCTTTCTAGAAAATACTTTGGTATCCCAAATGTAGACTACATGTGACTCCTCTATGCCTCTGTTCCTGGCCTAGAACAGATTTGAAGCCAGCCAGCTCTCAGAATCCTGTCCCTCTAGACACCTCTAGGCAGGTCCTCAAATTAATGATGCTCTCTTCCATCTGCCTATGTGTGTTCCAAGGTCAAAGAGCACAGCATCAGAGAGCACTGTGTAGGCCCACCATATACAGAACTGTTCTCCACAAGGCTAAGTTGAATACAGGCTAAGTTCAGTATGGTTTTTGTTTTTGCTTTTCCTGACACCAGAAAGACATCTCCAAAGATCACTTTTCTTCTCTTACACGTTCACAGAGAGGGAG
This sequence comes from Mus caroli, assembly GCF_978045245.1. Classification (NCBI taxonomy): domain Eukaryota; kingdom Metazoa; phylum Chordata; class Mammalia; order Rodentia; family Muridae; genus Mus; species Mus caroli. The sequence continues at coordinate 31,880,400 of NW_028227257.1, read as the reverse complement.
TCTGGAATGGTAGCTCAGCACAGTGGAGTCCCACCACAGCCCCTGCCGTGGACCTAAAGAATCCCACATCTAAACTTTTGACATCCTCTGTGGGGTTAAGTAAAAAAGGGTGCAGGCAGATTGGAGTCACCTGGCCTTGCTGTCCCTCCCTGCATGCCCCATGAATGTGGCTACATCTTCCTGGGGTCTATTCTGTTTAGCTCACCTAAAGTCTCAGTCCCTCCTCACCCCTAAATGTCCCCTACTGACTTGAAGATGAGTGGCCATGAATTGGAATTCAGAAGTCCTTTCAGAATACTTTACATTGAAAGCACTTGTTGCCTCCAAAATAATTTTTGGTCCTTTCTACTAAGCATAGAAACAAGCTCCAATTTAGAAATTCTTTTCCCAGGACGATATATCAGGAATGTGTTTTGGAGAATTGAGGACCAGCGATCTCCCATCCCTAGCCAGCAGTCAAGTCCAGAGGCCCTAGGAAATGTTGCCAAACTGTTACTTGTTTGTCCTTGCAAGAGCAGTGACAGAATAAATTGCTATTTGTTTGGTTTTGTTTCCCATATACAAAACCTCCTGGGCCCCGACCCCAGGCTGCTGGCATTTTAATTAATGTTAATGTCGGCTGACCCCCACCCTCCCCCAGTGACTCCAAGATAAATTGGCAACTCCAGACAAAGCCATGTGTGAGTGAGGGTACCCAGGAAAAGCCAACCTCTCAGGAGGGCTGCCTGGGCTGGGTAAGCTGCCCCTCCCCCACTCTCCCAGTCAACAGCAAATTTTTTCAGTTCAAATACAAATGGGATGGTGAGATCCATTCTCTTAAAAAAAATAAACAAGTAAATAAACAAGTGCTTTGGAACCTCTGACTCTCAACTTTCTCTTCTTCATTTCAAGAATGTTTTAATTCAGAGAGCAACACTACTAAAATATAATCAAATCATAATTTAACAACAGAGGAAACACTTGGAGCTAAATTGTGATCAATACTCAGATTCTAGCCTTGGAATCAACCTGCAATTTAAACGGATGTTCGTCTCCTTCTGCTGGGTCAGTGCAGAATCACACATGCCCTAAGAGACATTGTGTTTCTGTTTAAAAATATTTTTCCCTGTAAATTTTTACCCTACCCCCACCCCCAACGCCCACTCCCAGCTTCCCCGCTTAAGCATTTTATCCAGTTTAAACGATGGGGATTTAAATTGCTATTTTAGTGGAAGAGGCTTGATTAAAACCTGTGTCCTCATCAAATTATTGGACAGTGGTTCTTGGGCTCTGTTTACATTAGTGTCAACCTTAATTTAAATTCTGCATAACTATATTTGCTTCACTAAATGCATTCGCCAGGAACACACCACAAATTACTTTGCATTATGAGCAGAGTCTCTTTGTCTATCACAAAGTGTTTTGAAATTAGCACCATAAGTAACTAGCTGTAAGTGTCACTCGATCCCCTTAATGCCTCATTAATCAAACCCCATGGCAGCTGGTGTGATGTCCAGGCCCCTCACATATAAGATCAGTATCACTTGTTCCTTGCATTTGACCACAGTCTTTAAACTCAATTCATTATTTGTGAGGTTGCCCCCCTCCTTGGTGATGCTCCTCCCCCGGGGGGTCTCCCAACACGTGCAGCTTTGTACCCTTCCAGAAATCAGAAATAAAAACCCGGTTTCCCTTGTGAGGAGAGCCGTGGACTCGGGAGAAGAAAGTCTTTCGCGCAGAAGAGGATTCCCTACCTGTTTTTCAAATTATTCATCATGATTCAACATGATTTTTAGATCTATCTTAAAATGTCACAATGAAAAAAAATCATCCCTAGACCAAAGTTAGAAAAAAGAAATAAATGAATACATTTGTCTGGACTGGTTAACATCGCTGCTACAGCCTCAGTTTGGGAAGAAATGGAAGGCAGGTCCCCTAAACACATAATCCGAGTGAAAAAAACAAACAAACAAACAAAAAAAAACCATGTACCTTTATTATAGGATACAATGAAATGTCTGTTTACAAAAAAAAAAAAAAAAAAGCAGAAAAACTGGAACAGGACTTAAATATGTAATTCATTTTTAAGACTATTATCTATTTCTTATGTGTGTATAGAAAATCATAGCAAAAGATGACATGTTTGATACGAGTCTTTATTTTGGTCTGTTCCTAAATGTCATCAAACATTTGCAAATGACTCTTTCAAAAGGTATCTCTTTCTCCCTATACACACACACACACACACACACACACACACACACACACACACAAATATAATACTCATATAATACTCACTGCCATCAAAATCACTTCCCAGCTCTGCCTGTGGACAGTTTAGAGGCCGTGTGTGGTGACTATGTTGTTGGTGGCAGTTTCCCTGCAGGAGAGCCCTCTAGCAGGAGTGGGAGTTGACACGTGGCCTCTGGCTGCCAGGGCTCACAGCACCCCCCCACAGTGAGCAGAGATGAACAGGTGCCCCAGAGGCACCATGTGAGGTCGCTTCTTACAGAGGAGTGTCTCAATGGGAGGCCTTTGGCTTCCTGGCCTTTCCCTCTGACCACCCAGCAGGAAAAAAATATAGGGAAGAGGTTTTTCCCTACCAGTTTTGTTAGTGGGAAAACAGACGTGACACAGACATTCAAGCATTCAAAGCCCCCAAACTTACTGGGAGCACATGGACTTTGGATGGCGAATATTTCATGCACTCATAGCAAAACATTTTCTTTGGGGTAAAACTTTTTCTGCCTTTTCACCTTGTAAGACCATTCATGCTAAATCAGCCCTATTACAATAGAATTAAGAGTCAGAGGAGCTTCACTCCCAACTAGTGGTAAAGTACATGGAGTCAGAAGACAGCATCCAGCAGCACAAAGACTCAGTTCAATTTTGTCTTTAAAATAACTTCAGAAATGTCAACTTTGATATAAATGGAAGGCTAGGCATGTGTCCACTTTCTATTGTGGTGGTTAAAACAAGCTGTGCTTTGTAAGAGGGTCCATGTAGGAGAGAGCACGTTACTGATGCTGTAGGTGGAATTTACTCTGGGAATAAGTGTAATTTCCAGCAAGTACAGAAGCACGTTTATGCCCCATCTCTGGGTCAACCTCTTTCGAATATGATGCACCATCATTGCACACTTTGGAACAAATGAACTGCCAGAGGAAGAATCCAAATTCATATTCAGAAACTTACTATCATAGTTGAATAATTTTTAAATTAACTCCTTCAAATTCTGCCCTATTTTAGCAGCTGAAGGAATCTGAAAATGGCTTGACACTCAGTTTCAAAACTACTCTTCCATACACAGCATACACACGCAACTCTCACCCAGAGGCAATATTTTGGCACAAAACACTGAACCTTTAATAAAACTGGCCCACAAAGATCACATCTTATCCCAGCTTGGATTTAAAAAGGAAAGAAAGAAAGGCATGAACCAGACATCAGCAATGTGAGAGTCTTCCGTCTGTTCCCTCCCCCTCAATTCTTCCTTCCCTCCCTCCCAGTCCCCTGGTCAAAAGAAAGAACTGATCTATGCCTGGTACAGTAAAAGACACCCGAGATTTAAGGGGATAAGTGAAGCCTTACTTAGCCACAAGGCTGCAGCTGTGTTCTTATCTGGCCAAAGGAGACGGGACAACAAAAGATCCCAAAGAAGGGACAGTGGATGCATGGGAAAGCCACTACCCCAGCATTGTGGTGCCCTTCTGCTGAGCAAATAGTTCAAACTGTTCGTTCCCATCTTCTATTCTCTGCCGGTTCGTTGTGTGCGACCTTGCATTTCATTCTGCAGGGAAGGTTGCTCGCTGGGCCCATAAGCAAACAGTCCAGCAAAGAGCGGGCCCTCCTCCCCTCTTCCCCGGAGAACTAGCATTTTTATTTCGGCTCCAAGCTGTCAAAGACCTGGAGAGTTGATGTCGGTGTCCTGAATTAATTGCTTTAAGCTGGAGCAAGCTCCACGGGCTGCCAAATGTCCAGAAGATGTTTATTAATAACGTTTCCTCCAGGATTCCGGCTCAGAGCTGTCCTTGGGTGGTGGCCTCTTCCTGCTGTCACCCTCTCACCCCTGGCCTCCACACAGTCCAGAGGGAGTTGCCACTTTCAGTCACTGGGACAAAATCATAAATTGCCTTTAGTAAAAATATTCACCTTTGTAAGAGGATACTTGTGAGGGGCAGATTTATTCTCATCCATAATGATCCAAGTCACAGAAGCCCCTGACTCGACTCTGAAGTGGGCTGTGGGAAACAAATAGTCCCCAGGACACCCTAGGGTGCCGGTCACTTATCTGGTACAATTAACCAAAAGAATGGAAAAAATGGAAATCATCTTGCTCTCTCCCTCCTTCCAAGCTCTTTCTCCCAAGAAAATCCAGATGGGCAGACAATACAGTGCATTTTTAAAGTTTTCCTGAAGAGGAGAGCCCCTTTAATAGAATGAAATAATAAACCAATTTATATACCGATATAAGACCGGGATCGTGAGTGCCATTGTGTAATTTTCCACTTGACTTTTCATTATCTACCTGAACAAAATCAATCTATATGTATGGGATCAGCATACAATTCCAGAGATAAAAGCTGAATAAATGCGCTTTGCATATCCTGCAGATAAAAGACACAGTGCCCGGTGCCTTCTTCTGCAGGAGATGCATTTATTAAATAAATTGTTGTGTCAAGGCAAGAGCCAGACAAAATGGTATATCTTCAGTGTTGACTCCTCGGCTGGAAATATCGATCCTGCAAATGAACAGTGGTTAATAAGTACCCTGCAGACCGTATCAGCTCTTCCGACCTAGCTTGCCCAGAGTGCACTCAGGGTCAGTTTTCTCCCAACCAAACCTCCCCAAGCTGGGGGAAGAAAACTTCCCCTATTAACATGGATTTAAGGCTGAGGACTTCAAGAGCCTCTGGAATCCTCTCCATAGAAACAAAGCACCTAGAAAATGTACACATACAAACTCCAACTCAGCTCGTGCCCCAGCTAGAGAAGACCTTCATAAGGGCAGGGGAAGTGACAGGCTGCACTCTGGGATTGGTGTGTTTTACTTTAAACAGGTTGTGTTTCATTTTCTGTATGTCCTTCATCACCTTGGAGTACAGAACACTAAAAGTCTCTCCACATTTGCAACACAGAAAAGAATCCCCGGGGCTGGAGAAATGGCTCATTGGTTAAGAGCATGTGGGCTGCTTTTCCAGAGGACCCAGGTTCAATTCCCAGCACCCACATGGCAGATCACAACTGTCTGTAGCTCCAGTTCCAGGGGATCTGACACCCTCACAGACATACATGCAGCCAAAACATCAATGAACATAAAATAAAACAATAAAATCCTAATTTAAAAGAAAGAAGAAAAGAAAAGAGAGAGAGAGAAACAGAGAGAGACAGAGACAGAGAAAGGAGAAGCATCATTGTAGGTGTGGCATACTTATTCCCTGACTAGTCAATAGTTGTTGAGTGTGGTCTGGTTTTAAGTAAGTCTTACTGGGTTCAGAAGCTCTTTGCTCAGCCTGCTCTGATCTCCCAAGATAGTCCCCAGGGATGCTTTTCTATTCTTATTCCTAGTCATCTTTCTGAGAAGCATAGATTAACCCCCAATATTGTCCAGACCACCAAGAAACAAAAAGCCCCAATTGTATGGGTAACCAGCCAGCTTTCACCACAAATGGTTGCTTTTGAGTTGATGGATAATTCCTAGCCATTGAAGGGGACTACCATCTCTTGAAGGGGACTACCATCTCAGGTTACACCTTGGGTCTTAGTACAAGAAGGACTAACAATGAGTCACACACATACATACACACACACACACACACACACACACACACACATACAGAGAGAGAGAGAGAGAGAGAGAGAGAGAGAGAGAGAGAGAGAGAGAGAGAGCACTATTCCTCATAAGAGAGAGAGAGAGAGAGAGAGAGAGAGAGAGCACTATTCCTCATAAGATTTGGTAACTCTGGAGACTGAGTAACTTGAATAACTTCAGTCCTGCAGGAAGAACAAATCAACACTTTTTATTTTAAGGTCTTTCCAATGACAATCGTCATGGCTGATGTTTTGTTGTTATCTACATTTGCACAGAAAGCACAGTGTCCACCTGGGCCAGGACAACCACTACCTTCCTACAAACCAGCCTTGTTTTGTCTCATTTCTCTGTTTAGATGTAGCTAACACTGAAGAAAGTATGCAGGGTCATCTGACTGTAGTGCCATGGCCTTTGGGGACATTTTTGTGAGGGTCAAAGTTCAGAAGCTTGTGTGCTTCCTCAGTCACATGGTGCTCTTAGGCAAACAGATCTGCCAATCTCTGATCTTTTTGTTCCACAGGTTGTGAATAAGCAGATCTAGAGAAAACAAGAGTGCAGCTAAAAGAGGCCTGTTCAATACCACAGTGTTATAATTCCAGCATTCTAGAGGCTGAGGCAGGAGGATCACAAGACTAGACCAAGCTATAGAATGAGATCCTTTCTCTCCCTCCCCTGAATATGCAGCAAGAAAACCACTTGGAAGGCAAAGGCAGGTGGATCTTTGCATTCAAAGTCAGCCTGGTCTACAAAGTGAGTTCCAGGGCAGTCAGGAAACTCTGTCTAGAAAAACTGAAAAAGAAGGAGGAGAAAAGGGAATAAGAGGAGGAGGAGAAAGAGGAAAGAACAGAAAGAAGGAAGGAAGGAAGGAAGGAAGGAAGGAAGGAAGGAAGGAAGGAAGGAAGGAAGGAAGGAAAAAGAAAAGTGACCCTGTTGGAATTCTATGAAAAGGGGAAAAGAGAAGATAACTCCTGGTGGCATGTTTGAGGCTTTTTATATTTTTTACTATAGAAATAATCCCTTCTATCCTAAGGTATTCAGGTATATTTTATTAATGCCTTAATTAGCAACTTAAATTGTCACCAAAGAGAACAAGCAAAAAACAAAACAAACAAACAAACAAACAACAAAAACCATGAGTTTCATCTAATACACAAAATATCATGTAGGGGCTCTGTCTGCCCCTTCATTCCATGAAGGAAAAGAATTTACTAGAATGGAGTGTGGAATACAGAGTATTTCCATTTACACAGTTCAATTTGCTCAAGCTAGAAGCTTTCATTGCTAAGTAATATGATAACTATCTTCTGCTGAAACAATGCTCCACATCTAATCAGAATCCCAAGCCAGAGTTGCAACACAATCCATGCTTATAAAGCAAATATTTACAAAACAGAAAAAACCTGAGTTTTCTTTAAAGGTATTGTTCGTAACCATGTCACAGCTAAGTTATCTTGATGCTGTTTCACAGAGGAGGAAATATAGATACTCAGAAGTCCAGTAAATATGCCTAAGTGCAGACAGTCAATTAAATATGACAGGGTAGGTGGAAAGTTGTTCTTGACTTTGCTAGCTCTAGATTTTAAAAACCATACACTACTAGTTCTGATACTTAAAGGAACAAGTACAGAGGTAGAACACAAGTTAGACTGAAAGCAAGCATGCAACAAAGACAAGGCAGCCAGCTGTTTACATAGTATTCTTCTTGAACCCCTTTAAAACCTGGAAAATTGTCTGATGTTGTGTCTGTCTACGTTTAACTGAAATTACTTTTCCCAGAATAATGGCTTTATTCATTTTTTTTCCCTGTGTGTGCATAGCATTAGAAGGAGAAGGAAGAAGAGGAAGAAGACAAAGAAGAGAAGAAGAAGAAGAAGGAGCAAGAGGAGGAGACGGAAAGCATGCTCACTCAACGTTCCAGCAATTTCAATCATAAGCAAGAGTGGTTCCCTCAATAGCAATGCCCCAGACAGAGGAGTCCATTCACAACAAGCTGAGTGGAGTAGTAAGGGTTCCGTTTCACAGATGCGGAACTGGATGGTTCTCTCTGCCATGTGGCAAAAGTATTTAGTTAGCTCTTTCATAAAAGTCAAAGAGGAATACTTTCCAAAGATGGTTTTTATTGGAAGGCACGAGGTAGAGATTGGATGGAACCGAGTTAAGCATGGTCCTCTATCAGAAGTTCCTACACACCCACCCAGCTCTTGGAAATGCCATCACTGATACTCATCCAGGGCAGGGTGCATTCTAGATATGGAGCCAGACGAGAGAGCCTGTATCCTAGAGATTCTGAGAACTTTCCACACTACTTAAATGCTTTTCAAGTGGCCCTGCATCCACAGAATTGAAAGATAGATGATTTTTTTTATTGAAAGCATACTAATGCCGTAGAGAAGATTCCTAGATATCACTATAGAATGCAAGAGAGCTCAGATATGAGATGCTCGATAATTTATTCTAGTCTTAGAGTCTTCAAGCTGTTCAAGAAAAAAAAATTAACCATAGAAGTACATGAAAAAAATCTCTAAAATAATGTTTCACATGTGATCCATAAATGTTATTTTCATCACAGTCTTAGAATGTCTTTACTACTTGACAGTGACAGCTATGTATTCTGATCTGGGAGTGTGGCTGGGTAGCAGAGCACATGTTACACACACTAACCCAGGATGGCAGCATCAACACTTCAAAGTGAATAACCAACCCCCAGAACCCATATATCCTTAGCACACATCGTCTTTCATATTACTGAACACAAAAGCACGAGCCACCAAGGAGAGAACAGGTTTCTTTTAAGGGAAATGAAAACAGTTGCTCCATTCTCTAGCTCAGGTAGTGACTATTTCACAGTCATCCTCTTTTTTTAAAGCACTGAATTCACTTCCCCAGCTGGGGAGCCAGTTGTTTCACAGCTGACTCCAAGCTGCCTAAGCAGCAGTTGTATCAGATGCATGGCTACCCTGTAATATTGGGGGAAAATCTACTTGCATGTTTCCTCTTCCCAGAAGTTCTGCAAGATAGAGCCCCAAACAAGATAACTTAGCTCTCTGATAAGATGAGTGGTTTTTAAGGGTGTTGATTTGAAGGGAACCTTGGTTTTTAGGAAAAAAAAAATCCATGCCTCATCTCAAGCATCACTTAAAAGTTCAAAGAACTATCTGGAGCCCAACACAAGCAAGCATTTTTTGCTCCGGAACTTATTAACACCCTCTACATTTTTCAAATGGTTCCTAGTGGCTATAGATCAGCTCAAGAACACAAGGACCTCTGTATAGATGGTATGTGTATTTATGAAGTCTCAGGACATTGGCAGAACCCCACTTATACCCTCTGCTTTCCTGGGAACTAGGAAAAAAGGCAAAAACACAATAGGAGACACACGGCTGTCTTCTCGACTTCAAGAATGAAATAAAACCTGTATTGCAATAATTGAATGAGAAGGCCGTGATAATGAAGAATTGCAACTTGGCTTTGCAGTGGACTCAAGACAGATTCAAACAGCAAATACTGAGGTGAAGTGTCTTCATGGTTTGGGTTCCTTTTCCTCTCCACTAAATAGGTAAATAAATGAAAGAAGGAAAAAAAGAAAGCCTGCAAAGGGTGAGGGCAGGCCACTCAATATTATGCTTGGCACCACACGAAGTAATTTCACATTTAAGAAGGATACTTGATTTCAGAATTGCAGCTGTCGATCCTAACTAAAAAGTCACCCCTGCTCCCCCCAAGTGGATCAGATGGATGACACATTTGACACAGATTTTAGGTCAAGTAAAGAGAGTTTTTAGAAGTATATATTCTGAGTTGGGTGGGGTGAAATCAGGGTGATTTCAGTGTCCATTTTTGAGTCGATCTTGCTTACACATTTCCTCCCTATTTCTGCTGTGTTGTGACTCTGTGTGGGTGTACAGATGGTAACATTCTCATACTGGGCACCCCAAGAAGGTCACATGCTTTGCATCAATGGCAATTAGCTCCCTTTTTAAAATGGAAAATGTCATTAAGTTCTTGAATAATTCAAGAGTGGCGGTCACAATACAGTGTCCCTTTTGGGGGTCTTTATGGTGCAAATGACAAAGCAAGCCAACGCTATCAGTAAGAGTAGATCTGAAGTTTACAATGTAGCTCTATTTAGTGTGACAGGAAAATTAAATTACAGGAGACACTCATTCATTGTCACCCGTTAACAGGCTTGGGAAAATTGTGGATCCCCGGGGGAAAATCACTGACAACATAGGAGGGAACTGAAAATATTTCATTTTAATTGGCTGCTGTTTCCTTTGCTTGACTTTGAAAACACACACGCGATCAGCTATCTGCGCAACTCTCTCTGGAAAAGGGTTCCGGAATGTTCCCAACTGGAACTTACAGGGTCTGCCAGGAGCCTCGGGGCTGTCTTATGGGTGCAGTGGCACGGTTCTGCACCGGTGGGGTTCCTGAAAAAGAAATAGACTGGCAGGTTTCAAGTAAAACCCGGCTTCCTCTGCTGCCCACAGCAGGACAGGAATTATCATCCTGTAATGCGGTCGGGGGGTGGGGGGCTGCCCCTACAAACCACCAGGTCTAAGATAAGCTGGAGGGAAGAAGGAATGACGCACAGGCCCAAACTGTCTAGAGGAGACTCTAGTCTAGAGCCAAGGCTGCTTGGGCCCCGAGTGTGTGGACAAGTGCGAAATGAAGATCCTCAGAGGTCACCAAATAACAAAAAGGGTTTCTTACCCCACGCTAGCACAGCCTGGCCACTGTGAGGGTCCTTGGAACCCTCGTCTAGAACCCAGGTGGACATAGTTACCTTGGTCTGGCTCACACTTGGCCCAAGGCTGTCTCTGAATTCTGCTGACCTTGGCATCTGAAGCAGACACCCAAGCTTGGTTTTCCCAGAGACTCACAGACTTGGGGGAGGGGTGGGAGAGAAGTAAAGTGTTGTGCCCACTGCAGGGACAGCGGAGTAGGTCTGGCCCCCTCCCGGCTGGTTATCAGGCTGTCAAGGGTGGGACCCCCCACATTCTAGAACTTGTATCACGGGGCCAAAGGTCACCCCTCTCACCTGCCGTCCTGGCTTCTCAGGGTTTTCTATTTACCCCCCCCCCCCTCCAGTACTTGGCGGGCTTTTCTCGTTTCATTTGGCCCTGCAGTGTCCCTCTATGAGAGTAGAGGGGGAGAAGCATTGTACCTGGGCCCGCGCGGACTTTCGGAAGCCTTGGCTCAGCTCTGCAGCTAGCGGTCCGCGAGATGGAAACGACTGGGGCCGCGGCGACTCTGCTCACCAGTACACAGTTCCTGGCTCGCCCAGTGCTTGCGACCATACACCTTGAATGCGCCTAGTCACCCTGACCGCAACCGCTGCTCAGCTCTAAGTGCGAATTGGGGATGCAGAAGGAGGACTGATTTTAGGGACGCGGACACGTGGCTAAACGAGGACAATTTGATATTTAAGAAAAGAGATGTTTGGGAGAAACAAAGTGTGATTTGTTGTTAATGGTGGACGGTTTGTACCTCAGCGTGAACGTTATTTCCAGGTAGAACTAAACAATGAGTCCATGGAAGTGGGAGACAACAGTGAGAGGGCAATTTAAACACTGTCCGTTTTGGGGCTTTTGTTTTGTTTTGTTTTGTTTTTAACAGTGCTTCTATTTAAGCAAACACTCTGGAGCTCCTGGGTACTATAATTCCAAAGGCAATTTTCTCCGTTTTTAATTTGATTTGCATTTTTCAACTCTGATAATATTCAATTTCATGGCTGAATACACATGTAAACACCAATAGGTTGTGGGTTTTTTTGCCTCTTGCACCAAACAGAACTTCTGCCACTTGTCTGGGGTGTCATGGGAGTTTACTGCATGAGTTTTAAAATATCAGCAAATTTCCCCTAAATTGTTTTGCAAAGCGTAGCACGGTCTTGCCTGGGCTTCAGGGGGCGGGGAGAGGGTGGCTAGTAAATGTAGGTCCTGCATATCAGTACAGGAAAGGTTCAGGAAAGCCGCCTCCGACTCCAAAGAGAAGGCAGGCAGAAAAGAAAACGAATCCCCCTCCCATATAGATAACATTTGTGGTTTTGTCAATAAACATTTCAATGCTGTACAGAACTCTTCTAAACAATCTAGAAGTAACAAATAAATATGCTCCTTCCAGCAACGCCTTACTGCAGTTTTCAAGCTCTAGAAAGACAAGTATTACCAAATAGTTCTAAAAAGCTTTGAAAGAATGGGTTGGTTTCCACCATTGACCTGTTGGTCAAACATGCAATTAAGAGAAAAATATAAAATGAAGCAGCATAATTAGTTTTATTCATATCAAAAGTACCTAGTGCTGCCAGTGACACTGAGAATGGAATGTGGCAACTGATGTGACAGTGACTCCAAACACCAGTGTGAAGGCAGCCAAGCCTTTCTTTTCTGTGTTCCTCGGGATATACTGCTCTCCAGACCCCACGAAAACAAATAGTTGAGAACCATCCAACATTCAGATAGAGCGACACAAAATGTTAAAATTCCAAATGCATTTTTGTAACTTCTTTGAAAACCATACTTTAAAAAGAGAAAAGCAAAGAAATTCGATGTTTTTGTTTCTCCAGGGTTACTTTAAATTTAAAAACTGTTATATCAGAAGCTAATCTTCTATTTTTCTAAACATAAAATATTTATTTTATTACAGCTCTGGGGATTGAACCCAGGGCCTTCCTCATGCAAGACAAGCACTCTACCAACTTAGCTATACCCTAAGCCTCCTCATCATTCATACACACACACACACACACACACACACACACACCACACACTTATTGTCCATTGCTGTAAAACACACCATACTGTAAAACTGTTTCTAATTTAAGTTCGAGGAATTATAAGTTGAAAATGTTATTTTACTTTTATCTTTAATTAGTTATTTCATGGACAAGGTTAACTTTTTTAAAAATAATTTTTTTAAAAATTAGGATTTTATCATCCTGGGAAGAATTGATTTAAAACTGATGAGACTTGAAGGTGCTTTTTCTTATGGCTAGCTGATTATATCAACCCATGAATAAAGTTGAGGGAACCTAATTTGAAAGATATCTTTTATCCTTGGTATAGAGGCTAGATAAATATGAAAAGAATTCCATTTTATTATCCCAATCTTGAAGGAGAAAGCTTACAAATTTAACAAAAACAAACAAACAAACAAACAAAATCACGCTGTCTAGGCTAACTGTACATAGGTGAGGGAAGCTCACACACTTAGTTTTCTTGAAGGGTAATTATTGAATTTTCAGTTATAATCCTTTAGGGCTTGTACTAAATTTTTATATTGCTCTGGTCGGCTGGCAATTACATGTACTTTACGCAAACAGATGGCAGTGTGTATGCCTCGCTAGCACAATCCCTTCTGGCAAGCCTAAGGTAGAGCAAGCAGGAAGGGACAGCCCCACGATAACAGTGTCTATTTAGATACTTGCTGAGGGTTGGCAATATTGAGCATCAAACATCTCTCCCCCTTTCCATTCCTAACTGAAGAGTAAATGGGATCTTGTTAAGCACTAAAATGCAATGCTCAGAGAGTGACGTTTCCATTTTTAAAAAAAATCTCCCCCACTCCCCAAATAATCTGATTGGAAGACCCAAGTTTGGCTTGTTCAAATACAGTGGGGACTGTAGATTTGCCATACATCCCAACTTTTGTTCTGTAACAAGGTTTTCAAAAGCAAATCCTGAAAGTTGGTCCTAGGATGGAGGGAGTAGATGGAGAGGATCCTAGAAAGCCCCAGCGAGTATTTTAGCCAGGTAAGAACTTACAGAGGTTACAGAATAGGCAGTGCAAATGGGACATTCTCCTTTCAGACTGAGGGTCTTGTGAATCCTCAGTGATGTGAATCTTAAGATGAAGTTTTACTGCCCCTCAGATACCAGGCTGCTGGAAGGAGAGTTAGGGGAGTTACCTGTCCCTTCAAGAGGTGTGGGAAGGGAGACTAAGAAGGAAGGGAGAGGGAGGGAGAGGGAAGAAGAGAAGGAAGGGGAGAGGAAGGAGGGATGGGAGAGAGAGGAAAGAAAAGAGATGGGGAGATGGGGTGGCAGAGGGGAGGAGGATGAGACCCACTGTCTTCCCAGGAGAAATTCTGTAGTTACTGTGAGTTGTATACTCAGCCATGACAAAATCTAAACAGTGTTTTCTACCATCAGTAAAGGATTGGCTTGCAGTCCAGGGTTGATCTCCCTAAATAAGCCTAGTATTCTGACAACTACAGGTGAATACCCTAATTCAGCTCCCTGCCAGAGATCTTGTTGGATGCTAGGGGAAGATAGGACTCAGCTTGTTCAGAGCTCTGGGACGGGAGAGGCTTGAGGGGGGATTTAATTGCCTGCCTGGGTGAATCGAAATGCCCTTTTAAAGTGAAGAAAGAGACTGGCCTTTAATTGTCAAATTCTGCTAGTACGCGAGGGGTGTTAATTAAAACCTAAGAGAACAAAGTATAGATTAGGTACCCTTCTCCCACTCATCCATCCCATGATCAGTCCACAAATGGCATCTTCTCTGTTCTCACTATCTTCAGAAGGTTCCATTTATACCGATCTAATGTTAGAGAGAGAAGTGTGGTTGATTGTAGAATTCTGTTCATCTCCAAAAGCTGGCCATGACTGTCCATGGCTTACATGACTGTCATGTAAGGGTCTCTTGAAATGCCACAATGGAAGAGAGAAAGATTGAAGAAAGCCCCAGATATAGCAGGAGAAAAAAAAAGTGTGTGTGTGTGTGGGGGGGGAGATTTCGGTGTGGAGAAGTGCAAGCACCACCCAGTTCCACCCTGTGTCCTTAGGTCTGGTGCAAGCAAGTTCTAAATCCTCACCATGAGGTGTTCAGTAGCATGCTACCTACTGGTTCCTTGCTGACAATCTCCCCCCCCCCCCAATTGCAGGGCCACTTCTTCTCTCCTTGTAGTTGTAGGCCATCACTACCAGGCCAGCATCTTGAGCTGGGAAGCAAGCATTTACTAGATCTGCATTTGTTTAAGTCCAGAGGAAGACAAGTGCTGTGGGGGCAGGGGTCTTGCTTCTCTGTAAGCTGGGAAGGAGCATACTAAAGACCCAATGTGGGTGATGCATAAAATATGCCTCTGCTGTCACCTGTGTCATCACACCGCCAGGTGCAGGTCAGGGGGAGGTCAGAAGCAAGAGTGGCTTTGAACAGTCATGGCCCCTGCTGTCAAAATCTCCTGGCAGAGAATAAAGCTGGCGGAGAAGCCGCACTTCTGAAATAATTTGCCAGTGTGGATTGTTTTAAGCCCTCATGCCTGCCAGTAGTCTCTGCCCCTGACATTTTCCTTTTCTCTGGCATTTTGTCTTTCTAATCACAATTCAAGAATCATCTATCTAGCTGCTGATTCTCTTGCTGTCACCTCCCTTCCTGCCTTGTCCAGCTGTCCCAGAGTTAGGTGCAAAGAAAACATTAGCCCAGACCTGGTTGGCTTTAAAGGACCAATCCTGTTTTTAAAAAAAAAAAAATAATAAGTGTAAACTGTGACACTCCTACCCTAATCTCTTCTAGGACAAGTGGTAGCATCTTTGCTGTCCTGTTCCACAGTCCCCAAGATTTATTCCCCCCTCATTCCTTCCAACCTTCCCCTAATACTTCGGACAATCTCTTCTACTTGGAGACTGTGGTTTTCTGGTAAAACAGGCTCTCTACTGCTTTGGAGCTGGAGGGTCTTCAAGCATTGTGATGGTCCGGAGCTTTGGGAAGTGGAAAGATTACTGAGGCGAAATGCAAATCACCTGCCTAGTCAGAGAGTTGAGAGGCCAGTGCTGAGAAGTTCCTGAACTCTAAGCCGCAGGAGTGTTCATTACTCCAGGAGTCTGACTTCCCTCTGGGAGTCGACAACACATCACAGGGTGTGTGGCAAATAGAAAGCTCCATGAAGTAGGGGTGGGACCGAATAGGGAGATAAAGAAGCAAGATGGGGATGTCATCGACAGTAAGAAGCAGTATGGTGACAGGACAAAGCAGAAGGATTCCTGCCAAGGAATGGGCTTCATAGTCCGGGAAGAAGGCAAAAATTCTCAGCCACCAAGACATAGAGAGAGGAAACTACAATTTCTTTTAGTGTGTGGATTGCTCAGGGATCGGAACATCAGGAGAAATGGAGAGAGAGCACTTGGTGAAGTCAGTCTTAACTTTAGAGTAAGCTTCAAAAGGTAATTAAAACAGCTTGAGCTTGTATGTTTTTAGAAGATGAAGCACTATGTTATATTTCCTGTCTCTGCCCCATGCTCGAGGTGGGACCCAGAGCCTCATGTTAGGCCACCACTCTTATTGCCCGGCTATACCTTCTAACCGGACATTTTTATTTCTTTGTTAAAGATGCTTCTTATCTCCATACAGAACTCTGTATGGCCCAGGTCCTCCCACCCACCCCCACCCTGTTTCTTCCTAGAAAATGCTATCTATTCCTCTGTTCTCTCCAATTATCCACCCACCCTCCTTCCTATGGTTCTGCTTCTTCCCAGCCTTTCCCTCCAAACATCCCAAAATTATATTCTATATTTTCAAGGACCACACATTTAACATTCATGATTTCAAATTAGGAAATCAATGTTTCCCTTTACACAAGCAAGCAATGGGCAAGAGTACTCATTTTTTTTAGTTCTGTCTGATTTGTAAGTGCAGATCATATTTCTAAGGAGGTAGCAAGTTCATAGTCACACAGACAATTCTATTTTGGTCTTGATAACTCCTGATGGAATAGCCCCCAAACATCTCTGTGTATTTTTGAAGCTTTCTGGTTTTCAAATAAATGAATCTGAAAAACGATTTATGGGTAAATAATATGGTTCTGAACCATTTAAGCATAGATGAGCAGAATCCCAAATGCAAGTTGAACTTAAAAGCGACACAAGGCTCATTCTAAAATTACAGTGTAGGCAGTGAAGCCCTGGTGAATGTATTAGACCTGACTTCTCCTTTACACGGGTTTGTGTTGCTGACATTTCCCTTCGGGCTAAAACTGTGTTAAGTCAAGAATACAGTGTTGCTGAAGTCCTTACCTAATCTTGCTGGGGGCATTTGGTGACTAGCAAAATGGAGTTAAATCCAGGTATGAAATTAACTTATTTTGTGGTATTTCTCTTTAGTACTCCTAACTATCTGATGCCTTATCTAACAGTGAAATGAAACCTTCATGCATGCACTCATGTAAACACACACACACACACACACACACACATACACACACCCCACAAACACACAGCAGAGGGTAGATTTTTAATGTGAATCCAGGTAGTTCATGTGGATGTCAAAATGATGTCTCAGTGTTGAGAGGAACTGACTCTGAGTTTAAATTAAACATGCCACTCTAAAGACAAGCTTGAAAACCACCTCTGCTCTCTTCACCTGTCCAGAGAGCAATTCTCCTTGAAGAATTTGCAAGAAGATCTGGACTGGGCCCCAAGGGCACAGGGGTGAGGGGGGAGGGGAATGGAGGCATCACTTCCAGTCTGGAGATAGGGACCAGGACGGAATTACAGCTTGTAAAATAAGCCTCCATCAGTCTCCCAGGAGACAGCCAGCTTCTACTTGGGTGTTCCCTGCTTGTTAGCCTCCGTCATAATTGGTCTTTCCTCCCATCCCACTTTGTTGGTTTTCTGTGTGTGGCTTTTGGTGTGAGCGTGTTAGGTCATCAACAAATACAATGAGAGGAGGGAGCTCGAGAGACACACATGATTGTTTTAAAGAAGAAAAGAAAAGGGATAAGAGAGTGGGCAGGAAGGCTTGTGAGCAGAATGGGGAAGATGCCCCAGGATTTAGGCTTCCGCGGCAACCCCTGGAGTGACTGAGAGTATGGGAGTTTTGTGGAAAAGAGCCTAGGCACACAAGGAGCTCTGTCAGGGACACTGCTCTGTCAGTTCCTTATTCTTTTTCTCTGCTCTGATACAGAGATGCTTATTTAGAGCAGGCATTTCTCAAAAAAAAAAAAATTTTTTTTTTTAAATCCTAAGCGGGTATTTCTGTTTGGGAAGGCAGGGCACCGGCAAGTGGAGACGAAGTCCTCAAAAGCGGGCAGAAGCTCCTGGGTGGGCCAGACACAAAGGGCTCTCCACCTTTCTCCTTCCACATCTGATATTTTCCTTCATCCTGTGTCCTTCCCACACCCCATAGAGAAACACCTGTCCTAGGGTGAGACGATGTTTAAAACAGAAGAAGGAAGGAGGACAGGGAAAAAAGAAAGAAAAAAAGAAAAAGAAAACATTATTTGGTGTCTAATCTAAGGCCACTGTAGAGAGAGGTGCCTTCTTAGTCTAGGAAGGATAGATACAGCTTTTTGCTTAAAGAGGGTGGATAGAATAGGTCCTGAGACTTTGCCATCTTTGCTCACTGTCAAAAACAAAACAACTACAAAAACCTACTAGACCCAGCAAGGCAATGTCCAGAAGAAATTTAGTCGCAAACTTTTGGTGGCAGTTCCCCTTGTTTTTTGTTTGTTTGTTTGTTTTTTGTTTTTGTTTTTTAAATTCCATTTCACTAGAGCACCCCTGGCTGGCCTTGGTTACTATGGCACGGCAGCCAAGGCCAGGCCATCCCTGCCTCAGCAGACACCTCAGGTGTGAATCTTTGTTCCTTTGTCACCACAGTCTGGGTGGGCCTCCTAGGGTGGGTTTTTTGAGGAATGTAGGTGTCTGTCCTGTGAAGCAGAACTTGAGGACTATGTGTGGATCTTAGCCAGTCTGGCTGCAGAGCACCTCTGGGTCCACAATAGCTGGAGGAATAGGGGACATCCTTGGCATTCATTCTCTTTGTTACATACCTTTATTTTGCAGAGGGAGAACAGGGTCAGCCAGGGAGTCCCTGCTTTTGCATGGAGGTCTTCTGACCTGCTCCTCCAGAGAGGGAGCCTCCCCCACACCTTAGGCTTATGGGGAAGGAAAAAAAAATAGACAGTAGCTTCAAGGTACTTCCAGGTAAGTCCAGGGGCAAACGCCTTCCCCTATGCCCTATTAAGCCTTATCTTTCGCTCCACCCCCCGCATCCCACTTCCACATTAAAAGCCCCCCAAAGCACAAGGAACTGCCTTTTCTGTATAAAGCCGGGAGGAGGAAGGCGATAAAGATCGGGCGTTTAAATTGGCCATTTGAAAGATTACATCTCTTCACCGAGGGTCTTTCTTTCAAAACTCTTCACAGAATTGAGGGGCCGTGGCTAGTCCGCACCGGCTCTCAAAGGCTGGGCACCTTTTAATTCCTCCGTAGAGTGGGCTGGGCTAGGTGACCCAGCGCCATCAAAGGCTCGAGGGAAGGCCGTAGGGCGACACTCGTCTAATGACAAGTAATTGACGGATTCGAGGCCTTGCATTACCAGCGGAATGGGGAGGCATTAATTATTTAAAAACGATTAGCCTCGCCTAGAGTCGTCCGGCAGGCTTTCCCTCTCGTTCCAGGGAAGGCACCAGCCACGCTAGGCAGAGACCAGTTTGGAGCGCTACCGGTGTGTTCGAGTTGGCTTGCAGTGTCCGGAACGTGGACAAGCAGCCTGGGATACCAGGGCAACACAAAAGGGTGTGCCTAGGCCCCACTTTCGAAGATGCCCGCATAGCATCGATCCAGAGGGCCGGTTGGACCATTTCAGCATACTGGGTTCCCCATCTGCAGATGGCAATGCAACCTGGAATGGTTTCCAGTTAGGGTGATAGGGGAAACCCAACTGGGAGTGGGTTTCTTCCAATGCCTGGCATTTAAGGCAAAGACCCACGGAGAACGCGGGTTTAAGAAACAATGAGCGGGACAGATAGACAGTAGTAAAGATAGTTGTTGTTGTTTTTTTTTTTTTTTTCCTTTTTCTCCCCCAACCTCCGCCTCCACAACCACCCCACTGGTGAGCAGCGATTCCCGGGCTTTACTCTTACAAGTCAAATCGCCTATTGATGAGCCACCTCTCTGTCCCCAAAGAGGTCTTTTCTGAACCCTGTCCTCAGAACTTTAGGGTCCTGTATTTTCAGCAGGCTACAGTGGAAACTAGTGAGGTGAGGTTGGCACCTTCCTGCAGGCAGCGGAAAGAAGTGCTTGAGCCTAGTCTATCTTCCAAAGTCCTGTTCTACGACCCCTACACGCGCAAGTGCAACACTCCGGATCACGCTCCTAAAACAAGGTGCGACTGGCTTGTAATGGGACTGGGATGATAGACGACCCGCGGCACGCTTTGACTTTCTCTCCAGGACCCAGCTCGTGACCCTAGTGGCTCTCCACAGCGTAAATGCCAACGCTTCTTGCGAACTAAAGTGACTTCGCATTTAGGAAAGGCGCTTTCTCTTTCCCTGCAGGGGTTTGGAGGTGCCCTAGTCTGCCGGGATCTGGGAAACAGCATAGAACACACTCAGAGCTGTACCCTCCCTGCACTCTGTGGCCTCTGCTCCTCCTCCTCCGTATCCCCCCCAGATTCACGCACAAAACGGCGGTCCCCGACCATAGATTGTGAGGCCAAGGGCGCGCTCACGCTCCCCCACCACACGCCCATCCCAGCTCTTATGAAACTAGCAGCTCCCTGTTCGAATCTCCAGTTGGAGTGACTGCAGTGTCTGGGTTTCTCATCGCCTCGGGAACCAAACTCCGAAACTGCGAGAGTTTTAAACTCCTAGACACCTGGTTCTTCTAAGTGGCGGTGCAGTCACGAATCTCACACCCCGTGCAAAAACACAATTTCCCAACCTCCTGGGTCTTCCTGAGCTGGGTGCACCTCCCAGTCCTCTCAGAGACACACGAGCTAGCTCGACTGGGGGAGGGTAGGCGTGTGGACCCGAGTGGGGGGCGGACTCTGTGCGGGGAGCCCGGGCGTGGCCCCCGAGTGGGTGCTCTCCCTACCTGCGGTGGCCTGCGGGCAAGCGGGCGTCGGAGCGTCCTGCGCTCGGAGGGAGGCGGCGGACTGCTCCCAGCCGAGGCATCCCTGCATTTATTTGAGCTCAAACCGAGCGACTGTTGACTTTAGCACACAAAGCAAAGATTTCACTGCCCGCTAGTTTAAAAATGAATATTTTACCAAGATATCGATCAGCGTTATAAAATTCAGTTAAGTACAATGGGATCCTGGAAAAAAAAAAGAATAATAAAGGAGGGGGAGGCAATATAATATCTGTGCAAATTTGCTGAAGTGTGACGTGGCATGAAAAGTTTACCCTCCTGGAATTCGGATCTAGAATGTTTTTTTCGGTTGTTTACTGACTTTGTTTATTCACAGATCACGGTTGCTTAAACCCCAGCGCGAGGAAGGCGGCGGGCAACAGGAAGAAAAAGAGAAGGGGGGAGAGCCGCTGCACCCTGCAATGCATCGAGTTGGGGTGGAGGGAGGGATCCCTGAGCTCCTAAACTTGGAACTGGGGGGCGCGGGGGGGGGGAGCTGACGTGGTCTGCGAGGAAGACACCAGAAGGGCCGAAAAGTCTCAGAGGGCGCAGCTCCCCGACAACCTTTTTATGTATTCGCACACAGAACTATATCTTATCGGCAGGGATCAGTGGAGGGGGCGCACTAAGTAGTTTAAAACGACCCTCGAACAATGGGCGTGCGATAAGAAACATAGCAGGTTAGGGCAGCGCTTTCAGTCTCCATTGTCCCCCCACTCGGCCCCCAGCCCTGCCTCTCCGCTCCTTCGCCACAGGAGCCTTTTATGTGATAATGAAACACATTTCAGGCTGGGCTCGCGACGTGTGTGTCCTGGCCCAGCAAAGAGAAGGCCTGATTGCTGGCCGCGGCCTGCGAATCCCTCCTCCTTCAATTTCTCTTCCTTGTGCTCTGAGGAACAATGTGGCTTGTTAAAATGGGATTTTGGGGGTGGGGGTTGGGGGAAGACGCGCGCACATGCACACACACACACACACACACACACACACACACGAGCAGAGGAAGGCCAGGCCTGCGGAGGAGGGATGGAGATGAGCAAAGGGGTAGAAAGGGATCAGAGAGGAGGTCAGGCTGAGGTTCTTGTGGGACATTCCAGGTTGCAATAATTAGGCATAGCAAGATGTCGGGGCTAAGCAGCAGTCCCTTAGTAGAAACACCTCTGATGCCTGCTCGGGTTTTTAACCGACTTAATTCCTTTATGTTTCTTTCCATGGGAATGGCCCCAAAGTTAGACTGGGGGCGGGCAGGAGGGACAACTTTAAGGGCAGGAGATGCAGGTCAGCGTGAGGAGGCTCCTTTTGCAAAACAAGAACTCCTCTAGAGTTGCCTGTCAATTTGGAAAATCTGGAGAGTGGTGGAAATGATTGGTGTGGTTTTATTTTGGGTCTTTGTATTTTCCTGGAAGCTCACAAAATACCCATTCAGTCTCTGGGCCTCAAGCGTGGTTTGCCTATCGGAGCTTCCTGAGCTAACAAACAGCTTTGCCCTGGCTGGTAGAAGGGAGACACCATTCCTGAGACACTGGGATTTCACAACTTTGGAAGTCATTTGCTAAGCTGCTCAGGGCACCCTTCCATCCCTCCCTATCCCCCCACCCCCAGCATAACTTCTTAATAGAAGACTTGGAGGTTACCCTTAACTATGCAATTATACCCAATTCCAGAACAGTATTTAAAATGTTGCCCCAGATTAGGCGGCTCATCATCCCTAGCCTAGCAAGGTTTCCCAATACCTGGATAACACCTGTGAGAGTGAGACAGGCTACCCTCCAGGCACAACCTAGAGCCAGGTCATCTCAATGCCACAGGAAGGTCTAGGGGGAGGAATGCTTCAAGTAGCTGGAAGAGCCATGGACCAAAATTGGTAAATACAGTCTAGGCTCACTGACTAGAAAGGAGGCCTGATATTGAAAAACCTGTAAACTTCTGCCTTTCTAGAGCATATCCCAAGGGGCCTCAACATCAGCGCACCTCCCAGTAACTCAGGTGGAAAATTAATGTATGTGCACTCAGAGAGTGCCTTTGCTTCTGGCTTTAAAACTAAAACTACTGGACTTTAGCTGGGCTAAGAGGCACAACAGGTCTGTAATCCTAGCACTGGGGAGGCAGAGGCAGGACCAAAACCTGGTCTTTAAAATGCTTCCTTCCCAGGCCAGTCAGGGCCATTTAAGGAGACCTTCTCTCCAATCTCTGCACCTTAATAAAAATAGTAGTATGAATAAAGATGCTGGGATGGTCCATCAAGAATGTATGTGTTCTGCCATGTTTAGTAATATTAACTTCAAAAATTAAAAAGTGACCATGAGCAATGTTGTTGTGTTGACTGCTGAAGTCACTGCATCAGTTAGGGGTTGTCTCCCATACACTCTGAAAAGCATTTAAGGAGGAAAGATGGAGGTGTGACTAGGTGGACAAACATAAGGAGGAAAACGAAACAGTGGCTCTAACAGGACAATTGAGTCAATTACGATATTTAAATAAAATGTTGGGTAAGCAGCAATATTGACCCCCTGTCTCCCACAAGCCCCGCCCCCCTTAACGAACTCCCATATCCTTGCAATAACTAATAAGTTCGTTTAATTTTGAGAGAGAGAGAGAGAGAGAGAGGGAGAGGGAGAGGGAGAGGGAGAGGGAGAGGGAGAGAGAGAGAGGAGAAGAAAGGATCCAAGGGATAAAATCGGCAATAACACTTTAATATAGATTTGTGGAATTCTGGCCATTCTAGCCAGAACACACATTTATAAGCCATAAATAAAGCACGCAGAAACCATAAATTAAATCAGACCCGAGACCTGGATTTCACCATGTCCAGAATGGGATGTGTTTCTCTCCTTTCTCCTGGTCCCTTACACCAGACTCTTACATTTTTTTTCCTCTTTTAAACATCAGTACAACCCTCTGGTTTTCTGTTAAAACTACATGGTTTTACACCAAGTCACTCACAAAAGTTTTTTTTGTTTGTTTGTTTGGTTTTTTTTAAAGTCAGACTTTTCTGCAACAACAGCAATAGAGAACAACAACAAAAATCAAACTCTGCAGATGTCTTGAGAAGCAGTAGTCTACATAGAGGAGACCAAAGGCTCCTTTAAAACAAGTTTATATGTATACATATATATTTCCATTCCCTTCCCTATTTAGAATGACAGATCACTGTGGCCCATCTATTTAGGGACACAGACAGGTGAGACTGCTCCCTTGGGGCCTGAAGTGTGGTGGCTACTTTTCCTCAAAGCTCTCCCAAAGTCTCCACTCAGCCTCTCATTTCCCTTGTACCCAGTGACCAGAGCTAGCAGGGCCTGAAAGCCATCTTCTTAGGACGAGTTCATAATAGGCCTGGAGTACACTCCTTGGTAGTAGGAAGTGTCTGCAGCCAGGGGTGAGGCATCCAGGCCCGCTTTGTTCGTGACTGGGCCCATGGCCAAGCTGCCTGGCATGGGGGAACCATAGCCCCCTGGGTAGTGCATGACCTGTTCGTAGGCCTTGAGGTCCATTTTGTGGGGTTGATGGTGGTGGTGGCTGTGGTGATGTTGCTGCTCGGACGACATGAGGTTGTTGATAGAGAAGGGGTGGTTGAAGGCGTAATGGTGCTCGGGCTTCAGGTGGGCCTCTGGTGGCAGGCCTGGGTGGTGAGGTGGGCCCAGCAGGTGGGCTGCAGCCTGCTGCTGCTGCCCAGGCGAGGGCGCCGGCTCAGGAGGACTCAGCGCAGAGGCAGGTGCTCCCTTCAGCTCGCTCAGGCCACCTCGCTTGTGCTCCTGACACGGAGAAGCGCTGGAATGGGGGGACTCGGTGCCCGCCGGAGTCTCGGAGGCCGAGCCCGCGGCCTCCCCGAGCTGAGCCTGAGAGGCCTGGGACCCAGGAGCGGTCTTCTTGCCTCCGCCACTGGCCGCACCCGCGGCTTCCTTCAGCGCCAGTTGCTTCTCACACTTGAAGCGCTTCTGGCGGCGCAGGTAGCAGCCGTTCTCGAACATGTTGCCGGAGTCTGGGTGCAGGGTCCAGAAGGAGCCCTTGCCAGGCTTGTCTGGCGAGCGGGGCACCTTGAGAAAGCAGTCGTTGAAGGAGAGAGAGTGGCGGATGGAGTTCTGCCAGCGCTGCTGGTTCTGCCGGTAGAAAGGGAAGAGGTCCATGATCCACTGATAGATCTCGCTCAGCGTCAGCATCTTGTTGGGGCTCTGCTGGATGGCCATGGTGATGAGTGAGATGTACGAGTAGGGAGGCTTGGCGTGTGTGTAGCTGCGTCGGTACGTCTTGGGGTCCCGAGCGCGGCTCAGGCCGGCCTGCCCGTACATGGGGCTCATCGAGTTCATGTTGGCGTAGGGGGCAAGACCACCCATGGCCCCGGCCGCCTGTCCCCCGAGCGGGCTTAGACTCGGACTCAGGTGAGGTCCCATGCCCGCCACGCTGGCCGCCCCGGCTGAGCCGCTCATGCCCGCCATGGCACCGGCGCCCGGGGACATGCCAGCTAGCGACGGGCTCATTCCAGTGCCCACATAGGATGACATGTTCATGGAGCCCGCGCTCATGTTGCCGGAACCGCCGCCCATGGCAGCCGCGGACATGCTCATGTATGTGTTCATGCCATTCATCCCCAGGCTGGCGTTCATGTTGCTCACGGAAGAGTAGCCCTGCAGACAGAGCCCGGGGAGGAGACAGGTTAGCACCTAGGCTGAGCTTGCCCGATCTTCCCACCCACCCACCAGTTGGACCCAGTCCCCCGCAATTCGTGCAAGCCTCTGGAATCTCTTGCTTTCCCTGGATCCCAGTGCACCAACACCAAGTCCCCTGGGCCCCAGAGAGCTGGAAAAGTGATCGCCCTAGGGCCAGCGGGGGCCTGAGGCTCAGCCTCGCCCAGATTCTAGAACTTCAGTGTCCTGGACCATCACCAACTCAGGCGCCCCAAATGTATTTTACTTTCCCTAGGGGCTCCTCAAATCAGCTGGCCAGCACACTGAGTCAGCACCGAGGCCGGAAATCTCCGTTGCTACCCCTGGTAGCCAAAAGCTACCTTTGGAACGTCACTGGGGCAGTCTCAATTGAAAATCATCTCAGTGTCCTCTATTCTGGGGTTTCGTACCGGGACCCCACTCCTTAGTCACAGGAGAGTGAAGCGCAGTGCCTGCACTGAGTCCGGGAGCAGCTGGAGGCATCGCGTGGAGGAATAAGGAAGGGACCGCCAACTCGGCTAGGAACTGTTATTGTCCCGGCTTCGTAGCGACAAACTTTTTTTCTCTTTGTCCACTTGTCTTTGATTCTTTGCCTGCACCTCTGTCCCCAACTCCTACCCACCTTCTCTTCCCCAGCTCCCCACCCCCTCGCCAGCCGACCTCCCACCCCTCCCCAGCCGCGCGCTGCCAAACATAACTCTGTTAGGATAGTGCGTGGCTCGGCCACGAAGAGGATTTGGAGGCGCCGCAAGTCAATATTTGATCACAAAGTTAATATTATCTCAAGGCTAACAGTGTGTCGTATAAAAAAGAGACCCATTTGAGTAGAAGGAGGGCGGAAAAGGCGGCTGTCCAGGAAGGCTAGAGGTGGGGGGGGCGGGTACCGGTGAAGGGAGCGTGCGGAGGCTGGGGACGCGGAGATAGCTGTCACCCTACTTCTCCCTGGCCAAGGCAAGAGCTTACCTCGGGCTCCGCGTAGTAGCTGCTCCAGTCGGATGGCTCGTGCCCTTCCATCTTCACTGCTCCCAGCATACTGGAAGCCGAGTGCATGGCGGTTTAAAATTTAACAGCCACAACAAACGACCAGCAATCAGCCCCCACCCCCACCCTCTTAAAAAAAAAAAAAGTCAGCAATGGCACCGTCCCCTCCCTCCCGCCCTCTCTCGCGCTCCCCCTCTCTCCCTCTCTGGACTCCACTTCCTCTCTCTCTCCCGCGGCCTGCCGCGGGAGGTAGCTGGGAGTGGGCGGGAAGGTGGCTGGCGGAGGAGGGGGCCGAAGAACCCTGGAGGCCGGAACCCGAGACTCGCCGTCGGGCGTGCACTCTGTTGCCGCGCTCCCGGGGCTGCCGGTGCAGGCTGAGGCTGGCAGTGTCGAGCTGCCGGGAGGCGGCGGGAAGCTAGCGGCGCGGGGGCGGGCGGGGGGGAGAGCGAGAGGAGGGGGAGGAGGAGGAGGAGGAGGAGGAGGAGGAGGTGTGGACCGCGCAGCGGACAAGTGCCGCAATGACGTGAGCGGCTGGTGATATAGCGCGGTGCGCTGGCGCGGGCCTCCAATCCCCAGACCCCGGGCAGCCCATTTGAATAATCAGCTCACACTTAGGTGAGAGGAAGCCAGGGCTAGCGCTCCGCACCTGCCGCTGCGCGCCCTGAGCTAGCCCATCTCCCGCTGTCCCCGGCACTCCCAAGACCCCGACCTGCAAGCAGGCGTGCTGGCGCCCTGGTGGAGTCCTTTCCTTTAGGTCCACGGGGAGTCTTCCGTGGACCCAGAGACCTGGGATCAAGCCACCCTTGGAGAAACTCAGGTCTCCTGCTCCCGCCCCGCCCCTCCTCATCGCCCCAAGCACCGGGTTCGTCAATCCGAAGGCTCGTACTGCCTTGGTGGCCTGCAAAGCGAGGCAAGCCAGATTTATTTATCTCGGGTTTCCTCCCTTTTAGTTCACATTCCCTGTCAAAACAACAAGCAGGTGACAGCCAATTTGCAAAGCGTTGTCCTATTTAGAAAATCTGTGTACACACCTTTAACTCGCTGGCCGCTGCTCCGGAGGCCCCTCCCCGTTACAGTTAAGTCCCGGGGCGGCCTCAGGAGGCGCGTAGGACTCGCGTGGTCTGGCCGCCCTGGTTGTCAGTTACCTCAGTCCTTTTCCTGGCTACCCACCTCAGTCGGCCCAGAGAGCCCCGTTTAGCTCCAGCCAATACCCGAGAGGCAGCGATTTGCCTCTGGCATGAGGGCCTCGGTGTTTCAAGGTTACTTTTCAGTTAAATCCAAGGTGCCCAAAGCATTTCGTAACTAAAACAAACAGGGCAGTAGGTGGGGGTAGGGCAGGAGAAAAAAATCAATAATGGGCCTTATGGGATGACTTCAGGAGGATCTGTGTTCTCTGCCTGCAGAAACCAGGACTGTCTTATAAAAATTGAAATTTTCAGTTTCTTTTCTCTTTAGCTTCTAGGTGTTAAAAAGTGTCATTTGAACGTGTTGTCTTATGCCTTTGAGGCAGAGGCAGGAGGATCTCAGAGAAGACTAGGTTGACCTAGTCTATAGAGTGAGTTTCAAGACAGCCGGGCTACATAGAGAAACCTTGTCTCCCCAAACAAAACAAACCTGAAAACAACAGAATATGTCATTTATATTGTTAGTTACCAAGACCAAGACTAAGGTAAGCCTAGATTTTGGAGTGGAGGGTCTTGCAGGCGTTTTTATGTGGACAGTCTTTCTTGGTTCTGAAAATGTGACTAGGATGTAGGGATACAGTCCCAAACTCTCGGAGATGGAGAAAATAGGAAATAGTTGGCCCAAATCCAGGTGTCCAGAATTTCGTGTGGTAGAAAAAGAGTACTAGAGGTGGCATAGAGGGTGTAGAAGAAGAGTACATAGAAGTGGCAGGTACTGAGGTGCTTTGAGCATGGAAGCCTGAATGAGGATCAGATTGGAGGGTAAAGAAAGAGGTCAGCATCCTTTTGGACTGAAGACGCAGCATCATCAGTGCCCTTTGCTGCCGAAACGCACATAGTATGGACAGATAAGGTATTAATATGCCATCTGAAGCAATGCAGAGCATGAGTCCCTCAAAGGCAAGGCCTGTTTTCCCGCTGAAGGTGAATCTGACATGTTTACCTAGTGAACACAGGGAACCCAGAGAGATCAGATCCTCCAGCATCTTCCCCAGGACCCCACAAGGATGACCGCAGACTTGAAAAAGAGGGGTGCACATGTGGTTTATAGATGCAGCTATTTTTCAAAATTAAAGCAAAAAATGCAGGCACCCAACTGCCCCCCCCAAGAGAGACACAGAGAAACACAGAAAGACAGTCCCACTCCCCACCAGAGAGAGAGAGAGAGAGAGAGAGAGAGAGAGAGAGAGAGAGAGAGAGAGAGAGAGAGAGAGCGTGAGCGAGCTCCATCCCCAGAGAGAGAAAGGCAGACAGAGACAGAGACAGCCTTCTAGTTCTGTCTAGAGATCTTACATGTCGAAGTACAGTACACGCGCTCGCACACACACACAAGGACAGTTCTCTCAGGAAGTGAAACTCAAGATATCAACATTCCGGTTTATTCTGTCAGTCGGTCTGTCCCTCTGTGTCTGTCAGTTGGTCTATTCCACCACCCCTCTCTGTTAAATGCCAGGGTGTTTGTTTGTAAGCTTGTGGGCTGCACAACTGATTGTGCTCCCAGCTGAAATTTGGTCCCAGAAATTATTGCACGTGTAAAATTAGTTACCAAGCTCTGGGAGAGTGTGTCCGCGGAGCAAAGCATGCTTCTCTCAGATCTGAGAATTCCTACCGTCTCCTCAGACACTGTACGTGCTCAGATCTCGGGGATAGCTGGGAGCGCTAACATCCAACTTCCACAGTGACAGGGCGCCCCCTGTCGGCCGCGAGGATTTCGGGGTCAACCCCAGTCCGGTCTTTTAGCTTTTGGAATACTAATCGCGCGCCAACTCCTGTCCCTGGGAACCTTCTTCTGGCCCCATCTCCACCCGAGTGCACCACGTGGAAGTCCCTGAAATTGTGAACAAGGCCAAACCCGCGTCTACTCTCCTAGCTCCGAGAAAGGGTGGGTCTGCGCATGACGCCACCTGGAACATTGAAGTAGTGGTGTCAGCGACCATCCCAGCACCACTGGCCCCTGGCATTCAGTGACCAGCCGGGGAGCGGGGCGCTCGTAGATTTCCCAGCGAGCGGAAACATTCTGGCAGCCCGGGGTCTCTCCCTAGGCCTCCAGCTTTGCAGGCTCTCGCTCTCGTTGGCGCGTACGCTGGTCCTCCCCGGAGCCGCCGTGATTTCTAAAGGTTTATTCAGAGCCCTGGCACCAGAACTTCAAGCTGGAATGCTGCAAACTGCCCCAGGTGCCTCTCTCCAGGAAAAAGTTCTCGGGAGCTCCCGCTGCACACAGATGTAGCTCTGATCCCGGACAGTCTAAACCTCACCTGGGGCCGAGCCATACAAAGCGTTCCTTTGCCTGCTCCCTCCCTTTCGTCCTTTCTTCAGTCCAGCACCGCAGCGACAGTGTAAAGCCTCTTTACAAATGACCACTGGTCTCCTAGGTTTGTTTGTTTTTTATTCTAGAAGTAGCGCTGGCGGCAATAGGGGCCCCTCTGATTTGGCCTCAAATATTGGCTATCTCTGCTGTCGCTGGAGAGAGACTGAGATCCAGTGTCCCTTAGCAAAACTGCTCCCCAGAGTTTCTGTCAATGAAACTAGCTGAAGAGCACATCAATAAACAGAACTCAGTTTCCCTACTTAACGCTGTGCAATTCTCTAGTTGAATCCAAAATCTCAATGCAGAATATAGTATGTCAAAGGTAACACTTCATTTTTTGTGGGTGTGGTGTTGTTTCTGAAATGTATTTATTTATTTTTAATTTAATTTTATTTTTAATTTATTTTTTACACTCCATATTCCATTGCCCACTCTCCCCACCCACCCTCTGACTGCTCCACATCCCACACCCCCTTCCCACCCCAGCCCGTCTCCATGTGGATGCCCCCACCCCCTACCCCACATGACTTCTAAACTGGGGCCTCCAGTCTCTTGAGGGTTAGATGCATCATCTCTGAATGAACACAAGACCCGATGTCCTCTACTGTATATGTGTTGGGGGCCTCATATTAGCTGGTGTGTGCTGCCTGTTTGGTGGTCCAGTGTTGGAGAGATTCCGGGGATCCAGGGTAATTGAGACTGCTGGTCCTCCTATAGGATCACCCTTCTCCTCAGCTTCTTCCAGCCTTCCCTAATTCAACAACAGGGTTCAGCTACTTCTGTCCATTGGTTGGGTGCAAATATCTGCATCTGACTCTTTCAGCTGCTTGTTGGGTCTTTCAGAGGGTTCTGAAATTTATTTTTTAAAACCAGAACCCGCCCCAGGGTTTGTCTGTCTAGCATTTGTGCACACCCTCAAATACTCCTGTGCTTGTGTGTGTCTCTGTGTGTGTGTGTGTGTTTTGAGAGAATCGAAACTCTTGTCCATGGGGAGTACTAACACATCACCATAGGATATTTACATGTGGGAATGAAGGAAAGAGTTAATAGGCTGCATGCGTTTGTAAAAACACAGAAAAATGCCTATAAAAGTGAGGTGGGAAACAAAAGTAAGATTTTAATTTTAATAAGCCATGTTGTCTCTTGTGGCAGGATTTATGGGAAAGAAGGAACAGGTATGAAATAATTGTAAGATGAGTATGATCCTGTGACTGGATTGGGGATGTAACTCCGTGGGAGAGTGTGCTTTGTGTGAGCATGGCCTTGCTTTCATTTTCTTCCATCAAAACCAAAACCAAAACCAAATCAAAACCAAAATAAAACTGGATTTCGTTTGGGTGGTAGAACTATGTCTTCAGTGTATACTTTTCTGCAGTACAGCAACACTATTTTGTATATTGTTTATGTTCCATCCTCTTTTATTATGTTATGGATACCTAACACAGCAAGGTTATTAACTCTCATGTTAAGGATATCTTTAAAAAATAATTTGTATAGATAGTCACCCACTTCTCATTCTGGAACAATGAAAAAAGCCATCATTCAAACTGATTCTGATTTTGCTAAAACTGGGTTTCTTTTTCTTGTTGGTATCAGCCTATGGACTCTGCCCTTCTGAGAGAGGAAATGCAGAGCTATTGATGGCAATCACAGGGGGCATTCCCAGCAGGGTTCCACTGCAGAGCAGGGGACAGAAGACAAGGTTCAGCTGAATTCAGCACACGCCCCCCCCCCCCAATTTAATGCATTGTAGAGCTTGTTTGGAAGTCTGGGTTTTAGTTATGAAGGTTTGTCATTTATAGGCTGTCCTAGAAATTGAGAAACGCAATTGCAGACTCCTCTCTCATCTGCTTTGCTCAATACAGATGGCCAGTGTTCTGCCCACTTGGGTTGAGAAGTTGAGGAATATTTCTGAGAAATGCTTAACATCCTGTCCACAATTCTTGCACTTTTAGCATGTTTCTGGTATGTGAAGCACTTATAGCAGAATTAAAATAATTGCAAGAGATGAAAATAAAAGATGACAACTCGTGGTAGCAATAACAACAGAGAAGTGTGAGGAGGAAAGTCTCTGCTGAGGGATGCTTAAAGTAGACACACCTACATCTGCGACCCTGGGAGCTTCTATATTCATTTGCATGCTGTTCTTGGGAGAAATAACTGATATTCCTGCCAACCAGATAAATGGTGAACTTCATGAAAGATAGCAGTCCAGAGAAGCCACTCACAGACTCTGAGCATTTCTTTTCTCTGTGTTACTTGGGTAGCAGATTTGGAGGGAATTCCATTGGATCTGCGGAACCACTGACCACCTGTGGAGTAAGCAAATGTCTTACCAATATATAAGAAGCAGTGAGGCATTGAGCAATGTGGAGAGCTGGCACAAGGCAGCAAGGCCTGGGGTTCAAATGTGAGGCTTGGGCAGTGGTCTTAGCTTCTTAGTTTCCATTTCAAAGTCAACCAGGGGCTTGATATAAACACAGAATAGCTCCATACAATTTGTTTCAATATTAACAGTGACAATGGAGGTGGGGTTATATATCCTTACCCATTTGGCAAATCTATTTCTGATGGTATATATACAGGGAATGCCATGTTTATAGAGGTGACCAATCCTGATTCCTTTGTTTACTCCCCTTCTCTCTCCTATCAGAAATTCCAACCTCTTACTATTTTCATGTTTCTTTCCAACAGTGATCCTAGAACTTTCAAGCAGGGAAAAAAATCTACATTCCTCCATTCAAAACTAGTCCTTCAGTGGGAAAAATATAGATTAAAATCCAAGGTGATGGGTTCTACCCATTTTGACCAAAATCAGTAGGACCAGCAGGAAAAACAAGGGCTCAGTTCTCCTGTAGAGAATGCAATAGCAGATCAGATCTCACACCAACTGGCAACACAAAGAGCACTGCCATCTCCAAGTCTGCCCCCTCACCATAGATCCATGGAACAGATGCTACATTACTGGCTACTGATGTTTATTAGGGTGTTGGGTGTTTTTTTTGGGGGGGGGAGGTTGTTTGTTCTTGTGAGGTTTTTGTTACTGTATAGTTCTTTGGTTATGGTGGTCAAGGAGGTGGTGCTATGGGCTGTTGTGCATGTACTCTACCATTGAGGACTCCTCGCCTTGAATTCTGGCTTGAGGTAGGATGAGGTAGGGGTGGTATTGGCTTGGAAATCTTGTCAGGTCTAACACATGCTGTTTGTTTGTTTGTTTGTTTGTTTGTTTGTTTTTCCTTCCTTCAAGACAGGGTCTCTTAGCCTTGGCTGTTCTGAAACTATACTATATGATCTAGGCTGACCTTGAACTCAGAAATCTGCCTACCTCTGCCTCCCAAGTGCTAGGATTAAAGGTGAAGATGAAACTGCACATATGTGTACAGATGTGCACATATGCTACATATGTGCCGGTGTGAGGACTTAGCTCCAGCCCATGTATACTCTTTGGTTGATGGTTCAGTCTCTGGCTGCAATGTGAGAGGATTGTGCCTAGACCTGCAGAGACTTGCTTTGCCAGATTGTGTTGGTTGGGGGGGGGGCTCCCCCTTCTCAGAGGAAAAGAGGAGGTGGGATGGAGGAAGAGCTGTGTGAGGAAGGGACTGGGATGGGTGTGTGTGTGCTGCGATCGGGGATGTAAAGTGAATAAACAAATAAGTTAAGGAAAGA
Source organism: Mus caroli (assembly GCF_978045245.1). NCBI lineage: Eukaryota > Metazoa > Chordata > Mammalia > Rodentia > Muridae > Mus > Mus caroli. The sequence continues at coordinate 31,846,963 of NW_028227257.1, read as the reverse complement.
AAGGATTTGTGACCCATGTGTCTATATTAGCTGTTTCAGTTGGACTTGTCAAAATAATTCCAACCTTCTCATGAAAGCTACTAAGGGGTCTCAGTACCCTACTGGCACTGAGCTAATTAACCAGGGTTGGGACGCACATACCCCTTAACCTTTTATGTGCACAGGAATCCCCTGGGGATCTTGTTAAAATGCAGATTTTGCTTCAGCAGGTAGATTTTGCATTCCTTCCAGATGGGCAGAGCTGCCGGTCCTCTGGCCACAGGTGGTCTCAGCCAATGGGACCATTTATCTCACTATTCCTACTGTCAGACCTGAGCAGGTGGTGATGGAGATGTCACACTAAAATGAGAACTGGAGGCCCCTCTTCAATTTCTGCCAGGCCTCTGGTACCTGCACTCCTGCCTTTCTATGAGCCTCCCTCCCTTCACTGCCACGACTGAGGGCTGCAGGCCACCATAGGACCAGGGACTGTGGCCATAGCTCCTAGGCATCCAGGCTCCTGCAGCAAGTGTTGCAAAGCAAAGCTCCCCCGCAGTGCATTGTTAGCTCGCCCACAGCCCACTACCACCTGGGAGTGTTTCCCGGAGACAGGGACCTCCCTGGTTGACCGGAGAGGCTGGGCTCTATGGCAATTATCAGTTCACAACACTGATAGGTCATTTCCAAGTATGGAGAAAGAGCAAAAGCAAAGCCTCCGCAGAGAGACCCCTTTATCTTATTGCTCTGTAAGGAAGATGCCTAGGGAATCCAGGTGGGTCCTGGGTGGCGGTCTGACCCTGAGCCCAGGTCAAAAGCTCTAATCCTCATCTGAATATACGGTTAAGAACCAAAATACAAGGATCAAAAGGATGAGAAAGTGACCAGACAAAGCCTGTTTTTTAGGTTTTCAGTGAAGTTTGCCTCTTCACCCTGGAAGAATCCCAGGCCTCTTTTGAAGGCCTGGGACTATGAATGCTCTTCACGATGATATTGGCACTGCTAGGCAATGTGTGAGAAAAGAGCTGAGAACCACTTCGACTGAATTCCTAGACTTCACGGTGAATTCCCATCGACCTTGGCATACCGTTCAAATATTTTCTAACATGTACAACAAGAGAGACTAGTTTATGAATTAAATCTGAAGTCTCAGAGGTGAGAAAAATGGAAGGTGTCAGCCCGCTGTTGACTTTTATCGAGCTGCGGTATGCTATCCCTGATAGCGGTAACACTATCTTTCCATTGTGAAAATTTGAATGAAGCATTCCCTCTGGAAAGAGTGCCTTCCATGTGTCAGAACCTCCATAAGGGGAGCAAAACACCTTTCTGTGGGCAGATTCTTATTTATACAATGCTTTTATATGCACGAGGAGGACTAATGCAAACTAAGGAGGAGTTTAAAACAGTGACTTCATCTGTAGAGTTGGATTAGGGTTAATAAAGCCAGGAAATCTATGTTGAAGATATTTAGAGGTGGAACTCGGCAGGAAATGTAAACTTATTTATAAGCAGTCTTTTTCATGTCCGATTATTACATCACTCAGGAGGACATTTCTCTTGGTCTGAGGGGGGCCTGACTGGTCACACAGATGTTAGAGGGGAAGCGAGATGTAAGTCCTGGGTCATATCCATCAGAGAAGGTTCTGTGGCAATGTCTATGCTTTCAAAATCCCCAGGGTTTAGCTACACCTTTTAAATGGGAAACATGCATTCATCCTTCCAAATCTCCAAGTCAGGTGCTAAATGGATGCTCATTGTAGAGTACCCCTGGCTGGCCTGGTGGGAGTCTAAGACTGGGCGCCTATGCCTCATAGTCAGACCAACACGACTTTATTCTTTGTCATCTTTCATTCTTTCCTCTCCTGGCATGTTAAATTTGGAAATAAATTCTTTTCATCATTTTCATTCCCGTATTCCTCCTCTCAAACACTAAGGCTCTTTCTAGGAAGCTGTATCGTCATGCACTGTTTTAAAGAATGATATAAATGTTTACAAAATCAGAGAAAGATCAGTATTTTATTTTACACTATTTTTAAAAGTATATTATATGCTATATATAACTAGACATAATAAATACATTATATAATATAAACTACAGGTTATCACATATAAGATATGTAATGAATCTATACAATATATTATTTATTATAATAATTACTATATAATATATTATTTACTTATTATTATTGTTGTTACTTATTTTATATTTGGTGCTCTGGATGGAACCACAAGGCTTGTGCATACCAGACAAGTTCAGTGCTGTTAAGCTCTGCTCCCATAACCATTTTGTAATGAAATGTTAAATAGTCACAGAAAATGATTAATTTGATTTTAGGAATAACAAACTCTGTCACTACATAGCAAAATTCTGAAGTTTACATGCCAAAGTGTCAACCCTGACAGGCCCAGAAGTTTAGCCTTGGGAAGAATGGGGGAGAGCTCACACTATTTATTTTATGTCTGGCCACTTTCTCTACTTGCATCTTCTGTTTTGTAAACAAAATCAGAGAAATGTGACCTGTGCCCCTGATTAGCTACTATTCGCACATACGTATTTCTGGTCTTAATTAATCAAAACCTACCCTGAAGAGTCTTGCTTCAGTGAAAATGAACAAGCCTTTCTCTGGAGAAACATTATTTCTATTTTTAGGACCAGAAACCAGATCAGAAGCATACAGGCTGAGAAAAGTTAGGTGGGGAAAAATGAACAGGAGTTAGTAAGTCTGACCCACTTTTAGAAAGGAGAAGTGGATGGCTGGGACAGCTTAAAGAACCAGGAGCCTTGGCTCTCATTGTCTGTGGTTCTCAGGAAGCAAGGCAATTGAAGTGCAGGCTCTATGTGATGTCAGTTAATTAATATTTATGACTGCAGAGTGAGGGCTTTGGGGCCTCTCCATCTTCCCATTTCATGCTGCATGGTGGGAGAGCCTTCCAGTAATAACAGCTTGAATTTGACAGTGGCTCTTCTCATTGTTTTTTTTTTGTTGTTGTTGTTGTTGTTTGTTTTGTTTGTTTGTTTGTGTGTGTGTGTGCGTATGCACATTTGCTAGTGCATGTGAATATTTTTGTTGCCTTTGTTGTTGAATATCTGGAGGAAAATTTTTATTCCTCCACTACCCCTGCCCTCTAAGCAGAAGAAAGACAAAGAGCAAGGTATGAGCACAGTGTTAGCTTTGGAGATAGCTGTATGGCTCAGTTGAGTGTTTCTGGCTAGAACTCGTGTCTGTAGATATTCATTCTTTGGAACAGAGTTGGTGAGATAATATGCCTTCCCAAGATGAGGCATACAGGTGGAAAGTTGGTTCTGTGTGCTAGTAAGTGATGGATGGAATACATGCATCCTGGAATGCATCCAGGACAGATGCATACAATTGTGATATACAAACACATTCTTTACTTGTGTGCACTAGCTTATGTTGGATAGAACCAGCTTACAACAAATTCTAGACCAGTGCTTTTCAAACTTCCGTTGATGAAACTTCTCTTGATTATCTACGTTTTGCGTTGTGACAGCAAATTGTTTCACTAGACTTAATAAACATAAGGGAAAGAAAGATGGGATACATGTTGCTATTGGTATTATGTGGCAAAGACACGTAGTCTTAAATATATCTATTTCTGTTATAAATGTATGTTTGCATCAGAATTTGAAATCCATTTCCTTATTGGGGGTGTGATCCTTAAAGCCTAAGAAACTCCATACACTGAGAGGTGAGAGTGCATTAGTTCTTCTTGCAAAGACGCTTCATGTTTTTCATTTATAAGACAAATAATGGTAGAAGCCATTGATGCCGGTAAAGATGGAATGAAGATAAGGTTCACAACACAGCTTAGTTCATTGTCTGACATATTGAGAACTCACGGATGACATGTTTTCTCTCCTATACAAGATCTCTACATGTGGCACGGAGCTAAAATACACTATATTCTACAATTTGTTCAACAAGAACTAAAACAACCTCATTTGATCAAAATGCCACTACCTATTTGAAAAGAGTCTCATTGTGGATAACATAAAAGCTGTGCTGAGGGCTGGTGGAATGGCTCAGTGGGTAAGAGCACCCGACTGCTCTTCCGAAGGTCGAGAGTTCAAATCCCAGCAACCACATGGTGGCTTACAACCATCCACAACGAGATCTGGCGCCCTCTTCTGGAGTGTCTGAAGACAACTACAGTGTACTTATATATAATAAATAAATAAATCTTAAAAAAAAAAAAAAAAAAAAGCTGTGCTGAGACCTGGGCTGAAGACAGCTTCAGGATTAGCAAAGAAGTTATGAGGTAGCCCCGATCTTCAATTCCATTGCTTTCCTTATCTGAAGACAACTACAGAGTACTTATATATAATAAATAAATAAATCTTAAAAAAAAAAAAAAAAAAAAAGCTGTGCTGAGACCTGGGCTGAAGACAGCTTCAGGATTAGCAAAGAAGTTATGAGGTAGCCCCGATCTTCAATTCCATTGCTTTCCTTATGATTGAAGTTTAAATTCAACATTTTTTTTCTGACAGTAGCTTTCAACCCCCTCCTCTTTCCCACTCTTTCTAAAATTTTCACTGTGTTGTACAGTGCCTTCTTGCTATTCCTGAGGTCATATGGTCTTAGAATACCAGGTGTCTGAATGTTTTAGCAGCGCCTCTTCTCAGTCTTTGCCTGTTTGCAACTCTCCCATATAGCCAACAACCTTTAAGGGATGCTTTTTAGAGGGCATGAATCTGCAAGAAACCTCCTTCATCCACCTTTCTAGAAGGCCCTTCAGCTACCAGAGTCACCTGACTTTATTTCTCATGTCAAGTGCTTCAGAGCAGCCTTAGAAGCCTGCTTTGAGATCAAAACTTTTTGAAGATTCACCCATCAGATAATGAGGAAGCTGAGGCAGGAGGATGCTGACCAGCCTTGGTTGCATATAGAGACACTATTTCAAACAAACAAACAAACATGAATACAGAGACACATAATACATAATACATGATCTTGTATTTAAAATTGCACTACAGCATGCATGACCCATAGCTCTTTTTACATCATACAATTAACATACAATTAACATCTCTGTCAAGATCTCAGGGGTGGAGAATGAGGGGAGGGACCATGAGCACATGGTTTACCAAGGCAGGACTTCTACCTCTATCCTAAGGTGGTGAGGAGAGTCAGACAGCCAAGCAACCCAACCCCTGGACAGGGAGCCCTTTTGAGTAAAGTCCCACTGGGAAGAGCTCAGACTGATCCCAAGGGGGTTTCTGGATAGTATCTGAGGCTCAAATTACTCATCATTGGTAAAAGACCTTTGTGGGGTCAAAGGCCTTACCTGTGCCAGACACTTGGAACTAAGAGACTCTAACAAGTGCAATCTCTGATGAAGAATCACAGCAAGCACTTGCTCTATACCACACAGAAGCTCTGTACTGAATGGTCCCCATCTCTTTCAATAGTAGCCCCAACCTTAGCTTTCATTTGAAGGCATATCTGTCTGTGTTGCTGTAGTAACTCAGGCCACATTCATCACTCGTGAAATAGCTGTGTACCTAACGAAGACTTATGAGTACCACAAATATAATCAAAGAGGTCACTGAGCTGGGAGTGGATGAGAAAGAAAAATAATTGCCATGTGATGGCAGATCACAGTAACAAGGTCATGCATCCCTTAGATAACAGTTCAGAATTACCAGTCCTGGGTTGGGAGGGTTAGGTACCTCTTGCCTGAGGGCTGATAAGAAAACTAGCCTCTAAAGGAAGGGAAAGTTTGCCAGTCTGAAAGGGAAGGACTAAGGACCCTTCATGTGGAGGAAAATGTCTGTTCAAAGGCAATGAAAGCAACTCAGTTCTAGGTGCTGAAGAAAGAGCTTTTTGGGAATGCTGGCTAACTTATAGGAAACTAGAGGGACACTCAGAGAAGCCTGTGCTTAGAGGCTTTGGTTTTTCTTCTTGAATGCTGAAATTATCATCAGAGGAGATAAGCCAGGACAGATATGGAAAGACTCTTTCTTAGCAGCATGGGGCGGGGGAGGAAAATTGGATCCTAAGTTAGACAGAAGGTAAATCACTGCCTGGGAACACGGAGGAACTACTGTACAAGCAACCCTTCCATGAGGATGACAGACTACAAGCTACCTTCAGCTCTTAGCCCCTCCAGAATCATCTCAGTTCCAGAGGCGAAGTCCTGGTTTGTCCTGGGTGACCCACACCCAATTCTGAACTCTGAGCTCATGCAGAGGTTTGATCACCTCAACCCAGCTCAGAAAACCACATAAATACACTTCATGTTAAACTCTAACTTACAGGTCACCATGTAGGACAATGCTAATTCAAATAGAGAAGGTGAGTTTCTAGATGGAACACTCTCCCAGGCTTCCCCTGGGCACAAACAGAGACAGTCTGACTCTAAATGAAGTTGACCTCTGTTGTAGGTTAGGGGCTCTAACTGTCTCTCCTAAAAATTCCAAACCCTCAGAGACAGAAAAACATAAAGAAATGAAAATGTGAAACTGGAAGCCAAAGGTGCATATTAGTCTTGGCTTCTTCAGAAGTGCACAGTTACATAAGGATTCATTCAAATGTAAGCAGGGTTATTGGCTCAAGAAAGTCTAGACAGGAAGCACATGAGGTAGGATGTATGAAGAAAGAAAAGGCCCAGCACCAAGCAGGAGATCACTATGGACAACTGAGGCTAAATTATGCGTGGGCCTCTGGGATACAGAGGACAGTAGGCTCCTGAGTTGTCCCTACTAAGGAAGAAGGAGCATAAGTAAGGGCATATGGGCTCCTGTGGTCACTGACAACTGATTCCCAGGGTCTTACTTTCCTAGAGATTTCTGGTGATGAGTGAGTAGGATAAAAGCCATAATCAGACAATACCCTTGACCGCAGAAAATATGGGGGACTTCTTCCTTTTTCCTAAATCCCAGTATCTCCATTTCCTGATGGAAAGGGCTTAGAAAGCCTGGGTTTCTTAATCACAAGACAAAGATCATATCTGTCTTTCAGTTGCAAGGTTTAAATGTGGCTTTGTTCTGGTTCTTGAATAATAGCTCTAAGGATGGCTAGTATGCTGGAGGGAGACAAGCAGGCATACACTGATGATACCAATATCGTCATGGACATGGGGGTCTCAGAATTGTATTCTTTAAGTGTGTGGAGGCCCTCAACACCCTCCAACTACTTCCAGGTGCAACCAAACTTCCACACTGAAAATTTTAAACTGATGGATCATGAATCACCCTCAGCCACCAAAAATTTTTCTACTAACTACCTCTAGGTATATTAAAGCAAGTTTTCCAGAGAGCTTAGGAGCCCAGAAATAATCTTCCTCAAATGTTAAAGGAGTGTGGATGGTAAGGCCAGAGCCCACTTGGCCGTCATCAGCAGGAAGCAGAGAGGAGATCACCACTTGTCCTCAGAGATGCTGCTGAGCCATGAATTCCTTCACTGACTGGTGACAGAAAAGCCTACCCTAAGCAAAAACCTTTTAGGACTATGCATTTCCAATGCTCATTGGTGCGAGAAGGCTGAAGGTAAGGCTTCTAGATTTTTCTAGACCTTGCTTCTAGATTTCTGGCGAGGTGATTAGTCTGATGTGAATGAGAACTAATGATCAAATCTCCATAGAAATCCTGGGTCTGCTTCCCAAACACTGAAGGACAGAAAGGACAATAGTCTGAGGGAATGGATGGAAACAGACCACAGAGAAAGCAGTCACAAATCTGATCTAAGCACACTTGTGCAAAATACCAGGACTGAGAGTTCTCACCTTGTGTGACCAGGAACACCCCATTTCCAGGGCCATTTCCACAAAGCTCTGGTGGAATTTCTCCCTTCCTTGCAAAAAGTCTCACTTCCTAGTCTCTGATTTACTTTTTACTCTAAGCCTTTGATTAGATCCCCATGAGGCTAATGAGACCTTAAGTCAGTCAGAAGACCTTTCAGAATGTTCTCTCACTCTCTACCTCCCTCACTTCCTCCCTCTCCCCCACCCCTCTCATATTACTATCCTGTCAGCCTTTCCTATAAGTGAGTTTTATTTCTTAGACATTGATCACTGTAACTTTTAAAAACTCAATCACACCGGAAGGGCTGCTTCCCTGAGTTCATTGAGGATGGTGTTGGGTAAGTAGAGTCTTAACTTTGTCCTCTAGTTGAAACACACACACACACACACACACACACACACACACACACTTGCCATGTTTTAGGCATTAAGATCAGAGCACAAAAAGAAGGGTCTGAGCCTTTGATTTTTATTCTATTCCATTCTGAGTCCAGCAGCGTTGAAGGGATTTGCGTGTTTAAAGCCACATTCAGACTGACTCACATAATGAAATCTCTAGGGGCCTATACGGGGAAATTGCTATTCATTTTGATGGCTGAGGTCTGTGCAAGGCCTGTCTTCTCTGATAGCACTGATTAGAACCTCCCCTCACCACCCCCAGCACCCAGCAACAGCCAATCCAAAAAATGTCAGAATCAGGCCTCCATCTTGGCTGGATTTGGGAAGTGAGACAGGGAAAATGGACTGCTTGAAGATTATAGTAACAGGTAGGCAGGTGGACATGTGCAGATGCTGACAGGTGATGAGGTTGGTGTCTTCTCTTAAGCATGGTCAGGAGTCACCTTTGTTTCTAAGGTGAAAAAAAGATCTTCCAATTTTATGTAACTGGCCAGTGTTAGTTCAAGTGAGAAAAATGTGCTGGAAAACGAATTGGGAATGGAACCTCTCACTGCCAGAATCATGCAAAATGTACTGTGGTCAGTATTGTACCTACAGTGCATCTGGGCACCTCTGAGAGCTGTGGTGGAGCTTATTTAAAAATTTTACCAGAAAAGGTCAAGGCACGGCAGTAATTAATGTTGAAATCACTGTGAGAAGGACCTGGCTGAGGAAACTCAGCTTTCCTTTAACTTAGTTGAGCTTATCTGCACCACCATCCCCCTGAAACTGTGTCAATATGGTGGGTTGGACCCTCTCTGCTAGGCAATACCTTTGATGTCTGGAGAGCTTTGCCTCTCTGTCCCCAAAGGCCCTTCATCAGCCCTTTGTCAGACATTCCTTCCTTTAGGACTCTGTCAGTAAATGCCCCTCCCTGGCTTATCATATAGCCTAACAGGTGGTTTAAACCAAAGGTGTTCATGGGTGAAGACAATTGGTGAGTGATTGATTACATACAAATCTTGTATAGGTACCACTGCTGGTCTACACTTGATAATCCAACCACAATTTTAGAGTTGATGGGGGAGGTTCTCTCCAGGCCACGCCTGTTCCTAGGAAACTATTGGCAAATGCTAGCTGCTGCGAGAAGGGAGACTCATTCTCTGTTGTTGTTGCTTATTTGTTCGTTTTCCTTCCAGACAGGGTCTCACTATATAGCTTTGGCTGTCCTAGAACTCACTATGTAGACCAGGGTGGTCTTGAACTCATAAATATCCATCTGCTTTTGCCTCACAAGGACCAGAATTAAATGTATGCTACCACATCTAGTCTCTTCCTTTTCTTTTTCTTTCTTTTCCTCATTAATTAATTTATTCACTTTATATACCCATCCCTGCCCGTTTCCCGTCACCCCTCACCCAGTCCCTCCTTCCGCTTTCTCCCCCTTTCCTCTGACAGGACGAATGGCTCTCTGGGTGTCCTCCTACCCTGGCATCAAGTCTCTGCAGGGCTAGGAACATCCTTTCCCACTGAGGCAGACAAGACAGGTTAGGGGAACAGGATCCACAGATAACAACTTTAGGGATAGCCTCCGCTCCAGTTGTTGAAGACCAAGCTGCACATCTGCTATATATGGGACAGAGGGGCTAGATCCAGCCTGTGTATGCTCTTTGGTTGGTAGTTCAGTCTCTGAGAGGCCCGAAAGTTTCTGGTTAGTTGACTCTGTTGGTCTTCCTGGGGAGTTCCTATGTGCTCCATCCAATGTTTTGCTGTGTGTCTCTGCATCTGTTTCAGTCAGCTGCTTTCACGAGATTTATTTATTTTAAATTTTGTATTGTTATTGTGTGTATGTATGATGGATGTGTGGATGGTACAGTCCACGTGTGGAGCTCAGAGAAACACTATGTGACGTCTGTAGTCCCCTTTTACTTTCCTGTGGCTTTGGAGCTGAAACTCCGGCCATTAGGTTTGTGTGACAAATGCTTTACCATCTGGTCCATCTTGAATGTCCTTTCACAGGATTTAGAAGAGTTCTGATCTTTACCACAGGCTATGTGGTGCCTAAGAAATTCTCTTGGGTGGGAGTTAGGAAAAGTTGCTATCCAGGGGGCCTCCCATCCTTTAGCCCCCTCCAGAGAGCGAAAAGTAGCCGGGCATAGATTTATGTTCAGAATAGTTAACATTTCCACCAGTGGAAACTCGATGTATAAACTACGTGCTTCTTTTTATTTTTATTTTTAATTGTGTGTGTGTTTTTGTATAATATGCACACAAATGTATGCAGATACACATATATGTATAAGCTAAAGGACAATCTCAGATGTCATTTCTCAGTTGCCATTTACTTTTCTTTATGAGACAGGCTTTCTCACTGGCCTGGAACTCACCAAGTAGACTAGGTTGTCTGGTCAGCAAGTCCAGGGAGCTGCCTGTCTCTACCTTCCCAGCCCTGATGTACTGGCTAGTTTTGTGTGTCAACTTGACACAGGCGGGAGTTATCACAGATAAAGGAGCGTCAGTTGGAGAAATGCCTCCATGAGATCCACCTGTAAGGCATTTTCTCAATTAGTGATCAAGGCGGGGAGGTTCCCTTGTGGGTGGTGCCATCTTTGGGCTGGTAGTCTTGGTCCTATAAGAGAGCAGGCTGAGCAAGCCAGGGGAAGCAAGCCAGTAAAGAACATCCCTCCATGGCCTCTGCATCAGCTCCTGCTTCCTGACCTGTTTGAGTCCCAGTCTTGACTTCCTTTGGTGATGAACAGCAATGTGGAAGAGTAAGCTGAATAAACCCTTTCCTCCCCAAGTGCTTCTTGGTCATGTTTGTGCAGGAATAGAAACCCTAACTAAGACAGCTGGGATTACACTCATGTGCCACCAGGATTAGCTTTTTCTTATGTGGGTTCTGGAGATTGAACTAAGGTCCTTGTGCTTAAAAGGAAAGCACATTACTATCCAAGCCATCTCCCCAGCCTCTGGCCATCTTCTAAGCCATCATTGTTATCCACACCACCACTTGGGGAGCCACCAATGTTTCCAGTTAATGCCTTAAAGGGCAATCTTGTTCTCCCACACTCGGTGAGTGGGGTGTCCAGGTTACACAAAAGACTAATTGTCGAACTCAAGGCAATCACTTCTGAATTTGTACTGATTATTTTTAAAACAAGAAAACCAGCATTATATAACTTTCATCCTCAAGAGCTTGAAAAGACATTGGAAACAGACTTGAATAGTTCAGGTTTGTTCCAGTTCTGCACTTAGAAGTTGGACAACACTACACCAGTTGGTTGATGTCACTGAGTCTTAGGAAGTTTTAAAGCAAGGCAAGGTTGAGAGTCCATAGGAATGAGGTGATGGGTGGGTATAAGCTTTGCCTAGCTATGGCTTCCAACAAGCAGGTGTTCATGGACATAGGGAGCTGCAAGCTGGAAGCTTGGTGAGCTTATACCATAAACCAGTGAACCTGTTTGAAAGTGCAGAGTGGGCTTAGATCCTCTCTGGGCTTTGGTGTTTAGAAAGACATTCCTTAACCAGGAATGAATGCTTATTATTGAGATATTAGATCAGTGTCTTCTTTGGCTTACATATACCATCCTCTTTTCCACTATGAGCATAAACCCATGAGGGAAAGATTAGAAGTTGTCCCAGATCAGTTATTTAGTATGCACGAAATTGTTTAAAAAAAATTGTAGCTCAGTATGACAATGGTAGACCATTTATGATCAGCTTCTCAGAGATGCTAGTCTGTTAGTCAAGGGAGCATCCCTTGATCAACAAGAAACAAAAACAAAATAGACATTGACCTAGGTTAGATTAGCCTCAGCCCATGTCTGTGGGGGGCTGTTTTGGTTATTTATTGATGCAGAAAGGCTCAGCCCACTGTGCCCAGTATCATCCCTATATCCTGAGCTGTATAAGATACCTAAGCTTGAGCTTGTGTAGGAGGGACTGGGAGAGCCTACCTCTAGTTTTCTGCTTTGAATCCCTGCCCCTACTTTCATTTATGATGAATTGTGACTTTCTAGTGAAGGCTCAAATAAACCATTTTTTTGTTTTGGTTATCACAGCAATGGAACTAAACAAGGATAACCTGAACCCTGAATCCATCAATTGTTATAAAAAGAACAGCTACACACACACACACACACACACACACACACACACACACACTTCTCTGAAATTGTTTACCATCCGCCCATACCACTGCTCAGCACTGGCCTTGCCAGGGTCTTTGACTGCTGTGTGTATTCTCCTTCCTGAGTATTTGTAGACTATTGACCTGGATCAGGATTCAAGACATTCACACACTTGGTTGGCCTTCACCATCAGGCTCAACCACATTCACCTTTGGTCTCTGACATGGGGTTACCACCAAATATTTGCCCCAACAGGTCCTTTTACTCCTAATCCTGAAAACCCACATAAGATAGGAGCAGAGGAAGGAAAGGAAGAGAATATGTATGGATGTGACCTGGTTCTTTAATAGCCACGAACACATATTCATTTATCCAATACATGGCAGTTTGGGAAGCAGGTCAGAAACATCAACAGTGCTGGATTGAAATCTGAGCACAGTGGTGTACACCTGTAACCCTAGCATTTGAGAGTGGAAACAAGAAGGCCACTACTTAAAGTAGTTGATCACCACACTAGAAACACCATGAATACACAAAGCAAGAGTATACTGAGAATGAGGAGAAAAGAGAGCACTGGGAGATTCCAGATTCAAGGCAGTAAGACCAGTGGTCTAAGGAGGGCTTATAATCTAGAAATTTAATTTCCTTCTCTTCCTTACTATCTGTAGAAAATGGAGCAGGTATCTACCCTTAGTCTGACACCCACCTTTGAGGTGCTACATGTAGAGTTGGGAAGAGTGAAAAGCTGAATGAAGGTCATTGGTTTCACTAGGATGGCTGAAAGGGAATCATTGGTAACCCTTAGGATCAAGACAAATAGTGCTATCAGGAGTAGGAAATGAGTAGGCCCATGGAGGAGACACAATAATGAGAGACAATGGACCTACTTGCTATTATCAGGTTCATCACAGCAGGATGCAGTGACAGGCTAACTGAATTGGCAGGAAAACATTTTATCTTCTCACTAGCTGGTAGTTTTAGAACTTAGATACTGACTATCCTCAATGAGGAACAAGAGCTAAATTATCTTGGGCTGGCTGGGTAGGGCCTTTGATACGGTGTATGCCCCATTCTAATCCCTTAAGATAGACCCACACCAGCCTTGTTTGTCCTGTTCACACACATCTGCAAGCATCCTGCTTCATCTGTCATGAACTTTCTGTTTTCACCAATTCCCTCTGGCCTTTCCAACTTTCTTTGTTTCCTCTTTCCTGCCTCCTTTTTTCCCTCCCTCTCTCCCTCCACTCCTTTTGTTTTCCTTATACTTAAAAAGAAAAGAAAAGAGAAAGGAGAGAAGGGAGGGAGGGAGGAAGAAAGGAAGGAAGGGAGGAAGGAAGGAAGAAAGGAAGGAAGGAAGGAAGGAAGGAAGGAAGGAAGGAAGGAAGGAAGGAAGGAAGGAAGGAAGGAAGGTGCTAGCAGACACCTACAATCCTGGTGCTTGAGAGAAGAAAGGAGGATTGTGAGTTTGGGACCACTCTGGGCTACAAAGCAAGTTCAGGTTCAAGGCTAATTTGAGATTTGTAACAATACTCTGCTCCAAGAAACCAAGCCTAGGCGTGTAAAGTGCTTCCTAGCATAAGTAAAACCTGGTGTGATTACTAGCATTACTACACACACATGTGTTTGTGTATGCTCACACATACCCATGCACGCATCCATTTGTATACACACAAACATACACATATACATATATATATGCATATATTGGTATATCTGCATGCGTGCACACACACACACACACACACACACACACACACACCATACACAGAATGAAATGTATCTTATCATAGATATTGGCACTGCAAATTAACATTCTGAAATGACGGTGTAGCATGATGGAGCTCTAGCAGGAGCTGTCTCGGGCAGGAGGCTTAAAGAGGGCTTCCTCCTTCAGGGGGCCGTTCTCACGTGGCCTTTTTTTTGGAGTGTGTACTTGGGTAGATATTTTCCCTCTCTCTGTTCATATCAGGCGGCTAAGCCTGTCAAATGAGGATCATACCCTCAGGGTCTCATTTAGCCTTGTTTACCTCCTAAAAGTCTCCTGTCCAAACATAGTCACATCAGAGGTTAGAGCTTAAGTCCAAATTGGGTTTTGAGACATGATGGACATCCAAGAAGCGCTATGAGAAAACTCAGATGTCAGTGAGGACAATCCTTACTTATTTCTTAATCCCTGCTGAAGTTTACTTTCTCCAGGAGTAATTGTCTTAGCTAGCACAGCCCTGCCCTTGATGTTCATTCAGAAGAGGGCTTTGCCCAGGGCCTCTAGCTCTGGCAGGTATTTTGTGTCTTAGGTTTGACCCCTATAAGTGTGACCTCAGCCTCTGGCCACAGTGTTCAGAAGCACGCTCTTCCCCTAAGCAGGGCTGCAGGGGCCTGGGGAGACAGGGGCTGTGCTCTTCTGAGAAGCAGAAAGGATTATGAGAAACTTCTAATAGTAGCTTGATCCCATTTGCAACCTTGAAAGAGCCCAACTGCACAGCAGGAAGATGGGCTAAACAGGACTCGATACTTACTGGGCCTCTAGATCAAACCAGTTCAAAAGCTCTTCCATTTCTGAAGCTCAGTCACGTGTGATCTTTCCGATTAAGGCTAGGTCTGGTTAGATAAAAAGTCATCGAGTGCAACCTCAAGCCCCAGAGGAGTGCTTCTTACAATGTGTGTACCTATCAAAGTTCCCGCAGTCTAGCCGGCATCTAAAATGGTAATACTAGCCCTTCCAACTGTTGTCTAATGAAACTTCCCATTTGTCAATCACCTCCCCTCTAAAAGGTTCAAGGCTTAGAGCAAAGCCACATTTGTCTTGGGAAAATATCTGACAGTGTTGCAGAGGATGACTAGGAAGGGAACAAGCTTTGGGGGATCGAATTTGCATTTGCAAAATGATTTGCAACCAGACCTGACAGGTATCATTTCACGGAAACCAAGAAGTGGCTTTTGAATATCTGGATCATTTTCTCCCAGCATCCAAATCTGTAGTGAAATCAGCTTCCTAGCTGTCTACAGTAGATCCTCAGAAGAGCCTCCCCAAGACCTGATGGGAGAAGATGTAGCGGCGGCGACAGTCTGAGTGAGCAGGCTTACCTTGACTCCACAAGGGCTCACAGCCCAAGAAGTTCCTCAATTTGGGTGTCCCATACTGCAGCTACCTTTGCTGGTTGCCAAAGCCTGTTCCGCCACCCTAAATGACTCGGACTCTGTGGCAAAGGCGTTCAGCTGGGTTGGGAATGGCCACCCCCTCCTCCCATTTCTTCATTCAGGATTTCTCACCTTCAAAGGACACTTTGTGTTTCCTAGGTCTCCCTCCCCTGCTTGTATGAATCCGAAATGAATCTGAACTAAAAGTACTCGTTGAGTGGTTATGTTCCCAACCATAATTTGCAGTCAAGGTATGAATATTTTATACTCAAAGAGCCACTGAAGATTTGTAAAAAGGTTTTTTAAAAATAAAACACGAATACACTCATTTTTGTTGGCACAGGAAGACTATAGCCGGGGAAAACAAAAATACAGGACAAGCCTTCACTCATGAATCTTTACAGAATGAATCTGGATTTGTGTTTGGGGATGATCAGGATTGGCTGTGGTGGGGACAGAGTGTCCTTTGGAGAAGAGAAATACCCGGAAGGCGGAGAGCTGGGGAAACAAAAACAAAAGCCACCCAAACACCCCCCAACTTGCTTCACACCCACCGACAGTCCAGAAGAGCCCTTTCAGTAGGTCTCTCCATGCACTGGCAGAAATGAGGTGTCGGGCTGGGAGGCCAGGATTCAGATGCCTGTGGGTTCCTTTCACTGTAAAAATAGATTTAAAAAATAATCCAGTCTTTGGCAAAGTCTTGCCCCAGCGGGAGAGACCTGAGTAGCTCCTTTGCTGTCCCTGTATGTTTTTCTTACCGTGAGTCAACAGTTTTGTGAATTCACAGGCTACTTCAAAGCTACTGCACACGGTCGGAACAGAAAAGTAATGCATGCTAATTAAACGTTTCCTCCCCCTTCTATAAATCTGTGAGGTTTGTTCCCTTCAATCCATTGGTTTAAATGAGAAGAACTTGTTGAGGTGTTCTTACTGGGTGGAGCCTCTACTAGAAAGCGAAAGGAAAGGGCTATTCTTTCGCCTTCAAGTGTGACCACTCTCAGGTGACAGTTGCCTGAGAAGTGCAAGTGCTTCCTGAGGACATCTGTAGAAGGACTTGCAGGTCCTATGTAGTCTTTCTGATATTGAGATCCATCATACCCTGGGAGATGCGTCCACTGCACTTGACACAGGCTGCTGCTCTTATGAAGATGAATCTTATTACCGGCAATGAGACTTTTGAGAGTAAAAGGAAGTCTTTAAAGGTTGTTGAGGTGGCTGACAAGATGCCAGCAAGGCCTGACAGGCTGCTCTCAAGCTGCCTACATAGCTGAGACTGACTTTGAACTCCTGATCTTCCTGCCTCCACCTCTCATGTACCAATGTCATTCTGTATGTCTATGTGCTACCTTGAATCCCAGATCCTTGAAGGTCGTATGAATTCAGATGGATACACAACCCAACAACAACATGACCAGCTATTCTTTTATTATTCAATGGGTACAGATTAAAATTTGTCAGTGAGTGATGCTAGCCAATGTGAGTCTAAAATTGTCACCTTGTACACTGTGCATGGGATAAAACTTGTACAGCCTTAGGTGGATTCTATTCCGTCCCACAAGTCTAACTGTAGATATAGATATTCTATATCTACAGAAATGAGCAGAATCACCGATCACACCTATTGTCAGCACGAAAACATTAAAATAACAACTGGTCTGTGCTAATCCATAGGAGACTGATGCCACTGAGTGTGACACACAACAGAATAGTGTGCAGGAGTGTGCAAGGATGGGCTGACTGGAATGTTAGGATTTGGCATGATATCCAAAACTTGATGCTAAGAAAAACAGCATCTTACAGAACTATAGATATAAGTCAAGCTAGCATGTATTAAAAAGACACATATGCAGGAAGAAAAATACATTAAATTTGTAATAGTTAAAATCTATATCTATACATATTACATTTATGTGGGGTGTGTGTGTGTGTGTGTTTGTGCATGTAACAGTGTGAATGTGGAAGTCAGAGACTAACTTTTGAGGTTCTCTCTTTCCACCATATGGGTCCCAGGGATTGAATTCAAGCTGTCTGGCTTAGTGACAAATACCTTTACCCATCAAGCTGTCTTGAAGGCCCATGGCCTATAATCTTTCAGGAGTGGGTCTGAGGGTCTGAAGAGAGGTGTGTGTGGAGGATTTACAGTTTTATATTCTCATTACTTTGGTTTTTGAAAAATGGCATATTGATGCGTTATTTTATGACAGTCATGCTTTTTTATGAGCAAAACCTCCCATCTCGTATCATGACTGTGTATTTTTTTAATTAATCTGAATTACTTCTTGTTTACCACCTGGTACTCCTGTTCTCTCCTCAGTTTCCCTTGACTATGGACCAAGTCTTACCGATCTTCTCAGGTCTTCTCATGACAAGAAAGGTGTCAAGTAACACTGTGCAAATTCTCCATTGTGTACCCAACTTCTCAGCCACTCCTGGGGGATTTTCACCTGGTTCTTTATCTGCATATTTGAATCCCTCATCAACCTTCACCAATGCCATTTTGTTGTTATTGTTGTTTTTGTTTTTAAATTGAAGGTCTCTTATTGGTCCTGTTTCCATGAGTGGCCAAGATCAAGGGAAAAGGGAGGGCAACCAGCTGGTGCAGGGTCTGTCATTTCCACATTTCATTTACACACAGAACTAAACAGACAAGCACAGAGTCACTATTGTGGTTAGAAGTTGGCAGCCTGGGATGGGGAGTGATGAGGAGTAGGGGTGTCGTTAAAAATACAGGCTCCCCACAAACTGGATGCCTAGGACGGGACTTGGTCTGCTTCAACCCAAGAGGAATCAGAAGATCAAAAAGTTTGGAAAGGCTGGTCAGGGATGGAGGGAGAAGAATGGTCCAGGGTTTGGAAGGGATGTTTGGCAACTGGGGTGAAGGTTAGCCCTTCCCCTGCTTGGATGCCCTCAGCACCTCCAGTCTGGCAGGAAAGGGGCAGCTTGCAACACACAAGAGCAGGTCTGGGGTTGCTAGATGCTCCAGGCAGGGGGCTAGAGGTAGCTCACAAAGGCTTGCTCTCCAGGGAAATGATGGAGCTGCTTTCTAGTTTTTCTGTCAGGGTGCAGTGGTCTGTGATCTCATTGTAGCAGTTAGCTTATAATTCATGCTTGATTCCTGTCAGCTTCTTTTTGGTGGCATCCTTGGAGCTGGCATAGATCATTTTGCTCTTAGGGGGTACACTCTCAGGAGCCTAGAAGATGACCACCAGGTCCTCCTTCTTGCTCTCCTTGGTCTCATAGGTTGCATCATAGAGTGCATAGCGGCAGTCCTTGTCTGGCAGCATCTTGACAAAAGTGGTGTAGGGGTCATCCACAGCCTGGCCCACATCTCCTACCAGGATCTCCTTGCTCTCCTCCAGGATGATGTTCTTCTTGTCCTCACTCAGGCAAAAGAGCACTGCCTTCTTCACTTCTTCTGCCATTGAAGACTTGTGAACTTTCATGTCATTGAACACCTTGATGACCCCATCAGAGACAGCCACACCAGAGGCCATGTTTCTAAAAATGAAAGGGAGACCATAAGAGCTACTGAAGAACTGAGCTGCCACAATGGCTGCTGGGATCCGACTGAACCCAATGCCATTATTTTTATTCCATTTTACTTTGCAACAAGCTATGACAAATGTAGTGGCTTGTAGCATGCATATGTGGTCCAGCTTGCTATAGTCATAGGATGAATTCAAGGCTCCAGGGACAGATTTCATTGGAGGGCTCCATTACAGAGGGAGCTGCATCCAGTCTCCTGGGATTGTTGACCAAATATGACTTTTTTTGTCTCCTGGTTTAAGAGTCTCAGTTTCTAGCTGGCTGTTGACGAGAAGCCTTCTTGGTTCCTAGTTATATGGGACTTCCCAACAGCAAGGGGGTATAAGCTCAAGAGCAATGTAGTAGAACCATAGTAGTCACACTCATCACTATCTACTAGTTAGAAGCAAGTCATAGGTCTTATCCCTACTGAGGTAATAGAAATGATGCAAATTCATGAACTTTATAAAGTAGTATGATGAGAGGTTACCAGAGATCTTGTCACAGTTTTAAATTTACATAATGGACATTTGGGTAGCCTAACAGAACTCCAGGGGAAAAAGTCTACTAATCATACATGATTTTTTCCTAGTGAATCCCTCTTCTCTCTCCTTACTTCCATCTTCCCTGGGAATTTGTTGATCACTATTCACCCATCCCAGATTCATCTATGTGCCTCACTTACATCAGATGAAGCCAACCCTGTAGTGAAAATGAATTCCATTCTTTATCATGTTAGTTGCCCACATCTAGTCTAGTTTTAAGAATAGAACAAAGTGACCTTGGAGCAAAGAGGTTGAGCTTGTACATCAGGGGTTCATCAACCTGTGGGTCATGATCTCTTTGATGGTGTCTAACGGCCCTTTCACAGGGGTCAGCTAAGATCATCAGAAAGGACAGATATTTACATTATGATTCATAACAGTAGCAAAACTTACAGTTATGAAGTAACAACAAAAGTAATTTTGTGGTTGGGGGGGGTCATTATAACATGAGGAGCTGTATTAAAGAATTACTGTATTAGGAAGGAGGAGAAGCGCTGTTCTATAGGAATTCATGAGTGTACCAATTTCTTCCCAGCCCAAAGGCCACCTTCCTCCCACTGTGTCTCAGCTGGCCTTCTGCACCCTGGTCTGTCATTCACTATTTGTTCAGTTACTCTCGTTTTCCTCATGTAAGCAGTTATCATTTGAAATTCTCTACTTTGCTTATTTGTGTTCTTTGTTTGTTATCCTGCTTTTCTTCTGAGGGTAAAACGCAGAGGTGGGGGGGTCTATCTGTCCTCATTCACAACAGCATCTCCAGGACCTGCAATGACACCAAACACATGCTAAAACACTTATTAAGCATACTCGAAATAAATATTGGATTAGCCAGTAAGCAATCAACATGTACTCAGTGTGTGAGGCGGAGGAAGCACTATTGTGCCTTAGGTTCTGATCCTTATCTCATACATCAATTCTTTGGGTGCTGCACAGCAGTGTGCTCAGCCTTGCTAGCCCAGAAATGCTGACCTCTGCCTCAGTTCTACTAAGCTTCCCTCCACTTCAGTAAGTGTTACAATAGCTAGATGGGGCTCTGGGAGCCCAGCCACTGGCAGAGGGGCCCTGTATCTCATCTCTACATTGCCAACAGCTCACTGGTGAGTTTACAGACATGGCTATGGATCTGGGACACTTGCTTCTGTTTACCTGTGTATTTGCTGTCACAGGTGGCAGAGTTAAAAATAGAGCATTTGGGTTCATTAATGGCGGTAATAATAAAGAGCTATTTCAAATTGTCTGCTGGTTATAGGGTACTAGCTACTTGCTTGGCCTTAATGGTGCCTCTTTCAGTCTTCTCAGCATCTCCATTGTCTATAGAAGTTGTAGTCTATTCCCACAGAGGCACCATAGCATCTAAAAACAACTATGAGGGCAAGGGCCGCTTCAAAGCCAGCTTATTCAAGGAATGCCAGTGAACATAATTGGAATGCCTTCTTGCTTTAGGGAGGAGCTTTAATGAGAACAGAGTTTTAGGGAAGTTACATTGAGCTAGTTCAGCACTGTATACATAAACTGAAATGACCTCACTTAAGCTTGTCAAGTCACCGATGTAGGCTTTTTGAGAAATGGATTTCTAATATTTGGTTTCTCATAATGTCTATGCAAAATTTAATTTTACCACTAAAATTTGCCTTGTTTGAGTCATTAAGGCCAAATCTTTCTTACTACTATAACAAGAGGACACATTTGAGCAAAGGCACTTCCCAGAGCTGAGGACATTCTAAAAGCCTGCTCCTTGCAGACCTCCTTAGAGCTGGCGAGTGGTGTTTTGTTCTTTGGTGGCATCCTCTCTCACATTGGGGAGAATGGATATCTTACATTACATTTTAAGTTCTTAGTAAAAGTTGCATTCCCCCCTCTCCCATTTGGCTCTTCTCTGTAGTTATAAATAAAAGCCATTCTCTGATGTCTTTTCTTGACATCTGTGGATAGGGCCTGAGGGGGGAGTGGTAAGGTGGCAGCTCACTAGAAATGCTTCCTATGAAGGAAGAATATCTCTGTCCAGTACCATGTGTATTTAGCCTTGTCACTGAGTTCTGGGGGAGAGGAACAAGAAGTCCACACTAGGCATATTTTAGGCCCTGAGATGTCCCAGACAGTTATGCAAAGGGGGTAATTAGGCCTTTGCTTGGGGAAATGAAACTTTTCCATGAATTCGTCAGGGTTCTGCATGTCACAAGGAATCTGAATGTGAGATGGGCTTGCCCCTTTCTAGGTTGTGTGACACTGTGTTGTTTTCATCTTTGAGCTCCAATGCACTTGTGTACAACTTGAGGGTCTCATGAGTAGTAACCTCACAAAGTCTTCAGAGATTGCTGAGCTGATGAGAAAATTCTTTTTTTTTTTTTTTTGGTTTTTCAAGACAGGGTTTCTCTGTGTAGCCCTGGCTGTCCTGGAACTCACTTTGTAGACCAGGCTGGCCTCGAACTCAGAAATCCACCTGCCTCTGCCTCCCAAGTGCTGGGATTAAAGGCGTGCGTGCGCCACCACTCCCGGCTGAGAAAATTCTTAAGCAACATCCTTTTATCACAAACTGAGTGCTGGTTTATTTTGTCTCACTCTCAGATACTCAATTTTTAAAATATAAATCATTGTGTGTGTATATATATATATACATACATGCAGATGATCATGCATCATGGTGTATATGTGGAGGTCAGAGGACTACTGGAAATAAGCTCTTTCCTTCTAACACATGGTACCCTGTGATTGAGCCTGGATCATCAGACTTGGCTGCTGGTCCCTTTACCTGATGAGTCACCTCGCTGGTCACTTCCTATTATTTCTAAGGTGAACTGGTCTCTTCTTATGATTCAAACAAAGTCTGGAATCTTTTAGAAAGAAAGAGGAATGAGATGAAATGAGGAATGAGAGGAAAGAGATTTCCCAGTACATAGACAACTCAGGGTTTCTGCTGTGACTTAAGTAACCAAAGAGACAAAGAACCTACAGTTGAAAGTGCCTAATGCAAGGAACAGATGAACATTGCCTGTACTCAGCCTTCTGTGCTATGCTTATTTCTCTTTTATGTTCTAGAAGAATTCCCGATTTCTTGTTGCATGTGTTCTATGTCCTCCTTTCCTTCTTTCCTAGAGTTTATTTTATTTATTTTAATTTATTCACTTTACATCCCACACACTGCCACCCTCCCGGTCACCCCCTCTCACAATACTTCCCCCATCCTCCTCTTCCCTTCTCCTCTGAGGGGGTGTGAGTCTCCTGGGTATCCCCCTACCCTGGCACTTTAAGTCTCTGCAAGGCTAGGTGTTTCCTCTCCCGCTGAGGCCCGACAAGGCATCCCAGCTAGAAGAACATATCCCATGGACAGGCAACAGCTTTTGAGATAGAGCCTGCTCTAGTTGTTTGAGACCCACATGAAGACCAAGCTGCACATCTGCTACATAGGTTCAAGGAGCCTAGGTCCAGCTGTATTCTCTTTGGTTGGTAGTTCAGTCTCTGAAAGTCCTCCAGTGTTTATTTTTTATAAAATGGTATATTCTTTCAAGTGCATCTACCTTTCCTTGAACCAAGACTCACCAAGCCTTTTCTCTATACTTTGTATGACTCAAGCAAAACCATTTGACTCTACACACCTTCCATCAGCTCCACTGAGGTTCATGGTCGGAACCATCCATCATCTTTTGATTCTCAGGGCTATTTCAGTACCTATGAAGTGGACCCAGTCTTTTTATGCTTGTTCCTCAACCAACAGCAAACAGGAGAATTCTTTAAAAATGTAAATTTGTTCATATCATTTCCATCCTTAGGATTCAAACCTTGACACAAATGTAATTGAGGGAAATCTCAGTCCTCACTTGTTACCTCACAGACAAGGACACACTGGATTCAAATAAGTGGGAAAGATGTTAAGGACAATTTAGTCCCATTAGGTCAGAGAAAGTAGCAGTCTAGACAGAAGCACTCACACCTAAGCAAGATGGAAAGCAGCACAGCAACTCTGCAAATGGACTTGAGCAAAAAAAAAAAAAAAAAAAAAAGATGTAGCCAGCTGAGAATATGTCCAACTCAGGCCATCGGAACATCTGGCTAGCATCTTCCAAAAGTGTGTTTCCCTCTCTGATTTATGGAGACTAGAAGGTAATAGCTGATCATTTTAGGTTAGGCTGACTGACATCAGTGCTCTGGCTCAGTACCTGCAGCTCTGTCTGGGGCTTCTCCTATATGACTAACAAGAGACCATTGTATTACGTCCTCACAGCCCAATCAGTGACACCGGTTAAGAGATAGCATTGGGGGCTGGTGAGATGGCTCAGTGGGTAAGAGCACCCGACTGCTCTTCCGAAGGTCCGAAGTTCAAATCCCAGCAACCACATGGTGGCTCACAACCATCTGTAATGAGATCTGACTCCCTCTTCTGGAGTGTCTGAAGACAGCTACAGTGTACTTACATATAATAAAAATAAATAAATCTTAAAAAAAAAAAAAGAGACAGCATCGGCTGTTCTCTCTCCCTCATCATCAACGTTCATGCTGCAGAATTATCCCTTCCCAGGCTCTTCCCAGCCATGTTCAGAATTTAAGTATTTTTGGTAGGGTTGTGTCAGAGAACCATTTTGGTCCATTGACCTGGTGCATTTTATAGTGTGAGGAACAGCTCTGTGAAAGAGCAGGATAAGATGCTAAAGTGAGGATGGGATGTTCTTGCCCAACACACATATACCCTCGGTTCTTATCCCACCTGCAGGAAAAGGACATCCTGAATGAGGTTGAGGCTCCAGAAGCAAGAAAAGGGAGCTTTGCTAAAGCGCATGTGCAGCCACCCTCTTTTAAACTTCCAACATGTAAAAATTAAAGAAGAGATAACAAACTGAAAATCAGAGGAAAACTCCCAGAAGTGAAACACTCATACTCAAGAAGAGCAGAAATTAAGGAAAAATAAAAGAAGTTTTCAATAACTTCACACAATATGTAATCCTGTGTTGGTCCCTGGATTATAAACATGATGTGATGGAACAGTGTTTCCCTAACATTGATAAAAACAGACAAACAAACAAACAACAAAACAAACAAACAAACAAAAAACCAAACTTCCTGAAGAAAAAAAAGAAAAAAAATTCTGGAAAAAATAATTCTGCAGATGAATTATTCTTGCAATAGGACCGAGCAAGGATTCAACAAATAGGACTAAAGCCAGACATGACACAGAAGGCTGAGATGATTGCATGTAGCCACAGAGAGGTAACTTGTGAAACAACAACAACAAAAATATATTTCAAGCTTTTATCTGCTAATTTCCTCATCTTTCATAGCCAGCATCAGATAATATTCATAGTTGGAATGTGATTAGAAAACTATTTTTAGTAATACACGTAATTACACGGAGGGCTTACATTCCCTTCCTACAGTGGGAAAGTGTCTGAGTTCCAGGAATCCGACAACATTTCAGAAATGTAATCCCCAATCGTTTCATCTGCTTAAGATAAAGATGCTGAAACGGATACAAGGAAAGGTCACAGGCAATGTGATGCGACTTTTTCCGGTGTCCTCTGATTAGCACTCTAGCTGTGTGACTGCCTGTCACTGTCAATATGCCTTTCTGTCTAGACACAGATGTCTTGCTTGTGTTTTCCAGCATCTAACACTGTCTGCCTTGCCTTACAGGACTCCTCCTCCTCCTCTTTTAGAATTTATTTTTAGTTATGTGTATGTGTAGGTAAGTATAGTGCCCAGAAGCTGAGGGCATTGGATCCCTGGAACTAGGAGGTGAGCCATCTGACACGGATGCCGGGAATTGCAACGGGATCCTCTGGAAGATCAATACGTGCTTGCAACTAACAAGCCATCTCTCCAGGTCCTCTCTTACCTTCTTAATGTTGATCTGAAATTTCAAATTCAGTACATTTATAACTCCACTTAAATGGAAAAAAAACCACCCCGAATGTTTTAAAGACCAAAATAGCATACAGAGCCGAAGTATAATAAATGGCATTGTTGTGTATTGTGTGCTTCAACATAAATCAAAACACATAAATTCAGTATAGTGTTTGTTGTCATACATACCTGTCTAGAATCCCTTTTATTGCCTCTGATTTTGCCCTGTCTTGGTCTATTCTCTGCTTTGCCTCTCCTGGAAGACCTGAAAACTTGGTTTATGCAAGGTTACTCCTCTGTTTTTTTGTTTGTTTGTTTCTTTGTTTGTTTTTTTACTATCTGTGACACTTATTCCTGTCAATTATCTTATGGTTGTGTTTACTTTATGGAAGATGAAAAGGAGGGGAAAGAGGAAGAGAGACAAATAAAGGCCAGGAAGGCAAAGGACTCGCCCACACTATGCAACATTTGCCTGGCTATCAAGGATTTGAAACCAGGCTGTCTGCTCTCAGAGAGTGAAGTCAGACCCACTAGGTCAGGCGTAACTATGCTGTCTCTCAAACACCCACACTTTATGACTCTGTAGACATAACTCACATTTTCATTGTTCTCTGTGAAGTTTTTATTTTTTTTTCTTCCTTAGTTCAGAGTGTATTTAGAGAGGAGAGGGACACAAATGACCTGAATTCCTGGTCTCCATGGAACTGTTATAGGATCTGAGATTGGCAGCTCTCTCAGATTACATAAGATAGAAGAAGAAACATTTGAAGAGAGAAGCTGACCACCAAAGCTGGCAACTTTGAGAAGATACATGCCAATAAGGAGCCTGAGTCTCTAAGCCAGACTGCTTCAGGGTCCACAGAAGACACTTTCTGATCTTTCCTCTGAAGTCTATTAAAAGCAGAGAAAGTGGGGGTTACTAATAGAAAAGTTCCAGAAAGGCTTAGTGAAATAACTTAGCAAAACAGCACATGAATGACCCCTTTGACTGTCTGTGCAAGTCTCTTGCAAGTGAGGGAGGCCATTGAGCTATTCCTGTTTCTACTTTTGCTCCTGTGCCTTAGTCATTAAACCTCCTGGGGGACCCTTGCTCCTTGGCGGATTGGGCTGGGAGTTGAAGAGGGCCTCTCTGTCTGTCACCCTATACACCAGCATTTGGGAGTTACAGATCTCTATGTTTGAAAAGTTACTTTCTTAGACATCATTCTAGGTATATTCACCATACAAAAAAGAAATCAGATAGCTCTACTAGAGTAATCTTTCTAAAATATTTCAAGCTCCCTCTTGAAGATGCCCTATCCCCCAAATGTACTACAAATTAAAAAAAAATGAAAGTAGCAAAGTTTGTATTTCCCACATTTCTTTAAATGATCTAATACAAACCAAATACTGGGTTTCTCAGTAATATTATTAATGTCTAACAAATTTGTTTTTCAACTGTTTTCCAGGACTTGGTAGAAAGCCACAAAGATCAAGGTTTCTTAATAAAGGTGACAGCAAGACTAGGGATTACGAATCACTAAGCATGTGGAAGAAAGATCAGCTCAACTTTCAGGTCCCCAATCTAGACAGGTTTACACCACCTCCCTGCAAAAAAGGAAAAAAAAAAAGAAATTCCAGTGTTGGATCAAAGTTATTATTTGGGTAACACACACACACACACATACTTCACATGCCTCTCTCTCTTTTGCTCTTTTCTTTTCAATAGCTGTGAATTGTGGCTTGAATTGAAAATAGGGTCAAGATAGAAGGAACAAAAAATATTAGAAAAAGATAAATGCATATGAAGGACTAGAATGTATTTGGAATTCATTATAACAATCAAGTTGTAAAGCCCCAAGTTGGAGAATTAACATGTGTTTCTGAATTTCTATACTAGTATGGAGTTTCTTCAAGAAGACTAGACAATAAGGAATTGAATAATCATTTCTTGGAGGAGTAGGGTCAAGCACAAAGGATGCCGACTAGCATGGTTTCCTGGGAGTGGTAGAGGACTGTACAGAATTTCTCTTCCTGGGGCAGGGTTGGGGGAAGGGACCCAGAAGTCAGGACCCACCTCTAGAAGCATCCAGGGCAGTCTTATCCTGGGTGGATGAAAAAGTGTCCAAGATCCATTCCATTCTAGGGCTCCAAGTCAATCATGGCAGAGCAAATCACAAGTGTCAAGATAGGTCAGCTTTTGACTCAGCTGTCGAAGGAGAGTGTTTGCCTTTCTAGGAGGCTAGTATCCATACAGCAAAGGGCAGAGTTGAAGCAATTGAAGCTCCCATTCAGATGATGTTGAAGTTAGTATTCACCTAGTGTCATTCTGCAAAGAAATCCATTTTGCCCTTCAAAACACTCTCATTCATCTTGAAGACATTCTTGGCCAACAGGTATTATTATGATAATACCTTAAGTTTATTTAGTGCCCCCACCATTTTTTCAGGGGAGGTCAAAGCCCGTTGGGCAGTCAGTCAACAACATTTATTGAGGTCTTTTAGTGTGTAGAGATGTGTATTAAATCACTGTCAGCCCCACCAGCCCGTCCACCACACACACCACTGTGGTCACTGTCAGGAGCTCAGGGCTCATGCCTTGGGTGCTGCACCCGCCTGTCTGATTCCCAGCCAGCAGTTTCTATTTACCTAAATTGGCTTAGGTTGCAGCAGACCTGATGTCATATATACTCTTTCAGATTTGTCCCCTGAAGATTCTGTCTGTCCTGGCAAGCCACAAGTGTCCTGTCCAGGGTTCAGTGGCATAAGTTGCTCACGAAGTTCAAAGTAGGAAGCACAAAGTCATCCAAAACTGAAGTGACTTAACTTTTCTCTCTTAAGTAAAGGAAGAGTTAGTTTGCTGGGAGCTTTTTAGGTGCTTACCTGAACCCCTGGCCTGCCCGTTGGGAAAGTCCCCTGGACTTTGGCCAAAGCACACACCCCTCCGTTCACATACAATGATGGGAAAGGAATTTTCATCGTGTGAAATTTTGGAATGATGCAGCAAACACAAGCCAGCTGTTCAAAAGTTTAGAAAAAAAGAACAAGACAGAAGGAACAATTAAAATAGGACTTTCCCAATGCATGTCTGGGGATGGCACCACTTCTCTTATACACAGTCTTCATCTAAGCATGCTTCTAAGTGTGTACTTCACTGTATTGTTCAAAACAGGATGGTTTTCCATCCAGTGTCATAGCATGAAGTGGACTGACTGTCACATGTTAGAGCATGGATAACAATTCTATGTGGTTTCGAACAGTATTCTCTGAGCAACACCTATGTTCTTTGGGTGCTAGTCAAGCACCAAATTTAAAAAAATCATCAGGCCAAGGACATGACCTAATGGTAGCACCTGCTTAGCATGTGCAGTGCAAGACCCTGGGTTGATCCTGCACCTGTGGCTGGGAATGGAGTGCAGGGGGTGTGGAGAAGGTGGGGCAGGGGTGTACTCCAACAAAGTACATGATGATAAAGTGTGAATTGTTTTAATTAAAAAATGAAGGACAAACTATGCATTTTACATTCCTTTAACAAGTATATTTCTAGTTATTCTCCACATAGATAATTTTGAAATTGTGTGTTTGGGAACACAGAGATTAACAGTTGCTATGAACTGTAACAAAAACAAAAAAAGTGGCTTGATTACCAATATTTCAGTTTTTCATATTAAAAAAAATAGAGTTGGACAGGTCAAGGCCACCATGGGGAGCCAGGTTTCTTGTGCTCTTTCCTTGATCGCCCTTAAGTGGATAATTTGGGTCCTATGACCCAAGATGGTATTTTTTTGTTCTTTCTAGGCAACAGGTAGAGGGATATAAGTCTCAATGCACTTTATTTTTACTTGCTTAATGTAGCTTAACAGATAGAAAAAGAACAGGGAGCAACAGGCTGAGGACTTCCAGCGCACTGTGAAAGAATTTGAACATACGATGCCTCCACTTCCCACCTCCATGTCATAAAAAGGCAAAGAAAGATGTCCCTGGAAGGGCCAGAGAGGCAATAAAAGCCCCTCAGAATATCAGGCATGCAAGCCTGACTTCCCAGGTTTCACTCTCAGATCCCTACAAAAAGTGGGGTGCCAGTAGGCTTATCTGCAGTCCCAGTGAGAGAATCATTGGAGCTCACAACTCAGCTGGTACAATGCTTAGAGCCGAGCTGCAGAAGCAATACAAGAGCTGCTGGCTCAGCTAGGTGCAAGCTGGAATAGACTCCTGACAGTTGTCCTGTGAACTCCATACACAGGCATGCTATCTTTCATATTATTACTTATTTCAGGCTTATTTTTCCTTAACACAAATGTTGCTTTGGGCAGGGGGTTCTGATTACCATTGACTTTTTTCTAAAAACATTATTCCTTGTAATATTAATATTTCATGAATTCTCTCCTTTTAGCAGTTAAGTAATCTGAAAATATCTTTTCTATGTTAGAAGTCTTGTTTTTGGAACCGTTGCTTTGTTACTATTATTTTTACTTAGTGTACAAAATAATGGACTTCATTAGGAAGTCTTTATAGAGCACCTCACTGTCCTTTCCTTGTATTGACCCCCATTCTTTTCTCTCAACCTGTGTTCCTTCTCCTGACAGTCACTTTTCTTCTCCTAAGTAGCTCTCTTCATCTTTTATAACATATACATATACCAAGATTCTACAAAAAATAGAACACTTGAAACACTTGTCTTTCTTCCTCCCAGTCCCCCTCTCTTTCAAACTGCTCATGAGCTTCTTTGTGAAGACTTGCGTGTTGCTGAGTGGAAAGCATTTACATAGGTGGAAAGGGCTGTGAGCACAGTCTTGCTGTTTGCTGCTGCTCTAGAGCGCCCCCTGTCGCATCCTTCTCCACACGTCACCTTTCACACAGGCATGGGTCTATATTTAGATTCTGTGAGACCTGTTCGTCTATTCCTGTGGTGTCCTGAGTAATATCGTGTGCTCACTTAACAGGGAATGTCAAGAACTACAGATATTTTTTTTCTATGTATGTCTGTGAGGCCGTTTCGAGAAGAGATTGCCAGGGTCAAGATCACACAGTCTGCTGAGAGTCTGAAGAGAATGAAATGGTGATACAAAGATGTACTCACTCATCTCCCCATCTTCTCCTGATCTTTGTATAGGCTTGTTCCTGGATCTGGTACCTTGTTTACATAATAAGTCTTCTTAGCTGTAAAGCCCCTCACTAAGCTTTTCCCTTTCTAGAAGTTTCTTGGATAATTTGGTCCCCTTGGTTTCTCTATCTAAAGGCTGGAGCACAGCTGCAGCCACATGGCTCTGCCCTATGTAAAGGACAAGACTTCAGTGAGAATGTGAGGATAGTAGGTACAACCCTGCAGCAGTGCCTCTGCATACACAGCAGTTTAAAAGAGTGGAGTTTCCCTCCCAGCCCTGCCTCCTAAAAGACCTCAGGGTACAGACAACTATTTCCTTGCAAAGCAAGACAGAGAAAGTTGTATGGGTAGGCACCTGGGGACAGGGGCTAGCCAGAGTCAGACAGTCTGTTCTGATTGTTTCTTATCCTACTTCCCCAGGAAGTTAGCACTCCTGGGGAGTGTTAACAGTTACCTAAGTCAGGAAAACTGCAAGAACTCTAAAATTTCAATGAATTTTCTATTCCACATATCTGGAGTTGTTTCAGATTCCAGTGGAAATGCAAAAAGTAGGCACATCCTTTCTTTTTTGATTGTTTTGTTTTGTTTTGAGACAGCATCTCATTGGTTATCTCTGGCTGTCCTGGAACTTATTTTGTAGACCAGGCTGGCCTCAGACTCACAGGACCCTGGGTTTCATTCTTAGCAATGAAAAAAAATACATATATATTAAAAACCTTGTGAATCTGAGGGTGTAGCTTAGTGGTAGAATATTTGCCTAGCATGCAGGAGGTCCTGGGCTCCACTTTCAATACCACTTCACCCCTAAACACACACTAAAATGATTTATAAGAACCTGAGATTTGAACAGGTTATGCATACCTGAGATGAGCAGCCCCACAGAGACTCATGATTAAAGAGGCAGTTATCGCTCCTTATGGTCCAGCACCAGGAAGTGATGGGTAAAGATATGATGCTGCATTTTCAGTAGACTTTTCTCTGGCCTATGTAAGTCAGTTGGTCCTAGGCCACTAACATGGTATAAAGCATAATAGTGAATTACAACAATTACACAGGATAATATTTGCTCAGCTATTTGAGGATCTCCGTAGCTGAATCTTTTCTAATTAGAGTCACTACCCAGTGACTAGTCTTAATTCATTATAAACATTTTCAGAGTTTTAATGGTTGGGATCAAGCTGAAGTAGCTGGGGTTGTTCACACATTTAAGTGACTCCTCAAAAAACAGAGGGAGATGACCTAGTACCTCGTGTGGCCTTCTAAAACCTACACTATTCCTGCAAAGTCTGTATTTCCTCTTCCAGCTGAGGAACAGCGGATGTGCTTGATAAAAAATATTTTGAAATACAAAACCAAAAATTCTTTGTACTAATTTACGGTTTTATGTCATTACTTTGTAATTAGCCTCTCCATAGATTTGTTTGTGCTGGAGAGAGCAGGGCTTAGAGAAAAGATACATTTTTCTTTTAAGGTAGGTACATTAT
This sequence comes from Mus caroli, assembly GCF_978045245.1. Lineage (NCBI taxonomy): Eukaryota > Metazoa > Chordata > Mammalia > Rodentia > Muridae > Mus > Mus caroli. Next base: position 31,815,109 of record NW_028227257.1, on the reverse strand, counting down.
CTATTAAGGTAGGTCTCTCCAACAGAGTCTTGTTGGGAACCTATATGTCATTGTTGTTGTAAGGATCTATAAAGAATCCAGGCCATTTGACAATGCTGTCTGCCGCCCATAGATGTTAATGTCCTTGATGGGAGCTGTGCTGTCCTTTGGTAGGTGGATCTCAGTACCACAGAGACACTAAGAAGAGTGCAGGCCTGCACACTATTTGCAAGTTTATGTTCTGCAAAGGAGAAGGGTTTTGTTTAGATCCACTAAAGACAAGTCTGAGAACTGGCTGGTCATCAGAGCTAAAGAACTCCAACAAGATGCTGCTCTTCTGTTCTTGGAGTTCTTGGAGATGGGACAGTGGGGTGGCTAAACGACAGAACTATAATCATTGCTAGAGAGATTCAGGGTTCTCGCTCCCTCTCCCTCTCCCTCTCCTCCCTCTCCCTCTCCCTCTCCCTCTCCCTCTCCCTCTCCCTCTCCCTCTCCCGCTCCCGCTCCCGCTCCCGCTCCCTCTCCCTCTCCCTCTCCCTCTCCCTCTCCCTCTCCCTCTCCCTCTCCCTCTCCCTCTCCCTCTCCCTCTCCCTCTCCCTCTCCCTCTCCCTCTCCCTCTCCCTCTCCCTCTCCCTCTCCCTCTCCCTCTCCCTCTCCCTCTCCCTCTCCCTCTCCCTCTCCCTTTTTCCCCTTCTCTCCATCTCTCTGGAGGTCCTCAGGAAGGGGTTGTACATCCCAGAAGCCCTGTGATTTGGCCTGGATGATGTGATGAATCTGCATGCCCTGTTCTCCCTATCTTTCTAGATTACATCATTGTGTGGATCACCTGAGTGTTCAGGGGAGGGAAGGCTTGTGCTATTCATTGATTTCCTGCCAGAAAGGACAGGATTTTTCTCTCTCATGACCTTCTCAACACCATTAGTCTCCCACTTCTTAGCACTATAAAATGTGTCACCCAAGGCATTTCAATGCTAATACAGCTGTTAATGGTGCCAGACTGGAAGGATTTCCTTTGCCTTCACAGGTGATTTGGAGCATCCTCCCCAAAGTAAATACCCACATCGAGTTATGCTTATTATGTGTGTGCAACACACAGCTTTTGAGTTCTGGGACTGATGACCTGGTAACTAGCAGGCAGCAATCTCATTTTGACTAAACTCTACAGTGAAATTTACCATTGAACTGACTTACACAATGAGGCAGCCATTTGTCGGAGAGAAAAAGGAGAAAGCAGCAGCATCTGTTAATCTGATTGGCAGCTTTCACAGGCTGCCATATAAGAGGCTGACTAAGGCTGCAGGGCAACCTCTTTTAGATTTTTCTCCTTGCTTATCTTGCATGCATATGCATTTCTTGCATCTCTCTCTCTCTCTCTCTCTCTCTCTCTCATTGTGTGTGTGTATGTGTGTGTATTTATGTATGTGTGTGTGTGTATGTGTGTGCAAGTAGGCTAAAGAAAAGTGACCTGGTGCCTCTGCTCGGTTGAGCTGTACATGTGAATCCTCATTCTCTTTTCAGGATAGCATCCTTGGAGAAGGCAGTGTCATGAGTCTGTCATTCCCCCCTCCCCCCATAAGCCTTCATCATAATTATTTGTTGTCCTACGGCTCTGCCTGCTGGAATCGATGTTGGCACGCTCCCATCAAACACAGCATGGATGCCTTTGGCAGGGGTTGGGGTGTGGGTACACAAGCTGCAGAAAGGACAGCTGGACTCTGCCACCTGTCATTCCTGGTGATGTTGTTTGTGGGCCATCCCCAACTTTAGGGAGTATCTGGATGTTGTTGGAGAGAAAATTAAGGCATAGCAAAGTCCTTTGACCTCTTGAGGGACCTGGCAATTCACCTGGTAAATTATTCCTTTTGGGTTTCGTTTGGATATTTCTCTTTTCTTGAACATTTGTCTCTCAGCCCATCATAAACACTGTGATTTTATGCACATGCTCTTTAAAATTTATTTATTATTTATTTATTTAATGTATATGGATGTTTTGCTTACATGTACATTTGTGTATCACTTGTGTGACTGGTGCACCTGGAGGCCTGCAGAAGATATCAGCTCTTTCTAGGATTGTAGTTACAGACAGTTTGAGCTGCCATGTGTGGGTGATGGCAATTTAACCTGAGTCCTCTGAACAGAAGAGCTGCAAGTGGTTTTAAAAACTGAGCCATCTGTCTAGACTCCACATGATCCACCTTACTGTAAGCCATTCAGCAAACGACTAGTGGAAGGCTTTGCCAAAAAGTGTGGGACAGCCATTAGCCAGATCAGCAGGGGAAAGGAGAGAAGACAGGGTCCATCTCCTTAAATGTTCTTCATTTCTGTAAATAAGCTTCCTTTTCACTCATACTATGTCCTTCTTTGTTTCCTTTCTTTTGTCTCATATGGGTTTCATCACAGGGAATTCAAACTAAAAGTATAAAGTTGAGGCTTTGCTACTCATGTAGGGGAGCTTGCCTGATACAAGTCATAAGTTCCTAACTCAAACAAAGCAGCCACAGAGGGCTTCAGCCTGGGAGGAGGGACCATTTGGGAAGCTCATAACTCCACTGGTACATCTCACAGTTGGATAAGGCAGACATGTGGAAACCTTTCCTTGAGGTCTGTATGCTGTGTGCCATGGGCAAATTTTAAAAATGTATTTTAATCAACATAATATTGGCATGCTTTCTGTGTGTCTGTGTGTCTTTCTGTCTCTTTCATGACAGGGTCTCACTATGTAGCCTCAGATGCCTCTGCTTTCTGGGTAATGGAAAAACAGACATGACACTCACCTTGCCTGTCACAATATGTGTAGATAAACATTAGGCAAAGAAAAAATATTCTAGGGACCTAAAGTGGACATTTCATGAATTTCTCATTTGATCTATTTTTTCCTAATCCCTGAGCAATTCTAAAAGAATGCTTTCCGCTTCCTAAAAGTCTCATTTTTGTGAAGGTCAAATGAGTAATACTTTATTATATTTTTATTTTATGTTTTTAAAATAACTGTACAGTGCTGGAACTTGCTATATAGCACAGGTTGACTCAGAACTTAAGAAAATCCTCCTGCCCCTGCCTCCCCGGTGGTGGGATTACAGGTCTGTGTCATCAGAGCTGGATTTAAATAAAACATCTGATCCACCTGCTTGCAAGTATATTGACTCCTTGGCAGAAGTATTAGGCTTTTGTCTCAAAATTACCAGTTGGGTCAAGTGCCTATTTTTTAAGTCTCCATTTATAAGGTAACTCCTAGAGAAGTAGAAAAGGATCCTAGAAAGAGAAAATATTCCTAGAAAGAGGAACTGCAACAGAGACACGTGCTCACTGATGACACACACCATGGCTAACATCTGTTCAACCTAAAACACCATGATCGTGAATCACAACGTGTAATTCAGACCTCTTGTTCCAGAGAAATGAAATGCCTGCTACTTCCAAAAGGATTCCACAGGTCTAGGGATACAGCTTAGTGGTAGAACATTTGCCTACCATATGTGAGGCCCTGGCTTCCAACCCTGAACCCATCTCCAACACCAGTGGAAGGATCTTGGGGAACCTGATATTGTTCCTGCTCAGAAGTAGAAATGAGCTAATGTACTTGAAGGGGCTTATGGACACAGAATTCCCCAAACACCTGTGCCTGAAGATCCTAGCCCACCCTGGGAAGGCAGGGAGGGGCTCACATTTAAGGAAATGTGTTTTCAGAAAAAGAAATTTGCATGTATTTCATGATTACAATGTAAAACTTTCTCCAAGAATAGAATTTCTCTATTACTTTCATTTTTTTTCACATTTTTCCTTTGCCATGGTCATTACTGCATTTACAGCTGAATTATTTAGCATGCTAAATCAGTTTCCTTAGGCCTGGGGGGTCTGAATTGTGTTCAGAACCTTTCAGTGGCCAGGCTGTTGAGGTTCAAATGTTTGACTCTTGCCTGATTATCTGGATGTGAAATTCTGATAGGAGAAAAAAAAAAATGCTGAATTAACCCTTTCAGTAATGAAGATTACTTCTGTATTTTTACACTAGAACCCTTGTCTGAAAATCTGAGTCTTTGAATATGCTGATTAATTTTACATATCGATAATTCTATATGCGTAGGCTTTTGAACACAGGAGAATAAAAAAAGAACACAGAGACATTTTTATTTTATTTTTATTTGTGTATCTCTCTCTTTCTCTATATATGTGTGCACATTTTAGTAGTTGCCCTTGGAGGCCAGAAGAGGGCGTTGGATTCCTAGGAGTTGGAGTTCAGGTGACTGTGAGCCACCTGACCTGGATGTGGCGAACCTAAAACTTAGGTCCTTTGAGGAGCAGCAAACACTTTTAACCACTGGGCCATCTCTTTACATGGATAAAGGTGTTTTAGCCACAAGTGTATGTGAACCTTTTGCTCAATTGCTTATTTGTCTGTTTGTCTGAGTATTTATTTATTTGAGACAGGGTCTTGTTATGTAGCCCAGGTTGGTACTGAACTCACCATCCTCCTGCTTTGGGCACTCTCGTGTTGGGATTACAGGCATGATAGCTGTGTGTGATTTAAAGTAACAAGCACATCTCCATAGAGATTACAGAGTTTATTGATCCCATGTTTTGGCTGTGAAGATGCTGTGAGATGCAAAAGGAAGAGACAGTGACCATGGTGCATCTTGTTGTCAGATGCTCTCACCGTGTATATACTTGCCTCAAAAGGATGTTGCCTTATCTTGCAGACAACAAATTGTTGTTAACTTAGAAGTCACGCCTCTGTGAAGCCTGCTTTGGGTTAACCTATAAACAAAATGACTGCACAGCTTATGAAAACATATGAAAAGACTAAAAAACAAAATAAATAGCATGCATCTGTTGACTGTTTGCTGTAGCTCACGTGATCTCCTTGGGCTCCATACCACTGCCTCCCACATTTAGTTAGGTAAACAAGATTCTGGGAGGCCTGAACACATCTCCGGAACCAGACATTTGGCATGAAAAAGCAAAGATCATGTAAATTAACATGAACATTCTAGGCTCTGATTATTTTTGGAGTGCTTGTTCAATTCTTAATAGTTTCATTGGCTTTTAACAAAGGTTTGTTCTGGACAAGTGGGTCTATATCCACAAAGCAGTCAGTGCCATTCAAAGACCATCTAACCTTCTCTCTCCCTCAGTGTAAAGCTGGCTCCCAGAGGCAGAGAGAGAACTCTAGACACCTGGGATTTACTGGGGGAACCCTGAGAAGAAGGGAGCAGCAGAGCTACTGGGGGGAGAAGGAATTCAGTAAAGGTGTGGCCTTGCTCACATCTAGAACAAAGAATTAAGCAGGCTCACGGGATGGAGAGAAACGAGGAAGGAAAGCAGCTTTAGGCAAAGATATCTCTGAGTTGGTGACATATAAAAAGAGACCAGATGGAGTGAACATCTGGGCAGGATGCAGTCAATATAGAGGGAAGAGAATATGCAAAGGCCCTCATGTAAGCATCTGGATCAGCACAGAGCTCAATGAAGTTGACCAGAGACAGATAGGTGGAGGGAAAGAGAAAGGATGATGTGCTGGCAGGAGGTGCTGGAAAAGAAGAGCAGTTTAGATTGCCAGCTAGACCAGACAGCTTCTCCTCCTCCTCTTCTTCCTCTTCCTCCTCCTCCTCCTCCTCCTCCTCTTCTCCTGTTGTAGATTGTGTTTTTTCATCACAGCTCCTAACACTCTGTTCAATGTGCCATTTGCTGGTATGCACTTGCAACCTAAGCTATAGTTAATATTACAATGTCAGTATTAGTCAACTTTCCATTTCTGTGACCAAATACTGGAGAAACTCAAAGAAGAAAGGGTTTTTTTTGGGGCTGGCGAGATGGCTCAGCGGTTAAGAGCACTGACTGCTCTTCTGAAGGTCCTGAGTTCAAATCCCAGCAACCACATGGTGGCTTACAACCATCCTTAATGACATCTGACTCCCTCTCCTGGTGTGTCTGAAGACAGCTACAGTGTACTTACATATAAAATAAATAATAAATAAAATATTAAAAAAAAAGAAAGGTTTTTTTTTTTTTTTTGGTTCATGGTTCTTGGGGCTTCAGCCCATGGTCACTGGATCTCAGTTTTTAGGTGCTTTGGGTCTCTAGTGTCAGTATATTATGGTGGGGGTGTGTGTGGTAAAACCAAGCTGTTGGTAGCTGAGGAGTGAGAGAAAACATGAAGAGCAAAATATACCCTTCAAGGTCACACCCAGTGACCTACTTATTCCAGCCAGTTCTCCATAGTCTCTTTAGCTATGAATCCATCAATGATTTGATCTACTCATGAGGTGAGAGCCATTGTGATCCAATCACTTTCCTGGGGTTCCACTTCTGAACAGTACTGTACCAGATGAAGCCTTGGGCGTTTGTGTGTGTGTGCACTCAGGGAGCAGAGGGGAATTGTGTGAGTCCTTGTTGCTACAGGCAATTGTGAGTCACCTAATATGGGTGCTAAAATCTGAACTCGGGTCTTCTGATAAAGCTGTAGATGCTTCTAACTCCTGACCCATCTGCCTATGCCTGACATGTTATTGTCAGAAGGCATTTATGGTCTCCCCTTCCCACACCTCATGCATCTGCATCTACTCAATGAGGACTCCTTACAATCTGCTTCTATGATAGAATATCTGACTCAAAGGTACAAACTTCTAAATGCTGTCACCATTAGCAGGTAGAAATGAGTCCCTTAGAGCCTTTTGGATGATAGTTTGCTCTAGTTGCCATGGTTGTATGGGAGGAAAAAAGAGACATGCTCAAAGCTTTAAAACAGTGACACATCTTAAACTCCCAGAGCTCTTGAGTCTTGTCATATAGCATAGTGGAGGAGACTCTGCTCTGTAAGGTTAGCCCTTAAATCGAGGAAAGGCTGGAATAATATGGAGATACCTCATTTTCATGTCTTGTGCCTTTACTGGAATCTTTGCATATTCAGAAGCTGGTCTATCTTCACATGGCCACTCTACCAGGGTGGTCTTGGAGTAGCAGGTTTCCTATCTTGGGGTTCCAGACTCCCCAGATTTGGATCTTAAGAGACTGATACAGGTGCAAAGAAGCCATTTCTTAGGGCTGAGCCTCAGAGATCAAGCAGGTTATCATTACCTCTGGCACCTTTTAAGCATAAACATTACAGAGGCAGAGGACAAAGAGGCCCTAGCTGTCACGAAGAAGTATCAGCCGTACATTGGAAAAGCAGCACATACAACAGGAGAGGAGAAACTGCAGCAATCTCGGGGAAGTGTGACCCCTATACTTCCCAGGAATGTGGTGTTCATTGCAGACCTGCTTCTGTGGGGAAGAAGAGCCCTGTGGAGCTGCATCTTAAGTCCCCTCCTCTGATTTCCTCTCATGAATGGCACAGAGCTGGGGGCGGGGGGGGGGATGCTTGAGCCTGCTGCCCAGTAAAGCCATTCAGTTTCTCCAGATGATTGGGAAATCTCAGTGGTTCAAGTCAACATTGAGGAATTTTTTTCATTTTAATGCGTTTTTGCTTAAACTGAAAAATCCATCTTCCTGGATCCTAGCTCTTCTACTCAGCACTAGGTGGGGCCATTATGAGTATTTCTTATGTCAAGGCCCAGGAGACTATAAACTCCCAGGAAGTGGAAGTTAGAGAGTGGGTTTTACTTGTTTCACTAAGATTGTCTGGCAAGTTCCACCCTGAACGAACATGGAACAAGGAATACATAGCGCAACCCTGGGGTTTGACCTGCACCAAGGGTAGCCTCATCCTAAATATCACCACTACCTTATGAAGCACCCTGGGTGCCAGGACTTCACTGTATTTAAAAAAATGGCCACTACATTGCTGTGTGCTTATGCCTATATAAGCTGGTTGCATCTCTCTGTCCCTCACACTGACAACATGGAGGTCACAGCTTGCTATCCAGTGAGTTGGTACATTTTTATTTTAAGGACTGAAGTTTTATACACATTGAGGAGTTTGTATTTTTCAGATTTGGAAAGAGCCAGTACTCAGAATCCAACTGAATGTTCCAAGAGACTCAGCACATGTGTCTCGTAAACACTAGAACAAGGTAGCTACAGCAGGCAAGAATGGCTGGGGCCTCTGCACAGCATTGCTCCTTGGTGAAGCCAGAAGGTATTTGCTACCCACAGCCTGGGGTGACAGTAAACATTCCTGTTCTGCCTAGTGTCAGGGTGCGCCGGGATGTGGCACAGCTGTGACCACTCGGGTTGGTCTCCCATAGACGCCTGTCACGGTATGTTTACCTGAAAATGAATGTGAGAGGCCACAGAGCTAGAATTGTCTTGTGGGCAGAGGAAATTATGCCCAGCTATTTTAAAGCCCAGGGATGGACAACTTGTCCATAACCCACAGGTCACACGGACAAACAGGGTTTACCTAAGGAGCGGGACCTTTTCCAAACAAATGCAGCTACACTTAAGGAGTTGCTTTCAGATGGAAAGAAAGGGAACAGAAGCAGCTCACATGACTTGTGATGAATTAATCACATAGTTCTTTCTTGAGGTGGTGGCAACAGCCTGCATGCTTCTTTCACTGATGGGGAGGGTGGCTTGGTGTACACACTGAAGTCTGAGTGCACATAGACACTCACACAGAGGTGTATACATCACACCCCCATATATGTACTCACACAGATATACCTATGTCCAAGTACACAGGCTCACAGCACACAGTATGTCATACATCCATTCATACATGCTCACACATAGACACACAAGTTCACATGCCTACACAACACACGCAAAATCTCATAGATAAATACAAACACATCTCATGTATTCACACACGTTCACAGTACAACTGTACACAACCACACACATACTCACATAAACACATGCATACATTCAAGTACAGTTATACACATGTACACATAAGCATGCACATGACACATAGATGTGCATATCCTTGCATATTATGCAGAAGTCTAAACGATGGACAAACATAACCACATGCTCGTATACATAAATATGCACTAAGTGTGAATATTTCTACTTTTGCATCCAAGAGCACACTCACACCAACATACTTGCAGGCCCCATCACACTCATTCTCACTTTATAGACTTAAAGAAACTCATATTAATTGTCATGTGTGCACACATCCTGACATACTCATGGGAAAGTTTCTTCAAACATTCTGTCTTTTTTCTCCCACATGTGTCCTCACTTGATACATGCTGGCTCTCTCATTTATACATGTAGTCACTGACACTCCCACCTGAATGTGATAGTTTTGGTTCCTTTCAACACTGGTAGAAAGAGTAGATTGATTGCCCTGTCTAGTTATAAAGATACATTTCCCTAGGGATCCTATCGTCCTAGTGTCTGCTGATGCTGGCTCTGAGTTAGGGTGGGGAGATGTTTGCCCTGTCCCCTCCCATGCTCTCTGCATGGTAACTTGGGCTTCAAAATGGCTCTGAGACTAATGTGGGGGCTGTGGGTGGGTTCTCCATGGTCCACTGACTCTTCATGGACAAGTTTGTAGATCCTCAGAAGAGACGGTGCCATTTGCCTCTTCCTGTTTGGTTACCTGTGTTTGTCAGCTGCAGTTTATCTTATGCAAAGTGGCTTTTCTCTGCCCCAGCTTTCCAGGTGTCTTTTAGGATGCAATACTGGGGAAAATGACATTCTGAGCCAGTTGTGTCTCCCCCATCCTCAGCTGTCTTGAAAAGTTATGCCTACAGCATCAAAATGATTAGAGTTGGTTGTGCCCCAACTGAGGTCTTTTATAAAGACAGGGTCTCTCTATGTATACCTGGCTATCTAGTAACTTACTATATAGACCAGACAGATCTCCAACACACAGAGATCTCCCCGCTTCTGCCTTTGCTACCCAAGTGCGGGGATTAAAGGCAAGTGCCACCACACCCGGCCCACCTGTGTTTTAATATTGTTTTGGATGTGGATCGTGACTCAGAACTATTTTCTGCATTAGCTGAGGAAAACATGAACTTTTTTGACATTTCAATTGTTCAAACATTTAAGATGCAATTTTTTACAAGAATAAAAAGTAACAATACTTCCCTTTCAATCATTCAAACTTCTAAAAAGTTCCCCTCTCTCTGTCTCCCCCCCCTCTCTGATTTTTGTGTGTGTAAGTGTGCACACACATACATTTGTGCATGTGTGTCCATATGTTGGCCAGAGGACAAACTTGAGTGTTGGTTCTTCTAGCCTTCTACTTTGTTTTGAGGTGATATCTCTTGTTGTTAATCACTGGCTGGCTCACAATTTCTCTCTTTTCTGTCCTCCATGTTACTAGGACTGCAGACTGAAGCTACCACACACATGGTGGTTACTGGGGAGCCAATTTCATTTCCCAGTGCTACCATAGCAAGCTATCTTCATGAATCCATCTCCACAGCCCAGTCAAATGCTCATAGTGCCTTTCAGATCCTCTTTATAGTTCCATATATTTAGACCATCAAATCTTTAAATGATCCACACTGAAATTATTTGCACAGCCTAGCACTAACCAGCATCCTATCAGCTTGTCAGACTCTTCCCTGAAAGCTCATGTTCTCTGGGCTGCCCAAGCTACATAGGGAGGTTTGGAATGAAGTATGGATTATTGATGACTACTTTGGAGTGCACAGCCAGTAGCATTAATTATATTCACACCATTGAGCACCTAGAATTTTTATTTACCCTTAGAATTTTCTATTTTGTAAAACTGAAGCTCAAACAAGGTTGAATGTGAAAATTGACGTCCTCATACCTCCTTACATGTAGGTGCCCTTATATACATACACGAACGTACACATGCACTCCTCTCTCAACAGTGAGATCCACTTGGCAGCTAAGGGAGGCTGAGACAGACTCCTTATGAGGGGGGCTGGGTTTTCTACCTGTGATGAAGGTGGGGAAGCTGCTTGCTATACTCAGAAACTCAGCTCACCTCCAAACTCAAAGAGGAACTCAAATGTTGGTCCCTAATAACAACATTGAAATATATCAATATAGCTTCTTGCAGACATGAAACTACAGTCTGGTAGGCAACAAGTGATCTTAACCTTTCCTCTTCTTCTCCTGTTTCCTAAGACAGATGTGTAACAGATCATGAAACTACTGCCTAGCAGGAATGTATCATCCAGCTCCCAGAAGAGCCCAACACTTTTTCCTTAGTGTTCTATAGCCTTATTTAACCTGTTCCTAGTGCTGTCTGGTTTTAGTAGAGTGGGAGGTGGGATTTTCCAGCACCCAGTGATTTGCACATTGCCAGGTACAGCTCAGTCTGTTCCTCCTGACTGACATACTCCTTTTCAGCTCCTGCCATAGGCATGCATGGGCAGGTCCAGCCAGGGTTAACACTGAATGTATACTATATCCTTGGATGACCAGATGCTCCAGCTATAAAATGATGTTCCCATTTCATACTGGGACCTTGGCAGGTAGAAACTACTTAGGACAGGGCTGAAGGGTACTCAGAACCATCTGGCTAGATTGTTCTTAGTTCTGATGGCCTTAAAACAATGTCTGGGGGCTGGTGAGATGGCTCAGTGGGTAAGAGCACCTGACTGCTCTTCTGAAGGTCTGGAGTTAAAATCCCAGCAACCACATGGTGGCTCACAACCATCCATAAGGAGATCTGACTCCCTCTTCTGGAGTGTCTGAAGACAGCTACAGTGTACTTACATATAATAAATAAAAAAATCTTTAAAAAAAAAAACAGTGTCTGGAAAAGGAAGAGGGATAGGAGGTATTTGGAGACCTAAGATAGGTGTATTGGTAAAGTGATTTCAGCTGTATCTTCTAGAGCTCCCAGCTGCCAATTCTAGAAATTCACTGAAGGACTAATAATGTACAGTAATAACAGAATATGTGATCAAGTTCTGGTGACAACTACCTAGCATCCAGCACTTTGCTTAATTTTCATCATCTACTGTGTTATTTGGATGAATACAGCAAGGCAAGTAGTGCAGTCTCCACAGATCAGAATATTGGCTCACTCACAGATGAGAGAAGCTGACTCATTTGCTCAAAGTAATATTGTAGGAATTGGCCCATCTAGGTACCTATTGCTGAAGCTGAGACTTCATTGGTTTTCCCACATGAAATGCCTTCTTTGTCACTGGGTCCTACTATTCTTTTAAGGCCCCTTAGATGGAAGGAAGTGACAATCACAGACTCTGGAGTGGGCTAGCCTTGGACCCTTCATTGGCTCTTCAGCACTGAGGGAGGGCTGTAGCCTCTGTAAGATGAAACCATAATATTAGAAACATGCAATGGTGAAACTGAAGGGTCCAGGAGAGATTGAGCATCGGATGTACCAGTGTTCTACATTTTTTTGCTGTGCCTGATTAGGGAGAGAGACAGAATGATTTTTGATTTATTTATGTATTTATTTTAAAGATTTATTTATTATTATATCTAAGTATATTGTAGCTGTCTAGAGACATACCAGAAGAAGGTGTTAGACCTCATTATGGATGGTTGTGAGCCACCATGTGGTTGCTGGGGTTTGAACTCAGGACCTCTGGAAGAGCAGTCTGTGTTCTTAACTGCTGAGCCATCTCTCCAGTCCCTTTGACTTATATCTAATTAACTAATTTTATTTTGCTGTTTAGAACCCAGGACTTTGAACATGCCAGACAAGGGCTATTATGTGACACTTCCAAACTCTCGTTCGTGCAATTATATGGTCTTAGCGCTTTTCAGTGTTTTCCTGCTTCCTTTTCCCCTAGTTTGCTTCTTCTGAAATTCCTGATGCTTTTGGCTGGCATCTCAGTGTGACTTCCCAGTCTTCAGATGCTTCAAGTTGGTGTCAGACAAATTCTAAGTTCCTAAATACAGTTTCCTACCAGTGTGACCCTAGTATTGAGAAAGACAGTGTGTGGGCTTGGGAACATATACTGGCTGTTATTTCATCTAAGCAGTCATTTGGCTCTTCTGGAATTGGAGAAGCCTAGAGCCATGATGGGCTTTTGTGAAGTAAGACTAGAACCCATGTTTTCCTGTACATCCTGGGTGCAAGCCTCCTGACTTGGCTACATTTTGCATCCAAGAACAACATAAAGCAATGATTTGTCACCTTTTAGTTACAAGATCCCTGGAGAGAAGTAGAATAATACCTAAGAGCCTTAAAATCAAATCCAACATGAGCAGTGGGCTGAGGATGCCCCTGCCCCATCTGGGAGGTGTCTCATCAAATTTAGGGTGTCAGCATTGTTTAGGAACTTTTAATTTTTATTTTATGTTTATTTTTAATGAATATATTCTATCTAGGCACTTTCATATTGACTTAAAAGTGTACAGAAAGTGGCTAAGGGTCCTTCAGTTGTCAATAGGACCTCAATGTCATGGGTATTAAATGAATAGTGCCTGGCTGGTGAAATGGCTCACTGGGCAAAAACTGCCTGAAGCCTGAAAGCCTGAGTTTGAACCTTCCGAATGTGAATGGTCAGAACCCACCACAGAAGTTGTCCTCTGACCTCCACAGGCATGACAAGGCATATGTAAATCCACCCTTACAGACATGTACTCCCCCAAAATAATAAACAAAATATAAAATTACAAAACCAAACAAATAGGTCTTAGAACTGATAAACCCTGTTCTGCACATTTCAAGTGAATGTAATGGCAAACCAGACTGAATATATTTCAAAATGTTATAAATTCCTGTCATTTCCTCTTTTGTGTGATGGTTGTTAAAAATGACAAATCCCAAGTGTTCTGTCCTGAAAGAGGCTTTCTTGTCAATCACTTTGAAACTCTTAGTGTAGGTTTCCTGCTTCCTGTGACTCCCCTTGCCTCTCAGGGGGCAAAGCAGGCTCCCAGGGTGTCCTGGAGCAGCTGCTAATTACAGTCAATCAACAAGTGATTGGCTCTATTAGGAAGTGGGGCTAGGCCAGTGCTAATCTTATTATTCCGTGAAATGAATGACATCTCAAAAAAGAAAAAGAAAGAAAAGTCAGTGTACAACAGAGCACCGGAGAAACACATTGTGGAAGCAAAGGCCACATGACCTCTTGCCAGGTGTCAGAACCATCCCTTAAGTGTGCTGCTCTATCCTGTCCCTTCAGAGAATGTCCTCCCATCCATTATCACATTTTAATCTCTTATGTCTGGCTAGAGACCCATTTAATAGATTTCAGCAACTGTTCCTGTGAATGGAGGAGATTGAGAAAATGCTTTGCAAAGACAGTGTAGAAGGGAAGCCCCCAAGAGTCTTCAGATGTTACATGATGACCCTGGGAAGAAATCAGCAATTTTTAATGGCCACATTTGCGATCTGAATGACTGAGTCTCAAAGATTGAAATATCTAATAAACAACAAAAGCATAAAACTCATAGTAGAGGCATGAACATTTGAAAATTCAGTACTATGCTGCGGCTTTATAGAATTCTTGGCATGGCTGCCTTAGTGGTGCTAAATATGAATGAGCCTCATCTTCCATATTTCTCTTTGTATTTAAGGTGTGAGCATATAAATCCTGCTCTCTTGGAAGACTTCCTCTGCTCTCCTCCATGGCTATGACTCTGGAAGGCAACAGAATCTAAGTCTGGAGAGAATCTTCCTGACTCCCTCGAAACTCAGAGGTGAATGTCTGTGGTCCACTGGGAGATTTATCCCCTGTGACAGAAAGCAAGGTGTCTGGCCAGAAGGCTGCTAGTTCCTACTTCCCATTCACATTAATTGAATGTGTTGGGTAGATCAGGGACCCCACGTGAAGTTGCTGTGGAAACTGAGCAGGGGTAAGGATATAGGACTACTGATCCTGACTCTGTTCTTTGCTGCTCTTAACTGGCTTTTACAGTTAGCTCCTCCGGATGCCTCAATAGACACCTGTTTGAACTTCCCATGCCAACACCGCAGAATACTAACCCAAACCTAAGTGTTTCTTGATACCTACTCTTACCAGAGTTTTCCAAAACTATCAGGGAAATGATTTTACCCTATTAAAACAAAACTTGCTAGAAAAACAGCTGGAGAAATATTATTTATCATCTTCTAGAGTTGAAATTGCCAAAGCATCATTGGAGCTAGACAGAATCATGCCCTTTCTCTGGGCATCATTAAGTCCATCTAAATTATGATCCTAGCACTGATAGCACTCTTCAGAATGACCTTTGCCAGGCACTGTAGTGCTATGGCACTAAGAGAATGGATACATGCTAACCTCAATGGATTGGATGTCTGTTCAGTGCCTGGCGTGAATGCAGTCTGAGTGGGTTGAGCTGGCTAGTCCTGACACTTCTGACCACCAGAGACAAACTATTTGGTATATCCACACACTACCAGGAGGAGCTCCAGCAAGCTGGAATTGAGGGATGAGCCTAACTGTCCCTTTGTGAGCAGCCGTAAGCACATGATCAGCCAATGTGCTCAAAGTAGGCTGGGGTTTTACTCTGTTCCATTAGTGCATAAGCTGAAATTCAGCTCTCAGTAAAAGGATAACATTAACTTCTGTATTTATTGAGTTCTTGGTGTGTGCATGCCAGTATGGAAGGGAGAAACTAGCGTGGTTCCTGCTTTCTGAAAGCCAATGCAGGTGTCAGAGCTACTGGCTGAGAGTATCCTGACATATTTCTAAATATCTAGACTGCAAATTCAAAGCGTTATCTGGGGGGAGAGAGGATGGGGTAGGGGGTTTGAGGAGGGGAAACCAGAAAGGAGGATAATATTGGAAATGTAAATAAATAAAATAACCAATTAATATTATATAACCAATTATGTAAATATAAATAGGCATGATCTGGGTTGGGTTTGCACATGGCAACTCCTCAGTGCCCTCCAGAGCAATGCTTGGAATCACAGACCTCTGATCAGTCTCCAAAAATCAACATAGACAGCTTCCCTGTCTTCTCTCTTTACAGCCAAACTGAACTATATATAAAATTCCCCATTCACTACACTCAGCATTTCACATTGTTTATGACTTCAGTCACTTTTCCATTTTAAAGGATAAAATATAGCCAGCCTCTCTTGGGATTCATCATTGTGCCTTTAGTAATTCAGATGCATGCCCAGCCTCTTCCCATTCATCATTTCTAAACTGGTTTAGAAAACCTAAGCCCTCTGCCCTTGCCAGCTCCTACCAGGGAGGGGTTGAGCCCCGTGTTTATGATGTGTGCCAACATCTTGCTGTTCTATGGTGTTCCCATATGCTGCACTAAGGTCTTCCTGAGGAAAGACACTTTTCCCCATGAAAATAATCCCTGGCATAAGGACACCTCTGTCTTCAGAGTAGGGATTTGGGGACAGAGTTACAGGATTGACTCATCAGTGGGTCTCCTGGTCAATAGCAGCTGGCTTCTTCTCTCCATGAGGTCAAGAAAAATTGAGGGGTGTGTGTGTGTGACTCTAAGCTGTGGTCATTCTCAGGTCTTCATCAACCTGAGAGCATGACCCAGATTTTTACCTCATCAGCTCCCTGGGGTCTCTGACAAACAGGGCCTCCCCAGCCAGGGAAATAAAGTCCTTCTTGTGATGCGAAGCCCCCAGGGGTGGTGAAGAGCTTCCTGGCGTCACCTTGAGTGCAGCTGTCCATAGCTCCTCCAGCCTAGCTGGGGACTTGGGGCCTGGACAGCTCAGGTGGGCAAACAGTATCTGAGGGGAGAGACTCTGGCGGCAGGATGTGGATTCCACAGCAGGAAGCATCCAGCTCCAATGTGTTCCTCTCCACTAACTTGTCGATTTCCTCCCAGCTGACTTGGATGGGAATTTTCAGAATACCACACCTGGGTCGCCGCTGCCAGAAGAAAAAGCTGTCATTGACTTGGCTGAACTTAAGTCAGGAGTCTCTTCTTGTATTAGAGGTGGCAGGGTGAGGTGGGGTGGGGTGGGGTGGGGTGTCTGAGTGTTTCATTGGGAGCTCCCAAGCAGTGAAGTATTCCTTTCAAGGTTCAAGATATCTTTCCCCACTTCCTCGGTGCTTGCGTTAAGATAAATTTGATACTACACCACATTTTTTAACCCCCAAATGAACTACCAACTGTCCTATATCCCTTCACTAAGAACCCCAAGAACCTGCTGTAGTTCCCTAGTACCTTAACCCCAGACAGAAGCGAGCTTTCCTGTTGGTGATACCTAGATAACAACTTGCAGCCTTCTCTCCTGGCTAATTTCCTGTATTAGTCAGGGTTCTCTAGAGTCACAGAATTTATGGATAGTCTCTCTATATAGTAAGGGAATTTGTTGTGATGACGTACAGTCTGTAGTCCAGCTTCCCCAACAATGGGCAGCTGTGGATGGGAAGTCCAAGAATCTAGTAGTTGCTCAGTCCCACGAGGGTAGTTATTTCTGCTAGATTCCAACAGATGTGTTGGCAAGTAAAATGCAAATCTTCTTATGTCCTTATGTAGGCCTCCAGCAGAAGGTGTGGCCCAGATTAAAGGTGAGTACCACCACTCCTGGATTTGTTTTGTTCCAGGCTGACCTTGAATTTAGAGATCTCCTTGCCTCAATCTCCTGGGATTAAAGGGATGTACTACCTTACCTGGGCCTAAGATTTTCATGGCCACTATGCCTCAAGATCTCCATGCCAAGATCTAGGTCAGAAATTTGTGTCTTCCAGCCTCAAGATCTGGATCACAGGTGAGCCCTCCAATTATGGACTGTAGTTCATTCCAGATATAGTCAAGTTGACAACCAAGAATAGTCATTACATTTCCATAGAGCATACACTCATGTGTTATATGAGAATAGGTACAGGCAAGGTTTTGGGAACTGCTGATTCTCAGCAGCCAACTCAAAACAACTCATAGTAGGTCTTTCATTTTTCAGTAATGCTCACACAAATCCTGCTGCTGTGAGCTCTTCATTGTCAACAATAATGCTTCCTGGAATCTGATCTCCACTGAAAGCAGAACAATGGACCTGGTTGTTGCCATCTTTTTTTTTTTCTTTTTCTTCAGACTTTCCTGACAGCTGGAGCCCAAGGGAGTTTGACTTCTTCACACAGCTTTTTGCTAGGTAGCATGCTGTATGAATTATCATCTAAGCATCAACTGTGTATATTCTTATGTTCTGTAAAATATGTAGATGGACACGTAAGTGTGGCATAGGACAGCATTGTCCAGACATCTTCCAGTAAGTGTAGCAGATCTGGTCAGTTTGAATATTAGCTCCCATTGGTCTCACAGTGCCTCATTTATCTTTGTTGGCCTTGTATTCTTAGTGTGGTCCTACCAATGATATATAAATTGTAAATTATACAGTTTAGTGTAGCACAGCATCACACATATATTAATGTGGCCACAAGGTAGTCTGTTTGCTTCTTGGTATCAGCTGAGGAATGGACTTCAGATGAATGAAGCCATAAACTTCTGCTGTGTGTGCTAGTATCACAATAGCTAGAATTTAACGAGTACATAATCATTAGAGATACTGTATTTTTCTTCACAGACCCTCATTCAGAATGTCCATGAAGACCCTGAGTCTCAAATTGGCCCTGCCTGCTATTGTGTTCCAGTGGATGGCACCCAAGAATGTCAGAATGGCATATGACTGCCTTCCTAGGATCTTACTGCTTGTACAATCTTAACTTTGTCACGTTCAACCCTGTAAGTTTGCTGTTGGACCCTCCCTATTTTGATATCTTCCCCATTTTCCTTTGAGTCACCCTTACCTCTATTCGTTTGCATTAGTATGCTTTCTTTCTTTCAACATTCTCAACAGTATCTGAGCCAAGGTTACAAACCTGTTTGGACCCTAAATCTCTGGAGTTGGAGCAAATCAACTTCCTTCAGCTCTGATGGTAGCATCTTCAAAGCATCTCACTTGTTGGCTCTTTCCAGAGGAGGCTTTGGTGCAGCTGCCTTAATGTCAACTTCAGGTTTCAACTCTAGTTTTCTTGGTGTCTAGGGTTGCCTCTGCAGGAATTAAGACACTAACTGACCCCTGAACTCAGTAGAAACATCAGGCAAGAATGCCAGCCAATGCTTACATTCTTGCCTGTGTGAGGCATGATGCTACATCCTAAGGGAGCTGCACAACATGGCAGTGAGCTCTGGGCTCAGAGACACAGCTATCCCACTGGAACCCTGAAAAGAGTCAGTCAGGTCTAAGAAGCCAAACCAAATATGGAGGTTTACGGCATGGTTGATTTGTCAGGGTCCCTGGGTAGCTCTTCTGGACCAGATTGCCTCAGCTAAAGCTGGGTTGTCTCAGATGGTTACCAAGGCTGGAAGCTAACTTGTTGTCATCTGGACAATGGCACATGCCCCTCATCCTCCAGTAGACAGACTTGGTCTCACTCTCCTGGCAGCAGAAGAGGCCAGACTTCAAAGCACAAATGCTTTTCAAATCCCCTCAGTGTCACAGTTGCTCACTGCTCAGTCCTGTCTGGAGGTGGCTGATAGGCTCAATGGCTGATGGAAAGAGAGTCAAGCTTGCTGATTTTAAGACTGTCAAGCTTTGGCTGGAAGTGACCTTGGGGTCAGAAGAGATGACAGGGCCAGGTTTACAAATGCACTACCGTGATTTCTATAGAGGGTTGTTGAGCTGGTACACGTATGGAGGGAGGTGAGGAGGGACTGTGAAAGGTAATGGATGGCAGCATGTAGAGATGGGCTGGAGCAATATCATTGAGCCTGGGGAAGGAGCAGCTGCATGCAGTACCATGGTGATAGAAGCAGGTACCATGGCAGCAGAGGGACAGAGCTGAAAGATGGGAAGACAGAATACTCAGAAAACTCAAGGTGGGGGAAAGACATTCAGAGTGCACAGGGATGAAGAGCTGTACCAGGACAGCAGCATCTCCAGTCCACATTCCACCTGACATTAATGAGTGTCTAAAGATGGCATGTGATTACTCTCCTCTCTGTACCAAGTAGTGATGAGAAAGGCTCTTGGACTGTGGGGCATGCTAAGTTTTGGTGAGGACACCCTGTTCTATGTGTTCCCTGAGAGGAGATACATGGTCCAGTAGCATCTCCCAGGTCCCACTATAGTTCATAGTTCCATGAGTTCACAGAATCCCATGTGGAAAGCCCACAGAAGAATCAGGAGTCCTTCAGATGGAGAAGGACCCAGTGTTTTACAAAGATAGAGTTTTTATAACAGTTCCTGAAGATCATAGCTAATTTTGATTCATCTCCTACTGTGAGCCAAAAGACTGATACATAGTAGGTCACTAAAGGCTTCTTGGAATGCTGTTACACATTCAGTCACAGGGGGATGTATCAGTATGCTAATATTTCCCAAGTTTACATAACACTCAATTTTGACAGCAACCCACTAGCTATTCCAATATAACCATGCTATTGTCTTTTATGAAGAAGCTCTCCCCTCCCTACATCAAGCTAATAGTTAAGTGACTCATGTCATATGATCACATCATGTAGCATCGTTGACACTGAGCTGGATGTGAAGTCCAACACCCCTATTTGACTCCTTTGAGAAGACTTTGAGATAGTCAGATGTCCTGGTGAAGAAATGTAGGAGACGCATTGAGGAACACTTGAGTTTTGAGGAGCCAGGGATGGATTAATAGCTATCAACAAAATCAGGTTTAAGTCATCTTCAAAGAAAAATTTGTTAGAAAGAGGAGACATGGTGAGTTGTGGAGGAGAGAGAATGAGCAAGCTACATCCACCTTAGCTGTTCACATGTGGCTTATTCTGATCCAACCCATGTTGAGCTGATTTCCAGTGCAGTGTTGAATACTCTGAGAGGTAGCCTGAAGCATGGACTGTGGGAAGGCAACCCTGGCCTTACTCCCACACTCTTACACCCACTTCTATATCTCTTTCATGTGCACCTACTTTGTTTGTGTGTGTGTGTTTTGTTTTGTTTGTTTTTGCTTTTCCACTATGTTGTGACACAGCATTTGTCCCTTACAACAGAAGATGAGGTCACCTGTTCTTGAACATCTCTCTACCTCAATAGCTAGGATGTAAGAAACCTTCTTTTCTTTATAAGTTACCCAGCCTTGGGTATTCTTTTGCAGCAATGGGAAATGGGATAAGACAATATATTCTCTCATTGCTGTTACAAAATACCTGAAAATGGGCAAACTTAAGGAAGAAAGATTGATTGACAAATTTACATTGCTCTGATTTCCCTACCTTATGAGAATTCACTAGGACAGCCCTAATAAATGGACTAAAACCACACTTACCATGATTACCAAAAGTCACAAAGAGATACACTTCTACTCTTGCCTTGGGATGAGGAAATTGAGGCACACAGGGATGATGGCTTCTCTGCTTTCCAGCATACAACTTGTTGGTGGGAGCTGGGATTCAAACTGAGTAGGACTTGGGAGGTCATCATGGCCAGAACAGTGATATGCTAAGGGCCTTCAGTTTCATTATCCTGTCTCCCTCTTAGCTAGTTTCTAAGGAAGACCCGGCTCGTGAGAACTGAAGGCTGCCCACACAGGACTTAACAGCACTGATCTGTTAAGTCTTAGGCTTTCTAAGTTCCATAGTCCTCATTAAATAAAACACATGGGCTCATCTTCACACAGAAATCTGCTACAGATGGATCAGCCCAAGAGAAATCTGAATGAGGTAGACACTGGCAAGTTCCATCCACCAGCATCAAAATAACTTTGTCCTTCTCTTGCCATCCCTGTGCCCTTTTCTCCATTATCCCAGAGTTTCTCTTGCAAAGTCAGTTCTGAGTCTTCAGAATTCCTCTTCTGAAGCCACTGGGTTCACAAGACTCTTGGGGATATAGCACATGTCATCTGTGCCTTGCATCTATTGTGTTTATGTGGACCACAATGTGGGGTTTCTGAACAGTGAATTTACCTCTGAAAATGTCATAATACAAAGAAAAGGTTAGCAGGGAAGGAAAGAGGCAGACAACAGGATAGCCTGTGCTAGAGGAGTGTGTGCAGAGGGGTGGGAAATAGCATGGCAGGCATCCTTAACTGTCCCCCGGTGTGGCCTATGTGTGAAAGCTGCCTGTCACCACCTGGAAGCTCAGCCTAGACATGCCAGTGACCTTCAGTGGTCATCTCTATAAAATGGAAAAAGGTTGAGTCCTTGGCATGGCCATCAAAGCCCTTTGTGCTTTCTACCTACACAGACAGTTGTTTTTAAAAACACACTCTGGGGGCCTGTTTCAACATTCCTGCCCATAGATCCCACCCACCAGCTCATGCTTCTTTGATATCTTTTGCTCTCAAAATTTACAAGAATGGTGTATAATTCCACTATGATATCATACATATTTTAATACTGTATGTGTGTGCATATCTATGTATCCCAATACTACACAAATTGCCATGAAACTAAGCATCTTACTCTCAACCACATAACACAGCCATCAGTTGGGAATGCTCATGCACTTGTCTGTCTTTCAGGACACAGCAGAGCTAGTCTTGGTTTGCCTGGGCTATCTTGAGTTTTGCTCCTTAGTGCACATAGGTGGTAGCTATGTGTGGCTCTTTTTCTCATGGACCACTCTGGGCAGACAGCAACTCTGCTCAGGTCACTTGCAGAAGAATGAATGAGAAAGAGGAAACAAGTGCAGATTCTGGAAATCCTGTGCACGTGGCTGGAAAACTACCCTTTCATCCTACAAGCTCAGTTAAGTGGTCGAACCAAATTGCAAGTTCAAGTTCAAGTATAGAAGCAAAAGGCAAACAAACAGGCACACAACCCCCACCCCCAATACACCAACTCCTTTTGGCAAGAGTAGGGATATAGAAAGATGAGGATAGAGGGTACATATTGCAAATCACCATAAGCCAAAAGATACTCGATATGCCCTTGTCAACCCGGGCTGGGCTACCCACACTGTCTGGAAACCTCCATGCTGCCATGCAAGAAAGAAATCTCTACTTCATAGTACTGTGAAAGAGAAAGGCAGACTCCTAACAGCTCTCTTGAACTCCCTAAGGCTGCACAGTTATTAAACATAGGTGCAGATGACAGCCTACATTGGTTTTGTGGATATAAGCCCAGGATTTGGAGCTTGAAGTCTCATTCCAAAGACTAAGCTCTGAAAATCCTGTCTCTCAAGTCTCACTCAGACCTGGGACTGGACTGTGGCTCTGCAGTAATACTGTGGCTAGTCATCTTCACTCTAACTAGTAGTGTGCTCTGCCATCAATTGATTGATTGATTGGTTCTTTGATTGGTACTGACCCCAGAGCCTTGTGTATATTAAGCACTCCCAATCATTGAAATCACACCCAGTCTCCATTGTTGATATTTTTAATAGAGTTCAGGATTATAGAATTCCACAACAGTCAGATATGTATTACACTGAACTCAATGCACAGCACACACTGAGCATCTAAGAAGGGTTCAGTTGTTTTTCCTGCCTGAGGCTATTTGTCAAATGAAACTTTTGAGATTGGAGTGTGTTAATTCTTTGTATTGTCTTGGTGTTAGAGATAAGAGTCCTGGGATTGCTAAGTACGAATGTCTTATCTTAAGGTCACTAAGCAATCACCAGAGCACCAATTAGCCGAGAGTGGTTCTCCTGGCCTTACAAACAATATTTTCTCACAGGGAAGAGTACTGTGGCCTTTGGTTAAGTCGGATCTAAGTCACACCCTCGGCAGTCAAAATTCAGCGAGCCACCTGGTGACTGCACATTTTATTTGGACAAGCTGCATACTTTTAAAACTTAAGCTCTTAAAAAATTCTTTCAGAAATGTCAAGGCGACTGATGTATTAAAAAAAGGAGCCAGGGCAAACAAGGATGACATTCTTTTAATTCCTTCCCCACTGGGTCATTTCTCCTTAACATCCAGATCTGTGTGCAGCCATCTTCCATAATGGATCCTTAACCTATGCAGAGGTCCATACCTCAGGGAAGCTGTGAAGCAGCTGCAATTTTTTTCATCAGTTGACTCGGTGGCCTTGTCACCCTTTCCCACCAAAGCCCCAGCAGATGCTCCAATGCAAAGGTAGGAAATGAGAAAAGCAAACTAGGCCAGCAACTTTCCTCAACTACTGTCTGAATGTAGCACCAAGAGCCTCTGCATGGGGAAGAAGCTGCTGCATGGGGAAGAAGACCCAGACCCACTCTAGTGACAATGTGCCTGCCAACTCCATCTCATTCTCGGCCCATCTTGTTGCTATGTTTGCTAAATAAGAAATGTCTCCTTCTACCTTAGAGTTATAATGTGATTTTGACAAAATATTTCCCATGTGTCCTATGTGTGCCTATGTGTCCCTAGACAAAACTGAGTACTTAGTATTGTCTTCAGTCACCATCACCTACCTTTGTCACTAAGTGGCAGGACAGGAGACATCCTAATACCATATGACAGTAAATGAAGCATTGTTCACTTTCAGGACACCAAGGGCAAACACACAGTCATGGATACAGCTGCATTTAGGGAAATATGGTTTCTGGACAACTTTGTAAAGCCATTTTCTACATATTAAATTATTTCCCCTTCACATAATCTAGCAAAACGGAGGAGATTTTCCAGGTAAACTCTTTTCTCTGTAGAGATTGAGAGATAATATTTAAGAGAGGCATTAATGGATGCACGTACCCACAGCTGGGTAAGTTTCTGGAAGAAAAGACAAATGCACAACCATGCTTACTGCAGCATTTTTTACCGTGGCCAAGAAATGAAAAAAAAAAAAACTTAGTGTCCATCAAAGGATGAGTATATAAAGAAAATTTTATACATACATACATACATACATACATACATACATACATACATACATAGGGAATCCTATTTATCCATAGAAAGGTGAAAATCTGGGGCTTGTGGGATGGCTCAGTAGGTAAAGGTGCCTGCTGCCAAACCTGCAGAGTTATTGACAAGTAGTCAAAATGATTCGTTATTAAAGAGTAATTATTGAAAAATATTAATAAAGCTATACTTAAAGCTGGCTCTCTATTCTCAACAGCCAGCAGAATGGGAAAGAACAGCACAGGAATCTTTCTCCTGTCAGACTCAGCACAGGCAATCCTGTCTCACTACAACCCCCCTCTATCACCATTAGTAAATGCTGGTAATTTGAATCTATTGGTTTTAAAGGGTTGCTTGTAGTAAGTGTGTATACTTACTTGGCTGTTTACTGGCTACTTAAAAGTGACACTTATCTGATATTTCTGATGTTTTACAGCTGTACAAGTTTAAATTATGTGTGTGTGTATGTATGTATGTATACATAAAGATGATCTCCTAATGTAATTTTTTTTTCAAGACAGGGTTTCTTTATGTAGCCTTGGCTATCCTAGAACATGCTCTGTAGACCAGGCTGGCCTTGAACTCACAGAGATCTGACTTCCTCTGCCTCTGAGTGCTGAGACTAAATATGTAAGTCACTACATCCTTGACTCTATTGTGATTTGACATGCAGTTTTTAAGCTTTGCAGTGGAGCAGTGGTAGTACATCAGCTGCCCTTTCAAGGTGGCTGCCCTTAGAATGGTTCTTTGTCCCACTTTCAATCCAATGTTCAAGAACTTGTGTGAGATACCCAGTACTTTATTATGTTGGAGGACGCTGCCCAACTTGGGCTGACAGGAGGATTCAGAGTGTGCTCATTCAAGTCAGAAAAAGCTAGGATGTTGGCTAGATTAGGAGAGCAAATAGGGTCTTGACAAACCAGTCAGAAGGTTAAAGTAATGAAAACTGAGGATGCGTTATATATCCCACTCTTGTAAACATTTGCTTTAGCAATCTGCAGACGATTGTGGGGGTAAGATTGGGTTCGCTGACTTTGTGGGGATGCCAGAGACAGTAGTGTATTATACAACACTAGTTGGGACAGAAGCCAAACCAAGAATAGGATGCATGGCTTCCTACAACCTTTGCCACTTTTGTATGTTCTGAGGTTGAGAAATAAGTCAGTAGACATGTGAATTAAATGCATTTTTGATTTAAGTCTTTTTCTTCCCTTAGAAACGGTGTGGTAGAAAAAAATCTCAATGCAAATGAAGGAGTACAAAGTATATTACAAAAATGTCCATAACATAATGTTGATTCTTTCTAACTAGGTGACCCTTGCTGTGGGTCACCAGACAGGAGCCTCCACTTCTGGACCAGGCCTTCTGGGTTCAGTGAGTGGTTAGAAACGGAAGACAGGATTCTCCCCCTAGTGGTGAAAGCATAGCACTGCTCTCAAGCCCTGGGCCACCATCAAACTCTAATGTAAAGCAGAATCAGGGGTAAAGCTGGAGCTGCAGCAAGATGATGGGAAAAAACCATGAGAAACTATTATGACTCTTGTTTCACTTTGTTGACTTCCAGAGCCGAGCAGACATGGTAATCCTTACGTGGGCCACCTGCCATCTCTCTGGGACAAATCAGAGGTGAAATACCAGTTACACACCCTGTTTCCTCAATAGTTTCAGACCCTGGTTCATTCTGACTTATTCTACTGTCAATCATGTTATTATGAAAAAAATGAGCATTGTTTGTTTGGGGCCAAACAAGGATATGCATTAGAGCCAAAGTCTTCGTTTAGTGGGTCTACAGATGTGACCACCACCTCCACAGAAATTTAAGTTGAAAGGTTTCATGAGGAGTCAAACTAACTCAGAACCAGTTGTGGGTAAGAGGCTGCATTTGCTCAGGGGTTTTAAAAATATTCCCTGTGGGCAAAATCCACTGTGTTTTCCATTTTGAATAAAGTTTTATTGGTGCACATCCCGGCCACTCATTTTTATTTTCTCCAGGGCTGTTTTTGCACTACAGTGAGATAATTGAGAACTTGCCACAAATCTTTAGTCTCTGGTCCTGTACTGAAAGTTTACTGACTTCTGAATTCCAGAAATAAGAGGGAAATTGTCCTTTCGTGGAGAAGCTGAGAGGGCCCGACGATTATGCCAGCATGGAAGAATTTTTAGCCCTCCTCTAACTCTGGGTTGCAAATAGTCATAGTCGAAGCTAATTGAGGCCACCTTGGTAAATAATTTTAAACTTCATAATCCATCCTTTGCAAAACCATTGAGAACAACAGAAGAACCACATTCTATAGGGTTGTCAAGTGGTGCCATATAGGCTAAGAATGTAGATGGACTGTGGATAGGTAAATGGTAGTGTAGTGCCCTCTCTGCTGACCTGGCTGTGTGTGAGCATAGGATGAGGGTAGTGGCAAGAGTGAGTTGCATTAGGCATATATATATGAATGAAAAGAAGTACAAACCTTAAAGAATTTGAACGTGACCTTGATACTTATTGCTTAGTAGATACAAGGATCTTCCAGTTAAGTAACCTCACAGACATCATGTTGATGCTGCTGCCTATTAGAAGAGGAAGGTGAGGTTCAGGGTCTTACATTCTCCTACCACAGTGAGTGTAGGATATTGCCAGACCTGAGGGCTGCTCATGCTTGTCAAGAGCCCACGGTGTGCTGGCCCTTCCTTTGGGTATTTTCTGTGTGGGAAGGTAAGTGTCCATTCACTCTTTTAGGAAAGAGAGAGAGAGAAAGAGAGAGAGAGAGAGAGAGAGAGAGAGAGAGAGAGAGAGAGAGAGAGAGAGAGAGAGAGAGAGAGAGAGAGAGAGAGAGGCGGAAACACAGAGACAGACAGACAGACAGAGACAGGGAGCTACAGTGAAAGCAGAGTGCTGAAATTCATACTAATGTAGGGTAATCTCATAGGTATGCATGGTCGACTCTTCCACTCTGTTCAGTTTCCCACATAGATCAACCTGGGAGAAACACAGGTCCCTGGGGTCTTGGAACAATCAATAGCCCAGAGCTTCCCTCAAAAATACCTCAAAACCAAAGGGTTGAAAGCCAGACCCTTCCTCGCGCCTGCCCCTTTTGTGTCCGCATTGCACTTGCGTCATCTAGTGGACAGACATGAGAAGTTCCACAGCCAGGTCTATTCAAAGTCAAGAAGCAACCAAGCAATTTTTGTCAGCTTATCCCAGTGTCCCTGAAGGCCTCCTCCCCAAAACTGGGGACAAGCAGACAGGAAATACTAAAGTCTGGGAGCCAATGTGGCAATGAATATGTCTGTGGCAGTACATGGGAGCATGTTAGTACCCAACTTTCTTCTCAGCAAGACATATGCTCTTTTCAACACCTAAGAGACATTTGGCAATGTCTGGAACATTTTAGGTTTTTAGGACAAAATATGTTACTGGCATCTTGTGGGTAGAGACAAGTCATACAGCTAAGCCTCCTCCATAGTACGGGTCACCCCTACAATGTGAATGAATTGATTTCCTATGTAACCCAAATAGTTCTCCCCGGTATAGGGAACCCAAGAAGTATAAGAGAACCAAATAATACCCCAATATGCAGATCACAAGTAAAACTCCTGTGTGAGGAACCAAATATAATATTCCCAATGTGGGGAATCTGAATAATATTATGAATATGGGGGCTCAAACAATACCCCAATATGGTAATCTGCCTAATAACTCTTCAATGTTAAGAGTCCTGCTCTGCTTTGCCTATAAGGATGGTCTATAGAAGGTCTTGGTGCTGTGAGACTGTATACAGAGACTTTGCACACATTATTACTTTTGTAGAATGTTCTTCCCATACCATTCACTCTTTCAAGGCATATTTTCCCTACAAACTCTGCCCAGCTCTCACTCCCTCAGGGCTTCCCACTTGCACACCTCCATTCTTGGTTTGGCTTGATTTTCTATGGATGGATCTTAGACAAAGATGAAGAGACAAACACTTTATATGCAAAGGGGACCCCAGAAGGTCCAGATAATACTTCTCTGGTCTGCACAGATTTTCCCCTCCTCCTCCTCCTCTCTCCTCCTCCTCCTCCTCCTCCTCTCTCCTCCTCCTCTCTCCTCCTCCTTCCTCCTCCTCCTCCTCTTTTTCTTATTATTATTACTGTTGTTGCTGTTTCTGAGACAGAATATTACTATGTAGTTCACCTCTGACCTCAAAAATCTTGAGCCTCCTGTTCCAACTGCTTATATGCTGTCTTAATTTCTCACATGCTCTGACTCTAGGTGACATTGTGCCATAAAGTTAAACATGCACTTTCCTGCTCTGGTCTTTAGACACGAGCAGGCTGCCTCACCCCTCTAAAGCTCTAGAACACACACATGATTTGGCTCAGTTGAAGTGTCCACATGGCAGGAGACTGGCCCAATCCAGGAAAATTCTCAGGCTGTGATGTCACTGAATGGGCAATACTAGCATGTGTGGTCTACAGTCACTTGTCAACACTTAGGGAACTTACGGGCTTGTCAGCAGATCCCCGGGGAAAATGGTTACAGCACATCCCAGGCTAAGTTGGCTTACTTTGCTAAGTAAGAAAACCAATACTTTTGTTGAATTTCCAATTTTTTAAATGAAGCAATGAATTAACCTTTTGTAAACCACAAAGGAAACACAGAAGAGAAATGAAGCTGCATTAGGAGCAGTCAGAAGGATAAAGGGGAGGAGAGTCTAGAGCAATCAGTTCTGAGGATTCCAAGCCTCCAGTGACAACCAGTCAGCCCTGGATCCTGGTATCCTCCTATGTAGACTGCTTCTGTGCCATGTGCCAGTGGTACAGTGGTCCTCACATGTGAGCTGGATGCCAGGGCTCCTAAGAGACCTCAGTGACCCTTCTTCCCACTCTCAGTCATGAGTCAATGTGAATGCAATGCATGTGTGAGTGGATGAGAAAATGTTCAGGGGATGTGGCTCACTCTTCAGGAACACCAACACATGGGTGATGTGCTAGGTGGAACCATGGAGGCAAAGTCAGGTGAGCTGACTGCCAAGGTGGAGCAGTAGGCTGATTTTAGATGACGATGTTATAGGTGGGTAGCTGGGAATTCCATGTTATTGTAACTGGGAAAGTGGCAGAGACATGTAGATGGTGGTAGAAACAGCTTACTAAACACATCTAAGACAGGAAGTGGGACAGGGCTGGGAAAAAATCAGAAGCTCAATGGTAACTATGCCCAGCAAATTGTAACCTTTCTTCATAGGTTATTTTTGTAGTGTAAAATTTTGTTTATTTGTTTTTTTCTGTACATTTCTTTATCAGTTACATAGTGGTCTTGGTGGTGATTTTAGTGTTTTTCTCTGCCAAATACTTTCTTTCATATGCTATCCAATAATTATATTTATTATTATTATTGTTGTTATTATTATCATTATTAATTGTTGTTGTTGTTGTATGTGTGCCTGTGGCATATAAGTGGAAGTCAGAAGACAACTCGGGAAAGATGATTTCCCCCCTTTTCAATGTGGGTCTAAGATATCAGACTTACTTGACAACAGATGCTAAAATAGCTCTCTAGACTCATTCAATAATTTTGACCTCACTTTCTGTCCTACTATCTTGTCACATCATTTGGTCAGAAATCTTTCTTTCTTTCTTTCTTTCTTTCTTTCTTTCTTTCTTTCTTTCTTTCTTTCTTTCTTTCTTTCTTTCTTTCTTTCTTTCTTCTTCTTCCTTCCTTCCTTCCTTCCTTCCTTCCTTCCTTCCTTCCTTCCTTCCTTCCTTCCTTCCTTCCTTCCTTCCTTCCTTTCTTTTTTTGGAGTCACTTCAATAAGCATGCACCAAACACATAATCTGGCCTTTGTATAAAGAGCTAATTGCACAAGCAATAGAGCAGACTGCTGAGTAATAGATCAAAGGCTGTATGCTACAGGACACAGACTACATTCCCCAGACTCCCTTGCTCTTGAGCAGGTTCAGCCTATAGGAGGGGCTGGTGGGAGATTGACAAGTGTTTGTCCCTCCTTTTTCCTGATTTGTCTTTGTGCCCCACCCTGCTGTCTGTAATCCTGCACAAGGCAGTCCTTTTTGTCATCTTCCATTGTGCCTGGACAGTCCCAGACAGAGACACCAGGCCATTGTGAGCCCCATCATCTTTTTTGGCACTGAGGCCTAGAGGTGATGTGGGCTTCCTGGTGTCACAAAGATTGTATATTGTTTCTAGTTTGGCTCCTTAGCTCTCCTTTCACCTGTGTTGCAGCAAATTTCCTGTCTTCAGTGGTCTCTGTATAAGACCCCTAGTGTGATTTAGTCTTTTTGGGGTCTTCTCTATCCACCCAAATGCATTTCCAATTCCCTTCCTCTCACCTAGGCTCCAGACATCTTTCATGGTGTCTTGTATGTCCTGAGAGATCTTCTCACCTAGGGCTCTTGTACTTGCTCCTTTGTCCCTGATGCTAATGCTTATTCTATGGCTCTCCCCACAACTGACACTCTCTTACCTCTTAAATCTAAGGCAACATGAGATGCCAAGTTACAGATTATTTCTCTAAAGCTTTGACTGACAATCTTTTTTTTTCTTTTTAAATATTTTTATTAGGTATTTTCCTCATTTACATTTCCAATTCTATCCCAAAAGTCCCCCATACCCTCCCCCCATTCCCCTACCCACCCACTCCCACTGTTTGGCCCTGGCGTTCCCCTGTACTGAGGCATATAAAGTTTGCATGACCAATGGGCCTCTCTTTCCAGTGATGGCCGACTAGGCCATCTTTTGATACATATGCAGCTAGAGTCAAGAGCTCTGGGGTACTGGTTAGTTCATATTGTTGTTCCACCTACAGGGTTGAAGTTCCCTTTAGCTCCTTGGGTGCTTTCTCTAGCTCCTCCATTGGGGGCCCTCTGATCCATCCAATAGCTGTCTGTGAGCATCCACTTCTGTGTTTGCTAGGCCCCGGCATAGTCTCACAAGAGACAGCTATATCAGGGTCCTTTCAGCAAAATCTTGCTAGTGTATGCAATGGTGTCAGCATTTGGAAGCTGATTATGGGATGGATCCCTGGGCATGGCAGTCTCTAGATGGTCCATCCTTTTGTCTCAGCTCCAAACTTTGTCTCTGTAACTCCTTCCATGGGTGTTTTGTTCCCAATTCTAAGAAGGGGCAAAGTGTCCACACTTTGGTCTTCGTTCTTCTTGAGTTTCATGTGTTCCACAAATTGTATCTTATATCTTGGGTATTCTAAGTTTCTGGGATAATATCCACTTATCAGTGAGTACATATTGTGTGAGTTCCATTGTGATTGGGTTACCTCACTCAGGATGATGCCCTCCAGGTCCAACCATTTGCCTAGGAATTTCATAAATTCATTCTTTTTAATAGCTGAGTAGTACTCCATTGTGTAAATGTACCACATTTTTTTGTATCCATTCCTCTGTTGAGGGGCATCTGGGTTCTTTTCAGCTTCTGGCTATTATAAATAAGGCTGCTATGAACATAGTGGAGCATGTGTCTTTCTTACCAGTTGGAACATCTTCTGGATATATGCCCAGGAGAGGCATTGCAGTATCCTCGGGTAGTACTATGTCCATTTTTCTGAGGAACTGCTAGACTGATTTCCAGAGTGGTTGTACATGCCTGCAATCCCACTAACAATGGAGGAGTGTTCCTCTTTCTCCACATCCTCGCCAGCATTTGCTGTCAGCTGAATTTTTGATCTTAGCCTTTCTGACTGGTGTGAGATGGAATCTCAGGGTTGTTTTGATTTGCATTTCCCTGATGATTAAGGATGCTGAACATTTTTTCAGGTGCTTCTCAGCCATTCGGTATTCCTCAGGTGAGAATTCTTTGTTTAGCTCTGAGCTCCATTTTTTAATGGGGTTATTTGATTTTCTGGAGTCCACCTTCTTGAGTTCTTTATATATATTGGATATTAGTCCCCTATCTGATTTAGGATAGGTAAAGATCCTTTCCCAACCTGTTGGTGGCCTTTTTGTCTTATTGACGGTGTCTTTTGTCTTACAGAAGCTTTGCAGTTTCATGAGGTCCCATTTGTCAATTCTTGATCTTACAGCACAAGCCATTGCTGTTCTATTCAGGAATTTTTCCCCTGTGCCCATATCTTTGAGGCTTTTCCCCACTTTCTCCTCTATCAGTTTCAGTGTCTCTGGTTTTATATGGAGTTCCTTGATCCACTTAGATTTGACCTTAGTACAAGGAGATAGGAATGGATCAATTCGAATTCTTCTACATGATAACCACTAGTTGAGCCAGCACCATTTGTTGAAAATGCTGTCTTTTTTCCATTGGATGGTTTTAGCTCCCTTGTCAAAGATCAAGTGACCATAGCTGTGTGGGTTCATTTCTGGGTCTTCAATTCTATTTCATTGGTCTACTTGTCTTTTGACTGACAATCTTATCAAAACAAACTTACTAACCAACCCCTAAAGCAAGTCATGTATTCCCACTATATTTACATTTGCATCACAGCCTTTAATGATTTTATTTTGTGTGTTCATGTGTGGGGTGTGTGTACCTGTCTGTGATGTGTGCATGTGCATGTAGTTACATATGTGTATGTATATCATATGTCTGGAGGTCAGAGGTAAATCCTAGACATCTCCCTCCATCCCCCTCTATATTATATTTTGAGGCAGGGTCACATGAACCCAGGCCTCATCATTTTAGACGTCCATGGGACCTCATCAGCACTGGGCTCTGCACAAACATCACCGTGTCCAGTTTTTACATGGATGCTGGGCTCCGCACAAACATCACCGTGTCCAGCTTTTACATGGATGCTGGGCTCCGCACAAACATCACTGTGTCCAGCTTTTACATGGATGCTGGGCTCCGCACAAACATCACCGTGTCCAGCTCTTACATGGATGCTGAGGATCCAAACTCTGCTCCTCATGCTTGCACACTAAGCTCTTTCCTGATGGAGTCTCCTCTTCAGCTCCTGCAACAGTCCTATTTATATGCCTGCGATTTATCATCTGTCCTTCCTACTAGAGTCCAGGCTCCATGTTCCGAACATCTATCCTGGCGGACTGTAGGCACTGAACAAAATGTATTGAATATATGCGTAAACAAGACAGTTTTGAAATAGGTTCAACTTGTGGCAAGCACAAGGGATTTTTAGAATGATGCATTTCTTTAGGACTTTGTGGGCTAAGTGTGGGTCAAGGAGGCATGCCTGTTAAATGTTGTGACTTCAGCCATGTAAATTAGAAAAATCCACAGAGTATAACCCAGGTGATATTTTCCTGCCTTTATAGTATCTGTTTTCCTCTGGGCCATCACTTCACTCACCAATCAAACCTGTGACATCAACTGTTCTCACTCCTTAACCTGCCTGAGTTCATCTTTAACCACCAGGGTCAGTTCCCCATCATAAAGCACACCTCCTCTTTCATGGCTTGGGCCTGGTTTTCCTGCTCCATGGTTTCCTTGCTCTATGGGAGCCTAGTCTATTGCAAGCCTGATTAAATGGAAGACAGCCTATGCAGGACCCTCAGCCACAGAGTCCGTGTGTCTTGGGCTAGTAATGTGCCAGTATCCCACCCCTAGGGCCATTCCCAGTATGAGTTACTGAACTTCCAATGTTTTTAAATGTCTATCTGCTAAATAGCCATCCACACCCCATTTCTCTTCCCTTTGCCTCCCCCGCCTTTCTTACACAGTCCCCTACTGTGCTTCTTCAATTCCAGCAAGTTCTTTTCCATCATGTTCTCCTGGTGGCACATTTCCAGCAAATACTTGCCTTTGTGCTCACACTGGGAAGAATGTACTGGAAAGAGTCAGGGCATAGTAAGTAGTGCATTTTCTCTATTCCTCTTACTTAGTATCTTCCACATCAGGACAAAGCCTGTGCCACTGGCAAGCCTGGCCTCTACCTGGACCTGTGAAGGAATGACTTTCTGGGAGTGCGCTGGACCACCAGCAGCCCTATTTAGGAGTCAGTTAGAATTCAGAGGTGCAGGCTCTATCCTGGAGCTGTGGGATCAGAAATGGAGTTGGCTCGGCGCCACAGATGCCAATACCAACAGCTTTCTACAGGATCCAGCTCCAGGAAGTGTGGAGACACCACTTTAAAGTTTTCCCAGTCAAATGGATGGGCAGTTCTCTCCTGCACTGACTACTAGTGGGAGGTTTGCTTAGGATCATGTGACGACTCTTAGCAGTGATGACAGATGATCTCAATATTATTTAACAAATATGATTATTCTTATTGTAGGTAGATGGCATAGGGCTTTGCATTGGAGACCCCTATGTGAACCATCAGCTTTTATCAGTGTTGGATGCATCCCTGGATACTTTATCATTTCCATACTTGCCATACTGGGGCTCATTTGTGCTTCCAACAGCCAGTGCCTATATACCTCAGGGTGTCTGACCTGAGGCTTTGATTGTTTTGCTTGTGTGGAGACCTGAGACAAGCCATTAACCAGTGACAGAAGTGTCCGTGACTCATTAGGACTTACAGGACTCAGAAAGGCAATTAGAACCACCTATGTGTTGTTACGACAGCAGGACACAGATTAAAATCAGCAGAATAGAATCACTGGGGTCAGGCTCAGAGTACCAAGCTGTGGCACTCCAGCTTCTCTTCCCCAGGGGGCTCTGCAGGCAGAGCCTGATTTTCCTTCCATTGTTGAGGTAAGGCACACTCATATAGCTTTACTAACCAGGGACACGGAATATCCAATAGTCACACAGACATGACTGCTCACCTGGCTCATTATAATCTCTAGCGCCCTCTGAGGTCAAACTGACACCTAGGCCCCCACCATAAATGGCATTGTTAGCATGGGTATCTGGTGTGGCTCAAGGTCCCAGCTAAATAAAGACTCTTATCACCTGGGACATTTCAAGGTCTGAGAGGTGACCTCCCTTAAGCTGTCCAGTAACTAGATCTTTCTTAGAACTGATTTAACCCTTTGCTGAATGTAGAACAAAGTACTCCAGATGTCTCACTGCCCACTGAGCCTGCCCTAGCTGTGTCCAGCTGTGACTCCATCTCCAGTGCTCCCTGGCAAGGAACACCATAAGAAGTGAGGGAGCAGAGAAATACCCCAGCTTCTCCTGCTCAGTTCTTTCTTTCTTTTTTCCTTTTATGTTTATTCTTTCTTTTATTTTGGAAATGAGGTTTTACTATGTAGCTTAGGATGGCCTTGCAGTGATCATTCTGCTCCAGCCTTCCAAGTACTGAAATTGTAACTGTGACCCATTATGACCATCTTGGTGACTACATCTCTGTCTTTTGTCATATGTTCTCACTGGCCAAACCTCAATGGAAACCACTTAACAAGAAAGTCTGAGAAAGGCGGAATTGTTCTGGAGGTAGCAGCAACTGCTGGGCTCATGTGCTTTGCAAACACTGATAGGGAGTGGAGATTAAAAATAAAATAATACGGACATAGTGATGATTGGAGTTATTTACGCAAAACAAACAAACAAACAAACTAGAAGAGCTATATAGCTTTCTGAACAGTAGGACTGATGTGTACATGTGTACACGTTCAATTTGTTCTGTGCACTATCAAAGCTTGAGAGACCTTAGTGGCAGTTTTGGGTTCCTCTATCCCTCCTAAGGGTGGGCAGCCAATAGGCTGATGTTGCCTCATCTAGAAGATTAAACAGCCAGAGCACCTCACCCCTAACAGCTTAAAATGACATACTGAGAACAGCAAGTATAATACCCTTATGTTTACACGGTATGAGTGCCCTTTGAAAATCTGATTAGCTTTTTTAATTACCAGGGACCCTTTCAGCACTTAGCTGGGAAATTGCTGGATCTAATTAATACTTTCTGTGTGTCAGGAAAACACCATTTACTTCACTATCCGTGCTCTCAGCCTTGGAGGCTTCAGAGTTCAGCACCCAAGTCGCATCTTGGCAACGTCCCCTTCTCTCTCACCATTGCTCTGCATGCTGCTGCTGAACCATAAAGTGGACAAGAACTTTATGGATGGTCTTCCTAAGAGGGACAGATGTGCACCGAATTTCATAAGTGTTAATTACAGCGGAAAGCTAGCACAGAAGAGACATGGGCAAGAAGAGGAGACAGTCTTCAGATTGTCCCTACCACGTGCTGTGGATGGAGGGACACTTCCCTATGTGGGACAGTGATTAAAATAAGTTATTCCCATGCTGTCTGAGAGGTGTGTGTTGCACAACTGGCAAAGAATGAGAACAAGAGCCTGGGGTTTGGGGGAGCTGGCATCTTTATTGAATGTTGTCTTGACCCTCATCTTCCACAGCGGCAGGTGTTCATACAGACTTACTGTGTAGAGGCAGAGTCTTGACATTTAGTTCAGACAGCCAGACCTTTGGCAGTTCCTGTAAATCCAAGCCAAGGAAGTCTATAGAAGCCACCTGGTGGATTGGGGCTGGGGGCTTACTTTAGCAACTGCTTATATAGCCTTAGGGGGGTCACGACTGCTTTTATACAAGACCACAAGCACCCAAACTTTCATCTTTTAGTGTTCAGATGATCAGAGCTGTGACTGGTCAAAGAGCTGGAAGGCCCTGGAGAAGCCAGAGTTCAGACTGACACTCACATGTTCCTGCTGAGGGGAACACATACTCACCGCTTCCATCTTCATGTGCTCTGGATCAGAGTGTGTGCACAGACTCTCCGATAATCCACAAGGGCTTCCTACAATCCCATCAATCAATAATACTACTGTCACAAATCTTTTCAGCACTGACAGGAAAAACAAGTCCTGACTCCGGGGGGTATCACGAGGACATTCTCAGTATAAAGTATTGTCAACTAGTGCATCCATGCTAATACAAAACTATCCAAATGCCTTAAAGACGGTTAAAGAGAAATCACGCCTGAGAGCCAACTTCTATGAGGCATAATTGGCAGCAGAGGGCAGCAGAAGACACCGTTTGGAAATTCAGTCTGCAACTGGGCACATCCTTCCCGTGCCACACCAGTCAGACAACACACACACACACACACACACACACACACACACACACACACACACACACACACGGCAGATCTGTTTGCCAAGGCCTCACCCTTCTTACATGACCACTAGTCACTGGGCAGGTTAGCCACAGCTCAGGTCTGACGAGACGCTTTTCACTGGGGCCATCGGGTGGGTTGAGACAGGACTAAGGAGGAAAGAGCTGGTTGGCGGCTCACTTCCCTATCCATGTGACCTGGCAGTGGAGCCCAGATGTTGTTAAGGTGGTAGGCAACCTTGTCTATTGTCCTGGTGCTAATGAGAAGTGCCTTTGGGGTTTAGGCAGCTGCTTGTTTGGAGGAAGACAGAAAACTGTCAACCTGTGATTTCCTCCAGACCCTTAGACCCTATAGGCAAAAACCCCAGGTCACCTCGCTGTGCATGGGTCAGGGGTTAGATGCCACCACCCTGACTCTTCTTAGAGTCCTCTGAAGCTGGGGTGAGTGTGTGGCGACACTAACGACGGGGAGAGAAAAGACAGAGTCGGAACAAGCCTGGGAGAAAAAGCAGGCCCCATTGCAAGCACACTTCACTGCTTTTCGTTTCTAATATGTTCCATTAGCTCTCGGTATAATGTTTCCAAATGAGCCACAGCAGGGACTGTGGTACTCTCTTTTCTTCAGGGTTACTGATGAACCCTCTCTAACTTAGCTGTCCCTCTCCTTTTCTACCCCACACCACCCCTGGTCTTTTCTTTCATTAAGAAATAATCCTATCTTCTTTTGTGACTTGAAATAACATCAATATCCTTAGACCCTCATGCTTTTTTATTGCTATTATCTTTCTGTTTTTGAGACAGGACCCTACCCTGTATGTAGCTCGGGCTTGTCTTGGACTGGTAACCATTCTCCTGTTTCACCCTCCCAAGTGCAGGAGCTACCAGGCCTGACTACATCCTGTGTTTATATATTTAGCCCAACTCCTCTCCCAATCTCTCATGATTGCCTTGAAAATCATTCTAGGGAAAAAAAAGTAAATCATTCTGGGAAAATAAGACTAGGATGTCTAAGGATGTCTCAGGGACATAGCTGATAAAGAATTCTTGTTTTTTTTTTTTTTTTAGGCTGGACCTAGTGAACCTTTTCTACACTTGTTAGTGTGAACTCCATCATCTTTCCCCCTCACTTTTTATTGTTTCCTTGTGAGTTTCACATCATGCACCCTAGCTAGTTTCACTCATCTCTCTCCCCCTGTATCTGCCCTCTGCCCTTGCAACCTCCCGCTCCCAGAAGAAAATAAACACTCAATCAATAAACAAACCAAAACATCTCATGGTGGGAGCTGTAGTGTGTTGCAGTGCATCCCATAGTATAGCGTTCTATCCACACAACTTCACTTGCCAATGTTCAGAAGCCTATGGCTTCTGCCACACCATCAATATTGGATTCTCACTGGGTCTCCTCCCAGTTATCTCGTTGCTTCCCCTTTTGTGCACCACTAGGGTGAGCTCTTCAGCACTGCTCTGGCTAATCCACCCAAAGCAGACATCATCAGGAGGCAGGGCCATGTCACCTGTGCATCCAGAGCCAGCTCCTCCTTGCTGCCCAGTTGAAGTACCTGGGGACTATTCTCTAAGTACTGCATGTAGTAAGGAGCTGGGCCAGTTTTCTCTCTCTTATATCCTCAGGGCTGGCTCACCCATGTCTTCACCATGAGGGCCAGCTCCACTGTATTGCCCAGACAGAACTCCATCATCTTAATAGCTCAGGTCTTGGCTTGTCCTCATACATACATACTCTGCCTGGACCAGATTGTTTGCCATCCCAAGATGCTAAGAGCAGAACCAGTTTCATCTCTCCTTTTTTCCCCTCCAAACACCACAATTGAGTAGTTTTCCAGGTTTTTATACCTGTTCATCTATAGTCTATTATTAATAGAACATCAGGATAAGTGATCTCTTTAAAAATCTTAATCACTTGCTGTCAGGCCTGTACTTACAGCCTCTCCTGCTTCTAATTAATTCTGAATGAAGAGAAATTCCTGCAATGCCTTTCAGACCTCTCTGATCTGGGTCTTCAGTGTCAGCATCTGTCACTCTCCCTTCTACCCACTTTTGGCCACAGTGGCCTCTGTGATGCCAGGCTTACACATTCTTTCTCTACACGTGCTCATGCACTTCCCTTAAGCCATGGCTCATCTTCTCAGGGAGACCTCCCAGCACATCCTTTAATTAATTCTGCCTCTCTCTCCAGCTCTGTCTTCTCTCTGTCCCATGCCCTCATTGTTGGGATGATGGCCTGATCTTAGATTCTGCTTACTGGCTTCCAATTTCAGGATGTAGGTATGTTGTGGCCCATCCCTTGCTTTGTTCACTGATGTCACTGAGTCCCTAGAACAGTTACAGCACTTACAAATACTTGGCAAATCTTTTAACAGATACCGTTTAATCAATTGTCTTGTCTGTACAATGCCCTTCCTGAGATGTCTAGCTGTTTTAACCTAATCTGATTTGATCTAGATTAAAAACATCAGGGTGTGGAAAAAGAGAAGGACATTCCAATGAATTTGTACCATGGGCCATTTCATTAAAACTATTGTTCCAATCTGTACTCTGCCAACAGTGTATGGAAGCTGCTTGCCACCATGTTTTCTCTAGCATTTGATGTTTTTGTCTTTGTGACTATAGCTATCACCATTAGTTGAGATTGTCAGTTGTGGCTCTGTGTGCATTTCCCCAATGGTAAGCATATTTTCTTTGCAGTGTTGTGGGATAGTCAGAGAGCATTATATTAAGTGAAGTAAGCTGAACATAGAAAGAGAAATACCTCATGTTCTCGTTTATTTGTGGCAGATAAATAAAACTGACTCCAGAGAAGTAGAGTGGAATAATGGTTATCAGAGGCAAGGAAGGAAGGAAGAGTTGAAAAACTCAGTGACTTGGGTGTAAAATCCAGTTAGATAGGAGGAAGCATTTTTAGTGTATTCTACAGCAAAGTTATATCCACACCTGTCTAGTTCAGAAGAGCTGGGAGAAAGGATTTTGAATATTTGCAGAACAAATGACAGCTGGTTGAGACAGTGGGATGCTAATTACCTGAATCTAACCCCATAGCATAAATTGTATAATTCATATGTACCTATTAAAATAATAAAGGAAATAGAAGGAAAAATTGCCATGCCAAAGTGTCAGGGCTAAGACCAGTGAAGACAGTGTGCACTTTTCTTTGAACAAAGACACCTTGGATGTTTTCTTTTTTTTTTATTTTGAATATTTTTATTACATATTTTCCTCAATTACATTTCCAATGCTATCCCAAAAGTCCCCCATAGCGCCCCCCACTTCCCTACCCACCCATTCCCATTCTTTTGGCCCTGGCATTCCCCTATATTGGGGCATATAAAGTTTGCAAGTCCAATGGGCCTCTCTTTCCATTGATGGCCGACTAGGCCATCTTTCGATACATATGCAGCTAGAGACAAGAGCTCCGGGGTTCTGGTTAGTACATCATGTTGTTCCAACAATAGG
This sequence comes from Mus caroli, assembly GCF_978045245.1. Lineage (NCBI taxonomy): Eukaryota > Metazoa > Chordata > Mammalia > Rodentia > Muridae > Mus > Mus caroli. The sequence continues at coordinate 31,774,210 of NW_028227257.1, read as the reverse complement.
GTTGCACATCCCTTTAGCTCCTTGGGTACTTTCTCTAGCTTCTCCATTGGGAGCCCTGTGATACATCCAATAGCTGACTGTGAACATCCACTCCTGTGTTTGCTAGGCCCCGGCATCGTCTCACAAGAGACAGCTATATTTGGGTCCTTTCAGCAAAATCTTGCTGGTGTATGCAATGGTGTCAGCGTTTAGAAGCTGATTATGGGATGGATCCCTGGATACTGCAGTCTCTAAATGGTCCATCCTTTCATCACAGCTACGAACTTTGTCTCTGTAACTCCTTCCCTGGGTGTTTTGTTCCCAATTCTAAGAAGGGGCACAGTGTCCACACTTTGGTCTTCATTCTTCTTGAGTTTCATGCGTTTAGCAAATTGTATCTTATATCTTGGGTATCCTAAGTTTTGGGCTAATATCCACTTATCAGTGAATACATATTGTGTGAGTTCTTTTGTGATTGTGTTATTTCACTCAAGATGATGCCCTCCAGGTCCATCCATTTGGTTAGGAATTTCATAAATTCATTCTTTTTAATAGCTGAGTAGTACTCCATTGTGTAAATGTACCATAATTTCTGTATCCATTCCTCTGTTGAGGGACATCTGGGTTCTTTCCAGCTTCTGGCTATTATAAATAGGGCTGCTATGAACATAGTGGAGCATGTGTCCTTTTTACCGGTTGGGACATCTTCTGGATATATGCCCAGGAGAGGTATTGCTGGATCCTCCGGTAGTACTATGTCCAATTTTCTGAGGAACCGCCAGACTGATTTCCAGAGTGGTTGTACAAGCTTGCAATCCCACCAACAATGGAGGAGTGTTCCTCTTTCTCCACATCCTCGCAAGCATCTGCTGTCACCTGAATTTTTGATCTTAGCCATTCTGACTGGTGTGAGGTGGAATCTCAGGGTTGTTTTGATTTGCATTTCCCTGATGATTAAGGATGTTGAACATTTTTTCAGGTGTTTCTCTGCCATTCGGTATTCCTCAGGTGAGAATTCTTTGTTCAGTTCTGAGCCCCATTTTTTAATGGGGTTATTTGACTTTCTGGAGTCCACCTTCTTGAGTTCTTTATATATATTGGATATTAGTCCCTTATCTGATTTAGGATAGGTGAAGATCCTTTCCCAATCTGTTGGTGGCCTTTTTGTCTTATTGATGGTGTCTTTAGCCTTGCAGAAGCTTTGTAGTTTCATGAGGTCCCACTTGTCAATTCTCGATCTTACAGCACAAGCCATTACTGTTCTATTCAGGAATTTTTCCCCTGTGCCCATATCTTCAAGGCTTTTCCCCACTTTCTCCTCTATCAGTTTCAGTGTCTCTGGTTTTATGTGAAGTTCCTTGATCCACTTAGACTTGACCTTAGTACAAGGATATAGGAATGGATCAATTCGCATTCTTCTACATGTTAACAACCAGTTGTGCCAGCACCATTTGTTGAAAATGCTGTCTTTCTTCCACTGGATGTTTTTAGCTCCCTTGTCGAAGATCAAGTGCCCATAGGTGTGTGGGTTCATTTCTGGGTCTTCAATTCTATTCCATTGGTCTATTTGTCTGTCACTATACCAGTACCATGCAGTTTTTATCACAATTGCTCTGTAGTAGAGCTTTAGGTCCGGCATGGTGATTCCACCAGAGGTTCTTTTATCCTTGAGAAGAGTTTTTGCTATCCTAGGTTTTCTGTTATTCCAGATGAATTTGCTGATTGCACTTTCTAATTCGTTGAAGAATTGATTTGGAATTTTGATGGGGATTGCATTGAATCTGTAGATTGCTTTTGGCAAGATAGCCATTTTTACAATGTTGATCCTGCCAATCCATGAGCATGGGAGATCTTTCCATCTTCTGAGATCTTCTATAATTTCTTTCTTCAGAGACTTGAAGTTTTTATTATACAGATCTTTCACTTCCTTAGTTAGAGTCACGCCAAGATATTTTATATTATTTGTGACTATTGAGAAGGGTGTTGTTTCCCTAATTTCTTTCTCGGCCTGTTCATTCTTTGTGTAGAGAAAGGCCATTGATTTGTTTGAGTTAATTTTATATCCAGCTACTTCGCCGACGCTGTTTATCAGGCTTAGGAGTTCTCTGGTGGAATTTTTAGGGTCACTTATATATACTATCATTTCATCTGCAAAAAGTGATATTTTGACTTCACCTTTTCCAATTTGTATCCCTTTGATCTCCTTTTGTTGTCGAATTGCTCTGGCTAGGACTTCAAGTACAATGTTGAATAGGTATGGAGAAAGTGGACAGCCTTGTCTAGTCCCTGATTTTAGAGGGATTGCTTCAAGCTTCTCACCATTTACTTTGATGTTGGCTACTGGTTTGCTGTAGATTGCTTTTATCATGTTTAGGTATGGGCCTTGAATTCCTGATCTTTCCAAGACTTTTATCATGAATGGGTGTTGGATCTTGTCAAATGCTTTTTCCGCATCTAACGAGATGACCATGTGGTTTTTGTCTTTGAGTTTGTTTATATACTGGATTACATTGATGGATTTCCGTATATTGAACCATCCCTGCATCCCTGGGATGAAACCTACTTGGTCAGGATGGATGATTGTTTTGATGTGTTCTTGGATTCGGTTAGCAAGAACTTTATTGAGGATTTTTGCATCAATATTCATAAGGGATATTGGTCTGAAGTTTTCTATCTTTGTTGGGTCTTTTTGTGGTTTAGGTATCAGAGTAATTGTGGCTTCATAGAATGAGTTGGGTAGAGTACCTTCTGTTTCTATTTTGTGGAATAGTTTGTGAAGAACTGGGATTAGATCTTCTTTGAAGGTCTGATAGAACTCTGCACTAAACCCATCTGGTCCTGGGCTTTTTTTAGTTGGGAGACTATTAATGACTGCTTCTATTTCTTTGGGGGATATAGGGCTGTTTAGATCATTGTCCTGATCTTGATTCAACTTTGGTACCTGGTATCTGTCTAGGAACTTCTCCATTTCATCCAGGTTCTCCAGTTTTGTTGAGTATAGCCTTTGGTAGAAGGATCTGATGGTGTTTTGGATGTCTTCAGGATCTGTTGTTATGTCTCCTTTTTCATTTCTGATTTTGTTAATTAGGATGCTTTCCCCGTGCCCTCTAGTGAGTCTGGCTAAGGGTTTATCTATCTTGTTGATTTTCTCAAAGAACCAGCTCCTTGATTGGTTGATTCTTTGAATAGTTCTTCTTGTTTCCACTTGGTTGATTTCACCCCTGAGTTTGATTATTTCCTGCCGTCTACTCCTCTTGGGTGAATTTGCTTCCTTTTGTTCTAGTGCTTTTACGTGTGTTGTCAAGCTGCTAATGTGTGCTCTCTCTAGTTTCCTTTGGAGGCACTCAGAGCTATGAGTTTTCCTCTTAGAAATGCTTTCATTGCATCCCATAAGTTTGGGTATGTTGTGGCTTCATTTTCATTGAACTCTAAAAAGTCCTTAATTTCTTCCTTTATTCCTTCCTTGACCAAGGTATCATTGAGAAGAGTGTTGTTCAGTTTCCAAGTGAAGGTTGGCTTTCTATTATTTATTTTGTTATTGAAGATCAGCCTTAGTCCATGGTGATCTGATAGGATGCATGGGACAATTTCAATATTTTTGTATCTGTTGAGGCCTGTTTTGTGACCAATTATGTGGTCAATTTTGGAGAAGGTACCATGAGGTGCTGAGAAGAAGGTATATCCTTTTGTTTTAGGATAGAATGTTCTGTAGATATCTGCCAGATCCATTTGATTCATAATTTCTCTTAGGTTCTCTGTGTCCCTGTTTAGTTTCTGATTCCATGATCTGTCCATTGATGAAAGTGGTGTGTTGAAGTCTCCCACTATTATTGTATGAGGTGCAATGTGTGCTTTGAGATTTACTAAAGTTTCTTTAATGAATGTGGCTGCCTTTGTATTTGGAGCATAGATATTCAGGATTGATAGTTCCTCTTGGAGGATTTTACCTTTGATGAGTATGAAGTGTCCCTCCCTGTCTTTTTTAATGACTTTGGTTGGAAGTCAATCTTATCAGATATTAGAATGGCTACTCCAGCTTGTTTCTTCATGCCATTTGCTTGGATAATTGTTTTTCAGCCTTTCATTCTGAGGTAGTGTCTATCCTTTTCTCTGAGATGAGTTTCCTGTAAGCAGCAAAATGTTGGGTCTTGTTTGTATAGCCAGTTTGTTAGTCTATGTCTTTTTATCGGGGAGTTGAGTCCATTGATATTAAGAGATATTAAGGAAAAGTAATTGTTGTTTCCTGTTATTTTTGTTGTTAAAGTTGGCATTTTGTTCTTGTGGCTGTCTTCTTTTAGGTTTGTTGAGGGATTACCTTCTTGTTGTTTCTAGGGCGTGGTTCCTGTCCTTGTATTTGTTTTTTTCTGTTATTATCCTTTGAAGGGCTGGATTCCTGGAGAGATAATGTGTGAATCTGGTTTTGTCGTGGAATACTTTGGTTTCTCCATCTATGTTAATTGAGAGTTTGGCTGGGTATAGTAGCCTGGGCTGGAATTTGTGTTCTTTTAGTGTCTGTATAACATCCGTCCAGGATCTTCTGGCTTTCATAGTCTCTGGTGAAAAATCTGGTGTAATTCTGATAGGCTTGCCTTTATATGTTACTTGGCCTTTTCCTCTTACTGCTTTTAGTATTCTATCTTTATTTAGAGCATTTGTTGTTCTGATTATTATGTGTCGGGAGGTATTTCTTTTCTGGTCCAGTCTATTTGGAGTTCTGTAGGCTTCTTGTATGTTCATGGGCATCTCTTTCTTTAGATTTGGGAAGTTTTCTTCTATAATTTTGTTGAAGATGTTTGCTGGTCCTTTGAGTTGAAAATCTTCATTCTCATCCACTCCTATTATCTGTAGGTTTGGTCTTCTCATTGTGTCCTGTATTTCTTGGATGTTTTGAGTTAGGATCTTTTTGCATTTTACATTTTCCTTGATTGTTGTGCCGATGTTCTCTATGGAATCTTCTGCACCTGAGATTCTCTCTTCCATCTCTTGTATTCTGTTGCTGATGCTCCTATCTATGGTTCCAGATTTCTTTCCTAGGGTTTCTATCTCCACTGTTGCCTCATTTTGGGTTTTCTTTATTGTGTCTACTTCCCTTTTTAGGTCTAGTATGGTTTTGTTCATTTCCATCATCTGTTTGGATGTGTTTTCCTGTTTTTCTGTAAGGACTTCTACCTGTTTGATTATGTTATCCTGTTTTTCTTTAAGGATTTGTAACTCTTTAGCAGTGTTCTCCTGCAATTCTTTAAGGGATTTTTGTGCTTCCTCTTTATTGTCTTCTACCTGTTTAGCAGTGTTCTCCTGTATTTCTTTAAGTGTGTTATTAAAGTCCTTCTTGAAGTCCTCTACCATCATCAGGAGATATGCTTTTAGATCCGTGTCTAGCTTTTCCGGTGTGTTGGGGTGCCCTGGACTGGGCGAAGTGGGGGTGCTGGGTTCTGATGATGGTGAGTGGTCTTGGTTTCTGTTAGTAAGATTATTACGTTTACCTTTCACCATCTGGTAATCTCTGGGGTTAGTTGTTATTGTTGTCACTGTTTAAAGATTGGAGCAGAAGCTGTGTTCCACTCACCAGCAGTCTCAAAATCCTGCGGCGGGGGTCATGGGTAGCCGACGGTACCCAGGTGCTGGTCCAGCCGGAAGAGGCCTGTGGTCCTACTCAGGCCGGTTTTCTGCTTCCCTAACTAATGCAGTCTCTGGTCCCGCGTGCAATTGGATTGGAGCAGAAGCTGTGTTCCACTCACCAGAAGTCTTAAGATCTTGTGGTGGGTGTTGTGGGTAGCTGGGGAGTGTGAGCCGACCCTGCGTCCCAGCTGCCCCGGTGCTTTTCTGATCGGAAGAGGCTTGTGGCCCTATGTAGGCCGGATTTCTCTCTCCCCAACCAGAGCAGTCTCAGGTCCTGCGTGATTGGACTGGAGCAGAAGCTGTGTTCCACTCACCAGCAGTCCCAAAATCCTGCGGCGGGGGTCGTGGGTAGCTGGCGGGTGTCAGGCAACCCTGCGCTCCAGCTACCCCGGCGCTGATCCGGCCGGATGAGGCCTGTGGCCCTACTCAGGCCGGTTTCTGCTTCCCTAACTAATGCAGTCTCAGGTCCCGCGCGCAATTGGATTGGAGCAGAAGCTGTGCTCCACTCACCAGAAGTCTTAAGATCCTGTGGAGGGTGTTGTGGGTCGCTGGCGAGTGTGAGCCGACCCTGCGCCCCAGCTGCCCTGGTGCTTTTCTGACCGGAAGAGCGGATGTTTTCTTCTCATTACAGTGGCAGCTCTTTGCCCTCATCGTCTAATAAAAGAGATGGATTACTAATAATGTGCCTTACTTTTATCCCTTGGACCATGGAGTGGGGGCAGTCTGTTTCCTAGGCAGTGCTCTGAGATGGGGTCGTGCCACTAGAACACTGTATTCTATATGATTGCCCCTGTGATTTCCATGGATCAGTATAGAAGCCAGCCACTTTGCTCAGCGTGTCTCTGATGGTTGATAGAAATAGGTGATGTCTGCAAGTCTGGGACACAAGGCAACATTCTCTTCCTTCTTGATTCATGCCGATAGATAATTAAATGTTCCTGCTCTATGACTCATGGGTAAGATCTATGCATCTGGAGTTCTCACCTGCTCTGCCCCACCCCAGTACCCAGAGCACACACATGCACACACACACACAGCCACATGATGATGAGAATAACTCTGACACAAGGTTCTTAGGAATAAGTTCACAGTCTCATAGTCCAGATGATATGATACCTGCTGTGCATTGGAAAATCCCATTAAATGAACTAGTGGTAGCTAGTTTGGCAGCTATAGTGGCACCAGAAATTGACTGTAGACATGAACAGTTGTCTCAAAACTGACATTACACAGTCTCTCCACTTTTTTTTTAACCATCATTCTTTCTGTCTTATGAGTTAGGGGTTCCATCTATTCTCTTCTTGTCAGAAGGAATTAGGAGCTTTTCTAGACTTAAACATATGGGCAGTGTGTTCATAGATAGATTTGATGCTGGAGGCTTAGGGGCTGATGCTATTTTAACTATTTTTCTCTGTGGTGAAGACTGGACCCAAAGTGTTATATAGTAAGTAGCTGCAGGGAGACAAGCTCATTTGTCCATTCACTGTGCAGTGGGAACAAACAAGTTCTCACAGTGCAGATGCATTACACATTAGTGATATATGCACATGTTGTACATGAGAATACATGCATGTGTGTCCATATATGTATGCACATGGCGGCTGTCTAAGTGTGGTATGTGCTTTGAGAAACAAGAGTAAAAGAATGTTTGCACTGGAGAGGATGGGCAGGGCAGGAGAGTTCTGCTTTTTTTGTTGTTTGTTTGTTTGTCTGTTTAGAGATACAGCCACTAGAGACCCAATGGGGTGGGGGTGTGAAACACTGGCACTATTGGCTACTTTATTAATACCATTCAGTTCTACTGATTAATTGCTTGTTAGGATAAAAAAGAAGTGGAAGTGATCTGTCACATGGGGAGGAGGACAGGGCTGCCTGATCCAGTGGCCTTAGATTAGTTGTTATTCTTCTTGGATCCTCTTCTGCGTTCCAGAGGCGAGGGAATCACACAGGAGAGGACCAGTTTGCTCTTGCTCACAGCTTGAGCCATAGCCAGTCTTGCTTGCTATAATTCAGCTTCCAAGAGGCTCATATGATCCCCAGATTGTTTCCCAGGGAGCCACATCCAACATTCCCAGTAGACTGTAGCAGCACATAGCAGTTCTATTTGAGTTCACCATGAAGAGCACCAGAGAGCACAACACTCTCACCAGGAAATACTCTCATTAAAGTTCTGTTTGCTTTTTCTAGAAAGGAACAGAGCTAAATGAGAAAGTTCAAGGTCAAGTGTGTTCAAAACCCAGAGAGAGGAAAAGATGGGGCACAAGAGGAGAGGAGTCATTGAAGGCATAATGATGAAGCTTTGGATTTTGTGTTTTTCTGGCCTGTGCCTAGCACAAATGATGGAGGTCATTTCCTCCTCATACCACATGACAGCAAACCTAGGAAGCTTCTGGGGCTTTCCAAGGCCTCTTTTCTTTCAGTCACAGCATCAAGCTTTCCTTGATACTTTTGGAGTATCAAGGCATTGATAGTGAAATATAGGGGTCTCATACCAAATACGTTATTTTTGCTCAGAGATAGACATCTCCAGCTTTCTTATGGCTTGAGTGGTGGCGTGTGGTTGTGCCCTGTGAGCCAGTGATGTAGACTCATGTCAAAGTCCATTATGTCCTCTGCATGCTTTTTCCTCTCTGCCCAGTCCACCACCACTAAGTCTTCCCAAGATTCCCAGAGGAAGATGGAGGGATCAAATGGAAGGGATACAAATCTCTAAATTACAAAGGACAGCTGTCTTGCTCCCACTCCAACCCCTGCACTGACTCTGAGTGGTCATTCAATAAGTAGAGATCTTCTCCACGACTGTTTCCCAAAGGAACCAGGACTAAATGTCATAAAGTGGGTTGGCATAAAACATTTTTGTCATGAATCATGCCTTTTATGGTATATGTGAAAGATTTATAATCATATTGAAGTTCATCTAGGTTATCTCCTGTCTTTTTGTAGGAATTTTATAACTTTCTTTTATAGTTCTATCTATGATGCATCTTCAGTTAATTCTTTGTGTTGCATCTAAGACTTTGTCTCAATTCAATTTTTCTTTTTTCCCCTACATTAGGTGTTTGGTTGTCCCAGTATCATTTGCAAAATAGACTTTCTGAGCCCTATTGTATCTTTTTGATCGTGTTGGAGGAAGATCATTGTCTGTTTTGTGTGGGTTTATCTCTGGGTTCTCTATTCTGCTCCAGGCAGAACTTTGTGGTCTCAATGCTGAATAAGTCTGTTCTTTGATAATCCTTTCAGTATTGAGCTTATTTGCCTCTTTTATGTACTTTCCAGTTTGGCAATATCTACAAAATGATCTTCTGATATTTTGATTGGTGTTGCACTGAGTCTATAGATTAAATCTGGAGGAATTAATATTTTGAAAGTCCAGAGACTTCCCCTTCATCAGAGTGGAATATTACTCCATTTCACTCTCTCCCCCATTCCCAGTTCCTACTTGCCCTAGTTTGCTTTCTGTTTCTGTGATAAAATATTCACCAAGACCATCGTTAAGAACAAAGAAGTTATGTCATCTTATAGATTACTGCCCATCATTGCGGGGAGCCAAGTCAGGAACTCAAGGCAGGAGCTTGAAGCAGAGACCACAGAGGAACACTACTTACTGGCTTGTTCTCCCAGGCTCACATTCAGCAAGTTTCCTTATACAACCTATACTCCTGCCCAGGAAGTGGGATTGGTCATCCATCATTAGCAATCATGAACATGACAGACCTGCCCCCCTGGCCAATCTGATAAAGGCAATTCCTCATTTGGTGTTCACTTTTTCTAGGTGTGTCAAGCTGATGATCAAAATTAGCCATCATACACTTTAAACGTTTATCTGGAGCATTAGCCCCCCTGCTCATTTATGTTTGGTTTTACTAACTCCTCAAACTGTGTATCTATTTTTAATTTGGCTTTCAAGATCAAGCTTTTTCATGTATTCTTCACGTTGATTAAGCCACACTCCCTGCCCACTTGTTTCCATATGCCTCGCCCAGTCTAAGTTTAAACAGTTCTACCTCCAGTCTAATTTTATTTAGCTGATTTTTTTATTACTGATTTTTTTATTACTATTTTCCTTTCTTAAGAACAAAAGGACTAAGATCAAAAACCAGATGCTGGTGAGGATGGGGAGAAAGAGGAACACTCCACCATTACTGATGGGATTGCAAACTGGCACAATCACTCAGGAAATCAGTCTGGTGGTTCCTCAGAAAATTGGACATAGTACTACCTGAGGACCCAGCTATACCACTCCTTGGCATATACCCAGAAGATGCTCCAACATGTAGTAAGGACATATGCTCCACTATGTTCATAGCAGCCTTATTTATAATAGACAAGAGCTGGAAAGAACCCAGATGTCCTACAACAGAGGAATGAATACAGAAAATGTGGTACATTTACACAATTGGATGCACTCAGCTTTTAAAAACAATGACTTCATGAAATTCACAGGCAAAAAGATGGATCTAGAAAATATCATCCTGAGTGAGGTAACTCAGCCACAAAAGAACACACATGGTATGTACTCACTGATGCGTGGATATTAGGCAGAGTGTGGAATACCCACCATACAACTATGGACCATATGAAGCTCAAGCAGAAGACCAAAGAGTAGATGCTTCAGTCCTACTTAAAAGGAGAAACAAAATAATCAAGGGAAGTAGAGGGTGGGTGGGACTTGGGAAGAATAGAAAAGGGGGAGAGGAAAAAGAGGGGAAGAATCAGGTATGGGAGGAGATGGAGGAGTGTCGGGAACTAAAAAGGGGGCCCTGGGGAAGAGGGGGAAGGAGAGAACCATACCTTGCCAGAGTTCCATCTATTCTCTGGTCAGTCAGGCATGGGAGAGCTGCCATACACTTTCCACTCAGCCCCAGGTGGGCATTCGTTTGACCCACTCTTTGGGGGGGTGGCCAAGGGGCAGCCCTACCTGGGAGCCCTGGTGCTACTTTGCTAAAGCTCTGGGGTTATAGGAGAGAGGGATAAGGGAAGAGAGGTTACCAACACCTGCCAGAGTGAGTGCAGCGGATCTTGACTGGAGAAAGGCCTTCCATTGGGAGATTAGAAACGGCTCATTAGGAGAAAGCCTATCCCATCCTCCAAGCACAGTGGGCCTTGATGATCAGAGACATTCTATGGTTTTAGAGCTTTATTGTAGAAAGGCAGGGGGAAAGAGAGAAGGTAGGAGAGAGAGGGGGGGAGAGAGAGAGAAAGAGAGAGAGAGAGAGAGAGAAGGCTAGAGAGAAAAAGAGTAAGAGGGAGAGAGAGAGAGGAGAGGAGAGGAGGGGAGGCGAGGGGAGGGGAGGGGAGGGGAGGGGAGGGGAGGGGAAGGGAGGGGAGGAGAGAGGAGGGGAAGGGAGGAGAGGAGAGAGGAGGGGAGAGGAGGGGAGAGGAGGGGAGAGGAGGGGAGAGGAGGGGAGAGGAGAGGCAGGGTGAGAGTGAAGGGTAAGAAGTAAAAGGAGAGTAGTGAGAGCTTGAGGTGGGGCTGAACAACCCTTTTTATGGTCTTAACTGTTGCTAGGTGACTGGGGAGGAGTTTAACCTGAAGGTCAGAAGCTTGGGACATTAACTATGTGACTTCTAGCCATGCTTCTCTTGTGGGGGCTGTGGGGGGGGGTGGTAACTTAGGCAGGAGCCAGAGTTCCAGGAGCATGAGGGAAATGCCTACCGTATCATGTAGGTGAATTATGACCATTCTGGGGTTCAGACCTCAGCGTAACTGGAGACCAGCCTGTCTGTGCATAGCCCAATTCCCCACAGAAGAGGTATACAGAGGGTAAGGAAATTGAACAGCGGTGTGTAGCAATGGAAGATGGGGAACTGGGGTTAGCAACCAGAAAGTCCCAGATGCCAGGAGATCAAAACCCTCCCAGGACCTCACAGGGATGACATTAGCTGAAGTACCCCACAAAGGGGAGGGAGAACCTGTCAAGACCATATCCAGAGGTTAGGCATGACCCCTGGTTGAGGGATGGGGCCACCCATCCATCTCCAAAATTTTAACCCAGAATTGCTCTTGTCTAAAGGAAATACAGGGACAAAGAGTGGAGCAGAGACTGAAGGGAAGGCCATCCAGTGTCTTCCCCACCCGGGGATCCGTCCCACAGGAAGACACAAAACCCAGATACTATTGCGGATGCCAAGAAGTGCTTACTGACAGGAGCCTGATACAGCTGTTTCCTGAGAGGCTCTGCCAGAGCCTGACCAATACAGATGCAGGTGCTCACAGCCAACCATCGGATTGAGCACAGGGATCCCAATAGAGGAGTTAGGGGAAGGACTGAAGGAGCTGAAGGGGCCTTATCTGGCATCAATGGGAGGGGAGGCCCTTGGTCCTGTGAAGGTTTGATGCCTCAGTGTAGAGGAATGTTAGGGCAGTGAGGCGGAAGTGGGTGCATAGGTAGGGAGCACCCTCATAGAAGCAGGACAAGGAGGATGGGATAGAGGGATTGCAGAGAGGAAACTGGGAAAGGGGATATCATTTGAAATGTAAATAAGTAAAATATCGAATTAAAAAATAAAAAATAAGAACGAGAGGACTTTAAAAATATATGCTTTGAAATCTCTAGGTATGTGGGGATTTTCCAGATCCTTTTGCTTGCTGATTTCTACTTACCCCACCATAGTTTGAGGGAAGTTATTATATTATTTTATGGCTCAGAATGGAGTGCCCTTCAGTGCAGTTTCAATGTGATCTGGAGAAGAATGTCTGTTCAAGAGTACACTGCAGATTTCAATTATGTCCAATTGATTGGTTGTACTTTTGAGTTCAATTTTGTCTTTATTGAGTTTCTGCAAGCTGGTTCTCTACATTCTGATAGAGGAACATTGAAGTCTCCAATTATTATAATGGACCACCTCATTTACCTCTGCTGGGCTATAGATGTGCCCCACATTTATTGGATGTTATATTAAATTCATGCTTATTAAGGACTGATATCTCTTCTTGGAGAACTGACCCTCGCTATCATCATATAATGATATATTGTATTGATATAATGCATTCCTGATAATTTTCCTTGTTCTGGAGCTAGCATGGCATCAGCATAGTCTTTCTCCATATATTTGCTTTTAATCTCTCTATGTCTTCATATGTTTTAAAAGAGTTTCTTGTATACAATGTATACCAAATCTTGTTGTTTTTAATTTGTGTATTCAGATTATCTAAGATTTGCTGTTAGCAAGAAAGAGAGAGAGAGAGAGAGAGAGAGAGAGAGAGAGAGAGAGAGAGAGAGAGAGAGAGAGAGAGAGAGATGAACTAGTCTGGAAAGGCTAGGGAAAGCAGGATATACAATAAACCAGGGGTGCACTGTGATGCAGAGGAAGTCTCCCATGCAACTAGGTCAGGGGTCAGACAAATCTTTCATCTCTAGAATTCAACCAACTCTGAACCAAAGATCCAGAGCTTGGATAGTAGGTTGCCTTCTGGTTTTGGACCTCCAAGCACAAGGATCTTACTGGGTAGGCTTGGTTCCTAAGGAAGTTCCTTTTAAAACATCCTTTTGATCTTTTTTCTATATAGTCCAGATTAGTCCGAAACTCATTACCTTCCTGATGAGGTGATTACAGGCCTGCACCACCACTCCTGGCTCTAAAGGAGATTTACAGAGTCTTGTAGGATTCTTGGCATTCTGGAAACCCAAGTAGAAGTTACTTTGTGTTTTACCTTGCCTTTAGAAGAGTATAAAGTCTACTCTTTCTCTAAGGACAATAAAAATGAGTTTATTGTGTGTTTGAATTACTATGTATCATGCCAGTTTCATTTTCTGTTCAATGACTTTTGTAGTTTTAATTGAATATTGTGTATTCAATTTATCCCTGGTCTTAGAATGACAACATATTTCATTTAAAATGTTTCTTCTAGTGGTTGCCCTAGGTTTACAACACAGTCACAATTGACTCATTTTCAAATCATACTACAGTGATATGAATATTTATAATCAGCTATTCCCAGTGTCTTCCTATGACATCTTTGCCGTGTATTTTACTGATACATAAACCAGTCACTGAATACCTTGTCATAAGAAGGAGAATAAAAAAATTCTACTTGTACTTCTTAAAAATATACTTAAAAATATATTTCTTTTCTTTTCCCCTTTCTATGGATTATAGTTTCCAGCCTTTATCAGTGTATTAGTAACTTTTCTTGTCATTGTGACTAAATTCCCGACAAAAAGAATTTCAAGGAGGAAGGGTTTATTTGGGTTCATAGTTTTGAGAAAGACAGTCCATCATGGGGGCTGGCCATGTTGTCTGAAGTCAGGAAGCAGGGAGAGAATTAACTGCAAGGCTCAGTTAGCTTTCTTTTCCCACTTTGATTTATCTAGTCCAGGACCCCAGTGCATAGACTGGTGCAGTACACATTCAAGCCGGGTTTCTTTTCTCAGTTAATTGCCACAGGAAACAACTTTACAGATCCAGAATTGTGTCTCCTAGGTGATTCTAAATCCAGCCAAATTGACAAGATGAATCATTGTCACAGGAAACATCCTGGGCATTCAGTGAGTTACTGCTCTTGGCAATGGGCTTCAATTGTGTTTTCTGACCCTTTCCCAGCAGTTGGAAAAGGGTGGCCAGACAAGACAGCTACACCTGGGAGGTCAGCTTTCTGGGCTGTGTTTTTTATGTTTCTAATAGAGCTTGAGAATCGTCACCACATCCTGACAGAACAACTGATCAAGCTGCTTGTGAGTGGAGCTCAGCAGAAGAATGCTTGCCTAGATTACACAGAGCCCTGACTTTGATCTCTAGCACTTGGGGGCTGGGGTGGCTGTGGGTGATCAAATATATATATAATCTTTTCATTAATCCTTCAAAAAGTGAGGCTATGGGGGAGACCACTGCCCTCAAAGTTGTAGAAATGAGTGATTCTAGGAGTCATAGCTCACCACTGCTGATGGTCATCAGCAAAGCCTCTGCAGTATCCACAAGTGGGAAAGACTGGCTGTGGCTGAAGAGTCGCTATTGATTTGACCTGGACCCTGTGCCTAGGTCTCTGCACATGTGCACTTGTGCTTTCTCTCTTGCTGCCACTAGGATATAGAATGAAGGACTACATCTTTGGCAACATGTACTCAATCCTTCTTTGAACTGTGATTAGTCACTGGTTGGATGTTAGTTGTCTCTGTGGGTGACTATGTAGTAGGTTTGCTGTAAAAATAGGAGGAATGTTTGGGACTGTTCACTAGGTGACAAGACTGTGCTAGGACTTACACAGATGCTTAGGGATTAATGCACTAGGTTTCATACTGAAGATGAAGAAGCCAATATTGATCAATAGGCTAGATTCCATTTGAAGACTGAAGGTTTAGTGGTTAAACAAAGTACCATGGTCACCCAGCTCATTAGTGATGTTGTTTACATCTCTGACTGCAAGACTCCAAGTTTGGAGTAAGATTGATAGAAATGTGATAGGTGATGATGAAACCAACCAGTCTAGACTGTAATTTCTTTTAATGATAGTAGAAAATGCACTTATACATAGAATGGCTATATAAGTTATCTATATTTTATTCCAAACTACAGTAAGATTTAGCTGATTAAAACAACAGGTATATATTCAGGGCCAGAAATTCAGCTGTGGCTTAGTGTATGCCTAAGTTCAAGGTCTTGCCTAAAGCTGCAGGGAAAATCATAGGTGAAGGCTATGGCCTCTGAAATGGAAACTTCTAGGTCTTTGGAAAGTTAGTTATGCCAAACGATGATTTGCTGGAGCACACAGGTAAAAGGATGTCTTGCTAAAGCAAACACATGAAAGACTACTTTCCTGAAGCAGACACAGGTAAAAGGAGGCTTGATGAAGGCATATAAATATGAGCTCCCCCCCCCAGACAGTGGGAGATGAGCCCTGAAACTTTGGTTTGCTCTGCCTTGCTGTTCTTCACTAAAAACATACACACATTGGTTTGCCTTAGATAGCATTGTTGACCTCAACTTGTGAAAACTGCTACTGAGAGAAACTCACCCAAGAAATGCTCCCGAGGTTCCTGCAGCAGCTTGTGGCTTCCATGGCCTCACCTCAGGCTGGTTGGTGAGCCTGGTGGTTTCTTCAGGAGTGAAATGCAGCTGCTTGGTGTCTGCTTGCTGAAAGGACTGGACTGTAGCTACTGGTTCATGCTTGGGGTCTGCCTGCCTAGAGGACTGGTCTGCAGCTACTGAGTCATATTTGGTGTTTGACATAAAACTGAACTGCTGTCCAAGAAGATAAAGCTTACCCCAAGAAACTATTGCAGAACAGGTACCTCTGATGGGTGGTCAGCAATAGGTGAGGTTGAGTCATTATTAAAAGTAGGTTGCAACAAAATTTATGCCTACAGGCCTCTTATAAAATTGTAATGTGATAAAACACCAGGACCAAATGCAAATTTGCAAGGAAAGAGTTTGTTTCACTTTATAGCTTATAAGTCCATCATACAGGGAAGACAGGCAGGAACTCAAGACAGGAACCTAGAGGCAGTAACTGATGCAAAGGCCATGGAGGAGTGCTGCTTACTGGATTGCTCCTCATACCTTGCTAAGTTTGCTTTCTTATAATAGCACCCAAGATTACCTATCTAGGGTTGATATCACCTACAATGGTTCTCCTATATCAACAATCCCTGACCTAAAGCTGTACTACAGAGCAATAGTGGTAAAAACTGCATGGTATTGGTACAGTGACAGACAGGGAGATCAATGGAATAGAATTGAAGACCCAGAAATGAACCCACACACCTATGGTCACTTGGTCTTTGACAAAGGAGCTAAAACCATCCAGTGGAAAAAAAGACAGCATTTTCAAGAAATGGTGCTAGCTCAACTGGCAGTTAGCATGTAGAAGAATGTGAATTGATCCATTCTTATCTCCTTGTACAAAGCTCAAGTCTAAGTAGGTAAAGGAACTCCACATAAAACAAGAGACACTGAAACTTATGAAGGAGAAAGTGGGGGAAAGCCTTGAAGATATGGGCACAGGGGAAAATTCCTGAACAGAACAGCAATGGCTTGTGCTATAAGATTAAGAATTAACAAATGGGACCTCATAAAATTGCAAATCTTCTGTAATGCAAAGGACACTGTCAATAAGACAAAAGGGCCACCAACAGATTGGGAAAAGATCTTTACCAATCCTAAATCTAGTAGGGGGCTAATATCCAATATATATAAAGAACTCAAGAAGTTGGACTTCAGAAAACCAAATAACCCCATTAAAATGGGGTACAGAGCTAAACAAAGAATTCTTTTTTTTTTAATTTTTTTATTACATCTTTTCCTCAATTACATTTCCAGTGCTATCCCAAAAGTCCCCCATACCCTCCCCCAGAATTCTTAACTGAGAAATACCAAATGGCTAAGAAGCACCTAAAAAATGTTCAACATCCTTAATCATCAGGGAAATGTAAATCAAAACAATCCTGAGATTCCACATCACACCAGTCAGAATGGTTAAGATCAAAAATTCAGGTGACAGCAGATCTGGTGAGGATGTGGAGAAAGAGGAACACTCCTCCATTGCTGGTGGGATTGCAAGCTGATACAACCACTCTGGAAATCAGTCTGGCCTCTTCCGGTCAGAAAACCACCAGGGTAGCTAGGGCGCAGGGTCGGCTGACACTAGCCAGCTACCCACAACACCCGCCACAGGATCTTAAGACTTCTGGTGAGTGGAACACAGCTTCTGCTCCAATCCAATTGCGCGTGGGACCTGAGACTGCATTAGTTAGGGAAGCAGAAAACCTGCCTGAGTAGGACCACAGGCCTCTTCCGGCTGGACCAGCACCAGGGTACCGCCAGCTAATCACGACCCCCGCCACAGGATTTTGAGACTGCTGGTGAGTGGAACACAGCTTCTGCTCCAATCTTTAAACAGTGACAACGACAACAACTAACCCCAGAGATTACCAGATGGTGAAAGGTAAACGTAATAATCTTACTAACAGAAACCAAGACCACTCACCATCATCAGAACCCAGCACTCCCACTTTGCCCAGTCCAGGGCACCCCAAAACACCGGAAAAGCTAGACACGGATCTAAAAGCATATCTCCTGATGATGGTAGAGGACTTCAAGAAGGACTTTAATAACACACTTAAAGAAATACAAAGGAACACTGATAAACAGGTAGAAGACAGTAAAGAGGAAGCACAAAAATCCCTTAAAGAATTGCAGGAGAACACTGCTAAAGAGTTACAAATCCTTAAAGACAAACAGGATCACATAATCAAACAGGTAGAAGTCCTTACAGAAAAACAGGAAAACACATCCAAACAGATGATGGAAATGAACAAAACCATACTAGACCTAAAAAGGGAAGTAGACACAATAAAGAAAACCCAAAATGAGGCAACAGTGGAGATAGAAACCCTAGGAAAGAAATCTGGAACCATAGATAGGAGCATCAGCAACAGAATACAAGAGATGGAAGAGAGAATCTCAGGTGCAGAAGATTCCATAGAGAACATCGGCACAACAATCAAGGAAAATGTAAAATGCAAAAAGATCCTAACTCAAAACATCCAAGAAATACAGGACACAATGAGAAGACCAAACCTACGGATAATAGGAGTGGATGAGAATGAAGATTTTCAACTCAAAGGACCAGCAAACATCTTCAACAAAATTATAGAAGAAAACTTCCCAAATCTAAAGAAAGAGATGCCCATGAACATACAAGAAGCCTACAGAACTCCAAATAGACTGGACCAGAAAAGAAATACCTCCCGACACATAATAATCAGAACAACAAATGCTCTAAATAAAGATAGAATACTAAAAGCAGTAAGAGGAAAAGGCCAAGTAACATATAAAGGCAAGCCTATCAGAATTACACCAGATTTTTCACCAGAGACTATGAAAGCCAGAAGATCCTGGACGGATGTTATACAGACACTAAAAGAACACAAATTCCAGTCCAGGCTACTATACCCAGCCAAACTCTCAATTAACATAGATGGAGAAACCAAAGTATTCCATGACAAAACCAAATTCACACATTATCTCTCCAGGAATCCAGCCCTTCAAAGGATAATAACAGAAAAAAACCAATACAAGGACAGGAACCACGCCCTAGAAACAACAAGAAGGTAATCCCTCAACAAACCTAAAAGAAGACAGCCACAAGAACAGAATGCCAACTTTAACGACAAAAATAACAGGAAACAACAATTACTTTTCCTTAATATCTCTTAATATCAATGGACTCAACTCCCCGATAAAAAGACATAGACTAACAAACTGGCTATACAAATAAGACCCAACATTTTGCTGCTTACAGGAAACTCATCTCAGAGAAAAAGATAGACACTACCTCAGAATGAAAGGCTGGAAAACAATTTTCCAAGCAAATGGTATGAAGAAACAAGCTGGAGTAGCCATTCTAATATCTGATAAGATTGACTTCCAACCCAAAGTCATTAAAAAAGACAGGGAGGGAAACTTCATACTCATCAAAGGTAAAATCCTCCAAGAGGAACTATCAATCCTGAATATCTATGCTCCAAATACAAAGGCAGCCACATTCATTAAAGAAACTTTAGTAAATCTCAAAGCACACATTGCACCTCATACAATAATAGTGGGAGACTTCAACACACCACTTTCACCAATGGACAGATCATGGAAACAGAAACTAAACAGGGACACAGAGAACCTAAGAGAAATTATGAATCAAATGGATCTGGCAGATATCTACAGAACATTCTATCCTAAAACAAAAGGATATACCTTCTTCTCAGCACCTCATGGTACCTTCTCCAAAATTGACCACATAATTGGTCACAAAACAGGCCTCAACAGATACAAAAATATTGAAATTGTCCCATGCATCCTATCAGATCACCATGGACTAAGGCTGATCTTCAATAACAAAATAAATAATAGAAAGCCAACCTTCACGTGGAAACTGAACAACACTCTTCTCAATGATACCTTGGTCAAGGAAGGAATAAAGGAAGAAATTAAGGACTTTTTAGAGTTCAATGAAAATGAAGCCACAACATACCCAAACTTATGGGATGCAATGAAAGCATTTCTAAGAGGAAAACTCATAGCTCTGAGTGCCTCCAAAAGGAAACTAGAGAGAGCACACATTAGCAGCTTGACAACATACCTAAAAGCACTAGAACAAAAGGAAGCAAATTCACCCAAGAGGAGTAGACGGCAGGAAATAATCAAACTCAGGGGTGAAATCAACCAAGTGGAAACAAGAAGAACTATTCAAAGAATCAACCAATCAAGGAGCTGGTTCTTTGAGAAAATCAACAAGATAGATAAACCCTTAGCCAGACTCACTAGAGGGCACGGGGAAAGCATCCTAATTAACAAAATCAGAAATGAAAAAGGAGACATAACAACAGATCCTGAAGACATCCAAAACACCATCAGATCCTTCTACCAAAGGCTATACTCAACAAAACTGGAGAACCTGGATGAAATGGAGAAGTTCCTAGACAGATACCAGGTACCAAAGTTGAATCAAGATCAGGACAATGATCTAAACAGCCCTATATCCCCCAAAGAAATAGAAGCAGTCATTAATAGTCTCCCAACTAAAAAAAGCCCAGGACCAGATGGGTTTAGTGCAGAGTTCTATCAGACCTTCAAAGAAGATCTAATCCCAGTTCTTCACAAACTATTCCACAAAATAGAAACAGAAGGTACTCTACCCAACTCATTCTATGAAGCCACAATTACTCTGATACCTAAACCACAAAAAGACCCAACAAAGATAGAAAACTTCAGACCAATATCCCTTATGAATATTGATGCAAAAATCCTCAATAAAGTTCTTGCTAACCGAATCCAAGAACACATCAAAACAATCATCCATCCTGACCAAGTAGGTTTCATCCCAGGGATGCAGGGATGGTTCAATATACGGAAATCCATCAATGTAATCCAGTATATAAACAAACTCAAAGACAAAAACCACATGGTCATCTCGTTAGATGCGGAAAAAGCATTTGACAAGATCCAACACCCATTCATGATAAAAGTCTTGGAAAGATCAGGAATTCAAGGCCCATACCTAAACATGATAAAAGCAATCTACAGCAAACCAGTAGCCAACATCAAAGTAAATGGTGAGAAGCTTGAAGCAATCCCTCTAAAATCAGGGACTAGACAAGGCTGTCCACTTTCTCCATACCTATTCAACATTGTACTTGAAGTCCTAGCCAGAGCAATTCGACAACAAAAGGAGATCAAAGGGATACAAATTGGAAAAGGTGAAGTCAAAATATCACTTTTTGCAGATGAAATGATAGTATATATAAGTGACCCTAAAAATTCCACCAGAGAACTCCTAAGCCTGATAAACAGCGTCGGCGAAGTAGCTGGATATAAAATTAACTCAAACAAATCAATGGCCTTTCTCTACACAAAGAATGAACAGGCCGAGAAAGAAATTAGGGAAACAACACCCTTCTCAATAGTCACAAATAATATAAAATATCTTGGCGTGACTCTAACTAAGGAAGTGAAAGATCTGTATAATAAAAACTTCAAGTCTCTGAAGAAAGAAATTATAGAAGATCTCAGAAGATGGAAAGATCTCCCATGCTCATGGATTGGCAGGATCAACATTGTAAAAATGGCTATCTTGCCAAAAGCAATCTACATATTCAATGCAATCCCCATCAAAATTCCAAATCAATTCTTCAACGAATTAGAAATTGCAATCTGCAAATTCATCTGGAATAACAAAAAACCTAGGATAGCAAAAACTCTTCTCAAGGATAAAAGAACCTCTGGTGGAATCACCATGCCGGACCTAAAGCTTTACTACAGAGCAATTGTGATAAAAACTGCATGGTACTGGTATAGTGACAGGCAAATAGACCAATGGAATAGAATTGAAGACCCAGAAATGAGCCCACACACCTACGGTCACTTGATCTTTGACAAGGGAGCTAAAAACATCTAGTGGAAGAAAGACAGCATTTTCAACAAATGGTGCTGGCACAACTGGTTGTTAACATGTAGAAGAATGCGAATCGGGTCCATCCATTTGGCTAGGAATTTCATAAATTCATTCTTTTTAATAGCTGAGTTGTACTCCATTGTGTAAATGTACCATAATTTCTGTATCCATTCCTCTGTTGAGGGACATCTGGGTTCTTTCCAGCTTCTGGCTATTATAAATAGGGCTGCTATGAACATAGTGGAGCATGTGTCCTTCTTACCGGTTGGGACATCTTCTGGATATATGCCCAGAAGAGGTATTGCTGGATCCTCCGGTAGTACTATGTCCAATTTTCTGAGGAACCGCCAGACTGATTTCCAGAGTGGTTGTACAAGCTTGCAATCCCACCAACAATGGAGGAGTGTTCCTCTTTCTCCACATCCCCGCCAGCATCTGCTGTCACCTGAATTTTTGATCTTAGCCATTCTGACTGGTGTGAGGTGGAATCTCAGGGTTGTTTTGATTTGCATTTCCATGATGATTAAGGATGTTGAACATTTTTTCAGGTGCTTCTCTGCCATTTGGTATTCTTCAGGTGAGAATTCTTTGTTCAATTCTGAGCCCCATTTTTTAATGGGGTTATTTGACTTTCTGGAGTCCACCTTCTTGAGTTCCTTATATATATTGGATATTAGACCCTTATCTGATTTAGGATAGGTAAAGATCCTTTCCCAATCTGTTGGTGGTTTTTTTGTCTTATTGATGGTGTGTTTTGCCTTGCAGAAGCTTTGCAGTTTCATGAGGTCCCACTTGTCAATTCTCGATCTTACAGCACAAGCCATTGCTGTTCTATTCAAGAATTTTTCCCCTGTGCCCATATCTTCAAGGCTTTTCCCCACTTTCTCCTCTATAAGTTTCAGTGTCTCTGGTTTTATGTGAAGTTCCTTGATCCACTTAGACTTGACCTTAGTACAAGGAGATAGGAATGGATCGATTCGCATTCTTCTACATGATAACAACCAGTTGTGCCAGCACCATTTGTTGAAAATGCTGTCTTTCTTCCACTGGATGTTTTTAGCTCCCTTGTCGAAGATCAAGTGACCGTAGGTGTGTGGGTTCATTTCTGGGTCTTCAATTCTATTCCATTGGTCTATTTGTCTGTCACTATACCAGTACCATGCAGTTTTTATCACAATTGCTCTGTAGTAAAGCTTTAGGTCTGGCATGGTGATTCCACCAGGCATCATCTTGAGTGAGGTAACACAATCACAAAGGAACTCACACAATATGTATTCACTGATAAGTGGATATTAGCCCAAAACTTAGGATACACAAGATATAAGATACAATTTGCTAAACGCATGAAACTCAAGAAGAATGAAGACCAAAATATGGACACTGTGCCCCTTCTTAGAATTGGGAACAAAACACCCAGGGAAGGAGTTACAGAGACAAAATTCAGAGTTGTGATGAAAGGATGGACCATCTAGAGACTGCCGTATCCAGGGATCCATCCCATAATCAGCTTCTAAACACTGACACCATTGCATACACTAGCAAGATTTTGCTGAAAGGACCCAAAGATAGCTGTCTCTTGTGAGACTATGCAGGGGCCTAGCAAACACAGGAGTGGATGCTCACAGTCAGCTATTGGATGGATCACAGGGCTCCCAATGGAGAAGCTAGAGAAAGTACCCAAGGAGCTAAAGGGATCTGCAACCCTATAGTTGGAACAACATGATGAACTAACCAGTACCCCGGAGCTCTTGTCTCTAGCTGCATATGTATCGAAAGATGGCCTAGTAGGCCATCACTGGAAAGAGAGGCCCATTGGACTTGCAAACTTTATATGCCCCAATATAGGGGAATGCCAGGGCCAAAAGAATGGGAATGGGAGGGTAGGGAAGTGGGGGGCGGTATGGGGGACTTTTGGGATAGCATTGGAAATGTAATTGAGGAAAATATGTAATAAAAAAAAACAGTGGAAAAAAAAAAGAAGAATGCGAATCGATCCATTCCTATCTCCTTGTACTAAGGTCAAGTCTAAGTGGATCAAGGAACTTCACATAAAACCAGAGACACTGAAACTTATAGAGGAGAAAGTGGGGAAAAGCCTTGAAGATATGGGCACAGGGGAAAAATTCCTGAATAGAACAGTAATGGCTTGTGCTGTAAGATCGAGAATTGACAAGTGGGACCTCATGAAACTACAAAGCTTCTGCAAGGCTAAAGACACCATCAATAAGACAAAAAGGCCACCAACAGATTGGGAAAGGATCTTTACCTATCCTAAATCAGATAAGGTACTAATATCCAATATATATAAAGAACTCAAGAAGGTGGACTCCAGAAAGTCAAATAACCCCATTAAAAAATGGGGCTCAGAACTGAACAAAGAATTCTCACCTGAGGAATACCGAATGGCAGAGAAACACCTGAAAAAATGTTCAACATCCTTAATCATCAGGGAAATGCAAATCAAAACAACCCTGAGATTCCACCTCACACCAGTCAGAATGGCTAAGATCAAAAATTCAGGTGACAGCAGATGCTGGCGAGGATGTGGAGAAAGAGGAACACTCCTCCATTGTTGGTGGGATTGCAAGCTTGTACAACCACTCTGGAAATCAGTCTGGCGGTTCCTCAGAAAATTGGACATAGTACTACCGGAGGATCCAGCAATACCTCTCCTGGGCATATATCCAGAAGATGTCCCAACCGGTAAAAAGGACACATGCTCCACTATGTTCATAGCAGCCCTATTTATAATAGCCAGAAGCTGGAAAGAACCCAGATGTCCCTCAACAGAGGAATGGATACAGAAATTATGGTACATTTACACAATGGAGTACTACTCCGCTATTAAAAAGAATGAATTTATGAAATTCCTAGCCAAATGGATGGACCTGGAGGGCATCATCTTGAGTGAAGTAACACAATCACAAAAGAATTCACACAATATGTATTCACTGATAAGTGGATATTAGCCCAAAACTTAGGATACCCAAGATATAAGATACAATTTGCTAAACGCATGAAACTCAAGAAGAATGAAGACCAAAGTGTGGAAACTGTGTCCCTTCTTAGAATTTTGAACAAAACACCCAGGGAAGGAGTTACAGAGACAAAGTTCGTAGCTGTGATGAAAGGATGGACCATTTAGAGACTGCAGTATCCAGGGATCCATCCCAAAATCAACTTCTAAACGCTGACACCATTGCATACACTAGCAAGATTTTGCTGAAAGGACCCAAATATAGCTGTCTCTTGTGAGACGATGCCGGGGCCTAGCAAACACAGGAGTGAATGTTCACAGTCAGCTATTGGATGTATCACAGGGCTCCCAATGGAGAAGCTAGAGAAAGTACCCAAGGAGCTAAAGGGATCTGCAACCCTATTGTTGGAACAACATGATGTACTAACCAGAACTCCGGAGCTCTTGTCTCTAGCTGCATATGTATCGAAAGATGGCCTAGTCGGCCATCAATGGAAAGAGAGGCCCATTGGACGTGCAAACTTTATATGCCCCAATATAGGGGAATGCCAGGGCCATAAGAATGGGAATGGGTGGGTAGGGAAGTGGGGGGCGCTATGGGGGATTTTGGGATAGCATTGGAAATGTAATTGAGGAAAATATGTAATAAAAATATTAAAAAAAAAAGAACCAATAAGGGAGCTGCACCTCTCTCTTACCTGGCAAAAAAAAAAAAAAAAAAAAGAATGAATTTATGAAATTCCTAGCCAAATGGATGGACCTGGAGGGCATCATCTTGAGTGAAGTAACACAATCACAAAAAAACTCACACAATATGTATTCACTGATAAGTGGATATTAGCCCAAAACTTAGGATACCCAAGATATAAGATACAATTTGCTAAACGCATGAAACTCAAGAAGAATGAAGACCAAAGTGTGGACACTGCCCCTTCTTAGAATTGGGAACAAAACACCCAGGGAAGGAGTTACAGAGACAAAGTTCGTAGCTGTGATGAAAGGATGGACCATTTAGACACTGCCGTATCCAGGGATCCATCCCATAAGCAGCTTCTAAACGCTGACACCATTGCATACACTAGCAAGATTTTGCTGAAAGGACCCAAATATAGCTGTCTCTTGTGAGACGATGCCGGGGCCTAGCAAACACAGGAGTGGATGTTCACAGTCAGCTATTGGATGTATCACAGGGCTCCCAATGGAGAAGCTAGAGAAAGTAACCAAGGAGCTAAAGGGATCTGCAACCCTATTGTTGGAACAACATGATGTACTAACCAGAACCCCGGAGCTCTTGTCTCTAGCTGCATATGTATCGAAAGATGGCCTAGTCGGCCATCAATGGAAAGAGAGGCCCATTGGACGTGCAAACTTTATATGCCCCAATATAGGGGAATGCCAGGGCCATAAGAATGTAAATGGGTGGGTAGGGAAGTGGGGGGCGCTATGGGGGACTTTTGGGATAGCATTGGAAATGTAATTGAGGAAAATATGTAATGAAAATATTAAAAAAAAAAGAACCAATAAGGGAGCTGCACCTCTCTCTTACCTGGCAAAAAAAAAAAAAAAAAAAAGAATGAATTTATGAAATTCCTAGCCAAATGGGTGGACCTGGAGGGCATCATCTTGAGTGAAGTAACACAATCACAAAAAAACTCACACAATATGTATTCACTGATAAGTGGATATTAGCCCAAAACTTAGGATACCCAAGATATAAGATACAATTTGCTAAACGCATGAAACTCAAGAAGAATGAAGACCAAAGTGTGGACACTGCCCCTTCTTAGAATTGGGAACAAAACACCCAGGGAAGGAGTTACAGAGACAAAGTTCGTAGCTGTGATGAAAGGATGGACCATTTAGACACTGCCGTATCCAGGGATCCATCCCATAAGCAGCTTCTAAACGCTGACACCATTGCATACACTAGCAAGATTTTGCTGAAAGGACCCAAATATAGCTGTCTCTTGTGAGACGATGCCGGGGCCTAGCAAACACAGGAGTGGATGTTCACAGTCAGCTATTGGATGTATCACAGGGCTCCCAATGGAGAAGCTAGAGAAAGTACCCAAGGAGCTAAAGGGATCTGCAACCCTATTGTTGGAACAACATGATGTACTAACCAGAACTCCGGAGCTCTTGTCTCTAGCTGCATATGTATCGAAAGATGGCCTAGTCGGCCATCAATGGAAAGAGAGGCCCATTGGACGTGCAAACTTTATATGTCCCAATATAGGGGAATGCCAGGGCCAAAAGAATGGGAATGGGTAGGTAGGGAAGTGGGGGGCGCTATGGGGGATTTTGGGATAGCATTGGAAATGTAATTGAGGAAAATATGTAATAAAAATATTTAAAAAAAAAAAAGAACCAATAAGGGAGCTGCACCTCTCTCTTACCTGGCAAAAAAAAAAAAAAAAGAATGAATTTATGAAATTCCTAGCCAAATGGATGGACCTGGAGGGCATCATCTTGAGTGAAGTAACACAATCACAAAAGAATTCACACAATATGTATTCACTGATAAGTGGATATTAGCCCAAAACTTAGGATACCCAAGATATAAGATACAATTTGCTAAACGCATGAAACTCAAGAAGAATGAAGACCAAAGTGTAGACACTGTGCCCCTTCTTAGAATTGGGAACAAAACACCCAGGGAAGGAGTTACAGAGACAAAGTTCGTAGCTGTGATGAAAGGATGGACCATTTAGACACTGCCGTATCCAGGGATCCATCCCATAAGCAGCTTCTAAACGCTGACACCATTGCATACACTAGCAAGATTTTGCTGAAAGGACCCAAATATAGCTGTCTCTTGTGAGACGATGCCGGGGCCTAGCAAACACAGGAGTGGATGTTCACAGTCAGCTATTGGATGTATCACAGGGCTCCCAATGGAGAAGCTAGAGAAAGTACCCAAGGAGCTAAAGGGATGTGCAACCCTATTGTTGGAACAACATGATGTACTAACCAGAACCCCGGAGCTCTTGTCTCTAGCTGCATATGTATCGAAAGATGGCCTACTCGGCCATCAATGGAAAGAGAGGCCCATTGGACGTGCAAATTTTATATGCCCCAATATAGGGGAATGCCAGGGCCATAAGAATGGAAATGGGTGGGTAGGGAAGTGGGGGGCGCTATGGGGGACTTTTGGGATAGCATTGGAAATGTAATTGAGGAAAATATGTAATAAAAATATTAAAAAAAAGAACCAATAAGGGAGCTGCACCTCTCTCTTACCTGGCAAAAAAAAAAAAAAAAAAAAAGAATGAATTTATGAAATTCCTAGCCAAATGGATGGACCTGGAGGGCATCATCTTGAGTGAAGTAACACAATCACAAAAAAACTCACACAATATGTATTCACTGATAAGTGGATATTAGCCCAAAACTTAGGATACCCAAGATATAAGATACAATTTGCTAAACGCATGAAACTCAAGAAGAATGAAGACCAAAGTGTGGACACTGCCCCTTCTTAGAATTGGGAACAAAACACCCAGGGAAGGAGTTACAGAGACAAAGTTCGTAGCTGTGATGAAAGGATGGACCATTTAGACACTGCCGTATCCAGGGATCCATCCCATAATCAGCTTCTAAACGCTGACACCATTGCATACACTAGCAAGATTTTGCTGAAAGGACCCAAATATAGCTGTCTCTTGTGAGACGATGCTGGGGCCTAGCAAACACAGGAGTGGATGTTCACAGTCAGCTATTGGATGTATCACAGGGCTCCCAATGGAGAAGCTAGAGAAAGTAACCAAGGAGCTAAAGGGATCTGCAACCCTATTGTTGGAACAACATGATGTACTAACCAGAACCCCGGAGCTCTTGTCTCTAGCTGCATATGTATCGAAAGATGGCCTAGTCGGCCATCAATGGAAAGAGAGGCCCATTGGACGTGCAAACTTTATATGCCCCAATATAGGGGAATGCCAGGGCCATAAGAATGGAAATGGGTGGGTAGGGAAGTGGGGGGCGCTATGGGGGACTTTTGGGATAGCATTGGAAATGTAATTGAGGAAAATATGTAATAAATATATTAAAAATTAAAAAAAAAAGAAATCAGTCTGGCAGTTCCTCAGAAAATTGGACATAGTACTACTGGAAGATCCAGCAATACCTCTCCTGATCACATACCCAGAAGATGCTCCAAGTTGTAATAAGGACACATGCTCCACTATGTTCATAGCAGCCTTATTTATAATAGCCAGAAGCTGGAAAGAACCTAGATGTCCCTCAAAAGAGGAATGGATACAGAAAATGTGGTACATTTATACAATGGAGTACTACTTAGCTATTAAAAACAATGAATTTATGAAACTCTTAGACAAGTGGGTGGATCTGGAGGATATTATCCTAAGTGAGGTAACCCAATTGCAAAAGAAAACACATGATATGCACTCACTGATAAGTGGATATTAGCCCACAAGCTCAGAATACCCTTTGCAAAACACATGAAACTCAAGAAGAAGGAAGACCAAAGTGTGGATACTTTGTTCCTTTTTAGAAGGGGAGCGAAATACCCATGGAAGGAATTACAGAGTTAAAGTGTGGAGTAGAGCCTGATGGAATGACCATTCAGAGACTGTCCCACCTGGGGATCCATCTCATAAACAACCACCAAACCCAGACACTATTGCAGATGCCAACAAGATTTTGCTGACAGGAGTCTGATATAGCTGTCTCCTGAGAGGCTTTGCCAATACCTGGTAAATACAGACGTGAATACTCACAGTCATCCATTAGATGGAGCACAGGGTTCCCAGTGAAGGAGCTACAGAAAGTACCCAAGGAGCTGAAGGGGTTTGCAGCCCCATAGGAGGAACAACAATATGAACTAAGCAGTACCCCCAGAGCTCCCTGGGACAAAACACCAATCAAAGAAACACATGATGGGATATGTAGCGGCATATGTAGCAGAGGGTGGCCTATTAGGTCATCAATGGGAGGAGATGCCTTTGGTCCTGTGAAGGTTCTATGCCCCAGTATAGGGGAATGCCAGTCCCAGGAAAGTGGAGTGGGTAGGTTGGGGAGCAGGGGGAGGGAGGAGTGGATAGGGGATTTTCGGAGGGGAAACTAGGAAAGGGGATAACATTTGAAATGTAAATAAAGAAAATATCAAATTAAAAAAAGAAGAAGAAAAATATACCACAGGCTCGTCAACAGGGCAATCTTGTGGGGATATTTTCTCAAGTGAGATTTCCTTTTCTAAAAGGATTTTAGCTTTCTCAAATTGACAGAAAGCAGAAAACTGGTAGGTATTAATGCATTACTGGTGGGGTCCACCCACACATGTGCTTATTAGCAGGCGGTACACGCTAGTGCTTGGGCCTCTATAGATTCTGCTAGCTTCTCTGTGGTGGGAAACCCAATGCAGAAGGACAGATGGTGCCAACATGAGAGGCACATTCTTTTCACATGCCACTTCTACCATATGCTGTGTATTAGAAGGACTCATTTGGCTCAGCTTCCACTCAAGAGGAGGTTCTATCAAAGAGATGAGAGCACTGTGGGGCAAGGTAGAAATAGCTGCTATTGAGGCTTCCTGCCACAAAGACTGTAGAAAAACATTTGTGATAAGAGGTTTTTGTAACTTATGAAGAGGGCGTGTATATTTTTTTGTAAGTCTGAAATTGCCTCAGGATATAATTTTCACATGCTGTAGTCAGGGTGGTAAATTTTATGATTAATTCACTGGTGGATACAAGGACTGCTGTAAAAATCTCACTCTCCAGATTTGTTACTGTCATGTATGTTTCGATGAAGGAAAAAAAATTCTGGAAAATAGTAAGTGAGAAAACCTCAGGATAGAACTTGGTGGCATCTAGGCTAATCAAACTCTCATAAGCAAGAGGATTGGGCAAGCAAACAGAAACTCTGGGTTTGAAGTGACTGATTATCAAGATTGCATTGTTTAAAGAAGTTTTGCTACCCCATTTCAATCCCAAAGTGGAATCCCTGAACCTTTGTGGGACCTTTGCAAGTTAAATTATTCTCACCAAACAGCCATATCAAGCTTATAAAATTGGAAACAGAAATGTGTCTGTAAATGCTTCCCAAATGAGTGTCAATTACCATGCCCAAACATTTTCCCAGTAGACTGAAGAGCAGGTACCGCAGAGTGACCAAGGATGCCTGGGGCTTTGACTAAAAGAAACAGGCAACCATCCAGAGAACTGTGACTCTGAAAATGAAGTTTTCCTTAAATAGTAGAAATATTTAAATTGGGATCATGAGACCATAATCTTAAAAAGAAGAACAGCTGGAAAACAGTACAAGTCTGAGTTCCTGAGAAAGAGTGGTGGGCATAGCCCAACTGCAGTATTACAACTGGCTTGGCAAAAAAATAATTATAGAGAATGCAAACTATATAAATTACTTCTGTAATGTTTTTAAAAGTTTATTTTGAGAGTTTTATACAGATTCAATTTCATATGAAATATGACCAGATCTACCCTTATTCCTCTCAACTTACCCCATATCTCACTAATATAACCAACTTCATGTAAAATGTATACTCCTAGTGAATCTCTCTCTCCCTCTCTCTCCACACACACACACACACACACACACACACACACATATATATATATATACACACACACACATACACACACACACACACACACACACACATATATATATATATACACACACACATACACACACACACATACACACACACACACACACACACACACACATATATATATACACACACACACACATACACACACACACACACACACACACATATATCCACTAAGTCTAGTTAGTGCTGACAATATGCACATAGGTGTGGGGCCATCCATGACAATCCTACAGTGGATTCATCCCTCCCCCAGCAATTGTTCATTGCCAATAGTGATAGAACTAAACAGCAGGTTCAACAAAATCATACCAAGCAACATGTCTCATGTGGGAGGTTCATTAAAATCAAGAGATATAGAGGCTACCTCTAGAGGGGAGGAAGGAAAGGGTTTGGGGAGAATAATTGCAACCTTTTATAGGTCCATGGTGCATGCACAGGAGGATATGTGTCAAGGGCAACAATGGGAATGTGTCTCCTTTGGGAAGCTGCTGCTGATGTGTCTTGTTGTCGGGCCAAGTTCCTCTGGGGTGGGAAGATGCCTGATTGCCAGTGTTGTTCCAGGATTCATGGAGGTGCCTGATTGCTAACAACTAGCTCCTTAGATAGGATAGGGTTGGAGATTATACTCAATTTATCCCTGGAGTTTAGCTGGTTTGACCTTGTGTGGGTAACCATTGCTTCTGTGATTCATGGTTGCTGTAGCCATGTCATGTCCAGAAGAACTAATTTCACAGCATGCATACTTGTCCTGTGACTCTTATGTTCCCTGAGCTTTGGAGGTGAAATGGTTAATCAAGCTGATGTATTTAGGGCTGAGCATTTAGTTTTTTATTCTCAATGCTTTGTCTAGGTATACATTCTTCTATTGACTGCTGCCTATTGCAAAAAGAAGCTCCTCTAACAGAGGTGGGTAGCCACTCAGGTCTGTGGGTATAAACATAAATATTAACAAGGAAATTTGACATTAGCATTTGGCAAAATAACAATAGTAAGTTCTACCTTAGGGAATAAAAACTGTATGGCCATAGACTTTCAACCAGGATTACAGTACCAGGCTTAAAATTCCTTTGTGGAACAGGCTTCAAATCCAACCAGAGATCAGATAGTTATTCTTATAAGAGTTGCCTTGGTCATGATGTCTGTTCACAGCAGTAAAACCCTAACAAAGACACCCATATAATCTAAGATGTGAAATTCATTGGCACAAAGTTGACCATACCATTCTTCAATAATTGCTCTGCTGTCTGAAGAATCTGTACTTATCTCCTCCCCTTCTTCTGGTCTTCTTCAGGACTCATTTGGCTCAGCTTCCACTCAAGAGGAGGTTCTATCAAAGAGATGAGAGCACTGTGGGGCAAGGTAGAAATAGCTGCTATTGAGGCTTCCTGCCACAAAGACTGTAGAAAAACATTTGTGATAAGAGGTTTTTGTAACTTATGAAGAGGGCGTGTATATTTTTTTGTAAGTCTGAAATTGCCTCAGGATATAATTTTCACATGCTGTAGTCAGGGTGGTAAATTTTATGATTAATTCACTGGTGGATACAAGGACTGCTGTAAAAATCTCACTCTCCAGATTTGTTACTGTCATGTATGTTTCGATGAAGGAAAAAAAATTCTGGAAAATAGTAAGTGAGAAAACCTCAGGATAGAACTTGGTGGCATCTAGGCTAATCAAACTCTCATAAGCAAGAGGATTGGGCAAGCAAACAGAAACTCTGGGTTTGAAGTGACTGATTATCAAGATTGCATTGTTTAAAGAAGTTTTGCTACCCCATTTTAATCCCAAAGTGGAATCCCTGAACCTTTGTGGGACCTTTGCAAGTTAAATTATTCTCACCAAACAGCCATATCAAGCTTATAAAATTGGAAACAGAAATGTGTCTGTAAATGCTTCCCAAATGAGTGTCAATTACCATGCCCAAACATTTTCCCAGTAGACTGAAGAGCAGGTACCGCAGAGTGACCAAGGATGCCTGGGGCTTTGACTAAAAGAAACAGGCAACCATCCAGAGAACTGTGACTCTGAAAATGAAGTTTTCCTTAAATAGTAGAAATATTTAAATTGGGATCATGAGACCATAATCTTAAAAAGAAGAACAGCTGGAAAACAGTACAAGTCTGAGTTCCTGAGAAAGAGTGGTGGGCATAGCCCAACTGCAGTATTACAACTGGCTTGGCAAAAAAATAATTATAGAGAATGCAAACTATATAAATTACTTCTGTAATGTTTTTAAAAGTTTATTTTGAGAGTTTTATACAGATTCAATTTCATATGAAATATGACCAGATCTACCCTTATTCCTCTCAACTTACCCCATATCTCAC
The DNA here is from genome assembly GCF_978045245.1 of Mus caroli. Taxonomy (NCBI): domain Eukaryota; kingdom Metazoa; phylum Chordata; class Mammalia; order Rodentia; family Muridae; genus Mus; species Mus caroli. The sequence goes on along the minus strand of NW_028227257.1, from coordinate 31,740,824 downwards.
TAATATAACCAACTTCATGTAAAATGTATACTCCTAGTGAATCTCTCTCTCCCTCTCTCTCCACACACACACACACACACACACACACACACACACACATATATATATATATACACACACACACATACACACACACACACACACACACACACACATATATATATATATACACACACACATACACACACACACATACACACACACACACACACACACACACACACATATATATATACACACACACACACATACACACACACACACACACACACACATATATCCACTAAGTCTAGTTAGTGCTGACAATATGCACATAGGTGTGGGGCCATCCATGACAATCCTACAGTGGATTCATCCCTCCCCCAGCAATTGTTCATTGCCAATAGTGATAGAACTAAACAGCAGGTTCAACAAAATCATACCAAGCAACATGTCTCATGTGGGAGGTTCATTAAAATCAAGAGATATAGAGGCTACCTCTAGAGGGGAGGAAGGAAAGGGTTTGGGGAGAATAATTGCAACCTTTTATAGGTCCATGGTGCATGCACAGGAGGATATGTGTCAAGGGCAACAATGGGAATGTGTCTCCTTTGGGAAGCTGCTGCTGATGTGTCTTGTTGTCGGGCCAAGTTCCTCTGGGGTGGGAAGATGCCTGATTGCCAGTGTTGTTCCAGGATTCATGGAGGTGCCTGATTGCTAACAACTAGCTCCTTAGATAGGATAGGGTTGGAGATTATACTCAATTTATCCCTGGAGTTTAGCTGGTTTGACCTTGTGTGGGTAACCATTGCTTCTGTGATTCATGGTTGCTGTAGCCATGTCATGTCCAGAAGAACTAATTTCACAGCATGCATACTTGTCCTGTGACTCTTATGTTCCCTGAGCTTTGGAGGTGAAATGGTTAATCAAGCTGATGTATTTAGGGCTGAGCATTTAGTTTTTTATTCTCAATGCTTTGTCTAGGTATACATTCTTCTATTGACTGCTGCCTATTGCAAAAAGAAGCTCCTCTAACAGAGGTGGGTAGCCACTCAGGTCTGTGGGTATAAACATAAATATTAACAAGGAAATTTGACATTAGCATTTGGCAAAATAACAATAGTAAGTTCTACCTTAGGGAATAAAAACTGTATGGCCATAGACTTTCAACCAGGATTACAGTACCAGGCTTAAAATTCCTTTGTGGAACAGGCTTCAAATCCAACCAGAGATCAGATAGTTATTCTTATAAGAGTTGCCTTGGTCATGATGTCTGTTCACAGCAGTAAAACCCTAACAAAGACACCCATATAATCTAAGATGTGAAATTCATTGGCACAAAGTTGACCATACCATTCTTCAATAATTGCTCTGCTGTCTGAAGAATCTGTACTTATCTCCTCCCCTTCTTCTGGTCTGTTCCATCCACCTTCTTCCATTGCTAATCTAGGATTAGTATTCTTTCCCCTTTTCTTGATCATTTATATGAAGGTATGCTATATCTTTTAAATCAAGTTCTAATTCAAACTATTTTTGTCACTTCATTTTTCTCTCCTAAAATGTGATTTGGTCAGCAAATGGGGAGGCTACAGGACTGGGTGAGGTCAGCTCACATGAGGTTGAGAGAACAGTGGAGGTGGGAGGCAGGACCTGATAAGGGACACATTCAGTGACTCAGAAAGTGGGTGGATGCAGAACTGGAGTGGAAAATAGCAGTGTCTACACACCCTTCCGCAGTCAGCCCAGGGATATTTCCTGGGAATGTATTGTTAAAGGACTACTTCCCCGTCTGTTGAGGAACTGCCAGTTTGTGTTCTATAGATGCATACTAAACCCACAGGAACTTCAGGAGAGTTGAACTATATATAGAGTGTACATTTCCCTTAAGTCAGAAAGGAAAGAACACAGGATTGAAGAGTCCAGACAGGAAAGAGATGCGTTTTCTATGCTCTGTTTATGTAAGCCATAATTACCTCCAGGATACTGAAATTGTAGCATTTCCTACCTCTCATTTTTCTCACAAGTGTTATCAATTGTTTAATTAAAAATACATATTTTATTACTGTCCATGTTTACAGTTTGGTCTATGAGAACGTGTGTTAAACAGCACAGGAAATTACCAAGAATTTCAAGAATAAAAATAAAATTGAAAAATAAGATAAATCAAATAAATATATAATAATAAAGATTCGAGGGCAAGCAGAAAACAAACAATGGCAGCAAAAAACAAAGACTGACCTTCACTGTAGGGTACTTAGCCTGTGGTGTCAGCAGCTGTGCCAATAGTGACAAGCTCATCACCGTATGCAGTGGGCCTAAGTGTCATTGTAGTGTGGACTGTTAGCAGACTTTCTAAAGAGCTGGTGGTGAGGATCAGTCAGCCTTCAGGGGTCCCTGAGTAAGTGAAAGAGCCAAAGGTAACATTTATCTAGCAAGATTCTGTAAGAATGTTGGATTTCCTAGGCTAGCAGTGTGGCTATGGAAGCTGGCCCACCTGGTCTTGTTTTCTGGTCAAGACTTGGCTAGTTGCTGTATCCAGTCTCTAGCTGCTTTGTGGGTTCTTCTTTCTTCTACCCTTCTCCATCCTTCTTCCACTCTTACACCCCCTAACACTAGATAGGAGAGAAAAACGGATAGAAAGGAAAGGGGCAACATTATTATTAGACTACTTCCTGCTCATTAGGGATATTGAGTTCCTTGGGGAAAGTTTGATCTTAACTATCAGGATATCTAATTTCTTCTTGTTGTTGTTTCTTCTTTGTGCACCACTACTTAACAAACCTACTTAACAAAGTGCAACCACCAACAATGAACCAACAACCAACAATCCATCATACCTCTCAGGGCCCTAGTTTGTATATATTCTCTGAAAAGTCCCCAGAATTCCAAATGTCACAAAATTGCTGAAACTATCTGCTGCTGGCAACATTATACCCCTGCTAGAGTACTAGGCAAATCATAGTCAGCTGCTGTGGACAATCTAAAGCAGTCTCATATCCCACATCTGGGATTAAAATGAAAGCATATTCCCATAATCAATATCTCCCTCCCCCTCCCCCTCCCCTCCCCCTCCCCCTCCCCTCCCCCTCCCCCTCCCCCTCCCCTCCCCCTCCCCTCCCCCTCCCCCTCCCCCTCCCCTCCCCCTCCCCCTCCCCCTCCCCCTCTCCCTCCTCCTCTCCCTCTCCCTCTCCCTCTTCCTCCCCCTCTGTGTGTGTGTCTTTTAAAGAAACCAAAATTCTCACTACAAGTTGCCTTTCAAGAATAATTGTTTCTTAGTTTAAATGAGGGAGCCTGATCTTTCATTGTATAAAAACATCTTCACAAAGGTAGACAGTGCTGAAAGGTACCTATGAAGAAATGTTACACATCCAGATTTCATATGCATCAAGAACATGTTAAACCTTGTCTGGGAGAGGGTGCAGGAGATGTAGCTCAGCTAATAGAATGCTTTTCTATCATGCATGAAGCCATGGGTTGGATTCCCCAGCACCACATGAGAGCAGGCATGAGGTGCACTCATGTAATGCTAGCCCAAGAGTGGAGTCAGGAAGGCCAAATGTTTAAGATCCTTTGTATTACATAGTAAGTTCAATCCAACCTGGCTATTAGAAATGCTACCCCAAAATAAAATCTGATCTTGAACATTCACCAAGGTCTGTTGTTCTTGCTTCAGGTCCCTGAACTACTCTGTGAGATTCATGGCCTCACATTCCACATAATAGGTTCAAAATGTGACCTCAAGTGTTCACAGAACTGCTGAAACTGATATGTACCTGACTCCAGAACACTGCTTCAAGAGTACACTCTAGACAGGGCTACACTCAGAAAGCAATGTGATAGAATGTTCTGTGATGGTCCCCACAAAGTGCTCTGTGCTACCTACCCAGTATTCAGAAGTAAAGCTTTTAGCTGTTATATTTTACTTTAGTTGAGTCTGCTTAGAGTTCTCTATATGTTAACATACTTGAGGAGTCTTCACGCCATTGTTTTCAAACACTATGGTCCACAGACCCCATCAGAGTCCTGACTTACTGTTGCCCCAGAATCTCAGGTTTGCAGCATCCCTGCAACAAACATTTCCATTTAGAAATAGCATAGTACATGGAGAGATGGCTCAGTGGTTAAGGGCACTGACTGCTCTTCCAGAGGTCCCGAGTTCAAATCCCAGCAACCACATGGTGGCTCACAACCATCAGTAATGGGATCTGATGCCCTCTTCTGGTGTGTCTGAGGACAGCTACACTGTACTCACATCAATCAATCAATCAATCAATCAATCAATCAATCAATCAATCAAAATAAAAAAAGAAATAGCATAGTGCAAAGATTCAAGCTGTAGAGACAGTCACAGAGAGGTGACACCATGGATGGTGTTAATAGTATCCTTGGGCCTCTTTTCTTTTTTTTTCAAGAGGGAGCCTGGGTGGAGGCTGAGATGAGCTAATAAGGTCCATCCATAACAATTCCAGGGCGTTGGCAGGAGGAAGACTTCCTTAGTTCCAGCCCCAGGAGGGAGGCTTCCAGCCAGCTCAGGGATGTGCTGGGCTAGCAACTATCTTCCTTCAGAGCAGGGATATCAGTCTATTTTCTCTTGTCCCTGTAGGATGATCTTATGGGCGGGGTCAGGAGGAGGAAGGGCATGGGTGGGATAACCTGGCATTGTTTCATATGCTCATACTGCTGTGTTCCTCACAAGATGAAGCAAAGACAGGCTCTGCCTTAAAATAGAACTTTATCCCAAGTCTTGTTTTTTCCTTCTGGCTTTTCCAAAAGCTAACTAAGTTTAATTAAAAAAAATATCATTACAGGGGAATTAGGTAGGAGGGGTGACCTGAACTCAGTGCACACAGGCATTGTTCTAGACATTATTTTCTAAATTCTGTGCTCATATAATGTTTTCATTATATTAGATAGTAAGGATAAAAGTAGAAGATCATCTATTATGGAAAACTTAGGACAAAAGTGAAAATGCACTCTCGTGTAGCTATCACTGATGGAGAGTGACCTGTGCCTTCAGTGTCTCTCAGCCATTGGGGGTAACTTTGAAGTAAAATTCATACAACATTTTGTCCTCCAGCCTGTATTCTGATTGGTAAGAACATAAGCACACACTCCTGTGATATGGGAGCTTATAGCAATGTGTCAAGCACCTTATGTCATATCCAGTGAGCGTTCCTCTGACCTCATGGTGTCACAAATGCCTTCGAAAGGTATTTTGTTTGAAAAACAGGCTCAAAACAAGCTGTGTGTAATGTACCTAGTGGGCAAGTCACAGTCTCCCTTCATTCCAACGTTACAGTTACCAGCTGTACTGTGCACTGATTTTGATTGTGCTAATTAACAATGTGTTACATGTTGACCTCTGAGTCTATCATCAACCAGGGACATTTCTGGCTCCTGCTGCTTCTGTAGTCAGTCCACCCCTGCCACAGCCGGGCTCCTCTTAACAGGCATTTTTACCTGTTCCTGGGAGTTCTCATCAGGTGTTTTTTGGTGTATGTGTCTTGTCTGTGAGACTCATTTGTGCTGGTGTGATTGACATTTTATTTTCAGTAATCCACTGGTGAATTATAAACTCTTCTGCCATTCATATGATATAGATTGCTTTTGTATGGGCTGTTATTCTCAGCTCTGCTACTGGTCATCTTGTCCTTGTGTTTTACAACTGAACCCTCTTTTCTGAAATAGCTTAATACACTACCTGTACATTCTAGCCTTTAGAAAAACTCCTTGCAGTTTTTCAAAGTGGGAGTTCCAGTTATCCCAGGCCCTTAAAAATACTGGACACGGGTGGAGCTGCAGATCTCAAATCTCTCTGAAAACAACTGTGACACACCAATGGGGAACACCACACCACAGCACTTTTTCATGTGCTAAATGCTGAGTGAAGTATTGTAGAGCTTATTATGCGAAAATGGCATAAAACTCCCTCCAAGCCACATGGACAGATGCGTAGGAAGCAGGAGAGAGTTCTGTCTTTTGACTTGAGTCCCATCCCTTGGATGTCACATAATGGATGTGAATATTCCAGTAGCTGAACAACACAAATCTGTAACACCATTGTTTTGGTTATATTAGGTGAGAAATACTTGTGTATGATAGCTTTCTTTCATTTTTAAGGTTATTTTTAAAGGTTTATCATATTTTTAAAAATTGTGTATACATGTATGTGTCTTATGTGTGGATTTGTGCACCTGAGTGTAGGGTAGGCTTGGAGTCTAGAAGAGAGCATCAAATCCCTTAGGGATGCTGGATGTGGATGCTGAGAACAGAACTCAGGGCCTCTGTACTATTTATTTATTTATTTATTTATTTATTTATTTATCAAAAACAATTTTTATTAGATATTTTCTTCATTTACATTTCTTTTTTAATTTATTAGGTATTTTCTTCATTTACATTTCCAATGCTATCCCAAAAGTCCCCCATACCCTCCCACACACACACTCCCCTCCCCTCCCACTCCCACTTCTTGGCCCTGACATTCCCCTGTACTGAGACATATAAAGTTTGCAAGACCAAGGGACCTCTCTTTCCAATGATGGCCTACTAGGCCATCTTCTGATACATATGCAGCTAGAGACACAAGCTCCTGGGGGTACTAGTTAGTTCATATTGTTGTTCCACCTATAGGGTTGCAGACCCCTTTAGCTCCTTGGGTACTTTCTCTAGCTCCTCCATTGGGGGCCCTGTGATCCATCCAATAGCTGACTGTGAGCATCCACTTCCATGTTTTGTAGGCCCTGGCATAGCCTCACAAGAGACAGCTATATCAGGGTCCTTTCAGCAAAATCTTGCTAGTGTATGCAATGGTGTCAGCGTTTGGAGGCTGATTATGGGATAGATCCCCGGGTATGGCAGTCTCTAGATGGTCCATCCTTTCGTCTCATCTCCAAACTTGTCTCTGTAACTCCTTCCATGGGTGTTTTGTTCCCAGTTCTAAGAAGGGGCAAAGTGTCCACACTTTGGTCTTCGTTCTTCTTGAGTTTCATGTGTTTTGCACATTGTATCTTGTATCTTGTGTATTCTAAGTTTCTGGGCTAATATCCACTTATCAGTGAGTACATATTGTGTGAGTTCTTTTGTGATTGGGTTACCTCACTCAGGATGATGCCCTCCAGAGTATTTGCCAGGCACTGGCATAGCCTCACAAGATATAGCTATATCAGGGTCTTGTCAGCAAAACCTTGCTGGCATATGCATTAGTGTCTGAGTTTGGTGGCTGTTTATGAGATGCATCCCCAGGTGGGGCAGTCTCTGGATGGTTCTTCCTTCTGTCTTAGCTCCAAACTTTATCTCTGTAACTCCTTCCATGGATATTTTGTTCCCCATTCTAAGGAGGAACAAAGTATCCCACTTTTGTCTTCCTTCTTCTTGAGTTTCATGTGCTTTGCAAATTGTATCTTGGGTATTCTAAGTTTCTGGGCTAATATTCACTTATCAGTGAGTCCATATCATGTGAGTTCTTTTGTGATTGGGTTCCCTCATTCAGGATGATTTCCTCCAGATCCATCTATTCACCTAAGAATTTAATAAATTCATTGTTTTTAATAGCTGAGTAGTGCTCCATTGTGTGAATGTACCACATATTCTGTATCCATTCCTCTGTTGAAGGACATCTGGGTTCTTTCCAGCTTCTGGCTATTATAAATAAGGCTGCTATGAACATAGTGGAGCATGTGTCCTTACTACAAGTTGGAACATCTTCTGAGTATATATGCTCAGGAGAGGTATCCTTTGTACTCTTGACTCAGCCATCTCACCAGAAATGGTTGGTTTTATATGGTGACAGATTATTTCTTTGCCCAAGCCCTTACTAGGCCTCTACTGTGACCTGTAAGGACTTGAACAAACACTATTTCTAACAGCTTAGCCATGTTTCCCAATTCCACCCTCTCTAGAGCACATGGACTGCCAAGATGGTGTCCTGCTTGAGGCAGCCTTCCCTGAGTGTAGAGCTCCATCTGCAGTCCCAGTAACCAGGGAAGCCAGAATCTTAGCCCTGGTGACAGGCTGCTGGTAGATACTGCAGGCTTAGTCACAGCTGCTGACTCTTAGCTACATCTCACTTCCCTGAGTCCCCTGCAGCCTGTTCTCCCTTCTCCTCCTTCCTCTCTCCTTATTTCTCTATTGTAAGCAGATTTCTCCTTTGCACAAATTGAATATGAGCTCATTTGCACTGACTCCTGGTTGCAGTAGACCTGACTGACCTCACTCTGTCATGTAGTGATGGGGGATGCGTTTTTTTATGTGCTCACTGGCCACACTTCTTTTCTGTTTATTTTACTTTGCCTATTTATTTTTTGTTTATTAGGTTGGGCTATCTTCTTGAGTGTTCTTGTATGTATAAATGTTTTTCCCTGTATTGAGAATATGTCATCCTCAGAGAACCAGATGCATTAGTTAGGACCACACAGTTGAAGAATTAAAGAACATAACTTAAACATAAGGCAGTTGCAAGATAATGAATGTCCTTGGAGAATTTAGAAAGGGTGGGATTATGTATGGGGCCTCTTCAGAGGAGGCCTAATCCCTGGGAAGAACAAGAATAGGGAAAATGTAATAAAAACAGAAATTCCATGTGTATGGTGTGGAATGTGTATGGTGAGGAATAGATCATTTGCCTATATGTGCTACGCTATGGGTTCTGTGCCCAGCACTACCAAGGGGAAAAAAGACATAGCAATGTAGAAGAAAGGATGGAATCTTTAAGATAATTGGAAGGTTTCTGTGAAGTTGTGCATCTGTGGATGCCAAGGAAAAGAGTGCAAACCAGAATATGTGAAATTGTGGATAGAGTAGCTATTGTGAACAGCTTTGGAAGGCAGGATGCAAAACAACCCTAGTTTATTTGGTGTGTTTTAAATGATTAGGGAACTCTCTATATGTCTCTAAAATAGCTTTTGCTGTACAAATTGAGAATGGTTGCTTCTGTGACTTTATTATATTGTCACTCTGATGAGGCCCATTCTTATGCACCCACTGTAATAGTCCTGTGAGTCTGAAGCTGCCATCACTGTTGAGGCTTCTTGAGGACTTGCTTTGCTGGGTGGGGAACATCCTGCCTGGGGGAACTTGCCTTTCCTGAAGGAAAAGTGAGGTGTCCCAAGTGGAAGGAAAAGACATTCAGAACTAGGGAAGTTGTCCACTCCCAGGAATGATGGGGGAGGGATGGCTAGGGAGTAGCCTAGAAAGGTTCAGAAGGGGACAGTCTCAAGCTACCAGGTCATTGTGGCCACTGTTATTCAGGGCAATGCAAGCTTCAACTTGGCCTACCCTCATTCTCATGCAGATCTGTAGTCATATCCATGAGCCATCATGGAATAGTCCATCTTGGGAGGAGATGAGAGTTGGTGTGTTGGAACCCAGACCAGAGTGCTGCAGAATGAGTCTCAGCCATATACGTTCATGCTTGGCTTAGGGAAGGAGCTCTGTAAATATGTGATCCTGTTCATCTTTCCAGGTTGTGTAACAGGTGGACATGAGCCAGATCCGTCTGCATGCAGAATTTTCTTTGCTAAGGGATGCTTCACTCCTGGAATATACAGCGCTCAGTTCCAAGAGCTCATTGCGGCCATATTTTCTGCTTCCTCAGCCCAGTGATCATCTCTCAAGTCAAGAATCAAGGTTTGTCTAGGGATGCCTAGAGTGAGTTGCTGGCCTGTTGAAAGCACTGATATGTTGTGAGCTTCATGTTGACAGAGGTTAAGCAATTATGCCTAAAGCCCACAAGACACTTGAACTTTCATGAAGTAGATTTTAGAAATATCCATTCACATAATTCACTAAGGCATCTTATAGCCTACTGGGCCAGATACATTTTACTTTATGCTGTTTGGGGTGTATTTACAGACTTAATTCTACCTTATATTTTTCTAGTCAAAGAAGTATGTAGGGAAACTATGTTAAAGTTTTTGCTTTGCTTAGATTAGTCTAATCATTGCTCACTTAGCTTTTCCTTATTTTTCTACAAACCCTTACAAGATACTCCCATGGGCCAGAAGCAGCGCTCCTCTCTGGAGGCTCAAGACAGAGGTATCTGAAGACAGGACCATCTTGTGAGAGGGATGTTACCCAATAGGGCATCACATTAGGCGCTAGCCGATTTATTAATTCCAATTCTGTCTGGAATGTTGAATGCCTCGCCCCCACCCCCCAAATGACAGATCTTTCATCTTCACATGGTAGAGGGCAAAGGGCAAAGAGGCAAAGATGGTACCAATTTTATTCACGGGAGCACAGGTTTGATGTCTGAGTCACCTCTTAAGGTCTCATTTCTTAGTACTCAGACAAAGAATATAAAGTTCAACATGAGTTTGGGATGCAATAAGCACTAAAACCATAGCAGGCACCTCAGCTCTTTGTAAAGACCTTTAATTTGATGCTGCAAACTTTAGGTGGAAACTCAATTTTCACATATAGACACAAGCAAAGGAACGGGTCCAGGTGAGTTTGTGGGTTTAGCATGTAGCAAGTGTTTGGAATGAGAATGTAGCAAAAGTTTGGAAAGGAATATTTTTCCTGATTGAGGAGACAGCAGGAACTGGGCTTGTTTTCAGTAGAGAATTTAGCTCCATCAAGTGTTCAGACTTTGACAGGAACAATGTATGCATGTATTAGTTTTATAACCAAAAATAAACTTAGCTTAGACATTTCCATTTTGGGAAAAACGAAAAGCAGAATCAAAATTAGTGTTTTACAAAATTTGTATTACAAGCCAAATAAGAGAATTACATTACCAGGTCTGTAAATCTTGGTAGGGACAGAGTTATGTGCATCTACTGCAAGTTATGCACAGACCAGCAAACATTTTCCTACTAGGAACCATCTCACTCAATTGAGGTGATTCTTCAGTTGCCACGGAGAAGTTGTAAATTGGAATGGAAGTAGAAACAGGCCATACTCAAGTTACCAGGGTCACTGGTCTCAAAGGGCTTGGCTGTGTCATAGCCACTGACAGTTGAAGTGTGCATATTTGGTGATCTCATGGCTGCAAGAAAAAATAGATTGCACACATTTTGGATTAAGTTTTTCAGTTAACATATAAAACAATAGGTCTGGAACTGCTAGACTCAAATCTGCACACAATTAAATTGTAGCCTTTGAGGCAAAGCTTGCCACACCTGGAGGCAAAAGCACTGGTCCATTTAAACAGCTTGCCTCTCTGCTCTCTGTATATGTGGCTGACAGACCTTTGTTTCCTGTGTCCCATCCATCTGCTGTTCTTGAAGAAAAACTCATTCCCCAAATCACCCTCAATGGGAAGCAAGCCATTTTACTCTAAGGCCATTTCTGCCCTATACGTTCTGTAAGTTTAGCTGGTCTACAGCTGCCTACATCCAGTTGTGAGATCTTTTTCCTTTGAATTGAATGGACTCTGAGAGGCAGAATCTGGGCAATTTGCATTTCTAGTGGGAACAGTTTGTTTAGTTTCATTGTTGCCCTCACAGACTTGGTCATCAGTGAAAGTTCCTGCAGCTCTTGTTTGACGATGCTGACACTTAGCAGGGAGGACAATGATTGTATCTTCCCGAGTGTCATGAGATGAGGTCCCTGAGGGATTCACTCCCTGCAGAATGCTCTGAGAAAACGGGGAAGACCTGGCTGCACTGAGGCTACCAGGCTTTGTGGGTGGCAACTTCCAGCTTGTTCTGGGATTCTGCTCAGCAGATAACGTGTGTACACCTCCCACATTTACATAAATACACGCATATTTAAATGCAGAAACACACTTTCTGCTCTATTGTTGGCCTTTTTCATTATTTTTATTGATAGTGCTGGGCATTCTGTCTAGTATTCCATGAGTGCTCAATAAATATTTCTGAAAGAATAAATAAAGACACAACGAAATGGCTTTCCCAACTTTCCCAGAGAGTAACAAAGCAACAACAGAATCTTCATCATGCTACTGTGGTACCCTAAATTTTCCATAAAGCAAGAGTGTTAGTGCTGCAGCTTTCTGTGTGTGCATGTGTGTGAACACATCTATGTGAAATGCGTTTTAGCTTTATGAAAAATTACATAGTAGACGCGAATGAGCATGTCAAATTGGACAGAGAAAAACCCATAAAGTCTCAACTCTGAAGAAAGAATTATAGGTAACTCAGAAAATCTGGGAGCAAAAATGATTTTCTCCAAGGGAGAGTACACCAATTGGCTGTGCAGTGCCAAGCAGTCAGCCCTGAAAACATACATGCAAGTAACATCATATGGGCTGTGCAGGTTGTATTTAGGAATATATGTATATATACAAATATATGTATATGTATATATGTGTGTGTGTATACATATCATTCATATATATGTATATATGGGAATAATTGATGAAAAAGAGGCCATGAATTTGAAGAAGAGTAGGGAGGGATGTATGAGAGGATTTGGAGGGAAGATAGGGAAGGGAAAGATATTGTAAATAAATTAGAACTTCAAAAATTAGCAAAATGACATCATTTATCAGTGGCAAAGTGGAAGAATTTGGAGAACATGATGCTAAATGAAATAAGCCAGACATGGAAAGCCAGACTGTGCATCTCACTTGTATGGAATCTAAAATAATCAAATTCATAGAGTGAGTGGGAACCAGGGATGGTGAGGAGGATGGGGAGATGAGCATCAATGGGTTTGACATGTCAGTTAAACAAGGTTTTCTGATATCTGTCATACAGCAGAGTTATTATAATTAATTATAGTGCATTTGTATTTATGACTTTTGCATGATTGTTACAAAAATACTCAAGAACAGCAATCTAATGGAAGAATATGTTCTTTTTTGATGATGGTATAAAAATTCAGACTATGATCACTTGGTTCCATGATGTTGAACAGAACATCTTGGGGTAGGACCATGAAGTGAGACTTTTTTTCATATCAGGTAGACAGAAAGCTGAGAAAGACATACAGAAGAACAGGAAGGCAGGACCACGATTTAGGCTCCAAGGATCTGTCCACAAAGACCCACTTCCTCCATTAAGTTGCCTCCTCTTAAAAGTTTCCAAAACCTTTTAAGACAGTCCCTCAAGCTAGGGGACAAGCACCTAACAGGCAGGTCTATAGGGGATATCTCATATTTAAACCATAACAAAATTATGTATTTCAAAATAGCTGAGAAAATTTCAAAATCATGAGAAGCCCAACTTTCAATGAAGATCAGGTAGGGTGCTAAAAGTGGCTACAGGCTCCTTGGTACTCAAAGCAGACTCCATTATTTGCAGAGGACCAAGCCTTAATGCCATTCCCACACTTGAGCTTGTTGGTCCAGAGAGGGAAAAGCTAGTTTTTAATGATAGCATTGATTTTGTACATACATAATCAGAATGAATGGGCAGTTTCTGTTTTCTCCTAAAACTAGAGTGGTTTAGAAATGTAGACTGATAATGATCAGTCTAAAGAGATAAGTGACCTCAGTGCCCAGATGTCAAGATAGCTTCTTAGTATGGGACAGCCATTGCTCCAAAAGCAATTGCTTAGTGGCAGCCATTGCTCCAAAGTCCAGGGGTTTCCCCTTGGCATCCCATCACCCTTTTCTCCCTGGAAAGGCATTTGCAATTCTGGACAGGCACACGGGTTCTCTTCTAAGGAAGGAATGTGTTCCCTGGCCAGACGCCATGGCTTACTTGATGTGTGTATTACATTGAACATCACAGGGAACAAATAAAATTTTTATGAAAGTGTCTATAGAACAGGAATGCTGAAAGCCTCACTTATGTTTCACAGGTGCCAAACATTAGCCTGCATTCTTGCCAGCACTGAAGTGCCAATTGAAATGGTGTGGTAGTCAGCTTTCTGTGACTGTGACAAAATAATCAGTAAATAATCAGCTTGAAAGAAGAAAGGTTTATTTTGGCTCCCAGGATTTCTCAGCACCAGATTGGATGGCCCCATTGCTCTGGGGTTGTATGAAGTCAGTACAGTAAAGCTAGGCTTCCTCCATCTCAGTGGTTCTCAACCTGTGGGTCACGACCCCTTTGTATAAGTTACATATCAGATATCCTGCATAGCAGATATTATGGTTTATAACATTATCAAAATTACAGTTATAAAATAGCAACAAAAATACTTTCATGGTTGGAAGTTAACACACCATATAATAGACCTGTGTAGAGGGGTTCAAAGCGTTAGGAACATTGAGAACCATTGGCATTGGCTTAGCTGAATCAGTGTGCTGCAGGTTTACTAAGGGACCCCATCTCAGAAAGCAAAGTGGTTAGTGAATAAATAATAGACTGGGGACCAAGTCTTTATCATATGGGTCTTTGGGGGAAGTGGTGACAGTCATTCAAACAATAGCCAACAAACAGAGCTTTTGTATCCTGTTACTTTGTGCAAACCACCTCAGGAAATCTGATGTCTTGAATCAGCCTCAGTTCCTCAATTTCTTTGCTATTGTTTCCCCACTTCCACTGTGTTTGATGCCTGATGAAGTGATGCTCAGAGACTGGGCATAGTGTTTTATCTTACAGGACACTAACAGAATTAGAAGAAAAACACTTCTCAAATGTTTCCCCTACCTCAACCTCTTCAAGGACACCATGGTCAGTGAAAATGATATGGATACCGTACCATCTGGGCTTCCTGCTCTGATTTACAAAGAGAAGTCCAAGGGCATGTGCTGGTCACTTGTGGGGGAAGTGATGGTGGGAACTGCACTGGAGTTTTCTGATGTGTCTACATGTATCTGTCACTGATACGTCACCTCTACCCTCATCTCCACAGTCACAATTGCTCCCACATGAAAAGTACCATGGGCATTGTAGTATAAGAGAGTTCAGTGGGAGTATGAGGACCCAAGTTCAGACCCACAGCCCCCATGTAAAAATCTAAGTGTGGTGACACATTCCTGTTAACCCTGCACTGGGAAGATAGAGACGGAAATCCCCAGGGTTCATCAACCAGCCAGGCTAGCTGAATCAGCGACCTTCAAGGCTAGTGTGAGACTCTATCTCAAAACATAAAGTAGAATATAAAGATAGAGTCTAGCAAGCATGCTATGGACTGGATCATTGCCCCAGCTCTTTGCTGAGACTTCTTAGCCATCCTGGATAAACAGACACTGACTCTTGGAATAAGTCATGAGCTAAAACTTTGAGTGACAAGGACATCTGAGGATTCTTTGTGGAGCTAAAACATGCGGGCCGTAGTGTTTCTGCTAGAAGCAGGTATTGATCATGGCATGGTGGAATCTTTCTGGAAACTTCTATGTAAGTTTCTTACCTTTAATTCAATTGACACAGTATGGAGAAAGCTGTTCCTAACAGGGGTCTTAAAGGTTCTAGTTCTCAGAAGGACCCATCTCCTGATATTCTTTAAAATCATTATGACAAATAATTTTAAGTTCCAAGGCTACCCACACAGATGATAAAGGACTTTGAGGTGACATGATGATGACTTCCAAGCACATCTACAGATTTCGTGAAAGAGACTGAACTTGATTCTTCCTTCCAGAGTGTGGACTGAACTGAGCGACTGGCTGGACACAAAATGAGGCCTATATGGCGGTGTCATTTCTCAAGCTAGGTCAGAAAAAGATGCTTCTTTCTGATTTACTCTGTCCCTTGTATAGGCCGATGTTCCAAGAAAGAAAGAAAAAATGTTTTACTTATGCTAAATATTCCACAAAGCTGCTTGCCTGATTAGGACTTCTGGCTTGTGGTAAGTAGGAATGCTGCAGGTCTATAACCAGATTATCTTGGGCTGTCTTTAGCTCCAATGTGTTTGAAAAATGCTGTGATTTATGACTTTATCTTGTCCTATAACTGCAAAAACTTCATGAATCCATTTCCGCATTAGAATGTGGCATGTAAGGACAACCTGACTCTGTTCTTTGGCTCTGATTACTGTCATTTGGCTCCAGAACAAACTCTTATTCCTTTTGAGCTGAGAGCTGTGTTTTGTATTGACATAGTCTTGGACCGTTCCGAGGAGGGGAAGCCTGCTTGATGCCTTTTTGGAAGACTGTCTGGCATTCCTCTGGAGAAGTCCACATAGCCCACAGGTAAGCACTCTTTCGGAAAGTTATATGAATGAGTCAACTTTAGACTACTTTCAGAAGCCCAGCAACCGCATCCTTCCTAGATCTCCACGAGAGTCCTCAAGCCAGTGACCAGCTGAGTCATGTTCAAATTTTTTACCTTCAGAAACTGAGCATGATATTAAATGTTTGTCTGTTTTATGTTCTAAATTTCAGGGCAGTGTTTTCTCCCAAATTAGATAGCTAATACATAGTGAACAATACAGATATCCCAGCCTGAGGCCACGATACCTCAAAGTTGTTAGATGGGTGGCTGTGGTCCGGGTCTAGAAACACAACTTTTCAAACTTTTCTTTTCATGTGTTCAGAATGTTCCACGCAGAATGAGCATGCTGCATCTGAAAATCTGAACTGCAAGATGTGCTAATGCCTAAAACCCTTTGAGAATGGACATGGTGGCACAATTTGAAAAGTTCTCACCTTCAAGTGTCAAAGGCTCCATTAAAATATAGTTGCATTGTATTGCATAAAACTACCTTCAGCCTATGTGTATAAATACATAGGAAAAAGAAATGAATTTTGTGTTTGGATAAGAGTTCCACCCTCAGTATCGTTCATTACATATGTGTGACTATTTCACAATATGAGAAAAAAATTTCAATTCAGAGAAACTTCTGGATAAAGGATATTCAAGCTCTGTCATACTCCTCTGACTCACTTCGGACTGATGCTTATCTCATAGAGCTGCTTCGCCTGGATCCAGGGCATCACTTCGGCATCACCTATGTGGTGAACATTCCCATGTCCGTTTCAGCTTATGACACCATCCTGTGCTGCTGAGGCCTTTGCAAAGTGAGACCAGACCCTGTGTTAAAGAGGCTTGCCTGACTAACCGTAGCTCTTTTCTTCTTATTACTGAGGGCTGTGTGTCTCCTCAAGCCTTGCTCTTCTGGTCTTTTTGCGCTGATACAGCCAGCTAGATAAGAGCAGAGACAGGCAACTATGATAACCTCAGACACTTGCTTTCCCAGGATGTTCTTCTATGAGGCTTCTAAAGGTCTCCTGTGAATTACCGTAGTGGGGTTCCACTGCACTAGAGATGCTTAAAATCCCAAAATCTGAGTGGACAGTTGGAATCAGCTCAGACCCTTGGTATATAAAAGAAGCAATCAGCTGGACTGCGAAAGACTTGGCTGAAATGCTACTCTGAAGTGTAAGCCATTGTTCTGTATGAAACAGCCATTTGCTGCTGAGCCTGAAATAGGGAGAACAGTGCCATTGTCCGTCTCCCAGCAGGGTGAACATATAAGACGTGGTATCGACTTTCCTCTACTGGGTAGGCCTCACATACAATAAAAACTGCTAAGTTACTCCTGCAATGGTCATGCCACTGGTGCTTATGGGTACATCTTGCTGACAGGCCAGTGGAGCACACAGGGTCCATAGCTGTTTCACAAGGCCCATGATGGGAATGTCTTGAGCCTTAGGAGAGAACCTAACATAGATGTTTTACTAAAGCTGACGTGCTGTCCAAATGCCTCCTGAATATTTATGCTTTTATTTATGGCTTAGAGATGCTCTCAGACTTGATCAGAGAGATGCTTCTTTTAGCATGGGCTGTGATAAGTGTAGAGGTCGATGACTTGCTAAAGTGATAAGAATAAATGACTTGAGTGCTCAAAAGCCAGTCATTTGTATTGTTCCCTCTAAGGCTCGGGGTACTTGAGGGAAGAGGGCTTGGGAAGAATGTAAGAGTAGGAGGATGGGGAGGCGTGCTGTGAGATGCTATCTGATCAGGACATTGTTTGATTAATTGATTGATTGATTAAACACATGGACTCACAGCAGCAGCAGCCATAGTTACCTATGCAACCCCTGCAAAAGACAGGGCCAATCAATCATCCATCACACATGGGGGCTTCATGAAGGCTCCCCTCTCTCTGAGAAGTTATTAGGCAGTTAATGGTTGCTAGGGAGTCATTCCTCGGTGGTGTAGCCTCTAGTAACGTTCCCTGCTTAAGTGAATAATCCTGACTCATGCAAGTAACCTTAATTAAAGCGATCACGTGCATGCATATGTATACAGACACAGACTCTCTCTCTCTCTCTCTCTCTCTCTCTCTCTCTCACACACACACACACACACACACACACACGACATGTGAGAAAGTCATTTGTTGGGGTGAAGAGGTTCAGTGGGAGTGAGAAGGGGACTGAGAAATGATAGTGGCAAGACAAGGTCAAAGTACCTTGTACATGTGTATATGTGTATATATGAAAATATGAAAGAATTAAAACAAAGAAGACATGGTATGGTATCAAGTCTGATAATGCTTCAGGCATGTAATTCCAGTACTCAGGAGGCTGAGACAGGAGGATCATAAGTTCAAGGCCACTGTGAAATCTTGTCTCAAACAAGCAAGTGAACAAACAAACAAAAAATAGAGACATAATATGGGGACATCAACTTCACCACCTATAATCCTCAAACCGCAAATCCCAGGGGCTACTAAGCAGCATGGAACTTCCAAGCACCCCTTTCTGAGGAAGAATGCCACACTCCCCTGAACTTCTCAACAACGGCACTGCTTTCTCTTCTTTCAGCACCACCCCCTCCAGTGCCATGGCAGACCTCTCCACAGGTTAGAAACCTTTGCACAAATGTGTCAAAGGTAAAGAATTTTGTCTGGACTCTAGCAAGCCTTCGTGCTTTGATGCCTCAGAGGATGATAAAAGTCAGGCTTCAGAGACAGACAGCCTTGTTTACGGAGAAAGTTTTAAAGAGAGGTGGCGTTTAGATAGTGTTTCATGGGATTATTCCAGGACTTTTCCCTCCTTTGTTGTTCTTGGTTGCATGTCTGAGAGATGAGGGCTTAAAAATAAAGCCCGGACATCATCCCAGACACTAAATCTGGAGCGCCCAGCTGTGTTCTCTGCTGTACTGAAAGAATGAGGGATTTTTCTGTCTCAAGGTCACTTGTGGCTTCATTATTAAACTAGCAAGAAGGGTGGGATGAAGCCAAGGGAGCAAGGCCTTGAACTGTAGCAGCTGTGGCTCCCATTGTAATAGTTTTAAAGGTTTTTGCGACTGCCAGAATACTTTAGTTTGATTGCCCCACATTACCCTCTGGATATGGGGTGCTGATGTGTGCTCCTGAACATGCCAAGCCACTGTGTGAATCTCCTCACTCCTCCGACTCCTTGATCCCTCTGGACCCACAGACCCAAGGCCAACCACCCTGTGTCTTCTTTCCTGGGGTGGCAGCATCTTGCTGAGTACTATTTCTTGGTTCCAATCATGTATTCTCACTTAGTCTGAATGCTTCAATGCTGCACGGGTCACTGTTTGCCACACACCACAGATCCTCATCTTTATACTGTATGTGGCACCTTTCCCATGAAGTAGAAGCTTACGGAGAAGAGATTTTCATTTAGCTCTTCATTCAGTCACCTCACCTATTGTGTTACCTCCCAAAGCCATTGGCTTTTCCTAGGCTCCTCACTATGGAAGAATCACAGTGCCTGCCATTGCCCATGTCCAACTCATTTGGACCCTCTGAAGTTCTGCTTTATCCACTGCCTCTCGATATAGACAGACACAGGGACGCAGATCACATCATCATTTGCCTTCCCTGTGTCTCCCTGAAAAGATCAGCTAACCCAACCCATAGAGGCCAACGAGTTCACGTCTATGTCTCACAGAGCAGAACTTGGCCACCAAGACAAAAGAACAAGACATACAAAAATGAACTTCTCTTCCTCCTGATCCTTCCTGTCCTCAAAGGCCATCCTGAGTCCAGACTTTCTCTACTCACCCACAGAGCAGCTGCTGCTTCTGTCTCAGCCTCCTTCACCTTCTCACACCATCTTGCTGCTCTGGAGCTCTGAGAACAGGTAGATTCCAAGCAACTGTGCAGGCTCAGTTATCTCTATCATAAGATAGAGGCACAGTTACTGAACTTGCTGCATGCACATTAGGTACAAGCCATGTAATAAACCTGGGGAAGAGGTCAGTCTATTTTTCTGCTCTTCACAATGATCAGTGCCCATAAACCTTCTGTCTTAACTCCTAAACATCCCAGAAGTCCCTTGTCTCCTTTGCATTTATGCATCCTTATTTTTCATACTTCCATCGGCATTAGCCACTTAGATTGTTGTCAGATACAGGATACAAAACGTTGCTCAGCTTTCAGGTCATCCACAGGCACATACACAAAAGATTCTTTCTGAGATACAAGATGAGCCTCATCTCTCTATTTAGAACATCCCACTGCCTCCAACCTTGTCCTGAAGGTTAGATTCTATGTACTCATAGGATGAAGGCTTTTAAGGTGTACTTTTCCAGTAATGTCTATGGTGGCCTGTTCTCCACCCCTCTTTTATACACCTGCAGTAGCTTCTGCTTTCAGCTCCCAGGTAGCATATCAGCATGATATCATCCATGAGCAAGAGCAGATGCTCTGAAAATCTCACAATGTGGTAGAGGCTTGTGTTTGCTAAGCATTTAGGACAGATGTCTTAGTGTGAGTCCCATGGCTATAGGTTCTGATACAAGGATTTAGGTGTGATGTGCATTTGGAGGACTAGCCAGGAAATTCTAGGAAGTTAATGCAGAAGTTAGGCAAGATGATCAGGTAGTCACAGGGAAGGTAAGGATGCTATCTATCTCTGGTGTGTGTGTATGTGTGTGTGTGTGTGTGTGTGTGTGTGTGTGTGTGTGTGTGTGTGTGCATTTAAATCTCCAGAATGTCAGCCACCAGGCTGCTGTGAAGTGAATCTGGAAGGCATGCAGAGCTGTGGGAGGGCTTCTAAGCATGAATGCTGCAATGGGGAATTGTAGAAGAGAGCAGCTCAGACATCCTCTACTTCAGGCTTATGGAAGGGACAGAAATACAGTCTTCTGCCTGTATTTCTGAGGGACTGGATTCAGGACCTCATCAGATACCCAAATCCTTGGGCCAGAATTTAAATTCCCAGTCTATGGGAGTTATCTCATTCAAATAACACACTGGGGATCTGTGAAGTGATGGCGATCACTGCAGGATGTTGTTTAATGTCACTCTATCCATTTAGCAAGGTTTGCTTTTGGAATTTTTAAAAATGAATATTTTGATCCACAGCTATTTGATCCAGGAATCCCTGGATGTGACAGGCAGGCTAAGGCAAGAGAAAGGAATGGGTGTCAGAGTAGAAGTCTCACATGCAGAAGATCACAAAAAGGAAGTGCTGGTGTTTCTGAGTTAAGAACAGGAATCCAACCAAATGCATGATTGCCTACAGGAAAACACTGAATGCATCATAGGCAGTGGATAAGTCACTGGCAGGTGTTGAGAGCCATTCCTCCTGTCTCTGAGGTCAGACTCTCCAGGAGATCTGGAGCCCTTGGGTAACTTAGATAAACAGAAGTCTGCATGCTAACACGTTTTAGTTGCACTTGCTGATGTTACAGGGTCTTCGACTTCCACTAGCTTCCAGTTAAGCACACTAAATGCCACTGGAATTGTCACAAAGAAGGCATTATCCCAACCCTGGGAACCTTCCCCTCAAAGAAGAGGGGCCTCAAGTCTAATTAGAAAGTATTTGACTACAGCACAATAGTCATACCACTATTGCACCAAAGGCAAGTCAGTGATGGAGCATGTAGGCTCCAGCCTTGGGTAAAAACAGTGATTTCTTTTCTTCCTCAGGAGTCTGCCTGCATAGCACCTTCTGGTGCTACAAAAGCTAGCCAGCAGGGAAGAACTTTCTGAGCCGTTAGAAACTGATTTCTCTATGTGCTGGTAGTCTAATTTCCAGCTTGAGAAATTATGCAGAACATCTTCCAAGTCTTCTTGGAGCCACCAAACAAATTTAGTTCAGTCTTGGAGTGAGTGCCAAGACAGGAAACCTAAGAAGAGAATAATTCCACCCACTGACAAATCTTAGGGGTTATGGGCTAAGATGTTGGAGCTCGGGAGCTGGGGCAACCCGGGTCACCAAAGCCAGCAGGTTCTAGCTGTGGCTGAAGCTGCTGTGACGAACTCTGGCTGCTTCAGAATTCCTCCTCCCTTGGCTTCTGTCCTCTCTATCAGAATGGACAGAGAAGGCCAAGTGAGAAGAAGAGAGCAGCCCTGTCTACATGGCTGAGAAGTGCTAAGTTCACTGACCACAAGTCAACCAGCACCTTATGTAAAAGGTACCATGGGATGACTCTAGCATTGTCTTCCAATCTAGCTTACTGTTGAAGGGCATAATGCCCTTCCTCTCACCAAGACCTCTGGATAGCACAGTTTCTTTGGTTAGTTAAGTCTCATTGGTTGCTGTATGGCTTAAACTGACATAATGAAATTCATGATTTGCATGAGCCCACATGCATGCACCATGCAGGTTGATTATAATACACAAACAGAAAAAAAATCCATCAAATGTAGAAGCAGTTGTCACCACAGGCTGAGGGTGAGCCAGATCCTTCTGTTCAGTGGAGCAAGAGAAGTTATTGATTTCTGGGCTCAGTTGGACATGCTGATCCAAATACTCAATTAATTGACTTTGATTATTAAAATAATGAGGACTGAGAGAAGGATGAGGGTGATTTTCATAAAACACAGAATTGTCCCAACTCTCCTTAGTGGCTGAGAATGGGGAAAGGGATTTTAGTCATTTTTTTTCTTTAGTAGTTCATTAAAAAATCAATAGTGCATAAGGATTACACTGATTTCTAAAGTGATACTGGATTTATTATTTCAATCGAAGCTCCTAACAGCTGTTTTGTGACACTCAGTGTATAGCCAGGGCAGATTGTCTTCTTAATGTCACACAGTTAAGAGGAGTTAGGTCATACACTAGGATCTGGATGTCCTGGAGTTAGGTCTTTCCCCTGCTTGTCTTTATACTCACAAGTGCTGGAATGGAAACTCAGGACCCTCCAAAGGAGGATAGCAAGGCAGAGTTGGCATGCCTCAAGGGAAGGTGGTACATCATGATGCAGGACTAAGTTAAGAGTGACCTTGAAGAGACTAGTCTGCACAGGTGAGAGTGAGGACTACAGAAGTGACACAGCTTCTGGGACAGACTCCATTTTTGGATTCCAGACATCCGGGCATCTTCCCCGACAGAGGAGAGAGGTCCACCTGGAAGGGCTTTGACCTCCAGAGCAGGTGAGAGAGTCATCTTTTGTCCCATGTCCCTCAGAGACCAGTCTGTGCAGGTGAGTGTGCATACTGCAGAGGCAACACATCTTCTGGGACAGGCCCTGTTTCGGGCCTTCATCTTCAGCCAGGAGGGAGGGTTGAATGCCAGATATCTGTGCACCTTCCCTACAAGAGGAGATCATGCCTGCAGAGAGCACTCTGACCACTGAGACTCAGGAGAGAGCTAGACATCCAGGTCGCTGACAGAGGCTAACAGAATCACAGGAGGAACAAGCTCCAACCAGAGACAACTATAAAAACTAACTCCAGAGATTGCCAGATGGCTAAAGGCAAATGTAAGAATCTTACTAACAGAAACCAAGACCACTCACCATCATCAGAACCCAGCACTCCCACCTCAGCCAGTCCTGGATACCCCAACACACCCAAAAAGCAAGACTCAGATTTAAAATTATATCTCATGATGCTGGTAGAGGACATCAAGAAGGACTTTAATAACTCACTTAAAGAAATACAGGAGAACACTGCTAAAGAGGTAGAAGTCCTTAAAGAAATACAGGAAACCTCAACCAAACAGGTGATGGAATTGAACAAAACCATACAAGACCTAAAAAGGGAAGTAGAAACAAAGAAAACCCACAATGAGACAATGCTGGAGATAGAAACCCTAGAAAAGAAATCTGGAACCATAGATTCGAGCATCAGCAACAGAATACGAGAGATGTAAGAGAGAATCTCAGGTACAGAAGATTCCATAGAGAACATGGGCACATACAAGAAATCTACAGAACTCTAAACAGACTTGAACTGAAAAGAAATTCCTCCCAACACATAATAATCAGAACAACAAATGCACTAAATAAAGACAGAATATTAAAAGCAGTAAGGGAAAAAGGTCAAGTAACATATAAAGGCAGGCCTATTAGAATTACACCAGACTTCTCACCAGAGACTATGAAAGCCAGAAGATCCTGGACAGATGTCATGTAGACACTAAGAGAACACAAATGCCAGTCCAGGCTACTATACCCAGTAAAACTCTCAATTACCATAGATAGAGAAACCAAAGTATCCCATGATAAAAACCAAATCCACACAATATCTTTCTACGAATCCAGTTCTTCAAAGGATAATAAAGGGAAAACACCAACAGAAGGACAGAAACTACACCCTAGAACAAGCAAGAAATTAATCCTTCAACAAACCTAAAAGAAGATAGCTGCAGAACAGAATCCCAACTTTAACAACAAAAGTAACAGGAAGCAACAATTACTTTTCTTTAATTTCTCTTAACACCAATGGACTCAATTCCCCAATAAAAAGACATAGACTAATAGACTAGCTACACAAACAGGACCCAACATTTTGTTGCTTACAGGAAACCCACCTCAGGGAAAAGGACAGATACTACCTCAGAGTGAAAGACTTGAAAAAATTTTCCAAGAAAATGGCCCGAAGAGACAAGCTGGAGTAGCCATTCTAATATAGAATAAAATTGACTTCCAACCTAAAGTTATCAAAAAAGACAAGGAGGGGCACTTCATACTCATCAAAGGTAAAATCTACAAAGATGAACTCTCAATTCTGAATATCTATGCTCCAAATACAAGGGCAGCCACATTCATTAAAGAAACTTTAGTAAAGCTCAAAGCACGCATTGCACCTCACATAATAATAGTGGGAGACGTCAACACCCCACTCTCACCAATGGATAGATACTGGAAACAGAAACTAAACAGAGACACATGGACACTAACCAAAGTTATGAAACAAATGGATTTAATAGATGTCTACAGAACATTCTATCCTAAAACAAAAGGATATACCTTCTCAGAACCACATGGTACCTCCTCCAAAACTGACCATATAATTGGTCACAAAGCAGGCCTCCACAGATACAAAAATATTGAAATTATCCCATGCATCCTATCTGATAACAATGGACTAGCCGGGCGTGGTGGCGCACGCCTTTAATCCCAGCACTCGGGAGGCAGAGGCAGGCGGATTTCTGAGTTCGAGGCCAGCCTGGTCTACAAAGTGAGTTCCAGGACAGCCAGGGCTATACAGAGAAACTCTGTCTCAAAAAAAAAAACCAAAAAAAAAAAAAAAAAAAAACAATGGGCTAAGGCTGATCTTCAATAACAAAATAAATAATAGAAAGCCAACATTCATGTGGAGACTGAACAACACTCCACTCAATGATTCCTTGGTCAAGGATGAAATAAAGAAAGAAATTAAAGACTTTTTAGAGTTTAATGAAAATGAAGCCACAATATACCCAAACTTATGGGACACAATGAAGGGAATCCTAAGAGGAAAACTCATAGCCCTGAGTGCCTCCAAAGAGAAACTAGAGAGAGCATACACTAGTAGCCTGACAGCACATCTAGAAGTTCTAGAATTAAAGGAAGCAAATTCACCCAAGAGGAGTAGATGGCAGGAAATAATCAAACTCAGGGCTGAAATCAACCAAGTGGAAACAAAAAGAACTATTCAAAGAATCAACCAAACCAGGAACTGGTTCTTTGAGAAAATCAACAAGATAGATAAACCCTTAACCAGACTAACTAGAGGGTACAGGGACAGAATCCTAATTAACAAAGTAAAAAATGAAAAAGGAGACATAGCAACAGATCCTGAGGAAATCCAAAACATCATCAGATCCTATTAAAAAGGCTATACTCAACAAAACTAGAAAACCTGGATGCAATGGACAACTTCCTAGACAGATATCAGGTACCAAAGTTAAATCAGGATCAGATTAATGACCTAAACAGTCTGATTTCCCCTAAAGAAATAGAAGCAGTCATGAATAGTCTCCCAACCAAAAAAAAAAAAAAAAAAAAAAAAAAGCCCAGGACCAAGATGGGTTTAGTGCAGAGTTCTGTCAGCCATCAAAGAAAACCTAATTCCTCAAACTATTCCACAAACTAGAAACAGAAGGTACTCTACCCAATTCATTCTATGAAGCCACAATTGCTCTGATACGTAAACCATACAAAGATCCAACAAAGAAAGAGAACTTCAGACCAATTTCCCTTATGAATATCGATGCAAGAATACTCAATAAAATCCTTGCAAACCGAATCCAAGAACACATCAAAATGATCATTCATCCTGACCAAGTAGACTTCATCCCAGGAATGTAGGGATGGTTTAATATATGGAAATCCATCAATGTAATTCACTATATAACAAACTCAAAGACAAGAACCACATAATCATCTTGTAAGATGCTGAGAAAGCATTTGACAAATCCAACACCCCTTCATGATAAAAGTCTTGGAAAGATCAGGAATTCAAGGCCCATACCTAAACATAATAAAAGCAATATACAGCAAACCAATAGCCAACATCAAACTAAATAGAGAGAAACTCGAAGCAATCCCACTAAAATCAGGGACTAGTCAAGGCTGCCCACTTTCTCCCTACCTATTCAATATAGTACTTGAAGTTCTAGCCAGAGCAAGTCAATAACAAAAGGACATCAAGGGGATATAAATTGGAAAGGAAGAAGTCAAAATATCACTATTTGCAGATGATATGATAGTATATATAAGTTACCCCAAAAATTCCACTAGAGAACTCCTAAACCTGATAAACAGCTTCAGTGAAGTAGCTGGATATAAAATCAAACAAATCAATAGCCTTTCTCTACACAAAGGATAAATGGAATGAGAAAGAAATTAGGGAAACAACACCCTTCTCAATAGTCACAATATAATATAAAATAATATAATTTTTTAATATAAAAATACCTTGATATAATATAAAATACCTTGATGTGACTCTAACTAAGGAAGTGAAAGATCTGTATGATAAGAACTTCAAGTATCTGAAGAAATAAATTGAAGTTCTCAGAAGGCAGAAAGATCTCCCATGCTCATGAATCTGCAGGATTAACATAGTAAAAATGGCTATCCTGCTGGAAACAATCTACAAATTCAATGCAATCCTCATCAAAATTCCAATTCAATTCTTCACTGAGATATAAATTGCAATTTGCAAATTCACCTGGAAAAATAAAAAACCTAGGATAGCAAAAACTATTCTCAACAATAAAAGAACCTCTGGGGGAATCACCATGCCTGACACTAAGCTGTACTACAGAGCAATTATGATAAAAACTGCATGGTACTGGTATAATGACAGACAGGTAGATCAATGGAATAGAATTGAAGACACAGAAATGAATCCACACACCTATGGTCACTTGACCTTTGACAATGGAGCTAAAACCATCCTGTAGAAAAAAAGACAGCATTTTCAACAAATGGTGCTGGCACAACTGGTGGTTATCATGTATAAGAATGTGAATTGATCCATTCTTATCTCCTTGTACTAAGGTCAAGTCTAAGTGGATCAATGACCTCCACATAAGCCCAGAGACACTGAAATTAATAGAGGAGAAAGTAGGGAAAAGCCTCGAAGATATGGGCACAGGGGGAAACTTCCTATTCAGAATAGCAATGGCTTGTGCTGTAAGATCAAGAATTGACAAATGGGACCTCATAAAATTGCAAAGCTTCTGTAAGGCAAAAGACACTGTCAATAAGACAAAAAGGCCACCAATAGATTGGGAAAGGATTTTTACCAATCCTAAATCTGATAGGGGACTAATATCCAATATATACAAAGAGCTCAAGAAGCTGGATTCCAGAAATTCAAATAACCCCATTAAAATGGGTTACAGAGCTAAACAAAGAATTCTCAACCGAGGAATACTGAATGGCTGAGAAGCACCTGAAAAAATGTTCAACATCTTTACTCATCAGGAAAATGCAAATCAAAACAACCTTGAGATTCCACCTCACACCAGTCAGAATGGCTAAGATTAAAAACTCAGGTGACAGCAGATCTGGTGAGGATGTGGAGAAAGAGGAACACTCCTCCATTGTTGATGGGATTGCAAGCTTGTACAACCACTCTGGAGGTCAGTCTGGAGGTTCCTCAGAAAATTGGACAAAATACTACCAGAATATCCAGCAATACCTCTCCTGGGCATATTCCCAGAAGAAGTTCCAACTGGCAATAAGAACACATGCTCCACTATGTTCATAGCAGCCTTAATAATAATAGCCAGATGCTGGAAAAAAACCCAGATGACCCTCAACATAAGAATGGATACAGAAAATGTGGTACATTTTCACAATGGTCTACTACTCAGCTATTAAAAACAATGATTTTATGAAATTCTTGGACAAATGGATCTATCTGGAGGATATCATCCTGAGTGAAGTAACCCAATCACAAAAGAAGTCATTAGATATGCACTCACTGATAAGTGGATAGTAGTCCCAAAACTTAGAATACCCATGATACAATTTGCAAAACACAAGAAAATCAAGAAGAGGGAAGACCAATGGGTGGATACTTCATTCCTCCTTAGAATAGGGAACAAAATACCCATGAAAGGAGTTACAGAGACAAAGTTTGCAGATGAGATGAAAGGATGGACTATCCAGAGACTACCCCACCGAGGGATCCATCCCATAATCAGCCACCAACCTCAGACACTATTGTGTATGCCAGAAAGATTTTGCTGAAGGGACCCTGATATAGCTGTCTCGTATGAGGCTATGCCAGTGCCTGGCAAATACAGAAGGGGATGCTCACAGTCATTTATAAGATGGAACACAGGGCCCCCAATGGAGAAGCTAGGGAAAGCATGCAAGGAGCTGAAGGAGTCTGCAACCCTATTGTTGGAACAACAATATGAACTAACCAATACCCCCAGAGCTCATGTCTCTAGTTGCATATGTAGCAGAAATGGCCTAGTTGGCCATCACTGGGAAGAGAGGCCCTTTGTTATTGCAAACTTTATATGCCTCAGTACGGGCAAATGCCAGGGTCAAGAAGTAGGAGTGGGTGTGTAGGGGAGCAGGGTCTGGGGAGGGTATAGGGAATTTTCGGGATAGCATTTGAAATTTGAAATGTATATAAAGAAAATACCTAATAAAATTATTTAAAATAAAAAAGAGTGACCTTGAATTTCCTTCAACTGATAGGCACCTTCACCGTCTATATACACCCAAGATCTGAGTTTGCTGAATCTGCATTGCATTTGATAAAACTAATCTAGTAGGAAAGGTGTACCAAAAGGTACCTGAAGGACAGGGCTCAGGTCTGTAACACACCCTCTAAGATGGTAAGAGAGGTCAACATAGTCAGGGAAGGCATGGGAAGACAGAGACTTCCTAGCCTCCCTCACTAGTCTGCCATCTCTAAGCTGATAGTTTATGACACAGTGATTCCAGGGGACAGCATGATGTAGGGCAGGGTCCATTATGCTGAGAGCAAACACGTCTGTAGTTTGGCCTATTCTCAGTGTACACCTGTGCCCATGAGCCTCTTAACTACTTCTCTAATTTTCCCTGCATCATTGGCAGGAGGAGATGGGTGGTACCAGACCTCCTGACTTGTTCCTGTGTGATCTCCTGTTTCCCAAGGAATCAGCATGCAGGTAGGAACCACTATCTATTTTGAATCTCTCTGACTGATATTTTTGTTTTGTTTTGTTGTTTGTTTTCTCAACAGTCTGTACTCTCAAAGGTAAATACAACTGAGCTCTGAGGGTTGTGATAGGGGGCTGCCTTAGCCTGGTCAGCAGAGTTACCCAAGTCATCCTAAGTAGGGCCCTGTGTTTCAGATCCGTCTCTGGGAAATGCTAGGAGTCACCTCTGTGCCTTTATTTAGCTGCCAGTGATCTCACAGGTGAAGTGTCAGTTAGGGAGAATGCCTGAATCATATTTTCCAAGTAAGAAAGTGCAGGTTATGGAAAGAATACTGTGTAGTTCATGCTAGGAAAATGATGTCATTCTACTTTCTACTTTAATTTAAAAATGTATTTTTTTTTAAAAAGAGAAGAATGTCACAGAATGAAGCAGAGTCCTTGAGTTCTAACACCAGACTCAATCCTCAGTTCTGGCCTACTCCAACCAGACTGCCAGAGCTCCAAGAGACCTTTTAGTTCCAGGGATGTCACCAGTTCACCCCTGGATACACTTGGTTCCTAACACTTGAGTCCACTTGCTGGACTCAAAGGGTGGGGTGGGATCGACTCAGGGAAAGAGCCTGTGACAGCCTGAGCCCAGTGTCCTGCAGTGGGTGGTTCCAGGAAATTCCAGGCCAGAGGGCCTAACTGGCTGCTATTTTTAATGTCTATGAAACAAACCCAGGGAGAAACTCAGTTCAGTCAAAGCAAAGCAATCGTCTCAGAGAAGGAAGGTGTGGATAATGTGCACCAGTCTCTGTGCTTCTGGGTGAAGCCATGCGTGTGGGCAGCTTATAGCTACAGCATCCCCTAGACAACCACACAACACTTTATGGCTATACAAGTCTGGGCTGACCCTTAAAACAGCATCTTAACAGAGGAGTGTTATGTTTCCTGGGATTGTATGAGAATAATGGTCCCCTTTGACTGGTCATGCTCCAAAATCTACATTCCAATATGTTGTACCAAACTCTGTAAGTCAGAGTTCTAAAATGAGGCAGCCCTTAAGGGTTCAATTGCTTGATAAATCCAGTAGGATTACTCCAATATCAAAGTTAGGGTTCCCTGAACCAGCCCGCATACCATCTGGCATCTCTACATGTCACCCCTGCTTCCTGCTGGCTCCTCCCTCAAAGGACACAGGAAGTTCAAGGGAAAAACAATATCCACATCCCCTCTAATCCTAACATTGCTTCAGAGTCCAATGCATAGTCTCTGGTCACGTGGATTCCAGTCTAAGGGACAATGTTGTTCCTATAGGACTCACACTCTAGTAGTGTTGTTTATCCAGGTTCCTTCAGGACATCAAAGCCCAGGCTGTGGAAGTAGCTGTTAGTAGAGTACTTGCCTAGCATTCAGGAAACATGGTCAGGGTCAGAACATGGCATGAACTGGATATATTGGTGTAGGTCTATTCTAATTCCAGCATTTGGGACATAAAGGCAGGAGGGTCAGTAGTTCAAAGTCATCTTTAGCCACATAGTGAGTTCCTAGCTATCCCAAGCCTCATGAGAGTCTGCCTTAAATAAGTGGATTCATTTTTTTTTTAAAGAAAGAAAAGAACATTAAAACATTTCACAGTGTAGAAACTGAACAGAGATGCTCAGGGCTCCTCTATTGGATTATACCTCTATGAAACTTTGTCACAACACTGTAACAAACCCCGTGCCTATCTGTCCTACCGTGTCTAAGTCTGGCTCTTGGAATTTATGTGAGCTATAAATGCAGATTGGACTGCAGGTTCTGGGCTGCTGGAGGTTTAGTGTTCCTCTTTTGAAACACTATGGTGTACACACAGACCTGGGAACTGGAGAACTTGGAGGTTTCTCCCATTCTGTCTGTCTCTCTGTCTCTCTGTCTCTCTGTCTCTCTCTGTCTCTCTGTCTCTCTCTTCTCTCTTCTCCTCTCTCTCTCTCTCTCTCTCTCTCTCTCTCTCTCTCTCTCTCTCTCTCTCTCTCTCTCTCTCTCTCTCTCTGTAGCTCCATATGGTCAGGAGTCCTTGGACATCAGAAACAAGTGTCAGATCTCCCTGGAAATTACAGACAACTATATGCTGACATAGAGGCTAGAAATCAAACTCTGCTCCTCTAGTGTTTTTAACAGCTGAATCATTTCACCAGTCCCAAGTAAGAGCTCTCTTGGTACCAAAGAGGGAGTATCTCCATAGGTCATCACATGCATTTTCACTGCCTGCTTTGCCATGGTGTGGGAAAGAGGGAACTCCATTCAAGCTAGCTCTTGCCCTGAGTTCCTGCTAAGTGTCAGAGATGAGGATTGTGCCAGAAAAAGTTAGTGATGTGGGGAATACTGAGGTGCCCAGTGCAAGAGAAAGGGTAGTGATGGACTAAGAAGCTTGTTTATAAAGCAAGGAAGAAGGCTAATATCCTGAGGAATTAACGTGGTTGAGTAAAGGATTTAGTCTGTATAACACTTGTTGACAGATGTTCTGCCCTCAAGGCAGTACAAAACAAAGTAACCACAGCTGAGGTGCCTTTGTAATGTAAGTTTCAGGTCATTTTTAAAAGGTAAAATGCATCTTGCATGCCTGAGGGATATAAACACAAGCAAGTATTATGTACTGGCAGATGACAGGGTCTTTTTTTTCTAACTGTCATGGGGTTCTGGCTCTGCTAAGCCACCAGCCCTGAGGGTGGACTTAATAGAGTCTTGAAAGAAGGCCTGATGACAGGCCACCTGCACACCATGTGTTTGCTTGGGTGCTGGGCCACTTGACTCTTCTTAAACTGGGGTTGGAGATAGTAGCTCTTTGTAGGGCATGGTAGGTGCAGCTGTGGAGTGCTGTGGTGAGAATTAGGTGTGTAGGCAGAGCTAGCTTCAAACCCTGGTGAAGTAGAGTAACAGAAGTCCTATATCTTCAACTACAGAGACCGTGAAATAATGAAACATGTCAAAGGTACTGGGCCACACCTGTGATGCATGTTAAGATACAGATACTGGGAACCCAGTGCCTAAAAGTCTTAGCACAATAATGTCACAGTACTTTCCCAAAGAAGCAGGGGGAATGGAGGCGCCAGAAATACTCGTATGCCCTTAGGGTGAAAGTTGAAAGCCATCTCTATCTAGAGGGAACCCACACTGAGATGAAAGTGCTCACTTTCAACCTCAGTAGGACCATAGCGTACGAGAATACTCAGAATACCCTCTTAGCACTGAGAGAAGCTTGGTGCTTGGTATGGCTAGCACAGGGAGATATAGCAGCAGACATGACCTATGGCTTCCCAAAGGAGTCCCCAAATTAGAATTGGCATGGGCACACAATCAAGAGAGTGGGAGAGAAGTGAAAGGGGAAGATAGAAACGGAGACGCAGAGAAGAAGAATGGAGCAGGAGCTCTACCTTTCCCCTAGCAAGGCTAAGATGATAGGAAGATAGTTGGGTCAGGCAGAGATCTTATTAATCTTCTTAGCAAACTTAATAGACTCCATTTGAGATATCGTCTGTTTAGTCAGTGTAATATCAATTGATTTAGAATATATTGTAGGAATTGTTCTGTAGTATTATTCTATAAATTTCTTATTTTGTCCCATACCATCTCCACAATTAACTGGTATATGGCATCACTCCAAGTTTTTTTGGATAAAGAAACTAAACTAGGGATTAAAGTAGTCCCACCTCCCTTGCTCTAGTCACACAGGCAGTGGAAGAAGCAGGCCCTGAGGTTATACCTCTGTGAGGCTACCTTCCACAACTCTCCACCACAAGCCATGCCTGCATAAGAGCCCTGATCCCCTCCCTCCATTCTCCAGTAGAAGCCACAATAGACCTGACAGGGTGCAAATCATCTGGCTCGTACAGGTTGCTCAATGGTTTGGAATATAGTTCTGGTCTTGTAGTGGGCTAAACAAAGAACAAGTCTTGGACATATTTCCCTAAACTGACTGGTGAGGTCTAAATGTTCTTCGAATCTGACATTCTCACTGGATCCCTTGAGGTATATATATATATAGGAGGGAATATATATATATATATATATATATGAGGGAATGCATCTTGCAGCTTTGGCTTTTGGCCTTTGGATCACATCTTCTACAGACTTGTCCCTGGAGAGGATTTCTAATGGAGCTAGACTCTAGGAATGGAAAGGCAGACCACAGAATGGGTCCAAGGTGTTAGGTATCTAATAGCCAGCTTATTGAGATATTGGAAGATTGAATCCCTGGCAGATATCTGATGTCAATTACTTGAGTAAATCTAAATAAAGAATTCCCAGTCATTTTCTTCCTAAATCTCTGACCAGAAAAGCATGAGTAAAACACCCTAAGGGCTTATTTGAAATTGCTGGTTAGGGTTAACATTGATTAGCAAAGAAATTGTTGGCTTTCATGGGTCATTTTGAGTCCTGCAGGGTCAGA
This sequence comes from Mus caroli, assembly GCF_978045245.1. Taxonomy (NCBI): domain Eukaryota; kingdom Metazoa; phylum Chordata; class Mammalia; order Rodentia; family Muridae; genus Mus; species Mus caroli. Next base: position 31,706,883 of record NW_028227257.1, on the reverse strand, counting down.
TGAGTCACTTGTAGGTTAAAGGCTGATTACAGGATGGGGGAATATCTAGGGTGAGTAGATCTGTCTGCTTTGCTCAGAGAGACTGAAGAATTTCTCTTGACAATCATAACCAGTGCTCCGTCCCAGCTGTAAACAGGAAACTTCCAAGGAAAGGATCTAGGAAAAAACTTTGCATTGATGAGTGAAGAATCCATCTCCAATAGAGCCAAGAAGGGCAGCAGGAGCCCAGAGAGCAGATGAGCCATCCCGATGGCTCTCTGAGAAAGATGAAGGCTCGGGGATGATGGAAAGAGAAAATAGAGGGCAGAAAAGCAAATACCGCTGTGTAGGCATGAGCAGTGCTGTGACATTTTGCTGTTATTGTTGATTCTGCTTCTCATTTCAGCAGCCATCTTGCTTTAGGATTCTAGCTCCCCTGGGGCAGGATTTGAGTTTGTCATCATCCAGGACCTGTCCTCTGAAGGTAATCTCCCAGTTCCCCCGAGCATTCTAAAGATGGAGTTTCTGCTCCCAGGAGCTGTAAGTTTATAGAGACAGGAGCAAGCACATCATTATTCTCCACCTTGTCCCCCCAAAGATGGGTTAGCATAAATCTGCTTTATAACTCAGCATGAGTTCATTTTGAAAATAACAGATGTGAATGCCTCAGATCTTGCAGTCTCTGGCTTTATATTAATGGCTTGAAGTGCAACCTGCCTAGGCATACCTCCAGCTACCAAAGAGCACCAGTGTCTGTCTTGTTTACAGACAGAGCTTGTATACAATCTTGCCTTTGGGCTTGAAGTTGTATAAAAATTCAGACGCTGAAGACAAATCAGGCTTTCAGGGGCTGCTTAAGAACAGTGATACAAAACCTGATGCCAGGCAATTAGCCAGTCCTACAAAGAGAGCAGGGAGGAAGAGGGAAGTGGGGAAGAAGGAGAAAAGGTGAGTGTGTGGTTAGGTACTTTGAGTATGTTGGGAAGCTGCTGATCTGGGGCACAGCTGAGTAACCTGGGATAAACAGTCCTGGGGACTCAGCCCTAGGCTTTTAGCCAGTGCATGGTTTATTTTCATTTGTACAGAGGAGAGTATGGCTGGACAAAAGACAGGAGATTAGGATAAAGAATTGTGACATTGTAGAGAGAAAGACAGAGAGACAGAGAGAGAGAGCGGGAGAAAGCAGGGTGGGGGGAGAGAGAGGGAGAGGGAGAGGGAGAGGGAGAGGGAGAGGGAGAGGGAGAGGGAGAGGGAGAGGGAGAGGGAGAGGGAGAGAGAGAGAGAGAGAGAGAGAGAGAGAGAGAGAGAGAGAGAGAGAGAGAGAACATTTGTTGGTTAAAGAGACATATTTATTGTATCTGAAATAATAGTTTAAGATTCTAAGAACATCTGCAGTTTAACGAAACCCACAAGAAACGCAAGAAGGTACTTGCATTTGTCTTAGGGTGCTGAAGGCAGCCAGGTGGAGCTTTTCGCAAGTGTGTTGGAGCTGGCACGTCTAAATCCTGAACTTGGCATTTTTTCAGGGTGGTGATGAAGGTCTATGATGGAAGGAAATTAATAACAGGGGAGTTTATGGCTCACCATCTAGACCACAAATGGCAATCCCTGTGCCAAAGTAACCTCCCTGAAAGTACTGCACCTTGGTGTGGCTGCTTTCTGGCTACAAAGCCAGCCATGGGTGGTTACAATAAGAACTCTCTATGGCTTATAAACTCTAAAACATTTGTTCTCTCATTCCTCAGCAGAAACATGTGCCAGCTTTGCTCAGGCAAGCACCAGGTACTCTCACCTTGGTGCCACTTTGTCACTGCTGTCCACAAATAGTGTTGGAATATGCACAATTACCAAAGGGGTGGAAAATGTAAACATATACAGATCATAAGCATTCGTACACATGGATATGAGCACAGGCAAACACACACAGACAAATAAAAACAAGCATATTTTCTCATACAATAAAAGAAGAAGTGACAAGGAAGAAGTATCAAAGGCTTCATTGAGGAAAAACAGAGGAGGGGTGGATGAGAGCACCTCTATCTCAAACTGCCTGCTCCTCCCATGTGCCAGACACTCATTGCTTGTGCACACACTATAGGGCAGAGAGTATAGAAGAGTCCCTGTTTGGAGGGCTACTCTTGGCATAGAGGTGTGCTTGATCCTTGTATGGACATCAACGGTTAGATTCATCATCCCTTAGTGGAAGATAAGCAGAGGTCGGTGCCTGCAGAGTACATCTTTTGGATCCTTTGGTGGCTAGAGTTCTGGTGCCTTATTGCCTTCCAGAAACATAAAGCCAGCAATGGGTGGTTACAATAAGAACTCTATATGGCCTATAAAGTCTAAAACATTTGCATAAGTGGGACTGAGCTCAGTTGCCTAGACCCTATATTGACTATTTTGCCCTAATAACTCATTCCCAGATAAACTGCAGGGGCTCACATTCTGGATTTAGAGTCTGAGCCCAGAAGGACTGATGTGTACAGAGGGACAAAAAAGAGGAGACAGGGTTTAGCTTCTACACTGCCATCCAGCTAGGGTCAAGCCCAACTGTGTTGGGCAACCAGCCCCATTTGCTGTTGGCAGTGAAATTCTTTGTTCTGGTCCATGTTTTCCTGTTCTTGATGAACTATCCTGTACTTTGAAGTATGAGAATAACAGGAATAATTTAACCTAGAGTCCATGATAACATCTGGTTTTTCTCATTACCTTAAAACCAAGGAAAACATCACACATAAGCAAAGAGAGACTGGCTAACCCTTTGTGCTATGCAAAATGGTTTTAATCCAAATAAATTGGGGGGGGGAGGCACCAAAGGCTATAGACAAACAAAGGAAGAGAAAAAAGGCACTTCTCTGTGTTTTCGTCTTGTAAACTCAGAGTCATATGACTACATCCTTCAGCAACATGATTACTTGCTTTATTAGTTTTAAAGTTACAGGTGCATACATGCATGTCCACATAAAATATGCATATGCATACATGTAAAGGGTACACACAATGTTGGATAGAATGTGGAAACACATTAGTTCTTCATTCAGAAACTAAATAGGAGTGAGAGCATCTGAAGGAAGAAGGGTGTCTCAATAGGGGTTCCCTTGAGCCCTAAGGTCCCTCTCCCAAGAGGAAAGTTAGCATTTACAGAGGAAGGCACTGTTCAAACAGTGAGAACCTTCAGAATGCCATGCTCACAGCTAAGGTCCGCACTGGAACAGGGATGTCCTCTCCTCTCCAACATAAGGGAAATTGTGGTATAAGGCAATGGACATGGTGATAGCAAGGGAAAGAAAGATGATTTGAGGGAGTGGTATCATGCTTTCTTCTTGGACCTTTCTTATTATCTTTTAGGATACAAGCCTGACTTAAATGGGCCCCTTCTGAGTCATATTCCAGTGTGTCCAATTGCACTAAAGCAATCATGTGTTGAAGCAAACCATGTCCTTACTGTAGGTGCGTTACTGTTGGCAGGCTCCCTGACATCCCATGAGCTTAAGAAAAGAGTAGTGTGTTGTGTGGTGAGGGTTCAGGGTAACAATTGACAGCACTCATGGAATGCTTACTGAGAGCAATTCCATAATTGCCTGGAAGTCAAAAGTATTAGGAACTTGAAGCAGCTAGTTACATTATATCTATAGCCAAGAGCAGAGAATGCTGAGTTAATGTATGTATTCTAGTGATCAGCTCACTTTTTCCAGTCTTATATAGCTCAGGATCTCTTGTTCAGGGAATGGTACCATTCATATTAAATGGATTTCCCCACTAATTAAGACAATACTCCACAGAAATAGCCCCAGGTTTACATAATCAAGACAATTATTTGGGATTTCTTTCTCAGTTCCTTTTGGATTATATGAACCTGAAAATGTCAACCAACCATCACATCATGTTATTGTGCCTCAAGAAATTTCAACTTGCTCAAGAAAATTGACCAGCATATATACCAGGGACTTATCCATGTTGTCTAGGAATTGCCATTTTATCGCAGTTACACACCCCAACCATGGGGGGGGGGTTCTTGGTGATGTCCTATTACCGCACCTACCACATGAGTGATTTTTTTGTACTGTCCTATACTCTGCACCAGAGCCTAAGATGAACAGGACCCAAGTGCAAATGCCTTGATCCTTGGAAGCATCTCTGAAGCATGTGAAGTATGGGGCAGTGAGGTAACATAGTGTCATTAACTGGAGCTTGTTCTTGCTGGGAAATTCTGGAAGGTGGCAGAAGATTCAGTTTAGGAAGGTGGAAAGTTTGGGAGTTTTCCACTCACCCCTGTCCATCACTGGCGGAGTATCAGCTGTCCGTATCTCTGGAGCATTAACTCCTTGTTGCTACCAGTTTCCCTTGTGTGAGAGTAGTGTGCCCTAGAGAGGAGAATGTCCTCAAGGCTAGGGCTCTCAGGTGCTTGGTAGAGGCCATCCCTCAGCAGAAGTTAAGTCAAGGGAACAGGTCAGCATATGAAGTTCCAACCATAAGAGAAAGGTCAGGATAAGAAACTAGGAATTTTAATGTTTCTTTTTTTCTCAACAAATGTTATTGAGAAACTGGATTTCCACATTAAAAAAGAAACTGTACTTGGAGTCTTATACTGTACAAAAATGTTAGCTCAAAATGTTAGCTCAAAGACATGGGCATAAGATAAGATGCAAAACCTTAAGACTCTTAGAAACATAAAGACATGATTGTAGGATGCTTGATTTGGCAGTAGTTTTATAGATAAGATCCCCAAAGCATAAGCAGTGAGAAAAGCAAGCAAGCAAACAAACAAACATGGAAGAAGTAGACTGAAACAAATTAGACCGAACACAGGCTGCTAGCTTCCATGGGCTGAGGGAAGAGGAGTGTTGCTCAGTGGGTAAAGTTCCAATATGGCTTGATGAACAGAGGTTGGAGTTTGGGTGCACAGCAGCAGCCTGTACCTACTTAATGCCCTAATCTGTACACTAAAAAATTCTTGAGACTGCAATTCATCAATGATGTGGATTTCACCAAATGATGGAAGGAAACACTCTCTAAGCAGCTCTGATGTGGAGCCAGATTGGGGTGGACCAGATCCCACATGTTGCAGTTCATCAAAGAGGTTCATGTCTTTTGAAATTCACATGGAAGAAAGACTCCTCTGGGTGTTTCCCAATTCAGCATTCCAAAAGTACAAAAAAAAAAAAAAAAAAAAGAATGAAGGTGGAAGAGCCAAGGGAGGCAACCAAAGGAAGTTGAGCCTCTCTGCACTCTTACAGAATCAGCGACATTCCTTTATGAAGGGTAGCGTTACCATTTTCTATTCTGGTAACATGAAAGTGTTCAACTTTCTAAAATGTCATGTGACATGTGACACATGCAAGCAGACTTAAGCTCTGACTGCCTCATGTGCTGGTCATTTTTCTGCACAGGTCAACCCACAATCTTAGTGGCTTCTCCCTAGACATTTTTATTTGTGTAGTCACAGATTTGAAGTTTGTCAGGTCAAGGCTGGAATGATCTGGGTTGGAACTGATTTTAGTGCCTCCCTGTTGAGTTCAGACCTGTAGATTCCCTCAATATGGGGTCCAGGCTGGAAAAACAGCAGCTGCTTGATGAAGTTCTTGTCATAACAGCCAGTAGGAGTGTGAGCACAGCTGGCAGAGACACTGTGCCTCTCAGAGCCCCCCAGCTTACTGCTGGCACGTGACCTGAACCCTTGTTCTACCCACCAAGCAAGTCATACTGCCAATGCTGACATTGACAAAAACCATTACAAGACATTGCTAGTCTACAAGATAAAAGGCTAAAATGTGTTAATCTACAAAGTGCTGAGATCAACGATCTGAGTGGGCACATTTCACTGGGGGCACAGCAAATAAGAGACCATTTAAGGGAAAACAAAACTTAGGAAAAATGCTTCAGGACATTAGTTCAGAGCCAAGACCTACAGACTCAACATTTCTTCATGGCCTGGAGTATGTGGACTACAGGAGCAGGTTCAGCTGGGAAGACTGAAATGATATGGCACTGATGGGTTTGGCATGTCTGGTCCAGATTAGCAAAGGGTAAGATAATCAGAGTGAAATTTCCAAGAAGCAGGCCCAAGGGGGAAGACATGAATTCAAGTGTTGGATGCCAAAGGCCCCAAGTTTTGAAAGAGGAGAGGTATTCACTGTCAAGCAGGTGTCTAGAGAACCCCATCAGGAACCTGAGGTACCCACTGTATAGGGTACACTGTTTCATTTAATGAGTTGGTAGACTCTTGCTGTAGGTGTGCTACGCTGTGAGGAGACTGTGTTGTAGATGGTGTCATCCTGTATGTATGTAGTGCTGTGGATGGTGTCATACTGTAGGTATGTCATATAGTAGGTGTTTTATGCTGTAGGTGGTATCATAATGCAGTGTGTCACACTGTCATACTGTTGGTATATGTACTGTGCTTGTAAGAAATATGACAGTGTTTTATGCTGAAAATGGTGACATGCTACAGATTTTATTGTGGTGTATGTCATGTTACAGGCATGTCATGCTGCAGGTGGTATCTTGTGTGTCATGTTGTAGGTATTGTGATGTGTGCCATGCTGTAGGTGTGTCATGCTATAGGTGGTATTAGGGGGCATTGTGCCATCAGCAAGCAACAGCCTGGTGGGTATGTATACATGTTATATCTGAGGGCCCAGACTTTCCTAAGTTCATTTTGTGACTCTTTCTTTCTTGGTCATGCCATGTGACCTTTGAGGAGTCAGAAAAATTATGACTGATTGCAGGCAAAAGGGGAACCTATACATTATTGTAGTATTACATTCTCTGGCATCAAATAGAAAATCCAGCCTTAGTAAATTTCTGATTAAGCAAAATTTAGGGATACAATTCTTTTTTTTTTTTTTTTTTTTTTTTTTAGTTTTTTTTTTTTATTACATAATTTCCTCAATTACATTTCCAATACTATCCCAAAAGTCCCCCATAGCGCCCCCCACTTCCCTACCCACCCATTCCCATTCTTTTGGCCCTGGCATTCCCCTATATTGGGGCATATAAAGTTTGCAAGTCCAATGGGCCTCTCTTTCCATTGATGGCCGACTAGGCCATCTTTCGATACATATGCAGCTAGAGACAAGAGCTCCAGGGTTCCGGTTAGTACATCATGTTGTTCCAACAATAGGGTTGCAGATCCCTTTAGCTCCTTGGGTACTTTCTCTAGCTTCTCCATTGGGAGCCCTGTGATACATCCAATAGCTGACTGTGAACATCCACTCCTGTGTTTGCTAGGCCCCGGCATCGTCTCACAAGAGACAGCTATATTTGGGTCCTTTCAGCAAGATCTTGCTAGTGTATGCAATGGTGTCTGCGTTTAGAAGCTGATTATGGGACGGATCCCTGGATACAGCAGTCTCTAAATGGTCCATCCTTTCATCACAGCTACGAACTTTGTCTCTGTAGCTCCTTCCCTGGGTGTTTTGTTCCCAATTCTAAGAAGGTGCACAGTGTCCACACTTTGGTCTTCATTCTTCTTGAGTTTCATGCGTTTATCAAATTGTATCTTATATCTTGGGTATCCTAAGTTTTGGGCTAATATCCACTTATCAATGAATACATATTGTGTGAGTTCTTTTGTGATTGTGTTACTTCACTCAGGATGATGCCCTCCAGGTCCATCCATTTGGCTAGGAATTTCATAAATTCATTCTTTTTAATAGCTGAGTAGTACTCCATTGTGTAAATGTACCATAATTTCTGTATCCATTCCTCTGTTGAGGGATACAATTCTTTCTTCCCGATGTTCTGTGAGGCTAGAACCTTTCTCTAAGAACAGAGATGAAAGTGATCTCTGAGGAGGGACCTGTCAAAAGGTGACAAGGTAGGCCGGATGTATTAGCACACATATTTAACCCTAATATTTGAGAGAAAAAGGCAAAGGGATTGCTGTGAGTTTAATGCCAGCCTGAGTTACACAGTGAGACTCAGTCTCAAAAAGATCCAGCAGCAGCAGCAGCAGCAGCAACAGCAACAGCAATAACAACAACAACAACAATAAAATGCAGCCTGGTTATAGACCAGTGGCTGTCTGCAGAATGATTCCATACTAGTTGCCTGGGGCACAGAGAGATTGACTTACTTTCCTTTCTTAAAGTTTGCAGAGGGCCTTGCAAGAGTACAGCAGAGGCTTAAGTGTATTTTTCTGGGCTGGGAGGCTACCACTCTCAAAGCAGAGTTTCAGAGAACTTCCAATGATGCTTTACTGAAAATGGAAACTTGAAAGAGAAGAGGATGAAAGGAAATGGCAAGCTAAAGTGTATCTCAGCAGAAGCCACCAAGGACTCTTTTTGTACACTCAGGCGATGGGCTGTTTGGAGAGGTAGAGACAATGTGCTATTATTTGCTAAAAGTCATTAGGAGATTGTTCATGAATTCAACTGCACACTTCAGAGACCTCACAAAGAGGGAGTGGAGCCCTAAGGACGTATGTCCCAGCCTTTGGGAAGTGTAATATGATAAAGCAGGGACCTGGAGTGGAAGCAGTAAAAGGACCACCCAGTGGAGCCCATCAATTAAAGGCTAAGCATGAAAGGGGTGCCCTATTCAAGAAGCGAAGGAAGTACCTGGCTCTTGTTAAACTCTTAGTCAACACTACATGCTGCTTTAATGACTTTCCAGAATATTTGTACAGGGAAAAATACAGTCCATCTACTGTGTACATCAGGGTCATTGCCCGGTTAGCACCCAGACCTCCCTCCCACTCAAAGCTGGAGCTGACTTTCAGGCAGAATCAATCCCTTGAGGAGGAGATGGATATTAAATTCAGAGACCACCCTGACACCTTGTGATCATACATACTTCCCTCCTGCAGGGAATATGGGTCTTGGCTCTTCTGCTCCTGCTGGCTGGAAGTCTTGTCCCTTCAAGTACTACCTCTACTGAGCATCCCATGTCTATCTACTTGTTTGACTTGTGGTTTTTGGAATTTTTTTTACAGGTTCCTTCTTAGTCTTCCAAGTAGTGGGGTTACAGATGTGTGCCACCACACCTGGCAGTCTGAGTCATTGGGAAGTTACGATGGCAGAGCCTAAGCTGCTGGGTCTTTGGTTTGAACTCATTCTCTATAGGCATATGGTACACAGTGGACACTGGGACAGGCTGGATCTTGTACAAGAAGTACAAGAAGTGATCTGGGAATTAGTAAAAGCTACCATGGAGGCACAAAACCTCCCCGCAGTAAAAGGATTTGAGGGGTATCTAGGGACTGGAGAATTTAACTGAGATTAGAACCATATGTCGGAGAGATCTGTAGGACAGGAAAAAGTGAGACTGAGGATCAGAACACTTGAGGGTCCTGTGTGACCAGAAGGCTAACAAATCATCATCATCATCATCATTGAATACACACACACACACGCACATGCACATGCACAGGCACAGGCACACGCTCACGCACAGGCACACGCACACGCACACGCACACACACACAGCAGAGAAAGGCCAACGGTAGATCTGGGCCTGACTACAGGAGGTTATGAGACTCCTGAACACTGGAGCTCCCTCTGAGCAGAGGGGAGGTGGTTAGTACTTACTTTAATAGTGGCCCGATTTGAAGAGATTGTTTTCATGCTATGTGTAAAACAGTGGATCAGAGGCTAGGAATAGGAGGGCAGAAAGAAGGCAGTTACAGTAGCCAAATGTGACCTTGGGTTGTTCTGAGGTAGATTACGCAGCATGGACAGATGTGGAGAGGAGGTGGGCAGGTATGCGATACCCATTGAAGTTGTCTCTTTGGGGCTTGCTGCTTGGATTAATATGTGGTGAAGGAGCTTCCTAATTTTGTTTCTTGTTCTTGTGACAAAATATCATGCAGGGGAAAAAACAATTTAAGGGAGCTAGCATTTATTTGGCCACAACTCTAATATTACAAGAAGCACCTGGTCACATTACATCCATAGTCAAGAACAGAGAACGATGAATTCATGCATGCCAGTGTTTAGCCCACTTTCTCCTTGTCGCTCGTTCTAGAGCCCTGTCCATGAAATGGTGCCACCCACATTCCAGGTGAGTCTTCTGGCCTCATCTAAGCTAGCTTTGAAAATCCCCCACAGGTCCACGTATTCTAGACAAATCCTCACTGAGATTCCCTTTCCAGGTGACTCTAGGTTGTCTCAAGAAGATAATTGGAAACCAACCAAGGTTTTACCAGTTTGGGTTGGAGTGCCTGGATGGGAATATCTGGAAGCAGATGAAGGTAAGAGAATTATAGCAAACCTAGCCCCAAACTGCTAGTTGTGAAGGGTCCAGAAACCAAGGTTGGCGATGGAATGGTGCATTGTGCTTCAGTTTCTAGAAGTGTCCACACTTCCCTCCCAGGGAAGATTCTAGGAAGTAATCCATATTAGCTTCCTAGAGGCAGGAAAGCATTGAACATCCAAGCTAGAACATTGACTTGGGGGACTGATGAGTTAGCAGAGAGACATGAACTTTGCAAAAATCTGGGACAGTAATGGGAAACTGCAGTCAGTAATGGATGGTCAGGCATCCCTTCCTGGGTCTCTGAGTAGACACACATCCCACATCCAGTTTTCTGTGTGTGCATCTGCTGTGAGAATGTGTGAGCGGGCCTGAGTTCTCCTATATTTCTGTGTGTGCAAAGCACAGCAAGTAAGAGGAGATGAAGAATGAATAGGAGATGACGACTAGGGAGATGGTTCCGTGCTCTGGCAAGCATGCTTGTGAGTCTTGTTCCTATGACACAGCTCAGCAGGGTGACTGTACAGGATGAAGTGAAAGTCATATTCAGAGAGGGTGGGTTTCCTGTGGGTGTCCACAAACCATCACGTGAAGACTGTGGAAGTAAAGGGAAATGGTAAGTGGGCTGGAAGTTCTAAAGGGCAAGAGGTGATGTGTGCCTTTCCAAGTGTAGAGAAAGAGCTGATTACACAAGCTTCTGATAAGAAAGTTCACAAGAACACGTCCATCCTGTTCCAGCTCATGGGCATCTCAGGAATGTGAGAGGAGCCATTCCTGGATGAGTCATAGGGCATGGAGACTTGGTGATAAAAGCTTGCTTTTAATACCAACTTTCTATTCTATGTGCATTTTCTTTAGAGGGTTACACTTTTTGACTCCAGAGGTAAGTGTGAGGCACCAGAGGAGCCAAGGACAGCATCTGGTTGCTCTGGTCTCACAGACCTGAAGGTGCTTATACTCTGAGCAAGAATGTCTAGTGGTCTTTCTCAGTGTGTCCCGGATGCTTTGGAGGAGCAGTATCTAAGCCCTTGGATAGCAAGGATAACAAGTAGACTTGCCAACAGCCAGAGGTACTGACTCCCAGTCATCCCACCTGCAAAAAGATAGCTGCTGGTTTCTGAGCCACTGCTCCTAACAAGTCAGCCAATCTTTAGTGGGCTACTACACTCCACTTCTTTTTCTTTCTGTTCTGTTGTGGCTGGCTGGCTAGTCTTCCTCTGAGCTCCTCATTCAGCTGAATGACATCATCTTCTGCACACAAGTTTGTGAGGCCTCTGTTTACATTGTGCTTGCTCATTGACTGAATTAGGTGACATGGTCAAGGCCAGTAGTGATGTACATTTTCCATCATTATAATAATCTCACAGGAAGTATTAAAGACTTAATACTTTAAGTACTTTAAGTACTTTAGTGTAACAGCTGAGTCCACAACTCAGAGATCTCTGGTTCACATCTCTTTATACTTGTGCTCAGCAGTGCAGGGAAAGTTATTTACTCCCACAATAGAGAGAAAAAAAATAGAATATTGTGTTCATTCTGTCGGAGTGGTGGTTATTGAGAACCAAAGTGGTGTCTGCACAAAAAGGAAGGATCACACATTATTCTAGGATAAAGAATGACAATATACAGGATTAATGTTGCTCATAATGTCTTTAGGGGAACAAGCCACTCATATAGATAAATTTAAAACATAATCCATAACATGAAACACCATAGATCAAAAACACTACTCATCTCTTATTAAACATCTATCAGTGGCTGTGATTTCTCATCATAGTAGGTCTTACTACCAAACAAATCTGAATGAAAATGGTCTGGCTGGGGCGCAGCTCAGTTGGTAGTGTGCTTATGTTCATACATGAAGCTCTGAGTTCACACCCCAGCACCACATACAGCATGCACATAATCCTAGCACTTGGGAAGTAGAGAAAGGAGAATTAGGAGTTTAAGGTCATTCTTGTCTATATTGTGAGTTTGACACCAGTCTGGGCTACAGAAGAAACAAGGAAAAGAGAGAGGGAAGGAAGGAGAGAGAGAGAAAGAGGGAGGGAGAGAGGGAGAGAGGGGGATAGGGAGAGAGGGGGAGAAGGAGAGAGGGAGAAAGGAAGAGAGAGCATGAAAGTGAGATTGAGAGGAAGGGCATGTAGGAAAACAGTGAGGACCAATCAGATTTAGCAAATTGCTTTGTGTTTTACAAAGCTTTGGACGATGCAAGTGGTTGGGAACTAAGAGCGGTCTAGACTCTTCTCGCACCCCAGAGGCAAAAATTTCTCAAAAATTTCGTAAGAGCAAACATGCCATAGAATGAACAGCATTATGGAAATATTAGTGGTCAAGAGCACTGGATGTTAACTTTTTCACAGTACATGCCAAACCCCCTATATAGTCACCGTGTCCAAATCCCTTCTTCGGTTATTCATCTGTTAGACTGCCAGGCTGGCTAACAGGAAATAGGCTTTCAGAATGGGCATTGCTTGCATTCCTTTGACCATGAGTGAGACCAAGTCACTTTCAGTATTTAAATAAGCCATTTGTATTTCTTTCCCCGTAGATCATTATATTTATCCTCCCTTTGACTTTCTAGGCAGTGTGTGTTTCATTTTTAAAATCTACATGTACTTTCAAGTTAAAAAAAAAAGAGGGATTCTTGTGACAATTAACTTTCTTGGTTTGTCATTTGTCATCTGAATATGTTAGTGCTCATTATAATTTATTTTGATATCATGTCTCACTGTATAATATAGGTTGGCTTGCAATTTAGAATCTTCCTGCCTAGGTTTCCCAAATGCTGGCATAGAAGCCTGGGCCACTACTCTTCATTTCACTTTTAATTAGTCATGTTCACCAACATTTGACAAAATATCCACACTCAGTAATCATCCAGCCACCTTGGAGATTTTGCCAATTTTTCAATGCCAAGGCTATCTAGATGTGTTTGGCTTTACCTTTATGAGGGCTTTCTGATAAAGGGAGATGGTGGATCATTTCTGACTTGATTTGTGGCTTCTCAGTGGCCAACCTATGGTGGGTCACCAGGAAAATGTGCCAAGCATGAGAAGTGTGTCTGGCCTTGGGAGTACAGCAAACAGCTGGTCTGGAGTTCTGAACTCTGTTTTGTTTCCTTCCATTTTCTTAGGAGTTGTAAAATGGAGTTCTCTCAATGACTCTGTGGTCACTTTCTGCTCTCCCTGGATGGAGCACATTAGTGCATTCAGTACTGAAGGTGATGTGATACCAGTATGTCATCAAAGGCAGAAGATCTGGAAATCTAGTCCAGCCTTCCGTTTTTTCTTTTCCCATAAATCCCTGCTAAATTAGTGTGATGGTTTGTATATCCTTGGACCAGGGAGTGGCACCATCTGAAGGTGTGGCCTTGTTGGAATAGGTGTGACCTGGTTGGAATGGGTATGTTACTGTGGGTGTGGGTATAAGATCCTCACCCTAGTTGCCTGGAAGTCAGTCTTCCACTAGCAGCCTTTCGATGAAGACATAGAACTCTCAGCTCCTGCTGTGCCATGCCTGCCTGGATACTGCCATGCTCCCACCTTGATGATAATGGACTGAACCTCTAAACCTGTAAGCCAGCCCCAATTAAATGTTGTTTTTTATAAGACTTGCCTTGGTCATGGTGTCTGTTCACAGCAGTAAAACCCTAACTAAGACAATTAGTGACGAGCTATACTTGCCTCTCTGAGTGCAATAACCTTCTATTTAAAAATGTCAAGTCTAGCTTTTCCTACTAATGTATCCTGTGTCCATTTCTAGTAAGAGATGATTAAGAAAGTAACAGGTACTGGGGAGTACTTTGCTTCTCATAAAAGCCACCTGATGGAACTTTTCATGATAAGTTGGCAGAGAAGAAAACTAAAAAGCAGTATTATCATGTGGCAGCATTTTATATGTTCTACTTTCGTGGATGAAGACTGTTTTGAATGTCTGATCCCACTAGGCCTTGATATTTTTCTTTTGTGATGATACAGAAGCAAAAACACATTGGTTGGACTTGGTTCTTGGAATTTTAAGTATGTGCTTTCTCCTCAGCTAGTGACATGCTCTATCATACCTCTCCTGAGATGCCAGGCAGTGGTAGCCAGCGACAGTGATATGAAGGTTAGTGGTCTAATTACTTAGAGTACACTACATTGACAATTTTGGATACAAACATTCAATAAATTGTATGAGATCCTCCATGGTTTATTATAAAATTGGCTTTGTGTTAATGATTGCATCCAGCATAAGGAAAAGATCAGTGCTCTGTCACATTTAAGACAAGCCAGGCTAAGTTATGATGTCTGGGAGACTAGGTGAATTAAATGCATCTTTGAACTGGAGAGATTGCTTGATTGACATAAGTGTTTTCTGTATAAACATGAGAACTTGGGTTCAGATCCATAACAGTCATATAAAAATTCCAGGCATGGTGGCATTTGCCTCTAATTCCATGGCTATGGAGATGAACAAAAAGGTCCTTGGGTCTCACTGGTCAGTCAGTTTAGTCAATCAATTACCTACAAGTTCATGGAGAGACTCTTTCAAAAACAAGGTGGAAAGTGATTGATGAAGATACCTTATATAAACCTCTGGCCTTCACAGACACTGAAACATTCGGCAAAGTGAATGAGACTTAAAATTGGGGGGGAGGCAGGTACCTATTTAAAAAAAAAAACAAACCACATGCCACAGTTGGAGAGGTGAATTGAGAAGCTACAAACCAATGGCCTATAGGCAGATCGTGATTGAACTGGCCATGATGATACAGGTACGCTATTCAGTTCATGCATCAGTGCCAGGTGGCCCTTCCGTTCCCAGAGGGCAGAGCACAGACACACTATGGACTTTCCATGCTCCCGGAATTACCCCAATTGGTATTTGTTTGTTTAGCATTTCTATCTTTGGCCTCCATGCCTCTTTCTTAGGGGGGCGATTACCCAGATAATTGCACAGCTGTGCATACTTCCCCACAAAGATTGTAAGCTTTCATCCCTCTGTCAGTTGGAAAATACATTTCTCTACTCTGAAAGGGTTGTTCTTGGCTGTGCTTTCTAGCACTTAGCTCTTGTAAAATTGAGATAAAGCACATTGGCGGCTTCAGGACATCTTTGAGCCAACAATCAAGGACACATTTTGGTGCAGCTGCCCTGAACATCCATGCTAGGGTTGAAAGTTGTGTTTCTTCTTGTAGGATTTTAATGGGGGCCTCTGAAGCATCCAGTTTTGTTCTTTAGCCCCAAGGTGATGTTTATTTTCACCTAGACATTGTCCAACAGGATGGTGAGCTCGTTCAGAAGACACTTAAAGCAGAAACAGGGACATTATATACAAAACAAGTGTTTGAGACATTGAGTTTCGTCAGTGATACACCACTGAATGATCATCACTTAGAACAAGTTGGGGAATGTTTACATCACTCCAGACAGTTCTCTGAGTCTTTTCCAAATCAAGTCTCCTGCCTTATCCAGGGCAAGCACATTCTGACTTCTAGTGCCAAGAGATCAATCTTGTCGGTTCTACAGCGTCATACACATGAGAGTGTTTCTAAGCCTTCTTCCGCACATGTGATAGTTGTCAGAATCCAACTAAATTGCTTCTGTCAAGTCTTACAGAAACAAAAGTAAATAAAGCAAGGGAGCTGTGAAGGATGTTACCATCCAGTGCTGATGATGGTAATTATCACAAAACCCTCTCAGAACCCCAGATTACTCAAAGAGCACTTCAAGCTTAACCGAAAACACGCAAATGAGCGAACCTTTCTTCAGGACATCTGCCCGGTACTTGTCTGTCAGCTTCAGATTGGCCTCTCCTGCTACTAGATCTTCTGTTATAGTCACTGTGTTGTTAGACCACGAATTACTGCTTCAGAATAGCATATGCATCTTTTCTAGCTTTGGATTTTAAAAACTTCACCTTGCCCCAACCTCCTCGAATGTTCCCACCATTTACTGAGGCATATATTTTCTCATTGCAATGCTATTCGGTTCCCAAGTAAATGCAATTCCTCTTGGGAGACTAATTATCTAGTTTGACCCTCAGGACATCTGCACATGTGCCTATTTATGCATATGTCTGTGCCTACCAGTACCTCAGTGGTTACATAGGATTCCATGAATACACCATTGGTAGGCATTTCGTTGACTTGTTCTTTGGAGCCATTATCAATAAAGCTGGTAGGAAAATTCTTTGCCTAAAACTTCTTAAAGACATATGCTTTCCTTTTTCTTGAGAAGGCACATAATAGAATTGCTGGACTGGTATATGCTTAGCTTTATAAGAAGCACAATGGAGTGTTTTGGAAAACTAAAATTTCCACAGAGTTGTTGCTTCTCAAAGCTAGAAGGGAACTTTGTTTCTCTAGTTACTGACTCTAACCTAGTCCTTTAAAATAAAGGTCATTGAGATGTAGATATGCCATTCAACTTTTTTCTATAGTCCAGTAAGTAACAGGACCCCAAGACCCCTCTGACTGTGCATCCTTACAGGAATATGAGAAAACCTTTCTCATTTCTACCTGTGATGTAGGAATGATTTTTGGTTGGTGGGTCCATGTTCTTATCTTGAATCACATTAAAGAAAGCAGAATCCATGCTGATCTTTTAAAATCCACACAAGATCCTAAAGTACATTGGTTTTTATGACATCATAGTTCCAGGAAGCAACAGCAAGTGGAAGTGAGTCTATTTCACAGTTAAATTTTCACACAAATATAGAACATTGAATATTTTCATTTTGTGAAATTTCTACTAAGGGCATATGTATAGATATGTGGGAGACTGCTGTATAAAGAGGTTTGTATCATTTATAATGGCAGAAGAAATGCTAAATTTAACTTTTATAGATCAATATAGAAGAGTGTCATGCAACCACAAAATGTTATATAACATTTATGTATATTATTATAATATATAATAAAATATGTTAGAAGTACTCTTGTCTTAACCCAGGTGTGTAATCCCTTTTGACACTGTGGCATATTGTCACCTACCAAGTTGGTGCTCAAGAATTGTACAAGTCTTATGTTCTATTTAACTTTACATTTTTGTACTTGGCTACTTTCATAGCTTTCCTCAGCTCCATGTACACTGGGCAGGCCTTGTAAAGCATGTGTGGAAAAATTCTAGAAAAGTAAAAGCAAAATAGGAAGAATGTATCGAAAGAAGGAGTTAAAGGTGCACTGCTTGAGAGATTGAGACTAATTTTCCGGTTATCTTTCCACCTTCTCTGCTACAGCAAAGCAGTTTGTCATAATCAGGTGCCCTGTCAGGTGCCAGGAGTATAGCAGAGATTGACATACAGAGTTCATATTGTGACTGAAGCTGGGTCATCGGGGAAACAGTCAATAAGCCAATAAGTAATAAGTAGGTAGTGTGCCCTGTCTAGTTGGATAGGGACAAAGGCTATTGAAAAAAAGAATCACAGTGGAATGTTTGGGGACTGGGAGGATGGTCTTGGAAGTTACCATTTTATATAAAACAGCCAAAAGAAACCTTGCTGAGGTGACCATGTTCTGCAGTGTATCTAGGAAACTGTGAGCACCCTGCAGCCAGAGCACCTCTGTGGCATGTGAAGAGAGAATGCTGAGCTCAGAGGAGCAGAACCTCCATGCCATACACAGCTTTGGGTGAGACATGGACCTCAGAGGATGTTGAGCTCAGGAGTCTCTCATGTCAGCAATCTCATCCTTCTGGGATACAGATGACTTCCTTGTGGACATGAAGGCAAGTGTACAAGGCATTGTTTGCCAGAGAGATGAGCTAGGATTCCACTGCCACAAACCACAGAGAATATGATAAAGGACACATGGAGGTGAGCAAAAGACCAGACTGGGATATGTACACATGTTCTGCTGTCGATTAAGTGCAAGCAGTCAGAAGAGTATTAGACAATGCCAGGACTCCTAGGGTGAGTTACTGGAGGAAGAGGTGGCATGGCAATAAAAAAAGATGGAGGAGGAACAGACAAGAGGCTCTCCATGCCTACAACACATCAGTGGGGATTTTGGACAGTTGGTAGCCATACAAGTTTGAGTTCAATGGAAGGACCAGATGGAGATAGAGGTGCAGGAGCTGTTGTTGCACAGACCAAGTTCAAGGTTAGGAGATGTTGACTGGAAAGTTAGTGTCCCTGAAAAGAGAAACCAGCTATTGAGGGAAGAGGGAAAACTAGCAAAGCAAACTGATGAAGAGAAATGAGAAGCTAGAAACACAGCATCAGAGATGCTTAAGGAGCAGGACATGGCTCAGAGCACCCAGCATCACTTAGAAGCAAAGAAACAGAGATAGAACCCAGAAGTGAACGTCCTAGCATGAACATCATGGATGTGTGCTCAGTGTTTTACCTTGTGTCAAAAAAAAAAAAAAAAAAAAAAAAAAAAGGTGCACAGGAGTCCAGAGGTGCAGAGGCATATAAGTTTAGGCTGGCAGGCAGCTTTGAGCATGCTCACAGGAAAATGAGGTTTTATTTTTGTTGTTGGTTTGGGTTTGGGGTTTGTTTGTTTGTTGTTGTTGTTAGCAAGAAAATGAGATAGCATCTGACGAGGAGTATAAGACTAGGGTGGGAATTTCTCCAGAGAGAAAAGAAAAGAAAGAGAGACAGGAGGTTTGTGGGATACTGGGAATAGTCCAGGAGAGAAAAAAATGGACTCATTTTACCCGCAGTCATAACAAATGTTGCTCTAAAATTGCCAAAGCAATGATATTTTGATTGGTACAGGGAAAAAATACAATGCCAGCAGGTCCACTTGTGTGAGTGGGAGCCTGTCACTGGAGCTGAGTAAGAGGTGGAGTTTCTGGAAATTAGACCTGGGTTCTGTCCTTCCATTGCTATGGACATTGAATGAGCTATCAGGCTATTCCATGTCTCTGTTTCTTTAACTATCCAGTTAAGCTTAGAGACTAGATTCCCCTCATCCATGTCTCAAACCTCCTAGTATCTCATAAGGAGCCTCTAATCAGCTGTCAACTCCTCATTCCATGTGTGGACCCAGAACAAGTCCTGCAGGTCTGTATGCTTGTTTTAACTCTGGAAGCCAAGTTCAGACCCCAGCTGGGACAGAGTTCAAGGCCTTCTGTTCTCATCTGGGAGATAGAGTCTCAGAAGCTGTGAAGTCTAGCCCAGCATCTTGAGGAAGTTTTCACAGGGTTCCAGGATCAGCATCATATCAAACAAGCTGCCAACTCTTCTGAGCTCGAAGAGAATTCAGAACGGAGTGAGGTCAGTGGCTGTCCCCTAGGGAGTGCAGAAACTGGAGACATTTCAAAGCACTCTTGTTGGGGAGTTGTCAGCACTTTCCCCAGAAAATGTTCACAATTTGTGTGGCTTCTGATGGGAGCAGGGGAAGATGTAAACCCAGGAAGGACAAGGGTGAGTGACACATCATCTCCCATGGTGAACGGACTCCTTTTCACCAGGCATAAAGTAAAAGGACTGGAGTTAGAGTTCACAGAATATAGCACAATGGTACAGTGCTGGCCTGCATGCATAAGATTCAATTCCCAATATTAACAAACAATACACAAAACGCTTGTTTATAGTCTGAGACTAAGAATCAGTTACAAAAGTGACTAATTGGAAGCTCCACGTTCTTCTGGTTAAAATTTGAAGGTAGTCTTAGCTACTACAGGGACATCTATCATTTGAACCAGAATGCTCCAGCATCTCTGCAGAGGACTGTCGGCTTACTTCCTTTCATGGTGAGTAGTAAGCCAGGCTTTCTCTGTGCGTCAAGCACAGAATTTCCCAGGTAGACTCTGTTCCCTAGCAGCTGAGTGCCCTGTAAATTTAATTCCTTGTTCCTCTTGCTGGCTCCCTTTCTTCCCGCAGAATCTCAGTCTCTTTTTATAACCTGTATAAATGTGTGTAGATAGTTAAGTCTAAATTCTGATCAGGGAAAACATGATGCTCATCTCTCTTTTTTTCCCATTATACACTTTCCTCCCTGCAAATGGAGTCTTTTACTATATATAGTATTTATATCATATATACACACGTATATATACATATATGATAATATATATACATGAGAGTTAAAATGTATGTGAGAATACATATTTAGTATATCATATATCCTATATATGATACATATTTTGATGAGTTTATAATGATATATTTCATGGAAATACTAGATGTACATTATCACTACTTTTCAAATATGCAACTAAAATTTATGAATCCATCTCAACTTCGCGTTATTGTAAATTAAGATTGTTCCAGGCTTTAGTCCAGTTCCAGTCCAGCCAATTCCTAGTCAATCCACTCTGACATCATAGTTCTGGAAAACCTTGGAATTTCTAGCAATCCGCTTATTTAAGATCTTTATAGAGGAATAGTAAGTAATTCTAAATATTCATGTTTTATGAATGTGGGTCAGTAGACCACCACATTACTGCTCCCTCATTTCATATTACTCTCTTTTCATATTACATATCTACTAATATGCAGTTTCCAAGGATGCTTTTATCCTAACCATCTCATTTTTTCCTTCACAAAGAGGGGTCTGGGATTTTTTTTTTTATTCCTTTCAAGTTCCCTTCATTTTTTGAGAACATATTCCATCTTTTTAAATAAATTGGTTATATTATTTATTTTCATTTCAAATGTTGTCCCCCTACCCAGTCTCACCTCCACAAACCCTCATCCCATCCCTCTCCTCTTTTGCCTCTATGAGGGTGCTCCCCCACCCACCCACCCACTCCTACCTCACCCCTCTAGCATCCCCCTATGCTGGGGCATCAAGCCTCCACAGGACCAAGGGCCTCCCCTCCCATTGATGGCAGATATGGCAATTCTCTGCTACATATGTAGTTGGAGCCATAGACCCATCCATGTACACTCTTTCTTTGGTGGTTTAATCCCTGGGAGCTCTGGGGTCTTTGTTAGTTGATATTGTCGTTTTTTCTATGGGGTTACAATCCCCTTCAGCTCCTTCAGCTCTTCCCCTAACTATTTCATTGGGGTCCCTGGCTCATTCTGATGGTTGGCTGTGAGTATCTGTATCTGTATTAGTCAGGTGCTGGCAGAGTCTCTCAGATGACAGCTATATCAGGCTCCTGTCAGCTAGCACTTCTTGGCATCAGCAATAGTATCAAGATTTGGTATCTGCAGATGGAATGGATCCCAAGGGGTTTCCTCTGAAGATTGGAAATAGTTCTACCTGAAGACCCAGTTATACCACTACTGGGTATCTACCCCAAAGATGTTCCACCAAATAACAAGGACATGTGCTTCATGATGTTCATAACATATCCTTTATGCCCTACCAGGTGACTCACCTAAAATCTCATCAAATATTTACTGGCCATATTCTATGTTCTGGGTAGCAGGCTGAGCACAGTGGGGTCTCTACTTTTGCAGAGAATGTCACCAGGCCTGCTATGATACAATGTACCTTGTTAGGGGTAATTTTGGAGAGTGAGGAAAATGGGAGAATGTAACAAATTCTATCTTGGAGGATCAAAAGAAACATCCTAGAGCAGAAGAGATTGTGGTGAACACCAGACCTAAGGCTTGAGA
Organism: Mus caroli; assembly: GCF_978045245.1. Lineage (NCBI taxonomy): Eukaryota > Metazoa > Chordata > Mammalia > Rodentia > Muridae > Mus > Mus caroli. The sequence goes on along the minus strand of NW_028227257.1, from coordinate 31,685,205 downwards.
GAAGCTAGGAACAAGATAAGGATGTAGAAATTAGGGAAAGGAAGGGCTTACCAGGAGCAGGGGATACTGTGTATAAATCATTGGGCTAAAGCGAGCAGGACATTTGCCTGTCACAGAAGGAACCTGTGAGTGTAGCCTTCAGAGACAGATGAACCTCAATCAAGAGGGCAAGTGATAGCAGAGATAGAACCTGGGCTACCCCAGTGCCAGATCAAAGAAGCCACGCTATAGTCACCAGATGGAATAATGTACGATATGGTTATCACAATGCAATGAGAATTGGTAGATGCTTGATCTAGAGGTGGTGGCAGCAAGGGATGTGGGGCTGATTTTAGAGAAAGAATAGAAGTGCTAGGACTTAGAAATAGATTGGTCATATTTATGCTCTCAGTACTGTGGGTCATTCCTAAGGAGAGGAGCTGTTTTGAAGCTCAGAGCATTGGGTTTTGTAATGGGAGTTTTCAGAGGATGTGCATTTGCACACAGCTACTGGCTCAGTAATGAGAAAAGAAATCATTGTGCCTCTCATTGGCCATAACATCCATTTGCTACCTCATTTTCCTAGCAAGTAAGCACCCATCTTAGTCTGGTTTATACCACCACAACAAAAGCTCCAAGGCTGAGGATGTTATAAAGAAAAGAGGCTTATTTGACACACAACTTTGGAGGCTAAAATACCAAGATTTGGGCAGTATGGGTTTCTATTGCTGCGGTGGAACACCATGACCAAAGCCATTTGGGAAGGAAAAGATTTAATTAGCTTACACTTTCACACCACTATTCATCATCAAAGGAAGTGAGGACAGGAGTTCAAATAGGGCAGGAACTTGGAGGTAGGTGCTGATGCAGAAGCTATGGAGGTATGCTTTTTACTGACTTGCTCCTTATGGTTTTCTCACCCTTCTTTCTTATAGAACCCAGGACCACCACCAGCACAGGGGTAACACCACCCACATGTGCTGGGCTGTCCCAAGTCAGCCACTGATTAAGAAAATGCCTTACAGACTTGATATTATGGAGTCCTATCCTTAATTGTGGCCCCCACTCCTCAGACGACATTAGTTTGTGTCAAGTTGGCATAAAACTTTTCACCACAGGGAGTATCCTATGTTTAGCCCATGTGGGGACAACATGGCCAAGGAAGATGGTATCACCCTGGGGTGGCCAGCAGTCTGTATGGATATCAGGTGTTTCTTCTCTTAAGAAGAAATAAAGAGCTAGCTAAGAAAGCTCAACATGCTTTGCAACAACATTTTTGGAAAGTAACCAATCTAAATAAATCAGTAAATGTAAGGGAACTGTATCAGCTCAAGACACCCCAAGACCAAGTTCTCAGAACAAAGGAAATTTATTTCCCCCAGAGGAACAAAGGACAGGGAATGAGACAAAGACAGGAGAGAGTAGGTGGGCAGAGAGAGGGGGAAGGGAACAGGAAGAGGGAAATGGTTATTTGTCCCCAGAGTGGGGAACAAAGGACTGCCTCATGATAGATAGAAAGGAGAGAGATATGCTTCATAGGAAAATGGCAGTTCACAAGGTAAAGGAGGAAACCTGTATTAGAATGAGATATTTAATTTTAATTGGGCATGTTACTTAAGGTACCAAAATGGGGCTTTTGATTTCTGGATTTCAATACTTTGATAGCTGGACCTTGGTAGTTAGCCTTAGGAGAAGGATGTGACCAAATTAGGGAATAGAGCTTGGTGACCATATAATCTAGCAGTTGTAGCAAGGAATAGAGAATGGGGGAGGGACGAGGTCTGCCAGGACCATATTTGCCGTGCTCAAACTGGCTAGAGTCCCTTTAGTCAATAAGTAATTTAAGAACGTAAGCATGGTTCACTGACACTCTTTTATAACATATGTGAAGAGAGACAAAGGCTGGCATGCCACTTGGAGACATAGCAAGATGTTAGAGAGAAGCTACAAAATTGCACCAAGAGGACAATGAGTGAGCAGAAAGACTGGTGTGGGCAGGATCAGAGGCAACCTGGAGTTGAGGAGGTAGTGGAAAGGAAATATGTTCGGGAGGTGAAGAGGGAGCAGAAGATAGTAAAACGAGATGCCAGAGACTTCCTAGTCCATCAAAAGGCAGTGGAGGAAGCAGGCCTGTGGTTTTTCAGACTGCATGGGTTGATGCCTGGCCACTGGCCACCCATCTCTCTTTCTACATACCGTCATGTGGCAATCTGTTGTAGAAATGAAGTGAAAGCGGCAGCCCAACTCAGCCCTCCTTTTCCTAAAGGAGCCTTTAGGAGAGACCAAGCAGATGGGAAGAAATATGTTTGTCTCTTTTCTTTCTTGGACTGGATGTAGCATAATTGCCTCTGACTTCCCAGAGCATGAAACAGCTCTCACATTCCTCCCTAAAGGCCAAGCCATGGGCAAAGGCAGAGGCCACCCCTGGGAATGGTTGTGTTGTTAATTTTTTGTAGTTGAATCATATTGACAAGATTGTTTCCAATTGCTAAAAGATGGTTGAGTAGTTCAGTGTCTTGGGGGAGGGTAGCATTCTTCTGCAATGACATCACATGGCTGTGTCACCAGTTAAAGGACAAAGACAATAAAGCAAGCAGTGAATTATGTGCAATTAAAAATGTGTATTTCCTCCAAAGCTGATGAACTATTGGGAAACAAGTTTGCTGTTACAGGAGACTCACGATGAACTTCATCGTCTAGCAAGTGATGGTCAGGAGCATCTCTTACAGTACAACCTCAAAACAAAAACAGTTCTGTTCTTAACTAGCATTTGTCATTTAGCCTAAGTGGGTTTTGAGGAAATGTGGAAAGCTATAGAGAATTGAGACACACACGCAGGAAGAACACAATGCCAGAGGTTGGGAACGATACCACATGTCCAAACCATAGTTATATCCAAGCACCTTCTCCTGGGACATATTATATTTGTTGGGTTTGAGCTGCTGAGGAGGATGTTTTCCCAAGAACAAACATGTACATTGAAGCAGGAATGAGCATTAGTCCACTTGGGAAATTTTCTCCCAAGAAGCACACACACACACACACACACACACACACACACACACACACACACCAAGATTTAAGATTTCTTGAATTGAGCCCCACTCTTGCACCATGGGTTCTGAAGTTGATCAAAAGTTTGCCGAGTGATAACTATGCTAAGGCTCATTTCTTTAGAGATACAAGAGATAGGAGAGTGGAACAAAGATGGAAAATAAGAAAATGCTGGAAGAGAACCACATGTTCCTCACTGTACAATGGAAAACAGAGTAGCCTGGGAAAGGTGGGAATTGCAGGGTATGAAAGGATTGAAGAAGATGGTGCCACAATGTTAAATGGTCAAGCAGCTACTCCTGGTAGGTGACACCACTGTGATCCATGCTAACCACCCCCACCCCTAGTGAAAGGTGACCACTAGTAACTAAGTAACTACAGAAGTTTTCTGTTGAGTTACTTTCCAGATAAATATTTCTAGAGTTGTTTTGTTTTCCAGATTTTGCAATAAGATGGTCTACTTAATTTTGCCCCAAGCCTACTGGCCACTCCTCCCAAATCCACTGGCCACTGGCTACTGACCACCCCTCCCATCCTCTCCTCTGTCACCTTCACTGGTTTCTACCTCTCTTTGTCTAGTATAGGCATAATGTCACTGTCTCCTTCCTTCTATATGATTGACCTGTCTGTCTCCAGCCAATCCTTAGCTTTTAATATCACATAAAAGTTAATGAATTCTGAACCTGCATCTCTGACACACCATTTTCTAGATAGATAGATCCTGTGATAAACTGGCTATTAGTATTAAGTTTTCTAACATTATTTCCAAACAGATGCGGCGCTGGCCAGTCTGTCTCCTACCACAGATCCAAAGCACTGTTACTATTGTCTGGCTTCTGCTTCTTGCTGCTCAACAACCCGGTCCTCTTCATGGCACCTTATGAGCAAATGTTTGAAAAGAAGACAGCCTGAAGTCCTGCTTTCCATAGATGATCATGTGGTAACTCCAGTCCCTGTGGGATCCAGGACTATATACCTTGTCCTTCCCCATCTCAAATTACTTTCTGTCTCTGGCTTTAATGTTTGGCCACTTGTGGCCCCATGGCCTTTTCGCAGAGGATTGCCTCTCTACTTCTGTCTTTTCTTTAGTATGTAGTATTCTAGCTTAGTCAATGCAATTCAGAATCAGCTTACAGACAGCCTCTCCCAGGGCTGGTCTCCCGTTGTCTCAGAGGGTTGTTCCCCAGTTGTCTCCACTGCTGTGCTCCCTGGTAAAAATCTCAGATTTCCCCCATGGCTATTGTGCACTGATTTTTTTAACTCTATCTCCTCAAAGACAGGCCTTTTTTGTCTTCACAGGGACAGGACACCCCTCAATACTTAGAACAACTTTCCAAGTACTGACAGAGCAAGTCCTGCATCCCTCGTAGGCCCTGTGCCCTGGTGCTTACTTACACACATGAGTTCAAGATTTTGCTGTAATTGAATCTGACTGTTAAAAGCCTAAAAAAGTTAGAATAAAGATCGAATTATATTAAAAGTGTTTTTGCAAGGTTAATGAATGATCTCGGGTTTGTTTTTCTGGAACTTTGACAGCAGAAGTCATTCTAAGGTTCAAATCACTCCCACCCTTTTCTTGCTTTCTCTTTCCTGTCCTTCATCTCCTGTTAGCAGAGTCAAGAGAAAGCTCCTACATCCTGAAACTGGCTTTCTTTGCCTCTTCCTGACTCACAAAAGTCATCTCTACAAATGATTCTGAGAAGGAATGGAGCATGGTATGGCTATGTGTTTTCTAAAACATTGCTATTCTTTTTTTCTTTCTTTTCTTATTTTCACTGTATTGATGTGTGAACTCCAGCAACATAAAATGAATCTGTCCTTGCTTGGAGTGGTTATGGGTGAGGACAGACTGCAAAGGTTATAAAGATGTGGACTCTGTGGGGTCAGAGTTTCACAGGCAGACAGCATACATCTGACAAACTTCATCAAGCTGTAGAATATATACATTTATTGAATGCAAATTCTATTTCATTGAAATGATGTAAATGGATTACTTTCAAGCAAAGTTTTTAATTTTTATGTTATTTTATATTTTTAAGATAGAGTCTGGCTATATAGCTATGGCTGAACTAGAATTCATTATACAGACCAGGCTAGGATCAAGCCTGCTATAATCCTCCTCCACCTGCTTCTCAAATTATAGGATTACAATTACAATTACCTGAAATTTATCTGTACTCAATGTCTTGAGATGATTATTCTAAAAGTCATAAACAGTGTGGATGTAAAAACAGTCACTTCTTTCAACAAATTTCATTCTATACAAGATTTTACCTGACAAGTCTCATTTCTGTTTGTGAGGAAAAGCATCTCTTCATCTGTTCATCTGTTTTACTTAGTTTTTGTAGTTCTTGTGACAAAATAACGTTTCATAAACAAGGGGGTGGGTTCCCTTTCATTCATGACTTCAGAGATTTGAGGTCATAGTCCTTGACTTTGAGTGTTCTTAGCCTACAGTGAGGTAGGACATCACAGTGGTGGGAGCCTGTTACAGAGGTACTTAGCTCATGGTAGACTGAAGTAGGAAAGAGACAAAAATAGGTGGAGGAACAGAGAGATGGAGGGAGAGACAAAAAGAATATCAGAAAACCAGAGCAGTACAAAGAGACAGGGCGCAAGCCGGAGATGAAGACAGCCTCAAGAAGAAAGTGTCACAAGGATATGAAAGTGAATCAGAGGAGACACCTGAAAAGGAAGAAGAGAGAAGGGGAGGAAGGGAAGGGGAGCGAGCTAAGAAGAGACATAATTCTCATAGACACACCCTGGCCAAGCAACTTCTTCCAGCTAAGCCGCTCTCCTCTTGAAGTCTCCAGAAACTCACTAAATACAGCTGGAGACCAAGTTATCTTCATGCTAACCTTTTCTCATAGAAAAAAAATCTCGTATTCAAGTCATAACATTCCAATCCAGATATATATTGGTCATCTGAAAGACTTTTACTTAACTAGTTATCTGTTTTTATAGGGATTTCCTATAAAGCTGACTCTGAGATAGAATTTGGGCACAAGTCGTTTAACTGGGAGGTGGTTTCAATAAGTATGGGAAATAATCTTATAAATATAATTTTTAATGTCAAATTTTAAATGTTGAAAATTCTAAAAAATTTAAAATTTAAAAAATTAAAATTTAAATGTTTTGATTCTTCAAAAGTTGTTTGTTTACATTTTTTAGAGGAATTTACTTAAGCAAAACATGACAGGGTACTCCAGATTGCACTTTATAAAATAGTGTAGGAATTAACCTCATACTTGTATTTTTCAAATATAAACCCTCATATATTCTAATAAGAGTCAGGGTTTGGATCTGCAATGTTCACTACATACTCATGTGTCTGGTCACTTTGCTCCCAAGTGGAAGCACCATTTTGGAACCGTTGGGAGCCTGGCTGATAGATGTAGGCCACTGGGAAAAGGCCTCTATGGTATATGATCTGCAACACTTCTGACTCAAGTCCTCTACTTTCTATCCGTTGCTATGATATGATGCTGTGGTCAAGGATCAAGCCTAAGTGCTATGCTACCCTTACCATAGTGGTCATAGTCCCTGAAACCATTAGTCAAATAGAGCTCCCTTCTCTTAATGTTTTTCTGTCATGCATAGTGTCACAGCTACAAGCAAAGTAACAAATGCACAAGTATTAAAAATATGCATATTTTTGCAAGCATAAATACTTAGATGTATTAATGATAATTGCATAGTATGAAAGTTGGGAGCAGACAATCTCTCCCATTCATGAAGCATCCAGAAGCTAAGATGTATAAGCATGGACCTCTGTGGTTAGTTATAGACCCAGTTTGGACACTGTGGATCTAGGGAGGACTGAGTACCTAAGTCCTTTAGAGGAGATGTTTGAAAGTCCCAGAAGGTCGCCACTTCCCATGCTCCAGACTGAACTCTGGGAACCTTTTATCTTGCAAATGCAGATCTACTCAGGACACATCTTTTGAAATATCAAGGGAATTTCAGCAGTTGTACCCATAATGTCAACACTTATACACAAAATCAACAATGTCATAGTGAAGTCACACAAAGTCAAATTAGTAGAAAGTAAACTTGAGCTTCGTAAAATCCCTCACACAACTTAAACCTTCAGGATCTGAATGGAACAAAGAAGAAAAATGTAGTGCAGTGAATTTTAAACAATGCCGACAACTAGGAAGTAGGAAAATAACTTTTAAAAAGGGGAAAAGAGCCAAGCATGGTACCACCCACCTTTAATACCAACACTTGGGAGGTAGAGGTAGGTGGATTTCTGTGAGCTCAAGGCCAGCCTGGCCAACATAGTGATACCCTGTATAGAACAAAAACAAAGCAACAAAATAAATAATAAAAAGAAGAAAAAAAAAACAATTAAAAAGAAAATCTGACATTTGAGAAAGTCCATTGTAGGGATGGACTATCAGTGATTTGGTACAGATTGTCCATAAAAGTTAGTCAGTTTTAACTGCTCTGGAGTTTCCCCTCTTGAGAAATTTCTGTGTTTTTCTCTTTCAGAGTGTCTGTCTCCTAAGACAGTGGTTCTCAATCTTCCTAATACTCCGACCCTTTAATATAGTTCCTTACACTGTTGTGATGCTCAACCATAAAATTGTTTTGTGGCGACTTCATAAGTATAACTCTGCTGCTATTATGAATCATAATGTGAATATTGAACACACAGGGTGGTCCTAGGCAACCCCTGTAAAAGGGTCGTTGAACCTACAAAGAGGTCACCACCTACACGTTGAGAATCACTGTCCCAGGAGACTGGCCCACATCATTTTCTATCACTGTTCCTCTGTAAGTCTTGTAACTGAAGAGAGCATTTCTGACTACAATTTCCTGTCTTCTGTGTCCTGCTGCTTTATTTTTGGGGTGAGCGTATACCCTTTCACGTGTTCTCTCATACAGGCCATAGATTTAGTGGGGACAGCACTAGAGGTTGAATTGTTAAAGCAGCTGCATTAGTGACTTCTTATCCTACCAGGCACATAATTACTTCTCAACCAGTCAATGGCTTCCTAGGTCCCTTTAGGCAAATGTGGTTTTAATCCATTAGAAGCTGCTGGGATTCATTAGCTGGAAGAAGGTTTGCCAAGGCAGACAAATATTCATTTTCAACTGGCTAATCTCCCCAGTGTTTGGCTTTCTACTTTCTACCCCACCCCCTTCATTTTTTTTCTCACAGAAATGAGTTTTTAAGATTACATCTTTCATTATTTAGATGATGAGGATGTGAGATTTAATTTTTATTTCTTTTTCTTGCTTTTTTTGCATATGCATGTGTGTATACCCACGTGCTTCCATAGGCACAATTTTCTATGATGTATACATGGAGATCAGAGGACAGATCTTGGTTGGTTTTCTCCTTCCACTGTAAGCTCTGGGGATTCTGTTCTGGTTCTCAGCCTTGTGCAATGAACACTTTTGCTCTGAGCCACTTTGCTGCCCAGAATTTAGACTTCTTGAGATTGTGATTTTTTAGGGACTTTAGGCTTTGAGGATTTTTCTCTTTCGGGATCTCAATATTTGGGATTATGGTGTTTGGGTTGGGTTTTTCAGGATTAGAAATTGACCCCAGAGCCAGAATTAGCTTTGGGGAAAGTGGAAATATGGAAAAGACCATGGGGGAAAAACCATTAGCAGGTGTGGTGATGTGCAGCCAGCTGTCCTAGGCTCAGGGCTGCCAGGGTTCTGACTTATGTGATATGCAGGATGCCTCTCACTGCCCGAATAATGGAGGGAGTAGCACTGGCCTTCATCCACTGCTGCATCACTGCCACAGAAATCTTCCTTTATAGAATTAACTCTACAGGACCTTCTCTGCCCAGCTCACATGATGACCACACTTGGACTGTGAAAGCCAGCAGACACTCACGGATGCTTGCTTCCAGCAGCTGTTGGCTTGTGGTACAAGGTGCTACAATAGAGCATGCCAGCAGCTGCTAACATCTGTATTTGTTTGTGGAAACTCCATCCTAACTATAGCTGCTGCTTTCTCACTGTTTCAGGTGTCTGCTTTCCTATCTCTATCATCATCCTAGACTGCTTTTCTGTGTTTCCTTCCATGTCTTTAAACTAGAACACTAAGATTAGCTATAATCAAATGGAATAACAGGGCATTTCTGTGTATAAAATTCTCACATATACAAAAAATATGACTCAAATTATCAAAATAGACCTGGGTTGATATGCAGATATTATACTCATTTATCATGAGAAAAAACAAGACTTTGGGTTGAGTTACTATATAGACTCTAGACTTCTCAAAATCTACCTGAAGTTCCAGCCTGGATTGTATCTGTTCAAGTTCTGAACCACTCATTCATCCATGGACATCCCTGTCTCTATGTCATGGCACTGAGATGCAAATAATAACAAAGGTAGCTGATGATCATGCAACTAGAACAAAAGAATAGATAATGCCTAGAGACATGAATTATGTAACAGCAATTTTCAGAAAGCATGTCAGGTTGATTGCCAAGCATTCACAAAGAAAAATGTCTTTTCTCCCCTGATAATTCAATAAAAAAAGAAATTGGTCTTCAAAGGAACCCGGTATAGCAAAGATTGCTTTGAGCATGCACAATCCTAGAAATGGAATAAACACTGTCAAGAGTTGAGATGATAGGTTCTGAGACTGTGGCATTGACATCACTGTCCCAGGTTTAGCAGACTTCATTCTAATGGCCATCCTGCCCTGTCCATCAGCGTGGCCAGCTCATCCACCCTCTTCGTTTCTGCTCTATGGTTTCCAGGCACTTTTATAATTTTGTTTCTTCTACACATGGAAATCATGACTTTAAATGGCACCATATGCAACAGAGAAACAGAGACTGGTAGAGGATACGCCTTTCTAATTTTGTCTCTTTTCTACCCGAGACACTTGATGATCACTTTCTTTTCATCCTGTGACATACAACTACTTGTCTTTCTTTCTGATGTACTGTCTTCTCCTCTCAGAGGTTGCCTGGGGCTACCCAAGCAAACTGCTTATGTATTTGAGTCACTGTCAGCTTTGGGGGTAGGGAGGCTCAATCTTAGACCACCTCTTATTACCATAAAACTGAGTCATGTTTTGACTGCACAAACATGTATATTCCCTGAGGGTGGACAGGTGTGATTTGTGTATCTCATCCATACTTAGTCAATAGTACCATATGGTAGACCCTTCAAGTATTCTGTGAACTTATCAAACATATGTGATTAGCATCACATGGTCCTCTGTATCTGCAGGATTCTTGTTCGTGTACTCAGACAGCTGCAAAAGGAAAAGTTTTACAATGCTGTGTGAGTTGAAAATATAAGCATTGTCTTCTTATTGTCCCTTACCCAATTTAGTAGAACAAGTATTTACAAAAAGTTATCACAAGGCATCTTGAGATTTAAAGTGTTTGAAATGATATGTGTGGGATCTATGTGGAGATGGAGTTGGGTGGGGAGGAGGTGTGGGATGTGGAGCAGTTGGAGGGAGGATGGGGAGGGGTGGGGGGCGGAATATAGAGTGCAAAAAATGAATTTGAAATAAAAGTAAATAAAAAAAAACAAATATGACCATTTTCTGCAAAGGTCAATTTGGTATCTTCGGAGGTTCCTAGAACCACTTCTTTATAGATTTGGAAGGACATATATTCCTATTTTTAAGTTAAGACACCAGAGTTGAAGGGCAGGGTTGCAGAAGTCAGCAGAGTCAAGCCTGCCAGGTGGATTTGTTAGGAGTTAGCTCGTTGGCTTGAAGGCATGGTACTCAATCCCAGCCCCGTTTAACCGAGCATGTATTGCAGCTGGGTCAGTGTGTCTAGAGTATGGAAGGCTGTTCTGCAGTAGGATTGTTAAACTGCCAAAGGGTAGCCAGCTCTGCTATTTACTCTTTGCTCCTTTTCTCTTTTCATGGGCTGCCGGGGAAGCCAAATCCAAAAATATGCTCACTTGTAGAACACTTGACTTTATTCTGTGTAGTTTTTTTTTCTCAGCTACTTTTTAAAACTAATGGGATTTACTTCTTTATGTTCCATTAATTTTAAAAAGTTTACTTTCATTAATCATGTTCCCCTATATGCATTGCAAAATGCTTCATGTGGACTCTTAAAGAGAATCCAAGGAAGAAGGAAGTGGAGTCATGCCACAGAGTTGAGTAGTAATATTTGGTGGTAGTCATTGTCTCACTTGAACTCTGGCTTCTGTTGGGGTCTAGGAGTCCCTCTTCTGTATTTGGAAATTCAGTTTCATTTGGGTAATTAGAGACTAAGAACACAGGATGCCTTTCACATGCAGCTGCCTAAGCCAGTGTTAGCAGATCTCAGAACCTTCAGGGTGGCCTGCACTTTTCCTCTCCTTTGCATGTCTAATGGCTCCCAGCTGTGGTCTCCCACTGCCCAGCCTCTGGGAAACCACACACTGATAGGACCTGGCCTTTGAATCTTGCAGCACTTGCCACTTGATTTTTAAGTGAAGAATGCTCAAAATAACTGCTCTTGCAAAGGAGAGGCACGTAGGGACACTTCCACACACAGAGCACTGCCAATGACTCATAATCAGGATATAAAAAGAAAAAAAAAAAAACCTGCCTGCCTGCTAAGGATTAATTCTTTTCTTATCCTTTGATTTTTATTCCCTCAAAGACAATTTTAGTCACAGTGACAATTTCACTTGTAATGTTTCATGGACATGTTCTAAGATTCTCTTCTCTCTTCTAGAAAGGCATCTTTTGTATTCTCATTATCTAAAGTCCCCTGCCTACAAAGTCTGACACTTCAGAAGGTTTTGAACTGCCCTATATCTATTTATATCTGTATATATCTATATCTATATCTATATCTATATCTATATCTATATCTATATCTATATCTAATCTATATCTATATCTATATCTATATTCTGTTCTTTCTTATTGGCTTGTGCTGGAAACCTCACGGGGCTCACTTGATTTTATATTGTTAAAGTAGATATGGTCCCAAGCTACTTCAAATGTGAATGAGAAGTAGGCTGTAAATAAAGAGTGGCATTTGGGTTAATTCTAGGGGGTGTGGTCAGCCCGTTTCTGCCAGGGGAAGGAAGATATCCAATTTTAAAGGAAATCATGGAGACTCCTGTGAAGAAAATGAAATGACAGGCAGTGCAAGAGGAAATAAGAGAGTCACCTTGGACATCAAAGCCTAAAAGAAAGGACCATGACTAGCATGGATGGCAGCTATAAGATAAGAGACAGATTTGGCTCCAGGACAATGGCATCCTCAACAAGGCCTACTAATATGAAGATAAGTCTGCCTTAAGCAGCCACCCAAATGCCCAAACCCCATGGATGTGGGCATCAGGCTGTGGCAGTCTCACTCCATACAGCTAGGCACAGTAAGAGGGGCAGAGAAGAAAAGAAAGAAGGAGGAGAAGAAGGAACGAGAAGGAAAGAAGGTAGGAGGAGGCAGTGGTGGCAAGGAGGAAGATCCCAGGTAGAAAGGAGTGAAGCAATGAGCAGCTGGAGACCAGCTCGCCTAAAAGTTGCCTTCAAGTCAAATAATGTATGTAAGACCTTGAGGTCTTACTCACAAGTTGCGTAGAGGTAACCTCAAGTTCAGGATTGTGATGAAACAAACTTCATTACAATCCAGTAATTCACACATCGCCAAAATGACTGATAACAATACTAGAATCAGCTGTGATTTCATTGTGGTTTGCTTCTGGCTCTGTTGGAAGATGGTGGAACCTTTCCGAGGTGGGGCCCGCTGGGAGGTTTTATACCATTGGACATGTTTCAGTTTGAATATGAAATGTCCTCCACCTCAGGCTTATGTGTTAAATGCTTGTGTACTAACAGAAGGCGATATTTGGAGAGGCTGTCAAATCTTTGTGAGTTAGGGCTCAGCTTGAGAAAGTAGGTCACAGGCGCGGGGTGCGTGCTTGCAGACTTAGTGTCTCTGTGTACTTCCTGTTCTGCTCTCTGCTTCCTGATCTGCTGTGGGTAATCAGTCACCCATGAACTAACCTGTTCAGCTGTTTCTTCCTGCCATGATGGACTAAAGCCCTCTGTAACCATGAGCCTAAGCAAATTCTTCCCTGAGGAAGTTGTTTCTTTCTAGTATTTACAGTCACATAAATGTGACTCCTGCCTTCTTTTACTTTCCTGGAACATACATAGAGTAAAGAAGGAAGATCCTCAAGTCTCGTCAATGTCACCCAGCAAAGAATAGGGTTTGCAGTGAAAGCAGATCTAAAATAACAAAATGCTCCAAGCAGAATCCTATATTGGTTCAACACCATGAAAAGCCAGAAATAAGAGCCAGACTTCTCACAATCCTAGACTTAAAAGGAAAGATAACCCATATAAGTTGAAGAGCTGCATCTGCAACCCCTACAGATGAGAGTCATGCACTCATTTCTTCTGCCCATTTCTCAGATCAGAAAAGCAAGATCCTGAGAGGCTCTGTGACTATGTTTCTCCTGACCCAGATCTTTATGTGCGGATAGACTCAGAAACCCAAGGAAATCTGCAGGCTGAATGAGAAAGACTGCCACATGCTGTGTTGTCCTCCCTCAGTATGAAGTGGCAGTCTTGTAGAATTTTACTAAGTCTGGTAGTTTCAAGGATTTGTTTGGGAGTTTTTCAGGTACAAATAATTCAGATGGCCCATGAGACTCATCAGCACCATATATTGAGTCTCAGTGAGTCAGTCACAGGGGAAGACAATTAATTCTCAGTGGGTAGTGAGCCAGCTTCAGGTATCCCTCAAACTGGTCTCTGTGATATCACAGACTGGCTGTCAGGTTCTTAGTTTTAATCAGAGAGGAACGAACTCAGTGGGTCTTTTAAAATTTCTGTTTCTACTCAGTGTATGAGTGTTTGGCTGCATGTCTGTGGCTCCATGAGGTGTATGCCAGGTTCCCATGGAGTGAATTAGATCCCTTGGAACTGGAATTAAAGATGGATATAAGCCATGATATAATTCCTGGAAACTGAACCTGAGTCTTCTGTAAGAGCAGCAAATACTCTTAACCACTGAGCCATCTCTCCGGTTCCCATACCACCTCGCATCTATTGAAGTGGAACCTCAGTGGCCACTCAAAAGTTAGAGGCCTCACCAGGAGGTCCTCTGCCTGTAATTCAACTTGATGCTGTGGGAAGTGTATTGCATAGAGTTTACTTGCTTGTTGCCTGCAATCTCGTATTGTCGGGAGCAGACTCTCTACTACCCCAAACCACTCACTGCATTTGATATGCTTCTAATAGTTTGGCCAATTAACTTAATTTTAAAGCTTCTAAAATTGTTTCCACCATCTTGTGTCATAATGTGTTGGGGAGAGGCCTCTAGGGCCCAACAGATAGCCAGAAGGTTGCCTCTACTAATCCCTTCTCTCTCTATCTTCTCTCTATCTATACTCAGTGGCCTGAGTATTATCTATCCTTCTTGCAAGTACATGGATAGTGCCTTCCCCTCCCCACACACATCAGCAGTTTTTGTTATTCTCCCACGTGACCTGGAAAGTACATTATACTCCCCATGTGACCTAATCAGTCTCTTCCTCTCCTCATGTGACTTGGAAAGTGTCTACCCGTCTCTCATATAACCTGGGAAATGTCTACTTGTCCCCCTCAACATGATCAAGCAATGTCTCTTTCTGATGTGTTTTGGACAGTGCTTGCCCCTCCCCATGTAACCTGGGCCTCTCTTGACCTTCTGTTTCTGTAGTCTTCAATCTTCACAGTACATGTGGATTGCACCTGCCTCAAAGCTATCATTTATTTTTATCTATCTATCTATCTATCTATCTATCTATCTATCTATCTATCTACCTATCATCTATTTTATTGTTTGTTTGTTTGTTGCCATTTTAGGGATCAAACTCAGTGCATTGTGTACACTAACCCAGTATTCTAGCACTGACTTCAGCCCAATCTTACCATGAACATCAAATAACTTAGATATAAAAAATCTCATGGACAGACTTTCAAAGACCCCTACCAATATTCTTCAAACTATTCCACAAAATAGAAACAGAAGGAACACTACCCAATTCATTCTATGAAGCCACAGTTATGCTGAGTATTCTCCCTTGGAGATGGAATGGCTTCTGTCTAATCAGGAACTTTTCACAATTTCCTTTCATAAAGGACTTCATAAGATATTTTTTCTACTTCTATCATGTTTAATGTTCCAAATAGATTTTAAAAACTGGTCGAGTGCATATTACTTTTAGCTTCAGAAGATATCATGTATATTTAAGAGACATTTATCTATTATAAATTTTTTCAATGACTTAAAAAATATCAATACTGAGTTTTATACTTTAAATAAATTTTATTAATTTACTAAAAATAAAAATAAAAAACCCTGCACACAAAAAATGAAAAGACAATAAAAAGTAAGAAAAAAATCTCATGGAACAGTCACTTTGGGTAACTGTATAGACCTTAGTGTTTCACTTCTACAGGCAGGAATAGGCAAGAACAATGGGGTCTGAAGTCAGGGACACTTGGAGTCGGGCTTCTGTCAAGCTTACTTTCCAGGAGAACTTTTATTTCCTCTGTGTCTGTGTGTATTTTGTGTCTGTAGTGATATGGTTTCACAGTCGCCCACCAAGAGTTATTTTAGACCTTGCTGTCTGAATCTAGAATCCTTTCAAAGCTTCTAAATTCTACTGAACACAAACATCTCCTGAAAGTCGGGTTGGGGGTGGTGGAAGGTGGGGGTTGGAAGATTCCAGAAACAGGAAAAATTTGTAAATCTACATAAAGCTATGACAGTTCAAAGAACAGTTATCCTTCCTAAGTTGAAGTTTCATGACAACAGAGTTCACCGTGATACAAAATGGAGACTAGCCTGGGAAGAACTGTTCAGGCCTGTGTGTAACAGTGAACAAAACACAAGAAGATACGATCACTTGTCTGCAAATGGCTCATTAGTTCCTGCTGCAGTGGCTCTTTTACAATTTAGATTTAAGATGGTCCCAACAGACCTGTGTGGCCAAGAGCTTGGTGCTACTGGAAGGTTATAGAAAGCTTTAAGAGATGGGGCCCTGTGAGAGGTCTGAGGACATTGGAGGATTGCTTCTGGAAGAGACTTTGAGATCCTTGTCTTTGCCTCTCTTTTACCTGCTGCTCAGCCACCATGGGGAGCAATTTTGTTCCTCCATGCATTTCCTGTTGAGATGTCCCAAAGCAACAGGTTCAATTGGTTGTAAACCAAATCTCCCAAAGTGTTAGCTACTGAAAACCTTTCCTCTTTAAAAATTGAATAGCTCAAATATTTTGTTGTAATAATAAATTGCTTCCTAACATAGACACTTACATACAACCTTCCCAAACCCAATTTAGAATTTGGCAGGTGGTCAGTATGTGACAAGAAGGCAGATGATATAAGGCATGGCTCTTTTGTGTGCTATTGGCTACATCACAGAAACCTGCCTGGTGTGTGCAGCTACCAGGTCCCCGGTGCTTGCTGTAGGCATCTGCCTATGCTGCACTAGTGTGAAAGGGAGGCTACATTCATTGTAGATGAGGGACAGCTATTGCTCATATGAGCAGAAAATTGTGGCCAAATAGCTGATTATTTCTCTACAGATTAGGATTAAATAAACTGTATATAAGTATTTATTACACACACACACACACGCACACACACACACACACATATTTAGGATTTATTTATTTTTATGTGTCTAAGTGTTTGCCTGTATACTACATTTGTGCAATGCCCAAAGAGGCCAGAAGAAGCTGTTGTATTCTCTGGGATTAGAGGTTTTTTTTTTAAAGATTTATTTATTTATTATATATAAGTACACTGCAGCTGTCTTCAGACACTCCAGAAGAGGGTGCCAGATCTCGTTACGGATGGTTGTGAGCCACCATGTGGTTGCTGGGATTTGAACTCCGGACCTTCGGAAGAGCAGTCGGGTGCTCTTACCCACTGAGCCATCTCACCAGCCCCATCTGGGATTAGAGTTACAAAGAGTTGTCAGCTACTATGCGGGTGGTAGGAATTAAACCCCACCCTCCGGAAACCAGTGTTCTTAACTGCTCGGCCATCTCTCCAGCTCCCCCAGTTAAAGGATTCTTAAGACTGGGTTACTACACTTGGGATGATATTCTCAAATTCCAACCATTTCCCTGCAAAATTCATGATGTCTTTGTTCTTAGTAGATAATTAGTATAGATTAGCATAGTATAGTACTCTAATGTGTAGTCATCACATTTTCCTTATCTATTCTTCAGGTGAGGAATATCTAGGTTGTTTCCAGTTGCTGGTTTTTACAAATAAATCTGATATAAACAAATATGGTGAAGCATCTTTTGGGTTTATGTCCAGGAGTGGTATAGCTGGGTCTTGAGGTAGAACTACTCCCAGTTTTATGAGTAACCGCCAAATTGATTTCCAAAGTGGTTGTATAAGCCTGCACTTTCACCTACAATGGAGGAGTGTTCCCCCCTTGCTCCACATCCTCCCTGGCATGTGTTATCTTTTGACGTTTTGATCTTAGCAATTCTTATGAATATAAAATGGCACTTCAGAGTTGTTTTGATTTGCATTTTCTTGATGACTAAGGATTTTGTGATCATGTATATATGGATATTAGTCACAAAATACAGCATACCCATTGTGATAGTTGGAATATGCTTGGCCCAGGGAGTGGCACTATTAGGAGGTATAGCCTTGTTGAAATAGGTGTGGTCTTGTTAGTGGAAGTGTGTCATTGTGGGCCTGGGTTTTAAGACCCTAATCCTAGCTCCCTGGAAGCCAGTCTTCTCCTACATGCCTACAGAACAAGAGGTGGAACATCCAGCCCCATGTCTGCCTGGATGCTGACATGCCCACCTTGCTAAAAATGAAATGAACCTCTGAACCTATAAGCCAGCCCCAATTAAATGTTGGTCTTTATAAGAGTTGCCTTCATCATGGTATCTGTTCTCAGCAGTAAAACCCTAACTAAGACACCCATGCTACAATCCACAGATGCAAAGAAAGTAAACAAGAAGAAAGGCACAAATGAAGGCGCTTGGATCTCACTTAGAATGGGGAATAAAATAGTTATAAAAGGCAGATGGAGAGAGGGAACTGTGTGGGAGATGGGGAGGGCAATGGGGGGTTCAGGATCAGGTATGGGGAGGGATAGGAGATGGTCACATGGCCATGAGAATGAATGGAAATCTGCATCTGACAGTCATGGGGAGGTGATGGGCATCTCTAGGACCAGGCAGGGACCTGGGATAAGGGAAACACCCAAAAATCAATGGGGATATGGATCTTGAAGAAGACATCTCCTGTAGCCAGAAAAGAACTCCAGTGGATCTATAGGGACACTAACCCACCCACAAAACTTTCAACCCAAAATTTATTAGGTCTACAAGAAATGCAGGCAGGGAGGACAGAGCAGAGACTGGGGGAATGGCTGATCAATAACCGGTCCAACCTGAGACCCATCCCATGGACAAGCACCAGTACCTGACATTATTAATGATACTCTTTTGTGCTTGCAGACAGGAGTCTAACACTTCTATCTTCTGAGATTCTGAGAGGCTTCACCCAACAGTTGACTCAGACTGACACATTCATCCCCAGTGGATGGATCTTGGGGACTCTTATGGAAGAATTGTGGGGAAGGATTGAAGGCCCTGAAGAGGATAAGAACTCCACAGAAAGTCCATCAGAGTCAACTAAGCTGGACCATTGGATCTCTCAGAGACTGAACCACCAACTAAAGAACATACCCAGGCTAGACCTAAGCCTCCCACACATATGAGTAGATGAGCAGCTTGGTCTTTATGTGGGTCCTGAAAAACTGGGGTGAGGGTTATCACAAAAGCTGTTTGTTGCCTGTCTGTGGGATATACTCTTCTAGTTGTGTTGCCTTGTCTGGCCTCAGTGGGATAAGATGTGCTTATCCTTGCAGAGACTTGATGTGCCTGTGTAGGGGGATACTCAGGGACACCCACCCACTCAGAGGAGAAGGGGATGGGTGAGGGAAGGATTGTGAGAGGGGCTGACTGGAAGGGGTCAGTAAATAAGTAAAAAAATTAAAATTACTCTAAAAAATATGACTCCCAGCCTCTCAAAAAAGGACTTTTTTCCTTTTTTTATTGGATATTTTTTTCATTTACATTTCAAATGTTATCCCAAAAGTCCCCTATACCCTCCCCCTGCCCTGCTCCCCTACCCACTCACTCCCACTTCTTGGCCCTAGCTTTCCCCTTTACTGGGGCATATAAAGTTTGCTAGACCAAGGGTCCTCTCTTCCCAATGATGGCCAACTAGGCCATCTTCTACAACATATGCAGCTAGAGACACGAGTTCTTGGGTTACTGATTAGTTCATATTGTTGTTCCACCTATAAGGTTGCAGACCCCCTTTAACTCTTGGGTACTTTCTTTAGCGCCTACATTGGGGGCCCTATGTTCCGTCCTATAGATGACTGTGAGCATCCACTTCTGTATTTGCCAGGCACTGGCAAAGCCTCACACGAGACAGCTATATTAGGGTCCTTTCAGCAAAATCTTTCTGGCATATGCAATACTGTCTGGGTTTGGTGGCTGATTATGGGATGGACCCCTGGGTAGGTCAGTCTCTGGATGGTCCTTTAGCGCTAAATTTTGTCTCTGCAACTCCTTCCATGGATATTTTATTCCCTATTCTAGGGAGGAATGAAGTATTCAGGAGTTGCTCTTCTTTCTTGATTTTCTTGTGTTTTGGAAGTTTTATCTTGGGTATTCTAAGTTTCTGGGCTAATATCCACTTAGTGAGTGCATTGCATATCAAGTGACTTCTTTTGTGATTGGGTTACCTCACTCAGGATGATACCCTCAAGATACATCCATTTGCCCAAGAATTTCAGAAATTCATTGTTTTTAATAGCTGAGTAGTACTCCATTGTGTAAATGTACCACATTTTTTGTATCCATTCCTCTGTTGAGGGACATCTGGGTTCTTTCCAGCTTCTGGCTATTATAAATAGGGCTGCTATGAACATAGTGGAGCCTGTGTCCTTATTACAAGTTGGAACATCTTCTGGGTATATGCCCAGGAGAGGTATTACTGGATCTACCGGTATTACTATGTCCAGTTTTCTGAGGAATTGCCAGACTGATTTCCAGAGTGGTTGTAGAAGCTTGCAATCCCACCAGCAATGGAGGAGTGTTTCTCTTTCTCCACATCCTTACCAGATCTGCTGTCACCAGAATTTTTGATCCTAGCCATTCTGACCGGTGTGAGGTGGAATCTCAGGGTTGTTTTGATTTGCATTTCCCTGATGATTAAGGATGTTGAACATTTTTTTCAAGTGCTTCTCAGCCCTTCGGTATTCCTCAGTTGAGAATTCTTAGTTTAGCTCTGTACCCCATTTTAATTGGGTTATTTGAATTTTTAGAGTTCAGCTTCTAGAGCTCTTTGTATATATTAGATATTAGTCCCCCATCAGATTTAGGTTTGGTAAAAATTCTTTCCCAATCTGTTGGTGGCCTTTTTGTCTTATTGACAGTATCTTTTGCCCCACAGAAGCTTTGTAATTTTATGAGGTCCCATTTGTCAATTCTTGACTTTACAGCACAGGCCATTGCTGTTCTGTTTAGGAATTTTTCCCCTGTGTCCATATCTTCAAGGGTTTTCCCCACTTTCTCCTCTATAAATTTCAGTGTCTCTGGTTTTATGTGGAAGTCTTTGACCCACTTAGACTTGAGCTTTGTACAAGAAGATAAGAATGGATCAGTTCGCATTCTTGTACATTATAACCGCCAGTTGTTCCAGCACCATTTGTTGAAAATGCTGTCTTTTTTCCACTGGATGGTTTTAGCTCCCTTGTCAAAGATCAGATAGGTGTGTGGGTTCATTTCTGGGTCTTCAATTCTATTCCATTGATCTACCTGTATGTCGCTGTGCCAGTACCATGCAGTTTTTATCACAATTGCTCTGTAGTACAGCTTGAGGTCAGGCATGGTGATTCCCCCAGAGGTTCTTTTATTGTTGAGAATAGTTTTTACTATCCTAGGTTTTTTTGTTATTCCTTATGAATTTGTAAATTGTCCTTTCTAACTCAGTGAAGAATTGAGTTGGAATTCAAAAAAGGATTCTTAAGAAAGGACTGATGGACAGGTAGAAAATGTATGCATAAGAGGGACCCTGTGATTCTAACAAAGAACATAGATTCAGACAAGACAAGACTTATTGGAACATCACAGAAATGATCACTACTGAAAACAGAACCTGACACCAGAGTCTGAGAAGAGGGAGAATCTGAGGTCAGGGGCTGGGGCAGCACCATGGATAGTTCCTGGGACCAAGACCAGGGGGAACTTGTTAACAAAGATTCTGAATCTGTGACTGGGTCAAGCAGGAAAGATTACTGATTGATCAACCGATCGATTAATGATTATGCCTGCCATGACCATGTGACTGGGTGTAGTGGAAAGTATGTAAGATGTTTGCCTGACCTGATGTAGCCTTTGCCCATCAGCAGGGCTTTTGCATTTAAGACAGTTTGCACAGCACTGGGAGGTCAAAACTCCAAAGGTAACCTGTTATTACATCCATAAACATTTTTCCTCTATGATCCACTTCTAGCCAGGCCTGCCTAGATTCAAAGGAGGTTCCTAAGAATGAGACTTTCAGATTCAGTGTTGACCATAGTTTTTCCAACAAATGATCTTCCTGTGTGGCTCTAGATGTTACTGCTTGGACCAGAGTAACCATGCCACTCCCAACAGATCTGGGGCTCAATTTGAGTATAGAAAACTGTGACTGATCTGGGGCCCAGATAGTATAACAACACTAGCCTTACCAGGGAGCAATGCCATTTTATAAAGACCCTAGTCCACTTTCACAGTCTC